>NC_047086.1:250162582-251412582 GCF_902459505.1 Geotrypetes seraphini
GAAGTTTTTTTTTCGGACTAATGATGACTCTATTTATGTGAGCAGTATATGAATGCTATTATGCTTCAAAGTTCTGTCTCACTGAGCTCTTGAAGTCTTTTGCTCCTCTTTAATTATTACTTCTGTTTGTTAACCTTAATGGTTACAACTCGCCGGGAGATCTAAAAAAAAAAGACTTCCTCTCATCGCGTGGAGCCATTTTCCTGCAGCGGCTGCTGCCCCACCACGCACCGACCGAGACCGCCTGCCCTGCTCCCGAACCGGGCCCGCCGACAGCGTCTACTCCTGCCTCTCCCGAACAACTCTCTTACTGCTGGGCTGGGCGTTTGAGCTTGCTCCGCCCCCCTACAACTCGCCGGGAGATCTAAAAAAAAAAGACTTCCTCTCATCGCGTGGAGCCATTTTCCTGCAGCGGCTGCTGCCCCACCACGCACCGACCGAGACCGCCTGCCCTGCTCCCGAACCGGGCCCGCCGACAGCGTCTACTCCTGCCTCTCCCGAACAACTCTCTTACTGCTGGGCTGGGCGTTTGAGCTTGCTCCGCCCCCCTACAACTCGCCGGGAGATCTAAAAAAAAAAGACTTCCTCTCATCGCGTGGAGCCATTTTCCTGCAGCGGCTGCTGCCCCACCACGCACCGACCGAGACCGCCTGCCCTGCTCCCGAACCGGGCCCGCCGACAGCGTCTACTCCTGCCTCTCCCGAACAACTCTCTTACTGCTGGGCTGGGCGTTTGAGCTTGCTCCGCCCCCCTACAACTCGCCGGGAGATCTAAAAAAAAAAGACTTCCTCTCATCGCGTGGAGCCATTTTCCTGCAGCGGCTGCTGCCCCACCACGCACCGACCGAGACCGCCTGCCCTGCTCCCGAACCGGGCCCGCCGACAGCGTCTACTCCTGCCTCTCCCGAACAACTCTCTTACTGCTGGGCTGGGCGTTTGAGCTTGCTCCGCCCCCCTACAACTCGCCGGGAGATCTAAAAAAAAAAGACTTCCTCTCATCGCGTGGAGCCATTTTCCTGCAGTGGCTGCTGCCCCACCACGCACCGACCGAGACCGCCTGCCCTGCTCCCGAACCGGGCCCGCCGACAGCGTCTACTCCTGCCTCTCCCGAACAACTCTCTTACTGCTGGGCTGGGCGTTTGAGCTTGCTCCGCCCCCCTACAACTCGCCGGGAGATCTAAAAAAAAAAGACTTCCTCTCATCGCGTGGAGCCATTTTCCTGCAGCGGCTGCTGCCCCACCACGCACCGACCGAGACCGCCTGCCCTGCTCCCGAACCGGGCCCGCCGACAGCGTCTACTCCTGCCTCTCCCGAACAACTCTCTTACTGCTGGGCTGGGCGTTTGAGCTTGCTCCGCCCCCCTACAACTCGCCGGGAGATCTAAAAAAAAAAGACTTCCTCTCATCGCGTGGAGCCATTTTCCTGCAGCGGCTGCTGCCCCACCACGCACCGACCGAGACCGCCTGCCCTGCTCCCGAACCGGGCCCGCCGACAGCGTCTACTCCTGCCTCTCCCGAACAACTCTCTTACTGCTGGGCTGGGCGTTTGAGCTTGCTCCGCCCCCCTACAACTCGCCGGGAGATCTAAAAAAAGACTTCCTCTCAACGGCGCGCAGCCGTTCGGCGCGCCGGCGAAGGCGCACGGCAAAGGCGCGTGCCTTGCGCCTTAGCACGCGCCTTCGCGAAGCGGCCAAGCGGAGCCCAAAGCTACCTCTCCACCCTATACCATCCACATCCAACTCTCCAGATTTGACTCCCCAAAACCACACCAGACAGCCTCCTGCCGACGATTGCTTCCAAACTTCCAACCTGACCAGAATATTCCAGACCAGCCTAACAGCTAAGTATTTGCATGACTACCCCCTCTCACCTATCTGCACGCTTTATCATTCACTCTCCCCCCGCATGACCCAGCTCCCCAACTGCATGCCACAATTGCATGCCCTAATCAAACAAAACAACTCTTCACCGTCCTACCTGACCTGAGACAAACCATCTTCAATCCCAAACCAACTGAAGTCTCAGATAGCCGGACTCCTCCATAACTGGCCCACCAAAGTACCAACAAATCCCACTTCAACTACTCCCCACTATTCACACAATGGATACAAACACACCCAAACTCATCCTTGCGCTACTACTGCTATCCCTCTTCATAGACAAATGGAAAACAGCAGGATACCACACACAGCCAATCCCAATCATCACAGTACCACACAAATCTGTTTTACAAACCAGGAAACTACAAACCCCTAGAAACTTGATCCTCTGTTCACCACCCGACCAAGTAAGCATTCCCACAACCTGGGGTAAAAGACATACAACAAAAGCCAAGACAAGCTTACAAAGACCTCAGACATCATATAAAATACTATCAAATATAACTACTACCCCCATCCCCCTCAAAAAAACCACAATAGCATGTTCATACTTAAATATACGATCGGTAAGTCCAAAAACAGAACTAATCAAAGACTGGCTGATAAAAGATGATCTAGGATGCCTCTTCCTTACAGAAACCTGACTCACATCTGATACAGACCCACACATTATAGAACTCTGCCCTAACGGATACAAAATTGAACTAATATGCCGAGCTAATAGAAGAGGAGGAGGGCTAGCAATCATAGTAAAAAACAACTTCAACATCAAAGTACTAGCCAAGCACTCCACCCCTCATTCAGACCTTCTAGCCTGCCAACTTTCTGACTCCACCCTTACAGGAAATCTAAACTGCCTTCTATGCTATATCACCCCAGGAAAATGGAATACCACCTAACAAGATCTAGAAGAGTTCATCCTCCAGAACTCTCTTTCCTCTACAAATAATCTGATCCTTGGTGATTTAAACCTCCACCTAGAAGACCACACCTCCAAACAAGTAGTAGATATTCTATCATACCTCAATACCCTATCGTACCAGATCCTCAATCCTGAACCAACACACGAAAAAGGTCAACTCGATATTGCAGCATACTCATCCCTAAACCTCAATACACAAAACATCCAAATAACCAACGGCGCTTGGCAACCCACCCTATGGTCGGACCACTATAAATACAATTTCACCATCAAATGGCAGCAAAACAAAAATAAACCCACTCCTCCCAAAACAAGCTTTATGACCAGACAGAAAATCGACCCCAACACATTCTGGAGCGCAGTGGACCCAGCATTAGTTTCCAGTAACCCTAGTGAATTCATAAACACCTGGCGGTCTCTCAGCGAATCGACCTTGAATAAACTAGCACCACTAAAAGCAAAAAATAAAATATGTAGACAATCAGACAAATGGTTTGACATCGAACTCCTACAACTAAAAAGGAAATGTAGACAACTAGAAAGGGCATGGTTAAAACAGAAACAAGATAACACTAAAATAGAATGGAAAATCCAAATCAAGCAATACAAAATCAAACTGAAGGAAAAACGTAAAGACTATTACTCCAACCTCATAGGCACCGACAACCCAGACACAAAAAAACTTTTCAACCTAGTAAAAACCCTTACCGACACCAAACCATGTCTAGCCACCCAGGGAAACCTAACACCTACAGCCTCGCAACTAGCAGACCACTTCAAAAATAAAATCATCTCAATCAGAACAACATTCAATAACTCACAAAACAACATGGACGAGATTCTAATAAAACCCTTAACAGATGAGTCCATATCAGCAGACAGATCCTGGAGCGACTTCCCCACAATCCAGTGGTCTGATCTGGACAGGCTATACAGAAAATATTGCAAATCTTCATGTGATCTGAACAACTGCCCACCATACCTACTAGCAACAGCGTCCACCAACTTCAGAGCTAGCTACATATTATGGCTGCAAACAACACTCAGGGAAGGCCAGTTCCCACCTGACCTTGGTGAAATCATAGTTACGCCTATACTGAAAGACCCCAAAGGTCTAATAGACAGCCCATCGAACTACAGACCAATCGCTTCAATCCCAACATACGTCAAAATAATAGAAGGGCTAGTAGCAAAACAACTGTCCATGTACCTAGATGCCCACAACATCCTACATCCATCCCAATCCGGATTCAGAACCAACCACAGTACAGAAACTCTTCTGGTATCTCTACTAGACATAGCTCGAAGACACCTCAGCCAAGGACACAGACTACTAATCATCCAATTTGATCTCTCGGCTGCATTCGATCTGGTGGACCATACCATACTTCTCCAGATACTAGACGCAATTGGAATTTCAGGAAAAGTTCACAATTGGTTCCAAGGCTTCCTTAAAACTAGAACATATAGAGTCAAATCAAAAGACATTCTATCAGAACCATGGACCAATCCATGCGGAGTGCCACAAGGCTCTCCACTCTCTCCCACACTCTTCAACCTATTCATAGCTTCCCTAGGCACCACCCTGGACACCCTAAATATTACCTCCTTCAGCTATGCGGACAACATAACCATCCTCCTTCCCTTCGACATCCACAATCCAACCTCCACAGGACGCCTGAAAACAACACCTAGAAACAGTAGAAAAATGGATGACAAATCATAAGTTGAAGCTGAACCCAGACAAAACCAAATTCCTAATGCTAGAGAAGGACAAAAAACCATCCCTAACAGAACTGGAAGTAAACTCAATCAAGTACCCAATACAAAGCTCCCTCAAAATCCTGGGTATACATCTAGACAGATGCTGCACAATGCAAACACAAATTCAAAAAATCACCCAAAAAGCATTCTTCACAATGCGAAATCTAAGAAAAATCAGAAAATTTTTTAATAAAAACCAATTCCGGATCATTGTCCAATCTCTTGTGCTGAGCATTGTAGACTACTGCAATAGCCTTTACTTACCTTGCCCTATCAACACAATAAAAAAATTGCAGACCATCCAGAACACAGCCCTCAGACTCATATACTCACTCAGCAAACATGACCACATTACTAATGCATACTTAGAATCGCACTGGCTACCAATAAGAGCAAGAATACAATTCAAACTCTACTGTCTCATTTTCAAAGTAACCCACGGCACGGCACCTAGTTACCTAAACAACCGCTTCCACTACTACCTCTCACCCAGAAGAAGGAGAACGCAGAACATCTTCACCTTCCCACCTCTCAACGGAACTCGTCGTAAGAAACTTTACGACAACCTCCTAGGGACACAGGCAGCTAAAATCGACTCTGACATCTCAGAATTACTGATCAAAACAACAGACATAAAAGATTTCCGTAAAGAAATAAAAACACTATTGTTCAAAAAATATCTCCCATCACTCTAACCTCCTCCCAACGAGTTCCCAATCAACACCTTCAGAAACACCCACCTATAGTATCTCCTTGTCTGTGATTTAGAAGGTACTGTATCCCTTCTACACTACACCTGATCTAACTTGATTCAATCGATATATAATATCTCCTGTGATATGTATTATCTTCTGTGACATGTATTATCCTCTGTGTTATGTACCATGCTGTTAAATTGTTGTATCATAATTCTACTGTTCCTGAAATCTACTCTTATCCTGTAATGTAATTCTACTGGAATTGCCCAGACATCTTCTATATTGTAATCCGCCTAGAACCGCAAGGCACAGGCGGAATAGAAATCCCTAATGTAATGTAATGTAATGTAATGTAAATTGTGTAATTATTGAGCTTGATAGCTGCAAGTTATAAGTAGTTCACAGCCTTTAATAGCTTAGTTATTTTGTACTGTCTTTTGTAGAATGTTTTTTTCAGTGTGGGTTAGAATAAAACCATCTACAACAAATGAATTCTCCCCTAATGCACAAGTGGATGCCAGTGCTCACACATATTCTTTGTTACTCTTAATAGTGTATTCACATTTCATTTATGCAAAGCAGAAAGAGACCCCGATATGGAAAAGCCTAAATAGGTAAATGTAGGTTCCACCCAGCGGAGAGGAAACACACACACACACCCCTCCAGCTTTCCATAAATTTTCAGAGGCCCAATGCCTCAGATTTGTCTGCATTTATCCAAAGCTCTGACATTTGGCCTAAATTCTATAGGTGCTCCAGTACCCAAGGTAACATAATCTAGGGCTTGGCCATCAGTAAATCATCTGCAAACATAGCTACCATAAAGGTGGCATTGCCCACTGGGATACAAGTTAGGGTGCGGTCTTGCAATAAGGTTTGGGCCAATGGGTCAATACAGAGCACAAATAAAGATGGGGATAGGGGGCAGCCCTGACTAGTAGTGCCTCTCTTGATATCAAAAGGAGGGGATAAATATTATTCGGCATGACCTGTGCTCAGGGACTATTGTATAAGAGTTAAATCATATTTAATATCTGGCCCCTGAACCCAAATCTCTTCACCCCCCCCCCCCAACCTATGAACTGCTAGGAGACTCTTATCAAACACTTTCTCAATATCAAAATGTACTAAGATGATGTTGTTTACCTGAACGGATTCAATAGCACACAACAGTTTTACCGCATTGACAAAACACATCTGGTGGGAACCCATAATGACAAATTAACACAGCAAGATCCATCTCAAGCCCCATTTGCAATCCACTTCACCCTTTAGCACCTACGAAAATGTCTAGACAACTCCTAATGTACTCCTAAATGTCCTGACAACTCATATGTAATCTGCCTTGAACCGCAAGGTAATGGCAGAATAGAAATCACTAATGTAATATCCAAAAGTTGCCAGGTCAATATCTTTGCATAAATTATAATGTCAACATTCAGAAGTGATATGGATCTATATGTAGATGTCACTCCAGAATCCCGGGTGGGTTTAAGAATTGGAATAATTGTGGCTCCACGCATGGTCTTAGGGAGCTCTCCCTGGCCCAAAGCCTCAGTGTGTATTGCCAATAGTGTGGGGGTGAGATTATGTCCCAACATCCTGTAAAATTACATTGGGAAGCCATTGTATTTATATTTATATTAAATTCCAACTTTATTTTTGTTATGCAGAATATTACGCATTATTTTATATTTGTATATTGTTTAGATATGGATGTCATCCAATAATTTTGTAAATTTTTGTTTTATTTTTATTTTGTTAGACTCCTGAAGCAGGTCATTGTGACTGAAACACGTACATGCCGAGTCTTAATTGATGCAATAAAGGAGCACCTCAGGCCGTCTTTGCTGGTTTTCTTGCCTTTCTATCTTGGGAAGGTAGCATTTCCTGTTTTGTTGTGGTATCCTGCAAAGGAGAGTCAGCCGAGTTTGTATATAAAGTTTTGTAATAATTTGTTAATAATTGGTTGATTTGTTGATTCTTTGTGAGCACATGTCCCGCAGGATCCCGCAGAATCGGGACAAAGGAACCCGTTTCCATAGGAACCAGAAGGACCAAACATATGCCCATACAGTTTCCATATTTAAAGAATCTACGCCGCCTATACTGCAACATATTTAAGGTATGCTGATGTGTGAGTCACACTTGCTGGAGCTGTGTATGCAAGAGGAAGAGTTGTCGATTCTGTTGTCTATGACGATGATGGACAAAAGAGATAATTTCCCCCCTTAGCATTGCTTTTACCTGTTTTCCAAAATAATCCTGGTGTGTCCACATAAGAGGCATTCTTACAGTATTCCTCCCACTTAAGAAGTAGAAATTTTATAAACTGGTCATCTCTGCTCAGCCACTAGGGCATTCTCCACAATGGAGGTAGGTCTTTTCTAGGCGCATTAAGTGCCAGTAAAACCACTGCAAGATCAGATATACCATCATGCAAAATATCTACCTTTGCCACCAAGGTTAATGCCTCCTCTGATACTAATATGTAATCTAGGCAGCTCTGGGAAAGATAGGTTGGGGATAAATGTGTATATTCCCCTTCCCCGGGATGCAATATCTGCCAGATATCTGTTAATATTAAAGGTGGACATAAAAAGTAACCCCCTCCCCCCAACGTAGGCTAGAAAGTTGTGTTGCAGTGCCTTTTAGCAATTCTGGAAAGAACCCCTTATCTTGATACAGTAATTAAGTATATGCAACAAAACTACTACATAGGGAGTATTGTACAAAGAACAGTGTACTATTATCCATCTTCCTTGTGTGTCCCTATGGGTAATATGTTCTTCAAAAGGAATTGCTTTATTGACTAGTACTGCTACTCCCGCTCATCTATGAATCGGAGCAGTGGAATAGTAGCAATGGCCTACCCAGTCCCTTTTCAATTTCTGATCTTTATAGCAAAGCTAGACCCATGTTCCTTCTTAGATTTGTCAGAATTTTCTCTCTATGGGGGAATGTATGCCACATACATTCCAAGTAATAAAATTTAAAGTCATCTGTGTCCCTGTATTACAAATTCTGTGTTACCCATCCAGGCCTGCACAATCCACCCATTCACACTCACAGACTATCTGCTCCACAGACCAGACATACTCCCATTCTACCAACCCATGCACTTCCCCTTCTCCCCCCCCCAACAGTAATCAACCTACCAACCCATGCATCACTTACCCTTCCCCCCCGCCCCCACCCCCCAACAGTAATCAACAATATAGTAACTATCATCCAAATCAAACCCTGTCAAGCTCAAATGCAGAGAATGGGAGATAGTTCATAACTTTTGCAGTAAAAGACCAGTTATCTTTTTTTACAGTCCTACTGGATCTGTCCAAAAACTCATGTCCTCCGATATACTATGACTGGAATTTATTAGACTCTTATCATAACATAGCACTAAAGCAGTCAAGGTGTAATAAAGAATAGTCCAGCAATATCTGCTAATCATCGCTTTAATCTGGTAGTCTTGTCCACCTTGTCAGGAACTCGGCATGGTTGGGCGAGGAGGTGTCTATGCAGAAACTGGTACCTCTGGTTCTTTCCATAAGCCCTCTTTTCTCAAGTGGGCACATGCTTCCACCAATCCTCTCAACCAGTCTGTTTTCCTGCTGATGACAGGTTAACCCAAAAGGAGAAAGCCCATTTGTATTTAATTCTTTCTCTCCGAAGCAAAGAAGTAATTTCACAGAATCTCTCCTTTTTTGTAAAGTCAGTGTGGAGCAATCTTGGAATATGTCCGTGCCTTGATATTTTACAGATCCTGCTTTTCTCGCCATTGATAAGGTGAGTTCTTTTAGCAGGTAGGAGGTAAAACACGCTATGATATCATGCGACCTGTTCGCTGTTTTAGGCACAAGCGATTGATGGGCTTGATCCAGCTGGATATCCTCTCTAGAATGACCTTGGGTCATGGGTGGTTCTAGAGGCGGGAGAAGCAGATGTCCTGTACTATTTTTGTAGAGTTTTCATCTCCCTTCTCTTCCAGAATCCCCCAAAATCTGATGTTGTGCCAGTGGGCCCGATTCTCTAGGTCATGTACTTTGTCCTGGAGTACTTCCAATTGATTAAATGAGGAGTCCATTCACGCTACTGCCATTGTGAGTTGCTCAGTGTGCTCTTTCAGTTGTTATTCTGCCTTCTCCATTCTCATGCCCAGGTCAATCAGGTCACCCTACAGGTCCTGAATTAATTCTTTCAATTCATCCAGCCACACGGCTGCATCCTGCTGCAAGGCTTGCTTTAAATCTTACAGAATGCTATACAAATCTTTTTTAGTTAAGGGTGCCTGGTCCATCAGCCCATCCATATCGGAAGAAACTGAGGTGTCATCATTGTCATGAGTGGCAGAGGTCGCCAGCCCACCACAAGGCCTGCCATTTTCCTCATGTGCTGCTGCATGAAAATACTGCTTTATCTCACCAGCACATTTTTGGGTCATCTGTGTTCACCACAGGAGTGTTCAGCTGGGCAGGAGGGGTGGAATTGATAGCACTTGTGGCAAAACTCCCAGGTCTGGATGCTAAACTGGTTCCTTTTTTATTTGGGGCTGATCAGAGCTTCAGGTTCGAGCTGCCATTGTCCTGATGATGTCGTTTTACTATTTTATTTTTTATTATTTTTAATCTTTTCTAGTTTTTATTTACATTTTTATTTTTTTTAAATAAATTTTATAATTTTAATGTAAAGAAAATACAGATAAAAAATAGATAAAATTTTCTTTCTCCTCTTCTATTGACCACATATTTTCTTCCTTTTCTATTTCCTCTTCAATAGAATAGACTTCCTCCTCACTTAGATCTTCTGAATGTATTTTAGAATCTATGCCCATATTTATTTTACTTTCTTCATTTTCATCATCTTGTTCTATTTGAATAATACATGTTTCTGGTTTTTCTTCCACTATCTTCTTAAGTTCATCTACATTGCATTCTTTTGGCTTTATTTCTAAATATTGAAAAAATGTTAAAAGGATGATAAGCATTTAAACACATTTTAAAAGAAATTATAGATAATTTAACAAGTGTAAAAGATGCCTCTGGGGTATTTTTACTAAATTTAACTGATTTAAGTTCTTCCTTTACTGCACCATGTGGGATTTAGCAATCTTTGGTATTCCAGTACTGCAGGTTGCTGAATTCACTGAATGCACTAATGCTTCTTGCAAGCTACCTCACAAACAATAGTATCCCCATGAGCTGAGAGTATTGGATCACAAAGCAGTACTACTATTAGGGGTCAATCTGCCAAATAAGGAGTGATTACCCTTATTTTTCACATTGGTACATATAGGAACATGACAGCAGGTAAAAGTCAAATAGCCCTTCCAGTCTGCCCATCTGTAGCATCTATTATCTCTTCCTCTCCCTAGGAAATCCCACATGTATATCCCACGCTTTCATAAATATTATGTGAGTAAAAGGGGTCTCTTACCAATGATAACTTTATTTTTCTTCAATTCTTCATCACTGCAGAGAAAAAATGAAATTGCAGTAAGATAGCATCTTCATAAAATTAATATACCACAAAGCCAAAAAAAAATATATCTAAGCAGTATTCTAACAGATGTTTCATTAAGAGGTACAGTAAATTCTCTGTTAACCGGAACTCAAGCAACCAGCAGAAGGATGAAATTTACATTCTTCAATTCCACCTCCTTCATCAGTGGCTGAGTGCCCCCTTCAGTTTTTTCTTGTGCAAGTGAGTTGAGAAGGTATTGTTCTGATCTGTTCTGATTTTTTTTTTTTTTGGAGGGTGGGGGGTAACTGAATCCAGAGGTTCCCTGGGACAGCTCTGCCTTGGAGAAGATGCAGAATCTAGGAAAGAAGTCTGCAGCTAGCAGGGAAACCCTTGGGGTACCTGTCTGGCCAGCCTGCAGTAGCATGTGTGGAGCTCGGGGTCCATTCTCCTGGAAGCTGGCTTGCAACTTGATTTATCAGGTGCTTGAGCGAAGGCTGTTTGGCCTCCATGATGGACCAGTCTGGCTTTGGTTTGTGTCAGCTGCATTTTTTCCTCTTCCCTTGTCATGGAGATCCACATACACAGCACTTGAAGTAACACAAAAACCTGCAAATATGGTACTCAAGAACTATGTAGCAATCAGAGCTATAGACAGCAAACCTGCAACATTTTCAGTTAGAGCTGATGGCAGCCCTTATCATTGGGTGCAATAGGGATGCAGAAATAGGGACCAATTATGAATCTCTTGTCTTCCCAGCTTGAAGGCATATATGGTTGTGAAGGAAAGTACAGGCATCCTGTCTATCCAAACTTTTTTGTGACACACCTCACACTTGGGGACATACCAGTGTGTCCCTACACACTGGTTGAGAACCAATGTGTAAATCCAGCTTAATTTCTTACCTCTTCTCTTTCAAGGGAACAATTTTCCGTTTCTGCCATCGTTGGTAAAATGAAATCTGTGGCATTAGCCTATATAGGAATTTAAAAATCAGTAATGCATACTCACAACCATATCAGATTTAGGAAATACTAATTTCAAATGGGTACTATACAACGTAAATACCTAGCAATTATGGCTCAGTAAAGACTCCATACAAACCACTGAAATTAACTTGTCCAAAATTATTAAAATAGTACAAAATACTATACAAAAATGGTCCCAACTAACGTACAGTATATATCTCATGATGGGGAAGGCTGGAGACAATCAAAATGATGTCAGCCCCACAAATAAACTACATCTTAGGGCTCCTTTTATGAAGGTGCGCTAGGGTTTTTAGCGCACGCACAAAATTACCACATGGTATAGCGCGCGGTAGCCAAAAATCTACCGCCTCCTAAAAAGGAGGCGTTAGTGGCTAGTGTGCTTGGGAATTTAGCACGCATTAAGGAGCCTTTAATGATGTTACAAGGATAGTATAATAGGGAATTTTATAAAAATTTAGATTGAAAATTAACAAAGGCCCAAGAATTTCTTTTAAGGCACTCAAAGCATCAAGATCTAATGAAGGTATGGGTTTTCCAGACTTTTCAAACTATCACATGACCTCATTAGCAAAATTTACTGCACAGTTTTTTTTACTAAACTTGCAAATTAAACCCCGCTATGGTATGTATGATTTCTAAATATGAAACTATATCTGCAGAAAAATTTAATAAACTTAAAACAATACCTCTCATTTGGGAACCATTAGAAAAAATATCTTAAAAATAATAACTCTCTGCCTTGACATTCAGGTATATCATTTATCTTATATACTAACCAATGGCTTCCACTCTAGAACTTTTTTATTATATGATTGAAAACTTCTTGATATGAAATTATAACATCCTCCTTCTCTGCTATTTTTATTGTGTTACAGTTCAGTCTTCTTATGTTGGCTATGGTAACTGTTGTCTTTGTAATGTTTATACTAAAATGTAAAAGTTTCAATAAAATGTTTGAACTGAAATATCGGGTGTTATGGAGCCATCTCAGCTGGCTTCCCCATGACAGATATTATTCCCAGGCTGATGGGAGAGGGGAGGATAGAGTGGCCATGGTCAATGCATTTGAAGTATGCCCTAACTTTTACCCTAGTTTTTTTCTTACTAACTGTTTATTTTTTTAACTTGTTTTATTTCAGTGCAACCAAATGTTGAATGAACAGGTGCTGTGGTGGCCCATCATTAATCATGAGGGTGACATACCTGGATTAATCCTAGCCATTTGCCAAAAAAGGGGAGGGGGAGGGAAAGGGATTGGGATTGGGACTTGTATACCACTTTTTTTGTAGTTTTACAACCACACTCAAAGCAATTTACACATAGTTCAAGTTTCAAGTTTCAAGTTTATTTACATTTGATGTATCGCTTATTACAAATTTCTAAGCGATGTACAATAAAAAACCAGCAGATTGTGGTAATACATAAAATATTACTAAATTAGACAATTGACAAGACAAATTGGACAAACATGATTGAAAAGGAAGGAAGGGGAAAGTTACAATTGCGTTATTTGTTAAAATTTACATGAAGGGGAGAAAACAATAGGTATAATTAGAAAATAACAGGAAAAGAGAATCTTAAAAACATATGAGATTATAAAAAAAGATCATTTCATAAGTCAAATGCATCTTGAAACAAGTAAGTTTTTAACAATTTTTTAAAAGAAATAAGATCTTTTTCATTTTTAATAAAGTTTGGGAGAGAGTTCCACAATGAGGGGTACTTCAAGCATTTTCCCTATCTGTCCTGGTGGGCTCACAATCTATCTAATGTACCTGGGGCAGTGGAGGATTAAGTGATGTGCCCAGGGTCACAAGGAGCAGCACGGAGTTTGAAGCCACAACCTCAGGGTGCTGAGGCTGTTCTAATCAAAAGCAACATTTTGTACTTCTTACCTTGTTATATTGGATGAACAAGGGGTGGGTTTAGGAGCAATTCTGTTTCCCATTTTATCTGGGAGCGTAAACTTGAAAAATGAACTTAAAGAGTTCTAATCTCTGGTAACCAAGTCTGATGTGATATCACAATGCCTCTTTCCTAGTGCCTAAGAGATGACCTCAGCATTGATATCATAATGATTTGATTCTCTTGCACTGGGTAGAAGTAACAGTGACTCTTATAACATATCTAATACCCTCCCCCCTGACACACACACTTTTACAAAACCTCAAAAGCGATTTTTAGTGCCAGCTGGTACGCTGAATGCTCTGCACTGCTCCCGACATAGCATCGGGAGCAATGCAGAGCATTCAGCGTGCTGGCTTATGCTAAAACCGCTTCCACAGTTTTGTAAAAGGGGGAGGTAAGTTTGAGTATTAAAACAAAATTTGATATCGTGATTTTGCTGGATTAAACTGCTAAGGAGGTAATAGAAAGGGCTGTTATTGAAAGGTATAATAAACACTGAGAGCAGGATCCAGAGCGAACTGCAGAGACGGGACATGCAAACTGAAGTCTTTCACAGATGAGAGGATATCACTTACCACTATTTTTTTAAAAACAGTTTTTAAACAATTACCAAGCATAAACATCTTGTACAGAAAAGTGTAATCAAAGACATATTAACTTAAATTTACTTTCAAACTTGAAAGATAAATCAAATTATTAAAAAGAAAAGCTCACTTGATCACACACTAGTCCTCTAATCTCGGATCCAAGACTTAAAGAGTAGAGTAATTAAACTCACATATTTATCAAAGAAAGCACAATAACTACTGCAGAACAGAGAACTAATCCTTATTAGGCACAGTTGTTATTTCATTTTCAAGATGTTTCTACAAAAACATATTTCAAAGAACGATATCTGACTATACACTTGCGTGGATATCTCAAAAAGAAAAGACCCCCTATTTGAGTCACTCCAGGTTTCAAATTTAGGAATTCTCTTCTTCTTTGTTGAGTCTCTCTGGAGACATCAGGAAATATCTGGGTATGGAATCCCAGGAAGTCCTTGGATCTGTTTTTGAAAAAAAGTTTTAGGATCCAATCCTTGTCTGGAGCCAAAGCCACAGACAGCAAAAGGGTGGCTGGTATAGCCACTTCTCTATCCAATTGTTCCAATATGGCTGAAATGTCCAATGGATCATCCTGAGATTTCCCAACCTTTTCTTTTTTCCCCCACTTGGGATTTAACAGGAAGATAATAAGCCCTTGTGAGAGGAGGTAGAGAACTTTCAGGTATTTGTAGAATCTCCATAAAATATCATTTCACCATTTCTCGGGAAGAAATTGATAAGATCTTAGGAAAATTTATAATCCTCAAATTATTAGCTCGACTATTATTCTCTAGAGCTTCCAATTTCCTCCTCATAATTATATTGTCTTTAACCAATTGGTCTTATTTTTTGCTGATGTTAATTCTTTATTTATCTTCTGAATATCTACTTTTAACAAAGATGTATCTTGTTTTAAGGAATTAATTTCTCCTTTCTGTTCTTTAATTTCTCTGTCCAAATTTTTTATTTGGGGATTTAAACAATTACCCAAATTCACCACCAAGTCCCACAAAGCTTCTAGGGTGACTTCTGGGGGTTTAGTCACTGAAAAGAGGTATGCTTGTGTGGTTAGAGGCTGTTCTAGTGGCTGGTTTACCTCAGTAAAGTCCTGTCCTTCCTTAGCCTTAGTTGTCCCGGTCGCAGGTCCTGGTAGAATGAGCAAATCACTCTGAGATGTTCCGGTCAGCAAGCCCCGAAATACTGGCTTCTCGAGATGAGAGTGCTTCCTCTTCGGGTACACTCTGGTCTCACAGTGAGCTGACTGCCTGCGGCAACGGCTGAAGAGGCGGCGTCCTTACATTGGGGCTTAAGGTGACATCAAGCCTAAGGTATTCGCCGCCGCACTACTCCCCGGTGGCGTTCCAAGCGGGCGAGTCCCCGACACTCCTTGTTCCTGCTTTAGGCGTCGCAGAAAGTCATCAATGGTAACCAAGGCGGCTATCGATCGCCGGAAGGCACCACCAGCGTTTCTTCCCCGTCTTTTCGGCATAGTGTTCAAGGTAGAGCTGACAATTATAGGCGTTCTCACTGCAGTAAGCTAGCAGCAGCCATCCATCACTTACAGACAAATAGGAATAACATTCAAAGCTTATGGTTAAGGTTATATTCTAGATAGATAAATAGATAGATATCTATAATAATAAAACGCTAAGCGCGCATGCGCACTCGCGCCGTGTGTTCCCTGATCCCTGATCTGTCGAGATGTGGCGGCACAAGTGCGCATGCGCATCAGACAAGCCTCCCTGCTCTCCACCTCACACAACACCCTATCGGCCGAAGTTTCTTTAGACGCTGCAGCGCTCCTCTCATCCGTCCAGGTCCCACTCCCTCTCGCAGCGCTGGCGGCGGCCTCCGAGCCGCTGAAGACCTCATCAGCTTACCTGAAATGCCGCGGAGCGGCCCAGACCAAGGCGGCCGACGATTGGCTGGGGCTCCCGGCTGGGAGCGCGACACTGTTAAGTGGGCGGGCGCTGTGGCTGTCCGGGGGTGGGAGGCGAGGCCATTAGCCCTCGGCATGTAAAGCGGAGGTTCCTCTATTGATGTGCTGAAAAGAGGGATGAAGTTTCACAGTGCTGCAGATTTCTGGGTAAGAGAAGAAAGTTTGTGGAGGAGGGGCTGACAGACAGGACTGGAATGTGCTCAGGGAGATTGTGAAGTAAATCAACCCTGAAGAGAGAGGCTGAGGGGCTCTGAAGTTCTTGAGTACTGATAGTTCAGATCTGTAACAGGACAGAAAGGAGGGGGAGGCGAGTCTTCCTTTTAGAAGAGGAGAGGATGGGAGAAATATTCCTTACAGCTGAAAGAATGAGAGGATAGAAAGAAAGAAAGACAGACAGGAGGAAGGGAGAGCGACAGAAAGAAAGACAGACAGGGGGCCAGGGAAAGAGACAGAAAGAAAGAAAGGGGGCAGGGAGAGAGACAGAAAGAAAGAAAGAAAAAGAAAGAAATGCCTAAGTCTACACATCTATTCTAGCACCCGTTAATGTAACAGGCTAAAAAACTAGTAGTTACCAGACCTCCTCTTTAAAAAAAAAAAAAAAAAAGGACACCTGGCCCCACCCCATTCTGGCCCCATCCCCACCCACTCTGCCTCAGTCCAACCCCTACATGAACCTTGTGTCGCCTTCCCTGAGCTCGGAGCCGCTTCTGGAGGACCTCTGCACATACGCAGATGTTGACACAATGACATCACATGCATGCATGCATACATATGACATCATCATGTTGATGCACAGAGGCCCTCCAGATGCGGCCCTGAGCTCAGGGCTTTCCAAAACTTGGACAAACTGCCAGGTTTTGTAAATCCCTTTAGACACCTTAACAGTCCTCTAAAAAGAGGACATGTCTGGGTTTATATATATATATAAAGCTAGTGAGGATTTTTATATTAAATTCTTTTTAAAGCTTTCTGTCTAGTCCTTAACATTTTGGTTGAGAGGAAAGAAGTTTTTCTACTAGGTAAGCTGATCTGCAGACCATGGCTTTTTTTTTTATTTGGAACACCTGAGAGCTGGATGCATCCCATGAATCCCTCATTCAGGGAAGCTGGATCTGTCAAAGCATAGGTGTCAGAACGGGGTGGCCACAGGGACCGTGGCCTCCCCAAAAATTGGCGGTGGCTCTACTCCCCCCACATACCTCTTCTTCTGGTTGCTGAAATTTTAAATCTTCGGCATGTAGCAAATGCTCTTCTTCCTTCTCTCTCTCCCCCCCCCCAGGACCCTGTGTTACGACCTCCCAACTCCCCCACCTACCTCCTCCCCAGTGGGCAGCTGCCATGCAGCATCAACGAGATGAGCCTGTTCTGTCAACCTGCCCAGAAGTCTTCATTCAGCGGCAACTTCCTGTTCTTGCCTAGGCGGACTGCTGCTGAATGAATTCTCGTCCTGGAGCACTCTTCACAGAATAAACAATGAATGCTGAATTTTATTAGTGCCAAATTTTCATTGCCATTTATAAAATTAACTCCTAGATGTGGACATTGAGAGCATTCTCCTGGAAAAGAACAACTCCTTCTACCTCTACACCAGTGGTCTCAAACTCAAACCCTTTGCAGGGCCACATTTTGGATTTGTAGGTACTTGGAGGGCCTCAGAAAAAATAGTTAATGTCTTATTAAAGAAATGACAATTTAGCATAAGGTAAAACTCTTTATAATTTAAAAATCTTTCCTTTTGGCTAAGTTTTAATAATAATATTGTAATTTATAGCTAAAGAGACATATGATCAAGAAATTGTTTTATTTTACTTTTGTGATTATGATAAATATACCGAGGGCCTCAAAATAGTACCTGGAGGGCCGCGTGTTTGAGACCACTGCTCTACACCATCTCGACCAAGCTCATGATTTTGCGAATACTAAACATAGAAAATTGTTCTCTCACAGCAAGACATGCAGGCTATCATTGTTTCATAAGAATTACAAGTCTGCTTCACATAATTCTTGTTTTATGTTTAGTGGCGTTTGATGAATTGCCTTTCATTGGTGGATAATAATGTGATGTACAGTTTTTCTATTCAGGTACCCTGTCTGTCCCACTGAGATCACAATCTAACTATGGGACAGGGACAATGGAGGGTTAACTAACTTGCCCAGGACCATAGGGGATGGTGCTGGTATTGAACCCACAACCTCAGGGTGCTGAGGGAGCAGCTTGAAACACTAGGCCACTTCTCCCCCCTCTTCTTGGCCAAAGGCAAGTGTTCAAGAAATGTACATCTCCCCGAAATCATCACTAAAACATAGTAACATAGTAACATAGTAGATGACGGCAGATAAAGACCCGAATGGTCCATCCAGTCTGCCCAACCTGATTCAATTTAAATTTTTTTTTTTTTTCTTCTTAGCTATTTCTGGGCGAGAATCCAAAGCTTTACCCGGTACTGTGCTTGGGTTCCTACTGCCGAAATTTCTGTTAAGACTTACTCCAGCCCATCTACACCCTCCCAGCCATTGAAGCCCTCCCCTGCCCATCCTCCACCAAACGGCCATACACAGACACAGACCGTGCAAGTCTGCCCAGTAACTGGCCTAGTTCAATCTTTAATATTATTTTCTGATTCTAAATCTTCTGTGTTCATCCCACGCTTCTTTGAACTCAGTCACAGTTTTACTCTCCACCACCTCTCTCAGGAGCGCATTCCAGGCATCCACCACCCTCTCCGTAAAGTAGAATTTCCTAACATTGCCCCTGAATCTACCACCCCTCAACCTCAAATTATGTCCTCTGGTTTTACCATTTTCCTTTCTCTGGAAAAGATTTTGTTCTACGTTAATACCCTTTAAGTATTTGAACGTCTGAATCATATCTCCCCTGTCTCTCCTTTCCTCTAGGGTATACATATTCAGGGCTTCCAGTCTCTCCTCATACGTCTTCTGGCGCAAGCCTCCTATCATTTTCGTTGCCCTCCTCTGGACCGCCTCAAGTCTTCTTACGTCTTTCGCCAGATACGGTCTCCAAAACTGAACACAATACTCCAAGTGGGGCCTCACCAATGACCTGTACAGGGGCATCAACACCTTCTTCCTTCTACTGACTACGCCTCTCTTTATACAGCCCAGAATCCTTCTGGCAGCAGCCACTGCCTTGTCACACTGTTTTTTCGCCTTTAGATCTTCGGACACTATCACCCCAAGGTCCCTCTCCCTGTCCGTGCATATCAGCTTCTCTCCTCCCAGCATATACGGTTCCTTCCTATTATTAATCCCCAAATGCATTACTCTGCATTTCTTTGCATTGAATTTTAGTTGCCAGGCATTAGACCATTCCTCTAACTTTTGCAGATCCTTTTTCATATTTTCCACTCCCTCTTCGGTGTCTACTCTGTTACAAATCTTGGTATCATCTGCAAAAAGGCACACTTTTCCTTCTAACCCTTCAGCAATGTCACTTACATACATATTGAACAGGATTGGCCCCAGCACCGAACCCTGAAGGACTCCACTAGTCACCTTTCCTTCCTTCGAGCGACTTCCATTAACCACCACCCTCTGGCGTCTGTCCGACAGACATCTGGACACAAACTCTCACGTGAGCATATTAAACTCCCACACTGAAGAACTGGAACAGGAAAAGAATTCCAAGCACAATTTTCTTCTTGACTGCAAGAGCCAGCACTTCCTTTCTCTGAAAGTCAAGGGAATAAAATCAGAGAAAATGATGTGCTTTTCTGTGCTGCCTTGAATTCAGATTCAGTCCTGGTCCTAAAAAAACATAAACAGATGTAGATTAAAACTTAACAGTAGATGCAGTCCTCTAAGCAGAAATCATAGCTGATTAACCAACCTTCTATAAGCCAAAGAGGAAATTTTAGCAATATTAACAGGAAGTTTACACACATGTAAAACGATTATGATTTTCCTAACATGTTATTTGTACATTACAGCAAAACAGGAGGCTAAAATGTCCACAATAAAAAGTGGGAACAATATGGTATAAGAATGACACAGGCAAAAACAAAAATATAAAATATATATTTTAATTGACATACCATAAACAATTATAAAAACTCTCCAGGATAAAAAAAAAAATAGGTCACAATGTACAGTGGTGAATCACTAGGCCACTTCTCCCTTTCTTTTTGGCCAAAGGCAAACAATCTGAAGAACTGGAACAGGAAAAGAATTCCAAGCATTGAATTCAGTACACAAAATCCTTGACTGCATGAGCCAGCATTTTATTTCTCTGAAAGCCAAGGGAATAAAAACAGAGAAAATGACGGCAAATAAAGGCCATATGGTCTATGAAGTTTACCCATTTATACAACTACTAATCTCTACAATACTTTCACTTAGAGAGCCTCTGTGCTTTTCTGTACTGCCTTTAATTCAGATACAGTCTTGGTCTTTACCTCCTAAAAAACAGAAACAACGGTAGATTAAAACTTAACAGCAGATGCAGTCCTCTAATACAAAAATCTTAGCTGATTAGCCAACCTTCTATAAGCCAGAGAGGAAAGCTTAGAACAGGAAGTGTACATGCATGTAAAATAATTATGATTTTCTTAAAATGTAATTTGTACTGTACATTGTTCACAGTAGGTTATGTTAGCAATTAGTTAAAATGAGGATGCTAAAATTAACAACTGTTTTGTGGTTATAAAAGACAAGATAACAGTAGTCTTCAATGCAATGGCAGCCCGCGGAGACCTTCTGGGCGACCCATGCACTTATCCAGTGTCCCCCTCTTCCTCCCCAGCAAGATCCGGTGCTTGCTCACCATTCTCATTTCCAGAAGTGCTGCTCTTACTCTTTGGGCTGCCAGCAACATGAGTGAAGTAAACTTGCTGCCTTCAATGGCCTATGCATGGACAGAAAGCAGTAGCAGAGAGAAAGCTTCAGGTTCACCAAAGGCAGCGTGATTACTTCACTCATGCTACTGGCAGCCTGAAGAGCAATGTCTAGCAGTGCTGCTAGGAATGAGAATGGTGAGCAAGCACCAGATTCCATGGGGGTGGGGGTGAGTTGCATGGAGAGGGTAAAAGAGAGAAGGTGGACCACGGGAATGGGAAGGAATGGGAAAGAAAGATGCCAGACCTCAAGGGGAAGAAAAGGAAGGGAAGGGGGGAGAGATTCCAGACCATGGGAGAGGGGAGGTAAGGAGAGAGAAGTGCCAGACAAAGGAATGCAAGGGAAGGGTAATAGAGAGGGGAGGGTAATAGAGAGATGCTGAACTGCAGGAATGGGAAGAAAAGGGAAAGAAAAATGCCAAACCTCCAGGGGAAGAAGGTAAGGGGGAAGAATAGAAATTTCAGACCACTTGATGGGGGAGGGAAAGAGAGAGAGAGATGCCAGATAAGGGGATGAAAGGGAAGGAGGAAAGAGAGATACCAGACCACAGAAAGGGGGGAAGGGAAGGAGAGAGATTTCAGACAACTGGATGGGAAAGGGGGAAGGATAGAGATGCCAGACCAGGGAAGGGAAGGAGGAGGAGCCTGGGTTCTGTTCGCTTGCGGGCGGTGGGCAAGAGGGCAGCGAGGGAATGGAAGGGAGGGAAGCTCACCTCACCAGGCAGTCGGGGGCCCCCTGCCCTGTTTGCTCCCCCTAATGCTGGTCCTGGGGCTCCCCTGATATTTTCAGGCACGAGGCATGTGCCTACTGGGCCTACCCTTTAATCCGGCCCTGCCGAAGCTGATCTCCGAACATGATGAATGCTTGAATGGATTTACTGATTTGGATGTATCTCCCCTGAGGCTGCACACAGTTGATGGAAGTAGGAGCCCTCACTGGTCATAGCTCCTGAAGACGCTTGATAGAGAAACACAGTCCTGTGTGGGCAAGACTGCACATGATCCATTGAAACAGTTTTTTACAATGTGGTGTGACATATGATGAAGAAAGATTATCAGAAGATTAAATGGAACATAACTTTGAGATAAGGGCTTGCATAGCTAAAAAAAAGTTTATGCTGGTAAAAGATGAACATTTTTACAACGGACAGTTAATATGCTTGTTTAACCATTCTGGCAAGGGAGGAGCTCCTAATACTATGTGATATATAGTGTTTTGTAAGCACAAGTTGGTTTGATTAATAAATGTTCTATTAATAAGAATTTCTATCAGGTGATAGCTTCTCTTTATTTAAAGTATTATATTAAGAACTGCAGGAGGTCACATTTGTCAGACAACACTTTGGAAAAACTGACCACTACACCAATGATTTTATGGTGAGAACTTTAAAACAGTCCAAGAATGTAAAATCTTTGAAATCAAAATGATAAAGTATTTTGATACCTCCCAGACAGGACTTAACAGAGATCTGGGCTTTCTTTCCTACTATAGAGACATTAAAAACTGCTTTGCCACCTTTCTGTCTCCTGCCCCCCCCCCTCTCTTCCTCTACCTATTCCTAAAATGCTTTCGTATTTCCTCATATATACCGATATTTGTCTACATTTGCTTTTTTTTTCTGATCTGAAGGGTTACCTTCGAAAGCTCATCATAAAATGCATTGAGTTAATCCAATAAAAAAGGTTTCACCCTATAACCTTTGCTTTATTTCTTTATATTACCAAGGATGTCGTTGAGAATTTTCTTGGCAGTTGCAGAGCACCAAACTATATTTAACTGGTTGACAAACATAGAGATTACAAAACCATGAAGTTCAATATATCACAGAAGATGCACTTTCTACATTCACATTTGGACTTCTTGTCCGCAAATTTTGGTGAGGTCAGCGACGAACATGGCGAAAGATTTCACCAGACCTTTCATCTGTGAACATATAAGCCACAGGTTTGGTTTCATTTTTATGAATTTGCATAAACATTATCATACGTTTTGTTTGTCATATATCTTTGATATAGGTATCATTCGTTATATATATATATATATGTATTTATTTATTTACTTGATTGGCCTCTGGTATTCATTTATTTGTATGGCTTAGAAAAACTTTTTAATATGTTGTGTTATGTTTTTATGTTTAGTGACCCCTGATGCAGGCGTTCCTCAGACGCCGAAACACAGTGCTGTGTTGGGTCCACAGCTTCTGCTTGTGTCCTTTTATGAAATAAACAAGTTGGTTTTACATCAGTGATCTTCAGTGGAGTGTTCATTGTCTGTTCCCACTTCCTTTTGTACTGTTTTATACCCGTGGGTTCTCCGTCCTGTTGGACTTTTTGGTGTTTACCTGAAAGATTTGGACATTATAATCCACATATACTGCTGAGGGGGCACACAGCTGCAGCCACGATCCCAAAGTCAGAGGCAAAGGACCAGGGTTCCACAACAAAACAGGGGCGTCCAAAGTCATACAGAATGGATCCAAAACCTGGAGCCAGGAGATAAAAATGTACAATGCTTTATTAAAAATTGTAACAAAATACACACTGGAACCTTGACCCTACACTGTTTTGGCAAAAAATGCCTTCCTCAGAGGTCCTATGTCCGTATTGGGATGGCATTGGGTTCCATGAGAGATTGGGAGGAATGTTCGAACACCAAGCTGAGGAAAAGTCCTTCTGAAAAACTGAAGAGTAAAAATGAATCTTGAACTCTGGAAGGAAAACCAGGAGTTGTAACCATAACCTCTAGGAATATATGAATGTAATCCTCTATAATAAAACACTAAGCGTGCATGCGCACTTACAATGCTGTGATCCCTCTGTGATGTGTGCTTCCATTTCAGACATGCGCAGTAGAAGGAGCCAGCAGTGGTACGCTGGCTCCTTCTACTGTGCATATGGAGGCACCTTAACCACAGAGGCAGCAACCACGGTGGCGACTCCCCCTCCCGCCTTCACTCCATCTAACACAGGTCCCCCAGGTCTTGCTGCGGCCCGCGGTCTGGCTTGCTCCCTTACTGAAGGTATTCTTCAGTTCGTTGCCGCCGCCGCGGCTCCTCTCACTAGCTACACCTGCGTCGGAAGCCTCACTGAAGTCACGTCAGAGAGAAAGCTTCCGATGCAGGCGCAGATTGTGAGAGGAGCAGCGGCAGAAGCTGTGAGGAAGAGAAATGCTGCTACCCTGCTGCACAGGGAAGGGGTGATTGCTGCTGCAGCACAGGGAAGGGGGGAAATGCTGCTACTGCACAGGGAAGTGGGGGGAATGCTGCTGCTGCACAGGGAAGGGGGGAAATGCTGCTGCTGCACAGGGAAGGGGGGAATGCTGCTGCTGCTGCTGCAGCACAGGGAAGGGGGGACTGCTGTTGCTACACGGAGAAGGGGGGAAATGCTGCAGCAGCACATGGAAGGGGGGGAATGCTGCTGCTGCACAGGGAAGTGGGGGGGAGAGGGTAAGGGGACCAGGGAGCAATCTTGGTTTGCTTTGGGGGGGGAGACAGAAGGAGGCCATGGAGAGAGAACGAAAGACAGGTAGGCAGCGTACGAGAATGAAAGACAGACACACAGAAAGACAGCGGGTAGGGAGATAGACAGTAGAGAATGACACGGGGAGCGATCCCCGCAGGGAGCCGCGGCGTGGCTGCGGTTTGGCTGCGGGCTATGGAGACTCCATAGCCAAATCGCCGCAGACACGGGGACAAAAGTTTTCACAGCCCGCAAAAACGGTGAAAAGATTTGTCCCCGCAGGCAAATGTACCCCCTTCTATGTACCGCTATTTACCTTGTCTTCACCGTGAGTCTTTGGTTCGGGACCGGGTGTCAGATATTTTCCGGCGGCCATGTTTGTCTCCGCGTGGTCTGTCTCCTCAACCCGACTTGCACGTTGCCGCATTGACTCCACCCCCTAATATACAGGCTCTTCATTGGTCAGTTCTTTTTGCTCAAAGAAGAGGACCAATCGCTACTGCCACACCTGATATTTAATGGGTTGTAGTGCAGCAGTAGCGATTGGATTTCGGAGCCGAGCCCAGGATTTGAATTTTGTTTGCAGTCGCTGCCTCGCTTGGATTCACTCGTTTCACTTCGTCAGGTACAAGTAAGTGTTCTCCCTGGCTGATTTAGATGACCACCCAGCTAATCCTGCTGCTGCCGCCGATGCTCCTTCCTGGGCTAACTCGCCGCCGAAAATTTTGTTTGATGCCTGCCTTTTTTTGCCAGCATGCTTCCCTCGGGCCGGGGCTCTATCGTATGCGTGCCGGCTTCCCTTCTCTTCCCCCCCTCCTCCCCCCGGGGACGCTACTTCTGGTTTCGGAGGGAAGAGAAGGGAAGCCAGCAGGCACACAATAGAGCCCCGGAGGGAAGCTTACAACTTGCTGCTTTTACTTGCTTCGGGCCTTCCTTGCTGCCGGGTCCTGCCTTCGTGGAAACAGAAAGTAGGCAGGTCCCGGCAATGAGGAAGGCCCGAAGCAAGTAAAAGCAGCAAGTGTAGTGGTATACCATTTGAGGGGAAAAAAAAACGCACGGACGTCGGACCTGATTCTGCTTGCTCTCGCCACGGACATGGACCGACACGGACCTCAGATTTTTAAGGCGGTACAGGTTTAGATCCGCGAGGTCCGTCAGGACTGTGAGGTCCGCGTTTTACCCCTTCCCCAACCTTGGTGTTTATTGTGGTCAGCCAGGAAGAATGAAATCAAAAAAGTTTGAGTTTAGTCAAGCTGTGATTTGAACTTTATAGGCTTTTTTTTTTTCATCCTTTAACTGGCAGGCAGAAGAATGCTCCATTTATTAATCTTGCAAAGTCTGATACAGGAAAAGCTAGAAGTGCATCAAGATTTAAGGAGCTTGGGGTGTGCAAATCAACTTAATGCAGAGATTACAGTAAAACAAAATCACTTTTCTATTTCACTGCAGCTCTATGAGGTTCTTTTGCCCTTAGCTATAGTCAAATGATGGATAGGAATATGTTTATTTCATTTAAGTTAAGGGAAAACAATATTTTTTCTGAGTATCCTTTAAATAATGGTTCACAAATTAATTCAGCCTGTTTTAAGGCTGGGTTTTGTTTTTCATATTATTGCTTCTATTTTTATAATCCTTAAAAAATAAGGGGCAATTTTCCAAGTGGGTTCTTCCTCGTAGGCACCCTGAGACTGTACAGGGAACGCCTATTCTATAGCAGTGAATGGGCTCCCAGGTTCCATTACAGAATGGTAGCATATAGCCTTAGATTCAGGCGCCTTACAGTTAAAGCAGCCATAGAGCATGTCCACTTGTGGGAGAAATGATTTTATTTTCAGTTTAGTGATCAAAATGTGTCTGTTTTGAGAATTTATATCTGCTGTCTATATTTTGCACTATGGCCCCCTTTTACTAAATCGCAATAGCGGTTTTTAGCACAGGGAGCCTATGACATCGAAAGCAGTGCAGGGCATTCAGCGCATCTCCCTGCGCTAAAAACCGCTATTGCGATTTAGTAAAAGGGGAGGGGGGTATATTTGTCTATTTTTGTATAGTTGTTCCTGATGTGACATTGCATAAAATCATCTGCCTTGATCTCTTTGAAAACCTGCGGAATATATATGGGGTGGGGGAATATTAGTGATAGAAAAATTGTATGAAAAATGACTATTTTCAATTTAGTGATCAAAATGTGTCAGTTTTGAGAATTTATATCAGTTATCTATATTTTGCATTATATTTGTCTATTTTTCTATAGTTGTTTCTGAAGTGACATTGCATATTTTAGTCATCTGTCTTGACCTCTTTGAAACAAATATTAATTAATATTTTCTCTGCATACAGTGTGCTTTGTGTTTCTTTTAATTTTGTGGTTACCATAATGAATTAATATTATATACAGTAGTGATGCTGATGTTTTAAGATTTTGGAGAAATAAACAAGAATGCTGGCCAAAATTAGCAAAAGTTGCACGAGGGATACTGTGCATTCCAGCTACCAGCACATCTTCAGAGAGGGCATTCTCTATTGCAGGAAGGACTGTGGAAGAAAGGAGAACTAGACTGAATCCAGAGATTGTGGATGATTTGTTATAAGGACAATTAAAAGTACAGGTTGTGTTTTGTTTTTGTATAGTTAACTAAGTTGTAAAGAATGTTTCCTTTATACGTTAATAAAGATAAGTATATAAAATCATACCTGTTTGAGGCTTTTATGCATGCTGCGGTGACGGTGACGGGGCGGTGAATGGGATGGCAGTGGCGGTGACGGGGCGGTGAAAGGGATGGCGGTGGCGGTGACAGGGCGGTGCAGAGGATAGTCGGCCGGTGACGGGGCGGTGACTGGGACAAATTTTTTCCCCGTGTCATTCTCTAATAGACAGAAAGAAAGAAAGACAGACAGACAGGGGGCCAGAGACAGAGAGAGACAGAAAGAAAGACAGACAAAGGGGGCCAGGGAGAGAGACAGACAGAAAGAAAGACAGACAGCTGGAGAGAGAGAGACAGAAAGAAAGGAAGAGAGAGACAGGGGCAGGGATAGACACAGAAAGAAAAACAGACAGACATATATTCTAGCACCCATTAATGTAACGGACTTAAACACTAGTGAACTAATAAATCTATATGATTGATTGATTTATTTTATTTTTTATACCATTCTCCCCAGGAAGTTCAAAATGGTTTACATGAATTTATCCAGGCACTCAAGCATTTTTCCCTGTCTGTCCCAGCAGGTTCACAATCTATTTAACATACCTGGGGTAATGAGGAGATTAAGGCCCAAGTTCTGTAACCAGCGCCTAAAATTAGGCACCTATTTCGGAGGTGCCCAACTAGATAGGCGCCTATCTATATTGAATAACAAGCTCAATTAAGCTTTTTAATCAGCACTGATTGAAACATAGGCACCTATCAAGAAAGCGCGATTCTGTAACAAGGCGCCTCTAAAGATTTAGGCGGCCTTCCAAAAAAATAGGCGTTATGCATTTTAGGCATGGGCGTGGCTACGTGTTAGGTGCCTTCTTACAGAATCACTACTCTTAAGCGTGCTTAAGCGCTCGCATGGGCGCCAACTTTTAGTTGTGCCTAGAGCTGGCCTATTTAATGGGCGCCTCCAAAATAGGTGCCGCTCAGCGTGATTCACTATACAGCACCCAATTTTACTTGAATTGCACTGAACAGTGCCTATATCGGCGCCTAACTTTTGGGTGCTTCTTATAGAATTTGCCCTTAAGTGTCTTGCCCAGGGTTACAAGGAGCAGTGTGGTTTTGAACCCACAACCTCAGGGTGCCGAGTTTGTAGCTTTAACCAATGCATCACTTACCATATGGTATTTTGCTGTTGTGCTCTACTTAGGGCTGGATTCACTATGCGCATGGATCCGATCCGATCTGTGGCCATGGGGCTGATTCACGAACCTGCTTTAAACCCACAGGTTAAAACCACGGACTCACACTGCGGGAAGGGGCAGGAGAGTCGGGGCAGCAAGAGGAGGATATTCAGGGTGAGAGCAGGACGGCAAGTCGGGGTGGCAAGAGAGATTTGGGGCAGAGAGCAGGGTGGCAAGTCAGGGCAGCAAGAGGAGATTCGGGGCAGAGCAGGGCGGCGAGTCAGGGCAGAGAGCAGGGCAGCTATAGGAGAGTCGGGGGCAGGAGAGCAGGAGAATCCAGGTAGAGAGCAGGAGATGCAGTCGGAAAGCACATGAGCGACTGGTCCCCAGCAGTCGCTTCTTTTGTTGATCGGCCAGCCCAGTTGGTGTTCCAGATTTGTTTAGTGAATCGCTGCCTGCCTACACTTGCATGCCCTTCCCCCTCATTTGCATGCATGGATCAGATCGAATCGGAGGTTGCTCGTCACCAAGGTTAGTGAATCGGGTCGGGGAACAATCAGGTCGCAAAGTGGTCAAGAAACGATTGGTGTCCTTAATGAATCTAGCCTTTAATGCCAGAAATCCACTTATTTTCTCTAGGTTTTTTTTTTTTTTTCCCCAGGAATGAGGAGTGAGAAGGGGCCACTGTAAGGGAGATGGGAGAGGAGGCAGCCAGTTCTAACAGGGTAGGAAAAAAGGAGGAAGGAAGATATGCAAATTAAGCATTAAATGAAAACAACAACAAAGCAAAGGCAGATTGAAGCTTAAACGAATTATGAATTGAGACCCACAAAGGAAGTATTCAAAGAAGAGATGATGAGGATAGGAGAGAGATTTATTTCTGTCTCTCCAAATTTTCTTTGGCTGCCTCTTATCCTACTTGCCTCACTTTCTCCAACCAAGAGCCAGAAGTGTTCAAACAAACCCATTAAAACCAAAAAAAGAAACAAACTATTCTCTCTCTTTGTCCATCTCGTTCCTGCTTTTCCCATTTAAAAAAAAAAGCTCTCTTTTTAATGATTGCTTATCTCTTGCTATCCCTCTCTCATTTTTCACTTTCTCTTTAAGGAAAACCAAGAGCTCGCCCCACCCAGAACAGGATTATATAAGCAGGATAAGTGCCAGATCGCCTCTCTGTCAGCACAGAGTTCAAAGACAGCTAACAATGACTGAGCAATTTATCACCAAACTTGACGCAGCATTAGATGCCGCTAAAGGCTTATCAGATGAGGAGCTGTTGATTGCTTGCGATGGAATGCTCTATCCCAGCACTTTTACCAGCCTGGAAACTTTGCAAGCCCTCGATTCCTTTGAAGCCAGAAGCGATGATCTGATGGTGGTGGGCTATGCTAAGTCTGGTATGTACTTATTAACCAAAGCTAGGTTTGTCAAGACTGGTGACTCTTCAAGCACATTCCATAATCTGTAGTGATTGTAAAATCCCGGTACATCAGAATTATTGGTGGTGGTGGAGAGTCTTTTCTTTCGGGGGGATTGTAAAATGATTATTTTTTTGTCTTCTCTTCTGTTACATCACATTCAAAAAGGCAACCAAGAAAAAACTCTGGAAAACTGGCAAACCTAAAATATAACAAAAAGAGCAATTGGCAGAACCCTACATTAACCTCTCAAAGAACATATGCTGGCTTTATTTAAATAAAAATGAATAAAGGTGAGCCACCTCAGTACGGGCCAAAGTTGAACACTTTAATACTGTTATGTAACTTTTCTAGCCCCGGGCAAAAGACCAGCACCAGGTTAAAAAAACCTCAATAAGTCCTGCTTCGTACATCATTCGGTCTCTGTAACGATAAATAGTGAATACGGAAAACTAAGGGGTCCTTTTACAAAGCCGCGCTAGCGGTTTTATCGCACACCCCGGATTAGCGCACGCTATAGCTGGAAATCTACCGCCTGTTCAAAAGGAGGCGGTAGCGGCTAGCGTGCGCTATTCCACGCGTTAAGGCCCCGGCGCGGCTTTGTAAAAGGAGCCCTAAGAATAAACGCTCAGCAAGAGGCTTTAAAAGGAGAATGGAGGGGCAAAAAAAGAACGATTCAAAAAGCCCCACCCCTTGAATAAATATTTTCAAAATGTTTTCAAAAGTGCTTGTGATATAAAAAGATGTAGGAAAAAAAAGTCATAATTCATTCACAAAATTTATATAAGTCCCAATGAGCAATAATCGAAGGTCACAGTCCATTCACAAGACTTATCTGAATCCTGATTAAAGTGTTCAACTTTGGCCCTACTGAAGTGTCTCGCCTTTATTAATTTTGATTTAAATAAAGTCAGCATATATTCTTTGAAAGGTTAATATAGGGTTCTGCCAATTGTTCTTTTTGTTACATCACATTCCAATCATTGGTCGAAATGAAAGCTAGCAAACAATTTGTAGGTATTAGGTAATACTTTAAAAAAAAAAATTGTACCGATCTTACATTTTCTATAACAAAAACTTTATTATTTTCTCTTGGTAACTTAGAACAGTCTGAAAAAAAACAAGCAATGAAACAGGTACAAAACATGTGCTGAAAAAATCACAAAACCCCAAAATTCTGTATATAGGGCCATAAGTTGTGCGTACAAATCGGTGTACATAGGATTCTGACTGTCAGCAAAATCCCTTTGAATCACCCCACCCAGAAGTGTAGCAAGGGTGAGAGGTGCCCGGGACAGAGACACCCCTCCCCCTCTTCTCCGCCATGGCTCCTTCTCCACCCCCCCTCTTACCACCACACATGCACACCCCTTCCCTCCCTGTACCTCTTTTAACTCCCCTGGCGTGAGCAGCCTCACCAACTCACTGCCCGCGTCAGCATCGGTTCTCTCTCTCTGATGTCCTAGGTGCAGGACCCAGAAGTGGCATTAGAAGGAGAGCCAATGCTGCCGCGAGCAACAGGTTGGAGTCACGGTGGTGGTGGTGGGGGGGGAGGGAGAGGGGAGTGAAGGCGCGCATGTGGCTGGGAAGAATGTGAAGGAGTGGGAGGGAGGGGTACCAGTGCCCAGGCAGACTGTTCCCTGCCCCCTCATCCATCACATGATAGAAACTTGCTCCCAGCACTAAAAGTTCTTCCTATCTTTCTAAACCACTATGGAAGCCGTGATTTGCTGTCCTTGAAGCAGGATTCTTGCCATCTGCAAATCCCTTTAAATTACTCCACCTATCATATAATAGAGACTTGTACGTACTTTCTATAGTTTCTCTCTCTTATCTCTGCTTGCTTGTGGAGACATAATTGAAGATTGATTGAGCTACACTGTCCACGTATCCCTGTTGCTTAGACCCACCCTGTGCTCACATTATCTTTATACTCCACTTAACTAGCCTTAACAATCCTCCGGTTGATCGTGACAAGGGAAAATCATCACTAACTGAGGATCATAAGTCCAAACCTTTCATCAGGTGGCCCTCTTAACTATCACCGAGACATCCTTTCCTTATACTTATAAGCAAACCCCCAGTTTACTGCTGCATTAGTTATAACTGCTAATACAAGGAAACCTGTCTACCACATCCACCTTCCTTACAAAGGAAGCCTTGTAATCTACCTGCAGACTCCTCATAGCACTCCCCATGGTGATCCCCTGGCCCATCCAGATCAACCTCACCCCAGGTGTCATTTTCCTCTTCAAGTCTATTGCACCTTCTTCTCTTGATACTAACCTTATCCAATCTCCCTTTCTACCCCAAATCACTGCATTCCTCAATTCCACATTGTCCACTTTCTGAATTCACCACCTCACTATCCCTTTTATTGCCCACCTTTGTCACAGTTTTAAGGTGTCAACAGTTGCTCTCTCTTATTCAACCTTGCCAATCCTGTCTGACTGCATCTCACCTGCATCACTATCATCGCACCTTTCCTACTCTTCTGCTCCTCATTTTGTTCACTGCTGGGGACATCAACCCCAATCCTAGGCCTCCTAATCAAGTCTCACACCACTCATACAGATCACACTGCAAAGTCTTCATCTTATTTCTGTTCCTCTCCTCTTCCCTTCTTCACTACTTTTCTCATGTGCCCTGTGGAATGTCCACTCTATCTCCAACAAGCTCACTTATGTCCACGACCTCTTTATCTCTTATTCTTTCCACCTGTTTGCACTAACTGAGATCTTACTCTGCCCTTAAAACTGTTTCAGTCTTTGCCCTATGTCATAGAGGTTACCTTTTCTCTCATATGCCCCGCCCAGTTGGTCGTAGAGGAAGGCTTGGGCTGTTACTCTTATCCTCCTGTAGAATTCAACCTCTTCTCCTACCTCAGTCTCACTGCTTCTCCTCCCTCGAAGTCCACTCCATCCATCTATTTGCTCCCCTACCTCTCCAAATAGCAGTTATTTAATGACCCCCTGACAAATTCCTATCTTCCTTTCTCACTGACCTTGGCTCCTGGCTCTCTGTCTTTCTCAAACTGTCATCTCCTTCCCTCATTCTAGGTGATATCAACATTCATGCTATGGTGGATCCTCGTCCACCGCCATTCAGCTGTCAGCCATGCGCCGGTGCTGAAAGTGCCTGCTGCCGGTTCTTTGCTGGGCTGCTGCAGGGCCTTGAGCATCTGTACATGCTCAAGGCCTTCTGGCTCTCACCCTCTCTGAGATTCTCATGAGCAGCAGCCCAGCAGAGAACTGATGGCAGGCACTTTCAGCACCGGCACACGGGTATGGACAGGGCCGGTCAGTGGGGGGAGGAGGCGATCTTGATCATGAAGGGAGGGAGCAGCGCCGGTGGCCTCTGGGGAGCAGTAAAGCCAGTTCCCGGGGTGGGGTATCAAAGTGGAGGAAGACAGTAGTGGGGGAAGACAGAAGAAGTGATATGGGTCGGGGGTTGGAGGTCAGGTCAGAGAGATGTACCTAAGTCAGTGGAACGAATCATCTGAGTTGTCATTATGGCCTATGAGAAACTTTGCTTTGGGAGGCTGTAGTATTGCAGACAGCTTACCCTTCTCTCCTTCAAGAACAGAGAGAGAGATGTTAAGGATAAAAGAAAAGGCAGATAAAGGAAACACAACTAAATGATATTGACTGAAGTAAGCAGATTGGTACCAGCAGTTTAAAATCTTCAGAAAACAACCGGGTTAGTACTGGCAAGTTGGTGAAATCAATCCAGTGAGGCAGGGAGAACCTAGAGGACCAGAGGTTTAGGCAATAGTCTCTCTGGTTTTGGTGTTCTTTGGATAATTGCAGGGCTCAGATTTGGGGTCAGGGGAACCTAGAGGGCCAGAGGTTTAGGAAACAGTCTCTCTAGTTTGGATGTTATTTGAATAATTGCAGGGCTCTGATTTGGGACATAATAGGGAGATGTTAGATTAAGTTTAGGATCCCTTATGTCTAGTTATCTGGGAGGATGAAGAACCAGGAAGTAAGAAAACTACGGTAAGTGGTCATGACTCAAAGACTGGCAGCTGGGATATATTCTTGCAGTATGGGCAGGAACAATTCTGGTCTTTTCTGTTTCTGCTTACTATTTTATTATTAATTTAAATGACACCGTATGTTTGGTGCTTTCTTGTTTTAGGTACTAATTGGGTTGTAAACATTTTAAAAGGGCTAGCACGTATAGTGTCACCATTACACACTGACGAAGCTGCAGAATTTCCATATCTTGAATTTGGAGATCCGGATAAATATGAGGTTGGTACAGAATTATTATTAATTAATGTATGTTGATGCGGGTGGATATTGAAGTGTATTAATGTTTTGATACACTTGTGCTTTAAAGGAAATTGTATTTTTCAATTTTCCATGGACGTTTCTCCCATTAAAAATAGGGGTATATTGCTATGAGAAATCAGAAGCAATATACCCCTATTTGGGAGAGATATGGACACAGAAGGGAGTTTCAGGATATAGGGACATAGAAGGGTAATGCTGGATGGTGAGGAAGTAGGCAAACGAAGGGACAATGCTGAAAATGAGGATATGGATACAGAGGGTAGATAGGGAAACACAGAAAAATAGAATCATGATGGCAGATAAAGGCCAAATGGCCCATCTAGTCTGCCCATCCGCAGTAACCATTATCTCTTTCTCTCTCTTAGAGATCCCACGTGCCTATCCCAGGTCCTTTTGAATTCAGACGCAGTCTGAAGCAGAAGGATGCACAGGGCCAGAGACACAGGGGTAAAATGCTGGACAGTGGTGGTTGTGGTGGGGTGATAGGGACACAGAGTAAAGTTAGGCATGGAGAGAGATGTTAAATGGACAGGAGATACTAGAAGAGATCTAAGAGAAGACAGAGGAAAGTAGAAACCAGAGACTCACAGGGACCAATACAAAAAAATAAAATGTCTAAACAACGAAGGTAGAAAAATAATTTCATTTTCAATTAAGTGATTAGAACAGGGGTGCCCAATGGTCGATTGTGATCGACCAGTAGATCGCAAAGACATTGCGAGTCGATCATGTTGCCTTTGCGATCTTGTTCTTCCTTCTTCCCCGAGCCAGGCCAGGCACATACAAGTGCCGGACCCACATGACTTTTGACGTTGGAGAGGAAGCTCTGGGCCAGCCAGCTTTCATGAGTCTCTAGTTGCACTTCCTTCTTTAAATCCAATATTTCTTTCTTTATGTCTTTCTTTCTGCCCCATCCCCTTTTCTTTCTGTCTCTCTTTCTTTCTCTTTCTCTCTCCCCCTGCCCTCTCTTTATTTCTGTCTTTATCTCTCCCCCTGTCTTTCTTTCTATCTCCCCCTACCCCTTCTTTATATCTGTGTTTCTTTCTCTCTCCCACTGCCTGTGTTTCTTTCTCTCTCCCCCTGCCTGCCTTTATTTCTCTCTCCCCGCCGGCCTTTCTTTCTCTCTCCCCCTGCCCCCCAAGCCGATTTCTTGGGGGGCAGGGGGCTTGGGGGGCACGATGGCTTGGGGGGCAGGGGGAGAGAGAAAGAAAGGCGGGTGGGGGAGAGAGAAATAAAGGCAGGCAGGGGGGAGAGAGAAAGAAACACAGGCAGTGGGAGAGAGAAAGAAACACAGAAATAAAGAAGGGGGTAGGGGGAGATAGAAAGAAAGACAGGGGGAGAGATAAAGACAGAAATAAAGAGAGGGCAGGGGGAGAGAGAAAGAGAAAGAAAGAGAGACAGAAAGAAAAGGGGATGGGGCAGAAAGAAAGACATAAAGAAAGAAATATTGGATTTAAAGAAGGAAGTGCAACTAGAGACTCATGAAATCACCAGACAAAAAGGTAGGAAAAATGATTTTATTTTCAATTTAGTGATTAAAATGTGTCCATTTTGAGAATTTATATTTGCTGTCTATATTTTGCACTATGGCCCCCTTTTACTAAATCGCAACGGTGGATTTTAGCGTCGGGAGCTGCGAGGGACATTCAGTGCAGCTCCATGCACCAAGAACCGCTATCACGGTTTAGTAAAAGGGGAGAAAGTATATTTGTCTATTTTTGCATAGTTGTTACTGACGTGACATTGCATATTTTAAAGTCATCTGCCTTGACCTCTGAAATCCCCCCTGAATACAAATGATAATTAACATTTTCTCTGCATACAGTGTGCTTTGTGTTTTTTTAAATTTTATTGTTGTAGATCATTTTGACTTGGTCATTTTAAAAGTAGCTCGCAAGCCAAAAGTGTGGGCACCCCTGGATTAGAATATATCATTTTCTGGAATAACAACTGCTAGAGCCAGGACTTAATTTGTAAACAAAAAAGGAAGTGGAACTCCCTTTCCCTCTCCTATCCTCCCCCAAGTCATATGAATGTTACTTCTCTCTTGCCCCCTCCCCCCACTGTGGTGATCGGCACTTCTCTCTTATTCCCTTCCCTCTCCTCCCCCCCGCAGTGACTGGTACTTCACTCCCCCTTCCCTCCCCACTTCTGTGGTGACTTGCAACCTGGTGTCAACCTGGTGTCAACCTTTCCTGTCTGGGTGACCAGGCGATCCGTTCTCTCAAAACCTCACCCCTTGCCACTGCCACAAAATTTCACCATCATAACAGGAAGTTGTGTCAGAAGAAAGGGCTGTGGGGTTGGCGGGTGCAGCACATCAGTCATGCTGCTTGCTGCAGGTGAAAATTTTACCTTTAACAGGTACTTGGTGGCAGCAGTGGTGAAGGGGAGAGGTTAGGTAGGCAGGTGGTGCTATGATGTAAGGATTATACCACTTCTGGTGGGAATGGTGTTAAATACATAACTGAGCACTTTACAAAATTATTTAAGGATTTTGAAGATTTAAATTAGATTTTATGCTTTATAGGACACAGAGGGACAATGCCAGACATGGGAAGATGGCTAGACATGGAGGAGAATAGGAATGCATAAGGGAGATGTTGGACTTGGGAGGGATAGATATGCAAAGGAGTAAAATGGGAGCCACCCAAGTTTGGTTGGGTGGCAGATAACATTGGGCGAAGTCAGGACATAAAGGAGAATGTGGAGTAAATTGCTAAGAATGGGAGGTCTGGGATTGGAGCAGAGAAGGAAAGGGGAGGAGATAGGAAGGATATGGAGTGATGATTGGTGGAGAGAAGAAGTGGGAAGAAATAGAAGGAATAGAAAAAGGGAGGTGGTTAGAAGGGCAAGCATGAGGAGAATTTGGTGGACAGGAGTATTAATTGGAAAGAGCTGAGGAAAGTAGGAAGCGAAGTTTCCCTCCTGTCCTCCCTTAGGCTGCGGTACTAGGTCAGGGTTTGGTAGGTGGAGATATGGAGGGGGGGGGACGGTTGCAGCTTTTTTTATGGCAGTTGGGGGCCTAGACAAGAACTGTTATATCAGAGGGGGTTAAAGTTAAGTCATGGGATATATGAGTAATTGAAAATATAGACTCATGGCCGCGAGTAAGGTGGCTTGACGACACCATAAGTCACTAGATCATATAAAATTTGTATAGTGGATACTGAAACTAGTTTCATTACTGAATAGCTCCAGTGAGAGATCCGCAAAATGTAATTTTGTGCTTGATGTATATTTGAAAGTTGTTCTTCATGTTATTTAAATAAAGCTGTGGCCAATATTATGCCAATAAGCATAAGATGTTGGGGGACTTATTTGTATGAATGTGAGGGAAATTGTTTAATGTCTGATGTATGAGTCCCAATGTTATGGACACAGGGGGAGAGAATATGGATATAGAATGGTGATGATGATGAGGGCAGAGATAGGCACAGGGGAAATACTAGAAAGGGAAATATAGGAGACATAGAGAAAGGAGATGCCGAACATGGGGATAAATAAATTTGCCAGTCTATAACTTCTACATTGGCCAGTGTAATATACCAAACATCAATCAGTCAATGTATCTTCTATATCAAAAGATTTTCTCTCTCTCTATTATTCGGGCATCAGACATGCCAGTTGTTCGCCTCAATTTTTGGCGATACAACAATCTTAGTGGCTATGGCTGTGGCTTCTTCATTCGCCCACTTGCTGAAAAACTTTTAACGTTTTTTATGTATTTTTAAGTTTTTTATGTTTTTTATATAAAGTGCTTTATGCTTTCACAAATGATTACAAAGAAATAACATATCTTAAAAGCGTTGTTTCCTTGATAAGATCGGGTCAGGGACCTGTCATATCGACATGTTTCGCCGTGAGGCTTTTTCAAGATTAAGTCCCCTGCACAAATGAAAGAAGACAATATAACTCCTGTCCCCATACTTTTATGCATGGGGAACATGGGGACAAATGCATACACAAAGATAGAAAATAGATAGTGAGCATGGAGAAAAAACAAATGCCAAATGGTCAGGAGACCCTGGTGAATGAGTTTAGAGAAGATAGAAGAAAACAGAAAACATAGCCTGAAACCAACATGATTTGAAGAATAAAATGACCAGACAACAAAAGATATAAAAATAATTTTATTTTCTATTTTGTGATTAGAATATATTAGATTTGAAAACATAAGTGTGAAAACATAAAAGTTTAGCTATAATACCAAGAAATTTGCTCCATTAAGCAAAAATAATAATATCAGATTTTAAGAAAAATGGAGCTTTTTGTAATCAGTGGCTTTGAGTGACCCCAGGATGGACTTAAAAAAAAATTTCTGATCAAGCACAATCAAATTCAAGGGGAAAACTTCAATTCACACAGTTTTTCCAACTTTAAGGGCTCCTTTTACTATGCTGCGTTAGGGCTTTAACGCACAGAATAGCGCACACTACATTGCCGCACGCGCTAGACCTTAACGCCAGCATTGAGCTGGCATTAGTTCTAGAAGCATAGCGCACGGTAATTTCCTGCGTGCGCTAAAAACGCTAGCACACCTTAGTAAAAGGAGCCCTAGGTTTTTCTGGACAACCCTAGTTGTACAGGCATGGCGCAAAAAGTCTGGGGCACAGACAAACATGGAACTGGACTTTATCATTCAGAAAAAGGCTATTGTGCTGATGGTGAGTGAGCGGAAGAAATATCCCTTTCTCTCCTGTGCCTTCGGGACCCAGGACCCCTTTTTTGACCTGAAAAAAATACATCTGTGCTTCCTGACCCTGACTTACCTCCCCTAATTGGTTAAGTCAGGGCCATACCAAGTGCTACATTATTTGAGCAGTCCATCTCCACAAAATGAAAGAGAGGTGGGGTGCAACAACTGCGCCTCATCTTTTATCTCCTCTGCATGGCTGCAGTGCGGTGGACAGGGCATGAGCTCTATGGGACATGTCACACAGGGCATGATTGCAGTTAGCAAACACTTAATTGGCACTAGTTATGATTTGTCCACTGATCTGGCTGTGTGCTATTCTGTAACTAAACTGGATTACATGCAACTCAAAAGGGGGTGTGGCCATGGGAAGGGCAGGGGCATTTACAAAAGATATGTGCAGTGTTCCAGAACAGCAGAGGTTGTAGGAGTATTACAAATCTGCTTCAACTCGAAAATCAATTATCTGTCCAAAACATCTGAACTTTTGAATAAGAAACCAAAAACTAGTCTAAAAGATATTTGGAGCATTGAGATTAAGCAGCAGATTTCTGCAACTCAGTGGCCACGGATTTGGACTTGGAGGATGAGGTGTATAATGTCAGCATCTATGAGACAAATGTGGTTGTTTTTGTTACACAGAACTTTTGGGACCCCAGTTTGTTTGCAAAAAAAAGATAGTTCTAAATCTAATAGATGCTGGCACTGTCATCTTGAGATAGGGACACTAGACCATCTGTTATTTTTTTGAAGTCGATATGGATGGATTCCTCTATTCCACTAACTAACTTTGTTGTCATCTGTGGAACATTATTGCATATCAAACCACCGTTGGACAGATATAAATGTTGGCTTTTCCTTATAATGACTGGGATAGCCATGCAGATGGTTACTCATAATTGGAAGAATTAGGATTGCCTTAGTTTTACTTTTTGGTGGGCGAATTTGTGCTTGTGCTATAAGTATGAGAAGATGAATATTGACATGTTGGGACATAATAAGTCATTCAGATTAGTTTGGGGTCCATTGACAACTTTTGTTATTTCCTTATAGTTGTCTCTTATGTTTATTTTTCTGTTGTTTTGCACACGCATCCAGGGGAGGGTGGGAGGGGGATATCTCTTTTGTTTTGCTTTATTCCTTGCTTGAAAATATTGGAAGGGGAGGGGTTATTCGCTCTGTATCGTTATTGATTGATTATAAGTGCTTATTGTGATTATTAATGTATATATATATATATATATATAATGTCTTACACTTTTTGTTAGTTTGGAAAATTTAATAAAAATTTTTTTTTAAAAAATTATCTGTCCAAAATATTGTGCCATCAGTCAAACATCAATTAAATTCATTGTCAATGTACAAACTCAAAACTTCTCTCTAAACAACTTGCAGCCTACAAACCTGTAGAACTAGGTTCAATTCCTACTGCAGCTCCTTAAGTCACTTAAGCCTCCTTTGCCTCAGGAACAAAACCATATATGTAAACCACTTTGATTGTAACCACTGGTTGAGCTGCTGCCTCTGCACTCAGAGGTTATGAGATCAAATCCCAGTGCTGCACCTTATGACAATGGGCAAGTTACTTAATCCTCCAGTGCCCACCACTTTGAATGTCAGCTTTTTTTTGCTTTTTTTTTAAATTCTTTATTGATTTTCACATAACAGTGCAATACACAAACATATAAACATAAAATAAGTCAAGAAAAGCACATTTATCTTACAGACATATATGAGCAACCATTTTAACCTGCCCACCCACCCCATGACTAATCAATAAAAACACAAATACATAGAATCTATCAATAACCTGATTCAATAATGTCAGCTTTGATATTGAGGGGATGCTGCCACTTATTTGCCATTTTGGAGTGCTGTTTGATGAATTTTGTTTGGTTTCCATCTACTCATATGTGGAAAGACTAAAGAGGTTAGGACTCTTCAGCTTGGAAAAGAGATGGTTGAGGGGAGATATGATTGATGTCTACAAAATCCTGAGTGGTGTAGAATGGATACAAGTGGATCGATTTTTTTACTGCATCAAGATTTACAAAGACTAGGGGACACTCAATGAAGTTACAGAGTAATACTTTTAAAACCAATAGAAGGAAATATTTTTTTCACTCAGAGAATAATTAAGATCAGGAATGCATCGCCAGAGGATGTGGTAAGAGCAGTGAATGTAGCTGGTTAAAAAAAAAAAAAGTTTGGACAAGATCCTGGCGAGCAGGAGAGTGTGAGAGGCGCTTGTAGAGAGAAGCCAAAAGGGAGAAAAGTAGAGAGAGAAGTAGGAGGGGAAGAGAGGAATTGGTGAGAGTTAGCTCCGCCCACCTCCTAACGTCGACCACTGAAGCTCCCCCTTAAAAGGGGAGGGGCCAACGGTGCATGTCGAAGGCGAGCATTAAAGGCGCTCGCTTTAGCGAGAGCGCTTTTGCAAAGAGCCTTGAGAAAGGATGAGCCACCGCTAAAGGAGAGCAGAAGGAGACCACAGCAGGCGCAGAGGACAAAGCAGGTACAACAGGTACAGAGGACACATAATCAGGCAGACACAGAGGACACAGAAGGCAGACGCAGCAGGTACAGAGAACACACCACCACACACCGCTAAAGGAGAGCAGAAGGAGGACACAGCAGGCGCAGAGGACAGCCACAGCAGACACAGAAGACATCCACAGCAGACTGGCAAGCAGGCAGCAATGGAAGCAGCAGACAGAATCAAGATGTTGAGCTACCCAGTTTTCTGCACCGTCTGCCATATGTATGATTACCTCCTCTCTAGGAGGAGGTCATACTTATGCGCTTGATGCAGAGAACTGGAGAGCCTGAAGAAACAAGTCAGATTCCTGCAGGGTAGAATACTGGAACTGAAGGCACTTCAAGCAGTGGAGGAGCGAGACAGAGAAACAAAGAACATCAAGACAGAGGAAGCAGAGAACAAGACAGAGGACACCATCAAGGAAGAAGTCCGAGAGCTGGAGAAGTTCATAGAGGAGGCATACAGGGAGGCTGTGGAAAATAACCTGCAACAGGGGAACTGCTGAATTACATCTACAGAGAGTGTGGACCACCACGAAGAAATGGGTGACACAGCAGCGAGAATGAAGGACATGGATCTTTGGCTGGAGAGATGGACATACACCAGGGACACGGATCTGCGGCTGGAGAATCAAGAGAAGATAGAGGACAGCAGTCGTTGTGGGGGCACCATCATTAAACAAGTCGACAGCCACATAGCGAGAGGAAGACTGGATCAGCTGGTGACCTGCCTACTGGGAGCCAAGGTAGAAAACATAGTGAGCCGCATCGATAGGATCATTGACAGTGTGGAAAAAGAAGATATGGCGGTGGTGATCCATGTGGGGATGAACAAAGTGAGCAACAGAAACTACAACAGGGACATACTGAAGGACCAGTTCCGGATGCTAGGAAGGAAGCTGAAGACCAGAACGCAGAGGATAGCATTCTTGGAGATCCTGCCAGTATCCAGGGCTGATGAGAAGAGGCAGATGGAGCTGCAAGCGTCAACGCGTGGATGCGGCGCTGGTGTGAGGAAGAAGGATTCCACTTCATGCGCAACTGGACGACGTTCTGGGGGAACAGCAAGCTATACAGGAAGGACAGACTCCACCTCAGCAGAGACAAAATGAGGCTACTTGCAAGCAACATCAAGAGAGAAGTGGAGAAGTTTTTAAATTAGGAAGAAGGGGAAAGCCGACAGTCGACCGAGAGAGAGTCGATGGTTCAGGAACTGGTATACCTGGAGGATACTATGCAAGAAGAGGAAGGGAAAGACTCACTGGATCATAGGCAAGACAGATCGAAAAGGACACAAGAGGGAAGGAAATGCAAAAAAGGAACAGGCCGCAAACTCAAGTGTATGTACATGAATGCAAGGAGCCTTAGGAATAAGATGGATGAATTAGAAGCTATAGCACAAAAAGATAACGTTGACATCAAAGGCATCACAGAAACATGGTGAACTGAGGAAAACATCTGGGACACTGTGCAACCGGGATACAAACTGTACCACAGAGAAAGGTGGGGGCATTACCAGATACGTCAAAGAGGAAATTGAATCTACTGGAGAAAACACGCCACAACTGATGGATAAGTTAGAGTCTCTATGGGTCAAAATTCTGGGAACAAATGGCCTGGAAATGAAGATCGGCATCTACTACTGATCCCCAGGGCAGTCTAAAGAAATTGAGGGAGCAATGACAGACGAGATTAAACGCAACTGCAAGGGAGGCAACACAGTTATCAGGGTGACTTCAACTATCTGGGAATAGACTGGAATCTAGGCACCTCCGGCTGCGTTAGGGAGACCAAGTTCTTGGATGCTGTAGACGATTGCTTCCTGGAACAACTTGTGAAGGAAAATACTAGAGGAAATACAATCTTGGACTTAATTCTAAATGTCCTGCGAGGACCAGCACAAGATGTAGAAGTAGAAGGGACCCTGGGAAACAGTGATCACAATATGATCCACTTCGATCTGGACACAGGGGAGAAACATCAGTCCAAAACGACAGCCACGATACTGAACTTCCAAAAAGGGAATTACGAAGAGATGAGACTCATGGTAGGGAAGAAGATTAGGAAGAGGATAAGCACTGTAAAAATGCTAGAGCAAGCTTGGTCCCTTTTTAAGGACACAGTCACTGAGGCGCAAAATCTATATATACTGCGTATCAACAAGGGATCCAAGAGGAAAAAGAACAAAGAACTGGAGTGGCTCTTTGTAGAGGTGAAGGAAGCGATCAGAGACAAGAAATCTTCGTTTAAGGAATGGAAAAGGTCAAAAACGGATGAAAACTGGAACAAGCACAAACAACATCAACGCAGGTGCCATAGGGTGGTAAAAGGGGCCAAAAAAGACTACGAGGAAAAAATAGCAAAGGAGGCGAAAAACTTCAAGCCGTTCTTTCGATATTTCAAGAGGAAACGACCTGCAAAGGAAGCGGTGGGACCATTGGATGACCATGGAATAAAGGGAGTGCTAAAAGAGGACAAAGCAATCGCCGACAAACTGAACACATTTTTTGCGTCTATATTTACCGAAGAAGATTTACACAGCATACTGGAATCCATCAGGCTATATGCTGGAAACGAAGAAGGAAAGCTGACAGGATTGACGATCAGTCTAGAGGAGGTGTGTAGGCAGATTGATAGGCTTAAGAGCGATAAATTCCCGGGACCGGATGGCATCCATCCAAGGGTCATCAAGGAACTGAAAGGGACCATAGCTGAACTGCTTCAACTAATAGCCATTCTGTCGATCAAATCAGGAAAGATTCCGGAAGACTGGAAGATGGCAAATGTTACGCCGATCTTCAAAAAAGGTTCAAGGGGAGATCCGGGAAACTACAGACCGGTGAGTCTGACCTCAGTACCGGGAAAGATTGTAGAGGCGCTGATAATGGACCGCATCATTGATCACCTTGAAGGACATGGGCTGATGAGGACTAGTCAGCATGATTTTAGCAAAGGCAGATCTTGTTTGACGAACTTGCTGCACTTTTTTGAGGGAATAAACAGGCAGATAGACAAAGGTTGACAATGTATATCTGGATTTTCAGAAGGCATTTGACAAGGTTCCATATGAACGACTACTTCGGAAAATTGCGAGCCATGGAATCGAGGGTGAAATACTCACGTGGATTAAAAACTGGCTGGAGCATAGGAAACAGAGAGTGGGGGTAAATGGATAATACTCAGACTGGAAGAGCATCACTAGTGGGGTGCCGCAGGGCTCGGTGCTTGGACCCATGCTCTTCAACATCTTTATAAACGATCTGGACATTGGTACGACGAGTGAGGTGATTAAATTTGCAGACGATACGAAGTTATTCAGAGTAGTGATGACACAGGGGGATTGCGAAGATCTGCAACATGACATGATCAGTCTTGAGGAATGGGCATCGACATGGCAGATGAGGTTCAACGTGGATAAGTGTAAAGTGATGCATGTTGGTAACAAAAATCTCATGCACGAATACAGGATGTCCGGGGTGGTACTTGGAGAGACCTCCCAGGAAAGAGACTTGGGAGTTCTGATTGAAAAGTCAAGGAAGCCGTCCATGCAATATGGCAGCGGCGAAAAGGGCAAACAGAATGCTAGGAATGATAAAGAAGGGGATCACGAACAGATCGGAGAAGGTTATCATGCCATTGTACCGGGCTATGGTGCGCCCTCACCTGGAGTACTGCGTCCATCACTGGTTGCCGTACATGAAGAAGGACACGGTACTACTCGAAAGGGTCCAGAGAAGAGCAAGGCAGACCGGGTGGACCATTCAGGTCTTTATCTCCTGTCATTTACTCTGTTACTATGTTACAATTATCGGTGCTAATTGGCTCATTAACCAATTTATTTACATGTGCATTTCAGAACAGCATGCAATTTTGCACACATAAATTCGGGCATCATATATAGACTCTAAGGGTAAATGTGTCTGTATTGTGCTCCGTACATCTGGTAGTGCAATACAAATGCTAATAATTATAATATTTATTTGAATTACCGAATATTTTCCTTTATTCACAGAGGATGAAGAAATATCAGTCCCCAAGAGTTTATGTGACTTATCGTTACTACAATCTTCTTCCCAAATCTGTCTCCCAAAATAAAACTAAGGTAAGAATCTAGTAAAGTACTCATTTCTATTTTGTCACTCCCTCTGTAATTCCTTTCCCCCATTTGTCCTGTTTGTTTGATTAAATTGTAAGCTTACTATAGACTGCAGATCCTATGTTTTCAGACAGATTCCCTGGGGCATCAGGCCTCCCGGTGGTATAAATTAATATCTGACTTATTGAATAAAAAACCAAAGACGAGTCTTAAAGACTTTTGGAGCATTGAGATAAAGCACCATATTTCTGCAGCTCAATGGCCATGAATTTGGACTTGGAGGATGAAATGTATAATGTCAGCGTCTATGAGACAAATCTGTTTTTTTCTGTTACATAGAAGCTTTTGGACCCCTGTGCGTTTACAAAAAATAGATAGTTCCAGATCTAATAGATGCTGGCATTGTCATACAGATATTGGGACATTAGATCATCTGCTGTTTTTTTGTCCTCTGATACTAAGATTCTGGAAATCGATATGGGGACAAATCAATGTAATACTTGATTCTGCAATTCCATTGTCATATGAGATGGTTATATGTGGTACCTTACTGTATGTTAAACCCCCATTTGATCGGTATAAAGGCAGGCTTTTCATGATAATGACAGGGATAGCCATCCAAATGATGACAAGAAATTGGAAGAGTTCTGATACTTTAAATTTTCCTTTTTGGTGGGCTAATTTGTGTTCTAGTTACAAATATGAAAAAATTAATGCAGAATTTTTGGGGAATAATAAGGTATTTAAGTTAGTGTGGGGCCCATGAGCAGCTTTTGTTGCATCTATTTAAGATATGTAGTTATATATTTATGTCTTATAACTCTTTTAAGTTAGGTATGGTTCTCATACACATCCAAGGGAGGGGAGGGGGGATACTGCATATATATTTAAGGTATGTTTACATTTCTGAGTTATACAGGGATGGGGAGTAATGATGCCTTTTAATTTCTGTAGTTCAAAAGTGCTTTGTAATGGTATGATATATTTCAGATGTATATATTTGTATTGCACTGTTCATATTGAAAAATAATAAAGTTTATTTTAATAAAATGATTAAATTGTAAGCTCTGTCGATCATCGGGAGATGCCCACTACCTCCTGCCAACACCCCCGAACTCACCACCTGAAAAATCCCCCAACAAGATGGATACCCACTTCCTCCTGCTGCTACCTTCCCAGAACCATCACCATCTCCTGGATACTGGCCAGTTGGACTCTTAGGTCACTCCCACTGCAGAATGCATTGGGAAGGAAGCCTATGACTCCAGTTGGCCCGGCTGCCTAAGGACCCTCCTATGGGAGGAGCCTTAGGCATCTGAGCCAATCAAAGCCTTAGGCCCCTCCTTAATGCATCCCAGAATGCACTAGGAAGGGGAAGGACTGCCATTTTAGAATGGCGGCTGCTGGCCGAAGGGTATATCCCTCCAGCCAGACTTTCTTTGTACAGGTACATGGGGGTGGGAGAGGTTGTCAGGGTAGACTTATGTGTGTTGGGGGTTCAATTTTAGGGGGGTGTTGGGGGAGGGCTTCCCTCCTGCCATTTTTGCTGCCACAGGGGGGGGGAGCAATTCACCTGGCAGGAGATAGTGGGTATCCCTTCTGCCATTTTCACTGCCTGGGTTACTGAGGCAGAAGGAGTGTGCATCCCTCCTGTCTCTTGTGGGGGCAGCCATCATCGTCGGAGGGAGGAGGGGTGTTTGGGAACCCATGGTTGTCGTCGGGGGGGGGGGGGCAGCACAACTTAAAAAAAAAAAAATGATACAGATATCGTGTATGGGTAGCACAAGCACATGTATCCTTTTAAAAAAAAAGGTTTCCTGCCCAAACAGTTGAGTGGAAGGAGGCTGCTTTGGGGCTTTCCCTATGTCTCAGCTGTTCAGGCTTTCCCTGCCAGCTCTGCACATGTGTGAGAGTCGCTCTCAGAGTGATCCATCAGATGGGAGAGATGGAGTTTCCGGTGAACTTCCATGCAAATCATTTACATGCAAACTTGTTTGTGCATCAATACCTCTTTTGGAATCAGCCAAAAATAGGATTGCTGCAGTCCCACGTGGTATTACCGACCCTGTTTAGTGCATCTAGCTCCGAGTCCTGATATCTACATGGCTTATCAACCTCAAGATGGGAGGAGGCACCAAAGCAAAAATTGGCTCAGGATGCCACAACCCCTTGAGAAGGCCTTGCTGTGTACAATGCTGGAAATCATACCCTCAAAAAAATATTAATAGGATGAAGTTGGTAAAGAGGGTGGGTACTAAAATGATCAATGATTAGTGGGGACAGACTTAAAGTTCTTAATGTATATGCTTTGGAAGAAAGGTGGGAGAGGGTAGATATCATAGAGACATTTAAATATCTCTGTGGAACAAATGCACTGGAGGCGAATCCCTTTACTACTGCTACGACTACTACTATTTATCATTTCTTTAGCACTGAAAGGCATACGAAGTTGAAAGGAGGCTGGAATAAGAGGACATAGGATGATGAAAGGGGATACACTCAGAAGTAACCTCAAGAAATACTTCTTTACAGAAAGGATTGTAGTGGAGTAGTGACCTAATGGTTAAAGCAGCTGCCTCAACACCCTGAGGTTGTGAATTTGATTCCAACTGCAGCTCCTTGTGACTCTGTGCAAGTCACTTAACACTTTATTGCCCCAGGTACATAATAAGTACCTGTCTTAAATATGTAAATCGCCTTGATTGTAACCACACAGAAGTGGTATATCAAGTTCCATTCCGTTACCCTAAATTCATGGAACAACCTCACAGTGGAGGTGGTAGAGAAGAAGATGGTGACTGAATTCATGAAAGCTTGGAACAATTACATAGGATCTCTGAGAGAGAGAGAGAAAGGGATAGTAAATGGTATGGATGAGCAGACTGGATAGGTCATTTTCTATGTCTCCATAACCCATTTGATTTTGTTTATTAATCTTTATTTCTCCTTTCAGTTTGGCATTCAGCATTGCAGAGAGCTTGCTTGCTAATGCTTGCTTATCAAATAAAGCAAATATGCTCTAGGTGTGAAAACCAAAATAAAATTACTGGTTATCCTAGAAGTTCTCATACTTGCACCAATAAGTATCACAAAACACTGGAACCATGTTCATGGAACTGAAGATTCTTAAAAAAAACTATTGGCCTTTATATGATTTTCTAGTTTGCACATTGCCATGAAAATAACTGCTGGTCACTCAGTGATGGAACAATTTTCTTGCAAGTTTAACAGAGAAAAAGAAAATTATTTATTTTGTTTCAGATGTTGGTACTGTTTCGAAATCCAAAGGACACAGCAGTCTCATTGTTCCACTTCTCAAACAATGTGCCTTCACTTCCAAACTACAGCTCATGGGATGAGTTCTTCCCTGATTTCATGAGTGGGAAAGGTATAGTTCTTGCCTGGACGTCCTTTCATTTTCATTATTTCATTAACAAGGCTGATCAGAAGTAGGGATAGTTGAATGGTGTACATCTGAACTATTCTTGCATGCACAGTGTATGTGTGTTTGACTTCTAAGGTACCTGAAAAAAACCTATAAGTGTAGGAGGCAGAGTAGATATTTGTAGCTGAGATGCATTTTGTAGGTATTTAGATGTATATGAAGTGATTTTTAGAGACAGGTTGTGTGTGTTTATATGTGAGAGGGTTTTTTTGTTGGTATTTCTTCTGCTACATTACATTACAGATTTCTATTCCATTACCTTTCGGTTCAAAGTGGATTACAAAAGAGTTATGGAAGAAGGGTTACAAAGTTAGATCAGAGGTTGTTTCCAAGAGAGGGATAAGTAGGATCAGGGGTAAGGGAGAGGATGGTAAAAAGGGGGTATTCGTGGTATTAAGCTTTGATAAGGGATTTCTTGAAGAGTATAGTTTTTATTTCCTTTCTGAACATCTTGTAGTCTGGGGTTGTTATCAATAGGTTGGAGATTTGGTTATCTATTTTTGCTAGGCCGTCGTATAGTTTTTTCCGTTTTACTTCTTTGATTGGAGGGTAGGTGAATGGGATGTGTATTTTTCTATGCCTGGTAGAGGTAGTTTGGGTGAGGCGGTTGTTTAGGTAGATTGGGCTGACTCCGTTTATGGTTTTAAATAGTATACAGTAGAATTTAAATTGTATTCTTTCCTGGATTGGAAGCCAATGTGAGTCGATGTATGCCTCAGAAATGTGGTCATGTTTCTTCAATGAGTAGACGAGTCTCAGCGCTGTATTTTGAATTGTTTGTAGTTGTTTAATCATTATTGCAGGGCAGGGGAGGTAGAGGATGTTGCAGTAATCTAGGATACTTAGGATTAGAGATTGTACTAGGAGCTGAAATTGTGTTTTTTTGAAGAATTTTCAAATTTGTCTAAGATTTCTTATAACTGCGAAAGATTTCTGTATCGTTTTGTTTATTTGTGGTTGCATGGTGCAGCCTCTGTCAATAGTCATACCTAGTAGTTTTAGGGTTGTTTGCAAAGGGTAATTGATAGAGTTGATTTCTAAGTTGGTTATGGTTGGGATTTTGTTATTTTCTAGGAGGATGAATTTAGTTTTGTCTAGGTTGAGTTTCAGTTTGTGGTCTTCCATCCAAGTCGTAACTGTAACTAGAGTTCGGTGTAGTGTGTCTGTCATTGAAAGCTTTGGTTGGTCAAAAGGAATGAGGATGGTGATGTCATCAGCATAGCTATAAGAGGTTAGGCCTTGTTTGTTCAGGAAAATGCCGAGAGAGGCCGTATATAGGTTGAAGAGAGTAGGGGATAGTGGGGAATCTTGTGGTATGCCGCAGGGGTTGGACCAAGGTTTGTATTTTTCTTTGTCTGATTTTACTTTGTATGTTCTGGATTTTAAGAAACCTTCAAACCCAAGGTTTAGTTTAGTTTAAAACCATGAGTATACTTTATCTGAGATGCCTATTGAGTCCAAGATTTGCAGTAGGATGTTATGATCTACCAAGTCAAATGCCGCCGTCAGGTCCAGCTGTATGAGCAGCATTTTTTTTCCAATGCTGAGGTGTTGTCTTGCTGTGTCGATAAGGGAGCCTAGTAGTGTCTCTGTGCTGAAGTTAGTTCTGAAGCCGAATTGCGTGGCTATTAATCCTTCTGTTAGTTTGATATATAGAGGTATTGAAGCGATTGGTCTGTAATTGGATGGGTGGTCTGTTGGTCCTTTTGGGTCTTTTAGGATTGGGGTGATGATGATTTTGCTGAGGTCAGTCGTGAAAATGCCGTCTGTGAGCATGGTTTGTATCCAGTGTAGGAGTAAGGTACGGAACTTAGTGCTCGCTGATGACAGGAAATATGGCGGGCAATGGTTGAGTTCACAGGATGCGTGGCTGTATTTATTGTAGAGTTTGTTGAATTCGGTCCAATGTATCTTAGGGAATTGGAACCAAGTTCTGTCTGCAGCATAAGATTCATTTTCTATGGGAAGTATTGTGACTTCAATTAGGTGGACTAGGTTACTATTGAGAGTAGCTCTGGTGTTTGTGATTTTATTCTTGAAGTGTTCTGCTAGGAGGGAGGCTGAAGGGGAGGGGTTATTGTTAGTGGTCATATAGGGTATGGTGTTAGTTAGATCTTTTAATATTTGGAATAGTTTTTTGGTGTCTTGGATTTCCATGCCTATTAGGTTGGTGTAATGTTTTTTTCTCTTTTCTTTTGATAGAAGTTTGTATTGTTTGTTAATTTTTTTCCAGGCGGTTTTTGTGTGATCTAGGTTGGATTTTCTCCATTTTCTTTCCAGATGTCTACATTGTCTCTTGAGTAGGAGTAATTCGTCGTCGAACCATTGGTCTGATCGTCTTCAGGTTCTGATTTTGGTTCGTAGTGGGGCTTGTTCATCAAGGACGTTATTGCTCAATTTGCCCCAGTGTGAAATGAAGTCTTTGGGGTTATCTTCTTGGATTGTTTCATCAACTTCTGACCAGAATATGGTGGGCTCAATGCGTTTGCGTGATGTGTAGGTTACTATTTTGGATATTGGTTTTGTTTTGTTTTTGGTCCAGTTGATGTTGAAGGTGTAAGCGTAGTGGTCTGACCAGAGGGATGGGGACCAGGTTCCGTTAGACATTTGAATTTCTGAAGTAGATGTTTGATGGGTCATGAAGGCTGCAATGTCAAGTTGGTGTCCTTTATCATGAGTAGTTTGTGGGTTTAAAATTTGGAAGGATAAGGCGTTGAGGAAAGAAAGGAGGTTGTCTACTGGCTTGGATGAATGGTCTTCAAGATGTAGGTTTAGATCTCCTAGGATAAGGTTGTGTGCTGCTGTTAGTGAGTTTTGGTATATGAAGTTTTCAAATTCGGATCTAACCATGCCCCAGTTTCCTGGTGTTATGTAACAGAGCATGCAGTTTAGTAAGTTTTTAGTGTGGTGAATGAGATTTGACATGTGAGTTATTTAATTATTCAGCTTATCTTACACGCCACTTCCCTCTTTATTTCATTTCTGTTTTTCCCTCTTTGTTTTGATTTTGTTTTGACCAAGAGGAAGGTTGAAAGATGGCTCAGGAATCCACAAGGATAACAGATTTATTGAATGCTCCAAAGTAACAACAAATGATTTCAAACTGTCAAATCCAGTGGCCTGTCAAATCCAGTGTCAGGGATCCACAAACTGTGACAATACCAAAATTATACTATGAACAAAAGAAATTCTTTAGTGATCTTAAAACTCGTAAGCTTGTGTGGGACAGAGGGAAGATCTGTTCAGCTCTAGGACCCTAACTTCAGTGGGCATTTTCTCTCTAGCTGTCACTTTTTGTGCACCCTATATCACCCCCCCTCCCCCCCGGAAAATAAAATAGCTGCCTTCAATGGTATGTATATAAGTTTAAAATAAAGGCTCTCGAGTGAAATTTCAGAAATAGTACGATCTACCTTAAATCTGAGAGCAATTCTCGCTAGGACATCTTTAAACTTGGACCCCTCCCTCCACCAAGCTGCAGTGGCTGCATGGCTGGAATTTACATTACTGGATGGTAATGTGGTTAGTTAGTTTACAAATGAAAACTAACAGAAGTTATAACCTCTCACATCTGTGAATATGCATGATGAGCTGCAACCACAATTAATCTGTAATGATACCTCATGCACTCATGTTCCTGTTTGGTAATTATGTCAGGACTAGGCCTTTTGAGCATCTTCAACGAACATCTCCTTTATAATCTACAAGCTGGTTACTTCTGTATACTTGGACATCAAGTTATGCTCTATTATTTGACATCTTTTCTATTTGTTCATGTAGTCTGCTGCTGTCCCTATTTTGATTATCTAATTGACTGGAATAAGCACATGGAAGAAGAAAATGTTATGCTGATAACCTATGAAGAACTGAAAGAGGTGAGGTTAATGCATTACAGTACTCCCCCGAAATTCACGGGGGTTACGTTCCAGGAACCCCCACAAATTTTGAAAAAACGCGAATACAGTTTTTAGGCAGGGGAGACAGGAGAGGGCCGCTGGAGAGGCAGGAGAGGGCAACCAGAGCTCCGGCGAGTGAAGGAAATCACTCGCTGTATGCTCCGACTGCCTCTTCCTGTACTGAAGTCGGGCCTCACCAATCAGGAGCTGCTTTGACACGCAGCTCCTGATTGGTAAGGCCTGACTTTAGTACAGGAAGAGGCGGTCGGAGCATACAGCGAGTGATTTCCTTTACTCGCTGGTGCTCCGGCTGCCCTCTCCTGCCCGGTCATTCGTGGATGGAAAATATCACAAATGACTGGGACCGCGAACCTCCAACCGTGAATTTGCAGGGGAGCACTGTACTGCTACTTCTACTACTAATAATTTCCTTAGCACTACTAGATGTATGTATAGCTGTACATATTAAATGAAGGTACTTTCTCTGTCCCTGGTGGGCTCACAATCTAAGTTTTTGCACTAGTATGAAAACTCTTGAAAAAATGGGTTTCTTTTCATGTACTTTATCAGTGTTCTCCCCAGCAAATTTTTCCAGCCAGGTGGCATGAAAAAGTAGCTGGGTGGGACAGGACAGGGAAATTTGGTGGTGGGGAAAATTAAATGTGCACTATTTAGGGGCAGCATAAAAAAGTGGTTACAGCGCAAGTAGTGAATTATGTGCTGACAAAGCAGCATTATCAACATCAGATGTTGATCATGTTGCTTTGTTCAGCACGTTATTCAGTGTGGAGAGGTCCGGGAGGCGGGGTGGGTCAGTCGGCCCTAAAATTTGCAATTTTTTCCATATTGGCGGGCAGGCTCTGTCCCTATCTCCCGCAAATATTGAGGGAGAAGTGTACTATGGGATATATACCAGCTGGTCCAGGTAATTTGCTGCTTTTTTGCCTGTCAAATTGCCTCATTACATCTTCCAGATTTTCAGAGATTTGTTTCAGTTCCTATGACTCATCACTTAATGCAACAGGCTGAAAAGCTTTACCCTGGGAGATAGGAGATTCTTTTTTCCAACTCTACACTCCACTCCTTATACCTTCTTTGCACATCCACCACAAATGCCCTCTCCTTTCCCACAGCACTCTCCTAAACACCCTCCTTAGACATAACCCATCTACCAACTCGCATCCTGCTGCATACCTGTACACACTAGCACCTTTTTTGGCCCTAACACATACCTAGCCCATCTTAAAAAACTCCACTATATTGCTGCCCCAGAAACCCAATGTATAAATAAGAACAACCATATTAGGTCAAACCAATGGCCCATCTAGCCCAGTATACTTTTTCTAACAGTGGCCAATCCAGGTCACAAGTACCTGGCAGAAACCCAAATAGCAGCAAAATTCTATGCTACTGAGCCCAGGGCAAGCAGTGGCTTCCCCCAGGTCTGTCTCTATAGCAGACTATGGATCTTTCCTCCAGGAATATAAGAACATAAGCAATGCCTCTGCTGGGTCAGACCTGAGGTCCATCATGCCCAGCAGTCCGCTCACGCGGCGGCCCAACAGGTCCAGGACCTGTGCAGAAATCCTCTATTTATACCCTTCTATCCTCTTTTCCAGCAGGAAACTGTCCAATCCTTTCTTAAACTTGTCCAAACCTTTTCTAAACCCATCTATGTTAACCGCTGTTATCACATCCTCTGGCAATGAATTCCAGAGCTTAACTATTCTTTGAGTGAAAAATATATTTCCTCTTATTTGTTTTAAAAGTATTTCCATCCTCTCCCTATGGGCCTAGCATACACATCCCTTCCTCTCCCTGTGGGCCTAGCAACCATGTCCCTTCCTCTCTCCCCCACCTGCGGTCTAGAATGTCCATGTCCCCACCACTCCTCCATGCAGGTCTGGCTTCTCTCCTATCAACCTCCCCCCCCCTATGAGAGCTGACATACCTGCGGGCCTCCCAAGGCAGCAGTAACATTAGTAGCCAGCCGGCTGTGCAGTGGCTGCTTGCGGCTGCCCGGGCTTTCCTTCTGCCACTTCATCCATCTACAAGAAGTGACGCAGCAGAGGGAAGGCCCTGGAGGAGCTGGTTGCAAACAGCCTGGTCATAGCGCTGCCTCTACTAGCTGACTACTACCACTGCTGCTTCTTTAGGAGGCTCGCAGGTATGTCGGCTCTCATGGAGGGTGGGTTCAGTCGGTCAGTCGAAAAGTTGGTCGGGGCAGAACAGAAGGTCTGTGCAGAATTCTATGCGAATGGGGAATTCTGTGCAAATTCTGTGCTGTGCAGTTGCACAGAATTCCACTAGGAGTATTCTGTGAATCTTTTCTAATTACGCTTTATCTTTATTGAGATAGGACAACCAGAACCAAACGCAATACTCAAGGTGAGGTCACACCATACAGCAGTACAGAGACCTTATAATATTCTCTGTCTTATTTGCCATCCCTTTCCTTATAATAATAATAATAACTTTATTTTTGTATACCGCATTACCATGGAAGTTCTATGCGGTTAACAGATGAAGAGACTGTACATTACAGCGAAGTTACACATTTTTTTTTTTTTGGCATAGCTACATTTACATTTTCGGCGACGCTACATTTGCGGTGAAGTTATTTTTCAGGTCGGTTACTATTGCAGTGAAGTTACATTTGTTGTAGGTTGCATATATATAGCGGAGTTCATACAGTAGTGTTACATACAGCGGTGATATATACTGCGGCGTTCAATAAAGCCGAGCAGAGGCATTAAGTAAGGGGGGTAAAGAAGAAGGGGTGATTACCGTATTTTCGCGGATATAACGCGCGCGTTATATGCGTTTTTACGTACCGCGCATACCCTTCGCGCGTTATATGCCTGAGCGCGGTATACAAAATTTTTTTTACATATTTCACACCCCGCCCGACGCCCGATTCATCATCCGGAAGGACGCTCGCACCCCCACCGCTCGCACCCCCACCCCGAAGGACCGCCGACTCCCCGACAATATTGGGCCAGGAGGGAGCCCAAACCCTCCTGGCCACGGCGACCCCCTACCCCCACCTCGCACTACATTACGGGCAGGAGGGATCCTAGGCCCTCCTGCCCTCGACGCAAACCCCCCTCCCCCCAACGACCGCCCCCCCCAAGAACCTCCGACCGCCCCTCCAGCCGACCCGCGATCCCCCTAGCGACCCCCACGACCCCCCCACCCCCCTTCCCCGTACCTTTGGTAGTTGGCCGGACAGACGGGAGCCAAACCCGCCTGTCCGGCAGGCAGCCAACGAAGGAATGAGGCCGGATTGGCCCATCCATCCTAAAGCTCCGCCTACTGGTGGGGCCTAAGGCGCGTGGGCCAATCAGAATAGGCCCTGGAGCCTTAGGTCCCACCTGGGGGCGCGGCCTGAGGCACATGGGCCCAACCCGACCATGTGCCTCAGGCCACGCCCCCAGGTGGGACCTAAGGCTCCAGGGCCTATTCTGATTGGCCCACGCGCCTTAGGCCCCACCAGTAGGCGGAGCTTTAGGATGGATGGGCCAATCCGGCCTCATTCCTTCGTTGGCTGCCTGCCGGACAGGTGGGTTTGGCTCCCGTCTGTCCGGCCAACTACCAAAGGTACGGGGAAGGGGGGTGGGGGGGTCGTGGGGGTCGCCAGGGGGATCGCGGGTCGGCTGGGGGGGCAGTCGGAGGTTCTTGGGGGGGCGGTCGTTGGGGGGGAGGGGGGTTTGCGTCGAGGGCAGGAGGGCCTGGGATCCCTCCTGCCCGTAATGTAGTGCGGGGTGGGGTTAAGGGGTCGCCGTGGCCAGGAGGATTTGGGCTCCCTCCTGGCCCGATATTGTCGGGGAGTCGGCGGTCCTTCGGGGTGGGGGTGCGAGTGGTCCTGCCGAGGGGGGAGAAGAATCGGACGTCGAGGGGGCAGTGCACGGAAAGTCAGGGCAGGTGAACGGAGAGTCGGGACAGCGCACGGAGAGGCGGGGCAGTGCACCGAAAGTCAGGGTGGGTGAACGGTGAGTCGGGGCAACCAGAGGAGAGTCGGGGAGGGCGAAAGGAGAGTCGGGGTGGCCAGAGGAGAGTCGGGCAGCATGCGCGGTATACCCATGAGCGCTGTATACAAAAGTTTCCGTACATACAAGTGTGGTTTCTGCGCGCTATACCCGTGTGCGCGTTTTACACGGGTGCGCGTTATATCCGCGAAAATACGGTAGTTGGATAGGGTGATCCATTTTGTTATGCCGTTTGGTGGCAGACAGGATTATAACTACTATTATACTATTATACTATCCTAGCTGCCCCATTTCACAAACTAACCCACATACATTATCCTAAATACTCTCTACACATGCTCCTGCTCCAGATTCCCATATCCAAGTTCCATACATACTTTCACATCTTTTCCCTCTCTAAAGCATTGAAAACAGGACAGTCTTCACTCTATAACAAGCAATATGGCACTATAAGGGCCCCATCTTAATTTTATCCCTAGATGCCCATTTAATTATAGTAATATCACAGGCAGTAAAAACTCATTTCCTAGTAACTAGAAAACTCAGCACATGCAAAGAAGTTAACATTGACGGGACTCCACAAACAAAACTAAAAAAAACTAAAAAGAAACACCGGTTTCAGTATGGTACAAAATTAAATCATTCCCGCACATTCCTTTATGAGAGTTCAAGTTGCCAATCCAAACCTAAAAAATGGGCTCTTGACAGTTTGTTCAACCCATGCTAAAGTATCATGAACACAAACAAATGACTAGCACGCCTTAGCAAAAGGACCCCTTAGTGAGCTTCAAAGTGAAAATCACCGAAACAATTTTTTATATATATACACCGGTAAATGATCTGGAAATCTGAATGACAAATTAAAAGACGGCATCCAAATGGTAGATAAAATTGAATGTGGACAAATACAAAGTGATGTCCATTGGGAAAAATAAACCAAGTCATAGTTACCTGATGCTGAGGTCCACCCTGAGAGTCAACATCCAAGTGTCATTGTAGACAATACACTATAATCTACCTAGTGTGTGTCTGCAGCCAAAAAGGCAAACAGGATGCTAGGAAAATTAAGAAAGGGATAGTAAATAAGACCAAGAATACAATAATGTATATGTATCGCTCCATGGTGCAACCTCACCTTGAGTATTGTGACTTCACCTTGAGTATTGATCGTTGTATTTCAAAAAAGATATAGCAGAATTAGAAAAGTTTCAAAGAAGAGTGACCAAAATGTTCTCCCCCCTCTGTCTTCCCCATGTGCTTTCAGTGTCCTTCTCCACCCCTTTGTCTTCCCCAGTGCTTTCAGCATCCTTCTCCCCCCTAAGTTTTACCCATTTCCCTTAAGCGTCTTTTCTTCTCCACTCCACCTTTCCTCCCTTTCTCCCTCCCTGCCCCTTACCTTTGTGGCGCTTCCTCACCCGACCGATAACAGAACAGGCCCGGTCCGACAAACCTCCCTGCCCTGTAGCCGCAAATCTAAATTACCTTCTTACAGCAGCTGGAGTATTGAAGCTGCTGTAAGAAGGTAATTTAGATTCGCGGCTACAGGGCAGGGAGGTTTGTTGGCCGGGCCTGTTGTCGGTCGGTCGGGGGAAGCGCCACAAAGGTAAGGGGACCTGACCGGCTGTGCACACTCCACCCCATGGCTGCACCCGGGTGGACCGCCCCCATCTTTGGTACGCCACTGCCTTTTCCCTACCTGTCCTGCCGCACACAACCGACTGGAAGTCTTCCCGATGTCAGCGCTGACGCCGGAGGAAGGGAGGGCTTTGCTTAAGCCCTCCCTCCGACGTCAGCGTTGACTTCGGGGAAGACTTCCGATTGGCTATGTGTGCTGCAGCAGGGCAGGCAGGAAATGGAAGACGAGCCTCGCAGCAGGGCAGGTAGGAAAATCAGATGAGCCTCGCGGCATTGAATCTCGCGGGATTCCCGAGAGCACAAGGGGCGTCCCCACGGGATCCCTGCGACCTTAGGGGGATTCCCCGCAGGATTCCCATCGTTCCCGTTCCCGTGCAGCTCTCTAGTTGGGAACCACTGCTCTAGTCCATAGGTCATTAATGAAGTTGTATCCACTATAATAAAACCCTTAGCGCGCATGCACACTTCAATCTCTGTGCATCCATGCTTCGTGATCCATGATCCATGCTTCCATGCTGCGCATGCGCAGTGCCTGCCTCAGCTGGTTTCCTGCCCCTATCTCCGATGCCGGCTGACTTTCTGCCTTCTGACTATGCTGCCACTACCGGGCCGCCTCTTCTTCTCATCCTCAGACCAGCAGCAGCCACGGGGCATTTGCTAGGCTGGCCCACTTTGATAATGCGAGGCGGGCCAGCCTATCAAAAGCCCCGAGGCTGCCCAGCCTAGCAGATGCTGTACAGGGAGCAGGGAAGGGAGAAGGGGGTACTACTGGACAGGGGGGAAGTAAAAGGAAGGGGGAAGGGCTACTGCTGGATAGGGGGATCAGGGAAGGGGTGCTGCTGGACAGGGGGGAGGTAGAAGTAAGAGAGAAGGGCTATTGCTGGACAGGGGGAGCAGGGAAGAGGTGCTGCTGGACAGGAGGTAAAAGGAAGGGAGAAGGGCTACTGCTAGACAGGGGACAGGGAGAGAGACAGAAAGACAGACAGACAGGGGGCCAGGGAGAGAGACAGAAAGAAAGACAGACAGAAAGAAAGAAAGGGGGCAAGGAGAGAGAAAGACAGACATACAGAAAGAAAGAAATGCCTAAGTCTACACATCTATTTTAGCACAAGTTAATATAATGGGCTAAAAAACTAGTTGTATTATATGAGAAAAGGCTAATGAGGGTAGGGTGCTTCAGCTTGGAAGAAACAGCTGACGGAAAAAGACAGCTTCACCCCCCACCCCCTGCCAACGTCTCCAGGGCCATCAGAATCCCCAATTAAGTTATTTAGGACAGCTCCGGTCCACCTAGGAGCTGCCCCAATGGAACCATGACACAGGAGAGAGACCTAGGAGCTGAAGCTCCACTTCCTGCTGACATCACCAGGGTCACCAGAATCCCCAATTAAGTTCTTCAAGGCAACTCCAATCCACCCCAGAGCTGTCTCAATGGGATCATGAGGTAAGAGAAAGTGTGTGAGCTGAAGCTCTGCCCCATGCTGATGTCACCAAGTTGCCTATTTGGGTGGCACAAGCCAGAGACGCTTCTTAATGCACTTCTTTGCACAGCAAATTGCACAGCCACAATAAGCTCTCTAAACAAGACCCTCAGACACTGCAAAAACTGCTGAAAAACCCATCCAAATGAGAACCAAACATCAAAGATAGGACAGTCAAAGGTTTGTTATAGCTACATTACCTATTGTATAAACAATACCCCCAATTTACTTCTACCTATAACAACACACAGAATGCTAAAAAAGAGATGACTGTCCTGGGAGTGTGTGTAGATAGTTGTCTAACAATGGAAAACCAAATATTAAAAATATTCAGGGTGGGATATATGCAACTTCAAATGCTTTATAGATTGAAGCCAATATTACCAGCATATGATTTCCATACTGTGGTTTAGTCATTGATCCTGAGTAGAGTGGATTATTGTAATTCCCTATACTTAGGAGCTGTGAAAGGGAAGTTGAGGGCTCTGCAAATGCTTATCAACTCCACTGCAAGACTAATCAAAGGGGTTCCAATAAGTACTCATACAACTCCTGTGTTGAAGAAACTGCACTGGTTACCTATGCAACAAAGAGTGCAGTTTTTGTTGCAATTATACATCAGACACTGTATCATGCTTCCCCAAAGATCGTACAAGAATTTGTTGAGATCTATAAACCAAGAAGAGAGCTTAGATATGTAAATGGTATGAAATTAAGTTTGGAGGGTAGAATGTCGATTATGCATGCTAGGATTGGAGCATCAATGATATCTGTGGCTGGCGTAGAATTATGGAATACCTTGCCTGGTATCTTGCGGTTCTGTATGAGGAGGATGAATTTTAAGAAAATGCTGAAAACTCAATTATTTGCCACTGCCTTCCTATGCTAATTTCCTTTTTAGATTTTTTTTTTCTTTTTACAGTAATGTATGATTTAAAGCCTGTTTGAATTTCTGAATTTGTGTTTTATCCCTGGGAAACAAGATTTTATGTATGTGATATGGAAACCACAGAGTTTTATGCAGTGTATAAATTTTTTAAAAATAAATAAATAGCTAGAGTATAGATAAGACTAACCCCCTCTTCTACGAAACCACGCTAGCAATTTTTAGCACAGAGAGCCACAGTAATGACCCGCACTGCTCCTGACGCTCATAGGAACTCAATGAGCGTCGGGAGCAGCGCAGGTCTCTGTGCTAAAAAACGCTAGCGCAGTTTCGTAGAAGAGGGGGTAAGTTTACTGGTAATACTACTAGTAAACTAAAAGAAAGCACACTACTGAAAAGCTTGTTACCTACGTATTATTATGCCCAATAGAATCCAGATAGAGCAGAGAGTAAACCTCTCACACACAAGACAGTAGCTGTCCTGACCTGAGAAAGGAGGTTTTGGTCTCTGACAGTTAGTCAAAAATGTATTAAAATTAGTTCAATGAAAAAATATCATTTTCATTCTATTTTCTATTTATTAACCTGTATAAACATGGGTACCACACTACTTTATCCTGAATTAAAAATATTTTTTCTTCTTTGTTTTCTGGCAATTTACTTCTCTGGTATCTGCTTTGCTCCCTCTTAAGACTCTTTCCAAGATTTTTCTCTCCTCCTTTTCTTTTTGGCTTTCTTCAATTTATTTTTCTACCTCTATGTCCAGATTTTACTCATTCTTACTATCTAGTGTTCAAGTTTCATTACATTACATTACATTAGTGATTTCTATTCAGCCATTACCTTGCAGTTCAAGGTGGATTACATAAGGAGTTATTTGGACATTTAGGAATACATAAGGAGTTATGGAGTGGAGCAGGTTTCTATTGGGGATTGAGATGATTCTTGCTGTGTTAGTTTGAATAGCAGGGTTTTTATTTCTTTTCTGAAGGATTTGTAGTCTGGGGTCGTGATCAGTAAATTGGGGAATTGGTAGTCTAGTTTTGCTGCCTGAGTGGCCAGGAGGCCATCGTAATTTTTTTTCATTTGACGTTTTTGATTGGAGGGTGCATGAATGGAGTATGCGTTCTCCTATGTCTGGTTGTGATTGTTTGGATTAGTCGGTTGTTCAAGTAGGCTGGGCAGGCTCTGTTTATGGTTTTAAATAGTAGACAGTAGAATTTGAATAGTATTCTTGCTTGTATTGGGAGCCAGTGTGAATCGAGGTAAGCCGCTGTGATGTGGTTGTGTTTCCTCAGTGAGTAGATAAGTCTCAGAGCTGTGTTTTGTACTGTTTGTAGTTGTTTTATCATGGTTGCGGGGCAGGGGAGATAGAGGATGTTGCAGTAGTCTAGAAGACCCAGGACTAGGGATTGGACCAAGAGCTGGAATTGTTTTTGTCGAAGAATTTTCGAACTTGCCTTAAGTTTCTCATGACTGCAAATGATTTTTGTATTGTTTTGTTGATTTGTGGCTGCATGGTACAGCCTGTCTATCAGCATTCCCAGAAGTTTTAGAGTGGGTTGAATGGGGTATGTGATTGAGTTTATTACTAGGTTTGTTATGGTTGGGGTTTTGTTATTTTCAAGGAGGATGAATTTTATTTTGTCAGGATTCAGTTTCAGTTTGTGCTCTTTCATCCATGTTGCTACTGTTTCTAGTGTTCTGTGTAGTGTGTCTGTCATGAAGGGCGCTAGTTGATCAAAAGGAATGAGATTGGTGATGTTGTCTGCATAGCTATAGGAGGTTAGGCCTAATTTGTCTAGGCAGGTGCCGAGGGATGCAATGTAGAGGTTGAAGAGTGTGGGAGATAAAGGCGATCCTTGTGGTACGCCGCAGAGGTTGGACCATGGTTCTGATTTTTCTTTGTTTGACTTTATTCTGTAAGTCCTGGATTGTAGGAATCCTTGAAACCATGTTTGTACCTTACCTGTGATTCCTATTGAATCTAGTATTTGTTGTATAATCAGCATCAGAATCTAGTATTTGTTGTATAATCAGCATTTTTCTACCTGTGCTGAGGTGTTGTCTGGCTGTGTCCAGCAGGGATCCCAGTAGTATCTCTGTGCTGTAATTGGTTCTGAAACCAGACTGTGTAGTGTGGAATAAGTTGTGGTTTTCTAAGTAGTTGGTGAGGAGTTTAGCTACGAGGCCTTCCATTAGTTTGACATAAAGTGGTATTGAGGCTATGCGTCTGTAGTTGGATGGTTGATCTGTTGCTCCTTTGGAGACTTTTAGGATCAAGGTGACGATGATTTTGCTGAGGTCTTGCAGGAAAAGGCTGTCTGTGAGCAAGGTTTGTATTCATTGTAAGAAGAGGGTGCAGAATAAAGTACTGGAGGTTTTTAACAGGTATGGTGGGCAGTGGTTGAGGTCATAGGCTGCGTGGCTATATTTTTTATAGAGTTTGGTAAGGTCTGACCATTGTATAGTGGAGAAGTGGGACCAGGTTCTGCCTGCTGCAACTGATTCTTTTTATGGGGGGGGGGGGCAATGTGATCTCTTCTAGGTGAGTAGGGGTTCCAGTGAAGGTAGTCCTTGCAGTTGTGATTTTGTTTTTGAAGTATTCAGCTAAAAGGTTGGCTGAGAGTGGAAGGGTGTCGTTATTGGCCAGGTAGGGTTTGGTGTCTGTGAGTTCTTTTAGTAATTTGGAATAGTTTTTTTAGTGTCTTGGGAATCTCTGCCTATTTGGTCAGAGTAGTATGTCTTTATTTTTTTCTTTCAGTTTTAGTTTGTGTTGTTGGTTTAGTTTTCTCCAGGCTGTTTTTGTGGGCTCTTGATTACTTTTTCTCCATTTTCTTTCTAGTCGTCTGCATTGTCTTTTGAGTAGGAATAGTTAGTTGTCGAACCACTTATCTGATCGTCTGCTGATTCTGGTTTTTGTTTGTATTGGGGCTAGCTCATCCAAGGTAGCTGTACTTAGACTGCACCATTGTGAGATGAAGTCCTTGGGGTTACAATCTTGGATTATAGCGTCTGTTTTATTTTTTATTCCAGAATTTGAAGGGGGTCGATGTATTTACGTGAGTTGTAGGTTGTTCTTTGAGCTTTTGGTTTGTTTTTGCTTTTGGCCCAGTTGATGTTAAAGAAGTATGTGTAGTGGTCTGACCAGAGGGATCGGGACCATTTTCCATTTGAAGTTTGAATCTGGTTGAATGGGCTGTTGGGTCATGAAGGCTGCTATGTCAAGTTGGTGACTTTTCTCATGTGTGGATTGTGGGTCTAAGATTTTGTGTGTTAAGGCTTTGAGGTATGATAGTAAGTTTTCTACTTGTTTGGAGGATTGGTCTTCGAGATGGAGGTTTATGTCTCCTAGGATTAGGTTGTATGTTGCCATTAGTGAATTTTGGTAAATAAAATCTTCAAATTCTGGTCTTGCTGTGTTCCAGTTCCCTGGTGTTATGTAGCAGAGCATGCAGCTTATGGGTCCTTTGAGTGTGCTGCCTGAAAGTTGGCAGGCTAGTAGATCCATGTATGGGGTGGACGTTTTGCCTAGTATATTTAGGTTTAGGTTGTTTCTGACTGATGGCTAGACCTCCTCCTCTTTTATTTTCTCTGCAGAACTGTTATCTTCTGTCCCTTTGGGCAGACTTCCATTATCCTGGGATCTGATTCTGATGTTAACCAGGTTTCTGTGAGGAAGAGGCTGTCTTGATTCGCGTTTTCTATCCAGTCTTTTATGTGTTCTGTCTTAGGGCTTATAGCTCTGATGTTTAGGTAGGCACATGTTTGTGTGGTGTAGTCTTTTTGGGTACTGTAAGACGTTTTTGGGTAGATGAGTGATCTTGGGTAAGGGTGTGGTTTTTATGGTCTACTGGAAGCTTTCCATCTCTTTCCCTTACCCTGGCTCTCCTATTTTATTTCCCCTAATTCCCAGTCTTTGCTAACTCTGCCCTTCTTCCCTCCCCTTTCTATATAGGGTTTGCCCCCCTATATTTGCCCTTTCTTTCCTCTTCATTATCTCCATCCTATTTCCCCCCCCCCAAAAAAAATATCTGCTCGTTTCTCTCCCCTCTTCCATCCAGCATCTGCCTCCTCTCTCCCCCTTTCCATCCAGCATATCCACACTCTCTCCCCTTCCATCAGTATCTCCTTCCTGTCTCTTCTCCCTTCCAGTCTGCCCCATCTCACCTTTCACCTCCCCCTTCCATCTTCTCCCTCCTGCCTCTCCCTTTTTCCATCCAAGCTTGTCTCCCTCCTTCTATACAGCTTATTCTCCCTTCCCTTGTCCATCCAGCATCTCCCCTTCTATCAATATTAACCTCCTCTTTGTATCTCTCTCCCCCTCACATTCCATCCATCATCTTTCTCCTCTGTACCCCACCCCCAACATTTGCCCTCTCTCTTCCCTGTTCTATCTATAATCTGTCTTCCCACTTCTATACAAAATCTGCCTCCTCTCTCCCCCACCACAAACCATTTCCACTAGCTTCTACCTCCGACCCCACTTCCACAAGTATCTACCCCTCTCTCTCGCCCACTCCTCTTTCACCAGTGTCTGCCCCACCCTATTTCACCAGTTCTGCCCCTTCTCTCCCACCCTCCCCAAATCTATCAACATCAGCTCCCTAGCATCCCAACTGCTGTTGCTGCTTTCCTAATGCAGCAACAGCAGTGGTAAACTAAAACAAACCGGCAGCAGGATATTCCCATACATATCAGCGGCTGTTGGCACTGCCATGAAAAAGTGACATTGGACAGGGCGGGACGGCAGTCATGGGTATGCATGAGAAGGTCCCACAGCCAGTTTGTTTTAGTTTGCCACTGCTGTTGGTACCTCAGGAAACCAGAAGAATCAGCATAAGGTGGGAGCTGGTACCAGAGGGAAAATGGTGCTGTTTCCGACGCCACCAGCTGTGTGGAGGGGCTGACTGGCTGCGCATTTGTGCAGCCTCCTGATAAAGGTGCACGGCATTGCTTATGATCCAAAAGGTTAAACATAACTCCTCCCCAAACAACTCACTCACAATCCCTGGCTACTATATTAATGCTAGATCCCTGTTTTTCTGTTTTCAGAATACGGTTGCTGGTGTGAAAAAGATAGCTGAGTTCTTTGGGCTGCCTGTGACTGAAGAGAATATTCAGTCTGTTGTCAGCCAAAACACATTTCAGTCTATGAAAAAGGAATCCAGTACAACACATGGTGCATTTGGCAATATGCTGTTCCGGAAAGGTAATTAATTTTTGTTTTTGTCTGTCCAACATCTATCCCTTCCTGGGTTTTACTAGTGAATGTCCAAAAGCATTTTGGGATATACTGCTTTTGTATGAAAGTTGGTACTGTATATAAATCTTCCCCACAGAAGGACTTAAGCATTTCACATTTAGTCTGTTTCATAATTGGTCTTGTGCCCAATGATACAGTGTAACTTCAGGAAAAGTCAAATTACTGCAGAAATAAAGAAAAAATAGTAATCTCCTGCAAGTGATCAAGTTTTTCCAGCTGACAGTTGAGAGAGAGTCTTAGAGCAAGTGATTAGTAGGAATGTGAAAAGGGAAAAGGTTTGGTTTGTGTTTAGATTGTTTGGCCTTTGTCCTGCTTAATTTCTCATATTTGAGTTAATAAATTTATAATGTGAACTGATTTTCCATTGCATTAATTCAATTTTATATATACCAATTTTTAAGGTACACTACAGAACTGAATGCGTATCTTATACAGTAGAATTTCAGTTATCCGGCACCCGTGGATATTGGTGGATGCCAGATAACTATTCTGATTGGTTGAGAGTGCTGTGTTTAAGATCTGTGTTAAACAAGGTTTCTAATTCCCCCTTCCCTCCCGCCCCAAAGCACCAGCGCAGCAAAAGTTGTAGTCTCTTATGGCCCCTCTCACCGCCTTATCAAGTTTCAAGTTTAATAAATTTTGATTGTACGCAATATCCAATATTTCAATGTGTATTATATAATTCTAATATACAATAAAAGCCAGGGATGACAAATACAAATGAGACAAAATTATACAGACTAATCATTATGTTCTATTAATACAAACTGGAATAAGTAGGTAAAGGGTAGAAATACAATTTATACAATTTATAAAATAAAAGAAAAGAAAAAAAGAAAAAGAAACATTTAAGGTTTGTACACAAGGATGGGGTCAATTAAGAAAGAATATAAAAAAATAGATTGATAGAAAAAGCTTTAATTATTTTGAAATGATTCTAGAAATGAGATAATGTTAAGAATGATTAATCAGTTTAAATGTATAAGGTCTTTTACGTGAAGAAAGTAAGAAGACTAAGATTAATATTAATAACCTTTTAAAAGAAGAGAAGAGTAAGAGGATTAAGATTATAAAAGCACTTATAATTTCCATATTGATGTCCTATTCATTTAATTCTTTGGGGACTAAGTACTGCGTTTATTGGAATGTTCTATCTATGTATTGAATGCATCTTTATAAAGAATGCTTTTCAGACCGCATTTGAATTTGACTAATGATGGTTCGTTACGTAAATAGATTGGTAAATTGTTCCACAGTTGGGGTGCTTGTACTGAAAATATGGTTGCTCTTCTTGTCCCAATTATTTTTAAAGAAGGAATAGTTAATAAATTTTGTTGCGTCGATCTCAACGTCCTAAGTGAAGAGTAAGGTATTAGTAGTCTGCTTTGATGTTGTTTGTGCTTTTTCCAGTTTATGTCAGTTTTCATCCTTTTCCATTTCTTAAATGAAGTCTTCTTGTCTCTGATTGCTGTCTTCACCGCTACAGTGAGCCATGCCGGTTCCTTGTTCTTTTTCCTCTTGGAACCCTTGTTGATATGCGGAATATACAGATTTTGCGCCTCGGTGACTGTGTCCTTAAAAAGGGACCATGCTTGCTCTAGCATTTTTAAGGTGCTTATCCTCTTCCTAATCTTCTTCCCCACCATGACTCTTATCCCTTTGTAGTTCCCTTTTCGGAAGTTCAGTGCCATGGCCGTCGTTCTGGATCGATGTTTTGTTCCTGTGTTCAGGTTGAAGTGGATCATATTGTGATCACTGTTTCCCAGCGTCCCTTCTACTTCTATTTCTATATCTTGTACCATTTAGAATTAGGTCCAGAATTGCATTTCCTCTCATATTTTCCTTGACAAGTTGTTCCAGGAAGCAATCGCCTATAGCATCCAGAAACTTGGTCTCCCTACTGCAGCCGGAGGTGCCTAGGTTCCAATCTAGAGCAGAGAAATACTGAAGGACCAGTTCCGGATGATAGGAATGAAGCTGAAGATGAGAACGCAGAGGATAGCATTCTCAGAGATCCTGCCGGTACCCAGGGCAGACGAGAAGAGACAAATGGAGCTGCAAGTAGTCAATGCATGGATGCAGCGCTGGTGTGAGGTAGAAGGATTCCACTTCGTGCGCAACGACATTCTGGGGGAAGAGCCAGCTATTCAAGAAGGACGGATTCCATCTCAGCAGAGACAGAATGAGGCTACTTGCAAGCAACATCAAGAGAGAAGTTGAGAAGCTTTTAAACTAGGAAGAAGGGGAAAGCCGACAGTCAACTGAGAGAGAGAGTCGATGGTTTGGGAACCGGTATACCCAGAGGATACCGTACAGGAAGATAGAGGGGAAGACTCACCGGATCGCAGGCAAAACAGACCGAAAGGGACACAAGGGAAGGAAATGCAAGAAAGGAACAGGCCACAAACTCAAGTGTATGTACATGAACGCAAGGAGCCTTAGAAATAAGATGGGTGAATTAGAAGCTGTGGTACAAAAGGATATAGTTGACATCATTGGCATCATGGAAACATGGTGGACTGAGGACAATGTCTGGCACACAGTGCTACTGGGATACAAACTATACCACAGAAACAGAGTGACTCGAAAAGGAGGATGCATTGCCATATATGTCAAAGAGGGAATTGAATCTACTGGAGAGAACATGCCACAACAGACAGAAAATTTAGAGTCTCTTAGGGGCCAAAATTCCAGGAACAAATGGACCGGAAACGAGGACCGGCATCTACTACCGACCCCCAGGGCAGTCCGAGGAAATTGATGGAGAAATGACGGATGAGATTAAACGCAACTGCAAGGGAGGCAACACAGTTATCATGGGCAACTTCAACTATCCGGGGATAGACTGGAACCTAGGCACCTCCAGCTGCGCTAGAGACCAAGTTCTTGGATGCTGTAGGTGATTGCTTCCTGGAACAACTTGTCAAGGAAAATATAAGAGGAAACTCAATTCTGGATTTAATTCTAAATGGTCTGCGAGGACCGGCACAAGGTGTAGAAGTAGAAGGGATGCTGGGAAACAGCGATCACGATATGATCTGCTTCAACCTGGACGCAGAGGTGAAACATCGGTCCAGCACCAAGGCCACGGCACTGAACTTCTGAAAAGGGAATTAGAAAGGGATGAGACGCATGGTGGGGAAGAAGATTAAGAAAAGGATGAACACTGTAAAAATGCTAGAGCAAGCTTGGTCCCTTTTTAAGGATACGGTCACCGAGGTGCAAAATCTATAAATACCGCGTATCAACAAGGGATCAAAGAAGAAAACGAAGAAAGAACCGGCATGGCTCAATGTAGAGGTAAAGGAAGCGATCAGAGACAAAAAAACTTAGTTTACAGAATGGAAAAGGTCAAAAACTGACGAACACTGGAATAAGCACAAACAACATCAACGCAGGAGCCATAAGGCGGTATAAGGGGCCAAAAGAGACTGCGAGGAAAAAATAGTCAAGGAGGTGAAAAACTTCAAGCCATTCTTTCAATATATTAAGGGGAAACGACCTGCAAAGGAAGCGGTGGGACCGTTGGATGACCAAGGAATAAAGGGAGCACTAAAGGAGAACAAAGCAATCGCCGACAGACTGAACACATTTTTTGCGTCTGTATTTACCAAAGAGAATATACACAGCATACCAGAACCCATCAGGTTATATGCTGTAAGCGAAAATGGGAAACTGACAGGGTTAACGGTCAGTCTAGAAGAGGTATGCAGACAGATTGATAGGCTTAAGAGCGATAAATCCCCGGGTCCAGATGGTATCCATCCGAGGGTCATCAAGGAACTGAAAGGGACTATAGCTGAACTACTTCAACTAATAGTCAATCTGTCGATCAAATCAGGAAAGATTCTGGAGGACTGAAGGTGGCGAAACTACAGACCGGTGAGTCTGACATCGGTACCGGGAAAGATGGTAGAGGCACTGATAAAGGACCGCATCATTGATCACCTTGACGGACACGGTCTGATGAGGACCAGCCAGCATGATTTCAGCAAAGGCAGATTTTGTTTGCTGCACTTCTTCGAGGGAGCAAACAAGCAGATAGACAAGGGTGACCTGGTCGACATTGTATATCTGGATTTTCAGAAGGCGTTTGACAAGGTTCCGCATGAACAACTACTTCGGAAAATTGCGAGCCATGGAACTGAGGGCAAAATACTCACGTGGATTAAAAACTGGCTGGAGCATAGGAAACAGAGAGTGGGGTAAATGGACAATATTCGGACTGGAAGAGCGTCACCAGTGTGGTGCCACAGGGCTTGGTGCTTTCACCCATGCTCTTCAACATCTTTATAAACGATCTGGACAAAGGTACGAGTGAGGTGATTAAATTTGCGGACGATACAAAGTTATTCAGAGTAGTGAAAACGCAGGGTGATTGCGAAGATCTCCAACGTGACATAATCAAGCTCGAGGAATGGCCATCGACATGGCAGATGAGGTTCAACGTGGATAAGTGTAAAGTGATGCATGTCGGTAACAAAAATCTCAGGCACGAATACAGGATGTCCGGGGCGATACTTGGAAAGACCTCCCAGGAAAGAGACTTGGGAGTTCTGATCGACAAATCGATGAAGCCGTCCACGCAATATGCAGCGGCAGCGAAAAGGGCAAACAGAATGCTAGGAATGATAAAAAAGGGGATCACGAACAGATTGGAGAAGGTTATCATGCCGCTGTACCAGGCCATGGTGCACCCTCACCTGAAGTACTGCATCCAGCACTGGTTACCGTACATGAAGGAAACAGTACTACTCGAAAGGGTCCAGAGATGAGTGACTAAGATGGTTAAGGGGCTGGAGAAGTTGCTGTACAGCGAAAGATTAGAGAAACTGGGAATCTTCTCCCTCGAGCAGAGGAGATTGAGAGGGGACATGATTGAAACATTCAAGGTACTGAAGGGAATAGACTTAGTAGATAAGGACAGGTTGTTCACCCTCTCCAAGATAGGGAGAATGAGAGGGCACTCTCTAAAATTGAAAGGGGATAAATTCCATACAAACATAAGGAAGTTCTTCTTCACCCAGAGAGTGGTAGAAATTGGAACGCTTTTCCGGAGTCTGTCATAGGGGAAAACACCCTCCAGGGATTCAAGACAAAGTTAGACAAGTTCCTGCTGAACCGGAACGTACGCAGGTAGGGCTAGTTTCAGTTAGGGCACGATGGACTGCTGGGAGCGGACTACTGGGCACGATGGACCACTGGTCTGACCTAGCAGCAGCAGTTCTTATGTTATCCCCGGATAATTGAAGTTGCCCGTGATAACTGCGTTGCCTCCCTTGCAGTTGCATTTAATCTCGTCCGTCATTTCTCCATCATTCTCTTCGGACTGCCCTGGAGGTCGGTAGTAGATGCCGATCTTCATATCCGTTCCATTTGTTCCTGGTATTTTGGCCCATAGAGACTCTCTCAGCGTGTTCTCTCCGATAGACTCAATTCCCTCTTTTATGTATAGGGCAATACCCCCACCTTTTTGTCCTACTCTGTCTCTGCGGTATAGCATGTATCCCGGTAGCACAGTGTCCCAGACGTTTTCTTCGTTCCACCATGTTTCCGTGATGCCGATGATGTCTAAGCTATCTTTTTGTGCCATAGCTTCCAATTCCCCCATCTTATTCCTTAGGCTCCTTGCGTTCGTGTACATACACTTTTTTTTTTGTTTCAAAATTTTTATTTTATTTTAACAAAGACACATACAAATTAAATACAACAGTCAGAGCATGTACAAAACTTATTCAAAACTAAAGATAAGATCCGCGGGGTTTCTGCACGGAGACTAAAGGACTCAACAAGACAATTCAAAAACCATCTCCCTATCCCAATCCCACCCTATACTCTCTCCCACTACACCCTCCCCAGCACTCCAGTGTTAAAACGCCAAAAACAAATTCAAAAATTCAACAGGGCAAATGGCCCAGAACTTTCTCCAATGACCAGGCCCACAATTCTTAACATCCAAATATTCATACCTTAACAGAGTGAACAGTTCATTTTTCCACATAGTAATAGTAGGTACCTCTGCCTGGCACCACAACAAGAGTATACATTTTCTAGCCAATAAAGAAGCTTTTTGTAATAACAAATAATTACCCTTAGACAATCCCAAGGAAGAGATCTGAGAGAAAAGCAGGACATTTGCCCGCAACGGAACTCGCCTTTGCATGATCATCTGCAGGTGAAGACCAACAAATAACCAAAAGGTTTGCAATCTGTCACAAGACCAGAACATATGAAAAAGACCAGCTGGCGTTGAATGGCACTTGGGACAGTTAGCATGAGAGGCAAACCCTGCCACATATGCCCTATAGGGTGAGATATAAAGGCGTAACAGGAATTTATAGTACTATTCTTGCAAAGTAACAGAGCGAGTCAAATGCGGTAGACGTTTCATAAGAAGACACAAACCATCTCCAGTTATCTGTTCAGAGGAGGCAAGATCTTGATTCCACACCACCACCACAGCTTCATAGTCCCAAGGAGCACTGAAACTGCCCAAACTGACCTGATGAAAGGACAAACTGGTTCTAGGCTGTCTAGACAGGGTCAAAGTTTCCTGGACCATATCCGCCATGTCCTCATTCAAAGTATTATGGTCCAAAGAGTGTAGGCAATGCGAGACTTGACCATAGGAAAACCAATCTTGAGCCTGCAAAAGTCCCCGAGCCTGGAGATCCTGAAAGGACAAAGGAAATCCGTGCTCCAACACCACATCCTGCCCCTAGCATAAACCAAGGCCTGTCTATCTCTGCAAATACAGCTTAGAGCCGTCTGGATCCAAGTCTCGATTCCCCCATAAGGGCAACAATACTGTAGAGGAGAAAGGCAAATGTATATGTTTGCATAACCATTGCCTGCACTGTCACATAGATTTCAACAGGGGATGGGAATGGATAGAAAAAATCCTATAAGGTCTTTTGGCATGGAGATAATATAACAAGTGTTGGTGCCATAAGCTGCTGTTCAAGTGAAACAGGGGTATAGTGTTGAGTGTTCTTGATCCAATCAACCAGATGGCGGAGGAGACAGGCAATATTATAACGTCTCAAATCCGGCAATGCCAAGCCACCTCTCCCCACTGGCAAAGAGAGTTGCGCTAATGACAGTCTAGGCTTCTTGTTGTTCCAAAGAAATTTTCGCAAAACTTTCTGATACTGTCCCAGATCCTTATTAGTCACATACATAGGAAAAGTTTGCATCACTTAAATCCATTTTGGAGACAACACCATTTTAAATAAAGCAATTCTGCCCCTCAAAGTCAGCGGGAATTTGGTCCAAAGCGCCGATAAATCCCGTGATTTTCCCAACGATACAGTGAAGTTTGCAGCTTAAGCTTTCTTTAGGTCAGCCGTGTACATACACTTAAGTTTGTGGCCTGTTACTTCTTGCATTTCCTTCCCTCTTCTGTCTTCCTCGCTTCTGTCCCTTTCGATCCGTCAGGATTTCTATCTTGCCTATGATCTGGTGAGTCTTCCCCGCAATCTTCTTGCATGGTATCCTCTGGGAATACCGTTTCCCAAACTATCGACTCTTGGTTGACTGTCGGCTTTCCCCTTCTTCTTAGTTTAAAAACTTCTCAATTTCTCGCTTGATGCTGCTTGCAAGTAGCCTCATTCCGTCTCCACTGAGGTGGAGTCCATCCTTCCTGTATAGCTTGCTCTTCCCCCAGAACATCATCCAGTTGTGCACGAAGTGGAATCCTTCTTCCTTACACCAATGCCTCATCCATGTGTTGCCTGCTTGCAGTTCCGCCTGTCTCTTCCCATCGGTCCTGGGTACTGGCAAGATCTCTAAGAATGCTACCCTTGGCGTTCTGGTCTTCAGCTTCCTTCTTAGCATCTGGAACTGGTCTTTCAGTGTTTCCCTGCTATAGTTCCAGTTGCTCATGTCGTTTGTCTCCACGTGGATCACAACCTCCGCGCTGTCGATGATCCTGTCAATGCGGCTCACTATGTCTTCTACTTTGGCTCCTGGTAGGCAGGTCACCAGCCAATCCTTTCTTCCTCCCGCTATGTGGCTGTCGACTTGTTGGATGATGGAGTCCCCCATGACAATTGCTGTCTTCTCTTGTTTCTCTAGCCGCAGGTCTGTGTGCTTGGTGAATGTCCATCTCTCTGGCCGCAGGTCCGTGTCCTCAGCGCACTTCCCTCTTTCCTCATCCCAGTGTTGGTTTGCACTGGACTTGTCTTCCTGTGGGTTCCCTCCGCTGTTTCCAGGTCTCACTGCTGTGTCATCTATTCCTTCCTTGTGGTTGTCCTCCAGGTGGTCCTCATTCACTGTAGGTGTATCTTGGCAGTTCCACTGTTTTTAATTTTCCAAGGCCTCTCTATGCCTCCTCGATTAACTTCTCTAACTTCCTGACCTCTTCCTCAATGGTTCCCTCTGTCATGAAGTTTTCTGCCTCTCTGTCCTCTTCCTGAACTGCTCGAAATGCTTCTAGTTCTAGTACTCTACCCTCCATTAGTCTGACTTGCTTCTTCAGGCCCTCCAGTTCCTCGCATCAAGCACATAAATAAGACTGCCTCCCAGAGGGGAGGTAATCATACATATGACAAACGGTGCAGAAAACTGGGTAGCTCAACATCCTGCTTCTTTCTGCTGCTTTCATTGCTATCCGCTTGCCAGTCTGCCATCTGAAGTGGCTTCTCACTGTTTCTCAGGTCCTCTATGCTTCTTGTTCTTCCCTATAGGCCTTTTCACGCTTTGTCTGAAGTGGCTTCTCCTTGTGTAGGAATCTGTGTAGCGTCCTTAGTATTACTGTACAGTCCATCTCCTGATTATAAACCTGCTACCCCTGTTGTTTGTGTGTGTCCTTGTGTCTGCTGTGTTTGCTCTCTGCTACTTCTGTGTTTATTTATCTGCTGCTTGTCTGTCCTGTTGCCCTTGTGGTACTTGCCTGTGTAGGTGTCCTTCTTTTTTGCAGTGACTCGTCCCTTCTTAAGGCCCTTCGCTAAGGCGAGCGCCTTTGACGCGTGCCGAATGGGTGAGCGCTGTTGGCCCCTCCCCTTTTAAGGGGGACCTCCGGGTCTGTGCTTCGCTGACGTCGAAGGGGTGGGCGGAGCTACCTCTCATTGTTGCCCTTCACTCTCGCCTGCCTTCTCCTACCCTTTCCCTTCTTACTCCGCTCTTTTTCTTCAGCTGATTTTCCTCCTTCTCCTGCCTCCTGACTTTCTCCAGGCTGCCCTGCTCTCTGGCACAGTGGTGTACTCACCATTGGCCCCTCCCCTTTTAAGGGGGAGCTCCAGGTGTGTGCTTCGCTGACGTTGGAGGGGTGGGCGGAGCTACCTCTTGCCACTGCCCCTCACTCTTGCCTGCCTTCTCCTGCCCTTTCCCTTCTTACTCCGCTCTTTCTCTTCAGCTGATTTTCCTCCTTCTCCTGCCTCCCGACTTTCTCCTGTCTGCCCTGCTCTCTGTGTTGGCTGCTGAGTGCCCATTTTAAGAGATTTTGAATAGATAAATATTTATGCTTTTTATTTTTTTGCAGGTATAATTGGAGACTGGATGAACTATTTTAATGAAGCTCAGAACAAGGAAATGGATGCTAAGTTTGAAGAGTGCTTAGCAGGAACAAAGCTAGGAGCAAAACTGAAATATGATGTATACTGCAAGAACTAGAATTAATGTAGCAAACAGTTTTAATGGGAAATTTATTCAGCTTGCACATATTCTGCCAAAAGCATGAATTAAGTTGCAAATTTATTTTTCTATTCTTTGTCCATTAAAGCCACCTGTCTTAGGCCCATCACTTTGGAACTTGCTGATTCAACCATTAAAGAGTGAAAATGCCCGTCTCTTAACATGCAATTAAAGGTCTTTTGATTAATGCCTTCAAAATGTAGTCATGATGGTTTTGTTTTGCTTCTTTGCTTTGAATTTGTTAATATCATTATAAAATATTTGTATTGTGAATGGGTGTTTTGGCATGGGTTTGTGATATTGAAGAATATAAGGGAAGGTAGGTACTTACCTCAATAATCTTTTTTCTAGTAGAAAGGCATATGAGTCTTGACCAGTGGTTATGTACCCCTACTTAAGAGTTTGTATAGAAAGTATCAATGTACTTTTTCGTCTCTACCTCCTCTGCACTACTCTGTGTTGCTCAGTTCATACCAAAGTAGTCAAGAAAGAAAGAAAAAGAAACAAAGAGGAGGGGTACAGGGAACTCCCCGCTCAGCTCAAATCTGTTCTGACATCAAAATAAACCATTAAATAATATGGTAAAAACTTAACCTGTAACAAGGTGGAACACAAACACAGAAACATGATGGCAGATAAAGGCCAAATGGCCCATCCAGTCTGCCCAAACAACCTGAGTGTAACCAGAACTAACATCAATGTGACCACCGTACTCTACCATTTTTATTTTTTTTTTTAATGGAAGAAAATTAGCATGGGGGTATTCTCCTGATGAGACTTTCCTCTGGATACTGTGGAAACCTTCAGGGTATTCAACACTCTTTAGATCCTGGGACAGCAAAAGGTCAAGCATGAGCCAGGAGTGCTTATGCCTGAGGCAGTAAGTAGGTGAAATGACAACTTGACAGGGTGGGATGTCAGTACTCGCATGCCTTTCTACTAGAAAGAATATTATCAAGGTAAGTACCTAATCTTCCCTTCTAGTGCAAAACGTATATGAGTCATGACCAGTGGGACGTATCAACACAGTCCCTCCGGCCTAGGGCAGGGCAGATAAGCCTACTGCTAGAACAGAGGACTCAAAGGCAGCATCCACTTGCACCACCATGTCCACTCTGTAAAACTTAGTGAACATATGGAAGTTGGACCAAGTGGCCACCCTACAAAATTTCTCAGGTTGTATTGCCTTGGACTCCCATCTATGAATCAGCCACACTCCTGATAGAGTGTGCTATCAATGAAACTGGGGGTTATTTACCGCACCCAATGTACGCTGAAGAAATAGCCTTATGAATTAATTTTGAAATGGAAGCCTTAAATACTGGCCTCCCCAAATGGCTAGGATGCGTTAACATGAAAAGAAGACCCAACAGATGAAAACCATTCCTGACATCCAGCAAGGCCAGCGCTTTGCCTTTTTTCTGGAACCTGTGGACTGGAAGGCAGGTAGTTGGACTTCTGGGTTTGCATGGAAAGCTAAGACAACCTTTGGCAAAAAGGAAGGTGCCATGCACAGAGATGGAGAAAGGACTCCCTGCAGGACAGAGCCTGAAGCTTCAAAACCCTCCTCACTGCAGCAAAAGCCACAAGAAAAATCATTTTGATAGTGAAATCAATCATCGACGTCTCCTCAAAAGGCTTATTTGGAGCCTTGTTCAGGGAATGGAGGACAATGTTAAGAAGCCATGTAGGGAAAGACTGCCACACACTGGCACTCTCAGCCTCACAGCTCCCTTCAAAAATCTGGCAACATCTGAACGGGCAGCCAGAGAAATGCCTTCCTCTTGGCTCCTAAAGTAAGAAAGACCTGTACTTTGTGGGATCCAGTCACTAGACCTTGGCTAGCCCATTCTGCAAAAACACTCCAGGATTACCAGAAGTGGGGCCTAAAGTGGCTCCTCAATCTTTCCTTAATTGCTTCTGATAATTTCAGCTATACACGGCTGAAAGCAGTGCAACAAGCAGAAAGTGAAAAACTATCTAAACTTCACTTTCTGCATGTTGCACTGCTTTCAGCTGTATTACATTACATTACATTAGGGATTTCTATTCCGCCATTACCTTGCTGTATATAGCTGAAATTATCAGAAGCAATTAAGGAAAGATTTATAAACTATAACGAGTTTTACCTCATGCAAAGTTGTCATTTCTTTAATATGACATTAACTATTTTTTCTGTGGCCCTCCAAGTATCTACAAATCCAAAATGTGGCCCTGCAAAGGGTTTGAGTTTGAGACTGCTGCTCTACACGGATGGGAAAAGGGGGCAATGTCTAGAAAGCAGTATATACTAATGTTTGAAGTATAGAAAACAGGATTCTGGATCTAGAAGCTGTGATTGAAGAAGATGAGTTGGATATAGTGGTGAACACGGAGACCCTTGACTGCGATGTAGTTATACTGGGCTATAATCTGTTCAGGAAGAAAAGGAGGGGGAGTAGTTATATGTTAAAGATCTTATTAAAGCCACACAATTGCAGGAACTACAGGGCAAGGAAGAGGCAAGGCAGGATTCTTCGAGGGCCCCTAGGCACACAAGTACACTGGGCCCCCTATCCCTGACCATGTCTCACCCATGCCCTGCCCCGCCCCGCCCCCAAGGAAGAGACTAGTTAATCTAATCATGTATTTGGTATAACTTATGGGCAGACTGGATGGACCGATCAGGTCTTTATCTGCCGTCATTTACTATGTTACTATATTAAACACGACATCCCCATCCACCACCCCATCTGCAGCCAATGTTCCCTAGACAGGAGGATCACCTACCTGCCTGCAGCTCCCGCCCTCCCCGGATCCCATGACACATTCCCTGGGCAGAGCCTCACTTACCTGCAGCTCACCTCGATTTCCAGGCTGTAACCAGCCAAAGACACCACTGCAAGATTCACTTTAAAATCTAGTGTTCTCCAGAGCAGCCCGCGAAACTGCGCCCTGTGCCACTTCCAGCCATCACCTCCTTCTTCTTCTCCTGTCCCGAACAGCAGCCACCGCCCCCTTATCGCTGCTGCCATTCAATGGTATTACTATTTATTATTTTTAATTAGTAACACAGAGAGAGAGAGAGAGAGAGAGGGGAGACGCCGATGTCACAAGGGTTTCATTTTTTTTCCAACGGAAAAAGCAAAACCTTAGCACAGTGGCGTACCCAGAATATGGGACACCCGGGGCCCATAATTTTTTTTGACACCCCTCCATCTGTATGAAAAACATGATTTTTAGAAACAATCCACACATTGCACAAGAGTGTACCTAGAAAAACTGCAGTGACCAGTACAACATCAATACACCCATTGTAAAACTAAACAAGCCAGACTAGTACAGATCAATCCTACACAGTCAATCCTAACAGAAAACCATGTCTTTCGAACACACAGAACACAGAAAACACCTTCGCCTAGTATGGAATATGTAATCACAAACTAACCCCTCCCCCTTTTACAAAATTGTAGTGTGGTTTTTTAGCCTCGGTGGTAATAGCTCAGATGCTCATAGAATTCTGAGCATGGGAGCTGTTACCACCACGGCCAGTAGTAAAAAATGCTCTACGGTTTTGCAAAAGTGGGGATAAAATAGAAATACATAGACAAAGGTTAAATTGAACCACCTGCAAAAAATGCAACACCACAGAAACAGCGATGAATCTCCCCTATAGCAAAAAACAAACAAACATTTTTTCTACTGTGTCTTCTCTGGTTTCTGCTTTCCTCATCTTCTTGTCACTCTCTTCATTTCATCCACTGTCTACCCTCTTTCTGCCTCTTCTATATGGCATCTAATTTCCCTTCACCCCCATTGGTCTGGCATCCACTTTCTTCCCTTCCCTGGCATCTCTTTCCTCTCCTCTCCTTCCCTTTCCTCTTCCACACCCCCAAGATCTGGCATTTCACTCTCTCCTCTCCCTTCCCCCCACTTCCATCAGCATCTGCCCCCTTTCTTTCCCTCTAACCCAATTCCCTCCAGTATATTTCCCCCTTATGTCTCTCTCCCCTTTCCCTACACACCAATTCCATCAGCATCCGCCCCCTTCCTCTCCCTCTACCACCCTTCCATACCACCCTGCCCCCTTTCTCTCCCTCCACCACCCTTCCATGCTCCTTTCTCTCTCCCTCCAAACAAATGCAAGGTCCTGTGCTGCCAGCTCTGCTCTCTGATCTTCTTGGCAAAAGGAAGCCCGAAAGCAGAAATCATTAGAAAAGCTGGTGGCATGGACAGCAACGCTGTCGACTCTGCTCCAGGAAGGTCCCACAATGACTGAGTCTGCTGGTCCATCCACTTCCGACGTCACTTACTCCAGAAGTGATGTCGGAAGGGGACGGACCGGCAGACGCAGTCATTGTGGAACCTTCCTGGAGCAGAGCCGGCTGTATTGCTGTTGACGCCGGGGGAGGGGCCGTCACTGTTGATGTCGCTGGGGGGGGGGGGGGCTGGTCAGTGCAGAGGTCATAAGGTGAAACATGTCACCAAATTCTAAGTGGAAAAGCGCATCCAGCTTTTCCCAAAAAGACAGCACCGGTACCGTTGGCTTTTCTGCCGGTACCAAAGGTGCCTCAGCTCACCTCGGAGAGGGTGACTCCGATGAAGATGCAACTTTCGATGGAAAAGAAGCAAGTCATAAGAGAGGTTATCACTTGGCCGGCATGATTGGACTTGATGCCACAGTGGCCTGCGACACAAACCGGGAAGCTGGAGCGATGTCCTCCGACATCAGTGTCAGTTTTGATGGCTGGGAAGTTTTATCGACGTTCATGCTGGTGCCAAATAACTTTTCCTGCTTTAATTTGTGGCTTTTGATGGTATGTTTCTGAAGCAATGACCAACATGAACAGGACTCAACATGATGTTCCAGGCCCAGGCACTACAGACACTAACAATGTGGGTCGGTGAGAGATATGGGCTATTGACACCTGCTACACTTCTTATAACCCATCAACGGATGGGACATCGATGGGAAGAGCACCTAGGGCAAATCAAACTCAATGACTGAGATGGACATGTGACACTCTGCTCTCTAGACTAGCCCACAAGCAAGTTTCTTCCCTGTTCCTCTTCCTCCTTCCACTGTTATGATTCCCTTACTCCCCCTCCTACTGGTATTAATGATCCCCAATCTCTCCCCAAGTCACAACACTTTCTCCCTTTCATTCGATCATCCACTCTCTCCCTGCTTGAACCTCACCCACATCACAGCAGTAGGTGCCCCCTCACTTCTCCTACCCTCACCCATACCACCTTCACCTCCTCTAGCTCTCTGTCTGCAAGAGGAAAAAAAATAAACTCCCTTTTTTCTTTAAAGAAAGAAAAAAGGGAGAAAAGAAAATACACGAGAACGGGAAGGCAACAAGGTAAAATTGAATGACATTAAAAAAACACAACTTAGCTCCGCGGAAAACTTAAAAATGAGGAGTCGCAAGCCTAGGTTGGGCAGGAAGGCACTCTCGCAAGTGTGGTGTGGTCAGTCGTGAACTTTTTAAAATTCTTAATGTGGCAATACACTTTTTAAGCTCTAAGGATTATGTCACCCACATGTAAGAATATGCTGTCTGTTTGATTGGATTAATGGATGTTTCCTGTCTTATAGGTGGTTGAGGGTGCTGAAACCAGATAGATGCAGCCTTTCCTGGGGTCAGAATTGCAGGATCCTGACAGATCCTGCTGGATCATGGATATCCTGCAAATCTTGAAACATCCTGGCATATCCTGTGCTTATTATAGGGAAAGAGTGCATGGAATGGATGTTTCCTGCCTTATAAGTGGTTGAGGGTGCTGAAACCAGATAGATACAGCCCTTCCTGGGGTCAGAACTGCAGGATCCTGACAGATCCTGCTGGATCCTGGATATCCTGCAAATCCTGCCATATCATGTGCTTTTGATAGGGAAAGAGTGCATGGAATGGATGTTTCTTGGTTGAGGGTGCTGAAACCAGATAGATGCAGCCCTTCCTGGGGTCAGAATTGCAGGATCCTGGTAGGTCCTGTACTTTTGATAAGGAAGGAGTACAAAATGTGGATGTTTCCTGCCACTGTTTCCCCCCCCCTTCACTTTACTTTGTATGCTATTTTTATTTCTTCTTTCTGTAACATATTGATTGTATTTTATGCCTGTTTCAGTCCCCCACAATCAGTCCCTGCAGCAGCTTCCACAATTTAGCTCTGCAATTTGCACCAACTGTGTTGTCTGATTTTCTGTCATTCTTCAGAAAGTCCCTTCCCCTTTTGCTGACATCATTGTCTTCTGCCAAGCCCACACACAGAAGAATATAATTGCATCATAGGGGGCGGGACTTTACAAAGATATTCCCCACTGCAAGACAGCCTGTTGCTGTCATTAAAAAATGAGCATTCCATTCTTAAGGTGGTCTGCCCTACATCCTGGAGATCCTGAGAATCCTGCAAATCCTGGTTTTGTACCATGTTCCTTTTAAGGTGGTCCTGCCTTTACCCAGTCCCTCCCCCTTTTTGTTTCATTTTTGAAAGAAGAACGTTTGGAATGTGAACACCGCAGCGGACAAAAACCTAATACTAACACAAAAAAATCTCTCCGCCGGACGTTAGATACTCCAGTCCTAAAACGCCAGCAACGAGTTACTCTGGCAACCGTGGAACTCACGCCACTCGCGTCAGTAACGTAAAGGACACCGCCCCACCATTTGCGTCCCGCCCGGAGCGTGTGGGCGGTGCGTGACGTCTTTACGTCCTCGTGCGTCCCTGCCTTTTTAACGACCGTCCTTGCGGTGGATTTGGTGGCGGTAGTCTGGTGGTGCCGGTGTTTTGTATATAGTCGTCCGTCCGTATTACGTCCTCGGCCCTCAGCATGGCAGGATCCTTGACCCGTAAGGCTTTGGACTATGTTAAGAGTAAAGACTTCCGCGACTACTTAATGAGGTAAGTACTAGGAGGAGTTGCGTGCCTCCCTCTGCTCTCGTCCCTGCTGCGGGTATGTGAAGGGCTCTGTCGTTTTACTGGGCTCCGGTGTGTGGCAGTTGGTTTGGTCCGATTGGCTGCCGCCCTTCTCTTTCCCAGCCGTTTGCTCCTGCGCTCCGCAGTGGCAGTGATGTTGCTAGGGAGACCGGAGTCCTTGGACTGTCCGCTGCGGAGCGAGTGTTTGACTAGCTCTGGGAGAGGGAGGAGGGCATAGTCGCCTTTGACCTTGATCTTCGTGAGGAGATTTGCCAACGAACGGCATTGCTAAACTTGTTAAGGCGGTTATTGGATAACTTATGGTCTTCCAGCAAGGGGGGGGGGGTGGTGTTGTTGTTTACAATTTCGCAGTGTAACAGGTTTCTTTCTTTTTTTGAGAGGGGTGGGATGGGGATTAGGGATTGATAAGTTTTGGGTTTGTTTTTGTTTTTTTTAGTAAGCATGTGTAAAATGTCTCATACTTTTTTTAAAATAGGGTAAATTTAAGCATGATGACAACATATGCTCTTTTACAGGACTGAATGTGTGTTTAGGGGTGGAGCATGGGTGGAGTTATGATTTACACACGTGTTTTTGCGTATCTTATGTGGGTTTATTTTATTTGCGATTTCGCTGGCATTTTATAAAGACACTTAGGCCCTCCTTTACTAAGCTGCAGTAGAGGTTTCTACGGAGGGGGGGGGGAGTGTTAGATAGTTTAATAGGTGCCTAGTTGCCCTTCACATATAGCCGATCTGTTAAAAAAATCATTCCACATAATGTGCTTTTAAGATATTAACTACCCTTAGTTACTGAATGCCGGTCATCAGCTAGTCTTTTCACCTAGTCTTTTAGAAAGTTTCTTAAGTAGTATCAGTTGCTGATTAAATGAGGTGTTTGTTTTTTTTTTTTTTGTTTGTTTGTTCTTGCTCCTGCAGCTTTCTTCAGGTGAATCAGCAGTGTTTAAGTTGTTACATGTTTGGATTAAATAAGTGGTGCATATTGGCAGCTTGATGGGATTTCCTTCTCAAGATTGCCTCAGGCTCCCATTTACCTAAGTCTCTAGTCCTGTATAATGGCTTCAGACTCGTTAATATACATGTTACATATTAGATAACAACAGATAAAGACTAGTCTGCCCAACAAAATAAAACACATGTGATATGACATATGTATACTTGATTTGTTAAATGGTACAGTCTTCCAGGCAATGGCTTTGCTTCTCAATTACTATTGTTGCAATCTATTGCTAAGCTTGTTTGGTTCCATATGTTTATCCCATTCAGTTTGAATTCCAGCTTGGAATACCCTCCTGTGGGAGGTAGTGGAGATGAAAATGGTATTTACCATCCTCTCCATGGAAAAAGTACTTTTTTAGCAGCAACTTCTATAACAAAATTTGTTCAAAGCCTGAGAACCCTTGTTGACAGATCTTAGTAGTTTGGGCCCTTTCCTCTTGCCCAAACTTCCCATTGCAGTGGAAGCCTATCCAAGGGTAAGGTTGTATAGGGTCTGTTACCATTTACAGTTTTATTATTTGTAATATACCGACAAACTACCAAGGTAAACAGCGGTTTACAATCACAAATAAAATTGTAATCCATACAGAAAAGAGTGCCACTTTATCGAAAGGAGAAAGTGCAAACACCATAGTGAATTTTGTTATGGGAATTACTGCTGCAAGACTGAGACTGGCTAATGTCCAAGGCAAGTAGCAGCAGTAGTGGTGACATTCTACAGCCTAACAAATTTTGGTGCTAGAGGCAGGTCATATGGCTATATCTAGGTCTGTTCTTAAAAATATTTATTGATATTTTATTGTGGTTTAGTATGTTTTTAAAGATAGGCATGTTTGACTGTATTCATTATCTGTTCATACTACATTCTAAATTTACAACAAGGCTGAGCAAACTGGACCACAGAGCAAAAAATGATTTACCGATTTGCCAGTGTTTTGGCCTGCTTGCTCTGGTGAAGGCCACTACTGCCTTGAAGTCAGCTGATATATCAGTACAGTAGGCTATAATTTTATTGTTTTCAGCTTCTGTTGTGTTACTGTTCAGTAAGTAGAGTGGGACAGCAGCAAGCCCAGAAGTCAGCTCTTTAGTGAAAACGAAAGAAAGCTAAATCAGGTATTCACTGGTAGGCAAACAGAAAGAAAGCTGTTGAAGTTGCAGGTTTGTCTTCTAGCAGTGGTGGGCTCAGGATTTGCCAGCTCCCTCTGCATCTAAGATACTGGCAGTTCACCTCATTTATAAATTCTTCCTCTCTGAAGGGAAGGAGTAGTCTGAGTTCAAAGTTCAAATCTCACTACAGCTCTTGTGACCTTGGGCATGTCACTTAACCTTCTGCTGCCTCAGGTACCAGTTTAGATAGTGATCTCACAAGGTACAGATAAAATACCCACTATACCTGAATGTAACTCATGCTGGGCAGCAAATAGAAAGAGAAGGTTGTGTCTGCGCATAGGGCCAGGTCCTCATCCTCCTTTGTGCATGGCATAGCTGCTGTTTTGATGACTCAACTCTGTCCTGAATTTAGGTCCGACTACAGAAGAGGAAGATATGGACAAAAATTTCATTCGTCCTTTAATTGCTACATCCATCAGATCTGGGTTGAGACGGAGACACATGTTGTGATCTTAAGCACCAGGAAATGCTTGCAGCTAATGCTTGAGAGGAAAGAACTCTGTGAAAGAGGAGCCTGTGGGAAGCATGAGTAGGATTGTCATGTGGAATAGGAGTCACTGGTTGGATAGAAGTTAGTGAACTACAAAAATACAATACAAAACACATAAAAGATTCATTAAGCCAACCATCGTCTTACATGATTGCAGTTTCATAATTATTTTTTTTTAATTCAGTTTTTTATACCGTTCTCCCAGGGGAGCTCAGAACGGTTTACATTAATTTATTCAGGTATTCAAGCATTTTTCCTGGTCTGTCCCCTGTGAAAGCATTCACATTGTCTGTTCTTAATTTTTTCCTAAAAAAGCATTTCCATGAATTCTTGCTGAACTTCCTAAAGTTCTTTTTAAAGTATCAAAAAATGACTTATCTGAAACTAGATTAAGTCTAGTAAGTACCTCCCCCCATGCTTTTTACTAAGCCATGGTAGAGGTTTCTACTGTGGCCAGGAGTGCTAAATGCTCTGACGCTCATAGCCTCTACTGTGGCTTAGTAAAAGGGGGAGTAAGTCTTTAAAGGTCTAAGCCAGAAGCCCGACTTTGGCTATTAGTTTCGCGTACCATTTGGACTTCACAGTAGAGAACTATATAATGCATTTCACAAGGACCACTCTCAGAAAATCACTTCCAGTTCATAAATTCAGCCTAAGATGAAAGAAAACAAAAATAGTAAGCATATTAGAAAAAAACAACTTTATTTAAATATATAACACGTTGCACAGTATGTTTTATCCCAGGACAAGCAGGCATGATATTCTCACACATGGGTGACGTCATCTACGGAGCCCCAGCGCGGACAGCTTTTCAAGCAAACTTGCTAGAAGTTTCAAGTTTGCACACTGCACCACGCATGTGCTAGCCTTCTTGCCCACTAGAGGGCGCATCTCCACCTCGTGGTCCTCAGTTCAAATTCATCCGCGGAGCCAGAAGCCCTGTGGATTTTTTTTGTGCTCTTTTGCCTTCTGTCGCCGCGGCTGTGATCGTTTTTTCGACGCGGTCGCTGCGTGATCTGTGTTTTCTTTATTTGTTTTCTTCCTTTTTCCAAAAAAAAAAAAAAAATTTTTACCACCGTTCGTTACCGGGGGCTCCCGGTAGCCGTGGCCGAGGAACCTCGCTTGTTCCCGGCCTTGTTTTGGGCCCATGTCCCGGCCCGTAACGGGATTTAAAAAGTGTGGCAGGTGTGATAGACTTTTATCGATCACTGACCCTCACAGGTGCTGCTTGAGGTGTTTGGGGCCCCTTCACCCGACAGCATCGTGCCCTAAGTGTGCCACCTTTCAGAAACGGGCCCTGACTCGTCGCAAGGCCCGTATGGCGGATCTTTTTGCCGCCGAGACCCCGACGGGGAAGGCCTCGAGTTTGGCCTCGGCTTCGGCCCCGGCCTCGACCTTGGCCTCGACCTCGGCATCGGACCCCTCGGCTACCTCGAAGCCGGTTACCTCGCAGAAGCAAGCCCCGGGTAAGTCTCCGCTTCCTTCCTCAGTTTCATCGACCAGGAAGCCATCCTCGGGCTCTTCGTCGGCGGGACCGTCGACCGCTGCCCAGTCCAAGGGATCTAAAGGGTTAGCCCCGAGGGAATACTCGAGACCGAGGTCGCCCTCTGCGGAGCACCCCCAGGTTTTGCCTCCGGGTCTCACGATCCCCGCATTCCAGGAATTGCTTCGAGCTTTAATTTCCTCGGAGATTTCCGGAGCCATTGAGACCCTACAGCAGGCTTCGTCCTCGACGCCCTCGGTCTCCGCGGCCCCGCAGTTGGCGACCTCGGCCTCGGGCACCGGTCTCTCAGCGGCCGAAGCTCCCTCGGCCTCGACGGATCCGACCTCGGTGAGACAGCCTGAAGTCAGTGTGCGCCCCCGAGACAAGCAGCGCTGGGTACGCCGGATCTCCTCGTCCTCGTCCCCGAGGTCTTCCCGGGGTTCGTCCCCGTCGGGCAAACCTCGAGCGAAGCACCGCCTAAAAAAGGCCAAGCGGTCTCGGGCCTCGCCCCGGAGGAGCCGTCGCTCGACGCCGCCCGAGGGCGGGGTTTTGCGTGTCGAGGAACTCCGCCTCGACAACCCCGATCTCTTCAGGTCCCCGATCCGGGAGAGTTCCCGGGCCTCCTCGCCGGGGCGGAAAGGACGAGCCTCCATACCCCGTACTCCGGGGGGTTCCCCCAGGGGGTCCCTTCGACGGGCTGTGTCCCCAACCCCTTCGAGGTCACGGGACCGTGCCTCGTGGGGTTCGGGATCCGGTGTGGGAATCGAGTATTCTCGCCAGGCCTCTCCTTTTGGCTCCGTCGAGAAGTCTCGGTCACCCTCTCCGCCTACCCGGACATCTTCTTTTTCTAAATTTGTCCATGACATGGCGAAGGCTCTGGGGGTGGACCTGTTGGCGGGGTCCCACTATACAAAAGAATTTTTGGAGGAGCAGGATTCTCCAGCCCCTCAACGGGAATCCCCCCGTCTGCCGCTTAACAAGGTCCTCCTTCAGACCTTACTGCGGAACCTTGAGACCCCTCTTACAGTTGCGGTAGTGCCCACCAAGATGGAATCCAAATACCGGACACTCCCCCCCAAGGGGTTTGACAAGGGACAACTCTCCCATCAGTCGCTCCTGGTGGAGTCGGCTCTCAAGCGTTCGCAGCCTTCTAGGGTCTCTGCAGCGGTCCCCCCTGGGAGAGAGGGGCGGACCCTCGATAAATTTGGCCGTCGTCTATATGCCAACTCTCAGATGGCCACGAGGGTCCTCAACTATGCATTCGCCTACTCGTCCTATCTCAGATCAATGGTGAAGGATCTGCCGGACTTTCAGGGGGTGATCCCGGATTCACACAGGGATAAGTTTGCAACTTTTGCGTCGAACCTATCCCAACTCCGGTTCTACTTATTTCATGCGGTATATGACGCATTTGAGCTTGCCTCGAGGGTTTTGGCTTGTGCGGTAGCCATGCGCCGGTTGGCGTGGCTGAGGACCCTCGAGATGGACCCCAACCTGCAGGAGCGATTGGCCAATCTCCCCTGCGTCGGGTCGGAGTTATTTGACGACTCCTTAGAGGCGGCTACCAAGCGGCTTTCCGACCAGGAGCGCTCCTTGGCGTCTCTGGTTCGCCCGAAGCCTAAGCCGGCGCCTCAGAGGCCCTTTAGACAGCCTCCTAGGCGGTACCCACAAAAATCAACACCGGCCTTTTCGAGACCTCCACCCCGACGCCCAACCCAACAGGGAAGGGGGGGGGCCTCCAAGCCCGCTGCGCAAGGAGCATCTAAGCCGCCGCCGTCCTTTTGACGGGATAAGCGGCTGGGGGCTGGCCCCCGCCGCGAGGTCGCCCAACCCCCTCCCCATCGGGGGTCGGCTCACGGCTTTTGCCAGGGCTTGGTCTGGGATTACGTCAGACGCATGGGTGCTCCGGACCGTCTCAGAGGGCTATTCGTTAAACTTCTCCAGGCAGCCTACAGCCATGCCTCCCCGGGCGTGCCCGTCCAATCGGAGCCAGTTGGCCCTTCTCTTAGAGGAAGCCAGGGCCTTGTTGAGCCTCCGGGCGGTAGAATTGGTGCCCTTCGATCAGCAGGGCCGGGGATTTTATTCCCGTTACTTTTTGGTCCCAAAGAAGACCGGGGACTTGCGCCCCATTTTGGATCTCCGGAAGCTCAACAAGTTCCTGGTCAGGGAGAAGTTCCGTATGTTATCGCTTCCGATTCTGTATCCTCTATTGGACGAGGGGGACTGGATGTGCTCCCTGGATTTGAAGGAAGCGTACACCCATGTTCCGGTGCATCCCGACTTCCGAAAGTTTTTAAGATTTCAGGTCGGGGGACTGCACCTGCAGTACTGTGTACTACCCTTCGGTCTGGCCTCGTCCCCTCGGGTGTTCACGAAATGTATGGTGGTGGTCGCGGCTGCTCTGCGCTCCCGGGGGTTGCAGGTCTTTCCTTATCTGGACGATTGGCTGATCAAAGCCCCAACAAGGGAGGGAGTTATTTCAGCGACCCAACAGACTATCACGCTTCTTCAGAGTCTAGGGTTCGAGGTGAACTTTCCCAAATCTCACTTGCGCCCGACTCAATCCCTCCAGTTTATAGGAGCCGTGCTGGACACTGTTCTCCTCCGTGCCTTCCTCCCGGCTCCACGGCTGGAAGCGCTGCTCCGCTTGGGCAGACAGGTTTCGCAACTGCAGGTAGTATCGGCTCAACGTATGATGGTTCTTTTGGGGCACATGGCTTCGACGGTCCAAGTGACCCCATTTGCCCGGTTACATCTGAGGATACCTCAGTGGACCTTGGCCTCGCAATGGCGTCAGGACCGGGACCCAGTATCTCATCGCTTGACTGTGACTCCATATTTCAGACGCTCGCTCCGTTGGTGGACCAACTCTACCAATCTATCCGGGGGTTTACTCTTTCGCGTTCCTCCACATCGCAAGATCCTGACGACAGACTCTTCGGAGTATGCGTGGGGGGCTCACCTAGACGGTCTGCGGACGCAGGGCCGATGGTCGGCTGCGGATCGTCGGTGTCACATCAACGTGTTGGAGCTCCGAGCCATTTATCTGGCGGCTCGGGCCTTCGTGCACCTCCTGCACGATCAAGTGGTTCTCGTTCAGACAGACAACCAGGTGGCCATGTATTACGTCAACAAGCAAGGGAGGACGGGCTCTTGGCCTCTGTGCAAGGAAGCCCGGCGCCTTTGGACATGGGCCGTCTCTCAGAACATCTTCTTGCGGGCGGTTTACATTCAGGGGGAGCTGAATTGTCTGGCAGACAAACTCAGTCGTCTTCTCCAGCCGCACGAGTGGTCCTTGAATTCCCGGGTTCTACGCGAAATCTTCGACCGCTGGGGGACTCCTCAGGTAGATCTGTTTGCCTCACCCGAGACTCACAAACTACCTCTCTACTGTTCTCGGATGTACTCCCGGGACCGTCTCGAGGCCGATGCATTTCTTCTCGATTGGGAGGGGAGGTTCCTTTATGCGTTCCCTCCTTTCCCTCTGATTTTGAGAACGCTGGTTCATCTAAAATCAACCAAGGCTACTATGATTCTCATTGCGCCTCGTTGGCCAAGACAGCACTGGTTCTCCCTGCTTCTTCAACTCAGTGTCAGGGAGCCTCTGCTTCTGCCTGTCTTTCCCTCTCTGCTGTCTCAGAGTCAGGGTTCGCTGTTGCATCCCAATCTTCAGTCTTTACATCTGACGGCTTGGTTCCTTTCCCCTTGACTTCGGTTCCTGTGTCTCAATCAGTACGGGAAATTTTGGAGGCCTCTCGGAAATTCTCGACTAGGCTTTGTTATTCTCAGAAGTGGACCAGATTTTCATCCTGGTGCTCCTCGAACCACCTGGACCCGAGTTCGGTACCTGTGTCTTCGGTGCTGGAATATCTGTTGCATCTGTCGAATTCTGGTTTGAAGACGACTTCCATTCGGGTGCATCTTAGTGCCATTGCGGCATTCCATCAACATCTCGAGGTCGTTCCCTCTCTCTGCATCCTTTGGTTTCTCGCTTCATGAGGGGTCTTGTGAATGTTCATCCTCCTCTCAAGCCTCCTCCTGTGGTGTGGGACCTTAATGTGGTCTTGGCTCAACTGATGAAACCTCCCTTTGAGCCTATCGACAAATCTCTTCTTAAGTTTCTTACTTGGAAAGTAGTCTTTTTGATTGCGCTCACGTCCGCTCGTCGGATTAGCGAGCTACAGGCTTTGGTTGCGGATCCTCCTTTCACTGTGTTTCATCATGACAAGGTGGTTCTTCGCACCCATCCCAAATTTTTGCCTAAGGTTGTGTCTGATTTCCACCTCAATCAGTCCATTGTTCTTCCGGTATTTTTTCCGAAGCCCCATTCTCATCCTGGTGAGGCGGCGCTTCACACGCTTGACTGTAAGAGGGTGTTGGCTTTTTATCTCCAACGTACTAAGTCTCATCGGAAGGTTCCTCAATTGTTTTTGTCCTTTGATCCTAATCGGGTAGGACATCCGGTTTCCAAGCGTACTCTGTCCAATTGGTTAGCTGCTTGTATCTCTTTTTGCTACGCTCAGGCTGGTCTCCCGCTCTCGGGTCGAGTCACGGGGCATAAGGTCAGGGCGATGGCAGCTTCGGTTGCGTTCCTCCGTTCTACTCCTATGGAGGACATATGTAAAGCTGCCACCTGGTCTTCGGTTCATATGTTCACCTCCCATTACTGTCTGGACACTTTGTCCAGAAGCGACGGCCGGTTTGGCCAGTCGGTGTTACGTAACCTGTTTTCCTAAATTGCCATCCTCCCACCTACCCTCTTTTTGGTTGGCTTGGAGGTCACCCATGTGTGAGAATATCATGCCTGCTTGTCCTGGGATAAAGCACAGTTACTTACCGTAACAGGTGTTATCCAGGGACAGCAGGCATATATTCTCACAACCCGCCCACCTCCCCGGGGATGGCTTCTTTGCTTGATATGGAACTGAGAACCACGAGGTGGAGATGCGCCCTCTAGTGGGCAAGAAGGCTAGCACATGCGTGGTGCAGTGTGCAAACTTGAAACTTCTAGCAAGTTTGCTTGAAAAGCTGTCCGCGCTGGGGCTCCGTAGATGACGTCACCCATGTGTGAGAATATATGCCTGCTGTCCCTGGATAACACCTGTTACGGTAAGTAACTGTGCTGTAGAGTCCTATGCAAAAATCATGGCTTCAGGCTCAAAGCCACACGTTTTCATCCAAGTAGAGGAATTTTTTAAAAAAAGTTACTTACCCTCTCTTTTACTATGGTGTGCTAACCAATTAGCGTTCGCTAATTGAATTAGCGCACACTAAACGCTAATGCGTCCATAGACTAACATGCATGTGTTAGTGTTTAGCACGTGCTAAATCGATTAGCGTGCGCTAATTGGTTAGCACACCTTAGTAAAAGAGGGTCTTAGTTTCAGAATCTAAATCTTGTAGGATAAATGTATGAAAATCAGAAAATACCGTACACTCTATTTCTTGCTTAAGCAAACCATTGGATAAATCCCCACATCAAGATATATAGCTTCGTTCATTGAATAAATTAAAATTCTGAAATTATTATGAATAACTCATGGAAAAAATATTTTTGAAAACCCTTTAAAAAAAAAAAATTGAAGATAATAATTGTTTTATTGATAGAGATGCATGATTTCAGTTTCAGGATTCTTGTAAGATGATGTTTTAGAGAAACCAGAAAGGAGCACATACTGTATACTATGGCCTGCCGAATCCTTGCAGATTGGTCGTTGCCTGGTTTGAGTCTTTTCTGAGGGGGAGACAACAAGAGGTGCTTATGGGTGAAAAAGTGTCTAGCCATAAGGAGGTTAAAATAGGGGTGCCGCAGGGATCTGCTTTTTCTGCGGCCTTATTCAATCTGTATCTTGTTTGCTGTGTAAACTGGTTTTGGACCTGTAATCATACCAACTGTACGCTGATGACAACCAATTCCTTTTCCCCATTGAAGGGGATTTTGATGGGGCTTCATCACGCTTACAGTTGGTAGTGGTAGCAATTAAACACTGGATGGACTATAACAGGCTGAAGTTAAGTATTCAGAAGACTCAGGTGTTGTATGTCACAGGATCCCTGAGTGCTAATGTTCCGGAGACAGTTGAGTTGTTGGGGGAGAGAGTATTGGTAAGGCACGAGGTGAAGTATCTTGGTGTGCTTTTGGATTCAGAACTCACTTACGAGAGGGCAGGTGCTTGCTGTAGTTCGAAAGGTGTATTTTCAGCTTCGGTTAGTTAATGGATTGAGACCTTATTTAACGGCCACATTGTTTAGGACGGTGTTACAGTCGATGGTTTTGTCCATTTTTGACTATTGCAGGCTAGTGTTCCTGGGAGTACCAGAATCAGTTTTTGGGGCACTTCAGGTGGCCTAAAATTCAGTGGTGCGCTCTCTGTTTAAATTGGACAGATGTGAACATGTAACAGAATATTTTATAAGGTTGTATTGGTTGAAAGTACAGGATAAGATACGGTACAAACTACTGGTGAATGTCTTTATGTGCTTACAGAAGTTGGCCCCTAAACACCTGATCCAGAGCATCTTGTCGTGTGAGCCTTCTCGACTGCTCTGTCTGTGCCATCTTTCCTCTTCCAGAAACAGTGTCTTCACTGCATTGGCCCCTGGGATGTAACAACTTTCCAGGATACATTCGCCACCAGCAAAATGTACAGAACTTTAGGAAACTGCTGAAACTACATCTGTTCTGTAAAATGAAATACAGTACTCCCCTGATATTCTCAGGGGTTCCGTTTTAGGAACCACCGTGAATATGGTTTTTAGCGGGGGAGACAAGAGAGGGCAGTCAGAGCGCCGGCAAGTGAAGGAAATCACTCGCGGTATGCTCCGTGCGCCTCTTCCTGCACTAAAGTCAGGCCTCAACAATCAGGAGCTGTAAGTATGTAATTTGTTACAGTGTGTCCTTGAAGTGTTTTGTGCGACAAATGTAGAAGTTTTATTTTGTATGTTAATATGAGGGGTACAGATAGAAGTAGAGGTAGGTTATAGAAATGGTCAGGAACCACTTCACAGGTCATGGACCTGATGGGCCACCGCAGGAGCGGACCGCTGGGCGCGATGGACCTCTGGTCTGACCCAGTGGAGGCAACTTCTTATGTTCTTTTGTAACTCTCCCTGGATAAGGGCGGGTGAGAAATAAACAAACAAATTGGAGTTCTAAGCAGATTACCAGCAGCATATTACTACATACTGTAGAATTATACATAGAATCATACATGTTACATAGTTATACATTACATTGATGTCTTCTATCCCGCCAATACCTTTCAGTTCTAGGCGGTTTACAACATATACTGTATACATATATATGGCATATAAAACAGTAAGTAACCATTAATGTTGTAATACAGTTAACTGGTAAAAAAAAGGTAAAAAAAAAATCTCCCCTCCCCCAGTACCACATTTACTGCTACCCCACTCCAAACTCAGGCAGCCTTGTGCGCCACTCTGTTGCAAGAGTAGAGGAATCAGAGGCAACCATATCCAGCGAGGGAGGGCACCAGAATTTAAAAAAAGTATTTGCTTCATAAGGTTGTGGTATTTGCTTCATAAGATGCACCCTTATTTCCACCCACTTTTTTGGGGGAAAATGTACGTCTTATGGAGCAAAAAATACGGTATTTGAGTTTGACACCCGTGCCTTAAGCCAGGGACTTCTTGAAAAAAACATGTTTTCCGATGTTTGCGGAACAGTACATATACAATGGTTGCATGAATTTCGATGGGAAGCAAGTTCATATTTTTTTGCTAAGAGGCGTATTGTATTTTATGTCTTTCAGAGTTGGAAACAGTCAGAGTTGTGATGATTAGCCGATGTACCTAATACGTAGTTCGGTAAATCTAGGAAAGCTATTATATAAACACCATAGTGTTTTGAATATAGCTATTATATAAACACCATATAGTGTTTTGAATGCTACAAAGCATAGTTTGGAATTCCATTTACTTGTCAATTGGTAGGTAGTGTAGTTCTATGAACAGTGGTGTGACATGGTCAAATCTTGATTTGTAATGATACAAAACATTGGCAAAAATCAACTGGAGTTTTTTCATTAGATTCACAGAAATTCCTGAAAGTAGTGCATTGCAGTAGTTCAGTATTGTTGACTGTACTAGTATCTTAAAATGTTGTTGGAAGGAGGATCTGGCCCTCCTTAACTTTTGTAGAGTAAGAAAGGATTTCCAGACTAAATTGTTAACATGTTATGTTGCTTTTTCTGTCCCTCATTCTCTATTCCCCCCACCAAGGCTGCATCAGTGGGTACTGTCTGCTTCAGGAGGAGAGCCAGTGGTGCACACCCCCAGTCCATGCTGCTGGCAATAGCCACAAATTATAGCTTAGAAAAAGTTTGTCCACCTCCTACAGAAATCCCTATAAAGTAGTGCTTTAAGGCTGTGACATAGTAACATAGTAGATGACGGTAGATAAAGACCCGAATGGTCCATCCAGTCTGCCCAACCTGATTCAATTTAAATTTTTTTTTTTTTTTTTTCTTCTTAGCTATTTCTGGGTGAGAATCCAAAGCTTTACCCGGTACTGTGCTTGGGTTCCAACTGCCGAAATCTCTGTTAAGACTTACTCCAGCCCATCTACACCCTCCCAGCCATTGAAGCCCTCCCCTGCCCATCCTCCTCCAAACGGCCATACATAGACGCAGACCATACAAGTCTGCCCAGTAACTGGCCTAGTTCAATCTTTAATATTATTTTCTGATTCTAAATCTTCTGTGTTCATCCCACGCTTCTTTGAACTCAGTCACAGTTTTACTCTCCACCACCTCTCTCGGGAGCGCATTCTATGCATCCACCACCCTCTCCGTAAAGTAGAATTTCCTAACATTGCCCCTGAATCTACCACCCCTCAACCTCAAATTATGTCCTCTGGTTTTACCATTTTCCTTTCTCTGGAAAAGATTTTGTTCTACGTTAATACCCTTTAAGTATTTGAACGTCTGAATCATATCTCCCCTGTCTCTCCTTTCCTCTAGGGTATACATATTCAGGGCTTCCAGTCTCTCCTCATACGTCTTCTGGCGCAAGCCTCCTATCATTTTTGTCGCCCTCCTCTGGACCGCCTCAAGTCTTCTTACGTCTTTCGCCAGATACGGTCTCCAAAACTGAACACAATACTCCAAGTGGGGCCTCACCAATGACCTGTACAGGGGCATCAACACCTTCTTCCTTCTACTGACTACGCCTCTCTTTATACAGCCCAGAATTTTTCTGGCAGCAGCCACTGCCTTGTCACACTGTTTTTTCGCCTTTAGATCTTCGGACACTATCACCCCAAGGTCCCTCTCCCCGTCCGTGCATATCAGCTTCTCTCCTCCCAGCATATACGGTTCCTTCCTATTATTAATCCCCAAATGCATTACTCTGCATTTCTTTGCATTGAATTTTAGTTGCCAGGCATTGACAATTCCTCTAACTTTTGCAGATCCTTTTTCATATTTTCCACTCCCTTTTCGGTGTCTACTCTGTTACAAATCTTGGTATCATCTGCAAAAAGGCACACTTTTCCTTCTAACCCTTCAGCAATGTCACTTACATACATATTGAACAGGATTGGCCCCAGCACCGAACCCTGAGGGACTCCACTAGTCACCTTTCCTTCCTTCGAGCGACTTCCATTAACCACCACCCTCTGGCGTCTGTCCGACAGCCAGTTTCTGACCCAGTTCACCACTTTGGGTCCTAACTTCAGCCCTTCAAGTTTGTTCAACAGCCTCCTATGAGGAACTATATCAAAGGCTTTGCTGAAATCCAAGTAAATTACATCTAGCATATGTCCTCGATCCAGCTCTCTGGTCACCCAATCAAAAAATTCAATCAGATTCGTTTGGCACGATTTACCTTTTGTAAAGCCATGTAACCCATTAGATTCAAGGAAATACACTATCCTTTCTTTCAGCAACACTTCCATTATTTTTCCAACAACTGAAGTGAGGCTCACCGGCCTGTAGTTTCCTGCTTCATCCCTGTGACCACTTTTATGAATAGGGACCACATCCGCTCTCCTCCAATCCCCAGGAATCACTCCCGTCTCCAGAGATTTGTTGAACAAATCTTTAATAGGACTCGCCAGAACCTCTCTGAGCTCCCTTAGTATCCTGGGATGGATCCCGTCTGGTCCCATCGCTTTGTCCACCTTCAGTTTTTCAAGTTGCTCATAAACACCCTCCTCCGTGAACGGCGCAGAATCTACTCCATTTTCTCGTGTAACTTTGCCAGACAATCTCGGTCCTTCTCCAGGATTTTCTTCTGTGAACACAGAACAGAAGTATTTGTTTAGCACATTTGCTTTCTCCTCATCACTCTCCACATATTTGTTCCCAGCATCTTTTAGCCTAGCAATTCCATTTTTTATCTTCCTCCTTTCACTAATATATCTGAAAAAATTTTTATCTCCCTTTTTTACATTTTTAGCCATTTGTTCTTCCGCCTGTGCCTTCGCCAAACGTATCTCTCTCTTGGCTTCTTTCAGTTTCACCCTGTAGTCCTTTCTGCTCTCCTCTTCTTGGGTTTTTTTATATTTCATGAACGCCAACTCTTACGCCTTTATTTTCTCAGCCACTAGGTTGGAGAACCATATCGGCTTCCTTTTTCTCTTGTTTTTATTGATTTTCTTCACATAAAGGTCTGTAGCCATTTTTATCGCTCTTTTCAGCTTAGACCACTGTCTTTCCACTTCTCTTATGTCCTCCCATCCTAACAGCTCTTTCTTCAGGTACTTTCCCATTGCATTAAAGTCCGTACGTTTGAAATCTAGGACTTTAAGTATCGTGCGGCCGCTCTCCACTTTAGCCGTTATATCAAACCAAACCGTTTGATGATCGCTACTACCCAGGTGAGCACCCACTCGAACATTAGAGATACTCTCTCCATTTGTGAGGACCAGATCCAATATCGCTTTTTCCCTTGTGGGTTCCGTCACCATTTGTCTGAGCAGAGCCTCTTGAAAGGCATCCACAATCTCCCTACTTCTTTCCGATTCCGCAGACGGAATATTCCAGTCCGCATCCGGCAGGTTGAAATCTCCCAACAGCAGAACCTCCTCTTTCCTTCCAAACTTTTGGATATCCACAATCAGATCCTTATCAATTTGCTGCGATTGAGTCGGAGGTCTGTAGACTACACCCACATAGATAGAAGTTCCATCTTCTCTTTTCAGAGCAATCCATATCGCTTCTTCCTCTCCCCAGGTCCCTTGCATTTCAGTCGCTTGGATATTGATCTTTACATAGAGAGCTACTCCTCCACCTTTATGACCATCTCTGCATCCCATCCATGAGATTCACTGAACCATGTCTCTGTGATAGCAACAATATCTAGATCTGCCTCTAATAACAGGGCTTGCAGATCATGAACTTTGTTGCTTAGACTGCGAGCATTTGTGGTCATCGCTTTCCAGCTATTTTTCAGCGATAATCTCCTTTTTCGTATGGATTTTTGTGTCGTTTCACTTTCCGTTGCAATACTAAGAAATGAGTTGCTGATATTGCTTATGTTGCAGCCCTTACTACTATCACATCTTTTCTTTTGCCGGGGGTGGTCTCTATAATTGTCCTTCGTACATACACCACCCCCACCTTCTAGTTTAAATGCCTAGAAAAATATTGTCTAAATTTCTCTGCAAGGTTTCTTTTTCCTGCTGTAGTAATATGTAGCCCATTAGTGCAATATAGCTTCTTGTCCTTCCATGTATTTCCCCATCCTCCTATGTACCTGAAGCCTTCTTGATGACACCAGGCTCTGAGCCATCTATTAAAGTCCTCTGTGTTTTTCACTCTTTGCTCTCCTTTTCCATATGCAGGCAGTATTTCAGAAAAAGCTAAAGTCTTTACAAAAGGTTTCACGCCCTCACCAAGCTCCCGAAAAGCTTTCTGTGCTGCAAGTGTGGAGTTGTTGACCAGGTCATTTGTTCCCAGATGGATAACAACATCAGTGTTAAAATCCTTAGTTTCTTCCTTAATTATAGTCAGTATTTGCCTGGAACTCCTGGTAGCTGAGGATCCTGGAAGACATTTCACTATTTTGGTCTCCTCGCCCTGTGTTCCAAGGTTAATGCCTCTGATGATGGAATCCCCCAACAGTAATAGTTTTCTGTTTTTGGCTTTTTTATTTGTACTTAGGGTGCTCTTGTTCTCTTGAGTTTCCTTCATTGGTTCAAGTCCCACCTCCCTTCTGTTTTCCTGAGTATCGCAGTGCAGTAGTGGAGCGAAGGAATTCTGTAGAGGTAATATTAGTGAAGGTGGATGTTTCTGTGTTATATGTCGCAGTCTTCCTGAGCCTACTGTGACCCATTTATTCCTGGGCTGTTTTATTCTTTGAGGTAGAGGTGGTAAGTTGGTATGATTTTGTGGAGTGATGGAAGCTGCTTTAATTGTATTCAATTCCTGTTTAAGTTTGCAGAGCTCCTCCTTAATACTGGCAAGTTGAAGACAGATGGGGCAAGCCTTAAGCCTCCAAATAGTATGTCTTGGAATTAAAGCACCACAGTGATTGCATAGAATAAAGGTCATCTTGATTGGTTGTGAAGTGACTTGATTTGAGTAGTCCTGATTATATGGGTCTCTATATATGAATAGTGGTCCCTGGGGTTGGTGGGACTATAAGTAAGACTACAAGTAAGGCAGAAATATAGGCTCTATACCACCTAAAACACAGTATTTTAAACAAAAATGCAGGTTCTATCAGTGCTACCCTAAAACACAGGATTTATAACAGGATTTTCCCTACTTTAGTCACCCTGAGCCACAGGCACCAGAAATATAGGCTCTATACCACCTAAAACACAGTATTTTAAACAAAAATGCAGGTTCTATCAGTGCTACCCTAAAACACAGGATTTATAACAGGATTTTCCCTACTTTAGTCACCCTGAGCCATAGGCACCAGAAATATAGGCTCTATACCACCTAAAACACAGTATTTTAAACAAAAATGCAGGTTCTATCAGTGCTACCCTAAAACACAGGATTTATAACAGGATTTTCCCTACTTTAGTCACCCTGTGCCACAGGCACCAGAAATATAGGCTTTATACCACCTAAAACACAGTATTTTAAACAAAAATGCAGGAAGAGGAAATAAGATTTAAGAGGAAAGAGAAGGATTTTTTTGTGATTTTTTATTTTTTTTTTAGTAAGAAACAGGGAGGAGAAGAGAAATTAAGCAGATATAATGCTGAAAACCAGTCAAAAGAGCAGAATATGAAATGCTGAGTAACTTAGCTTTTAGATGTTTACAGGGCAGCCTTGTTCACAGCAATGTCCCAAAGATAATGCAATTAACCTTAGAAGTATATACAAATGCTTAGAAGTATATACAAATGCTAGAAGCCTAAGAACTAAAATGGGGGAGCTAGAAGTTATAGCCAGAAAAAAGGACATAGACATAATAGGAATCACAGAAACATGGTGGTCAGAGGACAACAAATGGGATGTGGCCCTGCCAGGGTACAAACTCTACAGGATGGACAGGGCACACAAGAAGGGGGGAGGAATAGCACTGTATATAAAGGACTCCATTGCCTCATCCAGAATCGAAACAACAATAAGGGCAGACAGTCTGGAGTCACTATGGGTTAAGCTGACAGGAGGGGAAGGAGCTGACATCAAATTGGGATTGTACTATCGCCCACCAGGACAGCCAGAAACAAACGACCTAGACCTGGAGGCCGAACTGAGACAGGTGTGCAAAACAGAAAAGGTGGTGGTTATGGGGGACTTCAACTATCCGGGAATAGACTGGGACATTGGGCACTCAAAGTGCACGCGAGAAACTAAATTCCTAGAGGCAATAAGGGACTGTTTCATGGAGCAGCTGGTCACAGAACCAACGAGAGGGGATGCCACTCTAGACCTAATCCTCAACGGGCTAGAGGGACCCGCAAAGGAAGTGGAGGTACTAGCACCGTTAGGGAACAGCGATCACAACATGATCCAATACAAATTAAACATGGGAACCACAACGACAGCACTCAACTTCAGAAAAGGAAACTACAAGGACATGAGGAAAATGGTAGGAAAAAAGCTCAGCAGCAGCTCAGGAAAGGTGAAGACCGTAAAGGAAGCCTGGACACTGCTTAAATTCACAGTGCTCGAGGCACAAGACCTGTACGTCCCAAGGTTTAGGAAAGGGTGCAAAAAAAATCGAACTAAAAACCCAGCATGGATAACATCTGCAGTTAAAAAGGCGATAAGCGACAAGAAATCATCCTTCAAGAAATGGAAAAAGGAACCAACAAAGGAAAACCAGGAAGAGCACAAAAGACACCAGAAAGAATGTCATCGAGAGGTCAGGAAAGCAAAGAGAGAATATGAGGAAAGACTGGCAGGAGAAGCAAGAAACTTCAAACCCTTCTTCAGGTATGTGAAAGGGAAACAACCAGCCAGAGAGGAAGTGGGACCACTGGATGACGGAGATAGGAAAGGAGCGATAAAGGAGGAAAAAGAGATAGCTGACAGGTTAAACAAATTCTTCTCGTCGGTCTTCACCAGAGAGGACACAACCAATATTCCGGAACCCGAGGAGATTATAAACGGAGAACAAGATGAAAGGCTGGTAAAACTAGAGGTGAGCAAAGAGGATGTCCTCAGGCAGATAGACAGACTAAAGAGCGACAAATCACCAGGCCCGGACGGCATCCACCCAAGGGTACTAAAAGAACTGAGAAATGAAATAGCAGAGACACTTCACCAAATATGTAACCTCTCCCTAAAAACAGGGGAGATCCCAGAGGACTGGAAAATAGCGAATGTCACGCCTATCTTTAAGAAGGGATCAAGGGGTAACCCGGGAAACTACAGGCCTGTGAGCTTGACCTCGGTTCCAGGGAAGATGATGGAAGCAATGGTAAAGGACACAATATGCGAATACATAGAAAACAATGGACAACTGAAGGCGAGCCAACATGGCTTCTGCAAGGGAAGGTCATGCCTCACGAACTTGCTGTACTTCTTTGAGGGAATAAACAGCCAGATGGATAAGGGGGAATCCATAGACATCATTTACCTTGACTTCCAAAAAGCCTTCGACAAGGTACCTCACGAACGGCTACTTAAAAAGCTGTGGTACCACGGGGTGCAAGGGGATATCTACCGATGGATCAAACACTGGTTGGCGGGCAGGAAGCAGAGGGTTGGAGTAAAAGGCCAATACTCAGACTGGCAATGGGTCACGAGCGGAGTTCCGCAGGGGTCAGTGCTGGGACCTCTACTGTTCAATATATTTATTAACGATCTGGAGGCAGGGACAAAATGTGAGGTTATCAAATTTGCTGATGACACCAAACTCTGCAGCAGGGTTAGAAACACGGAAGACTGTGAAGACCTGCAAAGGGACCTAACGAAACTGGAAGACTGGGCAAAAAAGTGGCAAATGAGTTTTAACGTAGAAAAATGCAAGGTCATGCATGTAGGGAAAAAGAACCCGATGTTCAGCTACAAAATGGGGGGAACACTGCTAGGGGTGAGTAACCTTGAAAGGGACCTGGGGGTGATGGTCGACACATCACTGAAACCATCGGCGCAATGTGCGACAGCCTCAAAGAAAGCAAACAGAATGCTGGGCATCATCAAAAAAGGTATTACAACCAGGACGAAGGAAGTCATCATGCCGCTGTATCGCGCAATGGTGCGCCCGCACCTGGAGTACTGTGTTCAATACTGGTCACCGTACCTCAAGAAGGACATGGCGGTACTCGAGGGAGTGCAGAGGAGGGCGACTAAACTAATAAATGGTATGGAAAATTTTTCATACGCTGACAGGTTAAAAATGCTGGGGCTGTTCTCCCTGGAGAAGAGGAGACTTAGAGGGGACATGATAGAAACCTTCAAAATCCTTAAGGGCATAGAGAGGGTAAATAAGGACAGATTCTTCAAACTGAGGGGAGCCACAAGCACTAGGGGTCACTCGGAGAAATTGAAAGGGGACAGGTTTAGAACAAATGCTAGAAAATTCTTTTTTACGCAGAGGGTGGTGGACACATGGAACGCGCTTCCGGAGGAAGTGATAGGCCAGAACTCTGTACAGGGGTTCAAGAAGGGTTTGGATAGGTTCCTGGAGGATAAAGGGATAGAGGGGTACAGATAGAACTTGAGGTAGGTTATAAAAGTGGTCAGAAACCACTTCACAGGTCGCAGACCTGATGGGCCGCCGCGGGAGCGGACCGCTGGGCGAGATGGACCTCGGTCTGACCCAGTGGAGGCAACTTCTTATGTTCTTAAGTAAAACAGAGCCCCTCCCTTCTCCACCTAATCAGACACAATGGCTAAAAACTAGTGAGTCAGAAATATAGGCTCTATACCACCTAAAACACAGTATTTTAAACAAAAATGCAGGTTCTATCAGTGCTACCCTAAAACACGGGATTTATAACAGGATTTTCCCTACTTTAGTCACCCTGAGCCACAGGCACCAGAAATATAGGCTTTATACCACCTAAAACACAGTATTTTAAACAAAAATGCAGGAAGAGGAAATAAGATTTAAGAGGAAAGAGAAGGATTTTTTTTGTAATTTTTTTATTTTTTTTTTAGTAAGAAACAGGGAGGAGAAGAGAAATTAAGCAGATATAATGCTGAAAACCAGTGAAAAGAGCAGAATATGAAATGCTGAGTAACTTAGCTTTTAGAAGTTCACAGGGCAGCCTTGTTTCAGCAATGTCCCAAAGATTATGGCCAAATAAAATTGTTTGACCCCTTAGATATGCAGAATATGAGACCCCACCCATGTCATGACCCCAAAATGCAGGTTTTGTGACCTCATTTGGAGTCTCAATCCACAGTTTGGGAAGCTCTGGTGTATTCGCGGAGATAGGGGATCAGCATGGCCGCGAATTCAGAAAAACCGCAAATACCTTTTCGTATGTTATATGCAGTGTTTCTGTAAAAATCCCCCCAAAAGACACAAAACCACGAATAACCTTACCTGTTCCTGTAAAGAAAGTGCCGCAACTTTCTCTGTACAACGCTGAGAGGATCGATTTTTCTCTGTGCATTGCTGGGCGGATCAATTTTCTCTGTGTAAATTTGAAGGCGGACCCTGCGCACAACGAAACGCGAATACAGAGGGTGAAGTGTATTGTATGTGATTTAAACTCAGTGAGTGGGGGGGGTCACATGATGAGGTTGCTGTGAGCAGACGTGTGCTCTTGAGCTCTGCGACCTCCGGTCTTCGAAAATCAGTGCTAATATCTTGAATTACTGCCTGATCGACATATCTGTGATCGGAGCCCTTCTCTCTGCTTTGGGCGAGCGGGGTGGCCTTTGGAGTGGCGGTTTGGGGCCGGAATGCCGTTTCGCTCAGCGAAGACGCCGAAAGCTAAGTCTGTCTTCTCTTGCTCACAAAATGGCGGCGGCGCCGCCGACTCCGTCTCCAGCCCCGGCGCAGTGGGGAGAGTGGGCCCAAGAAATCTCACAGATGGTGACCGCGGCGCTGGAGGATCATCTCCACAAGCTTCAATCTGCTGTGGACTGCATTCATGAACGCTTCGAGTCGAAGGCGACTCGGATTGCGGTGGTGGAGCAGCGAGTCTCAGACGTGGAGGATGCGGCCTTGCGGGATCGCAACAACGTGGCCGCACTGCAGGCACAGGTGACGGGGCTGACGGATCACATTGATGAACAGGAGAATCGCCAGCGCCGGAATAATCTCCGGGTAGTGGGTCTCCCTGAATTTCGGGCTGACCAGGACATTTTATCATTTTTTTCAGACCTGGCTCCCGACCTGGCTGGGCTTGGAGCCTCCACCGAGTGGGTTTCTTTGCGAGCGAGCACACCACCTGGGACAACGCCTGGGAGATCAGAACCGCCCTAGGGCTGCGATTGCCCGGTATCTTAACTGGAGAGAAAAGGAGCAAGTATTACAAGCGTACCGGAAAGTGGGCCAGCTGGATTATGAAGGACAGAAGCTGTTGTTGTTCAACGACTATTCTCCCCATGTGGCTTCTCTTCACAAAGGGATGGCGCCCCTCTGCACCGCGCTTCACCGACGAGGAATGAGCTTTGCGCTGGTGTATCCGGCATCGCTGCGCATCTGGAGAGAGGGAAAACCTCATAACTTTGTGGATCGGGCAGCAGCACAACAATTTCTAGACTCCCTGCCGGTGGCGGCTGAGGGGGGGGGTGTCGGGGGCTGCGCCGGTTCCCTGATGAGGTAGCTTGCACTCAGTACTTTCACTGTGCGGCCTTTATTTCTTTGTGAGACCTATTGGACACATGGGCCATTGAGGAAAGCTCTGTTTGCATCCTGTCAGCTTGTGTGGGGGTGAGCTGCGGGGTCTGGGACGTTCGAGGCTTGGTGACCTTTTTGTTCTGTTTGGTCCCAGGCGTCTGCCTGTTTGACGTTGAGGACAGTATATTTTGTCTGGACTCTCTGCTGCTCTACCATGCTGGGGGTCAGTCTGGACTGGGCCGACTGTGGGAGATTGCTATGTTTTGGCGCTGGCTGTTTTTCCCATCATCAGGGGCAGTTGCAGTTGTTTTGGGAGACTGGGGTCAAGGAGAGCTCAGTTCAAGACTAGGTTGTTCTGCTTTTTGAACGTGGGATTTTTTTGTTCTTAATTTTTTCTTTTGTATTGGGGGAGGTTGGGAGGGCTATGGGGACCTCTTTCCCAGGGGAGTGGGTTGAGGTTGGGGGGGTGGGGAGAGGGGTGGTTTGGGTGGGGTTGTGGGATAGTGAATGTTGTGGTTGACTGTGGCTCCATGTGGTGGATGTCTGTATGGAGAGGAGTGACTGATGTGTGTGAGGTGGTGCCGCGCTCTTGGGGGTGGTTGGCCTTGCCTTTGTGTTCCTTGCTTTTCTTTAGAGTGTTTCAGCTTCAGTATTCTTGGATGGGGGGCCTAGCTGAGGGGCTGCCTGTCTATTGTACTATACTGTATTCTGTTATTCGCCTGGGAGACCTTGTTCCCAATGACTAAGTTGATTATAGCTGCTGAGGACCTTGACAGTTCAAATAGGCATACTACTAGAGGCTCACACAATCTGGGGTGAAGCTTATATTGGAAGTCTTTAGAACCCTGGCAGGGACCCCTCGCCAGTCCTCTTGGGCTCTGTGGCCCCCATGCATTTATGCTTGCCAATGCACCTTCAGAGTGTTCTGGAAAGGGTGTCTTCCCTGGAAAAGCACTTCATGCAGATCCCCAGCCCTGGTAGAGGAGTCTGAGCCTGATGCTTCCACCCCTTCCTTATGTGCTCTGTTGCACGCAGGACATGGATGCTCCTCGGCTGGCCATCCAACACAAACCTGGCATGAATATAGGAGGTACCCACAAAAAAGAACTAATAGAACTGAGACAGATAAGAATATAAGAATTGCCATCTCCGGATCAGACCCTGGATCCATCAAGTCCAGTGATCCGCACACGCGGAGGCCCCGCCAGGTGTACCCTGGCATAGTTTTAGTCCCCATATCACTGTATGCTTCTCAAGGGAGATATTCATCTAATTTACCTTACCCGTATCACTCTATGCCACTCTTAAGGAGATGTGCATCTTATTTACCCTTACCCGTATCACTCTATGCCACTCTTAAACATAGAAACATAGAAATAGACGGCAGATAAGGGCCCACGGCCCATCTAGTCTGCCCACCTTAATGTCCCTCCCCTACCTTTGCCCTGTGAATAGATCCCATGTGCCGATCCCATTTGGCCTTAAAATCAGGCACGCTGCTGGCCTCAATCACCTGTAGTGGAAGACTATTCCAGCGATCAACCACTCTTTCAGTGAAAAAGAATTTCCTGGTGTCACCTCGTAGTTTCCCGCCCCTGATTTTCAACGGATGCCCTCTTGTTGTCGTGGGACCTTTGAAAAAGAAGATATCTTCCTCCGCCTCGATGCGGCCCGTAAGATACTTGAACATCTCGATCATGTCCCCCCCTCTCTCTGCGCTCCTCGAGCGAGTATAGCTGTAATTTGTCAAGCAGTTTTTCGTATGGTAGATCCTTGAGTCCCGAGACCATCCGGGTGGCCATTCTTTGCACCGACTCCAGTCTCAGCACATCCTTGCGATAATGCGGCCTCCAGAATTGCACACAGTATTCCAGGTGGGGCCTCACCATGGATCTATACAATGGCATAATGACTTCCGCCTTACGACTGACGAAACCCCTTCGTATGCAGCCCATGATTTGTCTTGCCTTGGACGAAGCCTGCTCCACTTGATTGGCAGACTTCATGTCCTCACTGACGATTACCCCCAAGTCTCGTTCTGCTACCGTTTTTGCTAGGATCTTGCCATTAAGGGTATAAGACTTGCATGGATTCTGGCTGCCCAGGTGCATAACTTTGCATTTTTTGGCATTGAAGTTGAGTTGCCATGTCCTAGACCATCGCTCCAGTAGGAGTAGGTCGTACATCATGTTGTCGGGCACTGAATCTTCGTCTGTTGTGCATTTGCCCACTACATTACTCAGTTTGGCGTCATCGGCGAATAATGTTATTTTACTTCGAAGCCCTTCTGCCAAGTCTCTTATAAAGATGTTGAATAGGATTGGGCCCAAGACTGAGCCCTGTGGTACTCCACTAATCACCTCCGTCATTTTGGAGGGGGTGCTGTTCACCACCACCCTTTGGAGCCTACCTCCAAGCCAGCTCCCAACCCATTTCGTCAATGTGTTACCTAATCCTATAGAACTCATCTTGCTCAGTAACCTGCGGTGTGGTACGCTATTGAATGCTTTGCTAAAGTCCAGGTACACGATGTCCAGGGACTCCCCAATATCCAGCTTCCCCGTTACCCAGTCAAAGAAGCTGATCAGGCTGGATTGGCAGGATCTCCCCTTAGTAAATCCATGTTGTCGGGGATCCCGTAGATTCTTTTCATCCAGGATCTTATCTAATTGGTGTTTGATTAGGCAGATATTCTCACAACCCGCCCGCCTCCCCGGGGATGGCTTCTTTGCTAGTTATGGAACTGAGGACCACGAGGTGGGATGCGCCCTCTAGTGGGCAAGAAGGCATGCACATGCGTGGTGCAGTGTAGCAAACTTGAAACTTCAATCAAGTTTGCTTGAAAAGCTGTCCGCGCTGGGGCTCCGTAGATGACGTCACCCACATGTGAGAATATCTGCCTGCTGTCCCTGGATAACACCTGTTACGGTAAGTAACTGTGCTTTTTGGAAAAGTCTTCTAAGAAGTTTAGTTTTACTTAGTAGGTTATTTTACGTGTGGTTTCTCTTCTTTGCATAGTTAACTCCTTTTAAATGCCTAGGTATGCATTGTGTATAGTACAGCGTTCTCACTTTTACTTCCTTTTTTAAAAATTGTATCTTAGTATAGGCCATATACTGTATATTAAGAAAACATGCTATCAGTGTTTTAGTGTTTAGAATCTATTTGATATTAGATTTGAAATATAATCTAGGCATCCTATTTCATGCCATTTGTCCTTAATATATTATTGTGAACCGTTTTTAGAATTGGGTGGTTTATTACATAAAGGTGAAATGTGAAATTTATTTATTTGAATTCTAGCAAAAAAAAAAAAAGGGAACTTTGTCAAGACTTTAATGACACATTAGGAAGGTCAGTCTATGAATGAGACATTGAGGTTGCTTTATTTCCAAACTTTAGTTCTTAGACCATCTAATTTTTGTTTAGAAGAGCATTGACATCTTTTTTTCATAGATCTGATTGACAAATTTGTAAGTATGTTTATACAGAAGAATTTGTAAAAGGAACTAATTTTATTTTGTTTTGCTTCCTTTTTTGCATGAATGGTGAACCTTGGTGACGACTAAAATTTTTTTAAAAAGTACGGTAAGTAAGGAAAATACGGCTTATGACACTTGAAATTCTTTGTACTTTAACCCTTTCAGGACCATAAGGATCGTAGGCCAATTTTTGTGGTTTTGACGACATTTTTATGGTAAAAAGGGCTTGCAGATGCCAAAAAATTGATTTTTTTTGTGAAATATCATTATTTTTTTTTAAAAAAATCACACTTCTGGCTTATGGACAGTGTGGCAAGTGAATCTTCTCGTCAATCTGGCAACGACGCTAATGAATGAATGTCGGAACCAGTTTGTTTACATAAAGGCAGTATCATATGGAATCCGTACATATCCAATTTAGAACTGTAGACTATCCCAATCAAAATTTATAGGATTTTAAAGTTATGGGACAAATATGTCCCTTGGTCCTGAAAGGGTTAAGGGGCTCATAATCAAAGAAAAAAAAAAATCTAAAAAGTGGCCTAAATGGGTACTTGGACGATCAAAAAACCTGATCGTCCAGGTACTCATAACCAAAGCTGGTTTTAGACGTATCTAAATCCAGCTTAGGCCTTTCCCCTGCCTGGTGGGGGTGACCTAGATATAGACGTACAGCAGGTATAACCAAAAGTTTAGGCAAGTTGCCTAGTCAGCACTTACACGTTTTGACTTAGACCAAGTCAAACAGGTATAAGTGCCGAAAAAGGGGCCGCTGAGCTGATTTTGGCTGACATGATCAGCTTAGCGGCCCTGGCAACCTGCCCACCACAACCATCGCGGCAGGAGAGATGGCTCATCTCTCCTGCCGCGATGGTGATCACCCCTCTACCCGAACTGCCGTGACCCATGGCAGGAGAGATGCCCAATCTCTCCTGCCGTATTTTGTGGCAGTTCAGGAAGAGGGGTGATCGCTATCATGGCAGGAGAGATAGCCAGTTTCTCCTTCCACGATCCATCACCCTCCTCCCCCCCCCCCCCGACTCGATCCGGGCAGGAGGGAACCCAAGCCCTCCTGCCCCAGTGACCCCACCCCCGACTTGATCTGGGCAGGAGGGAGCCCAAGCCCTCCTTCCCTGGCAAAACCCCCATCCCATTAAAGATATGGGCAGGAGGGATCCCAGGCCCTCCAGCTCCCGACCGCACCCCTACCAACCGCACCCCCTCCCCCCCCCCGGTACCTTAAAAAAGTTGGCCGGATGGACGGGTCCCAAGTCCGTCTATCTGGCAGGCCCACTATCCGCAGAATGGTGGGCCTTAGGGCCTGATTGGCCCAGGCGCCTCAAGTTCCGCCCACAGGTGGGGCCTTAGGCACCTAGGCCAACTGGAATTGGCCAGTTGCCTTAGGCCCCTCCTGTGGCGAGGCCTTGAGCACATGGGCTGGGTTGGGTCCATGTGCTTAAGGTCCCGGGGTTGCATGTTAGCTGGTGGGGGGGGGGGGCGATCAGGGGGGTTCTTAATGGGGGTGGTGGTTTTACCAGGGCAGGAGGGCTTGGGCTCCCTCCCGCCCCTATCATGTTGGGGGGGGATGCCAGTCACCATGGCAGGAGGGGTTGGGCTCCCTCCTTCCCGATCAGATCAGGGGGTGGGGGATCATGGCAGAAGAGACTGGCTCTCTCTCCTATCGCAATCGTTGTGGGGGTGGGGTGGATTCCGTAACTGGTGTTCTTTTTTGACACACTGTTATAGAAACCAGCTTTTTGGCGGAGGCTGGCCCCTCCATCGCCTAAAAGCTCTTGTGTTGGATATTTAGGAATTAGGCTTTTTTTGGTTGATTATATGTTGTTAGTGTAGATGTAGTGGTGGTCTGGGCATTTAAACAGCTGAACGTAGATGCAGGCCGTTATAAAAAAAAAAACAAACAACAAAAAAAAAACCCCTTCCTATTGGACTTTTTTTTTTTGAGAATGGACATTTTCCCTGCTTCTCCTTTCAGCATTTAGGGCCTAGACCAAAAGGGGACTTAGACTTTATTTTTATTATGCCCCTTCACATGTTTGTGTATAGTGGGCTTTACAAATGCTGTCTCCCTTAATAACCATTTAGCCACTACTGAAAATTAATGAGCTCAAGTTTTAGGCACATTTTGTCAGCGTGAAACATTTGTCTTGGCTCTATTTGACTATCCTTATGCACATATTGAGGGCTCTCTGAGTGGCGTTGCTGGAAATTTGATAGTGGGAGCACTCCTACTATATTTCAGTCAAATCTATACTACTACTTTTAACATTTCTAGTGCTAATAGGCATGCACATGCTGTACAACAACATATTTAAGAGATGGTCCCTGCTCGGTAGATCCTACAATCTAAATTAACATAAAACAGAACAAGTAGGGACTTAGGGAGTTTCTCAGGGTGCTTACAATAAGGGGTTATAAGTTAAATAAGAAGTGGGCTTTTACTCTGGATTTTAATAGTTCCAGGGGCCGAGCTTGATGTACATGAAGAGAACCCACAGTACATAAGGTAGGAGACCAAGTTATTCTTAGGGCTCCTTTTACGAAGGTGCGCTAGTGCTTTTTTAACACATGCACACGATTAGCACGTGCTAGCCAAAAAACTACCACCTGCTTAAAAGGAGGTCATAGAGGCTAGCGCATGTGGCATTTTAACGCGCGCTAAAACCACTAGCGCACCTTTGTAAAAGGAGCCCTTACTCTTTTATTGGTAACTAGCTGATGCCCCGGCGTTGCACGGGTATTTAATTATAGCAATAACACTGTAAATGGATTCAAATAAAGATACTTTATAGTGGTGAATGAAAATATTTTTTTACAGCTTTATAAAAAGTACAATAATCAAATTATAATGTGAAATATTTGACAAAATGAATACAATACAACTAACACAAAACTTGATTATAAGCAACATTTTTAGTTTCACCTCCAGGAGCAAGAACATATACATTCTTGGGTGAACCCACCCTTCCCACGTGTGCAGGTGGGCCGCGAGACCCCCAGAACATATCACCCCAGGTAGTGAGGGATCTGCATACCAAGTTTCGTTCAAATCGGTCCCACAGCTTTTTACATTTTTTCCATTGACTTGAATGGGTGAAATCTGATTTTCTGTTTGTAGCTCCGCCCACGTGTGCAGGTGGGCAGCGAGACCCCCAGAACATATCACCCCAGGTAGTGAGGGATCTGCATACCAAGTTTCGTTCAAATCGGTCCCACAGCTTTTTACAATTTTTCCATTGACGTGAATGGGTGAAATCTGATTTTCTGTTTGTAGCTCCGCCCACGTGTGCAGGTGGGCCGCGAGACCCACAGAACATATCACCCCAGGTAGTGAGGGATCTGCATACCAAGTTTCGTTCAAATCGGTCAAGCCGTTTTAGCGTGATCGCGGCACATACACACATACATACACACACACATACACACCTCCGATTTTATATATATATATATATATATATATATAATTTGGTACAATCTATATATATGTAGAGGGACATAAGTAACTAACAAGTATGGACTAGTCTAGCAGGATAAGGAATACCAATTTGGTACTATATATATATATATATATATATATATATATATATATATATATACATACTATACCAAATAGGTATAGTACCAAATATATATATATATATAGTATGGACTAGTCTAGCAGGATAAGGAATACCAATTTGGTACTATATATATATTTGGTATATATATATATTTGGTACTATACCTATTTGGTATATGTGTATATATATATATATATAGTACCAAATTGGTATTCCTTATCCTATACCAAATAGGTATAGTACCAAATATATATATATATATATATATATATAGTATGGACTAGTCTAGCAGGATAAGGAATACCAATTTGGTACTATATATATATACTATATATATATATACTATATATATATATACTATACCAAATAGGTATAGTACCAAATATATATATATATATATATATATATATATATATATATATATATATATATATATATATATATATATATATATATATATATATATATAGTACTATACCTATTTGGTATAGTATATATATATATAGTATATATATATATGTATATGTGTGTATATATATATATATATATATATATATATATATATATATATATTTGGTACTATACCTATTTGGTATAGTGTATATATATATATATATATATATATATATATATATATATATATATATATATATATATATTTGGTACTATACCTATTTGGTATAGTGTATATATATATATATAGTACCAAATTGGTATTCCTTATCCTGCTAGACTAGTCCATACTATATATATATATATTTGGTACTATACCTATTTGGTATAGGATAAGGAATACCAATTTGGTACTATATATATATATTTGGTACTATACCTATTTGGTATAGTATGTATATATATATATATATATATAGTACCAAATTGGTATTCCTTATCCTGCTAGACTAGTCTATACTTGTTAGTTACTTATGTCCCTCTACATATATATAGATTGTACCAAATTATATATATATAAAATCGGAGGTGTGTATGTATGTGTGTATGTGCCGCGATCACGCTAAAACGGCTTGACCGATTTGAACGAAACTTGGTATGCAGATCCCTCACTACCTGGGGTGATATGTTCTGTGGGTCTCGCAGCCCACCTGCACACGTAGGCGGAGCTACAATTATATATATGCTGGTAGATGTGTATTATCCCACTAGTCTCTGGATTCATCTGCTGCAGGTGGAGATAGAGAACTGAATAACAGTTGGTCCCATTGGTTAGCATGTTCTCTATCCCAGCAGGTGATGGTCACTTTTCCACTAGCTCCTGGATTCTGGCTGGATTGTTATTTCCTCTTCTGTTGAGATTTTATCTCTTCAGGTAGATAGGGGTGTTTGGTTGAACGGTGCCAACTTTGGGAGTTACACCCTCCTCTCCGGTGGATTGAGGCTTTTTTCCTGGTCCTGTATTTTTCTTCTTTCCTTGACCAAATTGGTTGGGGAGGGGGGGCAACGGTTGAATCGGGTAAGACCATTTTTTCTTACTACTTTGCAGAGGGGGATAGATCTGCCGGTTTGTTTGTTCGAGTTTTGCTGACACGCGGTGTTGTCCCGTTGGCTGCCGGTTTGGGATCGCTCGGTGGGGTGTTTCTTGGATAATGGCGGCAGAGGCTGTGGGAAGTGGCGAACACCATCGGGCCTTTGTTCGGCAGGTTGTACCGACGCTGTGGGGGAAGAACTGCAGATCGCGCCTGAAGTTTCCCGCACGATTGAACTCAGGCCGGCTTCTTCTGCACTCACGACTGCCACCGTTCCGCTTCAGTGCACGGGGGAGGCAGTGCCAGCGGTCAGCAGTGTTTCTTTTTCTGCCTTTGCGTGGCTGGTTTCTGGGCAGGGGACACGATCTATCCCGATGGGGTTTTCCCCGGAGTTCATTATGCTGATGCATAAGGCCTTTTTATTACAGACCTCTCAGCCTGCGCAACAACAGGAGGGTGATTTGGACCAGTCTCCCATGCCTCATGTTAGTAGGCCTCCTTTGGAGTCTCTGGCGGCAAAAAGGTGAAGAGTGGCGCCTATGGGCGGGGATGACCCTCCCTCAGGCTCCGCCTTATGTCTGGATATCCCAGATTCTCTGGAGGACGGCGAAGTAGAGGATTTGAAATTTAAAGATGCGCTGTCTAGGGAGGTGGATGATTCTACAGCGCTCCGTCTTTTTCATAGAGAAGAATTGCCGTCTTATTTCCGGTTCGCAGGGGGGATGCCGATCGGATTGAAAAAAAAAAAGTTGTAAAACGCGCTCACACGTATAACACGCACGGTTTGTAAAATCGTGTATAACGCGCGCGTTATATGCATGAAAATACGGTAACTTGCTTTGAGTTACAACTGAAAAGGGCATGCTGGAAATCTAAAATAAAAAATCTCCCGGTCTGAAAGGTAAACATCAGATCCCAAATATCTCATCCTATGTGTGTTACTTCCTCTGCGTGGTACTTGAAGCCCACATCATCTTACCCAATTGCAAATGTTTATAAAGTTGCAGGTTTGTCATAATGGATGTTAAAATTTCCAAGCACTATTAGCCTATTGAACTCTTTATCATTATGTCCCCAGTATTTTTCTTTCTTTTTTTTTTTTCAGCATATTCATTATTTGTGTCGCAGATATATCCAGTGCTCTGTAAACTAAAAAAACACCCATTCTCTCCTAAGCAACACAAGTTGCCAATAGCTAGTCTATTTCAGCCAATCCTAATAGTAAGACCTGCACAAAATTCAATTTCTTAAAAAGAAACCCAATCTCCACTCCATCTATGAGATGTGATGGATGGGTACGTCCATTGGCTCAAGAGCATCATGGAACCTGAAGAAGTGAAGGGTATGGGATCAGCCATTCTCTTACAAAGGTCAGGCTGGAGGGGTTTGATACACTCAGTAATGGGTATGGGCCATAGTCGTATCTCTTTCCATTCTAGCCACAGTGGTGGGGGTGGGGAGAAAGGAAGCAAATTCAGAAAAAGTTTTAAGGTCTGATTGTTGCACACTCACAAATAACTAGGGTTTTCTACAAAGATCTGGAAAATGTCCATATTAGTTCGATCTGAATGATGTCATACATGTATGTGCCTGATAAACTGCTGTCTTTAAAGAATATCTGTTAAAAATAATCAGCATAATTTAGTAGGACCTACCATTTTGGGATAGACTTTCAGGTTGTATCTTAATATCAAGAGGCATTTTAAACACAATTCAAAGATGTCTGGGTCTCTTTTTCTAAAATGTTTCAGGTCATCCAGCTATCAAATGTATTCTCTCTGCTCTTATTACAGCACTTTTGGGGACCAGTAGCCAACTGGGGACTCCCTATTGCTGCTATCAATGACATGAACAAATCGCCAGAGATCATTAGTGGTCGAATGACATTTGGTAAGTTTTTATGAAGTTGAAACATTAGCAAGCATAAAATACCATATTTGTCGCTCCATAAGATACACTTTTTCCACCCCCAAAAGGAAGGTGGAAAAGTGGGTGCGGCTTATGGAGTGAATATACCTTCCCCTCCCTCCCCGGTACCTTTTTAAAGTTGCGGTAGTCTAGTGCGTGCTCGTGCTGGACAGCTGGCTTTCATAGCAGAGCGGCGCGACGCAGGAGCGCCACCTTTGCGCTTCCTGCCTGGTCATGTGCCGCTCAGTGATTGGCTCATAGATCTTTAAGCGTAACTTCCTGTGGCTCTACCTGGGAGTCTCTTGCAAGTAAAGCCTCATCTTGAAATGATAAGACTTTAGGTATGGCCCCATAAATTAATGAGGACAACCCCTGTTGCACAGGTACTCCAACAGGTTGAGAACTGGAACCTGAGTTAGGATCCAAACCTACTGGAACATTTGGTGGAGGCGGTGGAGTTCTTCCTGGGGGACTAAGAGACGCCCCTGATAGCGAGTCAGCTCCCTGACTTTGGCCCAAGGCACTGGTTGAAACAAGGTGTCTCTCTATGGGACCAGGCAAATTAGGTGTTGATACTTTTGGTTTCCCCTTTCTTTTCCCCATAGTAATTACTTCACTCTATTAAGGTGAAAAGTATTATCCCAGAATAAGCAGGCAGCATATACATGGAGCCCAGTTTGGACAGTGCAAAAGTATACTGTCATTTTAACTTCTTAGAAGTCTTGGAACCACCTGTACCGCGCATGTGCGAGTGCCTTCCTGTCCGACATCGGCTCATAGGACCATCAGTTCTTAGTTTTCTGTGGAGCTAAGACGTTCATTATTGGAATCTTTCCAATCGCACAAATTTTCTAACTTTTTGTGCCTTCCTGGTGTATTTTTCTGCAGGAAGTGTCTCCTCTAAAGTTTGTCTTTACCTTGAGGTCACCAACGCCTTGACACTCTGCACTACCAATGGTACCATTAACTCCCTCAGTACTGCAACTTGCCATCCAGGACCAACTGCATGAGCTGCTTCATAAGGAGTTAGTAGCTATGCTTCAAAGTCAATTGATGCCAAATGCTGCACTGACTCCTCCAGTACCAGCCCAGCCCAAGTAAGGCTCTACGAGGCCTCATGATACTAAGTCTAAGTCTCCTCCTCATTGCAAATCCAGGTCCCATCTTAGGAGTAACTCTTCCTTATTGATGTCGGACAGTCATCGAAGGAGACATAGGAGTCCTTCGACACCCACATAGGCATCTTAACCACCATATCTCACAGTGTTGTACTTCCTCTACAAGTAGATTTGTTCATTCTCCAGCCATGGAATAATTTGATTCTGATCTATCCTCTCAAAATTACTCTGACCCAGAATATTCTTCACCAGAGTCCTAGGGGGCTTTCATCAGATCTATCTCCTCCTCTACCTAAGCGTTAGGCTTTCTGGTGGGGACCCATCTTTTACAAAATTCATAAGACAACTGGGTCAAGCTCTTTGTGTCAGGATGGAGTCTGAATCTGAATCCAGAGCTGAACTTTTCAATGCCTTGGATTTTGAACAAATCCCTAAGGACTGTTTGAAACTCCCATTCCATAATCTCATTAGACATGCCATGTTTAAAAACTGGGAGACTCTAAGAGGCGACTACAGTTTTTTTGTTATATCCCTCATTGGGATCGTCCTTGGGGTTTTTGGGCTTGCTTTCTTTCAGCTTCTGGCTAATGTTCTGTTCAAACTAATAGATGTCTAGCACCTCTGAGCAGTGAGGATGGTGAAGGGGATGCAGGTTCACTTGGAAGGTTCTCATTGGGGCGAGTGGATGACAGGCATAGTAGGAAGTTCCTCCTTTTAGACCTGGTCATTGTCAGCAGTTGAAAGAGAACATTAAGGAATACAGTATATCCATTTCTATTTAGGTGGTGAGGTCTCTCTGGCTACTTTCTGGGAGGGGTTAAAAAGAGTTATGAGGGGTATGATGATTTCCCTAGGGCCTTGCATAGAAAAGAGCATGAACAGAAAGTAGCGAGCTTGCGGCAACAACTTTCTACTCTAGAGTCTCGACATAAACAGTGCGGGGGTCGGCCTGCCCTGCTAGAACAAATAAAGAAGGGCCGAGGAGAACTTAAAGACCTGAATTTATTTGCTATCTCCAGCAACTTCAGGTGCTGCAGCAGGAGTACTTTGAGATTGGAAATAGAGTGGGGCGCTTGCTGGCACACAAGCTTAAGTGAAAGCATTTACAAAATTTATAGCCCCCGGATTAATGGCCAAGATAGGGTTGAATATTGGACCTCTAAGCAAATTGGAGAAGTCTATACTCAATATTATAAAAATCTATATGTGGCAGAAGCCCTAGCAGCTGAGGGGTATATTGATTTGTGCCGAGCTAGACTCCCACATCTGACACAGGAGTGGCAGTGGTTATCTAGGCCAATAGAGGAGGAGGAAACCTTAAAAACCATTAGGAATGGCTCCTAGTTTGGATGGGTTTACTGATAGACGTTTGAAACATTTATAAAATCTGTTAGCAAAACCCTTAACAGAAATGTTTAATAGTATAAAAGAGGAGGCTGAACTTCCTTGGTTTTGGCGCTTGGTGGGGGTCACCTTGATTTTGAAGCCCAGTAAAGAACTGATTTCTGTGACTCCTACTGCCCGATATCCCTTCTGGGGACATATTATAAAATCTTTACTGGCATCTTGGCCCAAAGATTGCAAGGTTTTATGGGCTAGCTCGTGAAAGATGACCAGACGGGGTTCATAAAAGGTAGGCAAACTTTTGACAATATGAAGAAGGGTCCTTCATGTCATCTATTCATCTAAAGCTAATAAGGCACCGGCATTGATCCTAGAAGTGGATACGGAAAAGGCCTTTGATCGGGTCTCCTGGCCTTTTCTGTTTAAAACTATATCCTCAGGTATTAATGGCCAATTTCTTTCCTGGATGAAAGCTTTGTATGTTAAGCCCTTGGTGTGTCTCAAAATCAACGAGGTGTACTGTGAGGAGTTTGAATTAGCTAGGGGGCATGTCAGGGATGCACCCTTATGCCACTCCTATTTGCCATGGCCATGGAACCTTTTGCCCAGACAGTGCAAACATCTTGGGTATCCCTAGTGGTGGTATAAAACAAAAATATACTTCTATTTGCAGATATCCTTCTTAAGCTGGGGCGTCCCAAAGATTCCCTGGAGGGAGTGGTGTTAGCATTAAGACACTATGGCAGGGAGTCTGAGTTTCAAGTCAACTTGACAAAATTGAAGATACTCAACCTCACAATTCCACCACAGGAAAAAGAAGGGCTTTGGGGAATGTACCCGTTCTGGTGGGCTGCTCGCTCTTTACAGTATTTGGGGGATTTGCCTTATGGCAGATTTAAAAACATTATTTAGAGCTAATTCCCTCCCTCCCCCCCCTCTGTTGAAAAGGTTCAAGGAGGATATGGACAAGTGAGAGCGGCTACCAATTTCTTGGCTGGGCAGAGTGCATATCATCAAGATGATGATTTTGCTTAGATTTTTGTATTTATTTTCTACCCTACTGATCCTGCTTCCTAGATCCTTTTTTGACTCTCCATCAAAGAATTTTCTCTTATTTGGAAACGTAGACCCCTGCGTGTCCGAAAAGCTATGTTATTTCAGTTGCGTGATGAAGGAGGGATGGCAGTACCCTAATTTTTATTATTACTATCATGGCTTGGCAGAGGGATACTCAGAAAACTTGGGTCCAAACGGAAGATTGGTTTTTGGGAGATGTTCAGCTCTCTCATCTTCCGTGGCTTGCCCTGAGCCGGCTACATGCTATTTCTTAGCATGTTAACCCAATCATAGGGGTTTTCTTATGCCAGAGACCGATTTATTTAAGGGGCAGGTTTATTTTGGTCAAACACTTGTAGTAGTGGCAGAGGATTTCATACCTGGACAAACAGGCCCTAGATATAGAACTTGGGCGGCAGGTAGGCTGATAATGCTGGGTCAATTTCTGCTGGAAGGTAAAGTGATCCCAGTTTCAGTGATACAAAAATATGGACTTTTTGCATTGCAGGCCTTACAATATAATCAAGTCATTGACTTCATTAAGAAAGTGGCTTTGCCAGACCTGCTTAGAGAGGAGAAAGGGTGGTACTGTGTCTGGTCTGCCTCTAGTGGCAGGGTCTGTATCTCTAGATTATATTGTCTGTTGTGCCATGAATAGCCACCTGTACATTACTTTTCCCAATGGGAGAATCTCTTATACAAGCCAATTACACCACCACAGTGGAATATTTTATTGTGATCTATACTTAAAGTTATCAATAGCGAGCAACATGGTTGAAAATGGCTACAAACCTTCTGTACCAGTGGTACCTCACACCTATATGGTTACATAGGATCAATTCTAATATTCCTGACACTTGTTGGAGACAGTGTGGTGAGCAAGGGTCCTTTGAACATATTTGGTGGACTTGCCCCAAGGTATGTTTGTTTTGGGATATGATTTTTCTCTTTGCTGTCTGACATATGTAGAGTGATAATTGTAAAAGATATGGGATATGCTTTGTGGAATATGAAATCAGTAGGCATCCCCAATAAGTTCCTTAAAATAATAGCAACCATTGTTACAGCAGCTTTATTGGTTCTGGCAGCAGCATGGTGCCAAGTAGCAATTCCAATGTGCTCCCATGTATTGCTCAAGATTGACCATTTCTTCCATATGTCCAAGCTGACTGCACTGAAACATCATAGACTGTATGTTTTTGACTCTGTGGAAGCCATACATTACTTGGAACGACTCTCGGGGAGCCCATATGTAAAATGACGTATGTTTTCTATGTCTTAGCTGAACCCTCAGGGGAAAGGGGAGGAGGGTGGGACCTTTTGGGATTCATCTTGTTTTTGTTGATGTGTATGGATGCCTTGTATCAAAAAACTATGATACAACTGTTTTGCACTTGATTTTGTATTTCTCTATTTTATTTTTTTTTTTTTTAATAGAAACGTAAAACAAACAAACCCCAACCAACCAAAAAAAACCCCAACAAACTTGGGAGACTCTTCTACTTATTCCTGTAGCTCCAAGAAAATTAGATTCCCTTTATAGGTTGCAATCCTGCCCTGACTGAGCCTCAATTGCAGCATCATTCTCTCCTGGTGGAGTCTGCTTTGAAGAAATCATCTAGCTCCAGAACATATTCTAGTACTCGTCCAGGTAGGAAAGGTCATACTTTGGACAGGTTTGGCTGTAGGCTATTCCAAAATACAATGCTCACCAGCTGCATCCTCAGTTACAATTTCTGTATGACATTCTATTTCAAACAACACCTGTCTCACTTCAAACAGTTTATTCCTGGAGACCAGCTGGCTGACTTTCAATGGACTATCCATGATCTCCTTGAGGAAATTCATGGCAAGATCAGTCTTTGAAGCCTTTGACGAAACCTCCCGAGCATCAGCCTTATCCATTGCAATGTGGTGACAAGTGTGGCTTCGTGTATCAGACCTGGACCCCAATGTCCAGGATCGTCTCACAAATATTCCTTGTTTGGGAAACAAACTGTTCAGGGATAAGATTGAAGAAGCCACTCATAAGTTCACCAGGCATGAGCAAAGTATGACCACTCTCTCAGCCTCTAAATTGATGAAACCACAGACTTCCAGGCGTTACTGTAACCAGTCAACATCTTATAAACAGTACTACACTCTACCACCAGAACTCTGGCTCAAAAGTGCCCTAGAAACCAATGTTCTCAAAAATCTCAAGCTCTGACTCTACAGAAAGTCAACTCAGTCATTTTGACACGCTTCTGGAGAGCTTGGCCATCCACCATTCTACAGCCTCCTTCCCAACCCATTAGAAGTTGTCACTTCCACTACCACCAGCGTTGAACTCTAAACACCACCGACAAGTGGATTTTACATGTGGTAAAAGAGGGGTATGCTCTTCATCGCAAGCAAATCCCTCCAAACAAACCACCAAGAGAGTCTTCTTTCAATTCACAACAGAATTCCCTCCTTCAGGAACTCTCAGCCCTTCTGCAACTCATTATCATCGAACCAGTATCTTAGCAGAGGGGCCAGGGGTTCTATGCCAATTACTTCCTCATACTGAAAAAGATGGGAGATCTGCGACCAGTTCTCGACCTCTGAGTTCTCAAAAAAAAAATTTAGTCAGGGAGAAATCCGCATGTTGTCCCTGGGAACCCTATATCCCCTTCTAGAGAAGAACGATTGACTTTGCTCTCTGGATCTCAAGGAAGCATACACACATTCTCCCATTCTTCCAGCCCACAGACAGTACCTGCCCTTTGTACTTTTTCTCTTTTCTAATTTTGTAAACCGTGCCAAGCTCTATTGTTATAGAGAAGATGCGGTATATAAGCCTAAGGTTTAGTTTAGATCAGCACCCAGGGTATTCATAAAGTGCTTAGCTGTAGTGGCTGCAACACTGTGCTCTTTCAGCTTTCATGTGTTCCCCCCCATCCGGATGACTGGTTGATAAAAGCGCTGTCACTTCCACAGATAGATCTCTTTGCATCTCCCAACAATCACAAACTTCCTCACTTCTGCTCCCGTCTGTACTCTCCTCATCGTCTAAAGTCGGATGCATTTCTCCTAGACTGGACAGCCAAGTTTCTATCCAATAGGGAAAATTCTGTTCAAGCTTCAGCAGGTACCAGCCACTATGATTCTCTCATAGCTCCACTGTGGCCAAGAGACAATCCTGGTTTCCTATTCTTCTTCAACTCTGTGTCGGGGAACCAATTCTGCTACCTATCTTTGTAACTCTCTTGACTCATAACATAGGATCTCTCCTGCATCCCAATCTAGAGTGTCTACATTTCACAGCCTGGTTCTTGGGCTCTCAATGTATAGATGACTTACATCTTTATGCTCCAGTGTTAGTCATCATAGATGCCTCCAGAAAAACCTCCGCACAGCGATGCTACTGCTTCAAGTGGACATGGGTTAACCTCTACAGCACCTGAGCGCAGCGGGAACTAGACTTCTAGCAAACGACGTCAGGAGAGGAATAGAGTAGGCTTTAAACTAAGAAGAAAGGGAAAGCTGAGAGTCGACCAAGTGTTGACGATTCCGGAAGAAGGTATCCCGAGAAGATACTGAATGGGAAAAATGCTGGGAAAAAACAACGGGCAAAAAACAAGAGTTGACAGTTCAAGAGGAGGATGATAAGAAGAACGTAGCACAGAGGGAGGACACAATGGGCAAAAAACAAGAGTTGACATTAAAGAAGAGAATGATAAGAACATAGCACAGGAAAAGAAAATGAAGACAAAAAAATACCAGGACTTAAATTGCATGTACACTAATGCAAGGAGCCTAAGAAGCAAAATGGGAGAATTAGAGGTCATGGCCAAAAATGAGAACCTAGACATCATTGGGGTCACTGAAACATGGTGTAACGAAGAAAACAAATGGGACATAGCACTGCCAGGGTACAAACTCTATCGTGAAGACAGGTCAGAAAGGAGGAGGAATAGCCCTATAGATAAAGGATAACATACAGTCGATCAGAGTAGACACAGCGGCGATGACCGACAAATTGGAATCACTATGGGTTAAAATATTGGGAAGGAATGGGCCAGAGATAAAGATGGGCCTGTACTATCGTCCACCTGGGCAAACCGAAGCAAACGATGAAGAAATGAAAGCCGAAATGAGGTGAGAATGCAAAAGCAGTAACACGATTATTATGGGAGACTTCAACTATCCCGGGATAGACTGGAGTCTTGGAAACTCAAAATGCGCTAGGGAAACTGGATTCGTGGAGGCTATACAGGACTGCTTTATGGAACAGCTTGTCAGAGAACCGACGAGAGGGATTGCCACTCTGGACCTAATCCTCAATGGGCTAGGAAGATCTGCAAAGGAAATGGAAGTAGTGGGACCGTTGGGAAACAGCGATCACAATATGATCAAGTTCAAAGTTGAAGTAGGAATATCGAAGGGGAAAAGAACCACAGCGACAACTTTTAACTTCAAGAAAGGAAACTATGAAGTGATGAGAGTAATGGTAGGAAAGAAACTTAAGAACAGCTCAAAGAAATCACAGACTGTAGAGCAAGTCTGGTCTTTATTCAAGGACACGGTGAGCGAGGTGCAAAATCTGTATATCCCCAGATTTAGAAAAGGATGCAAAAAGAGCCAAACAAAAGACCCGGTGTGGATAACTAAAAAAGTGAAGAAAGCAATAGGAGACAAGAAACACTCATTCCGGAAATGGAAAAAGGACAAAACCGGGGAGAACTGGAAAGAGCACAGGAAGCATCAAAAAGAATGTCACCGCATGGTTAGAAGAGCAAAAAGAGAATATGAAGAGAGGCTAGCCAGGGAAGCACGAAATTTCAAACCGTTCTTCAGATATGTTAAGGGGAAGCAGCCGGCAAGGGAGGAGGTGGGACCTCTGGATGACGGAGATAGGAAAGGAGTGGTGAAGGAGGAAAAAGAAGTGGCGGATAGACTAAACATGTTCTTGTTCGTCAGTATTTATAAAGGAGGACACATCCAATGAGCTGGAACCTGAAAAAATCTTCAAAGGAGATCAAGCAGAAAAATTAACATCCATGGAGGTAAGCCTCGAAGACGTACATAAGCAGATAGACTAAAAACTGACAAATCTCCGGACCCGGATGGAATCCACCCTAGTGTACTGAAAGAACTAAAGGGGGAAATAGCGGAACTACTACAGCAGGTTTGTAACCTATCCCTGAAAACAGGCATGATCCTTGAGGATTGGAAGATAGCTAATATTACGCTCATCTTCAAAAAGGGATCGAGAGGTGACCCGGGGAACTACAGACCGGTAAGTCTGACATCAGTTCCGGGGAAGATGGCGGAAGTGCTGATAAAGGGCACCATTGATGAGCATCTAGAAAGGAATAAACTGATGAAAACAAGCCAACATGGCTTCTGCAAGAGAAGATCGTGCCTAAAGAACTTTGTTGCACTTCTTCGAAGGAATTAACAAACAAATGGACAAAGGGGGTCCCCATAGACATCGTATACTTAGATTTCCAAAAAGCCTTTGACAAGGTACCCCATGAACGCCTACTACTGAAACTGAAGAACCATGGGGTGGAAGGAGACGTACATAGATGGATCAAAAATTGGCTGGTGGGTAGGAAGCAAAGGGTAGGAGTGAAGGGCCACTACTCGGACTGGAGGAGGGTCACGAGTGGTGTTCCGTAGGGGTCGGTACTTGGACTGCTGCTGTTCAATGTATTTATAAATGATCTAGAAACAGGGACGAAGTGCGAAGTAATAAAATTTGCAGACGACACCAAACTATTTAGTGGAATTGGGACTAAAGAGGACTGTGAGGGTTTACAAAGGGACCTGGACAAACTAGAAGAGTGGGCGACGAGATGGCAGATGAAGTTTTATGTAGAGAGAGGAAACAGAAACCCAAAGTACAGTTATACGATGGGAGGGCTGGTAATGGGTGAAAGTACCCTAGAAAAGGACTTGGGGGGATAATAGTGGGCAAGACAATGAAGCCGTCGGCACAGTGAGCAGCGGCCTCCAAGAAGGCGAATAGAATGTTAGATATTATCAAGAAAGGTATTACAACCAGAACGAAAGAAGTTATCCTGCCGTTGTATCGAGCAATGGCGCGCCCACATCTAGAGTACTGGGTCCAGTATTGGTCGCCGTACCTTAAGAAGGATATGGCGATACTCGAGAAGGTCCAGAAAAGAGCAACACGATTGATAAAAGGTATGGAAAACCTTTCATATGCTTAAAGATTAGAGAAACTGGGGCTCTTTTCCCTGGAAAAGCAGAGGCTTAGCGGGGACATGATAGAGACGTAGAAGATCATAAAGGGCATAGAAAAAGTGGAGAGGGACAGATTCTTCAAACTTTTGAAAACTACAAGAACGAGAGGGCATTCGGAAAAATTAAGAGGGGACAGTTTCAGAATCAATGCTAGGAAGTTCTTCTTCACCCAAAGGGTGGTGGACACCTGGAATGCGCTTCCAGAGGGTGTGATATGACAGAGTATGATATTGGGGTTCAAAAAGGGATTGGATGATTTCCTGAAGAAAAAGGGGATAGAAGGTATAGATAGGGGATTACTATACAGATCCTGGACCTGAAGGGCCGCTGCGTGAGTGGGCTGCTGGGCATGATGGACCTTTGGTCTGACCCAGCAGAGGCACTGCTTATGTTCTTATGTTATCTCCAGAAACATGCCCTTTGCCACAAGTGCTAGATTACCTTCTCCATCTATACCACACTCATCTAAAAACGACTTTCTGTTCATCTCAGTTCTATCGGTGCCTCTTTCGTGTATCTTTTGAACAACAAACCACTAACTACACACCCATGGGTTTCTCGGTTTATGAAAGGGCTGATGAATTCAAAACCACCAGTCAAACCTCATCCAGTTGCCTTGCAATTAAACTGTTTAAATACCTCACCTGGAAAGTAATCTTTTTAATTTGTATTACTTTTGCATGCAGAGTTAGTGATCTACAAGCACTATTATCTAATCTATCTTACACATCTTTTTATCATGATAATTGTTCTTCGTACTCCTCCAAAATTCCTTTCTAAAGTAGTCTTAGATTTTCATCTCAGTCTATAGTATTACCTGTCTTCTTCCCAAGGCCACATTCCTACCCTGGTGAAGCGGCATTCCAACATTGGACTGTAAACACGCCTTAGCTTACTATCTGGATCAAAAGAAGCCTCTCAAAGCTGCTACCCAGCTGTTCCTCTCTGATCCCAACAGACTAGGAGCTGCTGTTACTAAGAGAACAGTCTCTACATGTTTAGCAGACAGCATTTTGCTATGCTTGGACTGGGCTGCCACTGGATTGTTGTGTCAACAGCACATAAAGTAAAAGCAATGGCTTATCTCTGTTCCACTCCCATTGAGGACATTTATAAAGCAGAAACCTGGTCCTCAATTCACACTTTCACATCCCATTACTGTCTAGAGACTCCTTCCAGATGGGATAGTCGGCTAAGTAGTTCTACAAAGTTTATTTTCTAAAAGATGACAACTTCCCTCCATCCCGTGCATATTAGCTAGGGAGTCCCACATGTGAGAATATGCTGCCTCCTTGTCCTGGGATAAAGTAAAGTTACTTACCTGTAACAGGTGTTATCCAGGGACAGTAGGCAGATATCTCACAACCCTCCTACATCCCCTAGTTGGCTTCTTAGCTTGTTTATAGAACTGATGATTCCGCAAGCCAATGTCGGGCAGGAAGGCACTTGCGCATCTGCAGTACTGGCAGTCTCAAGACTTCTAAAGAAGTTTAGAAGTGACAGTACACTTTTGTACTGTCGATACTGGGCTCCGTGGATGATGTCGCCCATCTGTGAGAATATCTGCCTGCTGTCTCTTGATAACACTGGTTAAAAGATAAGTAACTGCTTTTCAACCTAGTCAGCTTTGAAAAAGGAAAGCTGCTAACTTGAATGATTAGAATTATACAGTATGTTGAGTCCTGTAACTCTCAAGAAGCAGAGCTGAAACAATCTTGGGTGCCTAGAGCTTACTACCTGGTTCTGGTCTGGAAAGAGGAATAGCTGTTGCTATTGGCTGACACTTGGACCTAGTAAAAGTTGCCCTAGTCTATGCTAGCTCCCTTCTACCAGGCTATGTAAGAGGAGCCACTAGAGCAGAAGTCTCAAACACACGGCCCATGGGCCGCATGTGGCTCTCCAGGTTTTATTTGCGGTAATACTATAGACTGAGATGAAAATCTAAGACTACTTTAGAAAGGAATTTTGGCCGAGTACGAAGAACAATTATCATGATAAAAAGATGTGTAAGATAGATTAGATAATAATGCTTGTAGATCACTAACTCTGCATGCAAAAGTAATACAAAGTGTGGAGGCGATCATTCTCTTCCTTTTGGAGCAGCAGTCAGCTCGTTCGTTCAGAGCTGCCCCCCCCCTTGGTACGCCACTGGAGCAGCAGCTTGTCTGGCCGGCTCATTCGTTCAAAGCTGCGGGTGGCGGCTCCTTGCGCTATCCACTCCTGCATCGGAAGCATCTCTGATGTTACAACATCAAAGAGGCTTCAGATGCAGGCACAGATCTCGCAAGGAGCCGCCACCCGCAGCTTTGAACGAACGAGCCGGCCAGACACGCTGCTGCTCCAGTGGCGTACCAAGGGGGGGGGGGTCCACTGTTCTCCCTAGAGTGCGGCTCGTCTAGAGCAGTGGTGCCCAACCTGCTTCCCTTCCCTTCTCACTGCTGCCATCGGGGATCAGGCCGGCACCGTGTTCTTTGATCTCCCTGCTTCTCTTCCCTGCGGGGCCGACCAACTCTCGCGGCCCAACGTCAATTCTGACGTCGAGAGGACGTTCTGGCTAGCAAATCGCTGCCTGGCTGCCCGGAACGCCCTTTCCGACGTTAGAATTGACGTCGGGCAGCGAGAGTTGGTCGGCCCCATGCAGAAGAGAAGCAGGGAGATCTCGACCTGTTCCCGATAGTGGCAGCAGCCTATTCCGCGGCGCCGGTGGCATAGGGGAGGGCAGGAAGGAAGGAAGAAAGAAAGAAGGTGGGGTGGGGACAGGGAGCCAGAAAAAAAAGCAAAAAATGGGGCACGGAATCAGAGAAAGACAGACATAGAGAAAGAAAGAAAAAGTTTGGGGAGGGAATGAGGTCTGGAGGAGACGAAGCATACAGGAGGCTGAAAGAAGGGAAGAAGTATTGGATGCACAGTCAGAAGAATAAAGTGCAACCAGAGACTGATGAAATTACCAAACAAAGGTAGGAAAATGATTTTATTTTCAATTTAGTGATTGAAATGTGCCAGTTTTGAGAAAGAAAAGATATTGAACTTTAAATGTGAGTGCTGCAGAAAAAATAGAGTACTTGGAGGGCCGCAGAAAAAATAGTTAATGTCTTATTAAAGAAATAACAATTTTGCATGAGGTAAAACTCTTTATAGTTTATATATCTTTCCTTTTAACTGTTAAAGGAAAGTTTTTTATAAACTATAAAGAGTTTTACCTCATGCAAAATTGTCATTTCTTTAATAAGACATTAACTATTTTTTCTGCGGCCCTCCAAGTACCTACAAATCCAAAATGTGGCCCCGCAAAGGGTTTGAGTTTGAGACCACTGCACTAGAGTGAGATGAGAAACTAGGGCCTTGAGAAGGGGAAAGAAATTAGGAGGGATGGGGAGAAGAGAAGAAAAGAAAAGGGTGCCAGGAGAAAAGTGAGATGCAAAATATGAACCACAAAGGGGAAGAAAACAAGGTTGAGGTAGTTTCCTCCCCACTTTCCTGTGGCAAATGAAAGTTTTTGACTGGTGCCTAAGATTTTCTCAAGGGGGAGTTTGTTCCAAGTCATACCCTTACAGAGGAAGTACTCAGTGCATACTAGTGCTGCCCGATTCAGGAAAAAATTTCTTGATTTGATTCAGCCAAAAGAATCGTTTGTCTGTTTTATTTTAATTCGATTTTCCTGCCCATTTAGGTGTTTTTTTTTGTTTGTTTTTTTTTCCAAACATCCTGGTGGGTTTATTTTATAGCCTCTAAACCCACCCCACTCCTTTTGCCCTCTCCTACCCCCACTGTAGCTGTGGTGTAAACAAAAAAGACTTTTCCTCTCTCTCTTAAATCCTAGCTCACGTTCGCAGTCTTAACACCAGCTCTGGCAGGATACACATTTCAAATCTGGCACATTGTAATTACAAAACAGAAAATAAAATCATTTTTTCTACCTTTTTTGTTTGGTCATCCTATATAATAAAACCTTACCCACGCATGCGCTTTTAAAACTGCGTGATCCCTGCCGCTGTGATTTCTGATCCGTGGCCGTGTTTCATTTTAGAACGCGGCGGCAGGGATCACTCAAGCCACTCCCTTCCTCCCGCCCTCACTCACCAACCGCTGGAGGCAAGCGCTCTCCCTGCCCGCGTCCTCGCCCTGATTGGTGCTAGCGGCGGCTACTAGGAGAAGGGCTTCGTGGAGCGCCGCCACCCGCCAACACCTTCACAGTCTCCTGAGCCACGTCCTCGCCACCCCGATTGCCGGCCGTGGTGGCCACCGCTGCACTCAGGGTGAAACTGCTTCCGACGTCTTCAGGCTTTTGGCGCATGCAGGCATGTCGGTGGTGGCGAAGGAGGGTGGTCGTGCGACACAGGCGGGTATTGGAAAGGGTAAGGGAGCCGGCCAGAAATGAGTCAGCGGGGGTTGGGCTGGGAGGGGAGAGAAGAGGTCTGCCTCGGGTGCTTCAAGGCCTGGCTTCTTCGGGCAGCAGCAGCGTTTACAATTCACTGCTGTTGCCAGCTTCAGGCCTTCCTTTCTGGCGGGTCCTGCCTACTTTCTGTTTTCATGAAGACCCAACCCGACAGAGAGGAAGACCTGAAGCCAGCAACAGCAATGAATTGTGAATGCTGCTGCTGCCCGATGAAATTCAAGGAGGAAAGGGAGCAGAGGGGGAGAGAATGGCTTGGAGGGAAGAAGAGATGGCAGGGCATGGAGGGAAGGAGGGATGTATGCCAGACCAAGGGAAAAGGAAGGGGGAAAGGAAGGAGGAGATGCCATAAGGAACAGAGAGAGAGGGCGGACACTGGATGGAAAGAGAAGAGAGGGCAGTGAATGGAAGGGGCAAGACGGTGTCAGGTCAAAAGCACGCCGGGACAAAGGCGCGCCCAGACAATTGAGCGCAGCGCGGAGGCGCGCGCGCCGCTCTAAATTACTGTTTTTAGGGCTCCGACGGGAGGGCATGGGGGGGAACCCCCCCACTTTACTTAATAGACATCGCGCCGCGTTGTGGGGGGTTTGGGGGGTTGTAACCCCCCACATTTTACTGAAAACTTTACTTTTTCCCTGTTTTTAGGGAAAAAGTTAAGTTTACAGTAAAATGTGGAGGGTTACAACCCCCCAAACCCCCCATAACGCCGGCGAGATGTCTATTAAGTAATGTGGGGGGGGGTTCCCCAACAAAACCCCCGTCGGAGCCCCTAAAAACAGTAATTTTGAGCGGCGCGCGCCTCTGCGCTGCGCTCAATTGTCCGGGTGCGCCTTTGTCTTTCGCTCCGTTGTCTATGAACCGGGCAAGACAGGGTGAACAGTAGATAGAAGGGGTAGAGAGAGGGAGACAGACACTGAATGGAAGTGTGGGGGAGAGGAGGGACAGCTGCTGAATGGAAGTCTGAGGGACAGGGGGAGCAGACGTTGGAAGAAAGTGGGGAGGAGAAAGAAAAAAGGGCACATGCAGAGTTAGAAATAAAGATAGACAGACAGGGGGCAGGGAGAGACAGAAAGAATGACAGACAGACAGCATCCAAGAGAGAGAGAGACAAATTAAATAAAAACAGACAGACAGACATGTACTCTAGCACCCGTTAATGTAACGGGCTTAAATACTAGTTATTCAAATAATGTTGGTCCCAGGCTCTGCGACAAATGTCTTCTGATAACTCGCTTGCCAGGGTCTCCTGCCCATTTGTCGTTTTCTTCTTTCTCCGTGCTAACCATCCATCTTCTATCTGTCCTCCCCTTCCGTTTCCCTTCCCTACCATGGAAGGTCTGGCATATTTCCTTTTTTTCATCTCCATTCCCGCAGCTGCAGCGATGAACCCCACCATTCCCAGATCCTCCTTTCTCAACTACTCTTTCATCCAGCATCTCTCCCTCCTTCCTTCCTCATAACCCTAGGGTCCACCAGCTCTCCCTTTCACTTCCCAACTAGCCTCCTATTCAGTATCTCTATGCCCTCCCTCCTACACCATCTCCTGTGTCCAATTTCTCTCCCTTTCTGTTTCATCCCTACCAAATCTCATTGTCTACCATCTCTCTCCCTCTCCTCTGTTTTTAGATCCATTATTACTTCCCTTCCCCCCCTAGTCCGGCATATGCATGTCTCATTGGATCCCCCCTTCCCTCCCTCCCTCCCTCCATGTACTTCTACACCAGAGCCTCACCTCCCCCCCAATGGGCTGCATGTTCCCTCTTCTTTGCAGCATCCTCCAGCTTCCCCCTGGCCTCCTGGTCTTACCTTTAGCTAATTACAGCAGTCTGCAGAGAGGCTCGCCGGTGCTGTAGTGATCCTTGCAGGCTGTTATCGGCTTCTGCAGCATGTTTCCTCTGCCGCGGTCCCGCCCTGATGTCAGGGGCAGGATCACGACGGGGAATGTGCTGCGGAGGATGACAGCAGCCTGGAAGGATCACTACAGCATCAGCGATCCTCTCTGTAGGCTGCCAATTAGCTAAAGGTAAGACCAGGAGGCCAGGGGGGAAGCTGGAGGATGCTACAAAGAGTGCCTAAGCACTGCAGCACCTCTTGCCTGACCTGAGGGGTCCCCTAAAGCAGGAGCAGCAACGGCAGTGGACGGCCAGCAAGAGGCAGCGCTGCCGCTCCTGCTTTAGGAGACAAGGTCGAATTGGCAAGCCTGATTTTTTTTTTTTTTAAACAAATCAATTCACCAAAGTGAATCTTATTTGAATTGCGAACCATGCAGCACTACTGCTTACCATTCTCGTGTACACTAGTGCTTACCCATTTCTGTACAACCTCTGAAAGTTCAGTTCATGAGAGGTTAGCTGTTGGTAAAGTCTCTGATCTGATCTCTGTAGTGAGTTAATCATGAGCAGTAATTTAGGGGGTTAAATCTAGATGATATATCTGAAATCATCATCTATTTCAATGCATTGAACATCTTGTTCCTGTTCTATCACTTAGGACTTAGGTCCCAGTGACAGAGCAGAGGAAGTGGCATGTTTACCGACCTTTCTATCACCCTGTCTTACAGAATGTAGCAGCTGGAATAAATATCTATTTTAAAACTTGGAATAACAGTTTGACAGTAATATTAAACCAAGCAATATCCTTTTTACTTGTACCTTGAAGCTGAAAGATATAGAAAAACTTTATCTTTTATTTATCTATATTGGTGTCTGTCTTCAGGTATCCCAGGCAAAGGGTGTCCACACATATTGGGGTATGCTCCCCCCTCCCCAATTCTGCTCAATATTCACATCACCTGTAGCAAGTGTTCTCTAAGGACAGCAGGCCAAACATTCTCACATACCCTCCCACCTCGCCTGAAGTTTTAAACCTTGAGGAAACTGTGCTTATACATCAAGCAGGAAGACACCTTCACATTCGCAGTGGGATGCTGCAAGAAGTTTCTTTGTTTACGTTGGGCAGTGTCCTAATTGGGCTCTGTTAGATGATGTCACCCAGATGTGAGAATACTTGGCCTGCTACCCTTGGAGAACACCTGCTACAAGTGAGTAACTTTTGCTTTACAGGCTCCAGATTGGACAACAGGTATCATCTTTATGGATGTCCACGACTCTGTATCCTTTAGGGTCTTTGAAGTCTGCCCCAGCGGCATCCTGTGGTCTTGTGAGATTGCACTGGGAACTTGCATTTTTGATCATGGTTCTCACAGGGCAGGAGCATAGGAAGATCATTCCTATCCTACTTCACCGCTAGACCACCAGGGCTTTAAAGGTAAGGTCTACAAGGGTCAGGGAGGTGGGCTGGTTTAGAGTTGGCTGGGATAGGATGCAGGAAGGTTTGCTCCTGTCTCGACTCACCACTGGACTACCAGGGCTTCATGCAGGCCCACGGAAGGCTTGCAACAGGTCTGGGTGGGGGCAGAGTGGGGGTGCAGACCAGAGGACCCCATTTTTGGGCAGTTTTTTTTTTATTTTACCTAAAAATCTTGGTTTATGTTAGAGTACTGTATATACGGTACTCCTGCTTTATTCATTTTTCCTGGTTGGCTGGTAAATGTAGAATTGATTTCAAATTGCTTGTTCTTGCTCATAAGACCTATTAACATACCCTAAAGTGCCTAGCTTCTTTATTTCCCTATATCTCTAGGGACAAAGGAGTGGCCTTGTGTTAGAGCTACTGCCTCAGGACCCTAAGGTGGTGAGTTTGATCCCAGCCTACTCCCTGTGACTCTTGGCAAGTCACTTAACCCTCCATTGCCCAGGTACCACAGTTAGATTGTGAGCCTACTGGGACAGATAGGGAAAACACTTGAGTACCTGTTACTATTCAGTGTATTATAAACTGCTTTGGGTGAATCTCTTCATGAAAAGGTGTTTAAATAAATCCCTATAAATAAATTGAAAATAAATAATAGAGTTTTGAGATAGATCTCTTTCTGACTGTAGAATGGTGATATCCCACCCATATAATGCTCATCTGCATTCTTTTGGTTGGTGCCGTTTTTTATGGAATGCGCCGTCTCCACTAATTCAGTCAAAGAGAAGTTAAAAAAGTACTTTGCTACTGAAATCGAAACTGGCAACTTTTACTCCAAACAACTCTTCTGTTCGCCTGTCCTGTCCAAACTCTCATCCCAACCGAGCACTCAGGAATTGATTACTACTTTTAAAAAATATTGAAAATTCAAAAAGATATTATACAGACAATCGGCACCTCCAAGATTAACTTACCATCCGCACCCATTTCAAATGACTACTGTCCTGCAGACAGAATCTGGTCTACCTTCGCCCCTATAATCACAGCTGAAGTTGCCATATTCCTCACCAAACTATCTACATGCAGCAATGCCCTGGACACATCTCTATAATAAAACCCTAAGCGGCGCATGCGCACTCCCACCTGCGTGTTCCGTATGTCCGTGGCCGGAAGAAGTACGCATGTGCGCCTATAACTTCTCCACACTCGCTGCCCTGTTTGCATGCCAGTGACAGCAACTGAGTGGTGGAGAGCAGCCCCGCTCTGCCCGTTGACCCTCCACAAACCTCCCGGCTCCAGCCTCGTAGGCAGCACTTTAAACACGCTGCTTTGCGCCCTTCTACTGCCGATTTCCTCTGCCGTGTCTCTGATGACATCATCGGAGACAGATGCAGGAGAGGAAATCTGGCAGTAGAAGGCCACGAAGCAGCGTGTTTAAAGTGCTGCCTACGTGGCTGGAGCCGGGAGGTTTGTCGGCGGTGGGAGGGTCGGATGGGAGGGTCAGGAGCAGGCCAGATCGAGCATGTCAACCCAGTAAAAGGGGGAGGGGCCAAATGGAGCAGGCCAGATCACGGTAAGAGAAGGGGGATGGGGGAAAATGCTGCTACTTCTACACAGGGACCTGGAAGGGAAATACCGCTGCTGCTTCTGCACAGGAAAGGGGGGGGATAGGAGGGAAATGCTGTTGCTGCTGCATAGGGAAGTGGGATGGAAATGCTGCTGCACAGGGAAATGGGAAAAAATGACAGACAGCAGGAGGGAGGGAGACAGAAAGAAAGAAAGACACGGGGGCAGGGAGAGGGACAGAAAGACAGACAGAGAAAGGGGGCTAGGGAGAGAGAGAGAGAGTCAGCGGGAGGGAGACAGACAGACATATATTCTAGCACCCGTTAATGTAACGGGCTTAATGACTAGATAATAAAACCCTAAGCGGCGCATGCGCACTCCTACCTCTGTTCTTTATGTCCGTGGCCGGAAGGAGTGCGCATGCGCGCCTACAACTGCCCCACACTCGCGAAGGGAGAAGATACAGAAACAAAGAAAGACTGACAGACAGCCAGGGAGAGAGACAGTAAGTCAGGGGTCCAGGTAAGAGACAGAGACACACAGGGGGACAGAGACAGAAAGAAAGGGGGGCAGGGAGAGAGATAAAAAACATAAAGAAAGAAACGCCTCAGCGACCCATTGTGCTAAAAGTCTACACATCTATTCTAGCACCCGTTAATGTAACGGGCTTAAACACTAGTTCCCCAATAAATTATATGGTGTTCCCCAGACACACTTACTGAATGGATAACCAAATTTATCAACTCTCTACTCCACAGTGGGAACCTACTATGCCAAATTGATGATATAGCCTTATCTCCCACTGCTGCCTATACCCAACCCAGTATAGTTTCAGAGCCTAACACAACATTAAACTACTAATTCTTGCACTTAGAATTGCTTGATATTGGAATTATTACAATTCAACATCTCAACTGCCTTTGATTCTATGGACCATAATCTCCTTCTGTTGAAACTCAGCAAAATTGAAATTGGAGGATCAGTGTTTAAATAGTTTAATTCATTCTTAAGCAATAGAGGGCAACACATTCTCTCAAAGCTGGAGATCATTCTTTGGCATGCCGTAGGGCTCCTCTCTATCTCAAATTTTATTGAACATATTTATGAGCTTACTTGGCGAAATCAAATTTGCAAGTGGAGAGCAACTCCTAACCTAGAGCAGACAATATCTTCCTATTGCTGCATATCGATCCTGTTGCCACGAACATTGCAGAATCAATCACAGGAGGAATAAAACAAAATCTCTATCCGGGCTAACAACAACAAGCTCAAGCTGAACATTGCAGAATCAATCACAGGAGGAATAAAACAAAATCTCTATCCGGGCTAACAACAACAAGCTCAAGCTGAACATTGCAGAATCAATCACAGGAGGAATAAAACAAAATCTCTATCCGGGCTAACAACAACAAGCTCAAGCTGAACATTGCAGAATCAATCACAGGAGGAATAAAACAAAATCTCTATCCGGGCTAACAACAACAAGCTCAAGCTGAACATTGCAGAATCAATCACAGGAGGAATAAAACAAAATCTCTATCCGGGCTAACAACAACAAGCTCAAGCTGAACACTGCAAAGACCAACATAGCATGGTTCCATATTTCCCATCAAACAATCCTTAATTCTGTTAGCCTTCCGTCTGGAACCACACTCAGCGTACAAAGCTCATCCATTATATGTAAATCTTTCTCATGCATATTCATTAGGGCTATCCTGAAAACCCAACTGGCTGGTAGTCCTCCAGGACAGGGTTGGGAACCACTGATCTAGACTATTGCATCTTTGTAACTGGGTATAGGCACTAAGCAGCTTTTACAGACTTCGATCTCATCCAAAATATAGCAGTTAGACTAATCTTCAGGCTCAGGAAGTTTTACTCTGTGACAAGAATACTACTAGAGATTCCACTGGTTACCCATGGCCTCTAGGATCTCCTTCAAAGCATCTTGCATGCATATTAGCAAAAATCACTCATCAGATGAACTTATTCAACTATTCTCCAAACACTACTTCACATCAAACTGAATTACCAACAGCTCACTTCACCAAAAAGAATAAAGTGCAAGAGTATCTTCAATTCCATGTTTACCTATATTGCTGTCAACACATGGTCTTAATGGTGTGGCTCTTGAGCATGTGTCTAACTGTATGTTTTTTCTGATTTTATTATGTATGTCATGATGATATCTGCTTAGAATTGTTGGATATGCGGATTTTACATTTTTAAATAAATAAATTAGAGCGCAAAGAATACTCAAAGGTAGACATTGCTACTCTCCATAGAGCCAAGAAGCCTGCGACGGTTTCCTCTAACGCTAAGGCATGGGAGACTTTTCAACACTGGTGCACAACAGAAAAAGTAGTTCCATTTTTAGTGTCCAATTTAGGTGGTGCTGACTTTCCCAAGTGGTGGGGCTCTTTTGTTCAGAACCCGAGTATGCAAAGCTCCTCTGGTCTCTCACCCAGACATAGCCAGATTTCCTAAGGCTCAGACCACCGGTAAAGCAGCCATTTCCATCGTGCAACCTTAATGTAGTTCTGCACAGCTTCAGTCAAGCTCTGTGCGAGCCTATTCAAGAGGTGTCTGTGATGGACCTTTCCATCAAGACTGTTCTTTTCGTGGCTATTATGTCAGCGGGAAGAGTCTTGGAGCTGCAGGCGCTGCCGTGCAGGGAGCCCTTCCTCAAGATCACAAAGGCAGGAGTTTTCCTACGCACAGTCCCATCCTTTTTGCCGAGGATCGTTTTGGCATTTCATGTCAATCAAGAAGTATGATTACCAACGTTCCAGACTACAAGGTCAAAGAAAAAGGATTAGACTGAGAGAGCTGGATGTGAGAAGAGTCCTCCTATGTTATCTTGAGGTCACCAAAGAGTTTTGAATGTCTGACCATCTGTTTGTGCTCACCAGTCAGGCTAGACAAGGTAGACTGGCATCCTAGGCTACCAGTTCAAGATGGATTTGCATGGCCATCTTGTCAGCATAAATTGCCTGTGGCAAGCAAGCGCCGGTCTCCTTGGAAGCGCATTTGACAAGAAGCATGGCTTCTTCATGGGCAGAAGCTCAGGCGATTTCGCTGGAAGAGATTTGTAGGGCAGCGACTTGGTCCACATTGCATATGTTTTCCAAGTCCTATAGAGTGGACGTGGCAGTGCAGAAGGACACCATATTTAAGTCCTCAATGTTACGAGCAGGTGCAGAGGTCCCGTCTGAGAATTCTGGGATTGATATTGTATGTCCCTACTGTCCAGAATCAACAACAAATGTCACACTCTCCACTGTATTATCTTCTTATGATGCTTGCTTCAATTGTTCAATAAATCTCTCTCCCATTCATTAGAACACCATTTAATTACAATTCTTCTGTGACCTCAATGGCTACACTTGAACATCATTTTGCAGTAGAAAAAGGGATAAGTATCTTATCCTGATAATCTTTTCTAGTAGATAGGTGTCATTCTGGAGCTCCGCCCTGTCAGTTATTTCTCCGCTTGCCTACTTTCTCAGATAGTTCAAGTCAAAGCTGAGATTTTGATCTCAGTCAACCCTTAATGGTTTGAAGAAGAATGTATTGCTGTAGCATATTGGGGACAGTTTGAACTCTATAACTGTTTCTGATTTGTATGGTTATTCTGAAGTTTGGATTGTTCCATTGCAATGTTTAACATGTTTGCTATACTTGCAGAGCAGGACAGCACTGTATTTTGGGAAGTCTTTCTGTACCCTTCCTATTGCCTGCTTTGGTACAAATTTAAGGGGACAGCAGAGCCCTCAGTAGATGGAGGAGTTGAAAACCTGGAGTAGATTTCTTCTGTATGGCTTGCATACATGGGGAGAATACCCTACTGCCAAGAATGACACACCTATCTACTAGTGCTGCCCGATTTCCAAATCGATTCACTGATTCATTTCACGTGAATCGATTTGAATTGATTTGTTTTTTTAAAAAAACCAAACTCACCGATTTGTCGGCCCCCTTGCTTTAGAGACCTGTTCGACCTTTTTCTCTGCTGCCAGAGTCCTTCCTTCTAATGTAACTTCTGGTTTTGTGAAACTGGAAGTTACATCAGAAAAAAGGACTTCGGCAAAGGGAGCGCCGAGCGGACCTCTGTGCACGGATCAGCTGCAGCAAGGCTATCTCCTTCCCATCCTGCCACTCTGCTCCTGTGCTGCTGGTGGAAGTGGTGTGGTCTTGTAAGAGGAGCACCGAGAAGAGCAGTGGGAGGGAAGCGCGGGCTGCTCGGGATAAGTGACAGCAGACTCGGTTCGGTTCTCCTCCAATCCTGCAACAGTGATGCGGGCTCCCCAGTCCCTCGTACAGGAAGGGGGTGGGGCTATGGGCGGGCTCAGGTCCCAGCTCCTTGCCTTGAGTGTCTGAAGCTCAGATGGAGCCACGCTCGGAGGCGACAAAGGCTCCAGGGAGCAGATGAACCTCGCTTCTTCATTTATTAGCAGGGATCGGTGCACCCTCAGCCAAACTTTGCATTGGGTAGTTGGTGGACTGGAGCGGGTGAGATGGGGAGAAGATGGATGGAAGAGATGAACTTGGTGGGGGGGGGAGACGGACTTGGGGGAGATCATGGAGAGGAACTTGGGGGAGAGAAAGGGATGAACTCGGGAGAGATCATGGAGAGGGGAGATGGGGGGATGGAAGAAATAATGGATCTAAAAACAGGAGAGATGGATGGTTGATAATGGGATTTAGGGAGAGAAGGAATAGAAAGGGAGAGAAGTTGGACACAAGGGATGATGAGAGGATAGAGATACTGGATAGGAGGGTAGTTGGGAAGAGAAAGGGAGTGCTGTTAGACCCTGGAGTGGTGGGGAAGGAGGGAGAGGTGCTGGATGAAAGGGTAGTTGAGAAAAGGGGTTCATCGCTGCAGCTGGAGCTGAAAAAAGGAAAGATGCCAGACCTCCGGGAGAGGGGAAGGGAAACGGAAGGAGAGGACAGAGATGGAAGATGGATGGTTAGCACGGAGAAAAAAGAGATCCTGGCAAGCGAGTTATCAGACAACCAGAGCCTGGGACCAACATGATTTGATTTTGTGATTACAGTGTGTCAGATTTGAAATGTGTATCCTGCCAGAACTGTGAACGTGAGCTAGGATTTAACAGAGAGGAAAAGTCCTTTTTTGTTTGTTTATTTTGTTTACACCATAGTGCCAGTGTGGGTAGGAACGGGCAAAGGGGGTGAAGGCTATAAAATAAACCCACCAGGATGTTTGAAAAAAAAAAAAAAAACACACACCGAATTGGACAGGAAAATCGAATCGAAAAATCAATTCAATAGGCTGAATCAAATCGAATCAAATTTTTTTTTTTTCCTGAATCGGGCAGCAAGATACTAGCAAGGTACGAACCTAATCTGTTTTCTCATGATGATGAATATTTGGACAATAATATTTCTTAATTTGAAAACTGTCTTCCTTGTTCATTTGTGAAAACAAAAAAGGTTTTTACTCAACAATGGATGCTGCGACTAGGCCCTTTGGCCTTTATCTGCTATCATATTTCCAAAAAACATGTTTTTTCCCCAACCATTGTGACCACACTATGCCACTTGTCTTTACAGGAAAGCAAAGTTGCTTGCCTCTAGAACAGGCTTGTCCAACCTACAGGCTATAACCCAGCCTTCTTGGTGAACAGAAGCTCAGAAAATTGGGGGTAGGAGAGACATGTTTACTGCAAGATCCCAGCTTTCCCACTGAGGCTTCTTCATCCACAAGTTTGAACAATGCAGTGCCAGAAATTTGGGTTGATCTTGCAGTTAAGTTTCATAAGACTTGAAAAACTGATAATCAACCTGAACGCTTTCAGTGACTCAACCTTATGGATAAATGAGTCATGGTGGGGAAACTGGTAAGAATTTGAAGCTAAAGATAGATGAAGGTAAAGATCTGGGAGAAGGTAGGGTGGTTACATGAGAGAGAGACTGGGAGAGGCATGGGAAAGAGAGCATGAGTGTGCTCACTTACATGCATGATAGAGAATGAGATGGTGACTGGTTTTCGCAGCTAGCTGTAAGTAACCTGTAGAAACAGGGGAGAAATTGATTGGTTGCCACGGGGACAAGGCCTTCCACTGCCCTAAACAACGGTGAATGGCCTTGTCCCCGCACTAAAGGATCTGCTACATGTTTCTCCCTTCCCACCCCTCCCAGTCAGCAGCAGTCCTCCCTCTCATAGATCTAACAGCCCCGAATGCTGGACACACACACACACTCACTCACTCACTCACTCACACTCCTTTTATTCAATCTCTACATTATACTTGTCCTATACATAGTCCGCAAATACGGGAGGGTATATGGGCACAGAGAGAAGATGGCTAGACATATGGAAGTGTGAGTGATGGAGATTAAGTTCACTGACTAAATTATTCTGATATGTATTAATAATTAAGTATTGGTAAGTTGTAAAAGTACTGTAATGAAATTAACTGTGGGAGATAAGATTAAAATTGAATTGATTCAGATAATACTTGTTTGTACTAAATATTTAATAGCTGGTTTTAAGAATTTGAGTTATCCAATAAATATGTATGAGAGAGAACAGCATGCACTGCCTCTGCTGTAGGTAAATTTATCTTCAATGCCATAGTAAGGAGTCTAGGTTCTGGTAAAAAAAACCAAAAAAAAAACCCAAACCCCCACAAAGGTAAAGGGCTTTATGTGAAATTTTAATAGGTTTTTTTTTTAATTAGGTTTTTTTTAATATACCGCCTATCAAGGTTATCTAAGCGGTTTTACAATCAGGTACTCAAGCATATTATTATTGAAATATTTTGACTGAGTTAAATGATCCTCTAAATAAAGCTTTCAAATATGTTTGTTTTATTTTTTCACAGCCTTAAGTTGCTACTCTTTGCTATTTATGAGATTTGCATATAAGATACAGCCAAGAAACTGGCTCCTCTTTGCATGCCATATCACTAATGAAGGAGCACAGCTCATTCAGGGTGGACGACTGATCAAATACAAGTAAGATTTTATATGTGGTTTTTAAAATTTGTTTGCTGAGAAATGAATCATTTTTAATTTGTTTACTTGAAGTGATTACAACAGCATTCTAATTCATTCATTCATTTTCTATCCCGTTCTCCCCAAAGAGCTCAGAACAGTTTACAATTAACAGGTTACAATTTACCAGCAGTGCAAGATTTTTTCAATACAAGTTTTTATCTTTACTTGACACATACTAGGGATCTAATACCAATATACATAATATACAGTTTACAGGTTAAAGTGTAAGATTTTTCAATACAAGTTTTTATTCTACATACTGAAGATCTAGTACCAATATACATTTCTTTGTAATCCATTGATTGTAGGCAGGGAAGTTAGGTGAAGTGGTATGTTTTTATTGTTTTCCTAAAGTTGAAGTCCTTCAAGGGATCTGATCTCCAGGTGTTCTGCCACGTGTTTATCTAGCAAGGGTATGTAGAAGTCACCTCCACCAAAGCTTCAGAGTAATATGATTCTTTATTGCATAAACATCAGATAATATGTTTATGCAATATGTTTCTATATACAAATAATGCAGATAGACATCAGATATTATACAAGATATCAGCAGAGAATATCTATATACATCAAATGGAATACTTCACCATGTCTGGCACGCCCCCTTCCAATACTGATTGGGAATCTGATTGATCAAGGGAAAGGACCCAGTCCACGACATTCCCGAGGCTGCAGCAAGATTCAAAGTCCAGTCTGTGACTCTCAGTCTTGTATAGCATAGAAAGTGCTGAATACACACACAGACACTGCTGTTTCTGCAGTAACAACAGGTGTCTCCCTTATCTCCTAACTTTTACAGATGGAATGTTAACCGCTGCTCGAACCCTCCCTTAACATGAGAACTCTTCCTCGGCAAGACATGAAACAGTATAAGATATATATTTTTTAAAGCCCCCCCCCCCCGAACCACAGCTCTCTCCCCTGAAAAAAAAAGGCAGGAGTGATGCCCACTCCCTCCTGCCATCACACGGCTTACCGACAACAAAAAAACACCTCAAAACAGCAGGAATGATGCCTACTCCTTCCTGCCACCAACCCCGGACCCTGGACCCCTACTCCCTGACCCCCTCCCACTTCCCCATACCTCAAAATGTTGGGAGCAGGAGGCGCCTGAGCCAATCAGGGACTTCCTTAGGGTTGAGCCTAAGGAAGTCCCTGATTGGCCAAAGCAATGGTCAATCAGGGACTTCCTTAGGCTACTCCCTAAAAGTCCCTGATTGGCTCAGGCACCTCGGGCTCCTCCCTTGGGAGGGGCCCAAAGCACCTGAGCCAATCGGGGCCTTAGGCCCCTCCCTATTCATCATGTGATGCAGCAGGGAGGGGCCTAAGGCCCGCATTGCAGTGCAGGTGGCCTATGGAGCAGGAGGGACTAAGCACCCCTCCTGCTCCCAACTTTTTGAGGTACAGGAAGGGGGTCAGGGAGTGGGCATCCGGGGTCAGTGGCAGGAGGGAGTGGGCATCTCGCCTGCTGGGTTTTCTGGGTGAGGGGAGATATTTGCCAGCAGCAGGGAGTCTGCATCACTCCTGCCGTTTTGGGGTGTTTTTGTCGGGAAGCCAAGTGATGGCATGAGGGACTGGGCATCTCTCCTGCCTTTTTCTTTGTCCTGGAGGGGGGGGTGGGCTCTGCTTTTTTTTTCCATTGGTCAGATATTCTGCCATAAATAAAACAGCAGAAGCCCTGCCCCGACTCAATCATACACTGGGCAAATTGAGTACAGTCCTCCAGACCCACAAGTGGTCCCTCAGCACCCCTATGCTTTCAGCTCTGGGGAACCCCAACAGTGGTTGTTCTTGCTTCCCCCTCAGAATAAGAAACATTCTCATGTCTGCTTCGGACATATTCATACTTCACTGGAGAATGACTTTCTCTATGTTGTTTTTCCCCTTCTGGTCATGCCAAATTTGGTTCCCTCGCCTACTAGAGCTATTGTCCAAAGAACCATGGAGATTTGATCCTTTTCCAACTCTGATCATATAGAACGAAAGGTCCCCTCCTTCACCCAGACCTCTGCTTGGTTCTTGAAGACATAAAATTACCTTCCATGGATCTTTCAGCAGATGTTTCTGAAATTCTTTGAAAAAAAACCAAAAGGAATGATCCAAGATGGCGATCTGAGATAGGACGCGCTGAGCTGCGTGTCCCAGGATTGTGCCTTTTCAATTTCCTTAACGGTAATTACTTACCGCGATGCCGAAGAGATGGGGCCGGAGTGCCGCTTCTGCCTCGCGGCGTCCTGGAGCCCCGGGTCTCGGGAATATTCAAGATTTACTGCGGCGCATGCAGGAGGTCGCAGCGACGTCGGATGGCGGCCCGCTGACAACACAGGGAGGCGAAACCAACGTGAATGCTCCTGGGCCCAACACCACACTGAGCCCTGACGTTAGGGCACCGCCCCCGCAACCCCAGACGACCAGCTCTCCCAGGGGCGGGGAAACCCCGGATTCATTGGTTTTCTCCTCTCCAGAGGCAAGTAAGGATCCACTGGAGAGCTTGGAGGCTGGGGCCCACTTTTCTAGGGCCCCCATGGAGTTATCTGGGGGATATCATCTCTACATGAGGGGGAAAGGCTGAAGATATCCCCCGAAGGACTTCAGAACGGTGAGAACTCTACATTTACACAAGTTTCAACTGAATTGATTAAACCTGCAGAAGTGACTTTAGACTCTATCTGGGACTTAATGGCTGGTTTTGTTAAAAATATTACTCCTACACTTCAACAAATTGAAGGGAAAATTAAGGAATTGAAGGATTTAAGAGAAGAAACGAATACTTCTAACTCATCTGTTCAAAAAATAGAAAAAGAAATTGTATCATTGAAACAAATTCAAGAGGCCTTAGTTAAAGACAATATTAGCCTAAGGAAGAAGACTGAAATGCTTGAGAATAATTCACGCAGTAATAATTTAAGGTTAATTAACTTTCCAAGACTTGAGTTAGTAACACCTAGAGATATGCTTAAGAGATATCTAGTAGAGAACTTAGAGATACCCGAAGATTCATTACCACCATTTTCACGGGTTTATTATTTGCCTAATAAAGAACAAAATCAACAACTAAAAGAAAAACCTTCAGATCAAGAACTTCTAAATATATCACAGATCTTAGAAACATCTGAGAAGGATTTAGCATCACCAGCCACTATGATTATTACTTTAGCTTTGCCAATTGATAAAACATGGTTGTTAAAACTTTTCTTTAAAAATAGACAAAAAAGCTTTCTTGGTTATAAAATACAAATGTTCCCAGATTTGGCACGGGAGACGCAAAGGCGCCGCCGTGAATTTCTTCTTTTGAAACCTGGGGTTTTATCTTTGGGGGCAACCTTTTATTTGAGACATCCGTGTAAATGTATTGTATATCACCGTACTCTTAAATATGTGTTTTTTGAACCATCACAATTGACAAATTTCGTGGCTATGTCTCGCCTGAATGTTAACAATCTTTGAGCCCTATATTTAGGATATTGTGACCCTATCTCAGTGCTATAGTTCTCAGTTTCTTTTATAATTTTCTTTTTAGATAATTTCGCCAATTTTCTATAATTCTTGGATCCTAATTGTGGACTTGAGCATAAATAGTATATTTGTTTAATTTAAGATTTATATTGCTTTGTATTTGATATCTATTCTATTCTTGCTTTCTGTACAAGTGTAATACTTGAAATTTAAGTTGAAAATAATAAATAAATAAATAAAAAAAAACAAAACAAAAGGAATTGACCCCAAAATATCCACAAAGAAGAAAATCCAGAGAAAACCAAAAAAACTCTGTGGAGTGACGATGTTCCTAAATGGACTTTATTTGAAAGTATCAAAGTTCCAAAGGTACACTAAAATCATCCACATAAAATTAAATCATCCACATAAGAGCCTTTAAAGGACCTAGTCCACTAGGGATACAGGACCCAACACGGTCCGCGTTTCGACAAAAAGTCTTCTTCAGGGGTCCCTGGGGGTCCTATAAAGGTGAATACATGGGAAACAATTGTGTGGTGACCCCCAGGGACCCCTGAAGAAGACTTTTTGTCGAAACGCGGACCGTGTTGGGTCCTGTATCCCTAGCGGACTAGGTCCTTTAAAGGCTCTTATGTGGATGATTTACTTTTATGTGGATAGAATTATTTTATGTGGATGATTTTAGTGTACCTTTGGAACTTTGATACTTTCAAATAAAGTCCATTTAGGAACATCGTCACTCCACAGAGTTTTTTTGGTTTTCTCTGCAATTCTTTGAACTTAGAGGATGCCGCCTATGCAACGATATCACTTTAAATGGAAGAGATTCTCCCTCTGGTGTAGAATCAGGGCATTGGACCCTACCATATGCCCTCTTCTATCACTCTTAGATTACCTTCTTCATCTTTTTAATATTGGCTTAAAACCAAACATGAATGCTGCTAGTGCTTTCCAAGAAAATATTAATAAAAACTCATAGCGGAAGGAAAAGAACCAATTAATCTGAATCCCAAATATATAGAAAGTTCTGGAACTTTATCCCTCTATTTGCAAAGCTAGAGTAAACTTAAACCAAGTCATGACAATCATCAACTTAAAACTGTTGTTTTGGCTAGCCTGGCCCAAGAAGCATTCAGATGTAGATTAATTTGAGTTCACAGCATCTGCAGTGTTTCCAGAATTGATCCTTATTGAGGTCTGATATGAAAGAAATTAATAATGGTCACATCTAGGGAAATTTAAAAATACTAAAGTGTCCAGAACACAGGAATAATTGGTTCACTAGGAACTTATTTTATCTGATGCCTTTTCAGATTGGCAAAAAAGATACTTTCAGAATTAATCATTTATATTTTTTAAAGTTTAGTTGAGGTAAAATCATTGTTTTCCAGGAAATTAACGGTTATGAAATAACTTAACCTTTACACCTGTTGCTTGCTTATCCCTTGCCTGTTGCAACCCATCTGCTATATCTGACCTATTATCCCTCTAGCTTAGTAAAAGAGCCCTTTGGTCTTTACTCCTAGTTGTCAAAGACCACCAGAAGCCCAGATTTTCATGATAACTCTAATGAATATGTATAAGAGTTTTACATGCTTACTACTACCATTATATTTACACATACATACACTGTATATCTGTGTCCCTCAAACTGAGAGTGAAGACACTATAAGGAATTCAGATCTTGTACTCCTGAATGCTGTGGTATTATTATTGCATCTACTTTTCAGTGCTTAGAAATAGCATGTGATGTAAACAGGAGTTGCTTGTATTTTTTTCAGCTATTGAGAGAGCCTTGGTGCAGAAATGTCCAGAAGCAGAGTGAAAGTGATGAGTCTGGGAGGAGTGAAAATAAATTAAAATAACATGAGAAGACTGGTGGGAGGAATGGAAGGAGAGAGAGAATAAGAAGGCTGCAGCAGCACAGGGGATGCATTTGCAGGGGCAGAAATGTTCACTGGATCACTGAGTAGCTGCAGTCTGATTAGCACACTCCCAACTCAGACAAAAAAAAACCCCCTCCAAATTATTTTACATAGGGGAGGGGAAGGGCATGAGTGCATTTTGCCTCTGGCAAGCAAACCCTGCAGGAATATTAAGAACTGTTCTTTTTTTTTTTTTTTATTTAATCTTTATTCCTTTTTATTTCTTTCAACAAGTGTACAATATTATTACAATTAATTCACATAACTCACTTGACATTCTTAAACAATATTATTATACATGTTTTAATACCCCCCATCCACCTCCCATCCCTTCCCATATCAACAAAATATTTCGTCCAAACTTATACATACTTATACATCCCTCTTTCATAATACAATTAATCTTACATTAAATCTGTCCCTCCCCCCACCCTTTCTTCCTCAAACTCTTTATTCATTTTATTATACAAAGTAATGCACAACAATATATATCTCATCATAGTACATATATCCCCTTATATTTCATAACAACATATTTCCAATAAATTTACCCTCTTTCCTTTTCTATTCATACCTATATACCATGTTTCTTATATCCATTAATCAGTTGAAATATACCGCTAGCTAACTAAATTATCCTATCCCCCCCACCCCACCTTTATAAATTATCCTCTAAGGAAAAAGAATAAATCTTAATCATTATAATAATCAATTAATGGCCTCCACACCTCTTGAAACCTTTTAAAATACCCCCTCTGTACTGCAAGAAATCTTTCCATCTTGTACATATGACAAACTGAGTTCCACCAGAAACTACAATTCAGTCTAGAACAGTCTTTCCAATTAGTTGTTATTTGCTGAATTCCCACACCAGTAAGAATCATCAATAATTTATTGTTTGCTGCAGATATTTGGCATTTGGCCCTCATACACATTCCAAAAACCACTGTGTCATAGGATAATGCCACATGACTCTCCATCAATATGTTGACTTGATCCCAGATTGATATCCAAAATGCCTGAATATATGGACAATAAAATAAAAGATGGTCTAAAGTTCCAACTTCAATTTTACAATGCCAGCATCTATTAGACTTAGAGCAATCTAATTTTTGTAATCTAGTAGGGGTCCAGAATGCTCTATGCAACAAAAAGAACCATGTTTGCCTAATAGATGCTGACATCGTACCTTTAATTCTCCAAGACCAAATACGTGGCCATTGAGATGCATTAATCTGATGCTTAATCTCAATGCTCCAAATATCTCTTAATCCATTTTTAGGCTTCTTATTCAAATAATTAGATATAATTTTATACCACTTTGCGGCCTGATGACCCAGAAAATCTGCCTGGAAACATAAGAATTCTAAGCTGTAATGATCATTTAAAGATTTCCATTCAGGGAACCCCACCTGAATAGCCTGCTTCAATTGCAACCACTTAAAACTTTGTTTTTTATTCAGACCATATTTATGTTGCAATTGTGAAAATTCAAGCATCTTACCATTATCAATTATTTCCGTTAATGATCTTATACCTGCTTTAATCCAATCTTTCCAGACAACCTTAAACCCGCCTATTTGTATCTTGGAGTTTACCCAAATAGTCTGTTTCGATTTTAAAATAGAATCAGTAGTTAATTTGTCTATAAACCTTAATGTTTTCCAAGTATCCATTAATACTCTATTGTCCTTACGTATTCTAGGCACTTTTATACCAAGCAAAAGATCAAGCCTAAGTGGAAAGATAAGTGATCTCTCCATCTTTAACCACTCTGGTAATTGTTCCAAAAGCTCTGGGAGGACCCAATACATACCTTGGCGCATGATATAGGCTTGATGATACCTATAAAAATTGGGAAAATTTACCCCACCCTCCTCAATTGGTCTTTGCAAAGACACTAAAGCCACTCTTGCAATTTTACCCAGCCAAATAAATTTAACCAGAATACTATTTAATTTTTTATAGAAAGACCCCTGAAAAAACACTGGTATCATTCCCAATTGATAGCAAACCACAGGCAAAATCATCATTTTAACAGTTTGAACTCTTTCCCACCAGGACAAATGTAAAGGATTCCATTGCTCACACATCTCTGTTACTTTTTGTAATAAAATTTTTTGATTTATTCTCATTGTCTCTTCGAGTGTTTTATTCAACCAAATACCTAAGTACTTTATTCCATCCTCTTTCCATATAAAAGGGAAAGAATCAAATATACCTTTTGTACAATGCACATTTAAAGGTAAAATCTCTGATTTAGTCCAATTTATTTTGTATCCTGAGAATTTTCCAAATGTATCTATTACCTTCAGTAGACATGGAATTGTTGTTTCTGGATTCCTCAAATGAAGCAAGATGTCATCTGCATAAGCAGATACTTTATATTCCACTCCAGCACATGGAATACCCTGTATGTCCTTTGCCTGTCGAATAGCTAATAAGGGTTCAAGAACTATATCAAAGAGCAAAGGAGATAATGGACAACCTTGTCTAACTCCCCTCTGCAACTTAAAAGCATCTGAAATATTATTATTTATATATAAGCGAGCAGTTGGGGAGCTATACAGTGTTTGAATCATTTGTATAAATCCGGATCCAATACCAAACCACTCCATAGCTTGATACATGAAATTCCATTCTACACGATCAAAAGCCTTTTCAGCATCTAGTGATACCGAAAAAGCCGGATCATTAATTTGTTTTGTTAAATAATACATCTGAAATGCCAGTCTAGTATTATTAGAAGAGTGTCTCTGAGCAACAAATCCAGTTTGATTCATTCCTATTATATGCGGAAGAGCTTTAGCCAATCTTAATGCTAAAATCTTAGCTAATAATTTACCATCTACATTTATTAAAGATATAGGCCTGTAATTTGACACCAATGTTGGATCTTTATTTGGCTTTGGCAAAACAATAGTTAAAGATTCTGCCATAGTGCCTGATATACAACCTTTATTCAGTTGATCCTGATATAATTTTAATAAATATGGTAATAGGGAAATTTGAAATTCTTTATAAAACTCTACTGTAAATCCATCTCCACCTGGAGCGGTCCCAACTCTAAGGGATTTCAATGCCATTTGTAACTCTTTTAATGATATAGGTTTATCTAAACTTCCTTTTATATGATCAGGAACCTTAGGACCTTCAATTAAACTCAAAAAATCCAACCCATCTTTCTCTTTATTTAAATAAGACTCCGAAGAATACAGTGACTTATAATATTTTAAAAATTGTTTTAATATATTTCCAATTTGAGAATGTGAATTGCCTAACTCATCCTTAATTATGTTTACTTTTTCCTTCCTTTTCTTTGCTTTTAAATAATTTGCCAATAATCTTCCAGCCTTATTTGCACTACCATAATATACCGCTTGTTGAGCAAAAATATCTTTCCTTACTAACCCAGAGGAAATTTCATTATATTCACATTTTTTTTTTAACAATATTTGAAATGTCTCCTGTTCCCATTTATTAACCAATTTTAATTCCAAATTTTTAATTTCTTTTTCCAAATTTACATATTGCTTTCTTAGCTGTTTCTTTTTATATGCAGAATATGATATAATTTGTCCTCTCATAGTTGCTTTGAAAGCATCCCATAAAATTCCAATCGACATTTCCTCTAAATCATTAAGTAAAAAATATTCATTAATTTTAGTTTGAAATTCTGTGCAAAATTTAGAATCAGCAAGCAATGCATTATCAAACCTCCATACCGGTTTAGAATTATCTTGATCTACTAAATTAACTTCTATCCACACACCACCATGATCAGATATTATTATTGGTTCTATGTCAGCTTTTACAACTTTCTATACTATCTGATCTGAAACAAAAATATAATCAATTCTTGAAAATGATTGATGAACATGTGAACAAAATGTAAATTCCCGATCATTAAAATGAAGAATACGCCATATATCTTTTAAATTACATGATTGCATCAAATTATCTAACCCCATTGATTTCATAATTCTACTTGGTTTTTTATCCATTATTGGATCTATAACAGCATTGAAGTCCCCAGCCACCACTAAATTAGTAGTAGCCAGTGGTAAAATTAATTGTTGTAGAGACTTAAAGAATTCACTTTGATTCGAATTAGGGGCATATACATTTAACAACGCCATTGTATTATTGCCCATGCTCATGTCAACAAGTACCCATCTTCCTAGAGGATCTGCCTTAATCATATTAAACGTTGCTGGACATTTTTTATTTATCAATATTGCTACTCCTGCCTTCTTTTTTATCGCTGGTGCAAATAAACATTGTTTTATCCAATTATCTGACAGCTTCATAGACTCTATCCCAGACAAATGTGTCTCCTGCAGAAAACATATATCTATATTCTGTTGTTTGATATATGACATTACCTTTTTCCTTTTTACTGGGTGATTCAGGCCATTAACATTTAAAGAAAATATTTTGAAAGTCATTACACAAATAAAAATTTAATATCTAAGAATCTCCACTTCAATATCATATTATACTCCTTTTCCTTATATCCATACTGTAAATTATCTCGGTCCCCTTCCCCCCAACACCTCCCTATCTCTCTATCAACATATTTCCCCCAATTCACAAAATCTTTAATAAATACTATACCAACATCTCTTCCTCCCATTCCCCTCCCTACTCCCTCCCTTCCCCCCCCCAATTAATAATGCAAACTTGGAAACGCTCATATATAATCAGGTGACAAAAAGCTCCCTTCAGGCTCTGCCATATACATCATTTATCACTCTTAATAAGCTACATTATATAATATAATATCTTTCAAATAATCTACTAAGTTCAAATTTCATTTTTTTTTTTTTTTTTTTTTGTTATGTTTTTTTTTATTTTTCATTTCTTTTTTTCTTTTTTTTTTTATTTCTTCCCCTCCTTCCCCTTTTTTTTATTTTTTTTCCCCCCTCATTCCACCCTTTTTCCTCCATTCCCTTTTCTTCTTCCACCCTCACTCCCCTCCCCACTTATCCTTAAATTATAAAACATCTATAAATTCAGAATCTTTCCCTCACATGCCCAAGAAACTCATTTTCTTATACCAATATCTTTTAATATTAAATTGAATTTACTACAAATAAATAAATCAATATTATTGTATTCCTGTGAAAACAATTACATGTTAATAAATTATTCAATTTTCTAATTGCATACCCCCTTTAATTAATCTAAAATCACCTTCTTAACCTTAAACATTAAAGTGATATTAAAATATATCATTATATATCATAAATAAACAATTTCATCAATCTTCCGCTTTGTGTAGAAAAACTCTCCAAGCATATTCAGCTTCTCCCCATCTCTTCAATTCTTCATGTCTTTATATCAGCTGCTTGTTTTAACTAATTCATCACTATTATGCATCCATTTTTATCGTTCATTCCCTTTTTTTTTTCATAAAATCCCTAAACAGTTTCAGTTCCTTTAATATATTATAGTCATATAAAAGTCTGAATAAATCCAACCACACTTTCCAGTTTCATTATATTTAAATTGTCATCTATGTTTCTACAGAGTCATTCATACACTGAAGAGTCAATCCAAAAGAAATCTGATGTTCTTTGCTTTACAGTCAATTCATAGTGAAATTATTCTTAAATCCTGTTCAGATACTGCTTTATTCTTTACATCTCATACTTTCCTTGATCTTTCTTTCACTTCTTTCAAGTCACTTTTCTTCCAAACAACTTGCATTTTTTTATAATAAGTTTATATTCTCTTTAAATTTAGGATTTATCTGCAATCAGGCTTCTGTCTCCTTCATATTTCCAAATTCTTTTCCTTTTTTAGCGCAGTTCAAGTAATCATCCAATACAATTCTTTTTCTGTTTAAACCACCTCTTTTCCTGTAAAGTGTCCTATGCACTTAAGGAAATCTCCATCATCTACCGCCCTTTCCTTAATCTTTGAAATCATGAGTGTTTCCATTAATATAAAGTGCTCTTTGACCTCAGCTAGACTATATTCAATTCTAAAGTGTCAAGAATGTTATAAAGCTGACATCAATATATTCCAGCACTTCAAAAAGAGTCTATAGCAGGATCCTATAAATTGCTGTTTATTGCCTGGAACATCAATATCAGATAAAGGGCTGGAAATGTTACTTAAAACTGCCCTAACTTCTGTAGGGAGCCTAATTTCAACAATTAGAGCCAGTCATTCTTAGTTTATATTTAACTTTTAATATCCACCTCAATCAGAGACATCAGAATGTTCATTCACATTAATATCCCTGAGATTCATAGCATGTGGAATGATGTCATCATAGAATCCTTGCATCCACATCCTTCCATTCAGTTCCATCAGTAATTCAAATCTGTTCCATTTTTAACTGTAACTCCCAAAGTCCAATTCTCCATAAAATATTCTATATCAGAAACCAATCAAAACAAATAAAAAATCAAATGAAGAGAGGAAAAAAAAAAAACAACAAAAAACAACATCTCAGAATCAAAGTATTTCTTACTCCAATCCTTCTGTTAAATTCTAGTCTCAGTTTATGTATTCATAGGCTGTTCACATTGCTCTAAGAATTCTTTTAATTTCAAAGGATCATCAAAGTTTGAAGTTTTATTTGCAAAAGTGACCCTCATAATAGCTGGGTACATTAAACCGTACCTTGCTCCAATCGCTCTAAGCTGTGGTCTCAATTCAAGCAATTTTTTCCTTTTTTGAGCTGTTGCTTTTGCAAAATCTGGCACTATATATATTTTAGAATCCTGGCACTTCAAGGTCTTATTTTCTTTTGCCAGTCTTATAATTTCCTCCACATGCTGATAACGGAGCAGCTTACAAATTAAAGGACGCGGACCCTTTTGATTATCATATCTTTTAGTCGGGACCCTGTGCGCCCTCTCTATTTCCAGAGGAAATTTAACTGTCAGAGGTAGAATTTTTGGTAAAAATTGCTCAAGAAAGGCAATAGGATTATTTTTTTCTACCCCTTCCGGGATCCCAATCAGCCTTAAATTATTTCTTCTTTCGCGATTGGAAACGTCCTCAAGATCCCTCTTTAATATTTCTATTTCTTTACAGTCTCTCTTGCATTGAGCTATTTCTTTTTCTGTTTTTTCCACTCTCTTATCTAATTGCTCCACTTTAACATCCACCACCTTCAAACTTAATTTAAGCCCTGCCAGCTCTTCTTTAACTTCCTGTATATTCTTTGCATTTTGTAAAACTATTTCCTTTATCTGCCGCAGTTCCTTAACAATGTCAATATCTTCTGTCTCATCCGTTGGCAATGGAACTTTAGAGGGGGCTATCGGCTCTATTTTTGATCTTTTATTACTTCCTCCTACTGAGTTAGCTTTTGTCAGCTTACCCGATGCCATTATGCTGTTGATCCTCGTCTTTTTAATGAATTTCAAATGTTTTTCTGTAGCTATATTTTATTTATTTGAGCCTTTTTTACAGAGCAGTTCAGTCACCCGACCATTCTCCTTCGTCTCCAAGCCACGCCCCTAAGAACTGTTCTTTATAAAGCGTGTGTACATGTACTTTTGCGAACCCCTACAGACTTGCTTTTGGAAGTGTTTCTATTTTATGCTTGTGAGTTGCAGTGCTAACTTCAGTGCCTCTTAACAAAAAAAAACCAAACAAACATATAAAGAATAGCCATACTGGGACAGACTGAAGGTACATCAAGCCCAGTATCCTGTTTCCAACAGTGGCCAACCCAGGTCACAAGTATCTGGCAAGATCCAAAAAGAGTAAAACAGATTTTCTGCTGCTTATCCTAAGACTAAGCAGTGGATTTCCCCAAGTCCATATTAATAATAGCTTATGAATTTTTCCTCTAGGAAATTATTCAACCTTTTATTAACCCTGCTAAGCTAACTGCTTTAACCACGTTCTTTTGACAGTGAATAATTCCATGTGGAATGAAAAAATATTTCCTGCAGTTTGTTTTAAATCTACTACTTAAGAGCTTCATCGCATGCCCCCTGGTGCTAGTATTTTTGGAAAGAGAAAGTGAATCATTCATATCTACCTGTTCCACTCCTCAGTATTTTATAGTCATCTCTTCTGAGCCTTCTCTTTGGCTGGCTGAAGAGCCTTAGCTGCTTTATCCTTTCCTCATAAGGATTTCATCAAGTCCCCTATATCATTTTTGTTGCCCTTTTCTAATTCCACTATATATCTTTTGAGATGCAGTGACCAGAATTGCATGCAGTATTCTAGGTGTGGCCACACCATGGAGCTATTACACAGGCAATATAACATTTTCCATTTCTTTCCTGATGATGCTTAACATTCTATTTGCTTTCTTAGTTGCCACTGCACACTGAGCAGACACCTAGATCCTTTTCCTGAGCAGTGACTCCTAATGTGGAACCCTGCATCACATAGCTATAGTTTGTGTTCCTCTTTCCCACATGCATCATAATATTGCTAATCACCAATTTCAAAATGTGACTAATTCACCCCCCCTTTTTTTTATGTCACCCTGTGTCCTGTAGATAGTTTCTGTGAGTCGTCCTTTGATTAGTAGTGTAATTATCTTATAATAATTTAAATGTTAACTTTATTTTCACTTGTCTTCTATTTCTTCTCAGCTTGACAAAGAAGAAGGCATAAGCTTGACAAAAAGGAAAGGGAATGAGATGCTGTGCATAAGAACAAAAGAAACAGCATTGTCAGCTCCAGCCACCTCCTTGCCTACCACATCTGTATATCCTTATGAAGCCTTGCTAACAAATATTCATCATTGACTCTAGTTTTATTAATAAATAACAAATAAAAGAAATACAGGATCTAAATAAATACCACAACCTTATAAAATACTGAATTTTTACTTACTCAGTTTCAACCAATAAATCTCACGTATGCAGCAATCATTTTTGAAATAAGTCTGTACGTCTTTTAAAATAATAAAAATGGTACAGATCTATATGCATTTGTAGTGGAAAATACATGGTGTGGAATCTATTTTAAGTTTTGCAGTTCAGCATTACATAGACACAAAAGTGTAACATTTTAATGAATTGCCAAATCTCTCCAAACAGTAGTTCAGAAGCTGGTTGTAATTTTCCTCAGTGTATTAAACATTTTATACAAGAATGTTCAACTGACTCTTTCAAAACTTATTTAGTAATATACCATTTCATTTATTAGGAGTTAACTGCCTTTATGAAGAGATTTACCCAAGGCAGAGTACAATTTAACAATTATATTAACAGCATAACAGTAAAATGATAAATGTAAACATAAATACAGTCCATGAGGTAAACTTGGAAACAGGCAAATTGAATTTGAATAACAGAAATAGCATGATATACACATTAAAACAATTCTTATAACAGAAATTATAAATAACAGCAGACAAATTACCAGTATAAATCATGATGGGGAGGAATATTCATATTAACTTATGAAATCTGCACAATACAAATGAAATCTCTTAATAGGGAATGTACTAGGAAAATCATATAACATAGATATAATAAACACAATGTCAGCATAATCACACACCTTAATAGGCACATTAGAACATTCAAATAACAGATACGACGATCACAATGCCAATACAATACAATACCTTGATAGGAAACCAAGAGGGCAAGTGCAATTGAGACACAAGGCATGGTATTTTAGAAAAGGTATACATCTTGTATCGTGAATGTCTAAGTCAGTACATTGCTGGTTGTACTTGTATTTTAGAACAGGATCTGCTGACATAGAGCCTGTTCTGAAATACTTGAAGAAATGGATGTCCAGCATGAACATCTGTTTTGCAGTATGATGCATCTAAAATATGAAAAGGGGACATGGACATTTGTTGGTCATTTTTAGTACCAGGAATGAAATACGATCACAGAACCCAATATCCAAATTTGGTCCTGTAGGGTACAGTGTAGTTTTTGCAGGAAAGGTGTAATATTGTCATACAACTTAAAATCATCTATTACTCCTGGCAGAATTCTATGTGTCTGCACAATGCAGAATTTGCACAGAATTGCATAGTCGCACTGAATTCCCCCTTTCCTGCGCAGAATCACAGAAATTGACAGCTATCAGGTTGCTATATTGGCAGAGATTCCCACATGCTGCCTGTTGTTAATCCAGAAATCTCTCCATAGCAGGCAATGTGTGAGAATCGCTGCTGATACTGTGACCTGATTAAGCAAGCTTGATTAAGGGGAGGAAGGAAAGATGCTGGCACGTGTTGGGAGGGGTGAGAAGAAGGAAAGATGCTGAGCTGACATAGGGGAGGGGAGGGTGAGAGGAAGTAATGTTGCTGGCAAAGGGAGAGTGGAGGGGGTGAGGGGAAGTAAAGTTGCTGGCACAGGGGGAGGGGAGCGAGACATGCATTGTGAGGGTGAAATGCTGCACATGGTAATGGAGGGGGATATAGAGGTTTGACCTAGAGCATAAAGCAAGGGGATGTGGGATCCAGGAGCAGAATGGAGGGAGGGGGAGAGTGGGAGATAGGCTATAAGGGTGGGGGAAGGAAGACACAGAATGGTAGAACCCTGAGGGGGAGGAGAGGGTTGCAAGGAAACAAGAGGGTAGAAATATGGTAATAGATACATTGATGAGGAAAGGGAATGAAGGGCTGAAAAAGGAATTAAGTATGCCATTAAATTAAGGACCAGAAACTTTGAAATAAATTGAAGAACCTTTTTTATGTATTACATAATTAAGCTATGCAATCTGTTACTAGATGATATGGTCAAGGTGATTAACACAGCAGGAAGATTCAAAAGGGTTGAACAATTTCCTGGAGGAAAAGTCCATAAAAATGATTAGGCAGGCAAACTGAGACGGCAATTCCTTATAAGAAACAGAACTACTTTTTATGATAGAAACAGAGAAATATGAAGGCAGATAAGGCCAATTGGCCCATCTTGTTTGCCCTTCCACAGCATCCACTATCTCCTCCTCTCCCTAAGAAATTCCACAGGCCTGTCCCATGCTATCTTGAGTAAAAGTACAGTGTCTTTACCACCTTCACTGGGAGACTGTGCTATGCATCTGTAAAGTAGTATTTTCTTATATTACTCCTGAGCCTATCACCTGTTAACTTCATCCTATGCCCTCTCCTGGAGTTTTCATTCATTTGAAAAAGGCTCGCCTCCTGTACATTAATGCCACAGAGATATTTAAGCATCTCTATCTTATCCCTTCTCTCCTATCTTTCTCCTAGAGTATACATATTAAGTTCCCTATGTCTGTCCCTATATGATTTATGATAAAGACCACTAAGTAGCAGCCCTCTGGACTGAATCCATCCTATTTAAATCCCTTTGAAAGTGCAGTCTCCAAAATTGCACACAGTATTCCAAACAGAGCCTCACCAGAGACTTATACAATAGCATCACCTCCCTTTTCTTAGTAGCCATTCCTTTCCTTATGCACCCAAGCATCTTCCTGGCTTTGACCATTGCCTTTTCTACTTGTTTTGTCACCTTGAAATCATCAGACACAATCACCCCCAAATCCTGCTCTTCTGTGCACAGAAGTACTTCGCCTCCTATACTGTACTACTGTTCTGGATTTTTGCAGCCCAAGTGCATAATCCTGCATTTTTTAGCATTAAATCTTAGTTGCCAGTGGTACGGACCATTCTTTAAACTTTGTCAGATTCCACCTCTTGTTATCCACACTCTTTGGGGTGTCTACCCTATTACAGAACTTTGGCAAGGTTTGTCTTTTTGTGGATGATACAATTTTTCCACAATATCACTCACAAAGATGTTAAATAGAGCCAACCCAAGGACAAATTCCTGTGACACTCCACTAACATCATACTTTTTCTGAGCAAACCCCATTTACCACTACTCTGTCTCCTTCCACTTAACCAGCTTTTAATCCAGTTTGTCACTTTAGGGTTCATACCGCATGCATTCAGTTTATCATTCACCTCTGCGGCACTATGTCAAAAGCTTTGCTTAAGTCCAGGTACACTACATCTAGCATCCCTCCCATATCCAACTGTTTGGTCACCCAGTCAAAGAAATCGATCAGATTCATCTGACTAGACTTGCCTCTCGTAAAACCATACTGCCTCGGGTCCTGCATTCTATTCACTTCTAGAAATCTCACTATCCTCCACTTAAGAAGCGTTTCCATTAGTTTACTCACTACTGAGGTCAGACTAACCAGCCTGTAATTCCCAACCTCTTCCTTACTTCCACTCTTGTGCAGGAGGGACTACATCAGACACTAAGGAAGCATTGAAAAGATGAGACAATGGAGCCACCAGAACCTCTCCGAGTTCCTTGAGTACCTTCGGATGTATCCCTTCAGGTCCCATTGCTTTGTCTATATTTAATTTAGCAAGGTCCTCACAAACACAGTACTCTGAGTCTCACTTTCGATCTACTACATATGCATTCCCATTTGTGTTCATTTTCTGTGGTCCTACCCCTGGTTTTTCATCCCTGAACTCGGAACAGAAATAATTAAGCAGTTCAGCCTTATCCTTACTGATTTCTGTATATTTGTCCCCTTCATCCTTGAGCCTGTTCAAGCCAGGGCCAAAAGAATTACCAGAATGGACTCCTCCTCCCAATATGACTGGGCTAGGGATTCTGTTCTGTGAATTCAAATAACAGACATGAGAAAAAGCTGTGTAATATTCAAATACATATTTATTAATGCTTTTCATGTCTGGGGTGAGCCATACACGTTATCAAATTTTCTGCTCTCTAAAGGACAAATCCAAGTCAAAGAAATTTATACCATATGTGACATTTGTAATAATTATTATGTTAGAATACAATGGCACAGTTGATCACATGACTTCCTTCCCAGGAATACATCATGTCACTTTACATTTAAATTCTAAATTTGCCAATGCTAAGCCCAATTTGTAAACCCACAGAAGTCAAAAAATCACTTAATAGGTGTAATAGTGAAATTAATACTTCTAGAACACACACTTAGAATTCAAAAATATGCTCAGAGACACGAAGGCAACAACATGGAGCCGCAGCCCCAAGAGAAAACTGCCTCACCACCCAATCATTGAATATTGTAAATTTCAGTGGAAAACAACATTTTTTGCTGCAAACTGGCATAGAGAAAGTTCTTATACTTTGAACAGTCACAAGCAATCACTTAGCTTGATCAAAGGTTCCGACGGGGCCCGTTTAGATCCTGTGTCAGGGAACCAAATGGAGCACTCAGCAACGCTCTCAAAAAGTGGTGATACCTCTGAAAGCATAAATAAAATACTTCAATTGTTATTCAAAATAGTCATGCAGTGTAAAAAATTTCCTTAATTACTTATTCCCGGCAAACCAGAGAGTACCCACCAAAAATTCAAGTTTTCAGCCATGGCAAATACCGGATGGGATATTACATTATCATATAATGAACAACAAGCTACGGATCTCCTAGCTGAATTTCATCTATTCTCAGCCTCTAAACAAGACTCAACTTTTTCTGATTGGGACCAGCTTGAATCTACACAAAAACAAATAGTACATGCTGAATTGCACGCAGCCACATTGGTCAAACATATCCCTAGGGGATTATGAATGAGAACTGAACCACGACTATTTTTGGAAAATACTTTTTTAAATAAATGGAATGCCATTCTTAATAAATGTTCATATGATTTGATGCTCTTAATTATAGAGACTACAAAGGTAGAATTAGATCTTTGTAAGACTGACCTTCAAAATCATGTTGACTCTTTGAAAACCACTGTTCAAGAAGATACTTATATAGTACAAATGCTGGAGTTGACTAAGAAAATGGATGATTTCAGAGCAGAACTAAGGGGTACTAAAATCAAAAAATTTCATAGAGATGAAATAGATTTCCAAAAGGGTTTTGTGTACAGTTGGATGGACAAATCAAAGCGCAGATTAATTAAACGCCCTACCTATGCACAAACTTCCAGCGATACATCTGAGGATGATGTACAACATGCAGGACGGTCTGTTACCATCACTGGAAAGCCTTTTTTATCAGGGATATCCAAACCTACCAATCAGTGTCCGATGAGACACAAGAACCAGAAACCATAGTTCCATCAAATGTCTTTAATTTGTCAAGTGAATATTGAATTAGATGTTTTGAATAAAGGTTTATCATTTGTGCCCATGGTGGGGTATGCCAAACTTGATACCAGGATATGTTTATATAAATTCATGCGCAAGTTGACATGACATTTCTTCCAGGATGTAGTAGATAATCCAGATTATGTGAAATCCAAAAGACATAGATCAACGTGTTCTCCTGGCTCCACCAATCCACATATTAAAGCATTTGAACAACTTTGTGGCGAAAGATGTTCAAATCATGAAATCATCTGATAATCGCTTAAGATACAACTTAACAGTTAAACAGTGAGAAACATTGAACGTTCTTTCAAAAGATAAGAATATAATTATCCGCCCCGTGGATAAGGGAGGGGGAGTTGTAGTTATGAATGCTACAGCGTATATCCAGGAAGCCCGTCAATTATGTGATATCAATTACTACTCACCTCTGGATCAGGACCCCACATCTGAGTTGGCTGAGATAATTTCCCACGTATTATTGCAATCTTTGGAAATGAAAGTTATAACAGGGCAAATACAAATTTTTTAAATTTACTCATGCTATTATTCCAGTTATATATTTTGTGCCTAAAATTCACAAATCTATAGTGAATCCTCCTGGATGTCCCATAGTGGCGGGTATTGGATCCATACTTGAACCCTTGTCCAAATTTTTGGATTTGCAACTTAAGGAAGAAGTTCCTAAAATTACATCGTATCTTAAGGACACAACTGACATGATAAACATATTGGATGAGTAAAATAATGTTCTCCCTCAGGCAATTTTGGTATCCTTGGATATAGCTGCGTTATATATCAATATTCCCCAAACAGCTGCTCTGGATATCATACAGGAGCATTTACATAAAATGGACTTGCCATCTAAACGGGTTCAGTTTTTGGTACATATAGACCGTATTGCATTAAGCAAAAACTATTTTTCAGTTTGACAATACTTTCTTTTTGCAGACTAAGGGTACGGCGATGGGGGCCAAAATGGCCCCCACTGTGGCCTGTTTATATGTATCATCTTTTGAAGAAAACATCTATACCCTTCCCACCATTTCAAGAACATCATGATATGGAAACGATATATAGATGATGTCTTCGCAGTGTGGCTGTGATCAGGTGCTGAATTGATGACATTCATGGAGTGGTTAAACCAATGTGACCAGAATTTACAATTTTCAGTTAATTCTCATCCATCCCAATTAGCTTTTTTGGACATTAATGAGGGGCTTTTTCATACCACCATTTGTAGGAAACCCACTGATTGAAACAATTTGTTGAGGTATGATAGTCATCATCCAAGGCACCTGCTCAACAACATGCCCACAAGGCAATTTTTACGACTAAGGCGCCTGTGTTCTACTCGCCAAGAATTCATTAGTAAGGCTGAGGAAATGAAGACATGTTTTGTTGAGAGAGGGTACCCCGCAGCTGTAATAAGAGAGCCCTACATACTCAAAGAGATATCTTATTGCTACCTATGGCTAAACCTATGGAATCTTCAGTGGTTTCTGTGTTACCATATTCACACAATGCATTTAAAATAAAACATATTATCAACTCTCATTGGAATGTTCTCCAGTATCATACTATTTTTGAACAACCACCGAGATTTGCCTATTCTCGGAGACGGAACTTGAAACAACATCTTATGAGAGCGCAATTTAGTTCCAGCAGAGAGTTAGATGTAACCATGAAGTGTGGGCATGTGCCATGTGACAACTATAAAGTATGCCAGTACAGTGTTCCCTTACAGGACATGAATGTTCCAGAGTGGGTTAAGGCCCGCAGGTTTCAGAGGAGCACTGATCGTAAAACTATTGGTGTAGTATATGTTACACAGTGCCCCTGCAAGCTACTTTACATTGGGAACACCAGTCGAAGTGTCCGAGTGTGTATTAACCATCAAGTGCTGGAAGCCTCATTGGTCCAACATTGGTTGGATAAAGGTCATCCAATCTCATCTTTAAGATTTTCAGTATTGGAGGCTCCTGTCCTCCCCCGTAGAGGCAATCTTGGTGCATAATTACTGGTCAAAGAACAAAGTTGGATTTTCTGATTAGGAACTCTATTTCCTGGAGGGTTGAATAGTGAAATTGAGTGGCTGCTTTTCTGTAAATGCTGACCTAATTTTTGATTTTCTGTAAGTGCTGACCCAATCTTTGATTTTTCTTTTTTATTTTATTCATTCATTTTTTCAATTATTATTATTTTCTTTATTTTTTTCTTTTTCTTGTGATTTACACTTTATGATTTATCTCTGGTGAGATGGAAAAATTTTGATAGCAGCAGTGTCAAGACGCTGGAAACTGGAATGTTTTAAATGTGTTTTTTTAACAGCTCTACCAGTTTTTTAGGTTAAGGGCGCCCTCTAGTGGAAAACGGCTTGCATGTGAATAGCTGTTATGTTTTTGATATGCTTTTTTACTGCTCCACACGTCCCTGAGGCCCCTATGTCCTGACACCAGCTGTTCTGCTATCTTTAAAAATCAGTAGCCTTGCTGGTTTTTGGGCCTTGAAGAAATCAGTGGAGGAGGCTCCTATATATGAATGAAATTTGAATTTTTGGTGGGTACTCTCTGGTTTGCCGGGAATTAGTAATTAAGGAAATTTTTTACACTGCTTGTCTGTTTTGAATAACAATTTAAATATTTTATTTATGCTTTCAGAGGCATTACCACTTTTTGAGAGCTTTGCTGAGTGCTCCATTTGGTTCCCAGAAATAGGCCCCAGAACCTTTGATCAAGCTAAGTGATTGCTTGTGACTGTTCAAAGTATAAGAACTTTCTCTATGCTAGTTTGCAGCAAAGAATTTTGTTTTCCACTGGAATTTACAATATGCAATGATTGGGTGGTGAGGCAGTTTTCTCTTGGAGCTGCGGCTCCATGTTGTTGCCTTCTCTGGGCATATTTTTGAATTCTAAGTGTGTGTTCTAGAAGTATTTATTTCACTATTATTGAGTGATTTTTGACTTATGTATTTTTCTCTTTAATCACTCTTAGTAGAGTACCAGTTTTTTGGTTTTCCCCATATATATTTGGACTCAATTTGTAAACCCAGCAGGTGGCAGTATTTTACTTTTTCCTTATAGCCTTTGCATAACCTTCCTTAAATGTGATGTGCATCCTAAGCTATGGAAAGCAGACACCCTTTTTTTTGTTCTCTCTGTAAAGGCCTCCTTCCTGGTTTTTTGCTATCCTATAATGAGATCCCTTATACCAAACACAAATGAATCCCTGTCGGTTCTTAACATAAGCTTTTCCTTTGTTTTAACTTTTTCCTCTCTAACTCTGGGCTATTTTTTCCTTCTGAGAATTGCAGCTTACAAAAACTTTATTGTCACTTAGTTTGATTCTATCATAGCCAATTTAAAATAACCTTTTACAGACAGTTCCACAATTTTGAAGTTAATCTCCTTGTAGCACCTTACATGCTTTTATTTTCCAGTTTTAATTATTAATAGTAGCTGGGCACGCCCATGGGGTCTCCATATCTTCAATAAGCCTCACTATGCCATTTTGGCACTTCTTATCACATATTTACTTGTGATAAAGCCTAACCCATTGTTGGAGATGGGATGCTGGACTCAATAGACCTTGGTCTGCCCCAGCATGTTTTTTCTTATATTTTTATGTTAATCTGTTTATCTCCAGGGACAAGTAGGATGCAGGCCTCACAAATGGAATGTCTTTGCTGCAGATTGCTTTCATTAAAAAGGGAAAATACAAAGGTGCTGCCACCAGGGAAGTACTAAAACTTCTTTTTTTTTCCTTTTTGTAATGAAGGAAACTTGGAAATGAAAGCATAAGGGCTCTAGGGGTGACCAAACCTATCATATTGCAAAGCCCAGTAATAAAGTGTTTGAATGTATGGATTAAAGTTCATGGTGTAGTTCTGCAGATCTTCTCCATAAAAGATGACATCAAGTAGGCTACTGACACAGCCTTAGCTTAAGATATTATCAGCTTGGTCATGATCTTCTAACATTAAGCTCCTTGGATAGAACAAAGGAGATGCAATCTGCTAGATAACTGGATTGTTTAATGCTTTACTACAGCGCTCCCAGGTTAAAGCTGGGTGGGCTTCATAAGGATTTTAGCTCACTCCAGGTAGACTTGTTTACAGCCCAAAAGTGCATAACATACTTTCACTATTAAGTACACATGGCTTAGGAAACAAATTTGGTAGGACAATCTATTTATTAAGAACATAAAAATTGCTGTATTGTGACAGGCCGAATCTCCATCAAGCCTAGTATCCTGTTTCCAACAGTGGCCAACCCAAGTCCCAAGCACCTAGCTAGATCCCAATTAGTAAAACAGATTTTCTTTCTTAGGAAGTAAGTATGGATGAGTTTGCAGAACCACTCTATTGTTGATAGATCATTCACCTTAGTACTGGTATGCTGAAGTGACTGCCACCACACTAAGATGGTCTAGGTCTCACATGTATTGGTTCAAAAGAGCTTTCATCCTCTGGGTTGGAACAATATTGGGATCTCAAGAAACGGTTGGTGGACTGAAGGGAAGCTTCAATGGAAGCAAGCCCCTTATCAATAGAACAACTTAAGGCTGCACAGAATGTTTCCCTTCTTTACAGTAATAAGTGCCAACTGCACTAAAATATACCCCAATAGAATTGGCCACAAAAAAGAAGTAAAAGGTTCTTGTATGCTTGCGGGATGGGTAAAGGGGCATTAGACTATAACACCATACTTAAATGGCTGACAGTCAAGGATTGGTGGTACAGTATTTGCAGTATTAGATAGAGTGTGAGCCTACCGGGACAGACAGAGAAAAATACTTGAGTACCTGAATGTAAAGCACTTAGGCTATAAGTGGTCTATAAATACTAAAAATAAAATAAATGGTTTAAATCCTATATATTAGACCATCAATTTTAACAGTAGCACATCACTGTTTTGGATAATGAACTGTGGGGAACTAAAGCAATCTACACTATCACTCTAGTCGATTCAATGTATACCTAAAGCCTCTAGCTACGAGGGAGTGCTGAAAAGTTCTCAGCCCAACCAAGAAGGGAATGACATGAAGCCATGAAACTTACAAGTTATTCCACATAGTCAACCCTAAGTTCAACACATTTGGCACATTGTGTCTGAAGTTTCTATAACCCTTCCAAAAAAATACTCTGGATGTCTGGTCACTGAAATACTGCTCCGCTTCTGCAATCACCTCTGAATCACACAAAAATTGTCACCTTTTCAAACTTTTTAAGGTTTGAAACAGAAAATAGATGGAGCAAGATCTGGTGAGTGGAGTGGATGGCTATGCACTGAAACCCCGACTGTGTCAAAACATTCATCGCTTTGATAGCCTTGTGAGCAAGTGCATTGCCCTGCAAAAAGAGAACTCCTTTTCACAGCTTCCCTCTCCTTTTTAATTTCAATGCCTCCTTTAAATCAGCACAGCAAGCTATAGTAGTATTCTAACATTAACTGTTTAGCCCTTTGGAAGCTAGTCAGTCAATAAAACATCTTCCTGATCCCAAAACACTGACTATGACCTTTCCTGCTGACTTTTGGGTCTTTAATTTCCTTGGCCTTGGAGAACCTGAGTGCTATTGCCTGGACTATTGTCTCATGATCATAGTGGTGTAGCCATGTTTCATCAATAGTAACTAGTTGTTCCAAAATGTTGTAAAATCAACTTGGAAGTGCCCACTTGCCATTGTTTATTGTCAGTATTCAAACATTTGGGCACCCACTTGGCTGACAGCTTCAACATACCCAGCTACTCGTGGATTATATACTCAATACATTCCCTGGATATCTGTAGCAATTGTGTTAGCTGATATTCGCTGATCTGCCAAAATCAGGTCGTGGATATGGTCAACAATTCTCAGGAATGGATACCATTTGAGGTTTCCCAGACTTTGCTGCATCTTCAGTCTCAATCTCCATGCTGAAAGTTTGCACACCAGTTCTTCACTAAGGCGTATGATGGGCATTTGTCACTCAATGTTTGCATCGTACATTCCTGGATTTCCTTTGGAGTTTTCTTCTGTAGGAAGAGGAACTTCATGATAGCTCAGAGTTCCACACTTGAAAATTCCACACTTCTCATTGACATGGTTCAATCAATGATCTGAAACAATGTCAAAACATAGCATTACTGCTCTGTTGCCATTTTGGGTGGCCAGTCTATCACAATGCTACAAGGGCGGGGGGGGGGGGGGGTGCAGGGGAAGATGTTAGATATGGCAGGGAGGAAAGGAGAGAGATGTTGAACCCAGGGTGCAAAAGAGAGGGAGGGAAGAGAGAGGGAGAGGTGGACATGGGGAGGGAAGAGGGATATATTGGATCTAGGGGCAGAAAGGATTGAGGGAGAGATGCAAGACTGGGAAGGAGGGAAGAGAGAGGGAGAAATTATTTGACCAGGGTGGAGGAGGTGGGGCAGGAAGGGAGAAGGGACAGGAAGAATGCAGGCTGAGAGTAGGAAGAGGGAGCTACAAAGATGGTGGAAGGAAGAGGCTGGGAATGGTGGAGCCATATGGGAGAGGTGGTGATTATATGGGGTCTTCTGGAGAGAGTTGAAGAGAGATTGTAGTTTTTTTCTTAGCAAGTGTAGGGCATAACCCTGAGCTACTACTTGACATACCCACTGGTCTGATGTAATTAGAGTTCATCCTAACTTGCTTAAATGTCACTGATGAGCGTTCACTGCTTACTTCCATTTAACAAGCAATAGCAAAACAACCTCTTCACATAGACCCTTCTCACCGAGATGAAAGAAGAGATTCCAAAGAACAAGTGAATATATGTGTAGCATATCAGTGCTGCCATCTGAATTATGGAAATGGAAGCATTACTTTTTATTTAGCCCTTGTACATTTCTTTTACTGTATCATGCCATTTTCCTAACATTCATCTTCAGTTTTACCTCATTGATTGTATTTTATGCTTCCATGTAGTCATCTTACTATTGTTATGCTGTTAACACAATTGCAAATTATGTCAAGCTATGATACTGTTTGTACACTGCCTCGAGTGAATCACTTTATAAAGATGGTTAATAAATCTCAATACATAAATATAATTTGATTCCCAACTTTTCTGTCTCTCAACCGCTACTCTAACCATTAGGTCCAGCTAAAATATATGGGGTTACATTCAATATATGGTGCTGAAAAAATCAGCACTGAATGGTATTCTATAAAGGGCATGTTGAGATGGGTACCCTTTATAGAATATTTATTTATTTATAGACCACTTATAGCCTAAGTGGTTTACATTCAGGGACTCAAGTATTTCTCCTTATCTACCCTGGTGGACTCGCAAATTGACTATCTCCAATCGCATTGGCTTCCGATCCCAGCAAGAATACAATTTAAATTCTACTGTCTACTATTTAAGACTTTATACGGAGACAGTCTAAACTACCTGAATAACCGCCTCATCCAGAACACCTCAACCAGACATAGGAAAACTCACACCCCATTCTCATACCCCCCAATTAAGGAGGTCACACGGAAAAAACTATATGATGGCCTCCTGGCCACTCAAGCAGCCAAACTAGACAACCAAATCGCCAATCTACTGACGGCATCCCTCGAATACAAGACTTTTAGAAAAGAAATAAAGACCATACTCTTCAAGAAGACCCTGAAAAAAAGAAATAATACCGCAAGTTTCAAACTCCACCTCTCACTAAAGCCAACTACCCCAAACAAATAACATTACCCATTTCTTACTCTCTTTGAAAATGACGAATTTTTTTTTTTTTTGTAAGTTCTTGTTGTTCTGGATAATTCTTTTGTAATCCGCCTTGAACTGCAAGGTAATGGCGGAATAGAAATCCCTAATGTAATGTAATGTAACATACCTGGGAGAATGGAGTGTTAGTTGACTTGCCCAGGATCACAAAGGAGCAGGACTGGGGTTGAACCTGCAACCTCAGGGTGCTGAGGCTGCAGCCCTAACCACTAGGCCACTCCTCCATTCCAATAGCATCAGAATTCATGCCAACTGAAGCCAGGTGTAAATTCCAGCAAGCAAGTTGAGTATAGATCCCTTGAATTCTATAATACTGTGCACTTTTTAAGAGAATGCCACTGACCCACCCATGTCTCTTCCATCATTATGCACCCTTTTTCAGATTCACATAGAAACATTTAGCGCTATTCTACAACACGACACCTAAAGAATAGTTCCACGTCGATCTGCCATTTTTTCAGCCGTTATAGCACCTTGCTTCCATGTTAGTGCTTTTCTGCACTGAAAGCACAGTTACTTACTGTAACAGGTGTTATCCAGGGACAGCAGGCAGATATTCTCACATGTGGGTGATGTCATCCACGGAGCCCCGATGTGGACAGCCTTGCAAGCAGACTTGCTTGTAGAACTATAGAAAGTTCGCGACTGCTGCACTGTACAAACGCGAGTGCCTTCCCACCCAACCTAGGGCGTGTCTCCTCAGTTCAGATAGCTAGCTAAGAAGCCAACCAGAGGAGGTGGGTTGGTTGTGAGAATATCTGTCTGCTGTCCCTGGATAACACTTGTTATGGTAAGTAACTGCTTTATCCCAGGACAAGCAGGCAGCATATTCTCACATGTGGGTGACCTCCAGGCTAACCATAATGGGATGGTGGGAGTGTTGGCAATTTAGGAGAATAAATTTTGTAAAACTGCCTGGCCAAAATGGCCATCCCATCTGGAAAATGAATCCAGACAATAATGAGAAGTGAAGGTATGAACCGAGGACCAAGTGGCAGCTTTGCAGATTTCCTCAATAGGAGTAGATCTAAGGAAAGCTACTGATGCCGCCATGCCTCTGACTTTATGGGCTTTGACTCGACTCTGTAGATGCAGTCCAGCCTGAGCATAGCAGAAAGAAATACAAGCAGCTAACCAGTTGGAGATGGTGCGCTTGGAAATCGGATGTCCCAACTTGTTTGGATCGAAGGAGACAAAAAGTTGAAGAGATCTGTGTGGCTTAGTTCTTTGCAAGTAGAAAGCCAAAGCATGCTTACAGTCCAGAGTATGAAGAGCTGGTTCTCCAGGATGAGAATGAGGCTTTTGAAAAAAACGCTGGAAGTACAATGGATTGGTTGAGATGAAATTCTGAAACTACTTTAGGTAAGAATTTAGGATGAGTACGGAGGACCACCTTGTCATGATGGAATACTGTGAAAGGTGGGTCCGCTACTAAAGCTTGTAGCTCACTGACTCTGCGAGCAGATGTGAGAGCAATGAGAAAAAACACTTTCCAAGTGAGATATTTGAGATAAGCCAAAGCCATTGGTTCAAAGGAGGCTTCATCAATTGAACAAGAACAACATTGAGATACCAAACCACTGGTGGCGGTTTGAGAGGTGGTTTGACATTGAAAAGTCCTTTCATAAATCTGGAAACCACAGGATGAGCAAAGAGGGGTTTCCCTTCCAGTGAAAAGGAGCAATTGCACTGAGATGGACTCAAATGGATGTGGATTTGAGGGCTGATTGAGATAAATGCAACAGGTAATCCAAAACTAGAGGTAGACTGAGGCTCTTTGTGATGAATGGTGCACCAAGCAGTAAATCTAGTCCATTTCTGGTTGTAACATTGTCTAGTGGTAGGCTTCTTGGAAGCCTTTAAAATGTCCTGTCCTGAGAAAACTGTAGAGTGGCAGTTAGGTTGAGAGGTACCAAGTTGTCAGGGGTAAAGACTGCAGATTGAGATAAGAACATAAGCAGTGCCTCTGCTGGGTCAGACCAGAGGTCCATCACGCCCAGCAGTCCACTCACACGGCGGCCCATCAGGACCAAGACCTGCATAGTAATCCTTTATCTGTACCCTTCAATCCCCTTTTCCTTCAGGAATTCATCCAATGCTATATCTATACCCTTCACTCCCCTTTTCTTTCAGGAAATTATCCAATCCCTTCTTGAAACTCAGTAGCGTACTCTGTCATATCACGCCCTCTAGAAGCACATTCCAGATGTCCACCACCCTTTGAATGAAGAACTTCCTAGCATTGGTTCTGAATCTGTTCCCTTTTAATTTTTCCGAATGCCCTCTCATTCTTGTAGTTTTTGAAAGTTTGAAAAATCTGTCCCTCTCTACTTTCTCCATGCCCTTCATGATCTTGTAAGTCTCTATCATGTCCCCTCTAAGCCTCCGCTTCTCCAGGGAAAAGAGGCCCAGTTTCTCCAATCTTTCATCATATGACAGGTTTTCCATACCCTTTATCAGTTGCGTTGCTCTCCTTTGAACCCTCTCGAGTATTGTCATATCCTTCTTAAGATACGGCGACCAATATTGGACGCAGTACTCCAGATGCGGGTGCATCATCGTTCGATACAACAGCAGGATAACGTCCTTCGTTCTTCTATAAAGAACAAAGCAAAGAATTCATTCAGTCTCTCCACTATGGCTTTATCCTCCCAGACCCCCCCCCCCCTTTTGCTCCTTGATCATCCAACGGTCCCATGGATTCCTTCACTGGTTTTCTGCTTCTGATGTACCAAAAAAAACTGTTTTAGGAGTTTTTATCTTTTTGACAAGTTTCTCTTCATATTCTCTTTTTTTTTTTTTTTGTAACTCTTTATTTAACCACTGCGGTACAAACACTACAGGTACACCTGTACATCAAAACCATACAATCATGAATACAGTGTATACATTAGATTCCCCATGTCCCATTCCCAACCCCCCCCTCCCCCCCCCCCCCCCAACCCCCCCCTGACCCTCTAAATTACCCATCTCCCAATAACATCTAGTTCCCCCCCCCCCACATGAACATCCAAAAGGAAGAAGTAACATAACATAATCCTAATATGCAAGAGATGCAATGGTGGTCCCCCTTCAGGGATGCACCATCTAAGCATGTAATACAAATTACTCAGAGTTTCCTTCCAACTCTAGGAACCTTCCCCATAGGTCCTCAAACTGTCGCCTTTGGCGGGTAAGTAGAGCCGACAGCCTAAATTTCTCACATACCCATCCTAATTTCACTCGCATCATCGCTACCGTAGGTATCGTGGGGCTCTTCCATAGTGATGCCAGCACCAGTCTAGCAGCTGTAAAAGCCAATCTAACTAACTTGTCCTGCGTAGTCTCCACTGTCCCTGGGAGTACCCCCAGCAAAGCCACCTCCGCTCCAAATGGCAATCGACATTGCAAGAGGCACCCCACATAGCGGAACACCTGAGTCCAATAATCCACAAGACGGGGACACTCCCACCACATATGAATGAATGTACCCCTCAGGCCACACCCTCTCCAGCACTCCCCTGCACATGAGGTACCCATCTTTGCAAGCACCACAGGAGTAACATACCATCTCACAAGGAGTTTAATAGCGTTTTCTACCAATTGTGGAGCCACCGCCACATGATGTATTCTTAATGCTATTTGTTCCCATTCCTCAATCGTTTAGGTGTGCCCTAAGTCTACCTCCCACGCCCTCATATATGTGGTCTTCCGATCAGGGTCGGCAAGCAGTAAGCGATATAATTGTGAGATGCAGCCCCGACGCACTGGGTCCCCCAACATTAACTCAAACCTCGAGCACTTATATGCTGTAGGGTCCCCCGCTTTAATGCGCATAATATAATCCTTCACCTGCAGATAGGGGAATACATCACGCTGCTCCAAATGGAAAGAGGCTTGGACTTCAGGAAATCCACGAATTCGCTCCCCCTCCAACAGTTGGCCAAACCATCTCAGCCCACCTCGCTCCCATCTACAAAAAACTCCACCCTCCCTACCCGGAACAAAATCCTCTGCATACCTAATAGGCAAAAAATGTAGACCCTGCATCCTACCCACCAGTTTTCTACCCGCCCCCTTCCAGACCCGTAGCGTCCATCTTATAAAAGGATTAGCAATAGAAGCAATATCCGTCTCCCTCAAGCCCACCCACGGTAGATAAGACAGAGCCGGTATGCCCCTAGGATCTCCCAAGAGACCCTGTTCCACCCGAACCCACAATTTAGCTGGATCCGCATGCCAATCCACAACCGCCCTAAGCTGCGCCGCCCTGTAGTATAGTTCCAGATTGGGTAACCCCAGTCCTCCCTCCTCCTTAAATTTGAACATGGCATATCTCGCCACCCGAGGACGCCTACCCTTCCATATAAATTGCAGAAGGGACCTATGCCAACGCGTAAAGCAAGCTTTAGGGACCTCAACCGGAAGCACTTGAAAGAGATAAAGAAATCTGGGCAGGACCATCATACGTACCACCTCCATTCTGCCCATCCAGGAAAGGTACAGAGGGTCCCATCTATCAAGATCCCTTCGCATTGTCTCTCCCAAAGGGAGATAATTAAGGCGGAACAGGGTATCCCACTCCACCCCAAGCCATATCCCCAGGTATTTAATAGGGCCCGTCACCCAACGGAATGGTACCCCCTTTTGCAGTTCCAGGGCCTCCGCCGCTGGTACCGAAATATTCAAGATCTCCGTCTTAGACAAATTAGCTTTAAAGCCCGAAATCCGCCCATAATCCCGCATCAAATCCCGCAAAGCCAACAGCGACCTCTCCGACCCCTCCACAATGGCCAAGATATCATCCGCAAAAAGGGACAGTTTATGTTCACCCCCCTGCACCTGCACCCCCTTCACAAGCCGAGACAGACGGATGCTTTGAGCCAAAGGCTCAATCACCAAAGCAAACAGCAGGGGAGAGAGCGGGCACCCCTGTCTCGTCCCTCGATGTAGTTCAAAGGGCTTGGAATAGACCCCATTAACTTTGACACAAGCCATCGGGTTATGGTATAGCGTAAGGATCCAAGAAATGAATCGCGACCCAAATCCCATCTGGTGTAGCACCGCCTCCATAAACGTCCAATCCACCCGGTCGAACGCCTTTTCGGCATCCACCGCAACCGCCACCCAAGGGGACCCTGATCTACGGGCCTCCCACACCAAGTTCAACACCCGCCTAATACCATCCGCCGCCTGCCGCCCCCCAATGAACCCCACCTGATCCGGGTGGATCAGGTCCGGCATATGGGTCGCCATCCTATCGGCCAGAATACGGGCCAGGATTTTGGTATCAATTCCTAAGAGAGAGATAGGTCGATAGCTACCACACACAGACAGATCTTTCCCTGGCTTAGGGAGTATCGTAATCCCTGCCAAGCGCATATAGAATGGCAAGCGCTCTCCCTCTTTCAGGGAATTAAATAGTCTAGTCAATAAAGGTGCAACCAAGGGAGAAAGTTTCTTATAAAACAGCCCAGTAAACCCGTCGAGTCCGGGTGACTTACCCGGCTTCAAATGTCTAATAACGTGCAACACCTCCTCCACCGTGATATCCCCCTCCAGCCCCAGTGCATCCGAGCTAGATAGGGAAGGCAACCCTAAATCCCTCAAATAGGCTTGGCTCTCCACCTCCGAGCCCTTAAGCTCTGGTGTATAAAGCTCCTGGTAAAATTCCCGAAACCGCCTTTGTATTCCTACCTCGTCCGTAAGTACCGTGCCATCTCGCTCCTTAATAGCCAAAATATTACTCCTAGACTGCTGCAATTTGACCCTATGAGCCAAAAGCTTACTAGCCCGATTTCCCGATTCAAAATATTTAAGCTTCAACTTCTCAAGATTAAACTTAATCACCTCATCTTCCAACTTCCCAAGGGCCATTCGGGTTTCCTGAAGCCGAAGCCTCACCTGCGGTCCTCCCTGTCCCCTCTTATGTTGATCCACCAGAGTGCGGAGCGTCTCCCGGAGCTGCAGTTCCTCCTGCTGCCGGGACTTTTTCTTATAGGCTGCTATAGAGATCAATTCCCCCCTTAACACCCCTTTTAAACTTTCCCAGATCGTCATGGGGGAGAACTGATCCACCTTATTAAACTCTAGGAAGTCATAAATCCCCGTTTCCAGCTTTTGTACTATTTTCGGATCTCCCAGCAGGGCATCGTTCAATCTCCAATACGTATCTCCCCCCCTAGGTCCTCCCCATTTCAGATCCACCCAGAGCGGGGCATGGTCTGACCATCCAATGGTATCAATCTTGGTATCTATCACTTTACCCCCCCACCCTTTATCCACACATACCATATCAATGCGAGTGTATACCTCATGTACAGGGGAATAGAAAGTGTAGTCCCGACCCATCCAATGTTGAACCCGCCACCCATCCTCCACATTAAGAACTTCCAGAAATCTCTCCAAACATTTTCTATCCTTCTTAAGTCTATCACCCCCCTTACCCGTGGAATCCCATTCTGGATTAAGAACCAAATTAAAATCCCCCCCCACCACCACCGGCCCCACCTTAACCGACAAGATCTTAGACAGGAGGAGGTCGAAAAAGGGACCCTGTTGAGAGTTAGGTGCATATAAATTAACCAACGTTACCCGAGTCCCATCAACAGTACCAGTCCAGATAAGCCACCTCCCTCCTTCATCCCTCCATTCCTTATCTGGGACCACCCGCAACTTGTGGGAGAACAAAATCCCCACCCCCGCCTTTTTCCGCTCCACCCTATTAGAAGCCCAAACCCTCACGGGATACTCCCGAAACTGTACCAGCTTTTCCCCAGCTTTTACAAAATGAGTTTCTTGAACAAAACAGATATCAAATCGTAGGCGCTTAACTTCTTTCAACAACAGTTGCCGCTTACGTGGCATGTTAAGCCCCTTAACATTCAAACTGCCCAATCTGAGTACATTATCCCCCCCCATCCCCGGCTATAGACATCACTCCCATCACCTCTGCACCTCCCCCCACCTTCTCCCTTCGTAACCTAGGCCCCCCCCGTCCCTCCCTCCCTCCCTCCTCCCCTCTCCTCCCCATCTCTCCCCACCCCCCTCCCCACCTAACCCACACTCCCATTCTCCCCACTCCCTCCAAGACTTCAAGTGACTTCACCACCCCCCCATGTCACCTTTGTGATACCTCCCGTCCCCACATCCACACCTCATATGCACCATGACCCCCCACCACTCATTCCCCAGACCCTCACCCATACATGCCCAGTCACACTCCCAAAGTCAACACTAGATCAGCATCAAGGTCCAAGACCCAGCAGCGGGTAGTCTCGCCCGCCCGCAGCCAGCCACTCAAGTGTCCGGGGCCGCAGCTGCACTCAGCTCGGCTGCCTCTCCGTCCTGTCGAGCGCTCTGCCGTCCTCTCCGTCTCTGGGGCACCGCTTTCCACTGGTACCGCTCCAACTTCTGCGCCGTCACTTTACTCAGAACAGAATCTCCCATTTTCACCAGACCCTCCTTCAGAAGTACCGCCTGCAGCTCCGCCACGGTCGTCACCCGCTTATGCACTCCATTAAAAGTAACCAGTAGACCAAACGGGAACAGCCAGCGATATCTCAAGTTGTTCTGCTTCAACACCTCCAGCAATGGGCGAAACTCCCTCCTCTTCTGCAAAGTGATGCTCGAGAGATCCTGAAATATCTCCACTTTCAAATTCTTCCAATTGATAACGCCCAGGTCTCTAGCCTTCTTCACCAGACGATCCTTATCAGGAAAATGGTGAATGCAAGCAATAATATCTCTCGGGTAATCCCCAGTCTTCGGACCCAGGGTTCGGTGCGCCCTGTCCACTCTCAGGCCCCCAGAAGTGTTATCAGGGGCTCCACCATCAGCCAGCAGGAACCGGCTGAGCTCTTGCACCACTGCCACAGCGTCCCCATACTCAGCTGTTTCCGGAACTCCCCGGATCCGAACATTGTTCCGTCGGGACCTATTTTCCAGGTCTTCCACCTGGGCACAGCAGTCCAGAAGATCTTTCTGGACTGCCTTCACCTGAGTTGTGAGTCCCTGAACCGACTCTTCTTGCTCTCCCAAGCGCTTTTCAGTGTCCTCCACTCTGCCCAGCAAGTCTGCAAAGTCCTGCCTTATCTCTTTTACAGCCTCTTTTATTTTGCCTTTCACAGCCGCCACCTCTTCTTTAATTTCCGTAGCCCACAGTTTCAGGTCGGCTTTCGTAACTGCCGCCGCCGACCCTGCTCGCCGTAGCATCGGGGAAGCACCGCGCTCCGATTCTTCTTCCGACGCGCTGTCTCCCGACTCGCGCGCGGACAAGCCCGAGGTCCCGCGCACGTGGCGGAGGCCTCCCTGCTCACCTCCACGCTCCGACAATCTGCCGGGCTCCACTCGTTTTTTTGAAGGCATCACGCAAGCGCCCCGAGCTTCCCCCACACTCTTCCGACCTCGGGCACTCTGAATTCGGCGTCCCGCAACGGGAAAGTAATGCGCTCTGGAGGGGAGAGTCAGAGCAAAGTCTCTAACCCTCCATCTTGGATCGTGACGTCACCGGAAGTCCATATTCTCTTTTTTAGCTTTCTTTATCAATGCTTTGAATCTAACTTGCCAGTGCAACCAGCCGACTGGTAGTCCTGGCTGAGCCAGGAAGGAGCCAAACATCCTGCACTCAAACTTCTGAGTAAATCAGGGATGCAAACTCAAAAAATATAAAAGCAGGCTGACTTGCTAGGTTTCCCTAAGGGCTGATCCTGTTAGCAGCAGACTTCTGCTGTGCGAGTCTATGTCTTCTCCCAGGCAGAGTTCCCACCAAATGGGAACCTCTCGGCACCTAGCCTCCAAAGATACCCGATAACAATGCAGAGCAGAGTAGAAACGCTCCTGAGCAACTTGCTTGCAGAAAACAAACTGAGGGGGCAGGAGCAGCTCTCTGGGAAGGAGGTGGAGTTGAAAGCATGAATAACAACCCTAGCATTCAGGACCACTAGACAAACTGCACTAGAATTAACATTATAAGTTGCATGCCTATCTCCAAAATCTAAGCACACGTATTGCATTTATATTGGCTAAATGGCTGGTGTAAAGGGTCACACCTAAGTACATACAGTATGTGCGAACACATGTAGTTACACTAAATTTCCTTTATAGAATATACTTCAATTAGGCACCCATTTATAGAACTGCCCTCCTCATGGTAGTTTGTCTAATTCAACTGCCTGTATTGCTCATTGATGTAATGTATTTTAAAGAACATGAGATTGCTGCAAAAGCTGGAAAATTATGCCCAGATCCTCTCATTACAACTACTACATAAAGAAAACATTACCAGGATCTTTTTAATATGGATAAGAAAAACAAAGATGAAGGACCTAATTGCCCATGAGTCTTACCTAAGACTTTCCTTTCTCTGTGTTTTCTTTGATATAGTTCATTTGTGTTCTCACCACAGGTGTTACAGAGTCAATCTGTAGGGATTACTACCCATTCTTATCCATAATAATGTACAAATAGTTCCATTATTACAGTTTGCTTAGTTTAGTATTTTATGAAGTTGTAGAAATACTTTAAAGCACACTCTGTAGTCTCCCTAATCCTGTTTGTTACGGGCTGGTATACACCCATGTTTTTGGTATGAATAGTTACTCACATTGTTTTGCTGATATATCAATGAGTCCATGTGATGAAAACAATATTGTGTCTATGTCTTTTGATACTGTTGCCACTGCCAAGTTTTGATGTTTAATAACAGCTATGTTCCCCTTCTGTACATCCAATATGGTAGGAGAACACCAGATGGTGTGGTTCAGGATTAAGATAAGTGTGGAGAGGGTTCATTCTAAAGTGAAGGTTCTAGACTTCAACAAACTAACTTTGTGAAATTGGGGATTAACTCAAGGAGTTGTTAGCTAGATGGGAACATCTGGAAGAAGTAGGAAAGCAGGGAGGACAACTGAGAGGAGCTATCTTAAGGGTAACAAACCTTTTTGCATGTCAGATAGAATACTGTTTTTTAACTTTATGAGTGTTATACTTGTTTGATTGCATTACCTTCCTTTTATTATCGGTGTTCTTGTCTATGAGATATTAATTTATGTAAGCCGTTTTGACCTATTGCATTAAGTGGGGTATCAAATGAACTATGCTTTCCTGAACAGGTTTTGTACTGAAAAATAGAAATCCTCTGAATGGCCAAACACTGTTGAACTCACTTTGAGTTATAATTGTACGAAGCTCCTATTCATTTAACCCTTACTTCTGTAATCTTAGTGTTATCAGCCAGACTCTCTGGCTCTTGAACACTTTCTTTAATAGCATGAAGAATAAACACTTACAATTGGTGTTTTCATGGCAGTTCAACTTTGTCACAGAATCTTCTTACTCTACCAGCCCCTCTTATTCAAAAAGGAGCTGGGAATGTGTCTACACCTTGTGGAAATAGCACTGTTCTCCAGTCTTAGATATAAAACTAAGCTATGTTAGATTGTTAGAAATAAAGGATGAAAACTTGGTGGGAGAACAATGCTAAATTCAGGTTTTCATGCGATCAACAAATATGGCAACTGTTCTCTCTCAGACTGAAGAAGGGCGGGCTTAAGCTCTGTGGATGTAGCCTAGCTCTCTGGGAGAAGCAAAGCCCTCTGGGGATTTAAGTCCACAGAGCACACCTCACTTATACATCTTAACATAAACACTTAAATTTGTTCTTATACAAGAAACATTAGAGATATTTGAATCTGAAAAAGTGAAAATTTGCATAAATGCATAAAGCCATATTTTTTGGATGGTCATATCTTCAGCTTTACTTGACTGTAAAAGCTCATACTGCACATCTTGGAAGTACCTCATGGTACATGTCTGCTGGCAAAGTTGTACCCTCAGCTGCCTTACCTACCAGCAGCAGTATGGAGCCAAACTGTGCCAAAAATGTTCATTCGTGAATTTTTTTTGCATACTTTGTTGACCTGTAGAAATGGAAGCACGTTTGCAAAAGATTTCAAACTTGGCACAGAAGCTTGTCCCAAGCTGTTGTACCAAACTGCAAAATTTCAGACTCCTAGGTAGTTTCCTTCTGCCGCAGTGCTTAAGCAAAGTTTGCTTTGATAGAAGAGTGTTTTGGATTACAAGCATGTTTTCCAAACAAATGCTCGTAAACCAAGGTTTTAATGTACTTGAAAGGTATTAATAATAGAACCAAATCTTTTCCAGAGAAGAAAAAATGGTAAAACTAGATATCATAATTTGAGGTTACAGGGAGGAAGACTTAGGAGCAATGTTAGGAAATTCTTCTTCATGGAAAGGGTGGTAGATGCCTGGAATGCCCTCCCGAGGGAAGTGGTGGAGAGGAAAACGGTGATGGAATTCAAAAAAGCATGGGATAAAAATAGAGAATCTACAATTAGAAAATGAAGGATGTAAATTAAAGAACTAAGGCCGGTATTGGACAGACCTGCACAGTTTGTATCCCATATATTGTGATTCAGTGTAGGATGGGCTGGGGTGCGCATCAATGGGAACTCCACTAATATGGAACACGATGATGTTATTGGTTAGGCTTTACGGTAGTTATCCTGCAAACAGCGGGATGGTTGGTTAGGCTGGAGTGAGCTTGGACAGCAACATCAGCATTTGGAACGTATAAGTGATTCATCAAATTTCAAATAAACTTGAAACTTGACAATACCAGACTTTACAGTCTAAAGTCCAGAAATATCAAAGAAGAAACATGTTAATTTAATCATATATTTTTAATGGGTATAACTTATGGGCAGATTGGATGGACCGTTCAGTTCTTTATCTGCTGTCATTTACTATATATGTTACTATGCTACTATGTATTTATTCCAATCACTTTTAATAATACAAAAAATTGGATGTTGTGTAGTTTTGCATTGATTTCACACACAGCATATTAAGTCTCAACATAAAAGTAGGACTAGGAATTGCCTCTCTATTAGAAATAAGAAAAATTTTAGTGTGCCCGGTTTCTCATATGATTGAAGTGATATACTAGAAAATGGACAGTGGATGTATTCCTGTAAGATTTGGAGGAGAGTATTAAAAGACCCTATACACTGGGGCTGTAGCGTGATATGATTAATTTTGCTGGAGCTAAATTATAAATTTATTACCCGAGCCAAGAAATGATTGAATTTTGAATTTCTAACTTGGCTTTTGAGACTGATGATATCTGCCTTCAGACAGTGTTAAGTACACCTATTCAGGGGATGACAAAGAAATGGCCAGATACAGTTCACAATCTTCTCAGACTAATCAACAAAGCAATAGTGTGAAATACCTCTGGTCTGCAAGGACAATACTTGGTATTGAAAATCTAATCAGGCCCTACCTAGCTAGAACTTAAGCCACTCAGACAAAATTTAATCAGATGACATCATCCTCCTAAAAGCTGGAATTGAAATACTACTTAGTGATTGGATGCAATGCCAGAATCAGGGAGGAGACATAGCCCCCAAGTTCCTGCCTAGGGATTGGACAATTGCTCCTGGTGCCTCATTGGACCAAATTTCAATCCACTAACATCCATAAAACCAGAAGATTCATCCATGCTCTCTCTCTCTTCTCTTGGGGATCATCATGGGACATGTACCACAACTTACTGCAACATCACTTCTACATGCCATAGGCCCTCAGCTAATACCATGTGTTCCTGAAAAGCTCTCTTTTCCTCAGACCAGCGCTGGAATCATGTCTCTCTCTCTCTCTTCAGACCATCACTGAAACATGTGACTAGCTGTACCATGCGGTCTCCTCTGCAACTAAAGGTTTTTTCAACCAGCAGGGCCTGCATCATTGTGAGTAACTTCTGAACCCAGCTAAATTAATCATTCTGCTTTAGCAATATCTTGTCTTGTAGCACATTTTCCCTTGTTTAAAGATCCTATATGTAACTGCTCTACCTGCCTGATTTTATAATTCTGCTCTGTAAGGAGGGAGTGGAAAACACAAAAAAGGATCTCATATCTGGCAACTAAAATTCAATGCAAAGAAGTGCAGAGTAATGCATTTGGGGATTAGAAATCAGAAGGAGCCATATGTGCTGGGAGATGAGAGGCTGATATGCATGGATGGGGAGAGGAACCTTGGGGTGATAGAGTCTCTTTGCCTTCAAATCTTCAGACAATGTGACAAGGCAGTGGCTGTTGCCAGGATGCTGGGCTGCATAGAAAGAGGCATAGCTAGTAGAAGAAAGGTATTGATGCCCCTGTACAGATCATTAACCTTACATATAGGTCGCAATCTTTCTTACCTTCTCCTTTAGGCTTAGCCATGATTTCATGATTATGCTTTGTTACCCTCCAGATGTTTTTTCCCTAAATGTTTCTTTATTTTCTTTAAAGATTGCAGTTCATCCCCCCCCTCTCCTTTTGTATCGGTAATTATTTGTACGTATATACTGTATGATTATTTGTATAAAATTGTTTTATTTTTTCTCCTATTTTTAAATTGTCATACGTATTGAAGTACTTGACATTTCGTGTACAACACATTTTTAATAAACTTGAAACTTGATTGACGAGGCCCCACTTGGAGTATTGTGTTCAATTCTGGAGACCGTATCTGGCAAATGATATAAGAAGACTTGAAGCGATCCAGAGGAAGGCGATGAAAATGGTAGGTTTGCGCCAGAAAATGTATGAGAGACTTGAAGCCCTGAATATGTATACCCTAGAGGAGATATGATTCAGATGTTCAAATACTTGAAAGGTATTAACCTAGAACAAAATCTTTTCCAGAGAAAAGAAATTGGTAAAACCAGAGGGAATAATCTGAGGTTGAGGGGTAGACTCAAGAGTAATGTTAGGCAATTCTGTTTTACAGAACGGTTGGATGATGACTGGAATGTGCTCCCAAGGGAGGTGGCGGAGAGGAAAACGGTGACACAGTTAAAAAAAGCATGGGATGAACACAGAGGATCTCTAATCAGAAAATAATGGAATATATTGAAGAATTAAGGCTAGTACTGGACAGACTTGAATGGTCTGTGTCCCTTATATGGTCATTCAGTTTAAGATGGGCTAGGATGGTTTACATGAGCTAGAGTGAGCTTCGACAGAGACTCCAGTAGATGCACAATACTAGGCAGAACTCTGTGTTTCTAGCCCAGAAATATCTAAGAAAAAGAACAATTTAAATTAAATCAAATTATAGAGAATGTATGTTTGGGCAGACTGGATGGACCATTCAGATATTTATCTGCCGTCATTTTCTATGTTACTATATGACAGCAGATAAAAGACCTGTGTAGTCCATCCAACAGTCACATTCATTATCGAGGCAATATTGAACCAACAATCCAGTAGTACTTGCTACTTAAGTTCCCTACATGATGGCTTCCCCGCCCCTGAAATATACAGGACATGTAAGATCCTTTCAATTTTATTCTTCTCTCTCCTGTCTTCAAATACTTCCTCCCCTGTATCTAGAACCCAATTTCCTATGGCAGCACAAAACTAGATTTGACATACAGAAACATAGAAACATAGAAGATGACGGCAGATAAGGGCCATAGCCCATCAGGTCTGCCCACTCTACTGACCCACCCCCAAGCCTACTATCCTAGGGATCCCACTCCTGGTGACAGGTTCCCTTGGCTTAACCCTCTAAGGGATCCCACATGGGCATCCCATTTGCTCTTAAATTCTTGCACGCTGTTTGCCTCGATCACCTGCACCGGGAGCTCGTTCCAAGATCAACCACTCTCTCGGTGAAGAAATATTTCCTGGTGTTGCCATGACATTTCCCACCCCTGAGTTTGAGTGGATGCCCTCTTGTGGCTGAGGGTCCTTTGAGAAAGAGAATCTCTTCTTCCATCTCGATACGGCCGGTAATATACTTAAACGTTTCAATCATGTCTCCTCTCTCCCTACGTTCCTCGAGTACAGCCGCAAATTTTTCAGCCTTTCCTCGTACGATAGATCCTTTAGCTCCGAGACCATCCTGGTGGCCATCCGTTGCACCGACTCTACTCTCAGCACATCTTTTCGGTAGTGTGGCCTCCAGAATTGCACACAGTATTCCAAATGAGGCCTCACCATGGTTCTGTATAATGGCATTATGACTTCAGGCTTCCGGCTGATGAAACTCCTGCGGATGCAACCTAACAACTGTCTTGCCTTAGATGAAGCCTTCTCCACATGATCAGCAGTTGATGATCACTCCCAAGTCTCGTTCTGTTGAAGTTCTAGCTAAGGTCTCACCATTCAAGGTGTAAGTTCTGCACGGATTTCTGCTGCCGAGGTGCATGATCTTGCATTTCTTAGCGTTGAAGCCCAGCTGCCAGGTCGAGGACCAAAGCTCCAACAAATGTAGGTCCTGTGTCATACTATCGGGTGAATTGCCATCTCTCACTATATTGCATAGTTTGGCGTCGTCAGCGAATAACGTTACCTTATCTTGAAGCCCCTGAGTTAGGTCACCTATGAATATGTTGAAAAGGAGCGGGCCCAAGACTGAGCCCTGCGGTACTCCACTGGTCACCTCCGATATTTTAGAGAGGGTACCGTTAACCACCACCCTCTGAAGTCTACCAATCAGCCAGTCATTGACCCATGTAGTTAACTAGTGTTTCTCCCAGCCCCATTGATTTCATCTTGCTCAACAGCCTGCGATGTGGGACACTATCGAAAGCTTTGCTGAAGTCTAGGTATACGACGTCCATGGATTCTCCCAAGTCTAACTGTTTTGTTACCCAGTCAAAGAAGCTGATGAGATTGGATTGGCAGGACCTTTCTGGGGAGGGTGAGATTTTCATGTTTGGTGATGGGCAAGGAAAAGTATAAAGAATGGGGTAAAGGAAAATTCAGAAAGAGATATGGAGAAAGGGGGGATTTGGAATGGGAAAAGGGTGATAAACACAGATAGGAAAAGAGAAGAGAAATCAAAGAATAAAAATAAAGGAGACAGAAGGTCAATTATGGGAAACTAGGAGCAGAACTGAAGCCAAGGGAGGGAAAGACACCTCCCTAACCCCGTTGAACCCCCCCCCCCCAAAAAAAAAACCCCAAACCTACAAAAGCATTCTATTTCCTAACTTTATTTTCCCCTTCCAATACACCTTTTACCCACCTTATTCCCAATCCTTCATTTCCTTATGCTAGCTCCGAGACCTTTCGTCTCCTTGAGGCACACAAGAGATGTCACCCCACCTCAGTAAAAATATGGAATACAAAGTTTAGGAAATTACTTTTTAGTTTTATTACACAATAAATTTACTTTATTTCAAATGCTACATTATTCGAATTTTATGTCTAAATATCAAAAAGTCGGCTACGAAAGAATATAAACCCAGAGTTAAGAAAACAGATTCTTCCTATCTCTTTACGCCAATATCCTTAGAAAACCCCAGTCTGGCCAACACAGAACGAGCTCACAGGCGAGGAAACCTAGATTTAGAGTTTTCATGCTTTTAAGAGAACCTAAATGAAAGGATTAAATCTTGAATAGCCACCAACACTACGATAAGCGCGTGCCGAACACGTCACATCCGGTCACGAGATTCTCTCGCTGTTGCTTTTCTAACAATACTGGGACAAACTTTCTGTGCCGGACTTCCGCTCTGCGCGGTGGAGCGAGATTTCCTGTTTAAAGTTTCACTCGGTGGCAGCTGAGAAAACAGTCTACCGTTAAGAGAGGAGGGGACGGGCGAGAGTGCCTACGCAGCTCATTTGGTGGTAGCAGGCTGTGGGCGCGGTGCGCACCATGGACAAGCTTCGGAGGGTGCTAAGCGGTCATGAGGACGAGGAGCAGGGGCTGACAGCTCAGGTACTACCAGCCGCCACGCGCATCTGTCTTTCGCCTCGCGCTTGCGTGCTGCGGTCACCCGGTTGCAGCAGCCGGGGTAGGAGGGAGGATGCTTTTATAGCACGAGCCTGCACTTAGTTAGCTAGTGCTTTCCTCCGGGTCTGCTTCTTTTGGGAGATAGCGTGTTTTCTAGTTGAAGATGTAGAAACCAAAAAAATCGGAGAGCACATGATATTCTTTTCTAACGTCTTTGACTATACAGTATGTATGTATATATATATATATATATATATATATGTTTTTGAACGGCCCTCGTATATATATATATATATATATATGTTTTTGAACGGCCCTCGTATATATGTATGTATGTATATATATATATATATATATATATATATATATATATATAAGAGGGCTGTTCAAAAACGTATCAGACCTTTATTCATAAAAGATACTCGTATTCAGATACAACAATCTTATACTAAACTCCTTCAAAGCAGTCCCCTTGAGCTGCCACACACTTCTTCCAACGATTCTGCCACTGTCAGAAGCAGCGCTGGAACTTCTCTTTTGAGATTGCTTGCAACTGGTCCGTTGCATTCTGCATGATGTCTTCTCTTGATTGACATCTGGTCTCTTTCAGGGGCATTTTCACCTTGGGAAAAAGCCAGAAGTCACACGGAGCCATGTTGGGAGAGTAGGGAGCCTGAGGAATCACAGGTGTGTTGTGTTTGACAAGGAAGCTCCATATCAAATGTGAAGAATGGGCAGGTGTGTTATCGTGATGGAGCTGCCAATTGCCTGCTGCCCAAAGGTCGGGGCGTTTGTGTCTCAAAGCATTACGAAGGTGACACAAAACCTCTTGGTAGCACCCCTTGGTAATGGTGGTGCCATGTGGTGCATACTCGTGATGAACCACGCCACTGGAATCAAAGAAGACAATCAGCATGACTTTGACATTGCTGCGGACCTGCCTTGCTTTTTTTAGCCTCGGGGATATTGAATGCTTCCATTATGATGACATCAACTTGGTTTCTGGGTCATACCCATAAACCCATGATTCATCGGCAGTGATCACTGTGCTGAGGAAGTTGGGATCACAGTCTCCAGCATGTCCTGTGCGATCTCGGAGTTGTTTCTGCTCGATCGTTAGCAGCTTTGGCATGAACTTCGCTGAAATTCTCCTGAAGCTTAAATCCTCAGTCAAAATGGAATGAACGGATCCAACGTTGATGCTCGCCTCGTCTACAAGTTCTCTGATCGTGATTCAACGATCATGCATTACCAGAGTCCTCACTTGGTCAATGACGATCTGATTTCTGGATGTTTAAGGCCTAACAGAACATGCTTCACTCTCCACTGATGTGCGGCCATCTCTGAAGCAGTTGTACTACTCCTTTACCTATGTGGTGCCCATTGGTTCGTCCCTGAAGGCCTGTTGAATCTTGCGGATTGTTTCCACTTGGGAATCGCCAAGCTTTACACAAAATTTAATGCAGTAGTAGTGTTCAGCTTTTTCTGTCATTTTATCAAAAACAAAAATTGGATTTCGCTCACTTACACTTCCTCACTCGGCAGTCTGTCGGCGACTGACAGCTTCTGTAGGTGGGAAAAAAAATTCAAGTATGCGCATTAGGGTGCACATCTTGTTTACGCATGAAAAATTAAGGTCTGATACTTTTTGAACGGTCCTCGTATGCATTACAATATTATAACCTTTTGCTCTTATCTGATTTGAACAAAAGGGCCCATGCTTTGAAAGCTTGTCCAAAAAAGTATTATGTTAGGAAGACAAGGAATATCTTTGACTTGGAATACAATAAAATACTTGTATTCTGCTGCAAACCTTAAGGTTCTGTGCAGATAACAATAAAAAGGATTTAATAGTAGCCAGTTCCAGCGAAGTACAATAAAATGGTTCTTAACATTTTGTTTAAAAATGTACCGCCTTAAATTATGTGTTTTGTGTTACCCAAACATTCGCTTGGTTTGGATAAGTATTATTAAACAGGTGCAGTAGTAGCTGCATGTTGTAAGTTAATAGGACTGTTAAGTACGTTTTGAACTGAGTGGCCCAGTGGTTAGAACAGTGTATATTTCTTATTTTTGACTGGGAGAGTGGCAATCAAGGAGGAGGCAGTGTGAAAGGTTTCTTTAACGGTTAACCACTGTGTCTGAGTTTCAATGCTCATAAGCTGTAGTTTCTTCTATATAGAAGTGCCAGAACATTTGTGTGGCATCTTTATGGTGTTAAAGATATTCCTCTTCAGAAATTAGAGGAGTTAACTGGAATTTCTCTCCTTCATAATTCCAATTAATATTTTCAGGAGTGCTACAGATAAAAATAATTTTGTACAGAAGAAAAACAGTTCAAGTATGACTATTGTGTGCACCTATCCATATAGTTTCTGATACTCATCTATTGTATCTGAAAACTATGGATGGAAAATGTATTTCAAGTACTGTAACTGCGATAATATCTTAAATTGGCATCTGTGAGAGAACCTTCTTGTGACAGGCAGGTAATTTAGTGAAAGACTGAATTTTTGCTTTGTACATGGAAATATACAGATTTCTAGTAATAGTAAATGTTGGCAGATAAAGACCTGCATGGTCCATCCATTCTGCCCAATAAGGTGGTCAGAGTTGTATCTGGCACTCTGCACAGGTTCCACTTCTTATTTGTGCAAGAGAGAAAAAAAAAGTCCTCGGACTAGGATTTATTTATATACCACTTATATCCTAAGGTACTTTATCATATTTACCTATCTGTCCTGGTGGGCTCAAACTCTATTAGTGTATCTGGGGCAATGAGGGGATTAAGTGACTTGCCCAGGTCACAAGGAGCAGCGAGGGATTTGAACCCACAACCTTGGTGTGTTAAGGCTGAGTAACTCTAACTACTGCGCCACAAAGGAGAGGTGCTGCTTCTAGGTGACTTCAGTCTACTGGAAATTATCTGGAGCTTACCAGGTACAGCATCAGCTAAGTGCGGAGAAGTCCTAGTAATCTTACAAGGAACATTCCTTAGGCAACTAGTGGAGGATCTCAATAGGAGAAACTAGACTAGTTGTACTACTAACCAAAGGGCATGCTGCCACTGGACACAGTCAAGGAAAATTTAGTACGAGTATGTAGTGATATAGTCACAATCCTCCACATAATTTCGATTGAATTCCTCACTTTTAGCCACAGGAAATTGGAGGACTATGAATATATCACTACATACTCGTATTAAATTTTCCTTGACTGTGTCCAGTGACAGCATGCCCATTGGTTAGTAGTACAACTAGTCTAGTTTCTCCTATTGAGATCCTCCACTAGTTGCCTAAGGAATGTTCCTTGTAAGATTTCTAGGACTTCTCCATGCCTAGCTCACGATGCCCCTGTACATTTGCGTCTTTTGCACATGTTGGCATGTACATTTTACTATGCTAAAACAGTAAGTATTGTGTATGTACTCAAGTATAAACTGAGGTAAATTTTCCCCCTCAAGAAGAAGAAAAACTGTTAACTTGAATATAAACAAGCATTTCTTCCTCCACACCCCCTCCCTCAACTGCTGCAGTTACCACCATTTCTTCTTCCATAACCCCCCCCCCCACACACACACACAGTTACCAATATTTTACTGATAGTTCCTTCCTGCCTTCCTTTGGCTAATGCAGATAAAGTAAGTTTTGGGCAGGGTCAATGCAGGGCCTTAAGCTCAAGGCCCTGCACCAACCTTGCACTGGCCTAATGCATAATTTACTCCCCCCTCCCTTTTTTTTTTTTTTTTTACAAAATCATAGTTCAGTTTTTAGTTCCAGCTGTGGCGGTAACAGCTTCACTGTGGTCAACACTAAAAACCGCACTATAGTTTTGTAAATTGGGGGGGGGGGGAATTTGTAAGCAACTGCCAATAAAATGAATAAAATGCTGGTAACTGCAAGGAAGGAAGAAATGGCAGTAGCCATGGTGGCAGGAGGTGGAGCATAGAGTCAAATATAAACAGAGACCTCCATATTTGGGCCTTTTTTTTTTTGGCCTAAATTTTACTTTATATTTGAGTACATATGGTAGTTCAGGGGTAGTATCTTGAGGTTGGGGGGTAAGAACACTAGTCAGTCCTGAGTTTGTTGCATTACATACAGGTTTATTTCCATTTGATATACCACTATATGAAAATTCCAACATAGCATTTACGATAACTAGATGATAATGACTGAGAGAAAAGATGAGAAACAAAGAACGAGGAAAAAGTTGCAATTTTCTCTCTTCCTTTTTTTTTTTTTTAATGTAGAGTGTAAGTGATGCTGAAATTACGTTGTATCCCCAGACCTTCGGCTGGTTCTTTCCCTCTTTTGTGTGGTAGTACCAAAGACCTATCTATCATCCTTGGTCATAAAAAAACATTGTAAATAGCAAGTTCAGTTAAACAGAAATGTTATCTGTTACCAGTGTAGGGCTGTTTGTATTGGTGGGAGTTTTTACAGGCTGTAGATCATTATCTTGACAGGCACAGTCAGATGTTTTGGGATGATACTCAGAGGCAGTGTAGTTGAGAACAGGGAATGAGGAGCCCAGCAAATGCCTCACGGGCTCTTTACTTGCTTTTCTGTATGTGTCTGAGAAACCTGGGCAGTTGGTTTTGGTAAATTAGCTTATACTTGAAGGCATTCTGTCATAAAATTCATAATTGACCTAGACTTTCATTATGTGTCTGGCCATTCCTCCTTAATCAGTTATTTTGCTCACACCTTTTTTACTAGTAGCTCAAAGTAAGTTAAAGTACAGTGGCTTTTTTCTCCCAGAGGGAGGTCTCCTTTTACTAAGCTGCGTTAAGCGCAAATGCATGCCTAACACAGCTAATAATGGCATCTTGTGAGATGCACTCAGGTGTCCAGTGGTAACTTCAAAATAGTCGCTTATGTTTATTAAGAACTTTATATACTGCATAACAGCCCAAAAGGATCTAAATGCTTACTAACCACACACTAAAAAATGTTTCTATTTTTGAAGGGGGGCACCTCAGGGGCAGAGAGTAGGCATTCCTGTTCTAACCAGTTAGTGTAGGGATACTGCATGAGACCTTACACCTGCAAAATACATGGAAACGAGGGTGATAATACTCACGTGGATTAAAAACTGGTTGGTGGATAGGAAACAGAGAGTGGGGGTGAATGGAAATACTGGACTGGAAAAGTGTCACGAGTGGAGTGCCGCAGGGTTCAGTGCTCGGGTATGTGCTCTTCAACATATTTATAAACGACTTAGAAATTGGCACGATGATTAAATTGGCACGGTGATTAAATTTGCGGACGATACAAAATGATTCAGAGTAATGAGGACAAGGAAGGATTGCGAAGACCTACAAAGAGACATAAATACGCTCGAGGAATGGGCCGTACAACGAGAGGCTAGAGAAACTGGGCCTCTTCTCCCTTGAGAAGACTGAGGGGGGACATGATCAAAACATTCAAGATATTGAAGGGAATTGACTTAGTTGAGAAAGAGAGAGACTGTTCACCCTCTCCAAGGTGAAGAGAACGAGAGGGCACTTGCTAAAGTTAGAAGGTAAAAAATTCCGTACAAACGTAAGGAAGTTCTTCTTCACCCAGAGAGTGATAGAAATCTGGAACACTTTTCCAGAGGCTGTTATAGGGGAAAGCATCCTTCAGGGATTCAAGACAAGGTTGGATAAGTTCCTACTGGAACAGAACATACGCAAGTAAGACTAGACTCAAATAGGGCACTGGCCTTTGACTTAAGGGCCGCAGTGTGAGCGGACTGCTGGGCACGATGGACCACTGGTCTGACCCAACAGCGGCAATTCTTATGTGGTAATAAAAATTTTAAAAATGGTTGCATGCTTATGAAACATAGAGTCAGAGCCCAGTTGATAAATTAAGACTCTAGGAGTTAATGCCAGGGGCCCAGAAATAAAAGTGATCTTGGGCAAAGCACTGACCGAAACCAGCGACCAGCACTCTTTGGGGCCCAGCACCGGAACATACAGAGCACTGCTCCGATCCATAGGAAAAATCTGATAAAAAACCAATGGTGCCCATGGCCCAGCCGATAGATTCCTGACCTACTCCATTCAGTGAACGACCACGCAACGCAGACCGAATCTCACCAACCTGTCGGATAACCAGCAAGGCAAACCAGAGTCCGACTCCATATGATAAGTATAATTAACTATGAACCACAATCAACTTGCATGACCTTGCATGACATTGCATGACTATGTGAACTCTATATCACTATCTCAACCCTGATAAACTGAACCACAACCAGCTTGCATGACCTTGCATGACTTGGCATGACTTCGTGAACCTTATATCATTATTTCAACCTGTCATTATTTACGTGATTGTAAAAACCGCTTAGATAACCTTGATAGGCGGTATATAAAATCCTAATAAACTTGTAAACTTGTAAACTTGTAAACTTGTTAAGTCTGTAAAACCAGGAAAAAGACTGCACATCTCAACATGTTTAGACTGCATATCGTAACCTGTTTACACTAACCTGATAGGACTGTACATTGTAATCTGTTTACTTCAACCTGATAATTGTAATTGTAATTGTAACTTCTTTCTTATATACCGCTACGACTGTACATCTCAATTTGATAAGCCTGTACAATCCAGGTAAAAGACTGTTATATCTAAGAGGAATACTGTTCCCTCGCCACCCCGCAATCTACCACACTCCTTATACCAGCTCCCCCAAAACAACCACCTTGCAAACCTCCAAACACCATCATGACCTGGCCCACCTTTCACCAATGCACATCATTGCTCCTAATCTATCTAATCATCACCAAGATCTGCACAGCCGACCCAACATACTCTGCTCCTATCCCAGTCCACTACTCCCTACACCGCACAGTAAAATCCAAATTCCATACCCTCACACACCATACTCCATATGACGTCCCAGCTACAGGTCCCCCCACAGATACATCCCCGCCACCCATCCCAAATCCTCCTCCCCCCCATAGATCAACCAAGCATGGCACGAAAAAACAAAGAACACTAAAAAAGCTAGCCTACTCCCATTACTCTCCAACAGTCCACACTAACTACCAGAACCTACAAGGATTCTACCTAAACATCAGATCAATGAGAAACAAGTCCATTCTCATCAAAGACTGGCTATCTGAAACCAACTCTGACTTTGTACTATTCACGGAAACGTGGCTACTCTCAGACAAAGATATTATTATCAAAGACTGCCTCCCCCCAGGCTTCAAGATTCTATCCCTAGCTAGAACCTGGGGAAGGGGAGGAGGGCTAGCAATAATCTTTAAAGACCACCTAAACTGCACCGTACTCAATACCAAATCCTCTCCTAATTCAGAAATCAAGTTTCAAATTCAAGTTTATCAAGTTTATTCAAATTATTTGATTAAACGCTTTTTCAAATTACAAAGCGTTGTACAAAAGATAAAAAAATATGATTTTAAAGAAATCACTTATAAATACTAGCCATCTCTCTAACCTCAAACCCCTTTGCCTCCTCCCTAACAATCACCTTATTCTATATCCCACCAAAAAAATGGACCCTAGCCAAAGAAGACTTTGCAGAATTACTACTAACCAACTCTCTAACAAGTCCATACAACCTACTATGTGGGGACATCAACATCCACCTAGAGCAAACAAAACAACCAGATGTATCTGACTTCTGGTGCTAATCTCCCAACTAGGTTATTCCAAACCCCCACCCATCAAAACTCACCAAAAAGGACATCAGCTTGACCTGGTGACATTCTCCGCCAAAGAATCAACCAATCCCAAATTCCACTGGAAACAAGATAACTGGACAGACTCCCTATGGTCTGACCACAGACTATGTAGCTTCTCTATTGACTGCCAACAAAAAACCACCAAAAACAACAAAACAAGAAACAAAAAAACTCACAATACTAGAGGTAAAATCGACCCAATAGTATTCTGGTCCCACTATGAAACCATCACAAAACAAAACGAAGAAACAGCTCAACTTATGACTTCCTGGATCAAAGACAGCACAAACATTCTAAACGAAATAGCTCCCATAAAAACTCGCAGAATCAGAACTCCTAATCTGGAGGGATGGTTTGACTCAGAACTACTACTAGTAAAAAGGGACATTAGAAAATCTGAAAGACTTTGGATTAAATCTGGAACCCAGGAACACAGAGTGGCCTGGAGACTCAAATTAAAAAACTACAAATACCTCATCAAGGAAAAACGAAAAAATTTCTACACCCATAAAATTGGAAACGTCACAACTAACAGTAGCAACCTCTTTAAACTGGTCAACGACCTTTACAATCTTGAGACGCTCACTGATAATCATGAAGAATCCACACTAACCGCTAACACCCTAGCAGACTTCTTTAACAACAAGATACAGAAACTAAGGTTATCTATAACTGCCCCAGCCAATCCCCACGAGGACTTTCCAATACTCCCAGACACCGACATGTCTAAACCTGACCTCGGGTCCAGAACAGATCTAAGCTGGAACCAATTCAAAACTATAGACTGGCAAACCTTCAACAAATATTACAATAAGTACTCCAACTCCTTTTGCAGACTGGACACCTGTCCCCCAAACATTATGAAAACTGCGCCAATCCATTTCAAAGCCAATATGTTGGCATGGGTAAACCTTCTACTATCCACAGGTAGTTTCCCAACAGAGCAGGGCCACATCTCGATAACCCCATTAATAAAAAACACGAAAGAACCACCCAATGACCCATCCAATTACAGACCGATCGCTAGTATCCCACTATTCACCAAAATAGCAGAAGGGATGGTAAATGCCGAACTTACCACACACCTGGAAAAATTTAAAATCCTAAATGATAATCAATCAGGCTTCCGCTCCGATCACAGCACTGAAACCATTATAGCTTCTCTACTCGACACCTTCATACACTCTTCAGCCAGGGCTCTAGTGCCCTGATCGTCTAACTTGACCTCAGCAGTTCTTTCGACCTAGTCAACCACACCATTCTACTAGACTGCCTTGCTTACATTGGCATCTCCGGCCAAGTTCTCAACTGGTTTCATGGATTCCTACGAAACAGATCATACAGGGTGTTTAAGAACAACTCTCTTTCATATAGCTGGGACAACTCCTGCGGAGTTCCACAGGGCTCCCCCCTGTCCCCCACCTTATTTAATGTTTACCTTACCTCCCTAGGAAACCTCCTGCAAAGCCTCAAACTCAAATTCTTTATCTACGCGGATGACATCACAATAGTCATCCCGCTAACCAATTTCACACCAGAGTTCCTTACCTCACTCTCAAATATACTCACTCAGATAGAACGCTGGATGTTATCCTACAAACTAAAACTAAATCCCGACAAAACAAAATTCTTACTAGCTACCCCCAATGACAAAATCAAAGACACCACAATTCAAGTGAAAGGATCTACTTTCCCCCTCGAACAAACCTTAAAAATACTGGGAGTCACACTAGATAAACATTTATCCCTGGAGAAACACAAAGATATCACAGTCAGGAAATGCATCTCGGTGCTATGGAAACTCCGCACCGATCCAAGATGGCCGCGATGGAATGATTGTGGGTGAGACGCTCTCGGAATAGCTCCCTACTTTACCTTTCCGCAAAAATGCCGAAGAGAAGGGGTAGAAGCGCAGTCGGAGCCTCGCGGCATGCAGATACCCCTCCTACGGTGGCTATAGACGAGTTCCTGAGGCGCCTACAACGGGATCCAGTTTTGTCGGGGATTCGCCCGCTGGAAGTTCCGGCAACGAGTGAGGCGACAGTGAACTTCCCTGGGCTCGAGTCGACGCTGAGCCCCGACGTAAGATCCCCGCCTCCACAGCCCCAGAGAGCCAGCTCACCGAGGGACGACAGTCTAACCGAAGTGGTGGACTCTCTACCCCGGGAGGCTAATTTGAGCTTGGCTCCGGAAGTTCTTAATCTTGAGGCAGAAACAGCGGTGGAGCAGTCAGAAGAACAAGGCAAAGGAGAGATAAGCCCTGAGACTGGAGGAATTCAATCAATACAACCAGGTACATTTGCTTCAATAAGACCTACTAATATCACCCTGGATTCAATTTGGGACCTAGTTGCAAGCTTGGGACAGACTTTATCTCCACAAATATTAAATTTGGAAAAGAAAGTTTTGGAACAAAAGGAAGAATTTAAAGTTGTGAAAGAAGATACTTCATTATTGAAAACCAAAGTGGACACAATTGAGAAGGAATTATTAGAAGTAAAACAGGTACAGGGTACTTTAATCAGAGATAACACCAATTTAAGAAGGAAAGTTGAAAGTTTAGAAAATACTTCGCGTTTAAATAATCTTAGAATTTTGAATTTTCCTAAAACTTCAACGATATCCGCAAAAGAAATGTTGAAAAAATATTTGATTGAAATATTAAATATTCCTGAAGATATGCTTCCTCCTTTCCTACAAGTGTTTTACTTGCCAACAAAAATAAAAGAAGAATCTTCTCAGTTGGAACAAAATCAGAATTCCCCAATGGATGTAACAACAATTTTGGAAACTTCTCTTAAAGAAATAGTAAAACCTGCTACTCTTTTACTTACGGTGGTATTAACACCTGATAAAAATTGGTTACTGAAATTGTTTTTCAAAAATAGAGATAAAGAATTTCTTGGACATAAAATACAGATGTTCCCAGATGTGACAAAGGAAACCCAAAAACGTAGACGACAGTTTTTGCTTCTTAAACCAGGGGTGGCAGCAGTGGGGGGAGTTTTCTTTTTACGATATCCATGTAAATGTATTGTAAAATATAGATCCAATACATATATATTCTTTGAACCATCTCAGTTAACAGGTTTTCTCACCATGAAACGCCTTGAAGGGGGTCCAATAACATCAAGTTAATTTAGTAGTTAATCCTGTAACCACAATCAGGAAATCGCTATCTTATTGTTTAATTGGATGATTCCATTTTCCTCTTTTTTTTCACTCATTAACATTCTTGGATCTATAAATAATGGACTAAAGATTGATTAAGAAAACTATTTTCTTTGTATTTTATACCCTTTTATTATATATTGTAATGTCTTTCTCAATAATCTGAACAAGAAAGTTTTTTTTCTTGATGGTTTCCATGTTAAAATAAATAAAGAATTAAAAAAAAAAAAAAAAAGGAAACTCCGCACCATTAAAAAATACTTTGACGAGACCTCATTCCGCCTGCTAGTGCAATCCTCCATTCTTAGCATACTAGACTACTGCAATATTATTTACTTGAGCTCCACGAAGAAAACCACTAGAAGACTTAAAATGATCCAGAACACTGCGGTCCGCCTCATATTCGGCCTGAAAAAATGGGAACATGTCACCCCTTTCTACCACAAACTTCACTGGCTACCCTTTGAATCCAGAATCCTATTCAAATTCGCCTGCTTCTGTTATAAAACAGTATTTGGCCTATCCCCAAGCTACTTAAACCCTCACTTCTACCTGAATCGCATAAACAAGCACTCCCGCAGAATTCAGCTCTTCGCCTTCCCCTCCCTAAAACTATGTCACTTCAAAAGATTCCTTGATAAAACTTTCGCCTTCCAGGCTGCCAAACTGAACCCATGGCTAGCCCAAATTGTCCTTGAGGCCCCCACCTACCTCGAGTTTAGAAAATCTCTCAAAACTCACCTATTCCATGGACAAGACACCTAACACCCCTCTCCAATGAACAACAATCTCCTCCTGCTCCCTTCCACCTCTCTTTTCCCAACCTACCCACCTCCAACCCCCCCCTGACCTACACTCCCCCCTCTCTCTCTAACTTCAACTACCTCCTTGCTCCTAATATTGTTCAATTGTTTCGAACCACTTGTAATTTATTGCTTGCTTCTAATAGTGTTCAGTTGTTTTTAAAATACTTGTAATTTTTTTTGTTAATCAAATGTAAACCGCCTAGAACTCCTTGGGTATGGCGGTATACAAAAATAAAGTTATTATTATTATTAAAATAGGCCATTTTATGGCCATGGTAAAAATGGTCTTAGTGCATGGAAAAGATCTATGTAAGGGCCGTTAAAAGCCATTTTTTTGTTTACATTTGTGTAAAGAAACAAGTTGATACCAGAGATTACAAAGGGTGAATTGACTTATCCAAGTATACAATAATATAATAATAATAATAACTTTATTCTTCTATACCGCCACAGTCAAATGACTTCTAGGCGGTTCACATCGAAGAAGGCTTGACAATCAGCGAATTACAGAATGCAAGAAGTGAGGGTACAACTTATTACATAAGAAATAGATAAGAGGAAAATATGAATCTTAAGTATGTAGTATAGATATCTTGTATGCAACCCAAGGAATAAAGCTGGACAGTCTGCGAATTTTAGAATAGAGCTGGACAATAAGGCGAATTGCAGAATGAAGTGAAATACTGGATAAAGCGAATTACAGAATGCAAGTAGTGAGGGTACAACTTATTAACAGGAAATAGTTAAAAGGAAAATATGAATCTTAAGTATGTAATTTAGGTCTCATGTATGCAACCCAAGGAATAATGCTGGACAATCAGCGAATTGCAAGATGCAGAAAGTGAGGGAACAACATATTACACAGAAATTGACAGAGGGAAAATATAACTTTGTAAGTAGTGAGGCTTCTGTTTAGGAGATAAATTTGTCAAACAGTATGGTTTTAATTGCTCTCCGGAAGGCGCCGTAGGTCATTCTGGCTCCATTGATGTAATTACCCAACCAGGACTGCTGTTTACTTGCTTGGGACATGAAGGACCTGTCCAAAAAGGATTTGTATTTGCAGCCTGTGATCTTTGGGTATGTAAATATGTTACGGTTTCTGGTTGACCATGTGGGGTTGTGTAGTACGAAATATGATAGTAGATAAGAAGGCGCTAGTTCCCAGACCTGCTTGAAACAAGTACAGGCAAACTTGAACATTATTTGCACCTCCATTGGCAACCAGTGCAACCTTCTGTAGTAAGGGCTAATGTGGTCGTTTTTTCCTCAATCCGAAGATCAAGCAAACTCTAGTGTTTTGCACTATTCTTAATTTTTGTACTATTTTATTTGGGCAGTAGTCTGGAATTGATAGGATCAGAGACTGCACCAGTAATCTAAACGATGTAAGTCAGTGGTCTCAAACTCGCGGCCCGCCAGGTACTGTTTTGAGGCCCTCAGTATGTTACCATGTTTCTGGAACGCTGTAACCTCATACAAGCGCTTTCCTGCATCTGTACGCAATTGTGTGGTAGAGAGGACAATCGCGTACAGACGCAGGAAAGCGCTTGCTTGAGGTTACAGAAGTGAGGCGGGCAACGTTCCAGAACATAAGGTAACCATTGGAGGCAGTGCAGCTTGTGCGTGTGTACGTAATCTCGTGAACTCTCGCGAAATTCGGCACCTCTCCTGGCGGTGACTGCTTGATGTAAGATGGCGACTATGTCCGGTGCTGGAGGAGGTGAGAGCTGAAGGCGGTTTAGGACGCGATCACCAGACGCTTAAGGCACACGTTTTCCAGGCACAAGTTGAATATTGATTCTCCCCCTCTACAAAAAAACCTAGAGGACTACACCAAAATCGTGTCTCTTGCAGTTGATACTTTAGAATCTAAATCACAATTTTGCATGAGGTAAAACTCATTATAGTTTATAAATCTTTCCTTCTGATAATTTCAGCTATACACAGCTGAAAGCAGTGCAACATGCAGAAAGTGAAAAACTATCTAAACTTCACTTTCTGTGTATAGCTGAAATTATCAGAAGCAATTAAGGAAAGATTTATAAACTACAACGAGTTTTACCTTATGCAAAGTTGTCTTTTCGTTAATAAGACATTAACTATTTTTTCTGAGGCCCTCCAAGTACCTACAAATCCAAAATGTGACCCTGCAAAGGGTTTGAGTTTGAGACCGCTGATGTAAGTAGACTCAAGGAGAGTAAGTACCGGTAGAAGTTGAACCCTGGATTTTCTGATTTTCAGCTCATTGCTGTACTCACAAGACTGTTTCTGAGTAATATGCAGGGTTTAGCAAGGTTATATGTATGTTCTGGAACTTTCTAATAAAAAGAATAATTAAAAAAAGTACTGAATATATTTGTGGAAGGCATCTTCAATTTCAACAGCAGTCCATTTCCAAAAGAAATTATACAATGTGACACCTACCAAATGAGCCTTTTCTGGAGTAGACCTACACTCTGAAATACATTTCTGGAAAGGCATCGCTTAATCCAAGATTAACTCTTTCAGGAGGCAGGTGAAAATCTGGCTTTTCTCCCAAGCCTTTAATAGAAGAACCAACTAATTAGCCAGCAGGGCTGTGGAGGCGGTACATCCAACCCTGGACTGACTTTTTCTCTATTTTGCTTCTGTCTGGCTTCAACTCTGACTCCTACTAATATTAGACTTTCAATTTTTTGTTCTGGATCTAAAGTAGAGAATGACACGAGGAAAAAATCTGCTCCCGTCATCTGCTCCCCGGCCCACCATCCTCTGCACCGCCCCGTCACCGCCGTTCCCTTCACCGCCCCGTCACCGCTATCCCTTTCACCGCCCCTGCCATCCCATTCACCGACCCGTCACCGTCCCCGCAGCATCCATATAAGCCTCAGTACTGCGAAACGCCATGAAGACAGAAGAGAGTCCTGCCACTACTACTACTGCACTGAGAATCTGTTTCAGTGCCTCTGCCCTGTAGTAAAAACAGAACATAAAATAAATCAATTGACTTGTCCTCCCTTGCAATGACGTGTCCCCCATGTTCACCTATAGCTCGAATCAGGCCAATTGTACACACTAAAAATGCAGGAGGATCTGGAACATGAGCGCAGGCAGGCAGTGAAACAAAAACAGCAGACACCCGACCGATTGCAGCATTCCGCCATCTCCCTCCCTCCACTTCACCTTAGATGTAGAGTATGCCGGCTTTCTTTTTCGCCCAGCCGCATGCGCGGCTGCTCATTTGTTCAATAGTCTCCTCTGACGCAACCGGAAACAGGAAGTTGCAAGAGAGGAGAAAATTGAACAACTCGAGCAGCCGCGCATGCGCAGCTTTTTGAACGTGTGTGGCTGAGCGAAAAAGAAAGTCGGCATACTCTACATCAGTGTTTTTCAACCTTTTTACACCCGAGGACCGGCAGAAATAAAAGAATTATTTTGTAGACCGGCAAACTACTAGGACTAAAATTTTAAAACCCTGTTTCCACCCCATCTCCGCGAGCTCGGTCACCTCAGTAACTATAGAAAAATAGACAAATATAGTGCAAAATATAGACAGCAGATATAAATTCTCAAAACTGACACATTTTGATCACTAAATTGAAAATAAAATCATTTTTCCTACCTTTGCTGTCTGGTGATTGATTTCATGAGTCTCTGGTTGCGTTTCCTTCTGTCTGTGTATCCTTTCTTTCATTTCTTTCTTTCTGCACTCAGGCCCATGAATTGTCCCTTTCTATTCCCTTCCTATGTCCTTAGTGCCCCCGGTGCCTCCTTCCTATGTCTTTAGTGCCTCCTTCCTATGTCCTTAGTGCCCCCGGTGCCTCCTTCCCATGTGTTTAGTGCCCCCGGTGCCTCCTTCCCATGTCCTTAGTGCCCCCGGTGCCTCCTTCCCATGTCCTTAGTACCCCTAACTGTCTTTAGTGCCCCCAGTGCCTCCTTTCCATGTCTTTGTGTCCCAGTGCCTCCTTCCCATGTCCTTAGTGCCCCTTCCTGTCTTTAGTGCCCCCAGTGCCTCCTTACCATGTCTTTAATAATAATAATAATAATAACAGCTTATATACCGCAATACCGTGAAGTTCTATGCGGTTTACAAAAGATTAAGCAAAGGTACAAATTGACTGACTTCAAGAGGGGAAGAAGAAAGAGAAGTAATTAGACAGGAAATTCATTGTTGAGGAGAAAAGCGATCAAAAGGACAGTAGGTCGCTATTGAGAGGAAAGAGATAAGTGGATCAGTTGTCAAGATGTTTTAGGAACAGGTGTGTTTTTAGACGTTTCCTAAATACCTCATAAGTAGAGGGCGAAAGTAATTGTTCTAGGTCTTTACCCCATGATGCTGCTTGGTGTGAGAGAAGGAATTCATGGTGTTTTTTCAGTTTGCAACCTCTCACTGGGGGGGAAACGAAGTTGGAATGTGAACTTCTCTTGTGTCTGTTGGTTGAGAAGGAGAAAAGGTCAGTAATGTATTTGGGGGCAAGTCCGTGTAATGCTTTAAAGCAGAAACAGGCAAATTTGAACTTTACGCGTGCTTTCATCGGCAGCCAATGTAGCTGCCGGTAGTAGGGTGTCACGTGGTAAAATTTTTTTAGTCCAAAGATTAGTCTGACTGCCGCATTCTGAAACAGTTGTAGGCGTCACATATTTTTTTGGGAAATTGCCAAATAGGCGATGTTACAGTAGTCAAGCAGGCTTAGTACGAGGGATTGGACTAGGATTCTAAAAACCGATGTAACAAAATAAGCTTTAAGGGATCTGAGTTTCCAGAGAGTGAAAAATCCCTTTCTGATTAAGGAATCTACTTGGTCTTTCATGGTTAGGCATTGATCCAGAGTTACACCTAGTATCTTTATGGAGGGCTGGATAGGGTAACTAAGGTTATTGATACAGAGGGGTGATTTAATGTCAAGTGGATGTGGTGAAGCAATGAAAAAAGTCGTTTTATCTGAATTAAGTTTGAGCCTAAAGTTTGTCATCCATTGTTCCATCATGTTTATAGCTTCTGAAGCTTTGGGAATAGTTTCGGAGACAGAATTGGTGAATGGGATGATAATCGTTCTATCCCCAGCTGGGTTAGCTTCGTGCCCAGTGAGGACATGTAGACGTTAAAGAGCAATGGGGATAGTGGAGAGCCTTGGGGCACACCGGATGGATTGCTCCAGGTGTCGGAAAGCTCATAATTAAAACGAACCTGATAGGTGCGGGGTATAAGGAAGCCACGGAACCAGTTCAGCACCTTATCCCGGATACCAGTGGCATCTAGGCATTGCAGCAGTTTCATGTGGTCCACTAGATCAAAGGCAGAACTCATATCGAATTGCATTATCAGGGCATTAAGGCCTTTACTAAACAGTAGGTACAAATTGTCTAAGATAGCCGCAATTACTGTCTCCGTACTGAATAATGGCCTAAAACCAGATTGAGTTTCATGAAGGAGAGAGAATTGATCAAGATAACCCATCAGTTGGGTGTGAACCAATCCCTCCATAATTTTTATAATAAACGGAATGGAAGCTACCGGTCTATAGTTGGATATTAGGGCTGAGGATACTTTACGATTTTTTAGAATTGAGGTTATAATAATGTGACCATTATTAGAGAGGAACTTCCCATTGTTTAGGTTGTAAGCCAAGTATTGCATCAGTGATAATTTAAATTCTAAAGGTGCTGCTTTCATAATTTCTGGGGGGCATGAGTCCAGAATGCAATAGGATCTAGAGTATTTGTTATATAATCTGATATAATCATTCCACTCTAAATCCTGAAAGGAGCTCCAGATCATGTCTGCCGGTATATCATTTCCTTGGGTGTTCGCTATTTGATGATCACAAGAGTCGTTTGTTGAACAATGGATTCTAAGGTTCTTAATTTTAGAATCGAAGTACAGAGCTAAGTCATTTGCAGAGGGTAGTTTAATGTTGTGTGTGGGTGAGGTGTCAAATAAATTTGTGATCAGGTTGAATAGCTCTTTTGTATTGATTCCTTGTGAACCATTACAAGATGAGTTGATTTTAGTGGAGTAGAATACTTTACGTTTGTCTTTTAACATTTGTTTGTAGATTTTTATGTTAGCTCTCCAGTTGTTGCGGTCGGCTAGTTCTCCTGTTTTTTTTCCAAGTTCTTTCCAGTCGTCTAGCTAGTTGTTTCATTTTTAGAAGTTCGATGTCAAACCATTGGGCATCCCTCCTGCTGCGTTTGTATGGGTGGCTGCTAAACGTATCACATCAGGGAGATCCCTTGCCATGATAAGCTTAGCTGCTGCATCTACTTACAACCCGATTCTCTAACCGTCGTCTGTAACATGGACGTTGGTTAGAGAATCGGGTTCACTTTAGGTGGCCTTAGACCCGATTCTATATAGGACGCCCATCGGCTTCTGAGATTGGGCGTCCTATATAGAATCTGGGACTTTGTCTCCACCACCTCTACCAGAAGACTATTTCACACATCTACCACCCTTTCTGAAAAAACTGAATTTATTGTTGATTAGGTTAACCTGCTCCTGTTTTTGTATACACAGTAATCTCCATAAAAATATGTGGATTTCCTGTAATTTCATGCTTTCTATTTCAAATGTCTGCCTTGTCTCCAGTATGTGGGTGATTTTATAGTTGCATGCATAGGTAGTAAGTAAGTGTCTATATGTCTCTATGCAGACTTTGGATGTAGTTTTCCTAGGGTAATTTTCAGAGTGCAAATATGATCTACATGTTTTTTGGGGTGCACAAATTTTCTGGGTTCAATTAATGCACATAAACTTTAATTTTTAAAAGTATATGTATAAAGGCACATCCTGCTCTAACCCTTTTCTTAGCTGCTTAAAAAACAGTTTACCTGTGTAACAGGAAAGCATTTCTAATAAATTGTTTCTGAATGCATAGCTTTAGTGATGGAAATAGCTATGAAAATTACCCTCCCTATTATTCATTCTCTTACTGCTTTTTTTTTTTTTTTTCATCTTGCTACTCTTTATTACCGCTCAAAATTGTACCCCACATAATCAAGTACAGAAGCATAATTGCTTCTTGTGCTATTTATCAGGCCTTTCCTGCACACCAGATGTCTTGCTTTACATTCACCCTTTGGCTTTGTATTGTTAGTGAAGTTTGTGCTAGGCTGCACTTGGCATGCCTTGGGTCTGCAGTCACTGTAAGTAATGATGGCAATACATCTTAAACTGTAGGCATGGCTCTCGCTATAAAAAAGTGTAATTATGCTAGCTGTGATAACACAGAGAATGGACTATCTATTTAAAATTTTATTACTCTCCTTTTCTGAATTCAAGCTCAAAGCAAGTTATATATTTTGATATATTGTATTTCCTTGACCACACTGGATTACAGAGGGAAGGGATGGGGTTGTTGGTTTTTAAAAGTACTTAAGTAAAAAGTAAAAGTACTGGCTTCAAAAGAAGTAAAGTAAAAATAGAAAGACTTATCTAAAAAAATAATACTCAAGTCAAAGTAATAAAATATAGAACTATTTTTTTAAATTACAAATTAAAACATTTTCTTAACAAATTGGACATGTAATTATTTTAGTCCTTCTTATTTGATTTTTTTAAATCAAATGCTAAGTTAAGGCCCAACAGTACCTGTTGTTTAAAATGGTCATCAGTCATTACCTCTGGATTAAACAACCATCCAGGAGCACTGAACAAATGTTCACATACAGTAGCACTGGTTAGTAAAGCAAGGGGCTGATTCTACAAAAGGTGTCTGATTATAGGCGGTGGTAGGCATTCTACCACCATCTCACCAGCCAATCGGGACACAGGTTTTTTTTTGTTTTTTTTTTTTAATGGATGTGGCAAACAATACCTACTTTGTAGGCGTCTGTCTCGCACCTACGAAGGTGCATAGGGACACTTACGGACACCCAAGGCCGGCATGGGCATTTTTTCCACCAGAAGTGGCCTTGAGTGTCCGTAAGAGTCCCTATGCATCTCCGTAGGCCTGTAAAATGTTGCCTACATGTAAGGCGTCTGTTAGAAAAAAAAGACATGATTCTCTAAAAGATGCCGATGCGTGATTGACACACAATCGGTGGCTGCTTCTTAGGTGGCCACCGAGATTGGCGTCTTTTAGTGAATCAGGCCACAAGTATTTAATTCAGGAAAGAACAGGATATCCAGGAAAGTCTGCCACAGAATTTACACTGTTCATATTGGCAGATAGAATAGCTTTGCTCCTTGTTGGGTTGGTGTCTGCAGTGATGAAAATGAAGAAATGACTGTCCACATCCAACCTGGCTTTAACTGTGACTGCACTTTGGGCTTTTTTTTTTTTTTTTCCCCAACAGCTAATCCATTCCTAGCAATTTCTACCCAGGATCCTTGATCTGTGCAGTCACTTAGGATGTAATATTGCTGCTGCTATAAGTTCCTCTTTTATTTACCACTCTTCAAAGCGCTTCTTTATGCCACTTAGGCCTAGATTCACTAAAGTCAGCGATCGTCGCTATACCTGTTTTCACAGGTTTAGCGACGATTTCTGCTAACCAACACGATTCACACCCAGAGAGTGGTAGAAAACTGGAACACTCTTCCGGAGGCTGTTAAAGGGGAAAAGACCCTCTAGGGATTCAAGACAAAGTTAGACAAGTTCCTACTGAAACAGAATGTATACAGGTAAGGCTAGTCTCAGTTAGGGCACTGGTCTTTGACCTAAGGGCCGTCGCCTGAGCAGACTGCTGGGCACGATGGACCACTGGTCTGACCCAGCAGTGGCAATTCTTATGTTCTTATGACCCACCGTGTGTTTTTACCCCTCGATCGTCCATTTTCCGATCTGGCCATGCAAATCAGTAAAACCCCATGCAAACTAACCAAGCGATTGATTCACTTCCATTGCTTGGCTATTTAGCATTGGGTTGTTCCGATCTTAAAACCCGATTGCTGTAGACCTCTTGGTAACTGTGTTACTGACAGGTCTCCCTGATTTTTTTAATTTTTATTTTTTCCCAATGGCAGATATTTTGTGTGTATTACACATGCAAAATATCTGCCCCATAAAAAAAAAAAAAAAAAAAAAAAAAATCCCCCACCACTACCAATGGCCCTCCCCCAACAACCCCCAACAACCGTGCACTCCCCAACAACTAAAAAGATGGCAGGAGGGAGGACCACTCCCTCCTGCCAGGAAAGACCTTCCCCCCTGCTCTCCACCCCCCTGAAGAAAAAGGCAGGAGGGATGCTCACTCCCTTCTGCCATGAAGACTCCCGCCTGCTTCCCCCCCAAAAAATGGCAAGAAGAATGCCTCCTTCCTCTTGCCACCATAGTGCCCCCTCCCGGCCCCAGTGCCCGTACCTCTAAGTTGGGAGCAGAAGGTACCGAAAACACCTCCTGCTCCTCCTCTGCTTGCTATGCCACTGGGCCTTAGGCTCCTCCCCATGCATCATGTGCTGTAACGACCAGAGGAGGAGCAGGAAGTGTTTTCAGTACCTCCTGCTCCCAACTTTGAGGTACGGGCACCGGGGCCATGAGGGGGCACTGCGGTGGAAAGAGGGAGGGGGACATCCCTCTTGCCATTTTTGGGAGGGGAGCGGGCAGGCGGGTTGCCTTCGTGGTAGGAGGGAGTGGGCATCCTTCCTGCTGTTTTTTTGGGGATTTGTGGGTGCTAGCGCACAAAAGTGAGGACTTTTTTAATGGGACAGATGGTGTGCGTTTAAGTTGTGCAGGCTGCTTCTCTTGTCACTACTGTTGGGGCTCTGCGCATGTCTCAATTGCTCCCTGAGTGATTGAGTCGGTGGGTTTGCATGCAAATGATTTGCACCTCTGTGCAAATCATTTACATAAGAACATAAGAACATAAGAATTGCCATCTCTGGATCAGACCCATGGTCCATCGAGTCCGGCGATCCGCACACGCGGAGGCCCAGTCAGGTATACACCTGATTGTTCTAATCACCCATATCCCTCTATGCCTCTCATAAGGAGATGTGCATCTAATTTGCCTTTGAATCCTAGCACAGTGGATTCCTTAATAACCTCCTGTGGAAGAGCATTCCATGCGTCCACCACTCGCTGCGTAAAGCAGAACTTCCTGACATTTGTCCTGGACTTGTCACCCCTTAGCTTCAAACCATGTCCTCTTGTCCGTGTCACATTGGACAATGTAAATAATTTGTTTTTCTGCTCTATTTTATCGATGTCTTTCAGTATTTTGAACGTCTCTATCATGTCCCCTCGCAGCCTCCTCTTCTCAAGGGAGAACAATCCTAGTTTCTTGAGTCGTTCCTCATATTCCAATTTCTCCATACCTCTTATTAGTTTCGTTGCTCGTCTCTGCACCCTCTCCAGCAGTTTTATATCCTTCTTTAGGTTGGGAGACCAATGTTGTACACAGTATTCCAAGTGTGGTCTGACCATTGCTCTATAAAGCGGCATTATGACTTTCTCCGATCTACTCGTGAAACTTGATAGTGAATCAATCGCTGTTGGGAAATCAGCCAGAGAATTGGCCAACATTGATTGAGTCGCTATCTTTAGTGAATCTAGGCCTTAGTAATCTTCTTACTAATTGATGACAAGTATGAAATGCGGTGTTCTCAAATGCTTGGAGTTTTTCAGTCAGCAATATTGAGAGTGGGCACAAGGTAGGCCATGAATACTTTGGTTTTACATAAAGAATGTCCAAAGCTTGCATCTAGAGTTTCATTAGAGACATATTCTGTGATTAAATAAGATTTCTGAAAAATGAAACTTGTCAACATCTAAGTGTTTACAGACTGAATTCATGGCATCAGTTCCTTATTCTGGAATTAGTTACATCGTTCCATAGAGATGTAGATGGAGTTCCAGTAAATTGGGTTAGGAGTAACAAAATGAGGATCAAACGCTAATTAACAGAACAAATGAAAATGTTTTCCTTTTTTATTAGTTTTTGATTTCCTATGCCACTTGAATTTATTTCTGTTTATTTGTAATAATTATGATTAAGAATATGTAATATTGAAATGCCAATAAATATTTAAATAATAATAATTAAAAGAAGATTAGCGAGGTAAGAGAGAACCTAATCATTCTCTCCAAGAACAAGCAAGGGTGGTTATGTTTGACAGAGCTTGGGTCAGGGTACTGTAAATAAAGCTTAAGATAATTACTGAAGGCTTTATTGAGCATGTGCAGATGTTCTTTATCAGCATCATCAGAGAAGGCCACCTCAAGTGTGTTGTCTTCTGTTTTGTGTGTTTGTGGGGGGGTTGTTTTCAGATCCTATAGGTTGCTTTTTTATTTTTTGAAAAAAAATTTCATAATTCATCTGATTGCTACATCTTTACTTCTGTAGTAAGCCCTAATTAGATTTTTCATTGAATTTGCTAAGTTCTTAATTTTTGGTGTGACCATGACATGCACAGATATGGATGCATCAAGTGACAGGGACTATTTATTTATTTTCTTTTCTATTTGTAGCCACGTAGGCCTGGTTTCTGTAAACGGCGCCATTGTTGGCCACCTTAAAAGCAGCCGCCAGTTGCGTGTCAGTTACACACCAGCGCCATTTAGAGAATTGCACTTTTGGCAAAAGTAGGTGCTGGAAATGTAGGCCAGGGTTTTCAAGGCCTACGTTTCTGGTGCCTACCATTGATGTAAATTGCACCTATGTAGGTGCTTCACGACGCCTATACTATTTCCGGCGTTAGCCATGCATACAGTGACATTAGGCATCTTAAAGTGCATCAGAGGCATGATTCCGACCCCATTTTAATTTTTTTTAAAAGTCTGCTTTTAAATGGAATTTTGGACTTGGGTGCCTAAGTTAAGGCATCGTTTATAGAATATGGGCCTTATTAACTAAGCAGGTAACAATGAAAACATTCACAATAATAAAAAAAATCTCTAAGATAACATATTTAACTTGCTATCCTGAACCCCTGCTGCTTTTTCATCAAGAGATTATTTTGTTTTTGGAAATACTGTAATGTTAATATTTTAACATTTCAATGGCTGACATGAGCTGGCTGCACATGGTTTGTTTGGTTTTCTTTTTCTGTTTGTTTGTTTATAGCACCATTACTCTGTTCCACAAGTTTTACTCTGATTTTATTAATTTCACTTAAGTAAGCTCTTACTTGATTTCATACTTCTATTTGGTCTTACTTCTATTCTGTTGATCATTGCCTTGAAGGATTTTTCACAAATATATGAATGGTTTTTCAGGTTGGCACTCATGCTGTCAAAGGCACTGAACAGAATTAAAAAAAAAAAGAAGTTTGTTTTTCTTTTTTTTTTTTTTTTGAATAATTTTATTGAATATTATCGGTGATATACAAAAAGTAGTTCAAATACATATAAATTGAATAAAAAATAATGATGTATAAACAAAAGAAACCATAATTACATTCATTTGCATATAACAGATTAGTAAGAAGAATTCAGAGTATTTGAAACTGCTAAGAAAAGAAATAGAAAGGGTAGAGAAGCCGAGATGATGAAATAAAAGAAAAAAGAGAGATAAGGAAAGAGAGAGAGAGAAAGAGAGAGAGAGAGGGGCAGAATTGTCTACGAGGTAGAGTGAACATATGAATCTAAGAATGACCAAGGTGATTTATTTTGCACGAAATTTGTAGAGAAACTGGATATCATGTTCTTTTCATATGCATATGATTCGAATTTGTGGTACATGCTCAAAGAGTTCCACCAAAAGGTGTAGTCTAGTAGTGTGGATGACTTCCAATTTTTCAAAATGTGCATAAGAGCTGTCACAAACATGGTGTCAATGAGTTTAGGAGGACAGTTTGATAGTGCAAAACAAGGGTGTTGAGAACGAAGGATTATAATGTCCATGGAAATATCTTCTGAACATTTGGTAATAGATTTTATGGTGTCCCAGATATGAATCCAAAAGGAATGAACCATAGTGCAGTGAAGAAGCATGTGATCAAGAGTTCCAGGTTCTTTCAAACAGTTCCAACAAGTAGGATCTTGTTTCAGTTTCGCTTTCCACATTCGAAATGGAGTCCATATTGCATTCCACATAACAAAGAACATTGATTGTGAAACTCTTGAGGATAATAGAGGACGATTTGTAGATGACCATAAGAGTTCCCAGTCTATTTCAGAAAGTGTGGTCGTTAGGATAGAACCCCAATGGTTCATGGATTGAGGTGTAAAGGTGAAGGTGTGGTCTCTTAAGATACTATAAAAAAGAGATATCGCCTTACCTTTCAGTAGAGCTAAAGTAGACCAGTGATGAATGGTTTGTTGAGGTTTGTTTTTCTAATGTAATAATTTAGTACAATACAGAAGTGATACGCAAACTAGTTCTCTTTTCCTCCCCTCGCTTCTTACCCCTAGTCAGTTGTATTTTCAGAATATCTCTAATATGTAGGTATGAAAGGTTTTTGTATACCTCAGAGGCAGTGAAATTGTTTCACCTTCTATGAAAGGTGTTTGGTCATATTGTTTAAATTCTGTACTCTCTTTTTTTCATGCTGCATCAGGATAACTTGGAGCAGATAAGGTAAGGAGTCCTGTTGCTGAAAATGCCTGATTGAGCTCAACTGTTCTTCCTGTGTCACCACACAACACCACAGTTGTCAGTACAATTAGCTTTCATGTGCCAATGTTTGTTTAGTATGTTTGTGTGTTGGGAAGGGGCATAGCTGGGTGGGGTGCAAATGGAGCAGTAGCTCACCCCCCCCCCCCAAAAAAAAAAAACAACAACACCCAGCTTTTGAATAAAATGGTATCCTTCAGCATTGTACTGGTCCCTATTTTACAAAAGATCTGCTCCCCCTTAATTCAAAACCTGGCTACGCTTATGGGGAGGGCTGGTTGTCTGTCTTATTTTTGATGTTATTGTACACACATGTTTAAAACTAAATGAAGTTATTTTGTTACCTTAGTTTTAAAATGGTTCTGAAAAGTGCTTCTGTTATGTTTCTATTTATTTATCTGTTGGGCGGGGAAACAAGACATTCATTAATGCTTTTATAATAGCTACAATGGAAAGGACTATTTGAGTGGATCAGACAGCTTTTTTAACCATTTTAGTCGCTCTTCTCTGGACCCTTTCGAGTAGTACTGTGACCTTCATGTACGGCGACCAGTGCTGGACGCAGTTTTCCAGGTAGGGGTGTACCATGACCCGGTACATCGGCATGATAACCTTCTCCGATCTGTTTGTGATCCCATTCCTAGCATTCTGTTCACCCTTTTCGTCGCCGCCGTGCATTGCATGGACAGTTTCATCGATTTGTCGACCTGTACACCCAAGTCTCTATCCTGGGGGGGTCTCTCCGAGTACAGCACTGGACATCCTGTATTCATGTATAAGATTTTTGTTACTGACATGCACCACCTTACACTTATTCACATTAAACCTCATTTGCCATGTCGCGGCCCAATTCTCGAGTGTATTTATGTCACGTTGCAGGTATTCACAATCCTTCTGTGTTTTCACTACTCTGAATAACTTTGTATCGTCTGCAAATTTAATCACCTCGCTCGTCGTACCAATTTCCAGGTCATTTATAAATATGTTGAGCACGGATCCAAGCACCGAACCTTGCGGCACTCCACTCGTGACACTTTTCTAGTCCGAGTATTGTCCATTTACCCCCACTCTCTGTTTCCTATCCGCCAACCAGTTTTTAATCCACATGAGAACTATCTCCACATGGTTGGCAGGCTATATTGCCTTCTATTATGCTAAAGCTGGGCTGCAACTCAGGGGTCATGTGACAGCACACAAAGTCCGAGCTATGGTAGCTTCAGTTTCTCTCTTATGTTCTACCGTATTTTCACGCATATAACGCGCACGTTATACACGATTTTACAAACCGTGCATAACCTTGCGCGTTATACGCGTGAGCGCGTTGTACAAATTTTTTTTACATAGTTCCCACCCCCCAATGTCCGATTCACCCCCCCCCCCCCCGCAGGACCGCTCGCACGCACTCCCACCCGCACCCCCACCCTGAAGGACCGCTCGCACCCCGACAGCCTCCCGACCCCCCCCCCATCATGTAGACGCTCCTACCGGTGTCCTGCTGCTTCCTCTTGGCGGTCCCGGCCCTTCTGTGAGCCCTGCGCCTGCGCTGCTTCCTCTTCCGGCGGTCCCGCCCTTTCTCTGACGTCAGAGAAAGGGCAGGACCGCCGGAAGAGGAAGCAGCAGGACACAGGTAGGAGTGTCTACATGATGGGGGGGGTCGGGAGGCTGTCGGGGTGCGAGCGGTCCTTCGGGGTGGGGGTGCGAGCGGTCCTGCGGGGGGTGAATCGGATATCGGGGGTGGCATCAGGCTTTCAGGGTGGGGACAGGACTTCAAGGGGGAGAGGAGAGTCGGGGCGGGTGAAAGGAGAGTCGGGGTGGCCAGAAGAGAGTCGGGCGGCGACAGGCGAGTCGGGGCAGCATGCGCGGTATACGGGTGTGCGCGGTATACAAAATTTTTTAAACATATTTCGGTTTCCCGCACGCTATACCCGTGTGCGCGTTTTACAAGGGTGCGCGTTATCTACGTGAAAATACGGTACTCCTATTGATGAGATCTGTAAAGCTGCTACTTGGTCCTCAGTTCATACATTCATGTCTCACTACTGTCTGGAATCTTATTCCAGACAGGATGGTCACTTCGGCCAAGTAGTATTGCAAACTTTATTTTCTTAATGGCCAACATTCCCTCCATCCCATTGTAATAAGTTAGGGAGTCTCACATGTGAGAATATGTTGCCTGCTTGTCCTGGGAAAATCAGTTACTTACCATAACAGGTGTTATCCAGGGACAGCAGGCAGATATTCTCACAACCCACCCTCCTCCCCTGGTTGGTTTCTTAGCTTGCTTATGGAAGTGAGGAACCGTGAGCCTATGTCGGGTGGGAAGGCACTCGTGCTTGCACAGTGTGGACAGCCACAAAGTTTCTAAAAAGTTAGAGTGGTTACACACTTAAAGCTGTTCGTACCAGGCTCCGCGGATGCCATCACCCACATGTGAGATATCTGCCTGCTGTCCCTGGATAACACCTGTTACAGTAAGTAACTGTGTTTTAGCAGTCAGGAGTTGAAACATTTTTCATTGCTGATGTCACTAAAGCTGATAATCCTTCATTTATTCAACTTGTCAACCTGCAGCCTAGCCAATATGTTGCTTGCATGTATGACAATTATTGGCAGATTGGAAATATCGCTGAAATCTCCTTAGAACAAAATGATGTCTTAATTAACCTTTTTCATCCATTTCATCCTTTTTCAATCTATTCATTGGCCCATTGTAAAAGATACTGTTTTGGTTTCGAAATAACATATTTTTAAGGTTCTTGATGCTCCAATGACAACCTCAACAGGAAGGCAATATAACTACCATGTTTCCCTGAAAATAAGACAGTGTCTAATATAAATTTTGGGTTCAAAAAATGCACTATAACTTATTTTCGGGGGGTGTCTTATTTTTTTTCATGTACAATGATCATCTCTCCCTTCCTCTCCTCCACCCCAATTCTTCAGAATTGATGTCGGGGGAAAGGCTTGTGGGCCGGTGGTGTGCAATCGCTTCACGCACCTGGCCCTTCCCTTCCTAGAGTTGCGGCAGCAGCGGGGGTAATTAAATGGAGTGGGCGGTCAGCCTGCGTACCCCCTAGAGTACATGTACTGCAGGTTGAGAAACTGTGGCCTAATCTACTTGACATTTATTTTATTTCACTGAAGGGGGTTATTCAATTATTTTTTCTATTTTTCCTTTCCTTTGTTTTCTGCTTTACTGTACATTCGTTTTAGCACAAACAAATGATTTAGTATCTTAAAACTATTTCATATGAAGTACAACCATTAAACATAGACCACTCCAGCATTGGAAACCAGGCCAATTCCTAACTTCCCATGTCTTATTCAAAGTAAATTTTTATGTAGTCAGAGAAGCTCCCTGAGATGAGCATTATCAGTTCAGAACTCTGCCCTTCAATTTGATAGTGATTTCCAGGACATTCTCCAAGGTGATGGTAGTAATTGCAGCATACTTGTGCAAGGAAGGGACTCAAGTTCACCCTTATTTAGATAATTAGATTTTTCAAGCTGATTCTGAACAGGGTTCTCAGGTGGCCACAGCCTGAATAGTTTTGTTGTTGGGTTTTTTTTTGTTTTTTTTTGCAATATCTTGGCTGGGTCATGAACTTTGCTGAGTCATTTAGTTCCCTCTCAAGTACTCCAGTATCTTGGGGTCGTCTTCTTTTTTTTTTTTTTAATTCTTTATTTTCATTTTATAGTATTGACATAGTTATTAGTGAAAACAAAGAAATAGTACAATACCAGTACAAACTTTTAAGGTGAGACAATAATCAAATAATAGAAATTACATTAGAAAAAAACCCAAAAGAATTTATTTTCTCATCATAAAGGTAAAGCATTAAACCAAAATATAAAATTTACTGGATTGTTACATTAGACCTCAATTAAAGGGGGAGAGAGCAATACAATAGCTGAATCCTCTATTAAACAATACAAAGAAAATAAAAGATGGTAGCAAGGGAGAACCAGAACCTTATTAATGAGCTGACTTGAAACAGAGGTTCTCTCAAGTATTCTAAGTTTGCTCTTTAGCAGAAATAAATTTTGTCAACTGCTGAGGTTCAAAGAAAATAAATCTATTCCCTTGATAGGTCATTACACATTTACAGGGGAATCTGAGTACAAACGTCGCTCCTAACTGCAGAACCCTTGGCCTCAAATAAGAAATTGTTTTCTTCTCTTTTGGGTCATTCTTGACACGTCTGGATACATTCTCACTAATTTAGTCATAAATGGTACATCTTTAAACTTAAAAAACAATTTAAGCATCCAGTCCCTGTCAGAGTCGATGGCAAATTGTACAAGTAGCGTAGCAGTTGCCGGTATCTCTTCACCTGACCTCTCAAGGAAATTGGTCAAATCCAAACTATCAGCAGACAAATTCTGCTGGTTTGGTTTCTGAACAGCTGGTCTAGTTGGTAAGTAATATATTTTAGTGAGAGGTGGATAAGAGGTTTCGGGAACTTTCAAAACTTCTTTTAAATACTTTTTAAATGTATCCCGCACTAAAATAAGTGGTAATTTTGGAAAGTTGGTAATCCGAAGGTTATTTCTTCTAATCATATTTTCCAACATTTCGACCTTAAAATTAAGGTTTCCACTATCTCTTATCCAGACCGAAGCCTGGGATTCCACTGTCTTTATTCTAATTTCATGTCAATCCACTTTAGTTTCCACGCTGGATAGTCTATTTTTCAATTCCAAATTTTCAGACACAACAGAAGTGTAACGTGTAATAAGTTGCTGCATTTGAGTCCCCAAAGAGATTTGCAAACTAGATATTGCTTCCCAAATTGTCTCCATATTGAAAACCTTGGGCTTCTGCATAGGTATCAGTTCAGAACCCAGACCCTCTGATGAATTTAAAGTACCTGGAACTTCAGCTGGAAACAAATTCAATGTAAGGAAACCCTGAGGCAATTTCTGTTTCAATTCCTCCAAGTGCTCTGATATTTTAATTGGCTTCACAACTCCTCCTGCTGAGTCGACTCCCGAGCTCAGCCGGTCAGGAGAGGGAACACCCCGGGACATTCTCTCCTCCATCGACTGCTCAGACGCCCCAGTACGACTCGGAAGACTCCGCTCTTCCGGAGTTATCGATGTTGCCTCGAGGGAGAGCTGTAACGTTTCAGCAGGCGTGTCTCTCCCAGCCGAGGAAGCCTCCGGCTGTGTTCACGTCCCACGTTGGAGAAAGACGTCCATCGGGCCCGCTGCTGCTGGCAAAGGTTCGTCGGGAAAAACCCGAAGTTTAGATTTGCGTTTCACCATACCAAGATTAAAGGTAGCCCGGGAGCTTCCGTGGCGTCTTAGCTCCAGCTACCCGCGGCCATCTTCCTTAAGCCATTCCCCCGCAATTAGCCGGGGTCGTCTTCAACACTGGAGTAGAAGTGGTATTTCTCATTTAAGAAAATACATGGAATTATGGATCAATTTAGTGCCTTTTTGCAATGCAAATGCCAAGAGCTTGGGATTATTTTTAGCTTCTCAGCTTCTATAATGGGAGCTAAAACTGTGGTCAAGCGCACACGTGAGGTTGTTCTAATATGCACTCTCAGTAGGCAGCAGCTTGCTAGGCTATTCCACAAAATTTATTGGGAGGCATCATTTTTGAACTCTTGGACTGGATAGTTGTAATGACAAATGCCAAATCACAGTGTTGGGAAGCCTGTGGCCTAGGGAAATTGGTTCAGTACATGAGCACAGGACGTTGTGTTATGTATCAGTCATTTAGAAGTTAGGCAATTTGTTTAGCCCTACTTGTGCTTTCTACTTCCTAAACCGGAGAGTAGTGCTGCCCGATTCACGATTCGAATCGGGTCACCGATTCACTTTGGGTGAATTGATTCGAATCGATTTACAACATAAAAAAATTGGCTTCTCGATTCGGACCCTCGCCCCCTAAAGCAGGAGCGGCAGCGCTGCTCTTGCTGGACGGCCACTGCCGCACCTACTTTAGAGGGCGAGAAGGGAGGGTCAGTCGGGAAGTGCTGATGTCGGCTTTTCCCCCCTTGCATCCGGTTTCCCACCCTGGCCTCCCGCTTCTCCCTTGGCCTCCCCGCTCCGTTTACCTTATAGATGCAACCTGCAAAGAAGATCGCGGTTATATTGGCTTTGCAAACTGCTTTGACCTGTTTCCTTCGCGATCCTGCCTCTGACGTCAGAGGAGCGATTGATGCACTTGGCAATCCAGAAAAAAAGCGATGGGTTTAGCAATAAAAAAGCGACTGATTCAGACAAGTTGCTTACCTGTCTTACACAAGCATAATATCTGTCTCAAAAAAAAACAAAAACCCCGCCCCCTGCCAACGACCCTCTCTGACATCCCCCTGATGCACCGGAGACCAACGTCCCACCCTGTACCAGCAAAAATCAGTTGGAGGGATGCTTACTCCCTCCTGCCATGCTGAGCCCCCCCCCTTGCATGAGGAAAAAAAAATTGATGTGAACCCCCCCCCCCCTCCCCATGTAGCAGTGAAAATGGCAGGAAAGATGCCCACTTCCTCCTGCCATTGGAGGCGCACCCAAACTATACCCTACCTTCCCCCCCCCAAAAAAAAAAGGCAGGAGAGATGCCCACTCCCTCCTGCCACCAGAGGCTCCCATAAACCCCACCCCTCCCCATACCTTTCTCGGATGTTGGGAGCAGGAGGGATGCTCGCTCTCTCCTGCTCCAAGGCCCGCGAGCTAAAGAACTCTTAACCTGTTAAGTCATCTCTTAAATGAGAGGAGTTCCATCCCCTTTATCATTTTGGGCAATCTTCTATGAAACTTTCTAATTATTATATATATATGTATATATATATATATATATATCAGAATTATATACAGTATATGTAAGGTTTTTTTTTTTTTTAGATACAGTGACCAGAATTGAATGCAGTTCTCATTACATACGGTTTTCTTCCATAAATTTATGATTTGATCCTTGTATGTCAAGGAGGGGTCCAAAATAACCCCTAATGCTTTGGCTGGTTTTTCAACTTTAAGAGAAGCTCCAGATTCCAATGTTATCCATGTAGGGACCAAAGATAACTGATTGAAACTAAATACAAATAATCAAAAGTTTTATGGTTTAACAGTTTACAGGACAGAGCCCATCTTTCAAGTTTTCCAATACAATCTCTGATCTCAATATTCATTGCCGGAGAATGTGGTGAAATCAGTTTGCTTAGCAGGGTTTCAAAAAGGTTTGGATAAATTCCCAAAAGGGAAGTCCATAGGACATTATTGAGATGGCTTGGGGAAATCCACTGCTTATTCTTAGAATAAGCAGCATAAAATCCGTTGGATTACTTGGGATCTAGTAGGTACTTAGGACCTGGGTTGGCCATTGTTGGAAACAGGATTCTGGAGTTGTTGGACTTTGTTTGTCCCAGTATGACAATTCTTATGTTAAATAGAAGATCCCTGTGGAACTCCACAAAAAGAATTCCAACTTTTAGAGAAAATTCCATCCTTGATTTGTAAGAAATTCCGTAAACCGTTTTATAACTGATCCACACAAACCCAAATCGCTTAATCTACTTACCGGTAATAGTGAATGATCTACTGAATCAAACGCTGCATTAATATCAAATTGTAGTAATATAGATTGACCCAAATTCAGCCAATATTTTACTCTTGATGTTAGTTAACATTAACAATTCAGTGCTATGTTTAGGTCAGAAATCCAAATTGAGCTGGATGTAAACAAGAGAATTGTTCTGTATATTCTGATAGCTGCTTATTAGTAATTTAGTCAACAGAGGAATATTGGCTACTGGTCTAAAATTAGATGGTTGACAAAGATCACTGTTTATTTGGAATATGCGTAATAACAATGTTACCCATATAAATGGATGTTTATAGGGCATTTATTCATCCATTTATCTGGGGGTCACTACTGTAATTCTTTTTTTCAAATCAGCTTATCTGTTTTTACTGTTTAGTGGTCTATGTTAAGACCAAGTCATCCCTGGTGCATTGGATTAAGATGGCAATAGAAGCGGTATACTTTCTTAACCAAAAGTTAGTCCTATGAGGTCTCTGTCCTCATTTGATGAAAGCTGACGTAGCTATTTGGGCAGAAGCCAGAGTATTGTATCCAGAGGATATTTGTAGGGCTGCGACTTGATCATTACTGCATTTGTTTATCGGGCATTATAAGGTTGATGTTTGGACCAAAAGGGGCAGGTCTATTTTGGAGAAAGCTTAGGGCTAGATTCACTAAACCTCGATTGTGTCTCCGATCCGTTCCAGATTGCATGCAGACCGACGAATTCACAGAAGGCCTGCATGCAAATGGGGATGATCGTTGACATGCCCCCCACTCACTGCATGGATAGCTACAGAGCGATCCTGGAGCCTGCGCAGACCCTGACAGGAGAAAAAGTCTCCTGTCACTGCTGTCAGGGCTTCTGCTGACTTTTAAATTTTTTTTTTTTTTTTAAATCGGGCAGATAGTTTGTGTATATTACACACACAAAATAGCTGCTCAGTTAAAAAATAAAAAAGCCCCCCTAAGTGCCTCCTCCCTCCTCACACCCTTAAAAAAATGCCCCCCCCCCACCGGTCAATGCCCCACAAAAAGCAGGAGGGATGCTAACTCCGTTCTGCTACCACCTGATGCTGCTCTTCCCGCCCGTGGCGAATATGGCAGGAGGGATGCAAGCTCCCTCCTGCCCTGCCACCAACTGAGTCACCCCCTGGCCCACCGCATAACCCCCGACCGGACTGACCCACCCTTGTTCATGCCGGGCCTGGCCCGACCCGACACCTCCCCTGTACCTAAAAGTTGGGAGCAGGAGGGGCACTCAATACCTTCCTGCTCCTTAGGTCTTCAGCGCTGCTGTCTTCTGGAGCAGGAGGAACCGAAAAATCCTCCTGCTCCTGCGCACCCGAATGTGGGCCTTAGGCCCCGCCCCAGTGCACATGTGATGCATGGGGAGGAGCCTAAGGCCCTGATTGGCTCAGGTGCCTCAGGCTCCTCCATTGGTAAGGGGCTCCTCTGCTGGTAAGGGGCATAATGTACGAGTCTGGACTGGTCTAGCAGGGTTCAAGGAAATTAAGTTATCAGGTAGGAATAAAATTCACCATGTCTGTTTTCAAATGGAAAGCGTATGCTTAAACTGGCAAGCAGAGGTAAATTGAAAGTAACTAGATTAGCCAAAGCCCTTGATCTCTCTTGGTGAGAATAGGGCTCCTTTTACAAAGCTGCAGTACTGATTAGCGTCATGCTGAATGTAAAGAAGCCCATACTAATCCCATGGACTTTTTCCGCTTTCAGTGCACCACTAATTGGTAGCACAGCTTTGTAAAAGGAGTTTATAGTATTGAATGCCAGGACCCTCGTAAAACGATAAATCATACATATACAGTGGTACCTCGGTTTACGAGTGCACCGGTTTGCGAGTGTTTTGCAAGACGAGCAAAACATTTGCAAATTTGGTGCCTCGTAAACCAAGATTGCCTCGCTGTACGAGCGCCCCCCCCCCCCCCGAGAACCGGCACCCTCCCCCCCGCCGCCATCAGGCACCCCCCGCCGCCACCTGAAATCCCCCATCCCACCCAAACCCTCTTCTTACTTCCCTCCGCATCGGCATCGCCGGCATCAGCATGTCCTGTGCCCGAAAATCTTCTTCCTGTGCCGGGCCTTGAGCTTGCGCGCATGCTCAAGGCCCGGCACAGGAAGCAGATCGGGCACAGGACATGCTGATGCCGGCGATGCCGATGCGGAGGGAAGTAAGAAGAGGGTTCGGGTGGGTTGGGGGATCTCAGATGGCGGCAGGGGGGTGCATGATGGCGGCGGGGGGTGCCGGATCGCGGGGGGGAGGGTGCCCATTTGCGGGCGGGGGGCCTTCGGGGGGAGCAATGCCAGTTCTCAGGGGGGGGCGGGGGGAGAAGGTTTGGGGTGGGAACATATCAAAGCAAGTTTCCCTTACTTCCTATGGAGAAACTTGCTTTGATATACGAGCATTTTGGATTACGAGCATGCTCCTGGAACGGATTATGCTCGTAATCCAAGGTACCACTGTATTTCACTCTGGTCATAGGAAGAATTTGTTTGAGCCATATCCTATCAAACCATTTTATTCTAACTTTTTTTTCTCTTTCCTTTTTAAGGTCCTGGATTCTTCAACACTCAGTTTCGGTACACGAGTAAAATGGTTTGCCATATGTTTTGTTTCTGGAGTTGTATGTTCTATTCTCGTAAGTGTTTTTATATTTTTCTTTGGCTATCCTACCATTTCCCCCTGAAAATAAGACAGTGTCCTATATTAATTTTGGGCCCCAAAAATGCACTAGGGCTTATTTTCGGGGTAGGTTTTATTTTTTTCATGTACAATGATCCTCTCCCTTCTTCTCCTTTACCCCAATTTTTCCTCTATCCTTTCTCTCCCCCACATGTGCAGCATCTTTCCTCCCCTCTCACTCATCCCCTTGTGCTTTCCCTCTGCAGCATCTTTCTATCCCTCCCTCCCTCCCTCCTGTGTAGCAGAACCCTTGCACAGCTTCTATCCCTTCCTCCCTCCCTCCCCTCATGTAGCAGAACCCTTACATAGCCAGCCTCCCTCCCATCCGAACCCTGCCGACCGTGAGACCTACATACCTCCCTCCAAAGAGCAGCATCGGCAGCACTCTAAACAGGCTGCTTCACGGCTTATCCCGCCGGGGCCTTCCATGTGCCGTGTTGCTGATGACTATCAGTAATGCGGCAGAGGGAATACCCCAGTGAGTGACGGCAGTGAAGCAGCCTGTTTAAAGTGCTGCCGATGCTGCTCTTTGGAGGGAGGTATGAAGGTCTCACAGTCGGAGGGTTGGTGGGGGTTCAGATGGGAGGAATAATGGAAGGGTCAGCGGGGCGGTGGGAAGCGCTGCTGCCAGCAAATCCAGGTACATTTAGGTTAGGCTTCCGGGGACTAGGGCTTGTTTTTGGGGTAGGGCATATATTAAGACCTACCACGAAATTCATGCTAGGACTTATTTTCAGGTTAGGTCTTATTTTGGGGGAAACATGGTAATAGATGTATGAGCAAATGATCTTCATGAATATAAGCTGTATTATGTTTTTACGTGAATGTGACTTCCCTGAGTTGTTTCAGATGGGTGGGGATAAACTGGCTCAGCAATGATTCAAATTCAACTGAGCTAAAAAAAAAAAATAAAGTCCCCAATGTTTGTTGGAAACTTCCCCCTGGGGACACTTGGCCTAGACCCTCCGAGATCCATGAGGCAGGAGCAATGCCCACTTGCTCCTGTCTCTCCTCCACACTATCATCTTCAAAATGGAGGCACCTGGGATGCACTGCAGTGTCACTGCCATATAAGGGTATTGGGAGGGGGGCAGATTTCACTAGACAACAGAGATTAGTTTTTTAGTTCAGCTGTGTTTTTTTTTTTTATTGTTGTTTTTTTTTTGGGGGGGGGGGGCAGAAGCAAGAGTCCCACTAAACACCAGGAAGGGGAGAGGCAGTCATATCTGGTAGGGAAGTGGGTTGAGTGGATGTGCTAAACACCAAAGACCCTTTTTTAATATTTGTAGTTCAGGCAGTTCTTAGCACCAGCATGGCACAGTGTGTACAGGCTATAGCAGCCTATGGGAGAAATCATGAAGGGAGGGGGGTTCTCCAAAGTAATTTTTGAAGATTCCCTGGGCTAGGGACATAGTCCCCCACCGCCATAAACCCTTTCCCTGGATTTTTTTGTTATAAAATTTGCTATTGCAATGGCCACCTTGGATTTCCCAATTTTAATTTAAGTCTCTTTCTGTCTCAAAACACCTTGATTTAGCTCAAAATCAAGGCTGTGATAACCTGGATTCATGCCAGATTTGAACTGGAAGGCCGGCCAAGGATCATCCTTATTCCATGTGCCGTTCAGCACATGAGGGGTCAAAAGCCATCAGCTGAGCCCCTGTAGTCCCTCTGGGATTATGGGGACACAGATGGCTTGTTTTCCAGGTTAAAAAACCTAGACTGATCTGGGGAAGCTGGTATTTGCATCCCCAGCAAAGCACACCCACACCCATGTCGCTTATGGATGGGATCGATTATGTAGCAGATGTTCTATATGATCTATTCAGGGTTTCAAGCAAAGTTTATGCACATGTTATCTCTGTCTGCAGAATGCTTTGCATCGGGCAGTGGGCAGGAGATTCAGCTTCTAAAGCTACATTGAGCAAATTACCTTTCAAAGGTCAGTTGCTCTTTGGAAAGGGGTTGCACGATTTTATGGCCAATGTGGCAGATCAGAAACTAAAGTCTTTGCCAGAAGGCAGACCAAAGGCCCTTAGGTTGGGGTAATTTTCATGGCTCTAGGCACTTTCACCAATACTCTAGAGCAGTGGTTCCCAAACCTGTCCTGGGGGACCCCCAGCCAGTCAGGTTTTCAAGATATCCCTAATGAATATGCATGAGAGAGATTTGCATATAATGGAAGTGACAGGTATGCAAATCTCTCTCATGCATATTCATTAGGGATATCTTGAAAACCTGACTGGCTGGGGGGTCCCCCAGGACAGGTTTGGGAACCACTGCTCTAGAGGTTGCTCGACCCAGAGGCATTTTCAAGGTTTGAGACAAAGATTTGGGGGCACTGGTCCCAAGGATCCAGCTGTACAGTAGCCTCCCCCCCCCAAAAAAAGAAAAAAAGCAGTTATGATGCCAGGTTGGTAACTATAACTCCATAGATAGGTAGGAGATTGTTGGCTTATTGGGAGGCTTGGAAGCAAATCTTCTCAGACCGCTAGGTGCTGGAAATTATTCGGGAGGGATTGAAGCTTGACTTTTTTGTCCCCTCCAAGACTTTGTTATGAATTCTTCAGCAGGAAAACCAGAGAAAGCAGTCAGAGTCCAAGCAACAGTAAAGTGGCTCCTAGATCTAGGAACTATCCCAGATGAAGAATTGGGCTTAGAGGAGACTCAGAAGATTGGAGGCCAAACCTCAATCTGAAATTGGTCGTTGCCTTGGTGGCACCAGGGGAATTTCTTGTCTCTCTAGCTTTGACAGAGGCCTATCTACTAGATGTGCCCATTTTTTCCAGACCACAGGAATTTTTTTTTTTAAGGTTCCACATTCTGAAACAGTACTCCAGTTCTCAGCCCGTCTGTTTGGACTTGCAATGGCGTTGCACACCTTCACCAAGGTTATGGTCGTTGTAGCAGCACACCTGCACAAGGCAAGGATTCAGGGGCATCCTTACTTCGATAATTGGCTGAAAAGAGCTCCGTCCAAATCTGATGGAAGGAGAGTGGTAGAACAAGTAGTCCAGCTCCTGCAGAATCTGGGCTGGGTCATAAACTTCTGCAAGGGTTGCCTGGAATCAACACAGTCCCTGGAGTATCTGGGCATCCATTTCAACATGTGGAGAAACAGAGTATTTCCCCCCAAAACCTGCGGGGCATAGCTCACATACCAAATCATGGCGATTCGGGAAAAGCCAGCACTTTGCAGTAATTACAGGTCCTGGTCCATGATAGCAAGAGTGCATTTATGCCCTCTTCAGAATGCACTTTTTATCCTATTGGACTCTATAGACAGGTTCGCTGCAGATGCATCTAGTTTTGTCAAGCGAAATGCACCACAGCCTGAACTGTCACACTGGACTGGCTGAGGTAGCCATGGTATCCAGATCTGGTGAGTCTCAGGTTACCCTGTCATTTGGGACTACTCTCACAGGGTCCAGTCACCCTGGAGGATCTAGTGCACTTTGATTTTACGGCATGGCTCTTGAGCAAGTAACCTTAGTGCAAAAAGGCTATTCGGAAGTCGTCATTGCCACTCTCCTCTTAAGAAGTAGACTATTAGAGCAGTTTATATGAAAGCCTGAAAGAGCTTTCAGGGCTGCTGTTCACAGAGGAATGCAGTCCCTCTTCAAAGCTCCTATTTACATATAAATCCCTGGGTTATAGATAAGTCCCTCTGTTTTCTCACCATGTATGTTCCCTCTTTTGAAACTTAGTAAGTCCCCATGAGTTGTAGACAGATTCCTTTCTGTCTTTGAAACTAAGTGTGTATGTTTTTCTGTAACCTCTCCTGAGCTTTCTGGTAGGACGGGATATAAATTGAAATAAATAAATTTTAGCTTCCCTTCAGGAGGGGCTCAAAGGGCCTTGTCGTTGGCTCTCTCAAAATACAGATAGTGCAGTGGACTCAAACTCAAACCCTTTGTAGGGCTACATTTTGGATTTGTAGGTACTTGGGGAGGGCTGCAGAAAAAATAGTTAATGTCTTATTAAAGAAATGACAATTTTGCATGAGGTAAAACTCTTTATAGTTTATAAATCTTTCCTTTAACAGTTAAAGGAAAGATTTATAAACTATAACGAGTTTTACCTCATGCAAAATTGTCATTTCTTTAATAAGACATTAATTATTTTTTTGCGGCCCTCGCAGCTAAAATTTAACTGACACATTTCAATCACTATATTGAAAATAAAATAATTTTCCCTACCTTTGTTTTCTGGTGACTTTATTTTTCTATGCTTTTAACTGTTTCCAGGGCCTTCTTGTCCATTGATTGTTTTTCTCTCCGTCTTCACTTTCTGCCTTCCATCCATTTTTGGCATTAACGTAACATTCAGTTTTTCCACATTTCAGCTTTCTTCTCGAAATCTACTTTTCCATGTCATACTTTCCCTTCCTCTCTCTCTCTCTCTCTCCTTCCCTCCCTATTTCTATGGTCTGACATCTCTCTCCTTCCCCCCAGTATAACATTTCTCTTTCCCTTCCTCCTTTCTGCACCCTGCAGTCCATCTCCCTTCCTCCTTTATGGCCCCCCTCCTCCTATATAACCCCCTCCCAGTCCAACATTTCTCCCTCTTTTCCACCACTCCAACATTTTTTCTCTCTTCCTCCTGCATGCTTCTCCTCTGGTCCTCCTTTCCTCCCCCAACCAACATCTATCTCTATCTCTCTCTCTCTCTCTCTCCCTCCCTCTCCTTGTTACACTGGAGAAGGGGGGGAGAGAGAGACTCTCCATCTCTCTCTCGCCCCTTCCCCAATGTAACATTTGTCTTCCCTCCTTTTTGTCCTCCCCATCCATCTTGCCCTCTCCATGAGTCTAACAATTTCTCTCTCTGTCCTTGCCTCTTCCCTCAGTGGCATCCCTTATTCCCACCCCCCAACTCAACTTGCTCTCTCCCCATGTACCATCTCACCCTCCCCTCCAGTGTGTAGCACCTTTCCTTTCCCTCCCTTTCTGCCAGGTCCAGCAGCATCTCTTCTCCCTTCCTTTTACCTCCCCCCTGTCCAGCAGTACCCCTGCTCCCCTTGTCCTGCAGTACCTATTCTCCCTTCCCTGCTCCCCCTGTCCGGCAGTCTGTATGCGATCTCGCACACTGGGCAGGAAGAGGGGCTCCAGCATCAGCTGACTTGAAAACTTCCTGCTGCCATCACGTATGCTAGAACTCTTGCCTTTGTCTTGTCTCCGTACCCCTGGACCAACAGCGGCAGGCTAGAGAAAGTAGCTAATGAGTCCCGGCACATACGCAAAGACAGGAGTCCCAGCTCTACTGAGGCTCCTCTTTGATGAATTTATGAAAAGTCTCCACTGAGTAGGATTATGTTTCGTGCCATAGAAGTGCATTAACTCATTTATTATTGCAGTAAACCAAGGAATCGTTCTGTAAGAATAAAGGAACTATTTCTTTTTCTCTGTGTCTGTACCATGAGTAATGTGTTCTTTAAGCCGGGAGCCAAGTAGTTCTGCAGATTCCATAGGCAAATTCAAATCACATACAAGATCATTAAATGCACTCTGAGAGAACCGTTGTGGAGTAAATTTCCCTTCAACAATACTCATTACCTACTGTTACATCAATAAATCTTTTGAAGTAAAATTGTGAAAAAACTAAGAACAGTTCAGGAATCAGCATAAAAAAGTGAGGTAATATCGCATATTAGTTATCAGTCATCTGAAATCATGCAGACTAGAAACAATGTAACTGATACAAAAACTTTACAAGAATGTTATTTGTGACACCTGTAAAATAAAAAGAAATGAATAAATACAGTATACCTACCTTTGGCCCACCCAGTATTATGGCCGTGTTTTTTGCCTTGCTTTGTCTCGAGAAGACATATTTGTTACTTTTAGTCTTTCATGTTCCCCCCCCCCCCCTCAAAAAAGAAAAAAGTCGGTGTTTCGTCCTTGCCCAAACTGTGGCAGAATTTTCATACACATTCCAGGTGTCAGCTTTGTTTGGGTTCAGACCATGCTCAAAAGACTATACTGGAATGTCTCCTAGAGAAAGAAGAGATTGTCTGAACCAAAATACTAAGCAATTGAAGTTGGAAAATCCTCCTACAAAAGAAAAATCAGAATGCTCTGGACAGTTATCAGCAATCTCTGTGCATACAAGTCATATCTTCCATAGAGCAGCCTTCAGCTTCTGGATGCAGTGATTTCCACATTCCTTAGCAACAGCAGCAGATGAATCCAGAGACTAGTGGGATAGGACACATCTATCAGCAGGCAGAGATAGATAAACTGATTAACAGGAGGTCCTATTGGCTGGCACTCCTCCTGATTCTCCAGTATGATCTATCTCCCAGCAGAGGAGGGTCGCTATTCAACTAGCTCCTGGATTCTGGCTGTGTCTGGAACATTGTTTTCTCCTGTTGAGGTTTTCTCTTCAGTGAGCTGACATTGGTATTTCTCCTGTTGAGGTTTCTCTTCAGTGAGACTGCCATTCTGTTTCTCCTGTTGAGGTTTTTCCTCAGTGAGCTGGCAGTGTTATTTCTCCTGTTGAGATTTTCTCTTCAGTGAGACAGGGGTGTCCGGCTGAACGGTGCCGGCTTTAGGGGTTACACCTGGACCCCCCCAGGTCCCTGCCTCACCCTCCCTCCATTAATTGAGGGTCTGACTGGGTCTCCGTTTTTTTTTTTTTTTTCTTCTTTCCCATCATTGTTTAAAAATAAAACAGAAAAAAAAAAAAACAACAACAAAAAAAAACAGAAAAGAGACCTCAGTTCTTCAATTCTGGCCTGTTTGTGCTGTAAACCAGTTCTCACCGGCTTCAACCGGCACTATTCAGCAGCTTGAGAGTGGCTTTGTCTGTTGGTGTTTGCAATGCAGGTTCGGCGTCCTGTGAGTACTGCATCTGTTATTTTGTGTTTTGTGCAATTAGGTTTCAGTTCGGGCCGTACTAATGTTTGGTATTTCCAGTGTGTGATTATGTTTTTTGGCGGGCTCCGGTTTTGTGTTTTGCAAGCCGTTGCATGCCTCCCATTTTTCCCACTGGCCTTGGGGGGGGGGGGAGGGGTGGGTGGGAACGTATCAAGCGAGTTTCCCTTAGTTCCTATGGGGAAACTCGCTTCGATATACGAGTATTTTGGTTTACGAGCATGCTTCTGGAACGAATTATGCTCATAAACCAAGGTACCACTGTATACAGTATATATCTGGGTGGGGGAGGGTTTTTTTTTTTTTGTTTGGTTTTTTTTTTTCATTGCTTCACCACATCCACTTGACATTAAATCACCCCTCTGTATCAATAACCTTAGTTACCCTATCCAGCCCTCCATAAAGATACTAGGTGTAACTCTGGATCAATGCCTAACCATGAAAGACCAAGTAGATTCCTTAATCAGAAAAGGATTTTTCACTCTCTGGAAACTCAGATCCCTTTAAAGCTTATTTTGTTGCATCAGTTTTTAGAATCCTAGTCCAATCCCTCGTACTAAGCCTGCTTGACTACTGTAACATCGCCTATTTGGCAATTTCCCAAAAAAATATGCGACGCCTACAACTGTTGCAGAATGCGGCAGTCAGACTAATCTTTGGACTAAAAAAATTTGACCACGTGACACCCTACTACCGGCAGCTACATTGGCTGCCGATGAAGGCACGCGTAAAGTTCAAATTTGCCTGTTTCTGCTTTAAAGCATTACACGGACTTACCCCCAAATACATTACTGACCTTTTCTCCTTCTCAACCAACAGACACAAGAGAAGTTCACATTCCAACTTCGTTTCCCCCCCAGTGAGAGGTTGCAAACTGAAAAAACACCATGAATTCCTTCTCTCACACCAAGCAGCATCATGGGGTAAAGACCTAGAACAATTACTTTCGCCCTCTACTTATGAGGAATTTAGGAAACGTCTAAAAACACACCTGTTCCTAAAACATCTTGACAACTGATCCACTTATCTCTTTCCTCTCAATAGCGACCTACTGTCCTTTTGATCACTTTTCTCCTCAACAATGAATTTCCTGTCTAATTACTTCTCTTTCCTCTTCCCCTCTTGAAGTACCAATTTGTAACTTTGCTTAATCTTTTGTAAACCGCATAGAACTTCACGGTATTGCGGTATATAAGCTGTTATTATTATTATTAAGAAAATATTTTATAATGAGGTGTTGCTGGAAATGATTCTCAAGACTTCGTAGAAGGTAGTAGTAATGGTGTCTCCTCCAGCTGCTGTTTTCATGGATGTCTGCTGACTCAGCTGAAATATGATTATACAGGTTAAAATCATCATTTGCTTTGCAAAGCTATTTGATCCCTTGTAGGATTAGAGCCATCATATTTGAAATGCTCAGGTGAATCCACAAAAAAATACCACATTTTGCAGTGAGCAGAAGACAATTTAAGGAAGTTGAAAATAGGCATTGCTAGTAATATGTTAGTTTGTTGTCTGTTGCATCTTAAAACTGAAGCATGTATTTTGTCAGAAGAGTCCGTTGTGTGCTATTTAACCATTCAAACTTTTTCTTTTGTGTAGGGAACAGGATTACTCTTCCTTCCAAATGGCACAAAAATGTTTGCACTGTTTTACACTCTAGGAAATATTGCTGCATTAGCTAGGTAAGTATACCTTTCCCATAATTCAGAAGTCATCTGGAATTTTTTTGCTTCCAGATACTGACTTCACTTGCTTACTCAAGTGCAATATTGCAACTAATAAACAGGAAAGAGATTTAAGAATAATTATCAGAACTGATGCTCTCCTACACACACACTTAATAATAATAATAACTTTATTTATTCTATACCGCCATAATCTTGCGACTTCGAGGCGGTTTACAGTGAAGGAGAGCTGTACAGTCAGCGAATTACAGTGTGAGAACAGGTAGAAAGTCATTGAGTAATCAGTGTTTACAAGTTACAAATAGGTTACAGTATAAACTTGAACATTTTACATAAAAGGGGCTGGATGGTCAGCGAATTACAGAATACTGACTACTGATGGTGAGGAAGACACTGAATAGTCAAGAGAAGAGCAGAATACATTTGAGAAAAAGCGTAGAATCAGCATAAAGAGAAAAGTTTTAGGATGGGGGGACTTGTCTGGCTGGGAAATAAATCTATTGAATAGGGCGGTCTTGATGTCTTTCCGAAAGGCGCCATAGGTCTGCCTGGCTTTGTCACTGAAGTTGTCTAACCAGGTTTGCTGTCTGCCAGCTTGGAACTTGAAAGGCATAGGAAAGCCTAATGTGTGTCTGGTTATACGTATAATGAATAAATATCACAGGTAAGAAAAGGGAAGTAATATTACCCTTATACAGGTCACCTGTGGAATCCTGTCTGGAGAATTGGGTTGAGTTTTTGTAAACACATTGAAACTCTGGGAACAGTACAGAGAAGGGCTACCGTTTATAAGGAAGACAAAAAGAAAGGGATGTGGTGGTAATATTTAAACATCCAGCAGGCATCGAGGTCCAAGAAGGTTGCATTTTTCAATTTATTTATTTTTAATCTGTATTAGGTTTTCAAGACTAATACAAAGTGCAGGAAATTATACAAACATTAATAATCAAAATAAGCACTTATAGTCAATCAATAACAATGCAGAAAAAATATCCCCCCCCCTCTTCAAATACATTCAATCAAGGAATAAACAAAAGAGATATCCTCCCCTCCCTCCTACCCTGTCCTGGATGTGCATGGAAATAAACAAAAATTAAAGACAAAAGACAGCTATATTGAAGTAATAAAAGACGTCAACGGGCTCCAAACCAGTTTAAATAAATTGCTATGCCCCAACCTATCAGCATTCATTTTCTCATACCTATAGCTTGAGCATAAACTCGCCCACCAAAAAGAAAAATTAATGCGATCGTAATTTTTCCAATTGTGAGTTACCATTTGCATGGCTATCGCTGTCATAATTAGGAAAAGCCGGCATTTATAGCGGTCCATGGGGGGGCTTAATATGCAGTAATGTTCCACATATGACTACCTTATATGTCAATGGAATTGTTGATTCCAGTATAATATTAATCTGTCCCCATTTTGACTTCCAAAAGTTGAGTATCAGCGGATAATAGAACAACAGATAATCCAATGTCTAGATGACAGTGCCAGCATCTAACGTTTGCAAATGAACTTGGGTCCAAAAAATCCTATGCAACAAGAAAAACCAGGTTTGTTTCATAGATGCTCTCGCTGTACATCTCATCCTCCAAGTCTAAATTTGTGGCCATTGAGACGCAGAAATATACTGCTTTATCTCAATGCTCCAAATGTCTCTAAGACTAGTGTTTGGTTTTTTTATTCAGGAATTCAGATATTAATTTATACCACCGGGCAGCCTGATGCCCTAATAAATTTGTCTGGAAGCATAGGGCCTGCTAGCTGTAATGATTTTTTAGATTTCGCCAATCAGGGAGCCCATTCTGAATGGCCTGCTTCAGCTGCAACCAGTGTTCCCGCTAAGCTCCGCTGGCCAGCGCTCGCGCACAAAATATTACATCGCAGCGCAAAGTTTCTCTTCACAGCGCACACACGCGTCGGTAAGGTAAGGGGACGCATTGGGGGGATTGCACTTCCCCACAATTGCCATGCTTCGGTTCCTCTTCTTCCTTCCTTCCTCCCCCCCCCCCCCCCGCGGGACCCTGCGGCACCATCAACTCTTACTCCCTCTAATGTCGGCCCTGCAGCTCCAGACTTCCTCGCACCTTCTCCCCTCCCCCTTTGGATCGCTATTATTTTAAATGTTATAGCCGCGGAGCTGTATCCATCAGTGCAGATGTCTAACCTCGGCCTGCCCCGGAACTCTTACTGCAACAGTGACTTCCTGTTCCTGCCTAGACGGGCGGCTGCTGCAGTAAGAGTTCCGGGGCAGGCCGAGGTTAGACATCTCCACTGATGGATACAGCTCCGCGGCTATAACATTTAAAATAATAGCGATCCAAAGGGGGAGGGGAGAAGGTGCGAGGAAGTCTGGAGCTGCAGGGCCGACATTAGAGGGAGTAAGAGTTGATGGTGCCGCAGGGTCCCGCGGGGGGGGGGGGAGGAAGGAAGGAAGAAGAGGAACCGAAGCATGGCAATTGTGGGGAAGTGCAGAGCTGCAGGGAAGAGTGTTGCGGTACCCAGCTGGAGGGAGAAGGAAGATGAGGGAGGGAATTAAAGGAGATGCCAGGGCTTGGAGCGTAGGAGGAAGGTATGCCAGTCTAAGGGAAAAGGAAGGGGGAGATGTGAGAGCATGGAGGGGGAGCGAAAGATGGAAGAAAAGGAAAGGAGAGAGATGCCAGAGAATCAGGGAAGGGGAGATACCAGACTATGAGGAGAGGTGTGGGAGAGGGAAGGCGAGGAGAGAGATGCCAGACCAATGGGGTGAAAGGAGAGATGGAAGGGGGAGGCATACAGTTTCTGGAAGGGGCATAGAAGGAGAGAAGATGCCATATAGGGGAAGAGAGACGGCAGACAGTGGATGGAAGGAAGAGAGTTACAAGAAGATGAGGAAAGGAGAAACCACAGAAGACAAAGGTAGAAAAAAATTTCTATTTATTTATTGCTTTAGGAGACATGTGTCACTGTTTCTGTGAAGCATTGTATGCAGAGTCCAGCTGGTTCAATTTAACCTTTGTCTATGTATTTTTATTTTATCCCCCCTTTTACAAAACTGTGAAGCGTTTTTAGCACCAGCCTTGGTGGTAGCAGCTCTGATGCTCAGAATTTTATGAGCATCAGAGCTGTTACCTCCGTAGCTAAAATCCACACTACAGTTTTGTAAAAGAGGGAGGGGTTAGTTTGTGATTACATATTCCTTACTAGGCGAAGGTGTTTTCTGTGTTCTGTGTGTTCGAAAGACATGGTTTTCTGTTAGGATTGACGGTGTAGGATTGATCTGTGCTGGTCTGGCTTGTTTAGTTTTACAATGGGTGTATTGATGTACTGCTCACTGCAATATGTAAGATGCTGCCTTTTCCTAGGTACTCATGTGTGACGTGTGGTTTGTTACTAAAAATCATGTTTTTCTTACAGATGGGGGGGGGTGCCAAAAAATGATGGGCCCCGGATGTTACATATGCTAGGTACGCCACTGTATGTAAAGATACCAGAAAGCTGGCGTAGCAAAAACTTCTAAGTTTTGAGTATTTAACCCTCCCACAATCTCACGGGCACTCGTTTCAAGTTTATTGAGATTTTGATTTAAACGCAATATCAAATATTTTCAATGCGTATAACAAAAATAAATTTGGGGAAATAAATAAAACCATTTGAACCAGTGTTCCCGCTAAGCTGCGCTGGCGTGCGCTGGCGCACAAAATATTACATCGCAGCGCACACGTTTCTCGTCACAGCGCACGATCGGAAGAGGCGTACGGCAGATGGCAGGGCGGCGAGAGGAGAATCGGGCGAGTTGGCTCATAACTTGCTGGCGCCCGATATTTTTGGCTCACGGTGAAAAAAGTTTGCTCACAACACCCGCCCGCTTAGAGGGAACACTGGCTGCAACCACCTATAATTTTGAGACTTTGAAATACCAAATGATTGTTGCAGTCGTGAAAAATCAAGCATTTTCCCATTTGATAGAACATCATCTAATATAGAAACATAGAAAATGACGGCAGAAAAGGGCCATAGCCCATCAAATCTGCCCACTCCAACAACCCTCCCCTAGTCTACACTCTATCACTCGTCCCCAAGCTGCCCTCCTCTATGCTACCCTCGTAGGGATCCGACGTGGGCATCCCATTTATTCTTAAAATCTTGTATGCTGCTGGCCATGATCACCTGCTCCGGGAGCTCGTTCCAATGGTCCACCACTCTTTCAGTGAAGAAGTACTTCCTGGTATCCCCATGAAATTCCCCCCCCCTGATTTTCAGCGGATGTCCCCTTGTGGACGAAGGTCCTTTTAGAAGGAAAATGTCGTCTTCCACCTCTATTCGACCAGTGATGTACTTAAACGTCTCTATCATATCTCCCCTCTCCCTACATTCCTCAAGAGAGTATAGCTGCAACTTGTGCAGCCTGTCTTCATACGAGAGATCCTTGAGCCCCAGGATCATCCTGGTGGCCATTCGCTGAACCGACTCAACTCTCAGCACATCCTTACGGTAGTGCAGCCTCCAGAATTGCACACAGTACTCCAGATGAGGTCTCACCATGCTTCTGTACAACGGCATAATGACCTCTGGCTTCCGGCTAACAAAGCCTCTACGGATACATCCCAGCATTTGTCTAGCCTTAGATGAAGCCTTCTCCACTTGATTGGCTGATTTCATGTCTCCACTAATGATTACCCCCAAATCCCGCTCTGCTGTAGTCCTGGACAAGGTTTCACCATTCAGTGTGTATGTCTTACACGGATTATTGTTACCAAGGTGCATGACCTTGCATTTTTTCGCATTAAAGCCCAGCTGCCAGGTTGTGGACCAATGTTCCAGTAAAAGCAGGTCCTGCCTCATGCTGTCGGACAAATCATTTTTACTTGCGGTGTCACTCACAGTGTTACATAATTTGGCATCATCGGCGAATAATGCTATTTTACCTTTAAGCCCCTGAGTCATGTCTCCTATAAATATGTTGAAAAGGATCGGGCCCAAGACTGATCCCTGCGGCACTCCACTGGTCACCCTCGATGTTTCAGAGAGGGTACCGTTAACCAACACCCTCTGAAGTCTCCCGCTTAGCCAGTCGCTGACCCATGCAGTTAGTGTATCACCTAATCCCATTGATTTCATCTTGCTCAGTAATCTACGGTGGGGGACGCTGTCAAAAGCTTTGCTGAAGTCCAAGTACACGACGTCTAGGGACTCTCCCAGGTCCAGCCTCCTAGTTACCCAGTCAAAGAAGCTGATAAGATTGGATTGGCATGACCTACCCTTGGTGAAACCGTGTTGGTGGGGGTTGCGTAGGTTCTCCTCATCAAGGATCGTGTCTAGTTTGTGTTTGACTAGTGTTTCCATGAGCTTACTCACAATCGAAGTGAGACTCACTGGTCTGTAATTTGCAGCTTCTGCCTTGCAACCCTTTTTGTGCAGAGGAACGTCGTTAGCTGTTTTCCAGTCCAATGGGACTTTTCCCGTACTGAGAGAGAGATTGAAGAGTACGGCTAACGGTTCCGCCAGGACGTCACACAGCTCTCTGAGCACCCTTGGGTGCAGATTGTCCAGTCCCATGGCTTTGTTCACCTTGAGTTTTGATAGTTCGTCGTATACGTCACTGGGTGTAAACTCGTGGTTCTGAAATGGGTCTCCCGAGTTATGCTTCACCTTTAACTTTGGACCTGACCCTGGCGCCTCGCAGGTGAAGACTGAGCAGAAGTACTTATTTAGTAGTTCGGCTTTATCTGTGTTCGATTCTGCATAATTTCCGTCAGGTTTTCTGAGGCATACTATTCCATCTGTGTTTCTTTTTCTATCACTAATATACCTGAAGAAAGATTTGTCCCCCTTTTTAATGTTATTCGCTAAGTTTTCTTCTACTCGGAGCTTGGCTTCTTTGACTGCCAGTTTGACCGCTGACGACTTAGTCATATATTTTATTTTAGCCTCTTTACCCTTCGTGCATTTGTAGTGAATGAATGCTCGTTTCTTGTCTTTAACGAGGTCAGATATCTCTGAGGTGAACCATTGAGGTCTGTTTTTTCTTCGCCGTTTACTCACGGATTTTATGTAACGGTCTGTTGCTGCGTGTAGGGTTGATTTCAAGGTTGACCACATAGCCTCCACATCGTTGGTCACTGCTTTGTGACGCAGTGCTTGATGGACAAAATCTCCCATGCCTTTAAAGTCAGTATCTCGAAAGCTGAGAACTTTTGTTGTCGTGTTAGATCTAGTGAACCCTTTCTTGAGGTTGAACCATATCATGTTGTGGTCGCTGGAGGCTAGTTTGTCGCCCACTGATACCTCCGAGACACTTCCTCCGTTGGTGAGTACCAGATCTAGTATCGCCTGGGCCCTGGTAGGCTCCAACACCAATTGTTTGAGTTGTGCTCCCCTTATGGAGGACAATAGCCTTTTAGTTCCGCTGGTAGATGCTGAAAGTGTGTTCCAGTCTGCATCGGGCATATTGTACGTATACCTGCCTGAAGTCCCTGGACTGAGCCTGGCCTGGATTGGCTACTGTGAGAAAGGGCTACTGGGCTTGATGGACCACTGGTCTGACCCAGTAAGGCTATTCTTATGTTCTTATCTCAGTGGACAAGTGCAGCCAGGCAGTGTGAGTAAGCCAGGAGTTTTGTGTATGATATCTGGTAAAGCAGTGGTCTCAAAATTGCGGCCCAGGGGCCACATGCGGCCTGCCAGGTACCATTTTGAGGCCCTCGGTATGTTTATCATAATCACAAAAGTAAAATAAAACAGTTTCTTGATCACATGTCTCTTTAGCTATAAATGACAATATTATTATTAAAATTTAGCCAAAAGGAAAGATTTATAAACTATGAAGAGTTTTACCTCATGCTAAATTGTCATTTCTTTAATAAGACATTAACTATTTTTTCTGCGGCCCTCCAAGTACCTACAAATCCAAAATGTGGCCCTGCAAAGGATTTGAGTTTGAGACCACTGTGGTAAAGGATCTGAAAGCATGCAGAAGTCTACAACTTCAGCAGGCTTGTCATTGGTAAAAAATACAATGATTCTTCAAGTCCTGAAGAAATAAAAATATTAATTTGGTTACCTGATGAAGTTGCTACTGTTTGCTGCACATATAACCACACCCTGAATAATATCTCTGTTCTACTGCTTGAGCCAAGAAAACTATGCTTATACAGTGTTGTAAATGAGAAGCAGGCATTGTCTTCTGTGTATTCTCTAATATAAGTATTAGGACTGTACGGACTAAACTTAAGTTCAACGGTGAGCATTTTCAGTTGAGAAAGTAATTTGCTACCTAAATACAGTACTCCCCGCGAATGCTGAAAAACCGCGACTACGGTTTTTAGCGGGGGAGATAGGAGAGGGCAGCCGGAGCGCCAGCGAGTGAAAGAAATCCCTCGTGGTATGCTCCGACCGCCTCTTCCTGCACTAAAGTCGGGCCTCACCAATCAGGAGCTGCTTTGACACGCAGCTCCTGATTGGTGAGGCCCGACTTTAGTGCAGGAAGAGGCGGTCGGAGCATACCGCGAGTGATTTCCTTCACTTGCCGGCACTCCGGCTGCCCAGTCATTCGCAGTCGGAAAATCCGCGAATGACCGGGGGAACACTGTACTGCAAATTAACTGTGGTGCCAAACTTCTGTTTTTGGCAGGCAGTCTTAAATGGAAGTTGGCTCACATTTCACCTCTTGTCTTATTTGACACTAAAATATAATTTCCTTTTAGTTATCACAGTTTGGGAAGTATACTTTAGGAGGCATTTGTTGCTTTTTTTTTGTGTGTGTAACCTTTTTTAAATTTGATTTCTCAGAGCTTTGTTGTAGTTATTTCAAGCCTCTCCACAGAATGATCTCTTTTATATCATGTTAAAACTCTTCACATCCTAGAACATGCTTACTATAAAGTCTTTTTTTTTCCTAACAATATTTTTATTTATATTTTTAATTGTAAACTATTAGTGCTCAGAAAAGGCTGCCTTCTCAGCAGCAAGTGCTCATTTTTCACACAAATGTGATGACTCATTGCACTAATGCATTATAAAATAGGCTAATCAAAAAAATGGTGTTAAGCATTAATTTTTTTCTGGTTGTACTTATCTTCTGTTTAATGTTCCAAACTGAAGCGATTCTCTTATCTTCTGCGATGATTTTCAGAGTGAATAACTCACTTATGGGACTTCTTTTTTCCTCCATAGCCACAGTTGCACCATCTATATAGCATGTTTGTTTATGCCCCAATTTGAAGAAAAGTCCCATAAGTGAGTCATGAAAATTGTTATGATGAACAAAAAATATTTAAGGTTGTAGAAAATACATAATTTATTGTTATTTTTAGAGTTATCCCCTGAGGAAGCCAGTAAGGCAAAACCGGGATCTCAGTTGGGAAATTATTTGATGGGTTTGCTGAGCCAGAAATACAAATTGAAAAAAAACTGTTATTCACCCTGAAAATCATTGCAGAAGATAAGAGAATTACCTCAGTTTGGAACATTAAACAGAAGATAAGTACAAACAGAAGGAATTAATGCTTAACATATTTTTTGAATAGACTATTTTATAATGCATTAGTTATGATGATTGAGAAGGGGTGATCATCACATTTGTGTGAAAAATGAGCATTTGCTGCTAAGGCAGCCTTTTCTGAGCACTAAGGCCTGGATTATGCAAAGTGCGTTCCGATTGTAGGCAGCTGTAGGCGTCCTACAACTGTCTAATCAGCCAATCGGGACGCACGTTTAAAAAAAAAAAATGCTCCCCAGGCAGGCCGCCTATATTGAAGGCGCCTCTGGGAGCCTAGGGAGTCATGCAAGACCACCTAAGCTCGTCCAAGGCTGGGCGGTAGCCTTAGGCGAACCTAGGCGGCCCTACACATCTCCCTAATAGAGCAGGAGATGCTTACAATGTAGGCCAGCAAAATGCTGTTCTACATTGTAAGTAGACATGGCCGCTATACGTTTTGTGGCAAAGGATCTCCCTGCTGTGATAGGTATAGCGGCCGCGGCTGCCTTTCATTGTCCCCCCCCCCGGACGATCACCGGCAGGAGGGTGCCCAACCCCTCCCACCAGAAGGCCGCCCACCCCCATGATCGCCAGCAGGAGGGTGCCTAAACCCTCTTCCTGGAAGAAGACCCCCCCACCCCCCGATCGCTGGCAGGAGGGTGCCCAACCTCTCCTGCCAGAAGACGACCCCCGCAAGATCGCCGGCAGGAGGGTCCCCAACCCCTCCTCCAGGAAGACGCCCCCACCTCTGAAGGCCCACCCACTAACACCCCCCTCTCCGTACCCCCCCACTAACTTTTCATCACCCCCACTAACCTTTCAACGGCTGGACAGATGGGTCTTCCTACCGGCTGGCCGTCAGGCCCGCCCCTTTCTGGCCCATCCCTGATAAGCCTAAGGCTCTAGACCCGGCCGGCCAACGTTGAAAGGTTAGATGGGGGAGGGGTGTTAGCAGGGGTGGATCCCGAGGGGGGTGTTGGGCACCCTCCTGCCGGCAATCATTGGGGGGATCAGGCGGCCGCTATACCTATCGAGGGATCTAAGTGTAGTGTCCGCATGTACATTAACCCGGTTCTGTAACCGGCTTCTGTAACATGGACGTTGGTTACAGAATTGGGTTTATTTTAGGCGGGCGTAGGTCTGATTCTGTATAGGACTTTTTATAGTGAGCATGTTCTATAGTGAGGGGTTTAAAAAATGTTTGGATAATTTCCTAAAAGAGAAGTCTATAGGCCATTATTGAGAGAGCTAGGGGAAATCCACTGCTTAATCTTAGGATAAGCAGCATAAAATTTGTTTACTACTTGGGATCTAGCTAGGTACTTGGGACCTGGGTTGGCCACTGTTAGAAACAGGATACTGGGTTTGATGGACCTTCTGTTTGTTCCAGTATATAATAATAATAATAATTTTATTTCTTGTATACCGCCCTGCCATTAGTTCCAGGTGGTTCACAACAGTAGATAAATACATTTCTATAGGCAGAATTATACATCAATTCTTATGTTCTTAATGACTGCTGCAAGAATGTATGAAAAGGAGGAGACTCCATTCTACAATATACACAGGCAGAAACTCACTGAGAATACACCATACAACAATTATTCACACAGTTCTTCTCACCCCAACTCGTATTACCCTCACACCAGTACTGACAGAATTATTTTTTCCATTTGTAGAATAACAGGACTATGGTACATACTTCTGTAAATTGTCAAATCTGAACCACAGCTGTAGTAATGCACTTATGATTTTTTTATACCTCACCCCAAAATGACCTTTTCTTTCAAAATTTTTTTAAAAAAAGTTTCATTTGTTTTAGCCACAGTATATAAAGTGGGACATTTTTCTCTTTCCAACACAAGATAGACTTTTTAATCACATTTTACTGTAGTGATTGATGGACAAACTGACCTTCCCAGTATTGTGACCGGGCAAGGCCCGGACTGGATCAGACTTGAGCACTGACCCGGATCATCCAAACCTCAGCTGAGGTATGGAGGGTAGCATTTTTATTTGCATACCATAAATGACAATGCAAAACTGTCCAGTATGAACTTTATTGTGCTACTCTGTACTATGTTTTCTTGAGGTGGTAACCAAAATCCCTCAGTATTCCCAAGAATGCTAAAATCAAAACACTTCTTAATTCCACACAGCTTGTTGGATCGCAGTGCTTATTATTATTATGGCTCAAAACAGTATTGCAGTCAACAGTAGCATGCCTCTGAAGTAGCTCCCTGGGGTGAAACTATAACTCGCACCCCAGGGTATGGGATTCTTCCTAACACTTTTAGATCTGGGTTTGACAGATCCCCTGCCCAACAATCCCAACTAGTTGACAGCACAAAAAGAAAACTTTCAGAGGTGATTGAGGGGTACAGATAGAAGTAGAGGTAGGTTATAAAAATGGTCAGGAACTACTTCACAGGTCATAGACCTGATGGGCCGCCGTGAGAGCGGACCGCTAGGCGCAATGGTCTGACCCAGTGGAGGCAACTTTTTATGTTCTTAGGTCAGTTTCACCAGGACTGTGCTCTGCAAGATTCCAATCCAAAAATAGCCTTTCACTTTCAACACAAAAACCTGCAACCTGCCTGCGCTGCTTGGCAAGGCTGCGTACAGTTCAACTGTGACTACCCCAAATTTGTAGCATTGACTTTTAACTTTTCCACTCCAAAACTTTGTGAAACAGTACTTTGCTTTCACAGGATTCATTGCATTTCCATGTCATCCACAACTCTTAATTCATCAGGTTCAATTTCCATTTCTTCAATAGTCAGTTCTTCTGGGGATAGGAGTAGAGGTAGGTTATAGAAATAGTCAGGGACCACTGCTCAGGCAATGGCCCTGATGGGCCGCCGCGGGAGTGGACCGCTGGGCGAGATGGACCTCTGGTCTGCCTCAGCGGAGGCAACTTCTTATGTTCTTATTTCAACTTCATTAGAATTAGCCTCAAAAGAACTATTAGAAGCCTCACTCCTGAGGTCTCTTACCTGATTTTCCTGTGAACTGTTTCTTGCCTTTTGATCCTTAGGTGCTGAGGTCTGCTCCCTTCAGAGGTTTCAGTTACTCTGAGGGTTTGTGGCTGGAAGACACACCCTTTTTATTACTCTGGGATGATTACCTCCAGATCCAGCTGAGATCCTAGATTTTTCTGCTCCTGAGCTCTAGTAGTTACCATGCTGATTAGCCCTAATTACAGCTGGGCTAGCTGCAGGAACTAATTCAGTCCTGAGTTTGTCTTTTGCCTGCCTGGTGCCTGCTGGGACTTGTAGTTTCTTTTCCCTGGCTGTTCCTAGGTTATTATTAGGCAATGATAACCTGGTCACTGCAGTGCTGCCCTTCTAGATTTTTTTCCAAAGAACTTGCACATACAAACTGTATTTCAAATATGTAATGTATATCTTGTGCAATTCACAAAAGAAGATATAGCAGTATTAGAAAAGGGGCAATAAAAATGATAAAAGGGAATGGGATAACCTTCCATGAGGAAAAAATAAAGCGGTTAGGGCTCTTCAGCCTTGAGAAGAGATGGCTCAGGGGAATTGTGGTAGAAGTCTATAAAATACATATATTCAGATTTGGTTTCTTTTCTCTTTTTAATGGCTTTAATGACATCAATAAAAAGATATGTTAAAAACTATGCAAATTATTACAAATGATTGATTGATTGAGATTTAGAAGGGAGATTAAGTGTTGTCCATTCTTTAGGCAGGCAGTTTTCAAAAGCCACTTACCTGGATAGGAGTTTTTAAAAAAAAAATTTGTGAAAATTACATGCCTTCTCCTTTATGTGGTAGCCTAGAGGTGGATGTAGCAGTGAATGTAGCAACACACACATCTGCATTTTTTCAAATTACATATTGTCTTAAAAAGGGAAAAGGTATTTGCAGATAGAGCAGGTGTCGGTCTCTGTGGATACAAAGACCGACACCTGAATTTTCAAGTAACCAGAAAAAAAATCTAAGAAATACTGTAATACTTTAAATAAAAATGAAAATAAAATCAGTTTCTGGTGGAAATTTAACGCCACACCTGAGTACGCCTATGCTTTACCTACCCCACGTTTGGTAGTTTATCTGGAACAATTTATGATATGGCATAGTATGGGGTATAGTATTAGGCCTATTTTTAATAGTAACTCAAGCAACTAGAAACTACATTTATTGGGCATCTATCAAACCCTATGGGTGCCGATTAACTGAGAGTCTACTGTACTTTTTCTTAGAAAATTGCTTAGGGATTATGTACATATTTTGTGAGTACTGGCATAATTTTGGAAAAAAAATGCCTTCAAGAGGATTTCATGCCAGATGACTGAAACAAATACTGTTTCTCTTGTAATAGCATGAGGATTTTTTTCTGGAATCTCCTTTTGTGGCTGAGAGAACAGGCATATAAACTGTGTGAGAGATTTGCTTATCTAAGAAGCTTTACAGATTATATAATAAAGAATTTGTTTAATTGTTCTTGTTGGTTTGTCTTACTGGCTTTCCCTGTTTTCTCTTTGTTAGCACTTGTTTTCTGATGGGTCCTTTGAAGCAACTGAAGAAAATGTTTGAGCCGACAAGACTGATTGCTACAGTGGTTATGCTGGTAATTTGTCATTTGCATGCATTATCTTTGTGCATATTTCCTTCTTTGCAGAAACTCCTTTACATATAGTATTGAGTTCTTCCTAATAGACCAAATATGGGTTCTACTGTTTTAGCTGCTTTCAAGTAGATTTGTCTGTGAAAAGCAGGAACAGAAAAATTTATACGTATATACATTGAGAGCCATTTTCAGAAAGGACATCTAAGTCTGTTTTTGGTGTTTCCCACAAGGCGTCCAAATTTAGAGGCTCAGAAGCATCCATTTTCGAAAGGTGAACCACTAGGCCCAAATTCTGTAACCAGCACCTAAAGTTAGGCACCTATTTCGGAGGTGTCCAATTGGATAGGTGCCTATCTAAATTGAACAACAAGCTCAATTAAGCTTTTAAATCAACACTAATTGAAACATAGGCACCTATCGAGAAAAGCGTGATTCTGTAACAAGGTGCCTCTAAAAATTTAGGCGGCCTTCAAAAAAATAGGTGCTATGCATGTTAGGCGTGGCTACGTGTTAGGCCCCTTCTTACAGAATCGCTGCTCTTAAGTGAGCTTAAGCACTTGCATGGGCGCCTAACTTTTAGTTCTGCCTAGAGCTGGCCTATTTACTGGGCACCTCCAAAATAGGTGCTACTCAGCGTGATTCACTAAAAAGCATCCAATTATGCTTGAATCGTGCTGAACGGTGCCTATATCGGCACCTAACTTTGGGGCAGTTCTTATAGAATTTGTCCCTAGATGTCCAAATATAATTTTTTTTTTTTTTTAAATCACCTACTTAGACATCTTGGCTGACAGGACGTCTAAAGGACATCCAACCTTAGGACACCTAACTTTATACCCAATTGTAATGGACTGGCCACATAGACATCCTAACAGAGCAGTGGCTCTGCTGTGAACTTCACATAAAGAATGCCAGATATACAGCAGTTGGAACCCAAGCACAGTACTGGGTAGAGCTTTGGATTCTTGCCCAGAAATAGCTAAGAAGAAGAAAAAATTAAAATTAAAAAAACCCTTATAATATATGGAGAGCCTCCAAAACACCCCCTAAACCTACTATACCCTCCTGTGTACCATACCAATAGCCCTTACAGCTGTAGATGGCACCTATATGGCAGTAGAGTAGGGTTTTGGTGGTCTCCAACTTTCTACCATAAATGTAGTGGTTAGATTGGCTTATGGGCCTGGGTTCTCCTCTGTGGTTCACTAGCCCACCCACCAGGTTACTTAACACACCTCTGTGATGTTCTACTAGGCTTTCCTATACCAAGTGCTGCTGTTCTAGAGACAGGTATGTACTATTTCCTTCAGATCTTTGTGGGGTGGGAAGGGGTTGGTGACCACTGGGAAAGTGTGTGTGTGTGTGAGGGGGGAGGGTCATTACTTAATCTCCCTAGTGGTCATCTGGTAAGTTTGGGTACCTTTGTGCCACTTAGACACTTCTAAAACAGATTTAGCCCAAAACGTCTAAGTTCCATCTAGGACATCCTGGGAAAGGTTTGATTATTGCTGCAAGATATCCAAAGCAGCCCATAACATGCCTATAGCACACCTCTTATAGCACTGGATTTATAGCAGGCAAAATGCCTCGCTAGACGTCCAGAAAGCTTTGAAAATCGGTACTTGGACACCCCAGTAATTAGGACAACCAAGTGTCAACTTATGACGGTTTTTGGACGTCTTCAGTTTTTTGACTTTGAGCCCCAATGTATAGGGTTATCCGTAAGACTACGGTAAAAATTCAGCCTTATCAAAACATGTCTTCAGAAGTCTGAATATGTTCAACCTCATGTAGATAAGATATGGTTAAAATATGAAGTAGTTTGGAACAGATTTAGAGGTAACTCATGGTCCTACAATATCCTCATAATGTGGCTGGCTATTCATAACAATGTGGTAATGTGGTTAGAAGCTGTTACTTAATATTGGTTGGCTATTAAATAACTATTCTTTGAAGCTGCTGTTATTGTCAACAACAGTTTAATTGTTACTTGAATAATATCAAGCTAGTACAAAGCTAATGCAAAGCAGAGAGTTAATTTAATGATAAATAAGCAGTTGAAAACCAAGTTGATGTCACATTTTAGGATAAAAACTAAAAAATAAGAATTTCAAAGACTAGAAGCAGTGCTGAAGTATGGCTGCTAGGAAAAGGCCCTCTGAACTGTCCAGTTCACATCTGCCAATCAATGGGGATGTTCTTCTATTGATGATGTACTTACACACTGACAAAAAGGCAGTTCATCAGGCCATGTTCAAGGTCTTGGAAATTCAGCTGTGTGCATGAATACCACATCAGCAAATAGACTCAGGGATTTGCATAGTGATGAAGCTTTATGATTAAGATGAAAACCTAAACGAGAAATGGCACAGATGCAACGAACATGATCTGGTGAATCAAGAAGCCTTCAAAGAACAACTCATCCATCTGCAGTGACCCGGTTATCCTTGCCTAATAATAACCATCGAAGAATACAGACAATTTCTAATCATGCAGAGGCAAGATGTTTCATCATGCAGCATGGCTGGCATTGACACTGTACTTGCAATGAAGAAGGATAGAAAAAGAGTGTGAGAAGAATGATTGATTGATTTAGTAAGTTTTGCATCCAAAGTAAGGGCAGAAAATGTCATTGTTAATAGTCCTGCACAGCCAACTGCTACTTCTCTCCCTCTGCCTAATGGATCTGATTCCATGAATATTGCTAAAGTTGACTTGACAGTTGTTCAAATTCAGATGCTGATTTTGAAGTCAGCAGAGCACCTTCTTCCAGTTCTTGGTCAAAACGACCAAAGGTGAACATCCTTGGTTATCCTGAAATTGCCAGAGCATTATTAGATCATGTTAATTGGCCATGATGTAAATGAAATAACATTGTCAAGAAGCGCATCCCGCGTTCACACTGCAGGAACCATGAGGAGGCAGCCACTCTGAAGGATAAATTCCATGACAAAACAACAGAAACTCCATTACTGCTGTATTTGAATGGAAAACTCCTGGACATTACTGGAAGTAAAGAAATGGTCAACAGAATTGCAGTACTTGTCAATAGCAACAGAAAAGAGAGGTTACTTGGAGTTTTAAAGATTGGCTGAAGCCTGTCTCACAGTGGAGTGGAGTCTTTGGACACAAGTGCTTGATACCACTGTGAGTAATTCAGGCCTGAAGAATGGTGCATGCATCTTCATTCAATCATCAGCAGGACAAGAGTTAGCATAGCTTGCCTGTCAACATGGTGTCGTCACCCAACTGTTTGGAGTTAGCGGAGGATCAAATGTTGCAACATTGAAAAGATTTCAGCAAAATTGGCCATACATAGACCATGGTTCGTATAAGGTTGCTGCGGACGATATGTTTGATGCAGACATATCAGTCCTTTGGAAAGAAATTGCAACATTCTGAAGAACAGCCTTGAATGCATCACATCCAAAAGAAGACAACAAGGGGCTTCTTAAGCTCTGTTTAATTTTTCTTGGCAGCTGCCCAGATGCAGATAAAGTGAAGCCATTATTTTGAGCATCTGGGGCATTCCACTATGTACGGTGAGTAATGAAAGCCATCTACAGTATTAAGATATTTCTGTTCCATCGGCAGTTCTCTCTTACTGCCAAAGAAAGGCAGGGGATGAAAGAACCAATTCTTTGTTAGTTTCAACTACATCCGCTACTGGCTTGAAGCACCTTTTCCTGTAAAAGCATCACTCAATGACTTGCTTCTACTTTCTGAACTCCAGAAATATCTGAACAAGGCTGTTGCCAGTGCTGTGTCAACATTAACCAAAATTCCATACACAACCCCTCATTCAATAATATCATTCCTACCAGTGAGAGAGTATTTTTTGGGACTATCAGAATGTGAGTATTTATCCAATCTGTTTCAGGCACATGGGATCTTTTAGAGAGAGGAAGAGATAATGGTTACTGCAGATGGGCAGACTGGATGGACCATTTGGCCTTCATCTGCCATCATGTTTCTATGGAGAACACTCGCTTAGCTCCTCATTGGTCAATTTTATATATATTTCTCTTTAGCAATCCATTCTCAAACTCATTAATGTGTTACAAAAATAGTCCATATATCTTCCACTTAGCTTCTATTTTTTTGAAACACGTGTAAGGGCATAATCAAAACATACAGTATGTTTAAGTCCGATTGGAACATATAGCGCTAGACACCCAAAGTTGGCAGTGGGAAAATGTCTATTCTCGAAAAATACATATAAAATATTTTTGGCGGAAAATTGTCTAAATGGACGTCCAGGCGGTTGTTCGTCCAGACCGCCAGTATGTCTATCTTTATATCACTTTTTTTTTTCTTTTTTATTCATTTATTAAATCATAAGTTGTAACACTCGTTCTAGTTCACTATCAAAGTAGATCGCTTCTTAACCTTAGAAAGCGAATCTTCAAGAATCGCTGTTAAGTCTTGCAGATTTTTCTCAACAATCCCATTCTGGATTGAAAGTGCCCCATACTTTTTATCTTTAGCAAGTGGCAAAAAGTAAGCTTTATTTATAAGTGGAATACTTTCTTGAGGAAAATTCAAATTCTTGAGTAGAAATTTCTTAAATACTTTGACTGGGGACATAGACATGATTTTTGGGCAATTTAAAACTTAAGATTTAATCGCCTATTAAAGTTCTCTATTTGCTTAATCTTTTGTGACACAAAATTCAGATCTTTAATAACTGTTGATATTAATTCTTTCAATGTAACAGTTTCTGATTGAATCTTTTCTATGCAATAACATAACATAACATAATAGCAAATTTCTAGACCATATAACCTTTAGTTCAATATGTTTAACAAAAGATTATGCTATGGGAAAATGCAGAGATAATGTGAGGTGCAGAAATTTAGCAGTCAAAAATTTGGAGAAAAGAAAAGTCTTCAAAAGTTTTATGTAATGTTTATAAGATATAGATCTAATCAGTAATGGACAGAAATCTTTGTCATAAGAAACAGCTTGATAGGGAAGACAATGCCTATGATGTTTCTTACTTTTATAGCCCTTTGCTGAAGGAAACGTAAATAGGGCATGAGATTTTCTACTCCTCTCATGTGTCACGATAACAAATCTATCAACAAGATATGATGGGGCAACACCAAGAGCAACTTTATAATATAAACATCCCAACTTAAAAATCATCCAGGCCTCCACTGCGAGCCAATGCAACTCACGATAATAAGGAGTTACATGATCGTACTTCAAGCCATAAATAATTCTTACAGTTATATTTTGAACCTAGGTCAATCTAGCCAAATTTTTCTTAGTACTTGTCAAATATTCAATATTACAGTAATTTACAATACTCCACCTAGGTTGAGCTCCAGGGTCTCCTCTTCTTCTCGCCCGGGGCTCGACTCAAAGCTCCGTGCCTCCGCAGCGGGTTCCAACCTCTGATTCTCTGGCCAAGGATTGGTAGCCATCTGCCACTCTAAGATTTGTGGATGCGTCGGCTGAATTGGGGAAGAGGAAAGAGCCGGCGACATCGTGGCTCTGACCATTCCCTTCCTCTTAGAATGTGGCATTTCCAACAGGCAAATAGTCAGGTAATTCCTCTAAAGAAATTAAACCATAATCGAAGTATTGTTCCGTATTGCCATCAAGCACCGTCCGCCATCTTGACTTCTCTCCCCTTAATACCACATTTTCGACCAAAATTTTATCCAAGTCCCAAATGCCCAGAACAAATGTAGGAGGGGCCAGCATTGTGATGGGACTGGCTACCCAGACATGGCAACAGAGCAGTGGGGGCACCTTACAGGGCACTACTGTGAACTTTACAAAAAGCGTGCTCATTTCCACTCTACATCTATTAAGGACATTTTCAAGGTGGCTACTTGGTCCTCAGTGCATACCTTTACTTCTCACTACTGTTTGGAACAAAACTCCAGAAGAGACAGTCAGTTTGGATAAATAGTTATGCAGAATCTTTTTACTTCCTGAGCGGCAACTTGCCTAATTCTGTTTTCAGGATTAATGTATTGTGTACAAATCTTGTTTGTCTTATTTTATGTATGTTACTATTTGTAAAGCCACCTAGGAATAGGCAGTTGAGAAATATAAATAAAAACTTTCCCTCCAACCCTCTTGGGTTTCGCTAGGCTCATGATTATGCAAGGTCTGACAATTAAGTTCATGAAGTTGCCACCATGCTCTTACGATGGCAGCACTGTACAAATAGCTCAGTAAAGTTTCATAACCTTGGTATATCAGTATCTCACAGATGTGTTCGTGTTGACGTGGTGTCTTGCTGAGTGACATTCATTATTGTTGCATTTTTTTGCCGTCATGAGAATGTCAGCAAATTTGAATTAGAGCACTGAACAAACATTAAATTTCTTGTTAAACTTGGCAAGAGTGGAAGTGAAATCATGGACGTGTTGATAAACCATGAAAAAAACCAGCAGTATACAAATGGATTAAAAAATTTTCTGAGGGGAGAGAATGTATCACTGATGAAAAGAGGTCAGGGCAGCCAGTAATGAGCAGAACTAACAAAAACATTGCACAAATTTGTCGAATTGTGCATCAAAACTGTCAGCTGACTTTGAGAAGCATAGCAGACCAAGTAAACATTGTTAGAGAAACAGGAAAATCTTAACTGAAAATCTTGGCATGAGAAAGGTGTGTACAAAAATGGTCCCTCAAGGCTCTTGCATCACGGCAATGCACCAGCTCACAGGGCACTGTCTGTGAGGGAATTTTTAGCCAGTAAACAAATAACCTTATTGGAACAACCTCCCTATTCACCTGATCTGGCCCCCAATGACTTTTTTCTTTACCTGAAGATAAAGGAAATATTGAAAGGAAGACATTTTTATGACATTCAGGACATCAAGGATAATACGATGACAGCTCCGATGGCCATTTCGGAAAGAGTTCCACAATTGTTTTGAAGGGTGGACTAGGTGCTGGCATCAGTGCATAGTTTCCCAAGGGGAGTACTTCAAAGGTGACCCTAATGATATTCAGCAATGAGGTATGTAGGATGAGTTCATGAACTTAATTGTCAGTCCTTGTATATCTATTATCCTTGTCCAGAGTCATGATCCTGACAGCTTGGGAGTCCCACATGTGAGAATGTTATGCCTGTTTGTTCTAAGAGAAAGCAAAGATACTTACCTGTAGTAAGTGTTCTCCGAGGATAGCAGGTATATATTCTCACAATCTGTCCACCTCTCCTAGTAGCTTCTTATATTTGTTACTGAACTGATGGTCCCTTGAGCCAATGTCAGGTGGGAAGGCACCGGCATGCGGCAGTTTGGGCACTACCTAAAGATTTAAAGTTGAAACACTTACGGCCACTCAATTAAGTACTTGGTATACAAATCAGAAAGACAATAAGTACTTATTGAAAAAAATATCTCCAAATACTGGACACTATCATGCTTTTGAAAAACTGTTTTCTTATAGATACTTATTTGTCTGGATCTTCAGAATGCAATTGGGCATAGAATACTTCAGATTTTTAAGGTCTCCATCAATCCATTTTTTATTGTTTTTTTTAATAAATTATTTTATACTTTTCAAATTTTTCATTTCTTTTTTTCTTCTTACAAAGCTTGCTATTAAAATAGCTACTTAGTTTATGCTTATGTTTCGAGGGAACTAAAACATCTGAGGAGGCTGTTATCTGTTTCTGGCGAACCATACATGTCGGAAGAGGTGGTGCAATTGAAGAATTATAACGTATTTGAATGAAAATACAAGCATAAGCTAAGTAGCTATTTTAATAGCAAGTTTTGTAAGAAGAAAAAAGAAATATGAAAAATTTAAAAAGTATAAAATAATTTATCAAAAAAATCAATAAAAAATGAATTAATGGAGACCTTAGCAATTGGAAGTATTCCATGCCTGATTGCATCCTGAAGATCCAGATAAATAAGTATCTATAAGAAAACAGTTTTTTCAAAAGCATAATAGTGTCTAGTATTTGGAGATATTTTTGCAATAAGTACTTATTGTCTTTCTAAAGATTTAAAGTAACAGTGCACTTTGTAGTATCATTACCAATTTCTGTAGATGACATCATCTACTTGTGAGAAAATGTCTTCTGTCCTTGGAGAATACCTGTTTATAGGTAAATATTTTGCTGTTTCTTTGCATCATCACCCTTGAAAACCATTTCTGGTACAGTTAGATCTCTCCCAAATATAACTAGTTGGGAACTTAGGGGCTCATAATTGAAACAGAAATACATCTAAAAAACGGCCTAAATCGGCACTTAGACGATCAGTGAGACAAGTCATCCAAGTGTCGATAATCGAACCGGGTTTTAGATGTATCTAAAAATGACTTGGGCCTTCACAGTGCTGCAGTACTCCCAGAGCTAAAAGGGGTGTTTTAGGAGGAGTGGTGAGGGTGGGACATGGGACGTCCTAGATTTAGTCATACTGCATGTATAACCGAAAGTTTTACAACACTACCTAGACGGACGTTGTGACTTAGGCCATCTAAAACCAGGTCTAAGTTCACAGAAGGTATCCAAAGTGACCAGATAACCACTGCAGACACAAAGTACAGACCCTCCACACACTGCCCCAGTAATCACTGACCCCACCCCCATAAAAATTGTAATAACTCTACATTTCTGCCTCCAGAACATCAGCACCTGGCAGCCTGTAATAGGAAAGCCTAGTAGAGCTGCACAGCGGTGACTTAAGTGGTCTTGGGGGGTGGTTAGTGAACCATGGAGAGGAGAACCCAGGCCCATAAGCCATTCTAATCGCTGCATTCATGATGAAACATGTGTACCCCCCAAAACCCCCCAAACCCTTTTGTACTGCCATATAAGTGGCACCTGCAGTCATAAGGGCTATTGGGGTGGTAGATAGGTGGGTCTAGTAGGTTCTGGGGGGTGTTTTGGGGGGCTCACCATGACCTATAAGGGAGTTGTGGTGAGATGTTTATGTGGCATCCTTTTTGTGAAGTTCACAGCAAGTGCCTTGTAAGGTACCCCACTATGGTGCCATGTCTGGGTGTCCAGTCCCTCACTCTGGCCCCTCCCACACCCAAAAGTTCTTTTTCTAGGCATTTTTGAGTTGGACAAATTTTTGGTCGAAAGTGGGGTATAAAGATGGACGACTTAGCTGTCTGGACGATCAGACAGTTGGACGTACAGTTAGACGATTTTCGGAAAAAAAAATATGTTGGATGTATTTTTCGAAAATGGACCTTTTCCCATGTCCAACTTTGGGCAACTAGCGATTTAGGCCCAAAACAGACTTAGATGTTTCTTTTGATTATGCCCCTCTACGTGTTATGCTGAAGGTGAGTCCAAATGGCATCCAAATGGATTTTTAAGAAAAGACCACCAAATGTCTCTAAAAATGATTCAGCCAAATTACTGTGAAGTACTCAGAACCTTAATGATAGAGAAAACATAACCGGGACATGCTCCTATATGCGCCTTAGTCTTTATAGCACTTTATAGTACTGTTGTGCTACTTTACTAAAACAAATTTTCATTATTTGATGAACTCATTAAAAGCAGCAGTTATCTTGAATTTGTTAATACATGGGTTCTGATGCATTTCACCAGAATGGCTTCCTCAGAGAACCCAACATGATTTTTTTCTGAGTTGTTTTGATCTCCCTACAAAAACATAAAAAATGTGCATTAAGTCGCAGTACCTTAAATCCACTTATTTCAAAAACATTTTGATGCTACTGAAGGTTACCTCATGTGCTTGTAATCATTCTTCCTCAATGCCTTTAATCTATGAGCTCAACACCCCCTTTGTTTAAACCTCATTGACCATTCTATGATTCATTCCCCCTGTGTACAGGGAGTGGGGAAAGAGAGAGAGATCCAGGGTGCATCTCTCCCTCCTACTGTTACATCCAACATTTCTCATCCCCTGGATCACGTGCAGCATTTTTAACCACTGCCCATCAGCCCCATGCCCGACATTTCTCCTTCTATCACCCATCTCCATCACCATGCCACACCTCTCCCTCCATCCATTCCTTCCCTTTGCATCACCTTCAATCTGTCCTTCTGTTCCCTCTTCACCGCCATATCCAACATTTCTTCCTCTCATCTCCCTCGGCCTAAAGAAAGGGACCACATAACCCCCTACTACCAAAAACTCCACTGGTTGCCCCTGGAGGCAAGAGTATTGTTCAAATTTGCCTGTCTCTGTTTCAAATCCATTCTCGGTTTAGCCCCTCTGTACCTGGTCTCCCACTTCAAACTAGACTGTTCCACCAGGCCTACACGCAGAATACGCATGTTCAGCCACCCTACAATAAAAACCTGCCGATACAAAAGATTCCTTGACAGAACGCTTGCCTTCCAAGCAAGTCTACAGAACGACTGGCTAAGCAGCACCATCATGCACTCCTCATCCTACCTCAACATCAGAAAACTAATTAAAACCAACCTGTTCAACCAATTTGTGACCAAGAATTCCTAAAGTCTTCACTGCTTATCCCACACTTATTACCTACCTTCTTTGTAAATCACCTCGATCTACTTCCTATTGACCAAGAAGTCCCAAAGCTTTCACTGCTTACCCCACACTGAACGACCTGCTCTTCCTATTGTAAATCACCTCGACTTACTCTTATTGTAAACCCCCCCTACAATGTTACCTGACTCTGTACAAACATTCATGTACTCAAAGACTTCATTGGGTTTTTTCGCTGTTTGTCCAGCTCTTCTTTATTGTAAACTGCCTCGAACTACCTTGGCTTTGGTGGTATATAAACAATAAATTATTATTATTATTATCCTTCTCTTCCCCACAGCTCTCTCTCCCTCTTCCCCTCCCCCCCTCTCTCTCCTTCTTTCCTCTCCCCTTCTCTCCTTAACCCTCCCCCCTCTCTCTCATCCCTATTCCCTTCCCCCTCTCTCTCTTTCTTCCCCTCCCCCTTTCTCTCTCTCCCCTTCTTCCTTCCCTTCTCTCTCCCCCTCTTCCCTTCTCTCTCTCTACCTCCCCCTTCTCTCTCTCTTCCCCCCTTGTGTCCCAAGTTAGTGCCCCTTCCTCCCTCCCTGCCTTCCAGCCTTTGTACCAAATTTGTGCTCCTCCCATGTCCCAACGCTCCTTCCCTCCCTTTGTCCCATGTTCATGCCCCCTCCCTTACTTGCTCTCTTCAGGACCACCCAGCTGGGCTGCTCCTTCCTTCCTTCAGCCACACTTATTCTTTGCAGGGTTGCAGGCAGCAGCTCTTGCATGCTGCACAAAATTCAGTTAAAACAAAACCTTTAGTGCCAAACTGAATGTTTTGACCATTTATTTATCTTTATCAATGGGTGTTGCCATTAACTCCCCCTTTTATCAACCCTAACTCAACTTGATAAAAGGGGGAGGGGCAAATGAATACCTTCACAGAAATTTTTTAAAGAATATTTCTCTAAGTTAATACTCAAAGTTGGGATTTTGAAAAACAGCTTCTGTTTTAAAATGTAATCCTTTTTTTATTTGTTGTATGTAACCCTGGTTCTTGCAAATTAGTCACTTGGATAACAGTCTCATTCCTGGCAGAGCATATCCAGGCCAGGCCACACAAAGTCAATTACAGTTCAGTGCCTAGGCCAGGGAAGGAACTTTCTCTGATAGGCCAAAGTGTTGGTTTCCCCCTATCCCCACCCCTTTGTTGTTTTTTTTTCCCTCTTCTAAGCTCTTTCTCCCATTATGGAAAAATGAGTCACATTAGGCATAACACATGGGAGTCAAAGTTGACACTTCACTAAACAATTAACTCAAGGATTGGATGTGTAATTAAAACAAAAACAACTTGAGAGTTCCATAAGGTTAAATATAAACAATTCTCAAAAATAATGTAATCCCTTGTTTTGCTTCTCCATTCGTAGGGAAACAAAAAGCAGTTTAAAACCCTGTAACAGTAGCATCTCTGCCTAGTACCAAACAAAGTGGATGAATAATTCGGTTCTATCACAGGGCCCCACCACCTTTTCCCTTCTTGGACTCTCAAGGGGATCAGAACACTATCTGTCCTGCTGGTCTCACTTGGCTTCATATACTGCTCTCTCTCCCCCTGGGGTGTCCTTTTACCTCCTGGGCAGTCTACTTGCACTCATGTCATCTCACCTCCCCTGCCATGAGGTGCACAGCTTCTGTCACTACCCTGTTCTGCAGCAGAAGCACCTTTTGTGTACTCTCTTTCCACCTTAGGCTTGTGTTATGCCTAACTGACCATTTATTTTTTTCATCAAAAGGGGACATCTATTAATTGTCAGTCCTGCCCTAGCTCCGCCCCAATCCGGCCCCCAATTTCTTCCATTCATTTTTCATGTACACATAATATCTTATTAATTCATAATGGTAACTATAAAATTTAAAAAAATTACAAAGCACACTATACGCAGAGAAAATGTTAATTATCATTTATATTTGGGGAGGGGGGGTTCAAAGATGTCAAGGCAGATGACTTTAAAATATGCAATGTCACCTTAGTAACTATAGAAAAATAGACATATATAGTGCAAAATATAGACAGCAGATATAAATTCTCAAAACTGACACATTTTGATCATTAAATTGAAAATAAAATCATTTTTCTTACCTTTGCTGTCTAGTGATTTCATGAGTCTCTGGTTGCGTTTCCTTCTGACTGTGCATCATTTCTTTCATTTCTTTCTTTCTTTCTTTCTTTCTGCACTCAGGCCCAACAATTGTTCCTTTCTATTCCCTCCCTCCTTCCTTCCCATGTCCTTAGTGCCCCCAGTGCCTCCTTCCCATGTCCTTAGTGCCCCCAGTGCCTCCTTCCCATGTTCTTAGTGCCCCAGTGCCTCCTTCCCATGTCCTTAGTGCCCCTTTCTATGTCCTTAGTGCCCCCAGTGCCTCCTTCCCATGTCCCCCTTACTGCCTTCCAGACTTTGTCCCCTCCCCACCCCCGAAGCCAGCCTGCCTACCTGTCGACCTCCCTCCCTCCCTGCTGCGCCAAAGCCAGCCTGTTTGCCTGCTTACCTCCTTCCCTCCCTGCCGTGGAAAAAAAAAATCTTCCCTCCTTCCTTTCCCCCGGTCCACCACCGCTGCTTTCTTACCTCCCTGCTGCTGCTAATCGCCGACAAGAAGTCTTCTTTCCGACGTCAATTCTGACATCGGAGAGGACGTTGTAGGGGAGCCAGGCAGCGATTGGCTGGCCCAGAATGTCCTCTCCGATGTCAGAATTGATGTTGGAAAAAAGACTTCTTGTCGGCGATTAGCAGCAGTAGCAGGGAGGTAAGACAGCAGCAGGGGGAAAGGAAAGCTTTTTTTTTTCTTTTGCGCGGGAGGGAGGGGGCAGAAAGCGATCGCCTGTCCCATTGTCCCCGCGCACAGCTTCGGGTGGTGGGGATTTCCTAGGGGGTTACATGTATTTATTGCAAATTTTTAATATATCCAAGAAGAAAATCTTGTTAGAAAACCAGCGGAGATTGATATGGTATATTTCAAGAAAACAGAATGGCAAGAGGAAGAATTCCCCAAAAAATAAATAAATCTTCTACTGCTTACTCAGTTCACAATTTGAATTTAGTCCTTTTTTAACACTGAAGTACAGAAATTTGAGGCTTGTCTTCTGATTCTCCCTGATCCTCCTATGTTTTTTCCAAGATACGAGTGTGGCCCCTGATGTGAAAGAACCAAGGGTGTGGTGTGACTTTTATGTATTCCTGAGTTCATGTAAGCACCCATACAGGCCTGTTTACTAAGCAGTTTCCTCAGACACACACAACTTTTGTTTTTCTTGGTAATACAAAGACTGGTGGTTAGTGAGGAAATGGTCACAAAATATATCACATAGCCTTGTATATTATTGGTTCATTCACTTTCTGGTGACATTTATGAATCAATAGGTTCTGACTGGGAGGGGGAAGAGATTGAATGAATGACTAGAAATATATTTCAGAAAAAGTCTTAATAGACACAAAATATTGTTTTCATGTTTGCAGGCTGTTTTGAAAACTGCACTGTGCATAGTTCTCATATACATAAAATGTTCTATATATTGATTTTATTTTTTCTGTTTTTCTTTAAGTTATGTATGGTGTGTACTCTGTGTGCTGCACTATGGGTAAGAAATACTGATTCCTACATTTTAAGGTTTTTGATAGGTATATTTCCATCTGTAGAATGACTTCCATATCCAGATTGTCAGCTGCCTTTTTGAAATATGTTTTGTTTTTGCTTTTTACTTTATATTTTTGAAAATACTAGCAGTAAAAAAAAAAATTAGCAAATATCTCCAAAACAGTCAAATAGTACCATAAATCATAGATGGACAAATGGATTGCAAGCACAAAACAGACTTGTGAAATATCAACACCAAAGGTAGTTTTAATGACCTCAAAAGTTCTCAGCACCCTTATTATATAATGTTAATTTCTTTTACAAAGCAAACAAAAATCTCTTTAGTAGTAATCTATTTCCCAGAATCTACCCTCTCCTTTTACTAGCTTTTAAAAGATATTTTATGGTCTGTGTTTTCTTTGGACCCTATCTTTCTTTCCTTTACCTGGAGTCTTTTGTTTCACAGTCCCTTCAAGTTTTTAGAACTTTTGAGCTAGTGCCAAGGGATCTGCTCTTGTATTTGCCTTTTGATCTTTTATTCTTGGCTTGCTTATAATTTTCTGCTTTGAGGAAAGCTGCTAAGATGTTCACTCTTGGTTAATATATGTAAGACGCTAAAAGGATCGGCGGCAAAGATTAAGAGTTCTCTCAGGGTTTCTGCAGCTGGCATTGTGCTTGTTGCAGGTTTCTTTGGTACAAACTTAGATTGTAAGTCCTCCAGGGACAATAAAATATTTATTGTAACTTGTCTTACGCTACTACTGGAAAAAATGTGAGTTGCATCTCAGGGAAAATTAGTTCCTCTTCTCAAGATACTGGTAGTCTTCTCCTTAGAAGCTGAGCAGCATAGCTCTTCTGGGCCCTTCTGGATCTCATTTTGCATGTCAGAATATTGAATATATGTGTAGCTGCAGGCATTTGCTTCAGTTAAACCCTGGCCATTTTTGTCTTTGTACCTGAGACTATCTGCAGACTCCTTCTCTTTCGGGATCATTGGAAAATACCTCCTTTCTCTTTTCCTTTCCTTAATGCAGTACCATGCTGTGAAGTGCAGTGGCCTAAACAACACTTGTTACTCCACTCAATGGTTGAGTTAACCCAAGACAGAAAACTGCCTTTTGTTATTCTGTCCATTTTTTTCTATCAGTACCTCACAAGTAATGACAGTTCTCCCAAGTTCTCTGGAAAGTAATGGGTAGCATAGTACAATAAACTAGTGGAGCCACTAGAGGTCTCCACTTACTCAATTGATAAAACATCAAAAGACTCTACTTTTGACATTTTTTCTGGGTCCTTTTTGGGGAATAAAGGTTATTTAAAATAAATGTTAGTACCATTGGAGACCAAGAGGGAGGGAGGGAGTGTGGAATATAGGGGCCGTTTTCTAAGGTGCGCTAATGGGTTTAGTGTGGCCTTTAAGTGGGTATTTCTTACACACCAAGTCTATTTATGCAAAGCCTTAAAAAATCCTTTGAGAGTCGGAGCATTTATCACACTGGCTCATGCTAACGTAGCTTAATAAAAGGGGATGGGGGGGGGGGGGGGTTAAGCAACTAACACAGCTTAGTAAAAGGGCCCTGTAACTTGAAATATAAAAATGTTATTTCTTGTTTCATCCTGGCTACTTTTTTGACTTGTCTTGGAGATTAATCAGAGAGTAGTTTGTTAATGGGAGTTCACCCATTGGACATTTAGGAGGAAATTCTATAAGAGGCACCTTAAATAGATTCCTAACTTAATTAGTAAATTGACTTCAATTATCAACTTTAACAAGCTCATAATTGGGGAAAAAAAATTTGCGAAATAGGCACCTTTCCTGTTAGGCACAATTCTACAAAAGATAGGCACCTAGCAGCACCTGATACCAAAGTAGGCATGCTTAGGGGTGGAAAAAGACTTAAGCGCCTCTATGTGCAATTCTCTAAAGGACTTAGGCATCTATTATGTAGGCCTTTAAAACCCTGGCCTATGTTACAGACGCCTAAGTTTTAAGTTAGGTATCACTAAGCATGATTCTGTAATAGGCGCCTATCTTTTTTAGGCTCCAATTCAGAATCTGGCCCTTAGTGGGTTATTTGGGTGGGAAACTTGCTAGTCAATCAGAAATTACCTTTTTTTATATTTATTTTTAAAATTTTCTTTACCAGTTGATTTTTTTTTCTCCAGCTAACATAGAAGCATAAAAATGAAGGCAGATGAAGACAATATGGCCTATTCAGTTTGCCCATCCATACCATCTGCTCTTCCTCTTTTCCATTAGAAATCCTGTGTACTTGTCCCATGCTTTCTTGAATTCAAATTCTGTCTAAAAATTGAAATAATTGACTGCCTTTATTTTGGGATTATTTCAGTGGGGAAAGAAAGCCTTGGCCGTCATATTCTGCATATTTCAGTTCATAGCAATGACATGGTAAGTCCTGAAAGCACGTTTAACATAATTGTGAAATGTCTTGGGATATTGGGTGTGATATATCATTCCTACTTAGCTAGGAATGACATGAGTGGCTTTGCGTTGTTTATTCTAGTGATTTATGCCTTTTCAGAAGCCATGTAAAATAGGAGGAAATCTGTTTGGTCCAAGATCTTAATATAATAATACTGTCATCTATTTTGGAGGGAATGTTCACTTCTGTGGCATGGGATAGGGTGGAGAAATGAGGAGAGAATGACAAAGAATGCAACCCTTCACACAGTAACAGCACTGAGAGGCTAGCCATAGGGCGCACACGTGCTGGGTTCCAATGTCTTTGAGGGAGCCACTGGTAGGCTTTAAAGATCAGAGGACTCCGTTCCATATAATAGAGAGAAAATTCACAGAATTTAAGGAACCTCATAGATTTACCCCCCTCTAGAGCTGGTCTGTGAAATACATTAAAACATTCAAGAGACACAATCCCTGCTCAGTAGAGCTTACAATCTAATCAAGCAGACAAACAGGACAAATAGGGAGTTTCTGAGGCATGGGTATTTTACAAGCAAGTGGGGATTAAGAGTTAAAAGCAACCTCAAAAATGTGCGCTTTTAGCCTGGATTTGAATACTGCTAGGGATGGAGCTTGATGTGTTGTCTCAGGCAGTCTGTTCCAAGTGTATGGTGCAGCAAGAGAGAAGGAACGTAGTCTAGAGTTGGCAGTGGAGGAAAAAGGTACAGATAACAGAGACTTGATTGATGAATGATGTTCCCGGGGAGGAGTATGTAGAGAGATAAGAGAGGAGAGATATTGAGGAGCTGCAGAATAAATGCACTTGTAAGTCAATAAGAGGAGTTTGAACTGTGTGCATAAATGGATAGGGAGCCAACAAAGTGACTTTAGGATAGTGGTCTCAAAATCGCAGCCCGCCAGATACTATTTTGAGGCCCTCGGTATGTTTATGGTAATCACAAAAGTAAAATAAAACAGTTTCTCGATCATATGTCTCTTTAGCTATAAATTATTATTATTAAGACTTAGCCAAAAGGAAAGATTTATAAACTATAAAGTTTTACCTCATGCAAAATTGTCATTTCTTTAATAAGACATTAACTATTTTTTCTGCGGCCCTCCAAGTACCTACAAATCCAAAATGTGGCCCTGCAAAGGGTTTGAGTTTGAGACCACTGCTTTAGGGTAATGTGAGCATAGCGACACTGGCAGAATTTTGAACAGAATGAAAGGGAGAGAGATGTTTACTTGGAAGACCTGTGAGATGCAAGTTGCAGTAGTCTAGACAAGAGGTGATAAGGGTATGGATAAGGGTTTTGGTAGTGTGCTCAGAAAGGAAAAGTCAGATTAAGAACATAAGAATTGCCGCTGATGGGTCAGACCAGTGGTCCATCGTGCCCAGCAGTCCGGTTTTGGCAGTCTGTTGGATTTGTGTAGAGAAAGAGAGAGAGAAGTTAGATAACCCTGAGGTTGTGAGCAGAAAAGACAGGGAGGATGAGAGTGTTATCCACTTAGATAGAGAGAGGAGGGGATAGGAAAGGTAGGTTTAGGTGGAAGGATAAATAGCTCAGTCTTGGCCATGTTCAGTTTTAAGTGGTGGTGGTGGTGGTACATCCAGGCAGCAATGTCAGTCAGGCAGGCTGAGATTCGGGCCTGGATTCCTGTAGAGAGGTAGATTTGGGTGTCATAAGCATAGAGGTGATATTGAAAACCATGGGAGGCGATAAGAGCACCAAGGGGAATGAGTATAGATGAGGTCTTAGGACAAAGCCATGGGGTACCCCAACTGATAGTGGGATAGCAATGGAGGAAAATCTACACTGCAAACACTAAAGGTGCAATATGAGAGATAAGAGAACCAAGAAAGAACAGAATCCTGAAATCCAAGTGAAGACAGTGTATCAAGGAGAAGGTAGTGGTCTACAAAAGTAGCAGATAGATCAAGAAGGATGAGAATAGAATAGAGGACTTTGGATCTGGCTAGGAATAGGTTATTGGAGACTTGGCAGTTTCTGTAGAGTACAGGGGGGTGAAAGCCTGATTGGAGTGGGTCAAGAATAGCTAGGGATGACAGAAAAGTCAAGGCAACAGCGATGAACAGCACATTTAAGTAACTTGGATAAAAAGGGGAGGATAGTTGGAAGGACAAGTAGGGTCTAGTGAAGGTTTTTTGAGGAGTGATGTAATTATGGCATGTTTGAAGACATCAGGGACAGTTGCAGTAGAAAGTGATAGACTGAGGATATGACAGATGGGACAGTAGGAGAGAGAATGTTATGTTAATCAGGTTTTCTATTCCACCTTTACCTATTCAGTTCAAGGTCGGATTACATTACAAGATGTTGGTTCAGTTACCCAGGAAGTTACAATGGACAGTTAACACAGACATTCAATAGGGTTGCTAGTATAGATAGATCAGTACAACTATTAATACAGTTAGGTCATAGTTCCAAGTAAGTCATCGGCTCATTGTTATGTCCTAGGGATTGCATAAAGCAGTTTAGAAATGGGCTTTTACAATTACCATTTCAGTTACTTCAGGATTGGCTCTCTATCTTGGTACAGAAATGCTGATCTGATCTGTCAGAGGAGCAAATAGTTAGTTTGGAGGAGGAAAGAAAATATAATTTCCTCTTCAATGATTTTAGGAAAGGAAGAAAAGATGGCAGGGACTTTTTAGAAACATAAGGTAAATGATATCGGTGTATGTAATTTTCTCCCACTTTAGCTGTGTAGCTTTTAGCAAGCTCAAATGAGAAATAAAGTATGAGAGAATCCCTTCTAGGAGCACATGTAATGTACATACACACATATATCCTTGTTTATTCTCCTGTGAGTTTATTCATGTGAGTGTAATATGGACGAATAGTTTCGTCTTTTAAAGCTTAATTATATTTTTGTTGTGGACTTCACAACAGGCTGCATAATGAAGATATGAGAATAAAGTTTTGAGTGTTAGAAATCTGATAAGCAATCAAATCAAATTTTTTTAAACTTGAAACTTGTTTTCTTTCTTTTTCAGGTATAGTTTGTCATACATTCCCTATGCAAGGTGAGTTTAACTACATTTTAATGTTAAATCAGTATTGTTTCTTAGATAACTATGCAGGAAATGTGACAGTCTCATCTCTTAAAATTTACTCAAAAGTAAAACAAATATCCTGAAACAAATTCAGCAGAAAAAAATGAATAAAAAAAATCTTGTCTAAACAAATACCTTATTATACAATTTTGCCTTCATTAGCACCCAGTTATTAAATATAGACAATGTATTTTCTCAAAATTATAAGTCGTATAACTTTTGTAGTGTTCTGAGCTTGCTATAGCTTCTCTAATTGTGAAGGATCTGGAAACATATAATCCTTCCCTTGATATTTCACCAAGACACTCTAGGAAATTTCAAGAAAGTCTGTAAATCATCTGGGACCTCAGAAATACTGTACTGTACCAACTGTTTCCTGAAGAAATTTATGAAAACTTTATCCCTATCTTTACTACAAAGGTAACCATTAAGGTGCCCTTGGATGTTTCCAGTATAGTGGTTAAATCTGTCACTAATACATCTTCAGTGACTCCCCCTGAAATATTTATTAAATTTTAAATACAAACAAAATAGTAAAAAAATCATTTCAAATACAAGAAGAAAACCAAAAGTTAGAGTTAATATATAATAAACATTATCACTAAAAACAAATTACCCAATTCCTCCCCTTTTTTCCCCATTTTAGAACTTTAATTACATATTAAATAATATGCGACTGCGAGTGTGTGGTGTTAATGTATCTAAATAAGGTTGCCAAATAGTAAAAAACTGTCTTCCCTGTCTAGTGTCCCATTCTGATAATTGCATACTTTCCATTGTTAAAATGTGTAACATTCTAGAACTCTATGTTGGTCTTAAAGGTCCAATCCAAAGATAAAATATGACTTTAAGATTGTTCTTTGAAGAAAGCCTTTTAGGCCTCTTGGAATAGGACGCTTAAGCTGGATATCAAATGTACTATAAACATATTGCTATAGAATGCTTAATGACCATATTTTAAATGCATTTAAATGTGATTAGTACTAATGGTTTCAGAAACATCGCTGGAACCATTGGAGCATTCAGTGCACAATAATGTACTTGCTAGTGTGGCATTAACTGCCTTTAATTCTGGCATTAGTTTTTGAACATCAACCCATGAGTGTGGGTGGGGGATGTCTTCTAAGGGGAGGGGATTAGTTTGTATATTCTGAATCTTTTCTTCAAAAGAGAAAGTACGCACAGGCCATAAAATTAAAATTAGTGCTTCTTTATTGTTTGTTTAAATGAGTGTCCCATGCTAGGTTTTTTTTTAGTTTTCCATTTGACGTTTCCTGCCGCTGTACCTGATCCCAGCTCTAACCATCCTTGTGGGTACCGGTAGAACATGTCGCATTTTCCAGGGGTGGGGTGGAAGCAAATTATGTGGACCTTTCAGGTGCATCTGCACAAGCATCTTTCCTGGACCTGCTTCACTACTTCTCAATTGCTTTTCTCAGTTGGTCTTATTTATCTCTAGGGGTTTTGAATAAGATACAAATGAAGACTCCCTCAGTCCACAGAAACAGAAAACCAGGTGCCTTGGCTGTAATCATTAACGGTCATATTTTTGTTTAAGAGGCGATAGGATGATTTACTACATTCAGACTCTGCATGACAACAATTGTAGTAAACATTTTTTTTCCGTTACTTGCATAAACATTGTTCTTGCCAGTGTCTCTTGCCTTTAGACTTGAAACGGGATCTTTTGTTCCAGTTGTTTAGGGAATAGATGTTGCAATAATAAATTGTACTGGACAAACAAATCAGTTGTGATGCTCTTGAAAGGAGCACTTTGTTCAGCATCACATTTCATTCTCACTAAGGCATCTACAAGGTTCTAGGGTATAAGCCAACTGATTTACAAAGCAGAAAGTTAACGTGTGTGTGTTTTCCCATGCAAATATTTTTCCTTTCAGCCGTGTTATGCTGCCAGGAGATGAGGTTTTGCTACAGGTTTGGAAAGTACCTTTGTAAATGTTTGTGTACTGTGGAAATAAAGTTTCTGCAGATACTTCAATTTTTTATAAATGACTTTCTAACAGAGTTGGCAGTGTGTAGAAGCATATAAATATAGATAAGACAAAGGACTCTGTGCAACCATAGCACTCTTTGCTAAGGTTCTAATTGTTTGATTCCTATATATGTCAGTAACACTGCTGTAGTGATAGCTCTTGATTTTCTTATTTTTCAAAATTCTGTGGCACATTTGCATAGTTGTGTATATTAAGTATATTTCTACTGCAATGTGTCTAATAGTCCTGAACACTAGGGTGATCCATCTGAACCCGCAAGTTGTTTGCAGAAGGATCTTGCACATCATTTAACTCCACCTCCTTCCCAGTGGGCTCACTTCTACTCTCTCAGTTTTTTCTTCTGCAAGCAAGTTGAGGAGTCTTTTTAATGTGCTCTGCAGTTTTTTATTTTTGTATTTTTAATTCATATCCAAGATTTGAGGCTTGGTACCCGGAGTTCCCTCTAGTTTGGGACCTCCTGAGGATGCAGACTCACAGGGCAGAAGCCTGCTGCTAGCAGGCTCAACCCTTGTGAATACCTGTCAAGCCAGCTTTCTTTAATATTTTTGGAGCTTGGGGTCCGTTCCCTATGTAGCTAGCTCGCATCCCTGAGTCATGGGAAACTTGAGCATAGGCTGTTTGGCTCTGTTCTGGCTCGCCAGGACTTAATTGTAGGCTGGTTGTGTGATCCTCTCCCCGTTGCAGCACAAGGAGTTGAGGGGGGTTAAGGCTCAGTCTGATATCGGTCCATCTGCCAGCCCGAAGACCACATTTTTGGGAAAAATTTGAGGCAAAGGTCTTCTACAGTTTTTCAGCTGCAGATCTGAGCTGAAGCAGGCAGGCATCGTATGGCACAGTAAGTAAGGTAGCCTATAGGGATAATTGGGGGAGGGGGGGTCTGAATTCTGGGGGTTTTGCAAGTTCCTGGGGCCAGGGATAGGGCCCCCCACCTCTAAAATACCCCTTTTGAGGTTTTTTGTCATGCCAAAGTCACTGCTACAGTGGACATCTTGAATTTCCTTTTTTTCTAAAGCCTCTATTTGCCTCAATCTGCTTCAATCTTTTTTCTTTTTAAATCCACAGGGATGGACACCTCAGGCCTTTCTACCCCAAGTTTGTGCTGGCAGCAACAACAACCCCCAGATGGTCTTAACTGGAGTGAATTATGTGCCAGATGCTCTATATGACATGATCAGAGTCATGAGCAAGGTTTCTGCCTATTCTTTTGCCGCCCACAAAATGCTCTGGATCAGACAGTGGGCAGATTTTGTTTCTAATTCTACGCTGAGCAGGCTTCCCTTTCAGAGTCAGATGCTTTTTAGAAAGGGTTTGGATGACCTGATGACTAGTTGCCCTAAAGGGTTTGGATGACTGTTGCCTTAAAGCCTTACCGGACAACAGAACCTGAGCCTCAAGAAGCTCAGGGTGCGTGAATTTCCAAGACTTTCGAAGATTACAGCCATACTAGGGAGGCCAGGTGACCCAAAGTTCTTTTCAGGGGTCAAGACAGAGACTTGGTAGTGGCAGAAGGTAGCAGGCCTCTGGTTCTCGCTCCTCTCCAGCCACCAGATAAGCTCATTGATGCCAGGTCAGTGGCTGGGCCTCCCCAGATAGGGGGAAGGTTATTGGTTTGCTGGAGAATCTGGGCACAGATAGGCACAGATCGCTGGGTCCTGGAGGCCATTTGAGAGGGTTACAAGATCAAATTCTGTTTCCCACTGCTGGACCTTTTTGTAGATTCCCCAGTCATTTGGCCAGAAAGAGCCCTCAGGGTCCATTTAATGGTAAAGAGACTTCTGGATATTTGTGCTATAGAACCCGTCCCAGAAGAAGACTCAGGCTCAGGCAGATACTTCCATATACTTCATAGTGCTCAAGAAAGGCTCAGAAAATTGGAGACTAATTCTGGATCTCAAGTCTGTCAGGGCAGCGCTAAAAATGGCTTGGTTCTGCATGGAGACCGTCTACTCCGTCATTGCAGCAATAGCGTGAGGGGAATTTCTGACCTCACTAGATTTGATGGAAGCCTATCTTCACATTCCCATTTTTCTGGCTTACAGGTACTTAAGGTTCCACATTCTGGAACAGCATTTCCAGTTCTCAGCCATACCTTTTGGTCGGCAAAGGCGCCATGCACCTTTACCAAAGTGATGGTGGTAGTAACAGCACATCTCCGCAAGACAGGGATCCAAGTGCACCCATATTTGGATGATTGGCTGATCAAAGCTCCATCCAGAGAAGAAGGTGAGCAAGCAGTAAAGCAGGTGGTGTGGCTGATGCAGGACTTGGGATGGATAGTCAATTTCAAGAAGAGTCATTTGGAACCCACCCAACAGTTGAAGTATCTGGGAGTTTGATTCAACACAGCAGCGAGCCATGCTTTTCTTCCAAAGTCATGCAGACAGAAGCTCACGAATCAGGTATCGGAGCTCTTATTAAGGCCAGCTCCGACAACATGGCAATACCTCCTGGTTCTGGAGTCAATGGCAGCAACCATAGAGGTGGTGCCCTGAGCAAAGGCACATTTGAGGCCCCTTCAGGGCTCTCTCCTATCCTGATGGTATTCTCAGTCGCATATGCTTCAGATGGAAGTGCAGCGCAGCCTGAGGTGGTGGCAGCAGGCAGTTTCTATCTTGAAGGGCATGCTGCTTCACATATCTTCTTGTTTGATCTGATGACAGATGACAGCCTTTACAGTTGGGGAGATCATTGCAACAGGTGCTTGATCTAGGGCCATTGGTCCCTGTTTCAGAGAAAGTGATCTATAAATAAATTCCTTGGAACTTTGAACTATTCACCTGAAGTTGCAGACCTGGTCACTGGAAGGCAAGGCAGTCGGGGTCTTCTTGGACAATTCATCAGCCAGTAACTTAACATTTGTCAAACAGCAAGAAGCACCCCATTAAGTCTAGAAGCTCAACTTCTGCTCCAGTGGGCAGAAGCTCATTTGCAGGCATGTAGCGGGAATGGAGAATATTCAGGCCGACTGTCTCAGCCAGCAGACGCTGGACCCAGGGGAATGATCACTTTTTCCACAAGTGTTCAACTGCATTGTTCAGAGGTGGGCCTCCTGCTGATGGATGTGATGGCTTCGGCAGTAAACGCAAAAGTGGAGTATTTTCACAGCCGAAGATGGAAGCCCAGAGGTGTTGGGAGATAGGGTTCTTGTATGTCTTCCCCTTTGGCCCATGCTAGGTTGAGTCATTCACAGAACTGGGGTTTGTAGGTGGCGCCAGATTGGATTTTCAGGCTATAGTATGCAGACCCAGTTCATCTACAGAGAGAAGGCGGCTTCGGACTTTCAATCCAGGTAGATCATCTAACTCAGGGTCTGGTGCCTGTAGAGAATCCGGAACACTTTGGTCTTACGGTATGGCTCTTGAGTGGGCTGCCCTAACAAGCAAGGGATACTTGGAGTTATTCCCACTCTGCTTTGATCGAAGATGCCTCTGACTGTTGCAGCCTATGTTAAGGCCTAGAAGACATTTTAGCACTGGTATGCTAAGGACAATGTAGAGCCCTTACAAGCCCCAATCATGACAATCCTGGCATTTTTGCAAGAGGGAGTTGTCGATAGGATCTCTGAAATTACAGATTTCAGGCCTTTCATATCTCCGAGCCCGGGGAGAAAAGATTTCTCTGGCTTCGTATCTGGATGTGTCAAAATTCTTTTAAAGGGGCTCTCCTGTTGCATCCTCCAGTGCAGCTTCATCTTGCAGGGACTCAGCAAAGCTCCATAAGAGCCCTTACAGGAGGCTTCACTAATAGATCTTATGATTAAGACAGTGTTCTTGGTGGCGATTGCAACTACAAGAAGAGTCTTTGAATTATAAGCTCTCTCTTGCAGGGAGCTGTTCCTAAGCTGGTGTTTAACTTTTTGGCTGTTTGGTGAACTTCTAATGGAGAATATTGTGGCTGTTGGAAGCTTTTTGAGAATCCCTGAAGAAACCAAATGTGTTGATGAAACAAGTGCTTGTTGGAGGCTTTGGCTCTGCTGTGGACTTGATTGGACTTGACTGTATGCTGTGGGAGTTCTTGCCTGCCACTGAAAAAAGAAGTACCGGTAGTAGCAATTCATACTGGTAGAGTTCCTTCAGTTCTGTCCTCTGGTGCCAGAGCTAAGTATTTTGCTTCCTTGTTCAGCAATGTTGCATTTAGAACTTTATATTTCATATATTTATTCATAAAAAGTTTAAAAAGTTCTTAAAAATATATACTGTGCACAGTAGTGGGGTTTTCCCTTTCAGATCTTTATATATACTGTGCACAGTAGTGGGGTTTTCCCTTTCAGATCTTTTTACATTGTATTGCGGGTGTGTTTTTTGCCTATGATAAGAAAAGAATGCCCGCTGTGAATCATCAATGATTGCTGCATATTTAAAAAATGTTTTTGAGGCTTTTTCTCCACCTGTTTTTGAATTTCAATGTTGGATCTTAGAGAGGTAGCCCACTGCTGGCGATTGACATTTTTTGGAATCGTTTGGGTTTTTACTGTTGCTACTCTTTTTTTGATCTTGAGAGTTGTTTAAATAACCTACATAATATAAATGTGCATGGGTCAAGTCTCTTTAATTTGAATGGAAACTCTGCAATGAGAGGGCATAGAATGAAGTTAAGAGGTAATAGGCTCCAGAGTAATCTGAGAAAATACTTTTTTACAGAAAGGGTGGTAGATGCGTGGAACAGCCTCCCGGAAGAGGTGGTGGAAACAGAGACACTGTCTGAATTCAATAGGGCTAGGCATGTGGGATCTCTCAGAGAGAGAAAGATAATGGCTACTGTGGATTGTCAGACTAATTGGGCCATTTGGCCTTTATCTGCCATCATGTTTCTATCTTGACCATTTGACCCTGATTTTAAGGCCTAATTAAGACTTGAAAGTATGATATAGTAAGTCAGTCAGTAAATTTCGTTATGCTTAGTTTTGGGGTGCTTGCCTTTTGCGTGCAGTCTAAATGTTTAGGTGGCCATATGAACCTAATGTGCACTCATAAATGCACAGCTGTAGTACAGGCAGTCTCCGAGTTAAGAACGAGTTATGTTTTTAAAGATGTTCTTAAGTCAAATTTGTATGTAACTCAGAACTTGTAGATTTTAAGATTCTTGTTGCTTAATTCTACTCCCAGCTGACAAAAGGACCAACTGTCCCTATCAGTGTTCCCTCTAAGGTACGGCATGCACAACCACACACTGTTCTTAATGTGGCCATGAATCATTCCTGAATCTGCTACAGGAGAAGTAAGTGTATGCGTCTATGCCACCCGAAATACTGCTCAGTGAAATCAAATGAAGCCGCAACTGCGTTCTTAAGTACGATTCATACTTAAATTGGGTGTCTGTAACTCGGGGACTGCCTGTACTGAGTTAGTTCATCATCCACAGATTTGACTCTTGTTTCTACTTATTGCTAGAGGAAGCAAGGATGCTTCTGTAGTACTTATTGATTCAATTGTTGATAGAAAAGCATTAAGATTTTATTATAGTTACTAACTTTCTTTTCTTTTTTAACCACCTTCCTTCCCTAAAGGGATGCTGTAATGAAGTGCTGCACTTCCTGCCTTGGTTAAGAAGCCCCTGATGGAGATCACTGTGACGGCGAGGGACAAAATATACATTTTTATTTTCCCAAAATGTTTGCTCAGGAAAGGCTATTATAATTTCTAAGCAAGGAGATCACTGGGTGACTGCTTTTTATATTCTGTTCAAGGTGAAATATGAACAGATTTTACAAATAACTTTTTTTTTTTTTTTTTTAAGATCTCTGAATTCCAGCACTGGTGCAGTGTGTGTTTCCAAAGACCAAGATTTACTTTTTATTATTGTGCTGGTTAGAAGTAAAGTTTGGAGCATATTCTTAAATAGCACTACATGGGCTGCTCTGGATGTTTGCACTTGTATGATGTGGGGAGAGATTGCCATGAATGGGTTTGAAAGGACCACGCTTTGAATGCTTAGAAAATATTGCTAAAGATAGCCTTCTGAAGACGTGCTTTATTATAATATTAGGGGGCAGTGGGTTGACTGCACTGGACATGAGTGAAATTTCACAGGACTTATGTAACATTGGACAAAGGCAGACATTATTATATGTAAAATATACAAATCATTGTCATTCTAAAATAAATTCTACAATTATACAGTTGGTATACTGTTCTGTTGCAACTTGGGGAAAGATTGCTTATTGTATATATGAAAATGATAGATTACGTATTGAAAGCTGGTTGAAAAGATGGTCATACTTCCTGCACTTAGTACTTTTCTACATATGAAGGATGGGATCTAGACTGTTATCTCCTTGAGCCAATAATCTTTCAGTACTGAGGCAAACAGAGCTGAACCTAGTTCAGATGTAGCCTTCTACTGTGCCAGTGTTTTGAGGCTCTTCTAGCAATCTAGTCCTGCTTCTTAACTTGTTCTTATCCCTTAACACCATCGGTTAGTGTACCATTTGTAAATATAAGACCACAGTGCAGCATTTAACAAATTCAGTATCTTAATAATAAATTTCTTAAAAAACCCACGGCAGTTGTATTCTTAAGGTATTGCCAAACTAAGACCCAACTCTGGAATGTAATACCAAATATAGTGATGGTATAGAAAATATACAGGGCTCCTTTTACAAAGCCTCAGTGATTCCCGTGCAGCGAATCTTGGCGCAACTCATTCAGTTCCTATGAGCTGTCTCGCATTTGCCACACCGGGATTCACTACCACAGCTTTTTAAAAGGAGCCCAAAATTACCAGCAGACTGATCCCTCTGTTGACTTGCAAGAGTTCTGAGAGGAAACAAAGATTTGGTAATATTTTTTTATTCTATCCAGACACAGCTCTATGCTACTGGTATTTTTTCCCCAGAGCTCTGGCTAACCCTTTATCATTTTGGAGAAAAAGTTGTTTTTCAAATAAAATTAACCATAAGCCCAGGTCTTCTTTTGATATTGCATCATTCCTTCTCCATTGCCACATGTCGATTTATGGTGGCATGGCAAGATAAGACTGTGCCTTTTCTACCCTAAGCAAGAATGCCCCTGTGGTTTTGGATCTGCAGGCCAGAACAAGAGCTATTGTAACCCAACTGGCAAATCTGCCCTTTAGCGTAGGATAGAGTAAATGTCAGTCATCATTCAGAAACCAGAGAAAGACCACACAAGAAAAGAGGAAACATCAGCTAAACAACCTTTTATTTAGCACAGTTATCCAGCCCAGAAAAAAACAAACCCAAGAAAACAGGCAGTCCCTCTCACCATATTATGACATTTCTCTTGTATATATGGCAAACAAAACAGAACTGCAGATCTGTACAAGACGTAGGCAAAATTTATTGTGACAAAATAATTATATGCAAACCCTTTTACCGATCAAGGGACCCGACACGGTCCGTGTTTCGGACAAACCTTCGTCAGGGGTCCATGGTAAAAAAGGGGAATAACAAAAAAATGTCACAAAAAATTGTGTAGAGTAGCAGCAAAGTATAAGCGACGTCAAAATTCGCCACTGCAATGAGCCGTCGCAGAAAAAGTATATATGGTCAGTGTTTTGAAACCAAGACATAAAAAGACTGCAGGCAACGTTTTTTTTGTGGTTTTTTTTTTACAATAAACAATTTGTTGCGCACAAATTGACCAACTAATGTTTTGAAAGCCATTGCAAATTTCTGAACAAACTTGTATTGCTAAACTGAGTACCTATTGATTGTATCATATTTTTAAAAAAATATATTTAATTTGTGAACTGCTTTAGGGCCCCCATTTTGTGCAATAAGATGATATATATTCTTTGGGCGGTGGGGGAATCTCCCAGCCTGTAATATTGACCTGCAACAACTACAACTCCATTCTGGTTTCAGTTATTTTTGCTGGTCTCACCCAGGTAGCTGGATGAGCAGAAGCTCAGAACTTGTATCCTTGGATTCTCTACCTGATCATAGCAGATTTATTGGAGAATACAGCTTGTACAAGGGTAATACAGATGTGATACCACCATAGTAGAGTATGAAAGGAGGAGCAAGAGCTTTCAGGAAAGATTGATAACAGACTAGAGAGAAAGCAGGAAGAAATACTTTAGAAACAGTAAGTTCTTTAATATTTCTTACAGTAAGAATATTTTTGTTTTAAACGATCTATGTTTTATTTTTAGTTTTATATTTCATTTATGCATGTATATTTGTGCCCTGCCTAGAACTGTAGGTTGTGTAGCTTATAAATGTTTAAATAAATAAATAAACAGCTCTTTTAAATTTAATCTCCTTGTGAACTCAGTATGAGCTAGATGGACTAAAGTTAGTGATCGTCACCAAACCTGATTTCACAGCTTTAGCGATGATCACTTTTACCAACCCGATGCACAAAATGGCCCATTGTGTGTTTTTCTCCTCGATTGGCCATTTTCTGATCCTGCCATGCAAATTAGTTAAAAACCCCATGCAAAGTAGCCAAGCGATCGATGCACTAAGATCGTTTGGCTATTCCCCTCCCACTGGGGTTTTAGCGATCGGTAAAATCGACTGGTCTAGGCCTATCGGGAAATGTCTTACTGACAAGTCTGCCTGGTTTTGGGGGGAGGGGATCATTTTTTTCAATTGCACAGATATTCTGCGTGGGTTACACATTAGAGAATGACACGGTGACAAAATTCATCACCGTTCCCGTCCCCGTGGATAACCGCGGGAAACCATCTTCATGTCATTCTTTAAGGAGAGAGGGAAGAATCAGAGTATAATTGGGCACAACCACTGACCTGCAAGCTTTGCTTTGAAGAATGCTGGTGTAGAAGGACTGAGGTTGAAATAGACACTAGAAAATGACATGGGATTATTTCCCGCGGTTATCTGCAGGGACGGGAACGGTGATGAATTTTGTCACCGTGTCATTCTCTATTACACATGCAAAATATCTGTCCCATGGAAAAAAGTCCTCCACTGCTGATGACTGCCATCCTCGATAACCCCCAACAAACGCAGCATGAGAAAAAATTGGCAGGAGCGTGCCTTCTCCCTCCTGCCACGCAGAACACTCCCACACCATTCCCCCTGTGCCAGGCACACCTGAGCCACTGCCCCCCCCCAAATCCAAACACAGGAGGGATGCCCCCTCTCCCCCACCCGGACCTCCCATCCACTTTTTTAAAAAGTTGGAAGCAGGCTGCCCGCTCTGAGGCTCCTGCTTTGAGCTTGCCAGTCCTAAATGACAGGCCTTCTCCTCCCCTGATTAGTTCAGGTGCCTAAGGTGAGGGGTCTTGAGTCAATCAGGCCTTAAGCACCTCCCTCTGTATCCAAGATATTGAGGGAGGTGCCTAAGGTCCTGATTGGCTTGACCAGTCAGGGCTTTAGGCTCCTCCCTCAGTATCCTGGATACAGAGAGAGGTGCCTAAGGCCAGATTAGCTCAGACGCCTTTGGCCCCTCCCTGTGCATCCCAATTATAGACAGTGGTAGGCATCCTACTGCTGTCTAATGAGCCAATCAGGATGCATGTTTTCTAAAAACAAACAAACCCAGAGGCAGGCTGCCTACACTATAAGTGTCTCTTGTGGGTGCAGAGAGGCGCTTAGGGACACTTAAGCTCCCCCGAGGCTGGGCATGGGTTTGCCCAGAAGTGGCCATAGGCAAGCTTAAGTAGCCCTAGGCATCTGAATGTAGGCCAATAAAAAGCTGGTCTACAATTCAGATAGATGCGGCTGCTGAGCTGATCACCACAAGGAAATCTCCCTGCTGCGATCATCTGAGTGACTGGCAGGTAACCCACCCCTGCAAAGTTGGTTGACAGGAGGGACGCCCACTTCTTCCCGCTGCCACACTCTAATCCCCCCCCCCCCCCCACACACACACACATACACACACAATTGGCAGGAGGGATGTCAGTTTTTGGAAATTTAGCTATCTGTATTTTGTACATACATTGCCTTCGTTTTCTCTGGTGTTGCACTGTATGAAGACTGGTTTCTTTGTGGTTTTTTCTATTTTTATTTTGTGGTCACTTGTTCTATAGTGGGTGAAGGTCTGTGATCTGCTAGTGTGAAAAAGGCACGGTTTTCTTCTGTTCTAATCTGGTTTGTGTAGATTTCGAGTAGGTTTATTTTTGCTCACTTCCATTCAGTTCTTTGCTTAGAAGAAAAAGGTTTGCTCAGGTCCTTACAGCTTAATTTCGCCTGGGGTACCCTTCCCTGCCTCTTTTCCAAGACGTTCAGGGTCTTCTGGGCTCTGGCTGGCTAGCAGGCATAAAGAGATGAGGGGAGCCCCGCCCTTAGTCTCGGAGGGGGGAGGGGCATGATGGTACTGCGAGCTTAGGCAGCAGCTGTCTTGGTCGCGCTCTAGCCTGACGCCGCGAGAGCCACGCGCTGCTACATTAGTACATGGGAGGAAGGGACGAGAAGGCGCAGCCAGCGCGCACTGTGCGGAGCACAGCCACATCTCTACCCCCCATGCCGCAGCCCCGGGAAAGCCGCAGGCTGCGACAACCGCCAACACCCCTCTCCCGCTCTTGGCCCTCAAGCCCACCGAAGCGACAAGTGGCGGCGTCCCTGCCCCGAAGAGCCGCAAACCCACCGTGCCGCGCTCCGCCACCGCGCTGCCTACAGTCCCAGCCCGTCGCCCGCCTGCCCGCCCCGGAGCCGGCGAGGCGCTTCTCGCTCACGCTCACCCCGGAGGCGGCGCTGCTCATCCAGAAGCGAAGGCAGCAGCAGCAGCAGCAGTTCCCGCCTGGCTCCCTCCCGGGCGTCCCGGACCTCAGCTCTCTGCTCAAAGTGTCGCTGCTCAACGAGCACCACCGCTACGACGGCGAGGAATACGAAGAAGAGGAAGCGCCCGACCGCAGAGCGCTGCAGAAATGCAGCGAGTGGCTGCGCGGCGTGGAGCGCGCGGCCCGAGCCGGGGCGGGGGACAGGCTGCGCGCGCTGCCTCACCTCGGCAGCCTCTGAACCACGCGCTCTCCCCTCCTCCCCCGCGCTCTCTGCACCTTCTTTTCAGGGGCTAAGTTTCATGGGGGCGGCGAATTTTGGTATGTCTTAACTATTCCCCCCCACTTTTTTTGTTCTTTGGCAAATCCATCTACAGACTGTAAATCAGAACTTGGGCAGTCTAATGTTATCCTTTCTGGTTAGCGCTTTCTGGTTGTCTGGGAAACGAAGATGCGCCACCGCTACACCAAAAATGGAGTTTGTTTTCTTTAAATAAAATGGCTTTTGGCCTGCGCTGAGACTGGTAGAGACAAAAAGAATCATTTGTCAAATCTGCTATTTTTTTTTTTTTTTTTTTTAGTTTTCTGCTTTTATATTGATCTCTGAATGGGAGCAACGGCATCAAAAGAGCCAGACTTTGACATTTTCCGTTTGTAAACCGAACCTTTTTTTTCTTTATTTGGTGATTGAACTCTGTGTCAAACAGATGACGTCAAAACGGAACAATGTGTCTGAGCAAGTTGCATCTGGAACAGTCTGTTCTGTATAATCGGTTTAACTTAATAGGGGAGCTATTGAAATGCTGTAATTGTTGCTGTCAGTTCTGTTGGTGCAATTCGTCGAGGAGATGGCTAAAATAAACCTAGAGATCCTATTGAAAGGTGTAATGGAAAGTATTTAGGTATTGACCTTTTTTTGCGTCAGAAAACGGACCACTTAGGTTCATTAATATGCAAGCAAGATGTGCCTATTTCGTGACTGTCTTTGTAACTATAGACCACTGAAGCAAAGGATTGACCTTTCTGGAATCTTTGCAGAGGGAGACTCCGGCAATAAAATAAAAAAGGGAGGGAGAGACTCTCGAAGAAATCCTAACCTATTCGAATGAATTGTCTTTTCCCCCAAATGTGTCAGTTTCCAGAAAAAGGGTGTTTTGTTTGTTTGGAACACTGTTTTTTATTCTTGACCAGAACATGTTTGGAATTTGTGTAGAATAGCTCTGGTCGAAAAGGATCCCAAACAGCAAAGGGTAACTAGCAGAAAGAAAAATGCAACTTGGTCACAGGACTGAAAAACAATGTAATGGGTGGGGAGTGCTTAATAGCTGTTTGTTTAACAGGTTTGTTTTAAATATGAGTGCTAGTACATAACTAAAGATCAGTTTTTGTATTTTGTTTATAAATCAAAAATATTTATTTTCTTTAATAAATTATTCATTTCTGCAGAGCTGTGGCTTGTGGACAGTAGCTAGACTTACAAGTTGTAAGAGGTATCTATAGGAAACAAGGAAATATACATCAGACTTCAGAAGCTTGGACTCTTGAGCAGTAGTTTACACAAAATACAGATGGCTCAATATTGCTTTCTAAATTGCTGAAAAGTTGGAACTTTACTTATGGGATTCTTTAAAGATCTTTAAAAAAAAGTTGAAAAGAATTTTGGAAGTCAGTAATGGAATCCCTTGGCAAAGGTTTTTAAAAAAACCCCAAACCACCCTCTTTTAGTGCAAAAATTGATTTTTTAATTATTGCTTACTCTCTCTCTGAGGGCTGGTGTAATCTAATCTAATTAAAATTTATAAATTGCTCTTATTCAAAACAGGTTCAAGGTGTAAGGGTACTGTGTGTCCTAGGGGGGGTCCATTACTAAACACTGTGGCCCTCTTTTACTAAGGTGCACTAACCGATTAGTGCACACTAGAGGTCTGCACAGGAACGGGGATTGCGGAAATCCCCCCTTAACCCATGGGACTCCCACGGGGACCCCCTCTAGCTCACAGGATTCCCACGGGGATGGAAGGCTTTGGAAGCAGGGTTCATCCATATAATATAATGGACACGTCAGCCTTAGTAAAAGAGGGGGTTTATAAGTGAATTACCTGAACAGGATACAAAAAAAGGGTTCCACCAAAGAGATTCCACAAGGAAAACAGCAGCACAAACACAAAAGAAACTGTGGAATTGATGAACCTGTCAGAAGTAATTGCTGCTTTTTATGGGGACGGGCGGGGATGGAGAGGATCCTGGCGGGGACAGAGAGGATCCTGGTGGAGATGGGTGGGATTTCTGTCCCCAGGCAACTCTAGTGCACACCAAGTGCTAACGTGTGCATGTTAGTCTATGGACGTATTAGCATTTAGTGTGCGCTAATTCGATTAGTGTGCGCTAATTCGATTAGCGCACGCTAATCGGTTAGCACACCTTAGTAAAAGAGGGGGAATGAGCCCACTGAGACAGATAGGGAAAATACATAGTGTACCTGTTCACTGTATACCACTTAGAATCCCCTTATACATATGCGGTATATAAATTAATGATAAAAAGTGGTCTTAAGGTGCCCCTTATATGAGTCTTTCTTGCACACTAAGGCCACTTTTCCCATGGCCGGAAAACGGCTGATTTTTCTATTTTCTGAATTAAAGCCACATTAGCGCACAGCCATTTAAAAAATTAGCATGCGAGTCCCTACTCACTCCTATTTGGTAGGCGGTAAGGGCTGGATTCTGCAACTAGGGCTGGATTCTGCAACTGGCGCTGGTATTGGCCGGTACCTCCAAAACCGGCACCAGTCGTGTGTCAATCATGCACCAGCGCTGGTGGCAGAATCATGGGCCAGGAGTTTGAAGACCTACATTTCCGGCACCTATACTTGCTTTGAATCATGGCTATGGAGATGCCTAAGGATGTCATTTCCGGCATTAGCCACACCTTCTTCAACCATAGGCACGTCCATAGCCGTGATTAGGGCGCCGGTTTGGGAGGCACTGGCAGGCAGCTAATTTTTTTTTTTATTTTCAGGGCTTTTAAAGTAGTTTTGTTCACTTAAGTGAGATGGCGTTTTGGCGCTGTTTGTAGAATCATCCCCTAAGGGCCCCCATATTAACTGATTCATGCTGTCACACCTACTCCCTGCCCTCAAACATATCCGCTATGCGTATACTAAGTTCATATTTTACCACAGGACACCAGAGAGCATCCCATAGCAAGCTGCGGTAAGCACACACTAGTGTTTACCGCTTGGTAAAAGGGCCCCTAGGTGAATTTTCACCCTTGCACCTTGCCATTTCATTAACTCCTAGGCCCCTTAGCACCATTTCTAAGGCTGATGATTAACCCACACAGCCATTTTACAAAACCACAGCACAGTTTTTAGCGCCGGCCATGGCAGTAATATCTCCGATGCTCATAGAATTCCTATGAGCATCGGAGCTGTCACTGCCGCGACCAGTGCTAAAAAAATGCACTATGGTTTTGAAAAGGAGGAGTAAGCTAAAATCATCATCCCAATGCTACCCCTCCCAGTATAGTCCTGTAAAAGTGCAAAATTGGATATGACAAACTTTCTTTTGTGTTCATACAGTTCTGTGCAAAAGTTTAGTCACCCCTGGTCAATGTGTTTCCCTGAATCCATAACTGAACAGATGCTGACAGTATCTTTATTAGCACTTGATATATTGCCAGCTGGCCTATAAGGCATATAGGTGGTTTACATAAAAAACAACATACCATATTTTTCGCTCCAAAAGACGCACTTTTTCCACCCCAAGCTTTGCGCTTCCTGCCTGGTCCCGTGCCGCTCCGTAATTCTCGCACCAGATGCACTTACGTGTAGAGGAGGAAAAACCAAGGAAAAAATTTGGAACCCAATTTTTTTCCTTGGTTTTTCCTCCTCTACAGGGAGGTGCATCTTATGGCCGGGTGCATCTTATAGAATGAAAAATACAGTATAAAATAATCATATAATGACACAGAGTACAATTTAAAACACTACATATAAAACAATGTGTACCTTTAAAACAACAGAAAAAAAGCAAAACAAAATAGAACAAATTCAAGATTCACACAAATTTTAACCTACCATGAAGAGTCTCAAATACAAAGTATTTATCACATAAATGCTTGATGTGATAAATGCTTTGCATAGGCATCGAAATGGGGGGACACAGGGGCCATGGCCTCCCCAAAAATTGCCCATCCTGTAGGTCAGGGGGTACGCAGGCTGACTGCCGCCACTGCTGCTCCCCGCCCACCTGCACTGACAACGCTACTAAGGGAAGGGCCAGGCGCATGCAGCAAATGCACACCGCCCCACAAACCTTCCCCCAACATCAATTTTGACATTGGAGAGAAGGTCTGGGCCAGCCAATCGCTGCTTGGCTGGCCCAGACCTTCTCTCCCGACATCAGAATTGACGTCTGGGAAAGGCTTGTGGGCTGGCAACGCTGCACGCACCTGGCCCTTCTTGGATTTGCTGTAGTGGTGAGTAGTGGCAGACCGGGGGGGGGGGGGGAAGAATCGGGCAGGTTGGCCAGGCTTCAGCACGGGAGGGAGGCAGGCTGGCTTCGGCGGCAGACCGGGGGGGGGGGGAAGGAAGAATCGGTGGCGGGTAGGCCAGGCTTTGGTGCGGCAGGGAAGGAGGCAAGCAGGCTTCGGGGGAGGGGGTGGGACAAAGGCTGGAAGGCAGTGATGGAGGAAGGAAGGAGAGCAAGAGAGACTCAGAGAAGGGGGGGTTGTAAGCAGAAGAAAGACAGAGAGAAAGGCTTGGACCAAAGGGAAAAGACAGGAGGCAGATGCTGGACAATGGGAAGTGCAAACATAGGGGGAGAGACCCTGAGGAAGAACAGAGAGATGGAAGATCATAACAGAGGAGGGAGAGAAAGGAAGACCTGGAACAAAGGTGGTGCTAGGTACAAAGGAGAACTGACATTGGATCTGGGGAGGGAGAACAGAAGGAAAAGAGATAGAGTCCTGGACCCAAAGGGATGGGGCTAGATTGTGAAAGAAATGTTGGATAAGAAAGAAAGAAAGATATATTAAATGCACAGTCTAGAAGGAAATGCAACCAAGGTAGGAAAAATGATTTTATTTTCAATTTAGTGATCAAAATGTGTCAGTTTTGAGAATTTATATCTGTTGTCTATATTTTGCACTCTCTTTTTCTATAGTTGTTACTGAAGTGACATTGTATATTTTAAAGTCATCTGCCTTAACTTCTTTGAAAACCCCCCAAATATAAATGATAATTTAACATTTTCTCTGTGTACAGTGTGCTTTGTGTTTTTAAAATTTTGTGGTTACCATTATGTACTAATAAGATTATATTGTATGTATATGAAAAATGGATGGAAGAAATTGTATTACTAAACTAAAATTTAATTTTATAGACCAGGTCTTCAGCCAAAAAGGTGCTCAACTCTGTTTACAATAATGTAAGTATAGTACATAAATATAGAAGAATGTAATCTAGAATGGCTTAGTTTCCAAAGTGTTTAGTAAACAAGAAAGTTTTCAAAGCTTTCTGAAATAAAAGGAAGGGGCCTAGACTTCTAAGTGAAAGTGGTAACTCATTCCAGAGCTCAGTTAGTTTGAAAATGAAAGAGTGGCTAAACCTCTTGAAAGTTTTATTTTTACCCCTAAGGGTACTCTGTATCAATTGAAGTCTCTGCAGACTGATCTTTGAGAGACCCAGGTACATTGAGTTGCAATAATCCAACCTTGACAAAATAATTGACTGAACCAATACAGAGACGTGTTGTTGATGAAAGAGGGCTCTCACTCTTCTCAGGATACGGAGGCTAAAGAAACAGTTTTTAACCAAGAGAATTTAGCTGATCCTTAAATGTAAGAGATGAATCAATAATACCCAATATTAGTGAGGAAAACTCAATTTTCAGAGATTCTCCTGAGTCTAAGGTCACAGCTGAGGGAATCTAACTTTGGACCGATCCATAAAAGTTTGGTTTTAGCAGCATTCAATTTCATCTGGACCATCACCGCCCAGGACCGAAGCTTAGCAATGCAATGGATAATATTAACAAGATCTGAGTTGACCTCAAGTAATATGAAGATGTCATCAGCGTATGTTAAATTCCCGAATATTCAAGTCATAGTATTTCAAAGTACTCATGTAGATGTTAAATAAGTTTGGAGACAATGGGGAGCCCTGGGGAACATCACAAAGGGCTCTCCAAGATTTTGAATTAGATCCGTCCATATTAACTGAATAAGAACGGGAGGATAGAAATTTATCGAACTAGTCTAAGACAAGTCTGGTCAAGGCCATTGTCTGAGAGCAGATAATGCAGAATATTATGATTGACTATGTCAAAAGCTGCAGACAAATCGAACTTAAGTATGATAGCATGTTTCTTACAAGATTGTAACTGCTGTATCTTAGAAAGAGAGACCAAAAGGGTTTCTGTGCTGAAATTCAGGCGGAACTTAAGCTGGAAAGGTAAAAGGATGGAAAACTTCTCCAAGTAACTTGAGAGTTGGCTGGCAATAATTGATTCCATAAGTTTAGTTAGAAGAGGTATATTTGCAATCAGTCTATAGTGGGAAGTGACAGTTGGATCAAGGTCTGTTTTTTCAAGAGAGGGGTAAAGCTAATTATACCCATGTCATGTGAGAAATATCCTGTTTCTAAAACATAATTTAGTAATGTAGTCAACCAATTGATTGCTTGAGGGAATATTAGCAAAAAGATAAGAGGGAAAGGGATCAAGGGTACATTTACATCTCATCAATTTTGCGTATAGTTTTTGAGACTTGGGACTCAGATACCAAGTCAAATGAGTGCCAGAAACGATCTGCTGACGTCAGCATTAAACTACCCTTGAAATTGGAGAAAAGTCCACTGTAGAGAAAGAATTCCTAATGGTAACGATTTTATCTTAAAAAAAAAAGAAGCAAGAGAATTTGCAGAAGGTGGTGAAACCTGAAGAGATTTAAGGTCATGACTTGTTCCGCTGCCTATGCTTTGTATTTGAGACTCTTCATAGTGGATTAAAATTTGTGTGAATCCTGAACGTTCACTTGTCCCACTTTTGGGGTTTTTTTTCATTGTTTTGTCTTGTCTGCTTGTATCTTTAAAACAAAGCGTGTAAAGGGGCAGATATAATTAAAAGTGTATATGGTAAGAAGTTAAACATGTTATTTGCATATTTTAATGAATAGTTACTGTTAATTTTCAATGTTTTAGCACTGAATACAACAGGTGCATAAGTTTGAATGCCATATCAGAACTCTAAATGCCTCCTTTGGCAGAAATATAAGCTTTCAAGTATTTCCTGTGGTCGGCTGTCTTTTTGTTGTTGCATTTTAAAGTTTTTTTCCTCTCACATTTCTTGTAGACATTAACATAGTTTTTGGTGGGCATGGCCCCTTCCCCAAATTTGCATATCCTAATGCTGAATTGGTCCTTACACTCTGCTTGTTCCAATCCTCCAAATAAGTAGGCAAACTACACAAAGGATGTGCACACAAATTAATTGAGTAACAAGCCCTTAACTAGCAATAATTGCGTGCTAACAACCAAATATTGAAGGCATTCATTAAAATTTGCACGCTATTCTCTAAAACAGTGAATCGCAAACTGGGGGCAGTGGTGAGATTCCAGGTGCGCCTCAAGAGACATCCTGTATGCAAGTCAGCCAGTGCCGGCACTTTTCCTCCTTTCGGTTATGTAGAAATTTCAGGGTTAGCAGATAGAGGCCGGGATTCCCAAAACCTGGCACTTTGTCTGGGTTTTGGAATTCCTGAAGCTCAGGGCACACATCTGGAGGGCCTCCATGCATGCACAGACATCGAAGCGTGATGTCATCGCATCAGTGTTCACATGTGTGCAGAGGCCCTCCGGACGCGTACCTTAGTGTAGTGTTCCAAGGCAGAAAAAAGTTTGCAAGACACTGCTGTAAAAGAATGGTGCCTAACTCTACTAGCGTGTAACTTGAAAGGGAGTGTCACCGTGGGTGTGTCGGAGGCATTCTGAAAAGCTGAGCATGTAGTTACAGAATATGGCCTCAGCGCGCCTGACTTGGGTGGCAGCATTTACATCAGATTTCAGTAGGCATAACTTTGGTGCCTGAACTAAGGGTCCAATTTTGAGCACCATCTACTGGATGTGGTCCCATATAGTGTATCCATTCTGCCCATCTATACCAACTACTAAGCTCTACAGCCCTTTCCTCCCCCTCATGTGGGTTTCATGCATCTGTAAAGAAACATTTCCTTAGATTACTCCTCAGTCTGCCTGCCTTCACTTTCAGATTTGTGCTGAACTGTGTGGTTGCTGCTGCTGGAACACATCACCATGGAAATGAAGTAATCCAAGAAGAATTACTGTTTGCTATGAAAGGCATTTAGCTGTTTTTCTGCTAGCAAAGGCCTAGGCCCTAGGGGGTCCGTTACATCCTGGCGTGAACTTCATGGATGGAAGTTGCTGTGGATAAACCTGAGAATATCTTGTATTGATAGTACTACAGTGTGTTCTCGCTATTCATAGGTTTAATATTCACAATTTTACATATCTTTGGGTGTGTGAATCGTGACCATTCTTTGCCATTCAGCCGCTGGTTTGCGTGTATGCGGACCTGCGCATTTAAAAATTGCCCTTCTTTGCTTTCACTTTTGCTTCGGAAAATGGCCACTAATCATACAGGGAGCTGCAAGCAACTAATGCAAAAAGAAAGAAACATGTGATGTGTCTTAGTGACAAAATTAATTTGTTAGACAGGCTTCATTCAATTACCAGTTTCCCAATCAAAAAAAAGTCTCAAGTTGTAGGGGATACAACAAAAAAATACATTGATTGGTGTCATAGCCTATTAAACATTTACGTGGAAATTTAAGAAACAAGGGAGCACCTATGGCCAATACTTTAGATTTAAGCTGAAGAAATGCTTTTCTTCTCATCTGAGTTGAGCAGTAGACATCAGGAAATAAAATTATGGCCTGATTATAAAGTAATATATTCTTCTTAAAAAAAATATGCTTTTAAGATTTACAATTTCTGCTCTTTATTCTGCAAAATAACTAGTAAAGTAGCCTGCTTTGTAATGATTTCCTGTGGTGATTTCAAAAACTGGGAAATATCCAGGCTATCAGGAGAATATATTACATCTATATCCCCCTCTTTAATCTCCTCACTACTGCTAGAGAAATAGGGAGATTAGAGTCAACATGCTTTAACTGTGCCATATATTCTATTGCTTATTCACACCCTTTTTATATTCTTTGACTGAATATCTGAGTGTCTCTATCATGAATGTCCTTTGTCCAGCACCCAATCATGTATAAGCAAAAGTATTTAAATATTATTATTATTTATTTAAATTTATTAACTGCCTTTTCATGAAAAATTCACCCAAAGCAGTTTTACAATGCATTGAATAGTAAGCAGATACTCGAGTATTTTTCCTATCTGTCAAGGCAGGCTTCCCTCTTACTGGACTCTAGGAGTGCCTAGAGTCACTGAGAGCAGGCTGGGATTGAACTCACAACCTCAGGTTGCTGAGGCAACAGCTTTAACCACTAGGCCCTCCAATGGGTGTGCCTACGTGTTATGACACATAGTAGTACTTAGATGGCATTAAGCATGATTCTATAAGAATTGCGTAGCACTTATAGAATCGTGCTTAGCACTGCACTAGTCGGTGCCAATTTTCTAAGTGCCATGTACAGAATTTGGACCAGACTGAACATAAAACAACTGAGCATACAATGAGGTACTTCAGGCCCACTATCCAATTCCAGTGGGCATCCTTTCCCAGGGGTAAAAAGCATGCTAATGAATTGATTGGAGCTTAAGCCTCAGGGTACCTGAGGCTTATCCTGGGGTCTTGCACCCAATAGGGAAAAGCCCAGTGTATCTTATGCATGGCCCCAGTGATTAGAAGTACCTATTGTCCTGTGAAACAAACTGCGAGCGACATCATGTCAGATCTTAGCTTGGGAAAATGCCACTTCAAAGGAAACTGGAACAGGTTTATGGCCACACTAAAAGTTTGGGAAGGGAAAAGTGTTATCCTCCACTGTGACCAATAGACAGAAACTGTATAAAAACCCTTGGTCATCTCAAAAGCTAGCTGGGAATTCCTGAGTCTTTCCCTCTGATGACTTGACAGAACTTCCCAGTGAATGAAACTCTGCATGTCTGTATCTCTCTGGGTGGGTATGACTGAAGACTGATTTTTCTCTTTCCCTTTTCTGAGAATGTGTGTGTGTGTGTTTTAGAGTTAGTAATCCTATCCCTAAGCTTGCTTCTTCTACCTTACTTCCTGCCATTTCTTTTTGGACAGAATGTTTCTGTCAGCTGAGCATCTTTACCTTCTGCTAGCAACTGATAGAAAAACACTCAGTCATCACTGAAAAAACATTTTCTCCTGTCCTATTTTCTCTTTGTCCCTTTGTTAGGGTAGGCACAGCATAATGGAGCCCTGCCATAGAAATTCACTGTCACATATACAAATATATTCCTCTGTGCCTAGCTTATATATTTCTTGAGCAAGTATATCTCTTCCATGATCTGTGGTTATTCTGCCACCTGTAACTCACATGTTAGATTATAAGTTTTTCTTTGTTTGTATACCTTTTATATGCTATCATATATTATGTCTGAATGGGTGTGATATCTTGTGCTTCTGAATAAATGATCAGAGAGTAAGGTTATGGCTATTATTGTCTATCCACAGATTTGTGTGATAGGATGGATGCTTGCATCTTTGGGCACTGGGAGAACTGTAGTGGTTATAAGGTGGATCCCTGAATGGCCCTTGGCCACAGGGACCACCTTACATTCTCCACTTAATTTATAGAGTCTAGATTTAAATTTTCACATGCTTTGTGGATGTACAGCACTTTAAAAACACATAAAGATTGTTTTATAAAATCTGCCTGCTCACGCCCCTCAGTTAGAAAACCTGTTAGTATATCTGGCCCTTAGAGAGAATTTAGCAGATAGTGGTAACAGTGCCATGCCTTGATAGAAGACATAGCTTAAATAGATAAACTCTGCACCATGTTTGTTTTCTTTGTGCTTATTCCATTTAGTTTATATTTGATTGGGACCCAGACAAGAGCGGGTCACATTCTATTTACTGTTGGTCTCAAACACAGTGGCCCCCTTTTACTTTCACCTTTTCAGAACGCCAGGGGTTTATTCAAGAGTACCTCACTCCTGAGCATTGTGCATTATTACAATGAGTGTTCCCTGAGGAGATGTCTCCTACACGCCAAAACTTGGAACACGTTCTCCTTGCCTTTTGTAAGACTGCCCCTTTTATCAAGCCATGTTAGGGTATTTTATCACTGGTAACTAAAAGCTCAGTCACTCAGTATTTGGGCCAGTATTTGGTATCCTTGAATTTTGCATTCAGTCCTCATAGAAGCAGAAACTTTCTTGGTATATTGAAAATCATCAGAAACAAACATATTAAACACAGATTATCTATTGATTTGTTTTAGTATTTCATTAATCAACTATTTCAAAATATCAATGCGTACCTCCTAAAAACAAGGAAATTTTAAAGATTTTATGACAAATCTTCTGGCTGAGATTTTAATGTATCCACTACACATTTAGTAAATATTTCTTGGACCCTCAGAGATGAATGTCTCAATACGTTATCAATGAGAACATTTCTTCACTAATCACTTCCTCAGTCCATTTTTAATGTTATTTATCTTATTCATTTTATAAATTTAATATTGCCTTATCTAAATAGCAGCAAGGGGTTTAGATGGTCCGCTGACATGAAATCATGTTTTGCCTAAAAAGGATTTTTTAAGACGGGTTTCCCCTAGAGATAAAACAGAATAAGCTTCTTCAGCAAGAAAACCCTTCTATAAATACAATCAAAGAAAACTCATACAGTATATTAAAAGGACAAAGTCCCTCCAAGGACATACCTCTTAGCAGAATATCACAGCAGTGTATATATTAGAATTTTAACATGGCTGCAGCGTTTTTTCATTTATCAGATGCCGGGGGCATGTGATATTGTAGTATAGACCAGTGGTTCCCCACCCTATCCTGTGGGACCACCAGCCAGTCATGTTTTCAGGATAGGATTGCATGCCTGTCACCTCCATTATATGCAAATCTCTCTCATGCATATTCATTAGGGCTATCCCAACCCAACTGTTGGGAACCACTGGTGTAGACCAATTATCTTAAACATTTAGATTAACATCATCCATTCAGCTTCTTTATTTAATCCACAGGGCTTGCTTTTACATAGCTTGAAAATCCAAAATTGCTCTCTGAAGTTTAGTTTACGTTGTATATCACCCCTCATCCTCCCACTTTCCACAAATTCAATAATACGCCATCTTATATCCAAAGCATTATGATGTTTAGAATGCAAATGATGAACCAACAGAGCTTCAATAGATGAGTATTAATCTTTGATTTGTGCTCAGTCAAATGAATTTTAATAGGTTTGCTACTCCTTCCCACATAGACTTTATCACAAGGACAAAGAATAGCATAGATCACATTTTTAGTATTACACAGTACAGTGGTTCCCAAAATGATGTTTTTTTCCTGTCTGAGGGTCACTCCAAGATGGTCCAATCAATGCTTTTTCACACCATTGGCAAGAACCGTAGGTAATCTGAGACCCGTAATAGTCCGGTTCCTTGCTGGCTTCTTAAATTTAACCATTTCCCCAATATTCCTCCCTCTGGTATAGGTCATTATGGGATGTTCAGAGAAGCAATCATGCAATTGCAGCACATTCCAATGAGAATGGACACTTGCTGAAATCTGAGAGGAAATCTCTGAGAATGGTATTACAGTACACAGACCTACGATAATATAGAAGTAAAGGACGTTGAGCAAGCATAGTATGCCTTCAAGTAGGCGTTCCTTACTATTTTCCGAGGGTATCCATGGTCAAGAAATTGTTGCAACAAATCTTGAGTATGTAGAGCAAAACTATCATCTGTAGAACAGATTCTCCATACTGTATTTGTAAAACTGACTCACAGGCAAACTTCTTTAAACCATATGGATGAAAGCTATGGAATTTGTTATGCTCCACTTCCTTACAAAATAAACATGTTTCAAAGTGATCATATTTCCATTCAATATGTATATCTTAAAAAATAATTTTGGAAGTATGATAAGTTAGAGAACTGAGGGTCAGGATAGACACATGATACTTATGAGGAAAATATTAGATAAACGCACCTCCCGGCACCCAGGATTTCCACAGAAGTGTTAATGGCATTAGCTGAAGTGGTTCTTACTTGTAATTATTTTTAGTTTGAACGCGAGTACTTCCAACAAACTCATGGTGTAGCTAAGGGTGCCTCGGTGGCCCCTTCCAAAGCTACTCTTTATATGGCTGAATTTAAAGAATCACATGTCTATCCTGACCCTCAGTTCCAACTGATAAAGATGTGGAAGAGATACCTAGATAATATATTTTTCATCTGGACTGGATCAGAAACCCAATTGCTACAATTTGGAGAATGGATAAATATGCTTGATCCCAATCTGAAATTTTCTCTAAGGAAGGGAGGGAAAGAAAGATGCTGCTGCACAGGCTGGGGAGGTGGGAAGAGAGGTGCCCACCCAAAATTGGCTGTATGATTCTGTATAGTGCAACCAAAGATGAGCACACAAATCTATACATATTGCCAATCTGCGTGTGCAACTTAATTGTTTAATAAGTTATTCATTTCCAATAATTGGACCACCAGGGATTCCAGCGGCAGAGGAGGTACGATGGACAAGGCAGGGAAGGGGGACAGGGTGGAGAGCCTGAGAGGGAGGGAAGGGGTCTGTGTGCAGTGCCTGGCAGGGAGGGGGCTGGGTGCAGTGCCTGACAGGAGGGAGCTGGGTGTAGAGCTTCATAGGGGATGGAGGGAAGGGGGCTCGTTACAGAGCCTGACGGGAGGGAGGGGTTGCTGGGTGCAGATCCTGGTAGAGCAGGGCACTTTAATATTAAGCCATCTGACATATTCAAGTGAACCATTTTTCCTCCTTTTTGGGAGGGAAATTGGGCATCTCGACTTATATTTGAGTATATACAGTATGGAACACTCTTACGGAGGCTGTTATAGGGGAAAACACCCTCGAGGGATTCAAGACAAAATTAGACAAGTTCCTGCTGAACCAGAATGTACACAGGTAAGGCTAGTCTCAGTTAGGGCACTGGTCTTTGACCTAAGGGCCGCCGTGTGAGCGGGCTGCTGGGCACGATGGACCACTGGTCTGATCCAGCAGCGGCAATTCTTATGTTCTTATGATTTTATAGGCTTCAAATATAGAATATGGCCCAGTGTACACTCTAAAAACAATGCACTTTAATATTGGCAAATGAAATTCATTGCAAAAAATAATCTATTCCTATGAATATTGCACTGGGTCCTAAAACACCAGTATACCTACTACAGATAGAACATGTAAGACAGCTTTTGATCCCTACACAGAAACTTCATACAAATAGAAAATCACACCTCAGTCACACACAAAATACAGAGACCCTCATTTTGAGGGAATCTGTGGGACCATTAGGTCATCAAGGAACAAAAGGGGCACTGAGGGAGGATAAAGCCATAGCGGAGAGACTGAATGTATTCTTTGCTTCAATCTTTATGGAAGAAGATTGAAGAAATCTACCTGAACCAGAAATGGTTTTCAAAGGTGACAATGTGGAGGAACTGAAAGAAATAGTAAACCTGGAAGATGTACTGAGTCAAATTGACAAAGAGTGATAAATCACCTGGTCTGGATGGTATACACCTGAGGGTACTGAAAGAACTCAAACATGATATTGCTGATCTGCAGTTAAGGCTCCTTTTACTAAGCTGTGGTAGCATTTTAAGTGCGCGCTGAAGATTAGCGTGCGTTAACCCCCGCGCTATGTAGAAAAACTAACACCAGCTCTATGGAGGCGTTAGCATCTAGTGCACGCAGCATTGTACCGCAAACTAAGCGTGCGCTAAAACCGCTAGCGCAGCTTAGTAAAAGGATCCCTTAGTGATCTGTAACCTGTCATTAAAATCATCAATAGTACTGGCATCCGATCCCAGCAAGAATATTACATTACATTACATTACATTACATTACAGATTTCTATTCCGCTTGTGCCTTGCGGTTCTAAGCGGATTACAATTTAAGAGACTGGACAAATTCAGGAATATTACAGTACATAGAATCAGGAATATATCAAGTTACAATTGTTAGTCTGGAAGTTTCCAGGAGAAATTTGGAGCACGTAGTAGATAAATCGTAGGTTGATGAAGTGAGTTGTACAATGTTTAGGTATATTTATGGAGGGGTGTTCGTGTGTGTAATTTCTAGTGCTATGTTGAGGTTAAGATGAAGGAAAGTGTTTTTTGAAGAGATGAGTTTTGATTTCTTTTCGGAATTCTTTTATGTCTATTGATTTGATCAGTAGATTGGAAATGGTAGTGTCAATTCTTGCTGCCTGAGTGGCTAAAAGGCTGTCGTATAGTTTCTTACGTCGTGTACCTTTGAGAGGAGGGTAAGTGAATAGGTTTTGTGTTCTCCTTAGTCTGTGTGAGCGATTACGGTGTAGTCTTTTGTTTAGGTAGCTGGGTGCCGTTCCGTGTGTTACTTTGTATAGTAGACAGTAGAATTTGAACTGGGATCTTGCTTTTATTGGTAGCCAGTGTGAGTCAAGGTAAGCATTTGTGATGTGGTCAGATTTGCTGAGGGAGTAGATGAGTCTGAGGGCTGTGTTCTGAACTGTCTGTAATTGTTTTATCATGTAGTTTGGGCATGATAGGTAAAGGCTGTTGCAGTAATCTACTATGCTTAGTACTAGGGATTGTACTACTATCTTGTATTGATCCTTGATGAAGAATTTTCTTATTTTTCGTAGATTACGCATTGTGAAGAATACAATTTAAATTCTACTACCTACTATTTAAGACTTTATACTGAGACAGTCCAAACTACCTGAATAACCGCCTCATCCACAACAACATAACCAGACATAGGAAAACTCACACCCCATTCTCATACCCCCGAATTAAGGAGGTCAAACGGAAAAAACTATATGATGGCCTCCTGGCCACTCAAGCAGCCAAACTAGACAACCAAATCGCCAATCTACTGACGGCATCCCTCAACTACAAGACTTTTAGAAAAGAAATAAAGACCATATTCTTCAAGAAAACTCTGAAAAAAGAAATAATACCGCAAGTCTCAAACTCCACCTCTCACTAAAGCCAACTACCCCAAACAAATAACCTTACCCATTTCTTACTCTTTTTGAAAATGACCAATTTTTTTTTTTTGTAAGTTTTTGTTGTAATACATCTTGGATAATTCTTTTGTAATCCGCCTTGAACTTCAAGGTAATGGCAGAATAGAAATCCCTAATGTAATGTACTTGAAGATTGGAGGGTGGCGAATGTAAAGTCGATTTTTTAAAAGGGTTCCAGGGGTGATCCAACAGATTACAGACTAGTAAACCTGACTTCAGTGCCGAGCAAATTGGTGGAAACAGTTATAAAAAATTTAATTGTGGAACACGTAGATGCAACATAGCGTAGTGGACAGTGCAACCGAGGCAGGACCTACTTTTACTAGAAAAATGGTCAAATACTTGGCAACAGTTTTAACGCCAAAAAGTGTAAGGTTATGCACCTTGGTAGCGGTAACCCCTGCAAAACATACACCCTGAATGGTGAAACCTTAACAAGAACTGTCGCCGAACGGGACCTGGGTGTAATCATTAGTGAAGATATGAAGACTACCAATCAAGTGGAGAAAGCTTCAACCAAGGCTAGACAAATGCTGGGTTGCATCCAAAGAAGTTTTGTCAGCCAAAAGCCTGAAGTTATAATGCCATTGTACAGGTCCATGGTGAGTCCTCATCTGGAGTACTGTGTTCAGTTTTGGAGGCCACATTATCAAAAGGATGTGAAGAGAATGGAATCGGTTCAGCGAATGGCCACTAAGATGGTCTCATAACTCAAGGATCTCCCATATGAAGAACGTCTAAGCAGGCTGCAGTTATATTCTCTCGAGGAACGCAGAGAGAGGGGAGACATGATAGAGACATTCAAATATCTTACAGGCTGAGCTGAGGTGGAGGAACATATCTTTTTCCTTACAGATCCCACGGCAACAAGAGGGCATTCGCTCAAACTCAAGGGTGGGAGACTTCATGGCGACATCAGGAAGTACTTCTTCACCGAAACGGTGGTTGATCGTTGGAATAGTATACCACGCCAGGTAGTCAAACCATGCAACATACTCGACTTCAAGAGACGATGGGATAAACATGTGGGTTCGTTCCGGTGAAATGCTTAGGGGAGGGTTCTTTGAGTGGGCAGACTTGTTGGGCCATCGGCCCTTTTCTGCCGTCATACTCTATGTAATCTATGTAAACATGATTTAATGAGACGGGGTCAGCATGGGATCAGCCGAGGGAGATCTTGCCTCACCAATTTGCTTGACTTCTTTGTAGGTGTGAATAACCATGTGAATAAAGGTGAGCCGGTTGATGTAGTGTATTTAGATTTTCAGAAAGCTTTTGATAAAGTTCCTCATGAGATGCTCCTGAGAAAATTAAAGAGTCATGGGATAGGTGGCAAAGTTCAGTTGTGGATTAGGAATTGGTTATTGGACAGAAAAGAGAGATTAGGGTTAAATGGCCATTTTTCTTAATAGAGGAGGGTGAGTAGTGGAATGCTGCAGGGATCTGTACTGGGCTTATGCTATTGAATATATATATATAAATGATCTGGAAATTGGAACAAAAAGTGAGTTGATTAAGTTTGCAGATTACACTAAACTATTCAAAGTTGTTAAAACACATGTGGACAGTGAAGACCATATGAAAGACCATATGAAATTAGTATTGGCCTCCAAATGGCATATGAAATTTAATGTGGACAAATGAAAAGTGATGCATAGTGGGAAGAGTAATCCACATCATAGTTACCAGATGGTGGTGTAGAACAGATACAAGTGAATCAATTTTTTACTCTATGAAAAATTACAAAAACTAGGGGACACTCAATGAAGTTACATGAAAATACCTTTAAAACCAATAGGAGGAAATATTTTTTCACTCGGAGAATAGTTAAGTTTTAGAACTCTTTGCCAGAGGATGTGGTAACAGCAGGTAATGTAAATGGGTTTTTAAAAGATTTGGATGAGTTCTCGGAGGAAAAGTCCATAGTCTGTTATTGACACCGACGTGGGGAAGCCACTACTTGCCCTGGGATCATTAGCATGGAATTTTGCTACAATTTGGGTTTCTGTCAGGTAAGTGTGACCTGGATTGGCTGTGGTGAAAACATGATTGTCGGTTAGATGGACCATTGGTCTGACTCAGTATAGCTATTATTATGTAAGCATTATTGTGACATAAATAATAATTACAGGTACAGTAATTATGTTTGTTCAAGACATCTGTCAGCATGGGCAATTATCTCTAGATAATCCTCTGCCATGGTTACTATCAATTAATCAAGGAAGTTGAAAGGAATGGAAAATCCTTAGCAGACTAGCTATTGTCTCAAATTCTGGCACCCAGGCAGGGCCTGGGGACAAACACTTAGTTACCTTGATGGACAGCACGTACTACAGTATTCTGAAATTGCTGTCAACTTTTTTTTTTCATAAACTATATTAGGCTTCTAGCTCTTCCTTTTTAATTATTTTTTTAAAAATGTATTCTATATTTCAAGGAATCAGAAGCAGCATTCTGTATCCGCAGTATCCTAATTTCCTTCTAACCTGTTTGGTTATTAAAGTGTATGGGACCAAAGCACACAGAGATTGTTCCCATCTGTCCACTCTGCATGCCCAAAGAGTAAGAGCTAGTTTGTTGCCAAGGAAACGTGTGGAAACAGCAACTCTTTTTTTTGCTGCTCACTGGGAATCCATACGTCATGCTAAATGCTAGGAAATGTAAGAATTAACATTGAAACACTCCTTAGGAGAAAAGAGAATGTCCCTTGCTAGTTCTTGTAGTGCTGGCAAAGTTTTTATGCTATCAGCCCTTCAGTTTGTCAATGGTTAATTGATACCAGAAGTTTACAGACAGATCCCAGCCTGGCTGAGTGATTTATGGTGTTCAGAATTGGACATTTTATGAAAGTAAGTATATTGTAGAAGGGCTGCTTTACTGTTTACATAACATTACCATGGTAACTGAATAAATATAGTCTTTCACCAGTAATTACAGAGGTGTAACACACACACACACACACCAAACAAATCTTTGGATGCAGAAGACAAAGATTTCCCTAGGATGTCCTTTGCTTGAGTGAATCCAAAACAGAACACCTCCCATCGGGTTCCCCAAATATTTATTGAACCATGTATTTGTTGCAGTGTGTGAGAGAGAAAGATGAACCAGTGTGACCTATTCCCAGAAACAATAATGCAACAACTCAGGCTAAATTAAAATCTTTGGTAGCCTGAGTGATAAGCTCAGCCTGTAAACAGAAGGCAGTATCCTGCAGTTGGCAACATAAGGCTAACATGACACAAAGAAGACTAAGAGGCTCATTTTCAAAGCACTTAGACACACAAAGTACCATAGTAACCTATGGTATTTTGAGGGGCATTTTCGATAGAACTTATAAGTCTAAGATTGGACATTTGGGTAGGACATCTTCAAACCCAGGAGAAAAAATGTCCATTTTCAAAGCTGCCGGACATATATCTTATTTTTTAAAATGACCTAGGTATAAGTTTTGGTCCTTAGGACGTCTACCTTTTTTGGCCATTTTCAAAAATAAAAACATCTATGTGAAAAACACACAAGAAGTTTTGTAGATGTACCCAACCACCTTTGCCTCACCAGGGCAGAGAAATTCCCATCAGCAGAGCCAGTTTTGGGGATTCCCCTTGCCAAGATCAGCTGGAGCCCTACACCCCTCCCATGGCTCCCCTCCCCAACATCACCCACATATCCCTCCCCACCCACATTTCTGCCCCCATCACTAGACACCACCGACATCAGACAACACCCCCCCCCACACACACACATCACCCGACTTCAGGCAACACCCCCCCCCCCCCACACACACACACACACATCAGCGGACACCACCTGATTTTAGATAACATCTTTCCCATACATCAGCGGACCGTAGGATACTCCCACTGCATGTGGAAATGGTCTGTGGAAATGGTCCACCCTATCTTCATCTTTTACCCTTTGCACACGACTGCTGCTGCAATGAAATTCAGCATGACACTGGGCCATTAAACACAAGTCCAATTCAAGCAGTGCAGCATCTTGCCCCTCCTTTCTCCCATTCCCTTCCCTCCCTCCTCCCATTCCCTCCCCTCCCTCCTCCCATTCCCTCCCCTCCCTCCTCCAAACACAAATTTCATGTTAAGGCGATGTTGGGGAGATGCAGCAGTGCATGAGTGCAGCAGACCTGTGCTTAATGGCCTTGCACCATGCTGGGAGTACACTACTTGTAACCATTAACTTACTATGACCCAACTACTTGAAACATAATCCCAACTATGAACTTAATAGGTAAAAGGCAGAATAGAAAACCTGATTAACATAACATATAACATTGTGCTGCTGTCCTTGTCCCTAAGTTTTACCATCCTAAGTGGATGCCTAGTCTGTCTACTGGCAGGGATGTCTTTTTAAGAAAAAACGCACACGATAGACAATACTGATACAAACACATGTGCTCCATATACATACACACACAAACAGGTAATATTGATTCAAATACATGCACATGAATGTACACATACTCGCAAGTAATATAAATACATAAACACAGAAAGGATGGAAAGAATTGAATACATATATATTGCTATACTGGGTTCTTGATCCAGTTTCTTAATGCTTTTCCCACTTGTTTAAGATAATATTTAGAAATAAAACAAACAAAGGAAATAAGATAATATCTTTTTTATTGAACTAACTCAATGCATTTTATGATGCACAAGATCATAATTTTATTATGATTGTTTGGAATGTATTATAAAGATATGATGATTCTCCTGATCTTCCTTAGTCATGTGTTAAAAAACAAAAAACAAAAAAAACTTACCCCCTCTTCTATGAAACTGCGCTAGCAGTTTTTAGCGCAGAGCCGTGCTGAATGGCCCGCGCTGCTCCCAATGCTCATAGAGTTCCTATGAGCATCGGAAGCAGTGCAGGCCATTCAGCGCGGCTCTCTGCGCTAAAAACTGTTAGCGCAGTTTCATAGAAGAGGGGGCTAGCTTCTTCATTATAAGAAGAATCATAAACCAATAGAATCTGAAATTTGACACTACTCTGGATTAAAACTTGGCCTAACAGTAGACAATATGTAGCTACTATGAAAGCTGTCTCACATTCAGTTATTCAGGGTAGGCCTGGTACTACCACTAGGCAAACAAGGCAGTCACCTAGGGTGCTAGAATTTGAAGGGGGGAGGCAGATAAAGAGCAAGCAGAGAAGGCAGGTGCAGCAGTATGGCTGGTAGAGATAGCTAGATCCTTCCAGGTAGAGGCGATTGAGGGGGCAGCCGAAATCCATACTTCGCTTCCCATCGTGCTTCTTCCTCCTCTTTAAGCTCAGTACCATGAGCACATCCTTGTGTGTTGACATGGCCATACTTACCGATTCATTCCTTGTGAATATTCTCAAAATTAGACTGTCTCGGGCCTTAGTCTTTACTCTCAACCTTCAAAAACAGCCAACATATCAGGTTATTTTTACATAGTAGCATGGTAAATGACAGCAGTTAAAAACCCGAATGGTCCATCCTGTCTGTCCAACTGTACACACAACTACCCTTTTTCTTAGATATTTCTGGACAAGAAACCCAGAGCTCTACCTGGTAATGTGCTTATGTTCTATCTACTGGAGTCTTCGTCAAAGCTCACTCCCATCTAAACCATCCCAGCCATTGAAGTCCTCCCCAGCCAATCCTCAAATGTTTGGTCATATATGCGACACAGACTGTGCAAGTCTGCTCAGTACTGGCCTTAGTTCTTCAATATATAATCATTATTTTCTGATTAGAGATCCTCTGTGTTCATCCCATGAATTGTGTTAACTTTGTCACCTTTTCCTCTCCACCACCTCCCTCAGGAGTGTATTCCAGGCATCAACCACCCTCTCCGTAAAGAATAATTTTCTAACGTTACTCTTGAGTATACTTCCCCTCAACCTCAAATTATACCCTCTGGAAAAGATTTTGTTCTATGTTAATATCTTTCAAGTATTTGAATGTCTGAATCATATCTCCCCTGTCCCTCCTTTCCTCTAGGACAGTGGTTTCAAACTCGCGGCCCGCCAGATACTATTTTGAGGCCCTCGATATGTTTAACATAATCACAAAAGTAAAATAAACAGTTTCTTGATCATATGTCTCTTTAACTATAAATTACAATATGTTTATTAGGACTTAGCTAAAAGGAAAGATTTATAAACTAAAAAAAGTTTTACCTCATGCAAAATTGTCATTTAATAAGACAGTAACTATTTTTTCTGAGGTCCTCCAAGTAACTACAAATCCACATTGTGGCCCTGCAAATGGTTTGAGTTTGAGACCACTGCTCTAGGGTGTACATATTCAGGGCTTCCAGTCTCTCCTCATACGTCTTTTGGTGCAAACCTCCTACCATTTTCGTCGCCTTTCTCTGGACCACTTCAATTCTTCTTATGTCCTTTGCCTGATACGGTCTCCAAAATTGAACAATTTGATAGTAATCTATCATTGGAACTTCATGTTAATTTACTGATAAAAAAATATTTGGGGTTATTCTGGAAGTTGAGGCGAATTCGAAAGTATTTTGATCAACGTTATTTTTGACTATTAGTCCAATATTTGTTTTTGGCAATGACTGATTATTGTAACATCATTTATTTGGATCGCCCAAAGTCTATTTTACGTAAATTGTAAACTCTACATAATACTGCAATTTGATTGATTTTTGGATTGAAAAAAGGAGATAGAATTACACCATATTTGATGAAACTCCATTGGCTTCCTGTAGAAAATATAAACAGGGAAAGGACTTGTATATAGAGAAGTCTATAGCAGTACCCTCAGAAACCTGAGCTGTTAAATCATTGACGATTTCTGGTAACAGCTTATGCAGGTGAAAGATATCATTCACTGGGTTCTGCTTTTTATCAATAATAATAGAACGCTAGTGTGCGCATGCGCTCTTGAAAAATCGTGAGTCCTGGCGCCGTGAGGTGTGCTTCTGTGGCAGTATTCTAATTGACACCTCATGGCGCTTGCAGGGGCTAGAGGTGCGCGCGGTGGCTGAAGGCGTGCGACTGTGGAGTTTTGCCAGCGCGGTCGTCTTCAGGAGCATTTGGCGGTTTGTGGACCGGCAGGAGAGTGGCAGTGGCGGTTTCAAGCGGCAGCGCAGGCATTTTCTCTCCTGTTAGAGAAGAGTGTCGGTTCCGGGGTGTGCAGCCGCTGTTACAAAGTAAAAAAAAAAAAAATACGGCTCAGGGAAGTGGAGGGGGAGAGGGAAAGGGGGCTACTTTGGAGGGAGGGGTGTGCTGGGAGCCGACAGAGAGAAGGGGGCCAGAAGAGACAGAGAAATACAGGCAGGGGGCCAGGCAGAGAGAGAGAGAGACAGAAAGAAAGACAGGGGTCAGGCAGAAAGACAGAGAGACATAAAAACAGGGGGCCAGGCAGAAAGACAGAGAGACAGACAAACAAAAAAATGGGGGCCAGGGAGAGAGACAGCCAGAAAGATAAATAGGGGGTCAGACAGAAAGACAGACAGAAAAAAAGACAGCCATCCATACAGTGGCCAAGGAAAGAGAGAGAGACAAAAAGAAAGGCAGGGGTCAGGCAGAAAGATAGAGAGACAGAAAAACAGGGGGCCAGGCAGAGAGACAGAGAGAAAGAAAAACAGGGAGCCAGGCAGAGAGACAGACAAACCAAAACTGGGGGCCAGGGAGACAGACAGGGGGCCAGGCAGAGAGACAGCCAAAAAGATAAACAGGGGGCCAGGCAGAAAGACAGACAGAAAGAAAGACAGCCATCCACACAGCGGCCAAGGAAAGAGAGAGAGAGAAATAAAGAAAGAATGACAGACAGACAGTGGGCCAGAAAGACAGACAGCCAGCAGCCAAGGACAGAGAGAGAGAGAAAGAAAAAAACCAGACAGATAGACAGAGGCCAAGGAGACAGAGAGAAAGAATGACAGACAGAGGGCCAGAGAGACAGTCAGAAAGGGAGAAAGACAGACAGAAGGAAAGACAAACAGACAAGGGGTCAGAGAGACAGATAGAAAGAAAGAATGACAGACAGACAGACAGGATGCCAGAAAGACAGACAGACAGAAAAACAGACAGCCAGCAGCCAAAGAGAGAGAGAGAGAGAGAAAAAAAAATACAGAGACAGACAGCGGCCAAGGAGAGAGAGAGAAAGAAAAAAAAGACATACAGAAGGCCAGCGGCCAAGGAGAAAGAGAGAAAGAATGATATACAGACAGGGGGACAAAGAGACAGACAGAAAGGGAGAGAGATAGAGAGGCAGGCTGCCTATACTGGAGGTGCCACCAGGAGCCTAGGGACACGCAAGCTACGGAGCTAAGGCTAAGCATGGGCGTGGCTTGGCCTGGAAGTAGCCTTAGGCAGGCAACCTTAGGCAGTAGCCTTAGGCACCTATGCGGCTGTAGGTGTCTCTGTAGGCCCATGGTAGATGCGTACAATGTAGAAACATAGAAACAGAAAAAAGCAGCAGAAAAGGGTTATAGCCCACCAAGTCTGCCCATTCCAAGTATCCCCTCCCCTGAATTTACTCCCTTAAACATCCCACGTGAGTATCCCATTTTCTCTTAAAATCCGTCACGCTGCTGGCCTTTATCACCTGGAGTGGGAGTCTGTTCCAATGATCCACTACTCTTTCGGTGAAGAAGTACTTCCTGGAGTCGCCATGAAACTTCCCTCCCCTGATTTTCAGCGGATGCCCTCTGGTGGTCGAGGGTCCCATGAGCCAGAAGATATCATCTTCTGACTCGATGCGTCCCGTGATGTACTTATATGTTTCAATCATATCTCCCCGTTCTCTTCTTTCCTCAAGTGAGTACAGCCGCAATTTTTAAAATCTTTCTTCATATGTGAGATCCTTGAGCCCCAAGACCATCCTGGTGGCCGTTCGCTGAACCGACTCGATCCTCAGCACGTCCTTTCGGTAGTGTGGTCTCCAAAACTGAACACAGTACTCCATGTGAGGCCTCACCATGGCTCTGTACAACGGCATCATAACTTCAGGTCTCCTGCTGACGAAACCTCTGCGGTTACACCCCATCATTTGTCTTGCCCTGGAGGAAGCCTTCTCCACTTGATTGGCAACCTTCATGTCCTCACTAATGATCACCCCTAGGTCACGTTCCACCGTGGTCCTAACCAAGGTCTCACCATTTAGTACATAAGTTCTACGCGGGTTTCTCTTACCCAGGTGCATTATCTTGCATTTTTTAGCATTGAAGCCTAGCTGCCAAGTAGTTGACCATTGTTCCAGCAACAGTAGGTCGTGTGTCATATTATCAGGTAATAAGTTTTTGCCTACTATGTTGCAAAGTTTGGCGGCGTCGGCCTACATCATAAGCGGCCGCGGCCACTGAGCTTATCATGGCAAGGGATCTCCCTATCATGATAAGTTTAGCAGCCATGGCTGCGGCCACCCGTTCCCCCCTTACATTGATGGTAGGAGGGATGTCCAATCCCTCCTGACGAAACCCTCCCCCATGAATGATCACGGCAGGAGGGATACCCAGTTCCTCCTGCCGAAACCTGCAGTGAACTCCCCCAACGATCGCAGCAGGAGAGATGCTCAATCTCTCCTGCCAATACCCACCGCGCCCCCCTGAATGATCGCGGCAGGAGGGATGCACAATCTCTCCTGCTGGAACCCTCCTTTTATATCACCGGCAGGAGGGATGCCCAATCCTTCCTGCCGGAACCCCCCCCCCCCCCCCCCCCCGAATGATCATAGCAGAAGGGATGCCCAGTCTCTCCTGACGACACCCGTGAACTCCCCCCAATGATTGCAGCAGGAGAGATGCCCAATCCCTCCTAACAGAACCCCCCCTGAACAATCACCAGCAGGAGGGATGCCCAATTCCTCCTGCCAGAACCCCCCACTTCCCCGAATGATCACCAGCAGAAGGGATGCACAATCCCTCCTGCTGCCACCCCACCTCTCAAATGATCACGGCAAGAGGGATGCCCAGTCCCTCCTGACACACCCCTCCACCCCCAATGATTATGGCAGGAGGGATGCCTCCCGAAAGTTTGGTCCTTCCACCTGGACCCCCCATCAGGACCCCCCTTAAACCACCAAGCCACCCCCACCAGGACCCCCCCAGAGCCACTTTGTCCGAGTTTTGTAAAGCTTCTGACGTCGAGACGGCATCTGTGAATGCACAGATGCAACACGGTGATGTCACTGCGATGTCATCGAGTCACTTCCGCGCATGCGCAGATGCCGTCCCGATGCACAAACAGGTTAAAGGGGTGGGATGAGGGTAGAACTAGGGGGAGCCTAGGGGCGTGGCCATGGGTCCAGATTTTCCTTTGAGAAAATCTGGTAACCCTAACTGGTCACAATGTACAAAGCTCCAACAGTGTAGTTGCTGATTAATAAGACCAGAACATTGCCCTTTCCGCTTTTAAAGGGAACAAAGCAGGAATGCCTTCTATCTCCTCTAATGTTCTTGTTATCTTTGGCGCCACTGGTCATCAAAATTTAGAGCTCCACAGACCTAAGGAGCATATTAGTGTGTGGACAGGAATGAAGGATTATTATGTTTGCAGATGACATGCTGCTCTTCATTGGGGATGCTAAATCTCATGATCCCAGACTTATTTCCTCGATTCAACAGTTTGGCTCCTTTTCAGGCCTTTGCTTAAATTTTGAGAAGTCAAAAGCATTACCGGTGTCAAAAGTATGTGCATCTGCTGCATTGTCTAATTTCCCCCTCTGGTGGGCAAAAAGAGAGCTGAAATATCTTGGAGTTTTTGTTAGCTCTGATTGGTCCCAAGTATACTAGCATAATATTACTACAGCTAACAGTTTAAGTTTGTGAATAACTTTCATTAGAATGAATAACTTGGACAACAGTCATTTTTAGGTTTTTTATGATTGAAATGAAGTCCTGGCAGGTAACAGTTTGTAATGGATGTGATGTATTGTGTATTTACTGCAGGTGTTTGTTAAGCTTGTGAAATATTTGATGGGTTTGTTTTTACGTGTAATTCATTTAGGTTTAAGTGGAGTATAGATTTCTTAAAACAAATAAATAAAATAATATTGACTGGGATGAGAGAATACTGCAAAAAATGGAGTGAAATCTCCCTTTCTTGGGATTGCCCTAGTGAAAATTGTATGGGATATAGGAGTTTAGGGAGCAGAACCAATGTTGCCACTTTCAATCAAAAACAAAGACTTGCAAAGTTTTAGGCCCACAATAGGCTCTTGTATCTGGAGGGGCCAAAGAACAAAAATCAGCTACAAGAAGCTGACGCAAAGTAAGGGGCAGGGCCAGGGCATGATCTGCCGGATCTTCACTTATACAATGTAGCAACACTTATAAGATGGATTCATAAATAACACACTGGGAGTGATAGACATACGATCCGAGGTCTGTTTGACAGCTGGACATGACTCTACCTTGCATTGGCATATCTTTCTCTAGGAGTCTGGCAGTCAACCATTGATGGAAGGGACACAGTGTAGCTTGACTCTCTCAACAGGGTCTGGGGTTGACAAAGGATACATATTGGGGATGATAAGAATAACTGGGCATTTATCCCTATAGGAAATAACCCTAAATTCCCCTCTGGGGTTGCAGGGGGGTGGGGGGGCAGTTAGAAGGGAGGAACAATTCATAAAGGTTAAATATCTGGGGCACTGTATAGAGGTAGTTTCCAGAGGTATATTTCCCACATTTGAGAAATTTAGGGATGGTTGGGTGCTCCAAAACAACAATTTTTCATCTATCTACAACTTAGACATTGGGGCTTATTTTCAAAAAAGATAAAAGTGTCCAAAAAGTGGCATAAAGGGGAAGATGGACATTTTACTCATCAAGCCCTTCCAATTTGCTATTTTCGAAAACCGTTTTCTAAACCGATTTCTATGCTATCTGCAGTTTGTCTAAATCTCTAGGAAGCATGTTAGAGGCGTGGTGTGGGTGGGACTAGGGTGGGCTTATGACTTGGATCTACACTATTACAGCACCAGGGCATAATGTGGACGTTTCTGGCAAGACCAGTGTAACAATGAATTTGTACCAAATAGGTGCCCAAACAAACCAGATAACCATTGGAAGAATGTAAGCATGATCTCACCACACTTCTCCAGTGGCTACTGACCCCCTCCAACCCCCCCCCCCCCCAAAGATGCAAGTGAAACAGTATATACCTGCATGTATGACAGCTTCAGATGTTATGGGCAGTCCTATTAGAATACTTGAGTACCTGATTGTAAAACCGCTTAGATGATCTTGATAGGCGGTTATATATATTTTTAAAACCCAACCCTAATAATAATCAGCAAATTGGTGTCTGGAATAGTCTGGATATCATTGGAGTGGACTGCAGAGAAGGGGACCCAGGCCCACATCTCACTCTAACTACTATATTTGTGGTGGAAAGTGTGAGCCCACCAGAACCTACTGGATCATCATATAGGTGACTCCTGCAGGCATAAGGGCTATTGTTGTGGTGTACAATTGAGTCCAGTAGGTTTTGGTTGGGTTCTGGAGGGCTTACCACACAATATAAGGAGGTTACGGTGAGTTGTGTATCTGGGATTTTTTATGTGAAGTTCACTGCAGTGCTCCCTACGGTGCCCCACTGCTCTTCTGGGATGTCTATGCTGGCCCCTCCTACATCCCAAAGGCTTGTTTTGTGCATTTTTCTTCTGAACGTGTTTATTTTTTCCAAAATGGTTCAAAAAGATAGACGTACCTATGAAAAATGTCCATTTTTGAAAAAAACAAGATAGACATTTAGCATGTTTGGTACTGGATTTTTGTGCGCCTTCTGCAAGATGTCCAAATTTGGATTTGGGCATCATATCGAAAATGGCACACATTATTACTTGAGTGTATGAAGGTACCTCAAGGAGGACATTTTTTTAAAAAAATGATGGTTTTTTTTTTTTTCATCTCCCAATGTCAGCAAACTCAGTTTCTATTTACATGGTGAGTGGGAAGAACTAGTGGTACAGCACAGGGGACTAGGTGGATATGATGCAGGGGGGCCAGGTGGGGTGAGAAGGATCCCCATTGAGTTGGTCTGCACAGTGCCCTGCAATCACTAAGACTGGCCCTGGGTGCTGCTGAAAATGCCCCCAATCTATGTGTACACTTTGGTCATTTTAGTGGACATCACTGGACATCCCATTTAAAAACTGATCCAAGATACATGCCCAGGTAGCAAGGGAGAGACTCAACAAAAATATTTCCTGACAGATGATCTCTCCGCTGCATCATAACACCCCTTCCCTGCAGCTGTGGCGGCAAACAGGAATGGCAGCAACACTACTCCTGCAGCAGGAAAGATGTCCACACTCTCCCGCTGCACAAATCCTTGCCATGATTTGACCCAACCCAACTCCCCCCCTGAAGCGGGGGAGATGCCCACTCTCCCCTGCTGGCAAGTAAACAACCCCATGCGCTGTCATGCACCCCCTCCCAGCGGGGGAGATGCTCACTCTCCCCCACTGGCAAGTAAACCACCCTGTGCCGTCTTGCGCCCCCCAGTGGGGGAGATACCCACTCTCCCCTGCTGGCAAGTAAACGACCCCCCACACCCTCTTGCACCCCCCAGTAGGGGAGATGCCCATTCTCCCCCGTTGGCAAGTAAACCACCCCCTCCCCCTTACCTCAAAATCCAAGAGCTGGAGGAACGCAAATCCACACCTCACAGCTGCCTGCATCAACTAAGGGAATTCCCCTCCCCAGTGCATGGGAGGAGCCTTATACAACCTGGGCCAATCAGACCCTCAGGCCCCTCCCCGGTGCATCCCAAGATGCACCAGAGAGGGGAATTCCCTTAGTTGACGCAGGCAGCTGGTAGGTGTGGATCTGCATCCCTCCAGCTCTTGGATTTTGAGGTTAGGGGGAGTAGGAGTGGTTTGCTTGCCAGCGGGGGAGAGTGGGGTGCAAGATGGCATGGGTGTCATTTACTTGCCATGGGGAGAGTAGGCATCTCCCCCCTGGGGGGAAGGGTGCAAGATGGCGGTGGGGGGTGGTTTACTTGCCAGCGGGGGAGAGTGGCATCTCCCCCACTGCAGAGGGGGGTTGGGTCAGGTCACGGCAGGGATTTGTGCAGCAGGAGAATGTGGGCTTCTTTCCCGCTATAGGGGGGTGTCACTGCCATTCATGTTTGCCACTGCTGCTGCACAGTGGAAGCGGGAGAGTGCAGGCATCTCTCCTGCTGTTGCTGTGTTTTTGTTATGGGTTTTGTTTTTTCTTACGGCGGGTTGACAGTATTTTTCTGCACATGTGCCCATCAGCGATGAGCACATGCAAATTCGGAAATCTTTACTGCTGTCCGCCGACCTCATTTATATGCACAATTTTTAAAGAATGTCTCGGGTTTTTTAATTCGGTATCTAAACGGCTGCGTTAGGAGACCGTCACTTTTTAACACGGGTTTTTGAAAATCCTGCCCTCAAACCCTAATCTTTTGCACTGTGGCCTGAGGCTAACATATTACTAAGGAGTTTGTTTCACAATGATAAATATTCCTGCTTTATGTAGGTTGTCTAATTAGTTTCAGTGCCTTTTCCAGATGCAGAATCCTTATGCAAAAATTCTGGTAGAGAACATGGGGATAGTGTTAGTTTATAGATTTTTAATTAAACTAGCAAGGCAGCCATGTTAGTCCACTTTTAATGGTAATATATAGAAATAAAACAATACATAAATAAAATAAAGTGATACTCTTTTTATTGAATTAAAATGTGTTTGTATAATTAGCCTTTGAGGGCAAACTTTCTTCTTCAGATCAGAACTCTGAAAAAAAAATCATTTCTGATCTGAACAAGAAGGGTTACCTTCGAAAGGTAATTTAAAAAAAATGTATTGTTAGTTCAATAAAAAAGGTATCACTCTATTTCATTTATGCTTAGTTTTACTTCTATATATTACTCATAGATTTAAAGAAATCTCCTCCCTTATGTTTCCAGGGTAGTTAAAACTAGGCATAATCCTTTATAAAGCTGTGAATGCATATTGATTAATTTGGAAATAACACCCCCCTCCCCCGCCAAAAAAACCGCATAATAGCAAAATAAAAGCTGAAAAGAAGCCAGATAAAAATTTCCCCTTGCTATCAGTCTCATCTTCTGTTTGAGCCTACATCTTTTGTTTCAAAAGGCCCCATATTTGGAGTGCCTCTGTCTCTACAGATCATTGTTAAGGATACTTCTCAAAGGATACTTTAGTAGCAGACACTATTCATATGTGAAAAGTATGCCCTCTGTGTCTGGACCCAAATCCACAAACCAGAAAATCAAAGAGAAACCCCTTTACACCTTTTGCTGGCTGCATCCTTGGCCTTTATTTAACTCAAAGCAACTTCCTTGGAATAATTTCCTTTTCTAAGGAAGCATTTCTCCATATCTACAGGAAATGCTGCAAGGAAATATGGTTGCATCTTTCAGCACTGCTTTTATCCCTTATTTACAGAGGATTTTCCCCAGTAAAAATCACAAATTGGTTTTCTACTTGCTTTGTTTATCCCAGCCCTTTTAGCTAGAATCAATCCTTTTTTCAAGTGTGAAAATAATTGGAACAGACACAGAAATAATCTAGAGGAATTCAGGGTAAGCAAATATTCGGTTTTAATCCTTGTTCTTAGATCTGCACATAAATCTCTTCATAAATAATAATAATAATTTTTATTCTTATATACCGCTAAACCATTAGTTCAAGGCAATTTACAACAAGAAAGGGCTGTACAAACAGTGAATTACATACATGAGCATATCAAATATTTCTCTGAAAATACAAAATTGGCAATTAAGTCACATATTTATCAAACAAGCAAGTTTTAAGAATTTTTCTGAATAAATAATAAGACTGAGCTTGGGGAATAAGAGCGTTCCAACATGAATTCATTGCAATAGCCTGAAATGCAAAAGTTTTTCCTAAAAATCTCTTATAACAGCATGTTTTTACCGATGGAAACATAAACCAATGGGTTTTTCGTGTATTCTTATTTGAATTATAAAATTCAAAATGGGAAGAGAGGTAGGTTGGTGTCAATCCAAATAAAAATTTAAAACAGATACAGCCAAATTTAAACAAAATTCTAGCCTCAAAGGGCTTACATTGTCACATTTTTAAGGCCAAAAATCAAAAGGACTGCTGTATTCTAAGTCTGTTAAGAATTATTTTTATGAGATCCCAGGAAAACAATATTACAATAGTCCAAAACAGATAGAATTGATGACTGAACCAGTAACCTAAAAGAGATTAAATCAAAATATTTTTTAATGGTACAGAGCTTTCATAGTACTGAAAAGCATTTTTTAATCAGTCGATCAGTATGGTCGTTAAAAGATAACGAACGATCTAACGTAAAGCCTAATATTTTGATCGTAGTGGCTATTGAATAATTTTGACCATTTAAATAGAGAATGCTTTCATTGATTTTATCATTAGAGCTGGCAAGAAAAAACTTTGGTTTTTCTGGATTAAGCTTCAGTTTAAATTTAATGGCCCATTGTTCTATTTGTGCCAAAATGAATGAGATCTGATTTTTTACTTCAGATGTAAATGATGTTAAAGGAATAAGTATTGCTAAGTCGGCATAAATGTAAAATTTGACTTGCAAGCTGTGTAGTAAATTTCCCAATGATACTAGATAAATATTAAATAGCGTTGGCAAAAGTGGCAAATCTTAAGGTACACCACACGGATTACTCCACGAAGATGAATATTCACCGGCACTAAATATTTGATAAGATCTATTTTTTAGAAAACCTTGGAACCAATTCCACACATTTCCCGAGATTCCAGTTAAGCCCAGGCAATTTAATAGAATTTCATGGTCTACCAAGTCTACTTAAATCCATCTGAAGAATCAATGCACTAGTCCCCAGTCTAAACAGGCCATAAAGATGATTAATCAATGAGGCCAATAAAGTTTCTGTGCTGAATCCTGAGCGGAATCCTGATTGATAACTATGGAGGACTTTGAATTTGTCCAAATAGTTTACTTGTTCAACATTTACTAATCCTTCCATAAGCTTCGTAAATAGCGGGATGGTGGCAATAGGTCTGAAATTTGAATTGCAAGTAATAGACTCTTCAGGATTTTTTACGATAGGAGTAACCAAAAGTTGGCCTATTTCCTTCTTGAACAATCCTACTTTCAATGCGGAAGCAATCCATTTAAAAAGGTTAGATTTCAAAGTGAAAGAAGCATTCTTCATTATATTAGATGGACATATATCCAGATGACAGTTGGATTTGGCATATTTAGTGAATAACTTACAGAAAATTGTCCAATCTGTGGAATTAAGTTTATTAGGATTTTATATACCTCCTATCAAGGTTATCTAAGCAGTTTTTTACAATCAGGTACTCAAGCATTTTCCCTCTCTGTCCCGGTGGGCTCACAATCTATCTAACGTATCTAATCTATCTAACATATCTAATTAAATTGTTCCCAAGTCATATCTGCCCTAGCCCCATCATATAAGTACCTAATTTCATTTTAGTTTGATACATTGTAAACCGCTTAAGTCAGTAAAATGCAGGCGCGGTATATCAAATCTTAAATAAACATAAACATATCTTGATCTATATTTGGTAAGGAGCTAAAATATGCTCTCAAATTGCGAATTTTAGTTTTAAAGAACTCAGCAAGAGCTTCCAATGAAGGTGGACTGTCCGATTTGGGAGTGGGATCGTATTTGATACTACTACCTTCTGTGGTTACAGTCAAAATAGTTTACATACTATATACAGGTACTTATTTTGTATCTGGGGCAGTGGAGGGTTAAGTCACTTGCTCAGAGTCATAAGGACCTGCAGTGGGAACTGGACCTGATTTCCAGGCCACTGCACTAACCACGAGGGGTCAGATTCTCAGAACTATAATCTGCCTTTAACGTGTTCGCACTGCTCGCTAAACCGGTTCCAGCCAATATAGCGTGCTTTTATTTTAGCGTTGGATTCTTAAATTGGCTTACTGTGGTCTTTTCCAAGTTTTCTAGCAGTTGCTGTTATTACCATGCAAATGTAGTACGAGGTCATTAATATTAAAATGAGTACTCCAAGCGATTTTCTATAATCGCTGTGATTCTCTAACCTCGTGCTATATTTATGGCCAAAATTTGCCGACAAGTCTGAGCTGTTATTGTGTTACTTTCTGTACAGTGCCTGAATGCTGATTGGCTCAAGCCCTGACAGGAAATTACGACTTGACAGCTCAGACCTGTCAGAAAATTTTGCCAACATCAAGCAACCCCCCGACACCTTCCCCCGGTAGTGGAAGAGATGCCCACTCCCTCCTGCCGCTAAGCAATGCCCCCTTGCAACAGGAGAGATGCCCACTCTCTCCTGCCACCAGCCACCCACCATGACACCCCCCCCCCCCGGCAGTAGGAGAGATGAACACTCCCTCTCACCGTCGCTGCCAAGCAATGCCTCCCATGATACTCCCAGCAGTGGGAGAGATGCCCACTCCCTCCTGCTGCCAAGGAATGCCCCCTTGCAACAGGAGAGATGCCCACTCTCTCCTGCCGCCAAACACCCACCATGACCCCCCCTCGGCAGTAGGAGAGATGAACACACCCTCTCACCGCCGCTGCCAAGCAATGCCTCCCATGAGACCCCCAGCAGTGGGAGAGATGCCCACTCCCTCCTGCCACCACACAACCCCCCTTGCCACCTCTATGTCACTGAAGACCCTCCTCCCCCTCCACTTTACCTTGTTTACAATGGCTGCCCGGAGGGATGCCTACTCCCTCTGGCCAGCAGGCCTGCCTCTTCAAAATCCCTGGTGCATCCTGGGAAGTGCTGGGGAAGGCCTAAATCTCTGATTAATTCTATCTCTGAAACTATTCCTAAAGCTTCAGAAGCCATAAATGTGATGGAGCACTGGATGACAACCTTTAGGCTCAAACTTAATTCAGAAAAGACAACTTTCTTTGTTGCTTCGCCACATCCGCTTGACACCAAATCACCACTATGTATCAATAATCTTAATTACCCTATCCAACCTACCATAAAGATACTAGGTGTAACTTTGGATCAGTGCCTAACCATGAGAGACCAGGTGGACTCTTTGATCAGAAAGGGATTTTTCACTCTCTGGAAACTCAGATCCATTAAAGCTTATTTCGATACAGCGGCATTCAGAACTCTAGTCCAATCCCTCGTACTGAGTCTACTTGACTACTGCAACATCGCCTATTTAGCAATTTCCCAAAAGAACATGCAGCGTTTACAATTGATGCAAAATGCAGCGGTCAAACTGATCTTTGGGCTGAGGAAGTTTGACCACATGACACCCTTCTACCGACAGCTGCATTGGCTGCCAATGGAGGCGCGCGTAAAGTTTAAATTTGCCTGCTTCTGCTTCAAAGCACTACACGGACTTGCCCCTAAATATATAACTGACCTTTTCGTCTTCTCAGCCAACAGACACAAGAGAAGCTCACATTCCAACTTTGTTTCCCCCCCAGTGAGAGGTTGTAAACTGAAAAAACACCATGAACATCTTCTCTCGCACCAAGCAGCATCATGGGGTAAAGACCTACAACAATTGCTTTCGCCCACTACTTATGAGGAATTTAGGAAACGTCTGAAAACACATCTGTTCCTAAAGTATCTAGACAACTGATCCTCTCTTCTCTCTCCCCTCTATAGCGATTAACTTGTTCTATTGATCACTCTCTCCTCAAAAATGGATTTCCTGTCCTATTAACCCTCTTTCTTCCTCCCCTCTTAAAGTCAATCAATTTGTACCTTTGCTTAATCTTTGTAAACCGCATAGAACTTCACGGTATTGCGGTATATAAGCTGTTGTTATTATTATTATTATTATTATTAGCTAAGCTTGTTTAAGGGCTCTCCTATGGGAGGGGCCTTAGGTGTCTGGGCCAGAGGCCCCTACCCAGATGCATTGAGGAGGGATCTAAGGCTCTGATTGGGGGAGGGGCATATCTCCCACTGCCGGGAGGGGTGTCGGGTTGCTTGATGTCAGCAGTGTGAGGGAGTGGGCATCTCCACCACTGCAGGGGGGAGGGTGTTGGGGGTGGGCATTGCTTGGTGGCATGAGGGAGTGGGCATCTCTCCCACTGCTGGGAATCAAGCAAAACTCGCCAATCATCATTAATAATACTTTCCTTCAAGAAGTCACCAAGATCAAAATATTAGAAGTCATCCTAGACCAGTCGTTCCCAACCCTATCCTGAAGGACCACCAGCTAGTCGGGTTTTCAGGACAGCACTAATGAATATGCATGAGAGAAATTTGCATATAATGGAGGTGACAGGCATGCAAATCTGCCCCATGCATATTCATTAGGGCTTTCCTGAAAACCTGACTGGCTGGTGGTCCTCCAGGACAGGGTTGGGAACCAGTGTCCTAGACCAAAAACTCAATTATTATGAACGAATTAGCGCAGTAGTTAGGAGTTGTTTTCATAGACTGCATATGATTAGATCATTAGCCTCGTTTCTTGATACAGCCTCCTTGAATATCTTAATTCATTCACTGGTAATATCCAAGTTGGATTATTGCAATTCTTATACAAAGGAATTGCTCTAAAAGAATTATAACAATTACAAATAATTCAAAACACCGTGATAAAAATAATCACTAATAGGAAAAAAATTTGATCATGTAACACCTTTCATTCAGAAAGCACATTGGTTACTTATAATACATAATATTACATACAAGATAGCTTTATTAACCTTCAAAATATTAACAGCTAAAGCACCAATATTTCTAGAAAGATATCTTATTCCATATACTCTCATAAGAACCTTAAGATCAGAGGACAAAAATCTTCTTTCTATTCCATCTTTGAGAATCATATATATATATATATATATATATATATATATATACAATGGGATACTATTTTTACAGTTACAGCTCTACAAATATGGAACTCATTACCAGCTTATATTAGGGAAGAAAAGATCCTTAATAGATTCAAAGGAACACTAAAATGTTGGCTGTACAAAGATGCATTTGAAACTTGAAACTTTCATGAGCCTAGCTTATTTTTAATGGATAAGATATAACCCTCCCCTTTCTGTTTTACCTTTTTTGGCCTTCTTTTCTTTGATTAATTTGTAGTTCCATCCGTTTTCTTTCTGTACTTGTCTGTTTTTGTCCACGTCTTATTGCAATTTAATGTAGTCAGTTTTTCCTATTTTTAAAAATTGTACATCGCTTTGAATTATGAAATTGCGATTTAATCAAATTTTTAATGAAACTTGAAACTTGAGCCTCAGGCCCCTCCCTGAGGGGAAGGCCCGGCATTTTGAAGAGTCAGGCCAGCTGGCCAGAGAGAGTAGGCATCCCTCTGGCCAGCCTTCTAAAGTAAGATAAGGGGGAGTAGGTGGGAGTCATCTGAGGCACAGGGGGGAGGGGAGAATGTGGGCATCTCTCCCACTACTGAAGGGTGTTGGGAGGGTGTTGGTTGGTGGTGGGAGAAATTGGGCATCTCTCCCATTGTTTTAGGGTTTTTTTTTGCATTTATTCTGCGCATGTGCCTATCACTATCACCAGCAATGCGCACATGTAGATTTAATGAGTCTTTGCTACTCTCCTCCAATATCATTTGCATGAGCTTTTTTTTTTTTTTAAATGACTCGCTTTTTTAAAATCTCTACTGTAATGGCTGTGACTGCAGCCTGTTGGGTTTTATGTGTTATTGGGTTTTTTTTTAGAATCTAGGTCAGACATGGGCAAACTATGGCCCGCGGGCCATATCCGGCCCTTTAGCTTTTTAATCTGGCCTGTGGCTGCAGGAAGGGACTGGCCAGTGTCGGCACTCGTCAGCCTGTGAGTGAGGCCTGCAGAGAGACCGTGGGAAAGAGAGCACACAAACAAGCGAAGATGGCCTTCCGTGGCTCTACCTGTCGGACCCTCTGCCATCATGGACTGCACGCTGAGCGCCAAGGACAAGGCAACCGAGGTGAGGAGCAAGATGATCAACCGGATCCTGAGTGAGGATGGCGAAAAGGTGACCCACGAGGTCATGCTCCTGCTGCTGAGTAAGAGACATCTGCCTTGGTGCTCTCGAAGACTTCTCCCTCCCTCGTTCCCTCGTGAGGGTGATGCCAACGTTCTCCTCGCACCTCTGCCGCCAATGGTGACACAGAAAATGTGGCTCTTTGTGCAGCTGAGTATTCCTCCACATGTCCTTTTGTTCGCTCACTGCAGCGCCAGAAAGTTTGCCAGAGCCTCCAACTCGTCCCTTCCTTCAGGCTGGCCCTGGCTAGCAAACGGGCCCTTAGTAACCAATCCAGGTCACAATATCAAAAAATGTAATTAAAAAAATCAAGTCCTTATGTATTATATGCCTGGCCTTGACAAATCTATCATGCCTTTCTCTAGTCAATAATTTTCCTCTTTGGTGGAGTTGTTCAATTACTCATGATCTTTATTATTCAAGCTATTGTATTATTTTTTAGACATGGTCTCTGAGTATTGTTTGTAAGTTTATTTTATATGTTGTTGTTTTAAAATTATGTATGTAAATTATGTAAACCGTTTAGTTTTAAACGGTATAGAAATTTTAAAAAAATAAATAAATAAATTAATTAATTCATCCCTCTTTCTGTGCAGCTAAACTATTGTTCGGACACCATAATAAATGAAAACCATGCAGTCAAGTACTCTTGCTAGAACAGTGCAGTGACAGAGTCTACTATGTGGAATGACTGGTTTTGTCAGAAGGAAATTGCAGGGAATCATTGATTTTAGGGAATCAGATAGTTCTTTTTTATTTTTTCACCAATAGATGTCACTGTGGTTATATTAAAATTGAAGTTTCTAGAGCCCAAGGGAATAACGCCTATGACCATTTGGAATATTTGTGGTGTTAAGTTTTTCAAAAGAAAGTTTACAATCACAGTAAACAGTGTGCAACATTTGCTATAACTCAACAGGGGCTGTGAAAAATATAACACATAACTTGTGGGGGGGTGTTTTCCAAAAGTTTTTTTTCTGCATTACATATGTAGTTAACCGGTATTGAATGGTTGCAATTATTATATGATTCTGAGGTTGGTGCTATTATTTACAACTTTTATAAGAAATTAAAAATAACATACTAACTTTAAAAAGATTCATTTTTGCAAGCTTAGCAGTGAAGAGTTTACTTTATCCAGTGGTGTACTGAGGAAGGAGAATACCTAGGGTTGCCAGATTTTCCTTTTGGAAAATCTGGACCCCCCTAGTCCCGCCCCCAGGCCTGCCTAGTTACGCCCACCCCACCCTAATCCTGCCCCCAAGACCACCCTAGTCCCGCCCCCCACTGCCTGCTCTTGTTGAGCAGGGAGGAAGTCCGTGCATGCGTGGTTGCTATGTGATGATGTCCCGCACTCATGTGCACATGTGACATTATTGCGTAACGGCCATGCATGCGCGGACTTCCTCCCTGCCCGACACAGCTTTTCAAAGCCCAGACAAAGAGCCGGGTTTTTAAAAGCCATCCAGACCCCCGAACATGTCCTCAAAAGGAGGACATGTCCGGGAAATCCGGACGTCTGGTAACCCTAAGCAGACTGCCCCGGCTGCTATCTTGGCGGGGCGCCAGCATCTCTCCTCCTCTCTGCCCACCCACCTCTTCACTAGCAGCCAGCAGCCTGTCCTACCTGCTGCTAGTGTCAACCTTGACTCTCCTTCTGACATCACTTCCTAGTTGTAGGACCAGGAAGTGACATCAGAGGGAGAGCAAAGGCCAGAGTGAGGAGTAGGTAGGAGATGCTTCTCGCTGCTGGCAAAGATTTCAAGAGGTTTGCAGGGGGGGGGGTTTATACAGCAGGCGCAGTGGGGATGAGTGAAGGGGGTTGCATGGTGGGGACCAGTGCAGGAGCACACATTGGGTGTCTCCTTCCCTCGCTACGCTGCTGACCTTATTATCAAGGGGGTAAATATTCAGTTGTGGGTGAGCATTTTGTAACTGCTGCTGGTATTATTTCTGGATATTCAATGCTGGGCTATGTCTGGCATTATGTGGTGTTGGCTAATACAGTGTTCTTCAACCACCGGTCCATGGACCAGTGCCGGTCCACAGAAATTTCCTGCCGGTCCACAGGGCCAGCACGTGCATCAGGCCCAAAACAGTGTTCTTCAACCGCCGGTCCACGGTGCGATCGATGTGGCATTATCTTCGAGCCAGCTCCCTCTTCCTAACTGATTCAGTGCACAAAGCCACAGGCAGTGGCTCCTACGGGCATCCTGCGCCTGAACCGGAAGCCTTCTCTCTGATGTTGCAACGTCAGAGGAAAGGCTTCCAGATGAGGCACGGGAAGTGCAAGGTGCAATTAGTACTATTATGGGGGCGGGGTCTGGGGTGGAGATTGGGTAGAGATGGGCGGGGTCTGGACCACAACTTAGCCCCATGTTCTTCAACCGCCAGTCCATGGACCGATGCCGGTCCACAGAATAATTCTTTTATTTCTGCCGGTCCATAGGTGTAAAAAGGTTGAAAAACATTGGGCTAATACACAGCTGGTTAAGTCACTATTTATGGGTTGCCACATAAAGACAGGATTGTGTTTTATGTGGTCCTATTTATGGAGTTACCCTGGCTAGTTAAGTGCCAACTTCACCTTTGGAATGCCCCTAAAATAGCCAGTTTTCACTTGGGGAGCTAACCACTAATTTTTAGCACTGATTTTAGTGGATAGACCCAAACATGTGATTTAACCAGTCAGAGGCTGTTTCTAGCTGATTAAATCATTTTGAATATTGACCAGAAGATGTTCAGATATGAAGCCATTGCACATTACTGGTTAGGCAGAACCAGGAGAGAAATCACCTTTTTCTTTCATTCCTGAAAATATACAGCTTTTGCAGGCAGTAATTCTAATGCCTAATGAAACAAACTTGAAGGGAAACAGGAAAAAAAGGGCAACAAACAGGTTTATGGTCTTAGCAGCAGGAATCTGTGGCTACAAATTGCTGAGTAAATGAAATAGCCTGTTGTTTCCTAAGCCTGGATTGTGTGTGTTGTGTCAAAGCACTGGAGGTGGGGCAAGAACATCAGGCAGTGTGAGGGACGCCTGCTGGGCCCTAATTGGTGTCCACTGTTGTTAATGGCTTCCTGTGGCTGGATATTTACTTGTCATTCATTTCATGCTTTGTTTCCCAGATACTGGAAAAAAAATACTTAACAAAACCACTTTCCTCCCTGTTCCTGTCCTGGATAGCAGCTGGCACATTCATGACCTGAAATATTTTGGCTCCATCCCAAAGTCCACAAGTTACCTGCTTTGATATATTAATTATGACTCAGGTTTTTTTTTGTTGTTGTTGTTTTTTTACTAGGATCCCTATATGTGACCATCTCTGGGAAAAGGTGACTCAAGTCTCATATCCAAAATGCTGAGCATGGCTGATTTTTCATGTCATGGGTATATAAGCTATCCAAAAAAGTAAAATGATTAAAGGATGGGGTTTGAACAGTTGTATTACAAATCATTTGCTCTAACAGAATTCATTAAAATATCATTTTTTGTTTCTAGTGACTTGAGTCACCTTTTATCCAGAGATGGTCACATATATACAATAGTTACCTGTCAATATAGTTAGTATAAAAATATATGTGATATTTCCACTGCATGGACCCACCTTTTGCCCAGCTCCAATCCCAATTCAGTCCCTGCTTTTATGATTTTTAACTTCTTTCTGAACACTAACTGCAAAGTGAACATGGATAAAAATATTATCTATGTTGCCTTTTAAAAAAAATTCTATTTGCTAGTTGTATACCACAGTATGCAAAGGAAACAGTAGAACAAAACACAGAATCACCAGATAAAGAACTTGACAGGAAGAAGAAAAACTGCTTAACTTAAAGAAGAAGAACTTCGCTTCATATTGAAAACCAAAAACTAAGGCATGCTAGCTGATTTAGCTAAATATTAGCACACGCTAAATCGGCTAGCGAGCCTTAGTAAAATGACCCCTAACAATTATTCTTTCCCTTTTTTCTTCAAAGACTCAAGAGACATATCTGTTTCTTTCAAAAGAAACCAAACACATTAAAAAAAGACATGAGCTCCCAAAGCCTATATGTTGATCTTCACTGAACTGCTGTACTTTATAAACCATCAGGGAATATTTGAAATCTCTGGCCATACAAGGGAAATTTGTTTAACCTTAAAATAAGCAGATAGTAAGTTTCCCTTAACACATTCTGATGTTAAAGTGGTCAAGAGATCAGGTGGGTAAGTCCTCTTGGGAAGTTTCTATAAAAAATCACTCTTCTTTGGGGTTTCTTGTGATTTATGGTTTATTAAAGTTTGATATACTCAGAGCTTTTTTGAAGAGATACTCAGGGGTACTGATAGCTTTTTCATTGCCAAAAATAGACCCCCTCAGTATTAATAAAGGAGCTCAGATCTTGCACACTCAGGCCCAGATTCTATAATTTCATAATTATCCAAAATCTCCAAATAAAAATTCAAACTTATATGTAACAACTCAGGCAAAGCGTTCCATAATATTGACTCAGCTACTGGAAATAATGTTATCCACCCACCTACAGACCTGGCCTCTAGCAATTCACTGGCCACTAGCAATCCAGGGACCATCAAACAATGCATTCCCAGAAATCTTAACTCTCATCCAGGAGTATACCATGGGAGGAGGGGGATGTCTGAATTTGCAGGAGAGTGTTCCGGAGGGATCTGACTTAGTGAAGGAGGGTTTTTTGTTTTTTTTTGAGGGGGTCCTGAACATGCACAGAAGGGTGTTCAGGGGGTCTAAATCAGCAGGGGGTATTCTGTGGGGTTGAATCAGCATGGAGCATGATAACAAAATTGACAGAAGCACTTATGTAAGACCCATATGAGCAGCCAGCATCAGTTTAGTCAGATATGTATATTCAGTGCAGGTACCTGGACATGGCCTGGCATAGAATATCTGGAGATGGCCAGTGTTAGAAACACACTGCCCTCTTGAATATTGACTGGCATATTTCCTTATGTAGTCATTTGTTCCTCCACTTTGTTTTCTAATTTATGACATCATGCAGAATTTGAAAGCACAATATAAAGATTTTTGTAGAAGCATGCTGCAAATATACTGTTTTATCTTTTGAACAAACATTTAATCCCGGAACCTAACTTTACTGCAGGCTTGCCGTTCCAAAATTCCAGTGGCCTTTCATGACAGCCTGTTACTGAGACCGTTGAAGTGCTTATTCAGGGATTTACTCCCTAATTGAAAGCAAAATCCTAATTCTAGTGCCTTATTGCTGATTGTGGGGAATGTAGATTTCTCTCCAGGACGGGACAATGCAGTATTTCGTCATTGGAAGGCCCAGGCTATAGCTGGATTGTTGGCGCGCTGGTGTCTCGCGCGTGATTATCCCGTCACCCTAATTTTAGGCATCTTTTATAAAATCTGGGTCTTCATGCATACAGATGTCCAAACAATTCCACAAGCTGGAGAGTGTGACACAGTCTCAGCACCCTGAGGTTGTGGGTTCAAACCCATGCTGTTCCTTGTGACCCTGGGCAAGTCACTTATTCCCCCCATTGTCCCAGATACATTAGATAGATTGTGAGGCCACCGGGACATACAGGGAAAAATGTTTGAGTACCTGAATAAATTCATGTAAAACTATTCTGAGCTCCCCTGGGAGAACAGTATAGAAAATTGAATAAATAAATAAAGACTGTGATTGATAGGGGCTGAAGAAGTCATGTTGGATATAGAAAAGGGGGGGATGATATATGTATTTGTCATAAAATATAATTTGATAGAATTTAAGTGCTGTTAAAGTGTAAAATGTCTGTATATTATGTTGCACTTATTTTTGGCTATAAAATGAATAAAGATATTAAAAAAACAAAACACAAAAAGAAGTCATGAAAAATACCAGAGCAAAAAAAGCAAGCATTCTAAAGCCTATGAAAGGGTTAATCTGGTCCTTCACAAATTGGAGCAGTGCATTCCAGTCATTTTTGCTTTTACAAAGATCATTTTTGTCGGGTGATGTAGCATTCTGAACTGTTGAGCTGGAAGAGTTGAAGAAGATGGAAAGCAAAGATGACTCCTGTTTACTTCACCTCCCACCCTCTTTCAGATATGCACAGTCCCCCTGTGCCTTGTGAGATGAGTGGGGGAGGGCTATGTCCTTCACACCTTGGTGCAATTTGCACATCCCTCTCCAAACCTGCTAGACGTGACAGCATTTTTTGGGGCTGGTCTCTCAGACTGCTGGAGATGGTTGAAGGTATAATTTGATGTTTGCATTCTTTCCTACAGTACTGCATAATCTGGAGAGTTGTCAAAGGCAGTCATAGGGACTTAGGGCTAGATTCACAAAGCAAACCAATCGTGTACTGATCAGTTTGCGACCCCTTTGCCACCAGATTTCCCTCGGGCCCCTTTCACTAACCTCTCCTGCGATCCGCTTCGAATGCAAATGAGGAGAAATGCATGCAAAGTAGGCAGGGACGCGATTCACAACACATAATTCTTGATCCGACTGGGCTGGCCGATCAACTGAAGAAGCGACTGCTGGGGACCAGTCGAAAACGTCTTTCTGACTCTGGAAGCCCTGCTCTCTGCCCTGTTCGCCGGCCTCTCCTGCCTGCTCTCCGCATCGCCGCCCTGGTTCTCCTGCCCTCACTTCCCCGAATCTCTCCTGCCCTTCCCCACCCTGTAAGCCCGTGGTTTTAACCCGCAGATTAAACGAGCTCGCAGGGCTAAAAATAAAAAAGTTTTTAAAGTTAAAAAAAAAAAAAAAAAACCCGGCTCCAATGGGCATACGCAGACCATCTACATGCGTGGGGATCGCAGAAAAGCAATCCATGCCAGCAGATGCATATTTTAGCTTCCAGAATTCGTCAGATAAGTTGGTGAATCTAGACCTTAATGCTTTCATCATTCAACTTTTATTCTAATTTTATTTATTTTAAATTTATTCCAATTCTAAATATTATCAGTTCTGCTCAAATATAATAAACAATATATAAAGAGTAAACAGTGCATTTTTTCCTAGCAAAAAAGGTGCCAGTACTCAAATACCAGGCCATTCTTCAGAAGTGGGGTGATCACTGAGGAACCCATCCAGTAGCATAGTAAGGAGGGGTGTGGGGGTTACAGACCGCCCTGGGCACCAAGTCAGTGGGAGCGCTGGCACTTCTCAGATCTGCCCCACCACGCCACGCCATCCCTCCCCTAACCCAGTACCTCAGTATTATTTTCACTAGCTTGAGCAACTTCTGCCTGTTGCTCGTGTCAACCTAGTTTGCCGCTGAATTACTTCCGGGCCACAGGGCCAGGAATTGATATCAGAGGGAAATCCAACATTGGCGCGAGGAGCATGCTGCAGAAGCCAATTGCACTGGCGGAGATTAAAAGGTATGGGGAGGGAGAATTCGCAGGAGCCAGTCAAAAACCACTCAGCACCGAGCATGTGCGCCAAAGCACGCTTGTGCTTGTTGTTACTGACTGTCAGAAGAAAACTCATCCTGCGGCTGTCGCCACCCACTGGGTTAGCAGCAGGCAGGAGCGTGGAGGCTATGGCCTCTGTGGCCACCCACATTCCAATGCCTATGTTAGCATCCTTCTAGCTTTTGCTGTCACCTTTTCAAACTGTTTGGCCACCTTAAGATCATCATATACAATCATACCCAAGGCTTGCTCTTCTGTCATGCACATAAGTTTTTCACCCCCTAAACTGTACCATTCCTTCGGGTTTTTGCAGCCCATATTCTTGCATTTCTTAGCATTAAATTTTAGCTGCCAAATTTCATACCATTCTAAGTCTTTCTTCATAATATTCCCCACACCATCAGGGTGTCTATTCTATTGCAGATTTTGGTATCATCCGCAAAGAGGCAAATCTTACCTGATAGCCCTCCAGCAATATCGTTTATACAAATGTTAAAAAGAACAGGCCCAAAAACAGAACCTTGAGGCACACCACTGGTAACATCCCTTTCCTCAGAGCGATATATATTAACCACTATCCTCTGTCGTCTTCCAGTCAACCAGTTCTTGACCCAGCCCATCACTTTGGAGCCTATCCCAAGGGCACTCAGTTTATTTATTAGACGTCTGTGTGGAACACTGTCAAAATCTTTGCTAAAATCTAAATACACCACATCTAGTGCACTCACTCTATCCAATTCTCTGGTTACCCAGTCAAAGAAATTGATAAGATTTGTTTGACAAGACCTACCTCTAGTGAATCCATGTTGTCTCTGGTCCTGAAATCCACTGGATTTCAGAAACTTCACCATTCTCTGTTTTAAAAGCATTTCCATTAATTTGCTTATCACAGAAGTCAGACTTACTGGCCTGTAATTCCTACTTCTTTCTTAGCTCCACGTTTGTGTAGAGGAACCACATCTGCCCTTCTCCGGTCCTCTGGTATCACTCCTAACTCTAGAGAAGCATTCAGAAGGTCTGTCAGCGAAGCTACCAGAACTTCCCTAAGTTCCTTCAGTACCCTCGGATGTACACCTTCTGACCCCATTGCTTTGTCGAACTTTAATTTAGATAGCTCCTCAGTAACACAACCCTTTGAAAATCGATCAGGGTCTACAACTCCTCCATCCCTATTTGTGTTTGTCTTCTGTGGTCCGCTCCCGGCGCTTCAGTCATGAACACAGAACAGAAACATTTGTTAAGCAATTCAGCCTTTTCTTTATCAGCTTCTACATATTCTACTTATGAGTCTCACTTTGCACTTCTTCCTATTACTGATATATCTAAAAAAAAAAATGTCTGGTCTCCCCATTTTACCATGTCTGCTATTTTTTCTCCAATTTGTATCTTTGCTTTCCTGACTACTCGACCAGCCTCTTTTAACTTTTCTAGATATTTTTGTCTGTCTTCTTCTTTCTGCGATCTTTTGTAGTTTATGAAAGCTGACCTCTTATTCCTTACCTTCTCAGCTACTACTTCTGAGAACCAAAGTGGCCTTCTTTTCCTCTTACTTTTACTTACTTGCCTCACAAAAAAGTTTGTCACCCTTACAATAACTCTTTTCAATTTTGCCCACTGCATATCTACTCCTTCCAGACATTCCCAACTATACAACAATTCCTTGATGTAATCCCCCATCCATTCAAAGCGGAGCAGGCCAGGAATAGCCTGTTCAAAGTGATGCTGCTGCTGAACATCCACCTCTGCTGCTGCTGCTGCTTTAGGAGGCAATGGAGTATGTCAGGTCTCACAGTGAGAGAGTCAGTGGTGGTGCTGCTGCACAGGGAGATGGAAGGGAGGGAAAACTCCTGCACAGGAGGATAGAAAGCTGCTACACAGGGGAATGAGAGGGGAGGAAAGATGCTGCACATGGGGGGGAAGAGAGGAGAGATGAAGAATTTGGGTAGAGGAGAGGAAGAGGGAGAAAAAACAGAAAGGGGTGAGAGGGAGAAATCCTGCATATGGTGGAGGGGAGGGAGACATGCATGGAGAAGAGAAAGGGAGAAATGTTGGACATAGGACGGAGGGCAGGGAGAAATGGTGCATGGGGAGAGAGAAAGAAATGTTGTACATCATAATGGAGTGGAGGAAGGGAAAGATGCTGCATGGAAGGGAATAGAGAGGTTTGACCTAGGGCACAAGGCAGGGAGAGATGGTAAACAGTGGGGAAAGAAACTAATGTTGGATATGTCATTGGAAGGTAGAAAAAAATAATTTTATTTTCTATTTTTTTATTACAATATGTCAGATTTGAAATGTGTATCCTGCTAGAGTGAGCATGAACTAAGACCTAACAGAGAGAGGAAAAGTCTTTTTTGTTTTGTTTACACCACAGCGCCAGTGTGGGGTTGGAGAGGGAAAAGGAGGGTAGGTGGAAAAGCTACAAAATAAACCCACCAGGACATTTGAAAAAAAACAAACAAACCAAAAAAAACGCATGATTGGGCAGGAAAAGTGAATCGAATCAAATTGAAAAATCGACTCAAGCCAAATTGAATCAAAATTTTTTCCCTTGAATCAGACAGCACTATACAGAACCAGTCAAAAGATATCGGTAATACTGCAGCCTAGTCTGATTTGAAATAACTTTTTAGTCAGACTGAGCAATCCATGTTCTGTCAGTGCAGCTGTTAAACACCTTTTTTAAACTGTGCTTGTTTAATAATGACTCATAAGCACATGGATGATAGTCATTTTCCAAATTTAGTTTTACTAAAAGCAAAGTGGATTGAATGGTAGAGCAATAAAGTTATTGGGATAAAAATGTTAACATTCATTGTAGTTATGATGTAACAGGATCTGTTTATACCTTCTCAGTGCTATGCTTCATATGTATGTACAAGAGGTGCTTGGGATTTAAAATATGGCTTTATTTAGTTCAAATCAATAGTAACTCAGATCAACTAACAATTTTAAGTAAGGTCATATTAAAGAAATAGGTAGAAACTTACAATCTCTGTATCTCAGTAAGATGTTATATTTAATGTTTCCACACAGTCAATACTACATATTTACTCTAGCTTACCCCTAGTTTAGTGAATGGACTTGAACTTTGCTAGTTGCTGTCAGGCTAGTACTGCTCCAAAAAGAGTCTGATTTAAAACAGAATTTCACTGTAGCTGCATTTCTGATGCTCTCTCAGTTTGAACAGAAATTTCTCACCTCTGCCCAAGAAGAGATTGTCATTCTCCCCACTTCCTGGCAAGGCATCCTTCTCCATGGCACATCTTCCCAGTCCCTCTGCAGGGCTGGAGGCTATCAATTCTCTCAAACATTCTGTCATGTTCTCACTTTCTCATTCTGGCTCTCACTCATACTCAACTCCCACATTCTCATTCTGCTAATATCCAGGAAATCTATTGTTATATAGGATTTGTCTTCATAGCCATTAATAGTAAGATCTGTCATTGGCTGTTGACAGGCTAACATGGAAGTAATGGAGCTTGGCAATTCATAATTGCTCCAGCTTAATGAGGATTAAGCCATGGGAATTGGACCTATGATGCAAAGGCCTAGTCAGCGTAAGCATACATAACCCATTCTCTGATAGACCCATCAAAGGGGAATCTCAGCAGACCTGTCCTCTGACCACCTTCGTGGATGTGCATAATTGTCCCAGATAATCATGACCTACATGACCTTCTATCACAGTTTTTTCCATCCAATGATCTCACCTAGAATAAACAATCCAGCTCCATGTTGCAATGTTTTTCAATATACCAGCTTGAATCAATAATGCTGACAGCTTAATTCTCTTTTTAAAAAATACAGTTCAGGCCTGGTCTCAACAGTTTTGTAGCAAAACCCAAGTTTAACCTAACTTCCCTATAAACCAGTGGTTTCAAACTCAAACCCTTTGCAGGGCCACATTTTGGATTTGTAGGTACTTGGAGGGCCGCAGAAAAAGTAGTTAATGGCTTATTAAAGAAATGACAATTTTGCCTGAGGTAAAACTCTTTATAGTTTATAAATCTTCCCCCCCCCCCCCCCGAAGGCCTGCATGCTACCCCCCATTCTTTGCAGCGTCCTCCAGCTTCCTCCCTGGCCTCCCGGTCTTAGTTTCAGCTAATTACTGCAGCAAGGCCTACGCAGCACTTCCCTCTGCTGTGGTCCCATCCCTCCTCTGACATCAGGGGCAGGATTGCGGTAGAGGGAATGAATGCACTGCTGAGGATGACGACAGCCTGCAAGGATTGCTACAGCACCTCTCTGCAGGCTGCGGTAATTATCTGAAGGTAAGAGTGGGAGGCCAGGGGGGAAGCCGGAGGATGCTGCAAAGAGCAGGCAGCACTAGTATAGACCGCAGGCCGCAAAATGGTACCTGGCAGGCCATATGTTGTACCTGGGCCGCAAGTTTGAGACCACTGCTATAGACTATAGACCCAAAACCACTCTAAAACTGACCTTAACAATGATATTGTTACTTTTTACTTAAAAAGTATTATATTAGGCAGCAGTAAAAGCTCTGACACTCATAAAAATCTTATGAGCTTTAGAGCTAATACTGCCGCAGCCGGCGATAAAAAAGCCGACTTCATAAAAGGGGGCCTAAATTTTTTAATGTGTTCTTCACTGTACTTTTGCTTAAGTAGTAAAAGTAAAAAATAAATGTATTTTTTAACAAAGTACTTTAATTAGGTACTTTGAACAATACTGCTTACCTATTCTTAAGGTGGCTCCATTTCAGTGAGTTTCAAGTTTATTTAAAATTTACTATACCACCTACTTGAGACTTCTAGGCGGTGTACAAAAATGCTATAACAATATACCAATAAAAGTATAATTTAATCTAAAACAGACCAAGGGAAAAAAACGATTCAAGGACAAAAAACGAACAGGAACAAAAGGGAAGAGGGGATAGGAGCTCCAATTAATAGATAGAAAAGAAAACACTTAAAGGGAAAAACAGAAGGTTGAGGAAGTAATACTAAAAATTTTTTCTAAAAACTAAGTCGTCCTTAAAAAGACTGTTTAGGTTACAAAGGCATCGCGGAATAATAATGTCTTTAGCATTCCTTACATTTCATCAGTGATGTATTTTCCTGCAAGTAGAAGCACTTAAAGGAAAAAATCGTGTTCCTCATTGTACTAATATGTTTCAATGAGGGAACAGTGAGGAGATTATGTGCGGTGAGGGAGTATTTCTACGGAATCCTACCTTGTACCACCCCACTCCCTCACATATCCTTCCCCTCAGCTCAGCCTTCCCAGTTTGAGTGCTTGGCCCTAGAGGGGCAATCTTCACTAAGGGGCAAGGGCTACTATTCACTATGACACCCAGGGTCCCTTAACCTGTCCTCTGGATAGAACCAGAAACCTAGTCTGGACAGGCCACACTCCCATCACTATCACAGAAACAGGGCACAGGCCACCAATGGCCTCGAACTTTCCAGATCTTGGAAGGTACCAAACTATAGGGTCCTTTTACTAAATTACAGCAAGCGCTGGCACATGCTTACTACATGTTAAACAAGCTTAATGTGGGCCGAGTGCTGCCATCCCATGGTAAATTTGTCTGTCTGAGCAAATACACTACGCGCTAAAAATATTTTTCTTAATTATATGCAAAAGGGCATGTTAGGAGGTGGAGAGTGAGCATGACAGCACTAATCAGCATGTGAGGCCTTACCATGCACTAATTGATTAGCATGGGGTTAGCAAGTGAGCCCTTAGGTCCTTATTCTGTTAAGGGTGCCTAAATCGACTGGTGCCTTAAACAATTTCGCTGGCTTCATGTCAATCGTGCTTAGGTGCCATTAACAGAAACGTGGCTACTGGTGCTTAAGAAAAAACATAGGTGCTGGTAACGTAGGCCATGGTTGTAAAAGCCTATATTACTGGCGCTTAAGTTTTCTGGAGAATTGGGCCTAGTGGTGACTAAGGTAATTTCTGCCCCTAACCACCGGTGCCTATTTTTTAAACAATTTTTTAATTGGTAATCAAATACTGTGCCAATTAAAGCAATTAAGTTAGGTACTGGTAAGTTCAATCAAGGTGCCTATCAGCGCCTAACTTACAGCGTCTTTTAGATGTCAGTAGTGGCTCATGCAGTAGCTGTCTTTAATGGCTGCACACCAATGCCTGAAGTCATTATGCCATTGTATAGATCCATGGTGAGACCACACCTGGAGTACTGTGTGCAATTTTGGAGGCCGCATTACCGAAAAGATGTGCTGAGACTAGAGTCGGTGCAGAGAATGGCAACCCGGATGATCGCTGGTCTCAAGGATCTCCCTTACGAGGAAAGGCTGGATAAGTTACAGCTCTACTCACTCGAGGAACGCAGAGAGAGGGGAGACATGATCGAGACGTTCAAGTATCTCACGGGTCGCATCGAAGTGGAAGAAGATATCTTCCTTCTCATGGGTCCCACGGCAACCAGGGGGCACCCGTGGAAAATCAGGGGAGGGAAACTGCACAGTGACACCAGGAAATTCTTTTTCACTGAGAGAGTGGTTGACCGCTGGAATAATCTTCCACTTCAGGTCACTGAGGCCAGCAGCGTGCCTGATTTTAAGGCCAAATGGGATAGATACGTGGGATCTATTCACTGAGTTAGGTGGGGAAGGGTCATTGCGGTGGGCAGACTGGATGGGCCGTGGCCCTTATCTGCCGTCTATTTCTATGTTTCTATGTTTCAATGGCAAAATTAGCTCGTGACCATTAATTGGGAAAATGGAAAAGTCAGCCATTTTCCAGCCACAGAACAAGCGGCCTTAGCACACAGGAAAGACATGCTTAAGCGGCGTGCTAGGGCCACTTTTGCCATCACTTTAGTAAAAGGACCCCTATGTTCAGTGGTATAGTGAGGGTGAGAGGTGCCTGGGGCAGTGGCACCCCTCTCCTGAACTCTTCTCTGCCCCCCTTACCTCTGCCCACTCCTTCCCTGCCCTCTTCTGCTGCACGCTCGCCCCTCCCCTTCCCCTATATCTCAACCTGCTGCTCACACCAGCGTCAGCTCGCCCTCTGACATCACTTCCTAGGCATGGGTCCAGGAAATGACATCAGAGGAAGAGCCGATTCTGGCGCGAGTAGCAGGTTAGGGTACGAGGGAAGGGAAAGGGCACACGCATGTGGTAGTCGGGGGCAGGGAAGGAGCAGAAGGCAGAGAGGAGGACCGGTGCCACCCCCCCGCCCACCCACTTACTACTCCACTGCCTATGTTTTAATTGCAGAGTTCCTTGAAAGTGTTCTAAAACTAGTATTGCTTTTGTGCTTTGGCTGCTTACTGAGAAAGCAAGATGATGAATAAACATGTCATTTAACATACTGCAGCTGCGTGAACGACCTATTGCCACAGTCTTTTAGAAATGTAACAGTGGCTCATTTTAGATGACTTTTGTAATTGGTTCTAAATACAGAGAGGGTTAGATGGATTGTCACCAAACTGCGAGGAGGCCTGGCTGTCCTTTCATCCTGCCCCAGTCTAAAGGTAGGCCACATGGACCCCTGTTTACCTTGCCTGGACTGAGACAGATGTTATTAGCCTGGCTGGAGAAGAAGGAAAAATCATTCACAGAGATGTGAGAGAAAAATCAAAAAATGAAGGAATGAGGGAGTTGCTTTAAGCATGGCAAGAGGGAAGCAGGAATTGAGGTTGCATTAAAAAATAAATCTGAAACCATTGTGATCCTGATAGCCCAGTTATTACATTATTTAATACAAAATTATGTTTCACAGAAGAATTAGTTGAGAAACAAAAGTTAACAAATATATAAAAAAGATTTAACAAAATGGGGGGAAAGTCACTTGGTACAGAATATAATTATTTCAGAAGGAATTCTTATTGATTGTTGGAATCTTTCCAGAATGTTAAAGATATCAGAGGTTTCAGAGGAAAAGTAGTTTTCAGACCAATTATCACTGACTGACTAATTTTGTTTCTTAGGATTCTTGTACCCTCATAATTTATTTTATTTTTTGGATTTAGCTGAACATTTAGAATTATATTCATGTACAGAATGTGCTTCCCTATCCCCTGAGGGCTTACACCATATTAAGCCTATTTTCTAGCCTGGCGTAAATTATCACATTGTTGAGCTATTTTACTACATGAAAATTTACCACAGGTTAATGAATCCTGCAGTAAATGCTTGAATTGCTGGAGTTGGAAATATCACAATTCCCAGTGAAGCAATGCACAGAAAAGGGCTAGCTTGATTTGGGAAAAATTTGCCCTCTTCCCCTATGATCTCTGTATAAATTGTTTCTGCACCCTATCCCAGCCTCCCCCCACCTTTCCTGATACTTTTGTAAAAATGTTCTGCCCCAGCCCTCCCATCACCCTATTAAAAGTAAGTTTTTATCCCCAAACCCCGCCTCACCACATATCTTTTGTTCCTGAGTGTTTACTGGGGACAAAAATAATCCCTGGCCACTCCTGCATGGCCACTTTTTTTCCCAAAATGGTGATCATCTTCTGGTAATCTCACAATACTACCACTAAGAGTCAGATGGCACCATTTTGTAAGAGGCAGTGACCAGGCAGAAATGACTAGGATTGCTCAGGAGAGTAAAGGGGTGTTCCAACATGAATCTACTCATGGAAAAAGGTGAACAGAAGCAATGATATTTGTAATTTGTTATATCCAGTCCAGTACTTGGAGAACTTTACTGAATTTTACTGCATAGATCAAGAGAGCGAAATCAGCAAAGGACAGTAAAACCCATCTGAACAATTTTATAACTAGGGTCAAATTTTGTGACCTTTTATTACTATTCTGAGAGACTGAGTGCTTATAGACTTATACTTAACCAGTTTCATTAAATTATTCTTACTAATGCAACTAATCATTCTCACAGAACAGTGTGTTCCTTCTGGTGTCCCTAAAGTGGTCCTAGATTTCTTGTTCCCGATTTCCTCCATTTCTCCCTGACCGTTCCTTAATTCTCTACACCTCTTCTGCCCTCTGCACAGCACTTCATTCAGGACACCTTGGAATCTATGAACTGAAACCCCTTCTCAGCCTGGTCCCTCATGTTTCTTCCCTCATGGTTCCATTCCCTGTGTATTTGAATTAAGACACTAACAATTGCCAATAACATAGTCCTGTTCCAACCTTCCAGGTTTTTAAATCTTTTCTTTCTTTCTTTTTTATTTTCTTCATTTGCTTGGGCTCTTCTCAGTGTCTTGCATCGTTCTTTATTCTTTTATTCAGTTCAGGGACTGTTTAAACCAAAAAGATAAGGTAATACAGGCATTATATTGGATTTTAATGCCAAATGTACCAAACTAATGATATGCAAGGCTACAGCAACATATGCTCTGCTCGGCATTTGGAAAGTTGGAATTATAAATTTTACTTCTATGCAGAAGACATTCAATTACTTGTTTTTGCACAAGACAATCAATCTCAAGTGATGTTCGATTTGAATTGTAAATTGATACTGTTAGAAAACTGGTTGAAAGACCATGAGTTGATTTTAAATGTTGACAAATCTGTCCATATGTGTCTGTCTTGCAAATTTAGACCACTTGATACTTAACCAGTAATGCAGAGTAAATGGATCCCATCCAAAGATGAAATTAGGGATGGGCCCCAAATTGATGGACTGGATCAGAAACTGGGTAAGTGGAAGACGACAGAGGGTAGTGATCAATGGAGATCACTCTGAGAAAAGGGATGTTGACAGTGGTTTGCCACCAAAGAACAAAGGAGAAAACTGTGGAGATAATGTCCATGATGCAGAGTTTGCCTCAAGGTACAGATGTTGGAACAGGGGGAGGGGGCACGGGGGCCATGGCCCTCCAAAAATTGGTGATAGGAAGTTATATAACTTCCTACTGCCTTCTGTGTAGTATACATTTGCTCTTTGTCTCTTCAAAGCTCGCTGGCAGCGCTCCCTACACACTTCTGATGGCTGACTCAGAAGCCTTCCCTCTATCTCAAAACACATCAGAGACTTCCCTCTGATGCACTTTGCATCAGAGGGAAGGCTTCAGGGTTAGCCACCACCAGTGTGTAGGGAGTGCTGTTGGCACTGGAGAGGGGAAGAAATGCTACATGGGCTGTGGGGGAATGTGGGAACGGAGAGGAAGATGCTGCATGGACTGGGAAGGAGTGGGAAGGGAGGTAAAGAGATGCTGCACAGGCTAGGGAGTGGAAAAGGAGAGGAGGGAAGGAGGAATGCAGGCCTAGTGGCCAAAATCCTCTCTGAACATAAGAGCTCCAGTGAAGGGATATTCAGCCTAGTCCTTTGGGTAGGCAGTGCCAGGATTGTGACACCCATTAATAAAGATTCTTTGGAGCAACTCACATTTCCATGGTTATATAGAAACATAGAAATAGACGGCAGATAAGTGCCACGGCCCATCTAGTCTGCCCACCGCAATGACCCTTCCCCACCTAACTCAGTGAATAGATCCCACGTGTCTATCCCATTTGGCCTTAAAATCAGGCACGCTGCTGGCCTCAGTGACCTGAAGTGGAAGATTATTCCAGCGGTCAACCACTCTTTCAGTGAAAAAGAATTTCCTGGTGTCACTGTGCAGTTTCCCTCCCCTGATTTTCCACGGGTGCCCCCTGGTTGCCGTGGGACCCTTGAGAAGGAAGATATCTTCTTCCACTTCGATGCGACCCGTGAGATACTTGAACGTCTCGATCATGTCTCCCCTCTCTCTGTTTTTCTTAGTTCCATCCCTACTTTTTATTGGTGGGGGGAGGTTGTAGAGAAAAGCATTTGGGAGGGGGCTGTCCCAAACATTGTTTATAATCCATTATCAGTAATAAAAGAAATATTTTAGTAGCATGACAATTTTCATTTTTCAGGTGTCATTTGTGCCTTTTTGAGTTAATTAGATAAGGAATGGTACAGCTGAATGAAATATTGTAAACTAGTAGAATCTAAAGGAGGAAAGGGCTTTATTATTCCCTGTTGGGCTACTCTCCAGATTTCTAACCAGAGAGAGAGTGAGGAATTTTTTTAAAAGATGGGAATCAGGATGTGTGGAAACCATTGACAAGATATTGTACGGAGTAACTGAAAATGTTTCCCTTAAATATATCAGTTCAAATGGATAGGGTGGGGATTATGGTACTGATGTGTATTTATATGACTATTGGTTATGTGGTAGGGAGGGGGGAGGGATAAGAAGTTATGTAATAAATAAATGATAGAATGTAAGTGATATCTGTATTGTTAATGTGACTGAATATATACTTACACTTTATGTAATTTTGAAAATGAATAAAAAATTTGAAAAAAAAAAAAAGATGGGAATCCTTAAATTAGGAGGTATGGAGCCGTTATCTTGAGTTGGAAACCTTAACTTATCTACCTGTGACCTAGAAGTTGTTTGCTTCTTTCTAAGCTCTAGTCTTGTTACAAAAGTAAAAATCTTTTTGTACACCTATTTACCTGTTATCAAAACATTGTCAAATATGGTGCCGGCAAACTGCTGGATATGCACATGCGCTTAATACTCAAGGTTTGATGACGTCACTGATTGACCTCACCTAAGCTCTAGCCTTGTAACAAAAATAAAAATCTTTTTGTACACCTATTTACCTATGTTATCAAAACATTGTTTGTTTGTTAGAAAAAAACATACCAATCGATGGCACTATTGAGACCTGCTGGTTTCACTGTGTTTAAAGAAATCTAAAAGACACAGTGGCGTACCTAGGGGGGGGCGGGGGGGGGGGCGGGCCGCCCCGGGTACCAGCCCTGAGGGGGTGTTCCCGGCCTTGCCGCTCAGTCCCCCCCCACGCCCGAAGGACCGCTCGCCCCACTGACCTTCCAGCACACCTATGAAGCAGCCCGCAGCAGGATTGCGACGTCAGCAATCCCTCAGCTGCTTGGGCGCTGCTTCCTGCGCCGCGGTCCCGTTCCTCCTCTGACGTCAGAGGAGGGGGCGGGACCGCGGCGCAGGAAGCAGCGCCCAAGCAGCTGAGGGATTGCTGACGTCGCAATCCTGCTGCGGGCTGCTTCATAGGTGTGCTGGAAGGTCAGTGGGGCGAGCGGTCCTTCGGGCGTGGGGGGGGGGGGCAGTAGCTTAAGGTAGCCCGGCGCAGGAAGCAGCTCCTAAGCAGCGCAAAGATAGCTGACGTCGCGATCCTGCTGCGGCTGCTTCATAGGTAGTGCGGGGAGGCCAGGGGGGCGAATGGTCCTTTGGGGTGGGTCGGGGCATCAGGCCTTCAGGGTGGGGCGGGCAGGCAGACTTTCAAGGGGGAGGGGGGTGACAGGCAGGCAGGCAGGCCTTCAAGGGGGGGTGCAGGTCTTCGGGGGGGGGGGGGGGGCAGGCCTTCAAGGGGGGGACAGGCAGGCAGGCCTTCAAGGGGGGGACAGGCCTACAAGGGAGTGGGACAGGCCTTCAAGGGGGTGCAGGCCTTTGGGGGGGTGCCAACCTTCAAGGGGGGGTGCAGGCCTTCAAGGGGGGGGACAGGCCTTCAAGGGGGGACAAGCAGGCAGGCCTTCAAGGGGGGGGACAGGCCTACAAGGGGGTGGGACAGGCCTTCAAGGGGGTGCAGGCCTTTGGGGGGGTGCCAACCTTCAAGGGGGGGTGCAGGCCTTCAGGGGGGGGGACAGGCCTTCAAGGGGGGACAAGCAGGCAGGCCTTCAAGGGGGGGACAGGCCTACAAGGGGGTGGGACAGGCCTTCAAGGGGGTGCAGGCCTTTGGGGGGGTGCCAACCTTCAAGGGGGGGGTGCAGGCCTTCAAGGGGGGGTGCAGGCCTTCAAGGGGGGGGCAGGCCTTCAAGGGGGGGGGGACAGGCCTTCGGGGGTGCAGGCCTTCGGGGTGGGTGCAGGCATTCGGGGTGGGTGCAGGCCTTCGGGATGGGTGCAGGCCTTCAGGGGGGGACAGACCTTCGGGTGGGGGGTACAATCCTTCGGGGAGGGTGCAGGCCTTCAGGGGTGGGGTTTAGGCGTTCAGGGGGGGACAGACCTTCGGGTGGGAGGTAAAGTCCTTCGGGGGGTGCAGGTCTTCAGGGGTGGGGTGTAGCCCTTCTGAGGGGGGACAGACCTTCGGGGGAGGGGGGTCCTGGTGTAAAAGTACACAGAGGGAGAGAGGGAAGGGGGGGTTCAAAGATATGTGCATATGCCAGACTTTGGGGGTTAGAAATAATGGGTCTAAAAACAGAGGAGTGGGAGAGAGATGGTGCATAATGGGATTTAGGGAGGGAAGGAACAGAAAGGGAGAGAACTTGGAAACAGGGGATGGTGTGGAGGGGGGATAGAGATACTGGATAGGAGGATAGTTGGGAACAGAAAGGGAGAGATGGTGGATCCTGGGGTGGTGGGGAGTTGAGAAAAGGTGAATCTGTGGATGGAGACAAAAAAAAGGAAAGATGCCAGATCTCCGGGAGAGGGAAGGGAAACGGAAGGGGAGAACAGAGATGGCAGACGGATGGTTAGCACGGAGAAAGGAGACCCTGGCAAGCAAGACAACAAGAGCCTGGGACCAACAAGATTTGAATATTGATCAGAGAACAAAAGGTAGAAAAAATAATTTTATTTTCTGTTTTGTGATTACAATATGTTAGATTTGAAAAGTGTACATGAGACAGCTTGAAAAGGGAACTTTTCTATTTTTGTGAATGGCAAGGCTGAGTTCAGTTAAAATATATGCTTTATAAGAAAATATAATAATGTGTTTTATAAAGTTTATAAGCATTGCTGGCAGGTGAGGTGAGGTGAGGTGAGGTGTTCCTAGTGTTGGTGGTGGTGGTAGCATGTCAGTGTGTTGAGAGGAAGAGGTAGTCTGGGAAATTCTGCTGAGCAAACTCTGGGCCCATTTCCACCCCCAGTTAGTCCACTCCACTCAACTGGTTCACACACTGAGTGGGTCTTTGGGTGTTATTTCTGGGTAGTTGTTTTAGAATCTCTTCCAGTGGTTTGTCAGTATCTCCTTCTGGTCCAAGGAAGGAAACTTTGTCAACCTTAGCATTGACCTTCAGAATATGTTTGTAACAGCGCTGCTTGTGTGGCATTAGGCTATGTAGTGATCGAAAGAAAAAAACAGACCTTTGCACATTTTTGCACTATATGGTGGGTGTATGAGGAGATTCATTTCCTGCACAGTTAAGTCCATGTGAAGTTACCTTGTGCTGTATTTGACATCTAGCAAGGTCTCTGTTTGGAAGGAAAGATCTAAGCTTAAAAATGAAGTGGCCAGAAGTTATGTTAAAAGTAGATAGCGTAGCTGGTTTTAAGAAAGGTTTGGACAAATTCCTGGAGGAAAAGTCCATTGTCTGTTATTAAGACATGGGGGAAGTGTCTGCTTGCCCTGGTTCGGTAGCATGGAATGTTGCTACTCTTTGGGTTTTGACCAGGTATTAGTATCCTGGATTGGCTACCATGAGAATGGGCTACTGGGCATGATGGACCATTGGTGTGACCCAGTTAGGCTATTCTTATGTTATGTTCTCATCTGTAGGGGCCTTTGTTTTCACTTCTTATTTTAATGTATTTTTTTCCTGGGAACTTATCAGTGTTTTTTTTATAATGGGAACAAAAATGGAAGAGAATTAATGTGTGTGGAATGGGGGGGTAACTAATTTCTTCAGCTAAATAATTCAATCCACTTCAAACAGACATAGGAGAACTTGTGCACCATTCACACACCCTCCAACCAAAAACGTCAAAAGAAAAAAACTGTTCGACAACCTCCTAGCCATTCGAGCTGCAACACTTGACCCCCAACTCTACAACCTATTGACCTCGACCACAAACTACAAAACCTTAAAAAAAGAAATAAAAACCCTTCTATTAAAAAAACACATAAAACCAAACTAACATAATCAGAACTGTCCCAAGCATCACCTGCAACTACTCCATATGTACTTCTGATGTCATGACAATTCAGACATAATTTATGTTATGTTATGTTTGGAATAATGGTTACATAAATGAGGTTCAATAAAAGAAAATTTTCTGTGGGAGCATTTGTTGGAACTTCTGTTATCCTGATTTCTTCTATCTGTGGGCTTTCTTTAGCTAACCTACTTATCTGGGGCTTTCCACTTCTGCAGCTGCCCTTTTCACGGTCCACTTTGCGCTTGCACTCTCTGGGGAGGGGGGGTTGGGTCTGGGCTTGGTGGGGTAGGTGTGTCTGGTAGTTTTGTCTGGGTGGTGGCTGGGTGTTTCTTGGGTGCTTGTTGTGCGGATTGGTGTGTCTGGTGAGCGGTCTGGGTGTTGTTGCTTGTGGGGGTTTTTTTCATTATAAAATATGGCTGAGGGTCTAGTCCGGCTTATTATTCTTGTGGGTTCTGGGGTGGGATTTGTTTGCTTGCCCCAAGTTTTGGCCTTTTGTTGTGTATTGCTATGCCTCTCATTGGCAATTTTCTCTTGGGAGAGGCTTGTTCATGCTTGTTGTTGCTGTTACTCTCATTCTGTGTTCTTTTTGATAATGTATAAGTTTCTGTACAGACCATGGTTGCTTGTCTGGACCTTTTGCCATTCTCAATAAAAATACTTTGAAAAAAAAAAAAAAAAAAAAAAAAGAAAATTTTCACTGCCTGTTTCTATTCTGACCATTTATTCCATTTCATGGTTATTGCAAAAAAAAAAAAAAAAAATTTTACATGAGGGGGGGGGGGGGGGGTGTCAAAAAATGATGGGCCCCGGGTGCCACATACCCTAGGTACGCCACTGAAAAGACATTTTGAGCCCTGCGATGACATTACATCAGCACCCCCAAGACGACAATATGCTACCCAAAGGGTTTTTTTAAATGTGGGAAATGTAGTTTCTGTGAAGTAACCATGCCAACAAAAGGATTCATCAATCCTGCTAATGGCAAAAGGTATACTATTCGACATTTTCTGACATGTAACACTGATCCTATAGTGGAACACTGTGTTCAATTGAAACATAAGTTCACTGATCTTAAATGCTTCTGCATAGATAGAGTTGAGTCTCAGATAAAAGGAGGAGACAAACAGAGGCAATTGCATCAAAAAGAAGGTCAGTGGATTTTTTCTTTAAACACAGTGAAACCAGCAGGTCTCAATAGTGCCATCGATTGGTATGCTTTTTTCTAACAAACAAACAATGTTTTGATAACATAGGTAAATAGGTGTACAAAAAGATTTTTACTTTTGTTACAAGACTAGAGCTTAGGTGAGGTCAATCAGTGACGTCATCAAACCTTGAGTATTAAGCGCATGTGCATATCCGGCAGTTTGCCGGCGCCATTTTTGATCTGCAAAGTGCAGGCTAAGCTGTTCACAGTGAGTACCGTCATGTATTTTAAGAATTTTTCACTTGGCTGGTAAGATGAGAATATTGTAGATTGTAGTATTAAATGTTTTGTTCTCTCTTACAGCCTGAACTTATCGACCCCTGAAGAAGCCTTAACAGGCGAAACGGGTCCCGTCGGGCCTTTTTGTTCAGAGGCTGGGCGTTCTTGCTAAAAACTTAAGCGACCAGAAAAAAAAATAAGTGTCGCTAGTTATTTATTTGTATTTTCACTGCACATTTGATAGAGTGTAAAGAGAGAGACATTATCCGCTCTTAAAATATATGAAAACCCAATGAAAGATAAACTGCATACCTGCCGATAGCTGTTTCAATGAATACATTGAGCAGTGCAGGATTCTGAGGGTTTCATATTTAAATAGAAAAAATTACTCCACTTGGATTGTTTCAGTCAAATGTATTACAAGTTCGATTTTTGTTTTTCCTTACTATCCTACCTAGATTACTGCAACTCCCTCTACTATGGTGCCATAGAGAAAGAACTAAAGCACCTGCAAAATTCAACGGCAAGGCTGATCTTTCACTCCCACCATTTTGAGAGGGCTAGCCCATTGCTATTCAAACTACTCTGGCTGCCTATGAAAAAAAATAATACATTATAAGTTAACCTGTATGATTCACAAGTCCATCTTCAGAGAAAACTCCAGTAGACTAGTAGCCAGCATTTAAGTCTCACACACCTTCCTTAATTCAAGTCCATGCAGTGATTTAAGATACCATTTCCATCCTCTCAAGGAGTACATTGGAAGACCCCCCAATTCGAGTTTCACAAATTGGAGCTTCTTCAGGAGGGGACACTGCTTGTCAAGAGGGTCTGCTACTTTCCTGCTGGAGTAGTCTGCCTTCAACCATATTCAAAGAAGGTCTGAGAGTATGTGTGAGTTTCACGAATTGGCTGGTTTAGGGAAATGTGAGACAGTGTTAATTAAAGTTATATTATCACAAGATCGAAGCAGATGTTGGATGAGTCACAGCTTCACCATCGCTAAAGATAAGTAATAGGCAGATACCTTAGAGTATATGATTTATTTCAATATGCAGTGGTATGAGATAGTGAACAGCTGTGATGGTCTCATTAACAACCTGTTCCATGTGTATCACTAAAGGTTGGTTGTTGGGTCTGAGCTTTTCACATACACATATTTATGTATGTATGGATATTTATTAGAATAAAAAGATAAGGTGATTATAAATCTGTGATAATCTTAAGATGGCCATACAGGTTGAAAAGGTGATGGCGAAAGCTAGAAGGATGTTTGGATGCATAGGGAGAGGAATAGCTAACAAGAAAAAGGAAGCATTGATACCCCTGTATAAGACTCTGGTGAGACCTCATTTAGAATATTGTATATAATTCTGGAGACTGCACTTTCAAAAAGATATAAACAGGATGGAGTTGGTCCAGAGGAAGGCTACTAAAATGGTTGGTAGTCTAAATGATAAGGCATATGGGGACAGACTTAAAGATCTCAATATTTATACTTTGGAGGAAAGGTGGGAGAGATGTTTAAATACCTACATGCCATAAATACGTATGAGGCGAGTCTCTTTCAATTGAAAGGAAACTCTAGAATGAAAGGGCATGGGATGAAGCTAGAGGTAATAGGCTCAGGAGTATTCTAAGGAAATATTTTTATACAGAAAGGGTGGTAGATGCGTATAATCGTCTCCTAGTAGAGGAGATGTAGACAATAACCGTGTCTGAATTCAAAAATTCATGGGACTGGCATGTGGAATCTTTCAGGGAGAAGAGGAGATAGACTTTGTTGTGGATGGGCAGAATATATGGGCCATTTGGCCTTTATCTGTTATGTTTCTAAGTTTGAAAGGTATGAAAATGAAACTAAATAAAGAAAAAACTCACAAATTTTTTACTGATACGCCACCCAGAATCACCAATGATGACACTCAAATAACACTGCATAACACTCTACTGAAATTGGAATCAGAACTGAGAATCCTAGGAATTATATTCAAGAACAACCTCTCCTGGGAGACACAAACACGAATTTAACCATGAACATATTCACAACATTGAGAAAACTGAGACGAATTTGGCATTGTTTTGACAAAAAAAAAACTTTTCAGGTCTTGGTTCAATCTCAGGTACTATCCCTCAGGATGCAAACAAAATATATAAAATAAACTACAAACCATTCAAAATATAGCAGCCAGTCTTATTTGCTCAGCAACTAAATATGACAAAGTGACATCCCTCTACCTTGAACTACACTGGCTCCCCTTTGAAGCAAGGTGTATTTTTAAACTATGTACACTGATCTTTTTAATGTTCCATGGAGAAAACACCAGACTACATGTTGAATTTAATAGAAATACCACTCAGTCACAAATACAACCTGATCAGCAACCATATAAGAATAAGATTCCCAAATCCTAGAAGAATCAAATACAAAATTATTCACTCTACAACCTTCCTATACCTGGCAGCAAAATGATGGAATCCTTTACCGGTACAGTTAAGGAACACCTCTCTCCTACCAAAACTTTTGTAAAGGCCTAGAAACCTATTTGGAAAAGATCTTACTCCCCTCCACAAACAACAGGCTACAACCAACAGAAACCAAACAAGGTACTAATTACCTCTCACATCTTGATAGATAATCAAGCTCTTACATATCCTTCACCCCATAAACCAGGAAAGTGACACTTGTACCAGAACTTGTAATGTCAAGATTACTACACCAGATGTGGTCAATCTTCTCGCCAATGAAAAACAAAAGAGGTGACCTATGGTGCTCAACCTTTTTATTCATTCAAGACCCGACACGTATGTGTTTCGGCCGTAAAGCCTGCCTCAGGGGTCTTATCCTCAATGGGAAACAATGTATTTGCAATTATCCTCTTATAGTGAAACAATCAAAATCTAAATAAACTCCTATAGGAGGGGCCTTAAACAACCTGGGCCAATCAGAGCCTCAGGCCCCTCCCTAGTGCATCCCAGGATGCACCAGGGAGGGGAAGGCACGCCATTTTGAAAAGGTGGGCCTGCTGGCCAGAGGGAGTAGGCATCTCTCCAGCCAGCCATCCTAAGCAAGGTAAGGGGAGGGGGCAGGGATCGTCGGAGGCACCTGGAGGTGTTGGGGGGGTTGTGTGGCGGTGGGAAGGAATGGGCATTTTTCCCCACTGCCGGGGGTCGGAGGGTGTGTTGCTTAGCAGCAGGACAGAGTGGCCATCTCTTCTGCTGCCGGGGAGGGGTTGTCGGGTGAGGGTCATGACGTTGGCAGTGGAAGGGAGTGGGCATCTCTCCCACTGCTGGGGGGATATTGGGGGGTGCATTGCTTGGTGGCAGGAGAGAGTGGTCATAAGAACATAAGAACATAAGAACATAAGCAGTGCCTCTGCCGGGTCAGACCAGAGGTCCATCCCGCCCAGCAGTCCACCCCCGCGGCGGCCCAACAGGTCATGACCTGCCTTAATCACTAGAAGGGGTCCCCTTGCCCCCTAGGTTTCTCATCGAAGTTCTATCTTCCCATCAATGTCCTAACCCTCCGGCCTTGCACCTGCACGACCTGGTGAGCTGTCTATACTTATGCAACACCCCAGCACCTCCCTCAGTACCCCACGATCCCCTTTTCCCTCAGGAATCTGTCCAATCCCTGTTTGAATCCCTGTAATGTACTCTGCCAGATCACTTCCTCCGGGAGCGCATTCCATTTGTCCATGACCCTTTGGGTGAAGAAAAACTTCCTTGCATTTGATTTGAACCTATCTCCCTTCAGTTTCTCTGAGTGCCCCCTCGTTCCTGTCGTCCCTTTTAGTCTGAAGAACCTGTCCCTGTCCACCCTCTCTATGCCCCTAAGTATTTTGAAGGTCTCTATCATATCCCCCCTGAGCCTCCTCTTTTCCAGAGAGAAGAGCCCCAGTTTATCCAGCCTCTCAGCATATGGGCAGTTTTCCAGCCCTCTTACCAGTTTCGTTGCCCTCCTTTGGACTCTCTCAAGAACTGCCATGTCCTTCTTGAGGTGCGGCGACCAATATTGAACGCAGTATTCCAGATGTGGGCGCACCTTCGCTCAATACAGCGGCATGATGACTTCCTGCGTCCTGGTTGATATGCCCCTCTTGATGATGCCCAGCATCCTGTTGGCTTTCTTCGAGGCTGCTGCACACTGTGCGGATGGTTTCATGGATGGATCCACTAGCACACCCAAGTCTCTCTCAAGTCCGGTGTCTTCCAGCAATCTCCCCCCCATTTTATACTCGAACAACGGGTTCTTTTTCCCTATGTGCATGACCTTGCATTTATCTACGTTAAAGCGCATTTGCCATTTGTTTGCCCAGTCCTCCAGCTTATCGAGGTCCCTTTGCAGTTCCTCACACTCCTCCCTGGTCCTAACTCTGGCACAGCTTGGTATCGTCTGCAAATTTTATAACCTCACACTTTGCCTCCGTTTCCAGGTCATTGATAAATATGTTGAAGAGTAGTGGCCCCAGCACCGATCCCTACGGCACACTGCTCGTGACTCCCCGCCAGTCAGAATATTGGCCCTTTACTCCGACCCTCTGTAGTCTACCTGACAGCCAGTGCTTGATCCATCTGTGTACATCCCCGCCCACCCCGTGGTTCCACAGCTTCCTAAGCAGCCTTTCATGTGGCTTTCATCTCTCCTGCTGCTGGTGGTTGTTGGGTTGCTTATCTTCGGTGGTTCAATTTCTGGGGGGGGGGGGGGGGTGTTGCATTTATTCTGCGCACGTGCCTATTGCTATCACCAGCGATGGGTACATGCAAATATAGTGAACCTTTGCTACTCTTTACCAACCTCATCTTCATGAGTGTTTTGGGGAGAATGACTCGCTTTTTTAAAATCGCTATAATAACGGCTGTGAAAGTGGCCCATCAGTTTTTAATGCAAATTTTTGGGAATGTAGCCCTGAATATCTAACTCATTTTAAAGGGAGCTTGCATCATATTAATAGAGTCCTGACCAGTAGAAATTAGGAAGGGGGTTAGAAGAGCAGTGATGGCTTGTGCTGACAAGTCTTTTACTAGTGTGAACTCCCACTCTTTCATTTGCAAATATGGCTTCCTGGTGAGAACATTCTGTCTCACCATTGCCAAGAAGCTCTTCTCATCTCTTTGGGAAACTGAGGTGAAAATTTGATCTAGCAAAGTTTTTGAGTGCTAAAAAAATCTGTTGCTATGTTTTCAATGTGGAAGATATGCACCAGACCCATCTGTCCTTTCATCTTTGGATACTGGGGTTTAAATTTGAGCTGGATTGTTGTTTTTTTTTTTGTTGGGGTTTTTTTTTGCTAAAGTGAACTTTCTGGAAGGGCTGACCTGGGAGTAGGTTATTTGAGAGATTAGGTTATGGAGTCTTAGCTGTGCCAATCAAATTCTTTGGGTTTTATTTTATTTTAAACGAGTTTATTTGGGTACTCCTGATATAGGAGAGAATATATTTGTGGTGCAGCAGCTCAATCAGGAAGATAAAAAGAAGCCTGTAAGGCAGTGGTTCTTAACCTTGTTGGAGGTACTGAACCCCACCAGTTTCATATGCGTGTTCACCGAACCTTTCTTTATTGGGAAAATAAAATATGATTTTTACAAATTCAAAACATAGGTATACAGTGAGGGAAAAAATAATATCAATTTTGAAAACCAAAAAGTTCTCCTATATTTCGAATAATAATGCAATTAGGACGCTGACTCCCATCACGTTCCGACCACTTTCGTATTTTGCTCGACATAGTTAGTAAGGGATTAAAATATTAAGATAGGTATCACACGACGTACCATCACAACAGTTACAATTCGACTACTGTGCGCATCAAATCCCCTGCAGCACAGATAGGCCAAGCGATGTTGCGTGATCACCTGCAGCCAATTATGGACAAGCGGGGCGTATCATCACGAATCATAAGCGCTTCGGTCACGTTCAATCATCTATCAGTTAAATCACAAATTTTGATCAGGAATTGATTGATGTATATAAGGTGTTAGTTACAGATTGATAGATCAAGAAACCGAGTACACGATCAGTCTTGATCAAAATCACTGAATAACTGAACGTGACCGAAGCGCTATATGAGTCGGAGGTGTGTTTTGACCTCCGCCGAACCCACGAGACTGACTCACCGAACCCCTGGGGTTCGGTCGAACCCAGGTTAAGAACCACTGCTGTAAGGTCTTCATGTTGCAAAAGAAATCCCAGGTAGCTGTACTGAGCCAGAGTCCCTTGAGCAGCTGTGTAGGAAGTAATCAGAGTCCAGCTGCAGAGAAGGTAACCAGGTCCTGAGAGAGGCTGCAGATAAAGGTGTCCAGAGTTAAGTGAGAAGGATCAGTGGAGCAGAGTGTCTGTGCAGGAGATAACTAGAGCCCAGTTGAGAAGGAGAAAGGGGAACTTCCCTGCGAAGGCAGTGACTAGAGCTTTGCTGCAAAGATCCACTTTGTCTGGAAGAAGTCAGTCAGGGGTGAAAATCTAGCTACCAAGAGCAGACAGTTCAGTGGAAGTGAGAGAGACTGCCTGTAGAGCTACAAGTTCAGGAGAGACACACAGCTACAGTGAGTGCCCAACTCAGAGATGTGCCTAGAGCAGTGGTAGGGAACTCCGGTCCGCGAGAGCCGTATTCCATGCAAATAGATCTCATGCATATTCATTGGGGAAATCATGAAAACCCGACTGGAATACGGCTCTTGAGGACCGGAGTTCCCTACCCCTGGCCTAGAGCAACTGGACCTGAGAGATCCTGCTGAAGGAGCTGATTCTATAAAAACCAGGATTGGAAATTCTAAATGAGTACTCTGGAAAAAAATTGAGAGCATTGCTGGTTGGGACAGACAAAAATACTGTTTGCTCTCCCTACCCTTGAACCCTTTAGCCTTGCCTGAGAAAGTGGACACCCTGTGTTAAATGCATATTTACCATATCACATTACAAAAATTGTATCGCAAACCCGTTGCGGCTTTATATAAATCTTGGGTCAAACATTTAGGATAAAATGGCTCTTTGCTTTAAAAAGGTTGTTGATCCCTATACCAGAGGGTGCTTCCTTTTGCTTTTGTCTCTATGGCAGTGGTCTCAAACTGGTGGCCTGGGAGCCACATGCGGCCCGCCAGGTACTATTTTGAGGCCCTCAGTATGTTTATCATAATCACAAAAATAAAATAAAACAGTTTCTTGATCATATGTCTCTTTAGCTATAAAGTGCAATATTATTATTATTAAGACATAGCCAAAAGGAAAGATTTATAAATTATAAAGAGTTTTACCTCATGCAAAATTGTCATTTCTTTAATAAGACATTAACTATTTTTCTGAGGCCTACAAATCCAAAATATAGCCCTGCAAAGGGTTTGAGTTTGAGACCACTGCTCTATGGGATCCCATCTCTTATGGAGGAGTGCTCATCTAACCTCTTCCTTCCCTAGGCAAACAGATTCATATTACTTCATTGGCATGATAACTGTACATGTGTTACCAAAGACATACATATTGGGCTCCTTTTACGAAGGTGCGCTAGCGTTTTTAGCGCATGCACACGATTAGCGCGTGCTATAGCGTGCACTAGCCGAAAAGCTACCGCCTGCTTAAAAAGAGGCGGTAGCGGCTAAAACCACTAGTGCACCTTTCTAAAAGGAACCCACAGTGATTTTACTGTTTTTCTCTTTTTATTGTAGATTAGGTTATAGTGTACAAGGAGGTCAATAACAAGAACCATTCCCAGGTTCTGGTACTAGTTATATATTTTCCCTGACCAAATTACATTTCTTGCTTGGTGGCAGGATGTAGTATATTTTGCTGCCTAGTTGCTGTTTCTCTTCCTTTCCCCTGTATTATAAATTATTTTTCTTTGATTTTCTCTCTGTACAATACTGGGGAAAAGAGGAGAAGCAGCAGATATAGCACCAAAATGGAAATATCCAGGGGTAGTAGAGGAATAGTGGGCAAAACTGAAAGGAAAGGGGGGTAAAAAGCATGACTGCATTCTCCTACTGTTTATGGAACCCCCCTGTTACAATAAGCAGCTTTGCTTTTTCCACAATTAAGCAAAGGAGATGAAGGCACGCTGAATGGGGATTCCCAAGTTGTAGGCCATCATTTGTTACTTCTGATGTCTTTGGCAACTCATGCAGTATCGGTGATTGGTGGTCAATAGGCAAAAAGATTGTGAAACATGCCTGATTGAAGGCTAGATCTTGTATCTTTCATACTATATTTGCCACACTGTGGGGCTCACAATCAAAACCAAAATGTCTAAAAACCCGTCTAAGTCAGCACTTTGACATCCTAATAGACAGTACGTCCAAGTGCTGATAATCAAACTGACTTTCTGGACGTGCAGCAGGATTTCTTATGCATCTGAATGCCACTGTGCACCCAGAGCTGAAAAGGGCACATCTGGAGGAGTGGTCAGGGCAGTATTTAGGTTGGATGTAGGCCAACTTAGACTTAGACGTCCTGCATGGACAATCAAATGTTTTACTAGACAGCCTGGATGAAACTTAGATGTAGTGAGTTAGACCAGTGGTTCCTAACCCTGTCCTGGAGGACCACCAGGCCATTTATGGTGATATTCCATAGCAGTTGGCGACTCTCAGCGAAATATACACTTTGTTATTTCTCCACATTTTTTTGTGAAACATATTTTTCTTTCCTTTTTTACCATGGACCCCTGATGAAGGTTGTCCGAAACACGGACCGTGTTGGGTCCCTTGTTTGGTAAAAAGGTTTTTAGATATATTTTATTTATCACAATAAATTTTGCCTGCGTTTTGTACACGTCTGCAGTTTTGGTTTGTTTGCTCCTGGTTGGTTTTTTCACTGCAGACAACGTTGGACCTCCCTTCTCCTTTGGTTTTGTTGCTTTGAACCACTGAGTTAGACAATGTGAAAACAGGTATAAGTGCCAAAAAGGTATCCAAAGTGACCAGATAACCACTTCAGAGACAAAGTAAAGACCCACATAGTCCCCCAGGGTTCACTGACCCCCCTCACACCCCCACAAAGATAAGAATAAAAAAGTACATACCTGTCTCTAGAACATCAGCACCTGGTATAAGAAAGCCTAGTAGAGCTGCACACAGGTCTCTTAAATAGTCTGGGGGGTGGGCTAGTGAACCATAGAGAGAAGGACCCAGGCCCATAAGCTGCTCTAACTACTGCATTTATGCTCTAACTACTGCAAATCTCTACTCTACTGCCATTTAGGTGCCGCCGCGGCAGCTTTAAACTTAAAAATAACTCCGGCAAAGGACTAAGGGAGCCAGCCATAAACAACCAACTGCTGGGAAGGGAAGGGATGGGGGGGTTGGAGGGGGAATGCTGCTGCACAGGGATATGGAGGGGGAGGGAAATACCGCTGCTGCTGCTGCACAGAAAATTGGAGGGGGAGGGAAATACTGCTGCTGCATAGGGAAGTGGGGTGGAGGGAGGGAAATGCTACTGCACAGGGAAATGGAGGGGGAGGAAATGCTGCTGCGGCTGCTGCACAGGGAAGTAGGGGGGAGGGAAATGCTGCTGCTGAACAGGGAAGTGGGGTGGGGGGAGGGAAATGCTACTGCACAGGGAAATGGAGGGGGAGGGAATACTGCTGTGGCTGTTGCACAGGGAAGTGGGGAGGAGAGAAATGCTGCTGCTACATAGAGGGCAGGGAGACAGACAGCGGGAGGGAGAAAGACAGACAGTGGGAGGGAGAGAGACAGAAAGAAAGACAGGGGCAGGGAAAGAGACAGAAAGAATGAAAGAATGACAGACATATATTCTAGCACCCGTTAATGTAACGGGCTTAAAGACTAGTGTTAAATATTATTGTCACGTCATATTAGGTTAGCCACACTTGTATACTATGCCTACCATGCTATGTTTGCCAAGCTATGTTTGTATATATATAATACATCTGCCATTCTCTGTTTGCCACGCTTTAAATATTATATTTATTATGCTATACTAAGCTTGTATACATAAGCTGCCATCCTATGCTTTGTCATACAATGTTCGTCATGCTATGTCACAACATACCATGTTTGTCGTGTTATGTTTTACCGTGCTTTGTTATATATGTAAACTTGTAACCTGTTCTGAGCTTTCCTGAAAGGACGGGATATAAAACCAACTAACTAAATAAATAAATAAATAAATATGTGTGTGTATATTTATTTATTGGAATTTATTAACTGTCTTTTCATGAAGAGATTCACCCAAAGCAGTTTACAATACATTGAATAGTAATCAGATACTCAGATATTTTTCCTATCTGTCCCAGCAGGCTGATAATCTAACTGTGGCACCTGGGGCACTAGCGAATTCAGTGATTTGCTCAGAGTCACAAGGAACATGGTGGGATTGACCTTGCAACTTCAGCTCTAAACACTAAGGGCCATTAACGATGGTCGCTAAACTAGCTCCAACCTGTTTAGCATGGCAGTATTTTACCATGTGATTATCAGAACGGCTCACCTTGGTCTTTTCTGAGCTTCCCAGCAGCCTCTGATTCTGCCATGCAAATGTATTATAATGAGCAGTGTTATAGTAAGGGAGGGTGGGGGGTGGGGGCAAACTGCCCCAACACCATCTTGGTTGAGGCGCCGGCACCTCTCTGCTCCCCCATGACACACTCATGTCACCCGGTACCTCTTTAAATCTTCTCCAATGCGAGCAGCTTCTCAGGCCTGTTGCTCGCGCAGGCCTGGCTCCCTTCTGAAATTACTTCCGGGTTGCAAGGCCAGGAAGTGACATCAGAGGGAAATCCAACACCAGTGCGAGCAGCAGACAGGAAAAGCTGCTTGTGATGACGACGATAAAGAGGTATGGTGAGGGCGTGAGTGTGGTGTGGGAGTTGGGAAGGAGTGGGGGCAGAGAGGTGGGTCCGGGGGGGGGGCGTGCCACCGTCCCGGGCACCTACAACTCTCACTACGCCACTGACAACGAGGTCATAAATATTAAAATGGTAGTAAAATGGATTAATTAATATTTAAAGGAGCACTCCGGGTGATATTTCATCATCATTGGGTGATTCTCTAAGCGCAGCACTGGCTATTGATGACCAAAAATTACCGGCTAGTCCAGAGGTGCTGGTACTGTGAAAAGAGAAAATCAGGAATGTATTTCTAACTGTGGCTCATGATTTAAAAAAAAAAAAAAGACACCATTCACATAAAATATAGTAGTATAATTGTATAATATTTTGGGGGGGAAAAAATCTTAAAAGCACACGTCTCAGGCATGTGTATTAAAGGCGTATCTTATGCATGCTTATTGAAAGCCACTGCTTGCACCTCCCCTCCATTCTCTTCCCCTCCATCCAATAGCGCTGGCACGCCTATAATTGACACAACAGCCATATGTGACATACGCTTATGATGCTCCAATAAGGCACACCCACGATATCCATGCCTACGGCATAGCTATTTACCAGTACATGTGCATATTTACGCCTCTTTCCATGAACTATTCTGCACAGGTGTCAATCGCTATCACCAGCGACTCATCTCTTGTACATTTGGTGACCCTCCATGAACCACCACAAACCTCATTTGCATGTGCGGTTCTTCGAGAATGACTCCTCATTTTGAAATTGTTACATTTATGGCAGCAACAGTGGCCTGTCGGATTTTACCGGCGTCATTAGAGAATTCAGCCCTAAGCCATGCTCCCTCAAACAGTTGTGTCTGTGTCTAGATAGAGACCCTGAAGTGGATGACACCTTCCAGATTTTGAAAGGAGATCAGAGACAAAAATAAAGCTGACTGCTGAGAATTTCCTAGAGGCCTTGGACTAATCCTTATGTGGCAGAAAAGACAGGGAATTACAGTGTCGGAGCAGGTTGACGTTTGAAATACACACTTAGCTAAGGCCCTAGAGAAAATTGCACCATTAAAAACAAGGTCTTATGCTCCGCTCACAAAAACTCACATTGATTGTCTCCAGAACTTCAGATCTTTAAGTGCAGAGGATGGAAATTGGAAAGGAGATGCCATCAATTTTGCATGGTTGAGAACAAGCTAATCTGTACAAAACACATGACAAAGAACCTCCAAGCTTAACAACAGCCAAAAACACAATGGGCCCAATATTTTTTTTTAAAAAAGGTGGCGTTCCTAAATATATGTTTCTAAATTTGTGCCCTATTTCACCCAAACTTAGGACCTATCAGTTTTTAGCTGAAAAGTCATCTTAATTTAGGGGTTTAAAAAGTTATGCTTAAAAATGTAGGCCTGTCATTGAGGAGAGTGGAGTGGAGTGGTTAAAACTACAGTCTCAACATTCTGAGGTTGTGGGTTCAAACCCCACCCTGCCCCTTGTGACTTTGGGCAAGTCACTTAATCCTCCACTGCCCCAAGTATATTAGATAGATTGTGTGTAAACTGCTTTGAGTGTGGTTGTATAACTGCAAAAAGGCAGTATACAAGTCCCTTTCCCTTTCATTCATTTGCCCACATTTATGAGTCTAATTTATGAGCCTAACTATTGTCTGTAGATAAAGTAGTTTCCCTCCCATTTGGTAGCCAATAGACAGCCAGGGATCTAGTGAATTATTTTCAGCTTAAGATAAAGGATCATAGACAGTTAGATCATAGTTCTGTTTCTGCTTTAGATTATTAAAGACCATTTAACTAAGATGAATTAGACACTAAGGTGCATGTAACACAGCTTAAAAAGGTTTTTATAACAAAAAAACATCATTGACTCCCTAAATTGCTCACCCTCACCTTCAAGTTGTGTTGCCAAATGACATTGTGTTAAACTGCTATAAAAAAAGTTGCCCTCCTTGAAGAAATATATGTATTTCTGGGAACTGCATTATAATCTGGTTTTGCGTCTCTCTATATATCAGTGACTTTTCAGCTTGGGAGCCTTTCTGGAATACCATGACTCTGTTGGCGCATAGTTGTCTCTTGAATTGTGTTACTACTTTCCAGTCTGTTTTGCATGTTATACTTTGTTGGAGATGGGGATTCCGGGGGGGTGGCGGGGGGGGGGGGAGTTGGGGGTTTTATAGATTTATAGACTACATTTTGATAACTGTTAGATTTGAGCCTTGTGTTGCTCACCTGTACAAGCTGTATTTTTTTATATTTTGGCTCCATAAAAATCATTTGAATAATAATCATATAATTGCAACCCTCATTATCAAATCTATTAATTAACTCAATAAATAGATGCTACCCATAGCATTCTGACCCTCCTTACTATTCATGTTACAGTGTTCATTCCACAATACAAAGGTTTTCAATAAAAAGGCATGTTTTCAATAGCTTTCAAAACACCCAAGTAACTTTCCATCAATTGCAATTTGTATTTGAAGATATGAAGGGTTACGTTTGAAGTTTCAAGTTTATTTAAATATTTGCTATCTAACCCTACACGGGAGTATCTGAGCAACTTAGGGGCTGTAAAAAAAGAAAAAAAGGATGGGAGGGCAAAATGAGACATGAGAGTTACGGTAGGGAGAAAGGGTGGATCTACAATATTAAAGAGAAAGATGGGGGGAGGGAGACATAAGGATGGTTGTGTAATCAGTTTTCGTGATCAGCAGTACCAGTCTCGCATATTAGATCTCTGAAGGAGAAGTTTTTCAAAGTGGACTTGAACTTTGTGAAGAATGCAGCCTGATATAGTTGCGTTCCAGAGCTCTGGTCCCTGAACAGCGATGGGGCTACAAGACTTTTCTGCTGAGATGATCATAATGTTCTAGAAGGGCCAAGGTCAAAAGGAGCAGCAGAATCTCCTGCACATTATTTATTTATTTATTCATTCAGTTTTTTATACCATTCTCCCAGAGGGAGGGATGTTATTGAATGAGAGTACCCAAGAAAGGGACTTGGGGGTAATGGTGGACATGACAATGAAGCCGACGGCACAGTGCGCAGCGGTCGCTAAGAGAGCGAATAGAATGCTAGGAATAATCAAGAAGGGTATTGCAACCAGAACGAAAGAAGTTATTCTTCCATTGTATCGGGCGATGGTGTGTCCGCATCTGGAGTACTGCGTCCAATATTGGTCGCCGTACCTTAAGAAGGACATGGCATTACTCGAGAGGGTTCATAGGAGAGTGACACGTCTGATAAAGGGGATGGAAAACCTTTCATACGCTGAGAGATTGGAAAAACTGGGTCTCTTTTCCCTGGAGAAGAGGAGACTTAGAGGGGATATGATAAAGACTTACAAGATCATGAAGGGCATAGAGAGAGTAGAGAGGGACAGATTCTTCAAACTTTCGAATAATAAAAGAACAAGAGGGCATTCGGAAAAGTTGAAAGGGGACAGATTCAAAACAAATGCTAGGAAGTTCTTCTTTACCCAACGTGTGGTGGACACCTGGAATGCGCTTCCAGAGAGCGTAATAGGGCAGAGTACGATACTGGGGGTTCAAGAAAGGATTGGACAATTTCCTGCTGGAAAAGGGGATAGAGGGGTATAGATAGAGGATTACTGCACAGGTCCTGGACCTGTTGGGCTGCCGCGTGAGTGGACTGCTGGGCACGATGGACCTCTGGTCTGACCCAGCAGAGGCATTGCTTATGTTCTTATGTTCTTAGGAGCTCAGTACGGTTTACAAGAATTTATTCAGATATTCAAGCATTTTTCCCTGTCTGTTCCGGTGGGCTCACAAGCTATCTAATACAGCTGGGGCATTGGTGGAGCAAGTGACCAGCTCAGAGTCACAAGGAGCAGCGCGTGTCAGAACCCACAATCCCAGAGTGCTGAAATTATAGAAATAAAGGGCTCCTTTTACGAAGGCACGCTAGGCCCTTGACACGCGGAATAGCGCACGCTAGCTGCTACCGCCTCCTCTTGAGCAGGCGGTAGTTTTTCGGCTAGTGCCTGCTATAGCACACACTAATCCGGTGCGTGTGCTAAAAACGCTAGCGCACCTTCGTAAAAGGAGCCCAAAGATTAATAAGAATATATCAACAACAGCAAAAACAAAACAGAAAATAAGATCATGCTATTTATTGATTAACAACACATTTTTCGGGGGGGGGGGGGAGTTGTTTTTATTTATTAACCTTTATTTCTATCCTTTCAAGTGAAGCAACACAACATATCCCTTTATCCGTTATAATGTACTGTATGTCGACACAGGAGTGACTTTATCTCAGTGTTGCAGTAACTGTGCAGCTTTTTTAAAATTCAAAATGGTATTTTAAAGGAGTGTGAATTTTCCATGGCAGCCGAAAGGAAGAGGTTGGGAGAGAATGAGGGGCGGGGACACCGTGAAATATTTTTCACAAGCAGACAGAAAGAAAGAGAAAGAATGGTAAAGGAGAAAGGAGAGAGGTCAAAACCAGAAGATACAGAGGCAGAAAAGAGCAAGAGGAAATTCTTCCAAATGCTATAATCATTAAGGGCTAAGGCCATTTTTATCGCAGCTGAAAAATGGTCAGTTTTGCCATTTAAAAAAAAAAAATCTTTATTAATTTTCCATACGAAAATAGTGCATTGAATTATACATACAATTGACTTCAAGACAGCACTTACAATCGTTCAAAGAAATACTACCAAACATTTCTCCCCCCCCCCTCCATTCAAGAACCCAAACTCTTTCATTTGGTCAATTAATACAATAAAATACAATATTGTTTAATTGTTTATTGTTTATTCAGATTTTTGATTAAACGCTTTATAGATACTACAAAGCGTTGTACAAAGTTTAATATAACATTAAAACAAAATAAACAGTTAAGACATATATATATAAAAAATTTTACTGGATGTGCAAATTGAATAGGATAATCCAGCTAATCAATGTTATCGCAATTTTTATTGAAAATGTATGCATGTATTGTTTTTCTCATGCTGTGAGCTGCTTAGAACCTCCCCGGTATGGCAGCATATAAATAAATAAATAATTATTATTAGTTAAAGGACCCCTAAATTATCCCTTACTAACTACAGTACTAACTTTGAAGCATTCCTGAATTCCATCTTACAAGTCTCATGGAGTAGCGAGGGGAAGTCATGCTCAGGACGGTGGCACCCATCCCTACCCTCCTCTCCGCCCCCTTCCTTTCCGAACCTCATGTCGTGCACGCGCCCCTTCCCGTTCCCCATATCGTTTTCATTTTCCAGGTGAGAGCAACAGCATGAATTTGCTGCCCACATTGTGTTGGCTATTCCTCTGATGTCACTTCCTTGGAGTGGGGCCCAGAAGTGACATCAGAGAGAGGCAACACCAACGTAGGCAGCAAGTTCATAATACCGCTCGTGCAGGAAAAATTAAAGAGGTGCGAGGGAAAGGAAGGGACGGAGCACACGTGAGTGGCAGAGGGGTCTGGAAGGAGGGGGTGGGTAGGGTGGACGGGTGCTTGTGCCCTTTACAAAAACCACGCCGGGGGCAGAACCTCCCCCCCTGCCCCACACACCCCTTACTACGTTAGTTGAGATCAGTGGTGTACCTAGCATATGTGACACCCGGGGCCCATCATTTTTTGGCACCCCCCCATCTGTACGAAAAACATGATTTTTAGTAACAAGCCACACTTCACACATGAGTACCTAGGAAAAGGCAGCATCTTACATATGCAGTGAGCAGTACAACATCAATACACCCATTGTAAAACTAAACAAGCCAAACTAGTATAGATCAATCCTACACCGTCAATCCTAACAGAAAACCATGTCTTTCGAACACACGGAACACAGAAAATACCTTTACCTAGTATGGAATATGTCATCACAAACTAACCCCTCCCCCTTTTACAAAACTGTAGTGTGGATTTTAGCCACAGTGGTAAAAGCTCTGATGCTCATAGAATTCTGAGCATCAGAGCTGCTACCACCATGGCTGGCGCTAAAAAACGCTCCACAGTTTTGTAAAAGGGGGAATAAAATAGAAATACATAGACAAAGGTTAAATTGAACCAGCAAGAAGCTGGACTCTGCATACAATGCAACACCACAGAAACAGTGACACATGTCTCCTAAAGCAATAAATAAATAGAAATTTTTTTCTACCTTTGTCTTCTCTGGTTTCTGCTTTCCTCATCTTCTTGTAACTCTCTTCCTTCCATCCACTGTCTGCCATCTCTCTGCCCCTATATGGCATCTTCTCTCCTTCAGTGCCCCTTCCAGAAACTGTATGCCTCCCCCTTTCATCTCTCTTTTCACCCCCATTGATCTGGCATCTCTCTCTTCTCCTTCCCTCTCCCACACCTCTCTTCTGCAATCCCTTTCTTCCCTCATTTTCCTTTTCAATTTATTTTCTGTATCCATCTAGATTACGTTCTTATTATCCTCTCATCAATTTCCTTTTTTACTGTCTACCTACAGCTCACCACCTCTTTCCCTCACACCCTCCAGTATTTCCCTAACTCAATCCTTTTCCCCCATCATGTGCCCTCCTTTTATTTATCCCCTACTTCCATCATCTGCCCTCTTCTCTCTCCTCATTTTCATCATCTGCCCCTTCTCTCTCTTTCCCCCCACTTCCATCATCTGCCCTCTTCTTTCTCCTTCTCTCCACTTCCATCATCTGCCCCTTCTCTCTTCCCCCCTCCTTCCATCATCTGCCCTCTTCTCTCTCCCCAGTTCCATCATCTGCCCCTTCTCCCCACTTCCATCATCTGCCCCTTCTCTCTCTTTCCCCCCACTTCCATCAGCATCTGCCCCCTTTCGCTCCCTACAACCCAATTAAATGTAGTATCGTTCCCCCTTAATGTCTCTTTCCCTGCAATTCCTTCAGCATCTGCCCCTTTCTCTCCCTCCACCACACATCCATACTACCCTGATCCCCTTTGTCACCCTTCAGCATGATTCCATATCACCCTGACCCCCCTTGTCACCTTTCAGCATGATTCCATAGCACCCTGACCTCCCTTTGTCACCCTTTACCATGTTTCCATAGCACCCTGACCCCCCTTTGTCACCCTTCAACATGTTTCCATAGCACCCTAACCCCCCTTTGTCACCCTTCACCATGTTTCCATAACACCCTGACCCCCTTTGTCACCCTTCAGCATGATTCCATAGCACCCTGACCCCCTTTTGTCACCCTTCACCATGTTTCCATAGCACCCTGAACCCCTTTTGTCACCCTTCACCATGTTTCCATACCACCCTGACCCCCCTTTGTCACCCTTTACCATGTTTCCATAGCACCCTGACCCCATTTTGTCACCCTTTACCATGTTTCCATAGCACCCTGACCCCCTTTTGTCACCCTTCACCATGTTTCCATAGCACCCTGACCCCCCTTTGTCACCCTTTACCATGTTTCCATAACACCCTGACCCCCTTTTGTCACCCTTTACCATGTTTCCATAGCACCCTGACCCCCTTTTAGTAGATGATGGCAGATAAAGACCCGAATGGTCCATCCAGTCTGCCCAACCTGATTCAATTTAAATTTATTTTTATTTTTAATTTTTTTCTTCTTAGCTATTTCTGGGCAAGAATCCAAAGCTTTACCCGGTACTGTGCTTGGGTTCCAACTGCCAATATCTCTGTTAAGACTTACTCCAGCCCATCTACACCCTCCCAGCCATTGAAGCCCTCCCCTGCCCATCCTCCACCAAACGGCCATACACAGACACAGACCGTGCAAGTCTGCCCAGTAACTGGCCTAGTTCAATATTTAATATTATTTTCTGATTCTAAATCTTCTGTGTTCATCCCACGCTTCTTTGAACTCAGTCACAGTTTTACTCTCCACCACCTCTCTCGGGAGCGCATTCCAGGCATCCACTACCCTCTCCGTAAAGTAGAATTTCCTAACATTGCCCCTGAATCTACCACCCCTCAACCTCAAATTATGCCCTCTGGTTTTACCATTTTCCTTTCTCTGGAAAATATTTTGTTCCACGTTAATACCCTTCAAGTATTTGAACGTCTGAATCATATCTCCCTGTCTCTCCTTCCCTCTAGGGTATACATATTCAGGGCTTCCAGTCTCTCCTCATACGTCTTCTGGCGCAAGCCTTCTATTATTTTCGTCGCCCTCCTCTGGACCGCCTCAAGTCTTCTTACGTCTTTCGCCAGATACGGTCTCCAAAACTGAACACAATACTCCAAGTGGGGCCTCACCAATGACCTGTACAGTGGCATCAACACCTTCTTCCTTCTACTGACTACGCCTCTCTTTATACAGCCCAGCATCCTTCTGGCAGCAGCCACTGCCTTGTCACACTGTTTTTTCGCCTTTAGATCTTCGGACACTATAACCCCAAGATCCCTCTCCCCGTCCGTGCATATCAGCTTCTCTCCTCCCAGCATATACGGTTCCTTCCTATTATTAATCCCCAAATGCATTACTCTGCATTTCTTTGCATTGAATTTTAGTTGCCATGCATTAGACCATTCCTCTAACTTTTGCAGATCCTTTTTCATAATTTCCACTCCCTCTTCGGTGTCTACTCTGTTACAAATCTTGGTATCATCTGCAAAAAGGCACACTTTTCCTTCTAACCCTTCAGCAATGTCACTCACAAACATATTGAACAGGATTGGCCCCAGCACCAAACCCTGAGGGACTCCACTAGTCACCTTTCCTTCCTTCGAGCGACTTCCATTAACCACCACCCTCTGGCGTCTGTCCGACAGCCAGTTTCTGACCCAGTTCACCACTTTGGGTCCTAACTTCAGCCCTTCAAGTTTGTTCAACAGCCTCCTATGAGGAACTGTATCAAAGGCTTTGCTGAAATCCAAGTAAATTACATCTAGCATATGTTCTCGATCCAGCTCTCTGGTCATCCAATCAAAAAGTTCAATCAGGTTCGTTTGGCACGATTTACCTTTGGTAAAGCCATGTTGCCTCGGATCCTGTAACCCATTAGATTCAAGGAAGTACACTATCCTTTCTTTCAGCAACACTTCCATTATTTGTTGAACAAGTCTTTAATAGGACTCGCCAGAACCTCTCTGAGCTCCCTTAGTATCCTGGGATGGATCCCGTCTGGTCCCATCGCTTTGTCCACCTTCAGTTTTTCAAGTTGCTCATAAACACCCTCCTCCGTGAACAGCGCAGAATCTACTCCATTTTCTCGTGTAACTTTGCCAGACAATCTCGGTCCTTCTCCAGGATTTTCTTCTGTGAACACAGAACAGAAGTATTTGTTTAGCACATTTGCTTTCTCCTCATCAATCTCCACATATTTGTTCCCAGCATCTTTTAGCCTAGCAATTTCATTTCTTATCTTCCTCCTTTCACTAATATATCTGAAAAAATTTTTATCTCCCTTTTTTACATTTTTAGCCATTTGTTCTTCCGCCTGTGCCTTCGCCAAACATATCTCTCTCTTGGCTTCTTTCAGTTTCACCCTCTCCTCTTCTTGGGTTTTTTTAATATTTCATGAACGCCAACTCTTTCGCCTTTATTTTCTCAGCCACTAGGTTGGAGAACCATATCGGCTTCCTTTTTCTCTTGTTTTTATTGATTTTCTTCATTGATTTTTGTCACCCTTCACCATGTTTCCATAGCACCCAGATCCCCCTTTGTCACCCTCCATACCCTTTCATGCCATCCTGACCTTCTTTCTTTCTCCGTCCCAAAGATCCCGCGATGACTGCTTCTGCTCCGATGGAAGAGGTAAGTGACGTCGGAGGGGCTGGGCCCGCAGACGCAGTTAGTTGCGGCAAGATCCCGCGATGACTGCGGCTGCCGGTCCCCTCCCCGACGTCACTTACCTCTTCCCAGTCATCGCGGGACCTTCTTCACTTCAGCGCGGCTGACGACTCTGCTCTAAGTAGGGCAGCCGCGCTGAAGTGCGGTTTGAAGCAGCGCGGGAGGTTCCGGATCCGGCCGGCTGTGCACTCCCTTGGAGCGTGCACCCGAGGCGGACCGCCCCCCGCCCCCCCTTGGTACGCCACTTGAGATAACTCTTCATTAGAAAACAAAACTTTGATATTTAACATTCAGTATGTATTATCTAACAGGAAACAGCAGCTAACAGCTAATTGAAAGATCTGTTCTTTTTCCTCCCCACTGCCTCCCACACTCCCTGGGGTGCTGCTAATTCCAACCTTTCTTCAGAAGATCTTATGCCCTATGTTTTAAACTTACCATGCCTTTAACAACACTGGACAACAAATTTTTCCAAAAGTTTTGCTTCCTTAAAACAAACTAGTGATTATGATAGACTCCTTCAAAATAAACACAAATATAGTTTCCCACTGACTGTATCACGTAGGAATTTTGAGAAACACGATAGTATCTTTAATTTTCTATAACAAGTTTTAATGCACAAAGTTTCTGATACGCTGTGATAGTTTGCCGTGGCTAAAAATGTTTTCCTGCTGATTTTCATTTGTACTTGGTGTCCGATGCATCGTGTTGCAGTGTCCAACAATAGTCAGTCAGCATTGTTGGATTCCATTTGCCCTGATATCTTTTTTCCATAGTGGCAATGTCCTGGTGAAACCTTTTGTCATGTTCGTCGCTGAATGCACCAAGATTTGCAAGGAAGAAGTCCAATTGTGAATGTAGAAAGTGCATCTTCGGTGATATGTTGCACTTCATGGTTTTGTATGCTCTAAGATGTTTGTCAACCAGTTGAATATAGTTTGGTGCTCTGTAACTGCCAAGAAAATTCTCAACAACTTCCTTGAATGCTTCCTAGGTGATTTTCTCTGGCAGGACTAACAGATCTTCAAATGTCTTGTTATTGATGACATGTCTGATCTGTGGACTGACAAAAATGCCTTCCTTAATCATGGTGTCAGTTATTAATTATTAATTGCATTAGTCTGAAAGTATAACAAGAGATTGTAAAAATGTACTTTTTTTGTAAAAACGGTACGTGATACGTAATTTTAAATGTGATTTTCATGATTAGCAGCCCAAAATCTGTAAGATACACCCAAAGGCCCTGATTCTACATAGTGCGTCCCGATTTACAGCTGTCTAATCAGCCTATCGGGATGCACGTTTTTTTAAAAAAAATGCTCCCCAGGCAGGCTTTCTATATTGAAGGCGAGGCCCGCAAGACACCTAAGCTCGCCTAAGGGCCTTAGGCGAACCTAGGGTGCCCAATCCCTCCTGCTATAAGTATACCGATTGCCCCCCACCCCCGACACTACCGATCGCTGGCAGGAGGGTGCCCAATCCCTCCTGCCGGAAGACGCACCTCCTCCGCACCCCCCCCCCCCGCACTAACAGCCCTCAAACCTCCCCCCAACCAAACTAACCTTTCCTTGTTGGCCAGACGGGACTTGCCCGTCCAGCCGCCAGGCCCGTCTCGTCGAAATGAGGCGGGCCCGCCCCTTCCCGGCCCATCCTTCCGAAGCCTAAGGCCTGATTGGCCCAGGCTCTAGAAGCCTGGACCAATCAGGCCTTAGGTATAGCGGGTCCGCCCATCCCCACCTCTGACCAAGAACCCTACTCAAGAAGATATTCAATCCAAACTCAGTCAACCTAGAAAAGCTATCATCCGGCATCTCTAAAATAGCTGAAACAACTAAAACTGAACTGATACCCATCGAACAGCTTCCGATGCATGCACATACTGGCTCTGCATAGTCTTTCCCATGCTTCATAGAATTCTCCGATAATACTATGTAAATGTAGTACAACAAGGTCATTAATATTAAAATGAGCACTCCAATTGCATGAGAGATAAAGATACATTTATCATAATTGATGGGGGGACGGACATATACGTATGTGTTAAAAGTTCATCTCATGCATGTGTCTTTAAAGCACGTTTCATGCATATTCAGAAGGGAGCCGAAGCCAGAGCGAGCAGGAGGTGGAAGATGCTGCTTGAGCTGGTGAACATTTCAAGAGATATGTGTGTGTGTGGGGGGGGGGGGGGGAGGCAGAGAGAAGGAGAGGCACCAGTGCCAACACCATCACAGCATCTGGGGCGGTCTGCTCCCCACCCCTTATTATGCCACTGGGCAAACTGCTATGGTCTGTGTAGGCCAGTGCCAGGTAGACTTCTACGATTTGTGCCCTGAAAATAGCAAGGACAAATCAAACTTGTTCTGTAACTATGGCAAATTGTAACCTGTTAACTGTATATTAGACATGTTAACCAGTAACCTGTTCTGAGCTCTTTGGATAGAATGGAATAGAAAATGAAATACATAAATAAATAAATAAATATGCCTATATAGAATCACATCATACCTTATGAGATTATCTTGTTGGGCAGACTAGATGGACCATACAGGACTTTATCTGTCATTATCTAATATATATTAATGCAGAAATTGAATGGTTTCAGCTGAAGATAAGAGATTGGCTGATATGTTAAAGGGGTGTAGAATGTCCAATGGCCTACTTTTGTGTGCAATGATGTCAATATTCGAGAGTTAAAGAGCTGTGTGGAAAATAACGGGAGGGTGGGGAGGGGGCGACGTGTAGGACATAGACACTGGTTTGTTAGTTCCTTGTGGAACTGAAGTTGAAATAAGGTATTTGAAATGATTTATTATTTAATATGTATATAGGATTAACAACATGGATGATTGAACATCAATGTGTGTGGATGGTGGACCGTTTTTTGCGACGGTTGTTTGCAGTTAGTGAGCCCTGACGTCGCCAAAACCTTGCTGCTACTTTACATTTTTTGTGACTTTTTTTAGTTTCCTTTTTTACCATGGACCCCTGATGAAGGTTTGTCCGAAACACGGACCGTGTTGGGTCCCTTGATTGGTAAAAGGGTTTGCATATAATTATTTTGTCACAATAAATTTTGCCTACGTCTTGTACAGATCTGCAGTTCTGTTTTGTTTTCTCTCGGACCGTTACAGTATACATGTTTGTTTATATGTATTTTGTTATATATTGCAGCATCCCCTCCTGACAAAACTTTTTGTAGTGAAACTCGAGTCAAGGGGTTGGCTTGATGGGACATGTTCTATCATCAAGAATTTGAAAAATGTAAGCATAATAGTGCCAATATAAGCCGCCAGTGAGAAGTCAGCAAAGATAAGTGAAAGTTAGCATTTTACTATATGAACTTGGTGAACTATATGAGTGAACTTGGCTTTGAAATATCATTACTTTGGCGGTTAGGGACCGTGGAAGTGCAGCGATGGTCCCATTGGCAACCTATGCTTTGTACAATTAAATATTGGGCACTTGGGTTGGTGGTCTGAACACGTCACATCACAAATAATTTTAGAACATAAGAAATGCCGCTGCTGGGTCTGACCAGTGGTCCATCCTGCCCAGCAGTCTGCTCACGTGGCGGCCCTCAGATCAAAGACCAGTGCTCTAAATGAGTCCAGCCTCACCTGCGTATGTTCCAGTTTAGCAAGAACTTGTCCAACTTTGTCTGGAGGGTGTTTTCCCCTATAACAGACTCCGGAAGAGCGTTCCAGCTTTCCACTACTCTCGGTGAAAAATTTCCTTACATTTGTAAGGAATCTATCCTCTTTCAACTTTAGAGAGTGCCCTCTCGTTCTCCCTACCTTGGAGAGGGTGAACAGTCTGTATTTCTCTACTAAATCTATTCCCTTCAGTATTTTGAGCGTTTCGATCAAGTTTATTTTGGTTTATTGTTTTTGAAGCCTTGTGAAAGTAGCAGGAGTGTAATAAGATACACAGGCATGCGATATATATATATATTTTTGAACACCCTAATTATTGAGCTATGTTAACTATGCCCTAAATGAGTATTCTACGTAGGTTTGCACAGAAAACTGTACAGCCCTTGATGTGGATGGCATCTGGCCTCAACCCTTAACTCTGCACATTCACCTGTGAAGGTATTACTAATGATGTGTCAACTCCTAGGGTTGTATCACAGTGATGTTGCTCACCTCTGTGCTGGCACACTTTGACTTAGGAGTGCAAAAATCTCTTTTGAAAGGGGTCTTATGGATAAAGCAAGCAGTTGTGCTTACTTCAATGGGCTGTGCAGTAGTTCAAGAAAAAGCACAAATTATTTCTCCAGGCAGCCTTTGGAGGAAATTAAGTGGAAAATAGAGTCTTGCTACAAAGTAAAAATTCCTAAGCATTACAGAAAATTTAACAATGCAGGAAAACTCCTAACAGTCCTCATATTTAGAGGGGACAATTCAAAATATCAGGAGTGATTCACCTACAATATAAAAGAAAAAAGGAAATATGTAATGGTAGTGGTTCATCTTCTTAAATACTTAGGGCTAGATTCACTAAGCAAACTGATCGTGTACCGATCGGTTTGTGAGCCCTTTGCAAGCCGATTTCCCTCCGACCTGATTCACTAACCTGTGTGCCGACCATCCTCCGATCTGCGAGGGGGAACGGCATTCAAATGATGTCAGGCAGTGATTCAATAACCAAAACCCTACAACACTGACTGGGCTGGCCGATCACAAACAAACGACTGCTGAGGACCAGTCGCTCAGATCCTTTCCGACTGCCCTGCCTTCTGCCGCCCTGCTCTCTGTCCTGTCAGCCCTGATCTCCTGCTGCCTTGAACTCTTGAAGCCCCGACTCTCCCGTCTGCCCCGATCTCCTGCTGTCCCGAACTCTTGCCTGCCCCGATCTCCTGCCTGCCCCAAACACCTGCCTGCTCCTAACTCCTGCCTGCCCTGATCTCCTGCCTGCCTCTTCTCTCCCACCCTTCCCCGCATTGCAAGCCCATGGTTTTAACCCTCGGGCTTAAAGCGGGTTAAAATCACGGGCTCCAAAAAAGTGAAAAAAAGAAAAAAAAAAATTCTCTGCAGGGCTCAGAGGGCCAGTGTATGCGCAGACCATTTACAGATGGTCTGCGCATGCATTGGGATCGCTATATAGCGTTCCGGGCAGGCAGTTGGGGGGGTGATTCCAATCACCTTCATTTGCATGAGGGCGATTCGTGAATCAGCCCCCTGGACACGGATCGTATCGGATCCCTCACGGATTGGATCCGATCCGTGCCCTTAGTGAATCTAACCCATAGAGCCAGCAATTTGAGATCAATTAGAACTAAACATTGTGACTCCTTTCTCTTCAAGGAAAAATTGTAATTGAGAGGGCTCATAAAAAACAGGAATTCTGATCAAGAAAGACCATACATTTACAAGAGTACCTTAGCTGAAATCTAGCCCCCAAGGAAAGAACATATTGTTTCATTGTGGGAAATCTTTTCCTCCTAGTCTGAGTCCATTTGGAAACATCAGGAAACAAAGAAATCTGCTCTTCAAAAAGGTCACTTTTTCAGTCTAAAGAAAAGGCGCAAAAGCGCTTCCTTATCCTGTGGAAAAACAAATGTTTAATAGTAAAAACAAACCCCCCCAAATGCCTCCCACTTTTTGTGTCAAACAGTCAGTCGAGCTTGACTAAACACTATGAAGTGAACCTCAAGATCCCAAAGGATCAATACTCAAGGAGTATACAACTCCACTAAAGAGGCTGTTTTATAATCATAGGTCCGCTCCAGAAATAGATGAGAGAGAAAAACTCCCCTAAAACTAGGGAAGAAAAATGCCATGGGCCAAAGACTTTTTCTTCCCTAGTTTTAGGAGAGATTTTTTTCTCACTGGTCTGTTTCTGGAGCGGACCTATGATTATAAAACAGCCTCTTTACTGGAATTGTATACTCCTTGAGTACTGATCCTTTTGGATCTAGAGCAGGGGTAGGGAACTCCGTTCCTCGAGAGCCGTATTCCAGTCGGGTTTTCAGAATTTCTCCAATGAATATGCATTGAAAGCAGTGCCTGCGAATAGATCTCATGCTTATGCATTGGAGAAATCCTGAAAACCCGACTGGAATACGGCTCTCGAGGACCGGAGTTCCCTACCCCTGATCTAGAGGCCCACTTTATAGGGCTCCTTTTACCAAGGTGCGTTAGGGCCTTAACACGCGGAATAGCGCGTGCTAGACCTTAACGCCAGCATTGAGCTGGTGTTATTCTAAAAGCGTACCGCGTGGTTTAGCACACGGTAATTTTGTGCGTGCACTAAAAACGCTAGCGTACCTTAATAAAAGGAGCCCATAGTGTTTAGTCAAGCTCGACTGACTGTTTGACACAAAAAGTGGGAGGCATTTGGGGGGGGGGGTTGTTTTTACTATTAAGTATTAGTATCTTCTCTTCCCTAGATTCTTTAAAAGTTGGAAAAACAAATGTTACCAGCCTGCTGCTATTTTCTAATGCTTTTCTTTCCTTTATTTAATCGGTGATCCTCATGATTATAGTTTCCTTTAAAAGGAGGGACTCTAGGTTAGGAACTGGATGTGTTGAACTGATCAAACTGTGCACACACAGCATGTTGCCTTTGCTATCAGGCTCTTTTCTTACAGAGAATTATGCATCAACAATTTAAAATTATGCAAACACAATTGCTGTAGCTTTTATGCAAATTATTAAATAGAACAGTATTTTAGCATTCATAGAGATGCATACAGGTATTTAATACATTACTACAGTGTAAGAAGGTTTGTATTATTCCAAATAAACAAAGGATATACCTCAGGCCCTTGTAACCTGTTCATCCCTCACACGTACATGCAAAAACATACTTACAGTCATGTATACCCTTGCATGCAGTGACAATTCTGCATCCAGAAATAACATCTTGTATTGCAGTGGATAAACATTTTGTAAGAAATGAATTTTATGTAGCATGGAATAAAACATGTGTTGTATAAACTCTACGTGTGGGTTTTTTAAATTTTTCTCTACCATCATCCCTCTCTTTCCCCATCACTGTTGTCTGACTCCATGTATAGCTCTTTCCCTTTTGTCTTCATGTAACAAGAAAATAAGAATTGTCATACTGGGGCAGACCAAAGGTCTATCAAGCCCAGTATTCTGCTTCCAACAGTGGCCAACCCAAGTCACAGGTACCTGGCAAGATCCCAAGGAGTAAAACAAATTCTATGCTGCTTGTCCTAGGAACAAGCAGTGGATTTCCTCAAGCCATTTCAATAATGGTCTACAGACGTCTCTTTTCCTAAATTATCCAAACCTTCTTTTAACCCTGCTAAGCTAACTGATTTCACCACATTCTCCGACAATGAATTCCAGAGTTTAATTACATGTTGAATAAAGAAATATTTTTTCTGGTTTGTTTTAAATCTACTACTTAGAAGCTTCATCACATGCCCCCTAGTCCTAGTATTTTTGGAAAGAGTGAACAAGTGATTCACATCTACCCATTCTACTCCACTCAGTATTTTATAAACCTCTGTCATATCACCCCTGAGCCCTCTCTTCTCCAAGCTGACGAGCCCTAGCCACTTTAGACTTTCCTCATAGGGAAGTTGTCATATCCCTTTTATCATTTTTGTCGTCCTTCTCTGTACCTTTTCTAATTCCACTATATCTTTTTTGAAATATGGTGATCAGAATTGCACACAATATTTGAGGTGCGGCCGTACCATAGAGCAATATAAAGGCATAGAATCAATCGGGGTCTACCATTCCTCCATCCCTATTCACGTTTGTTCTCTATGGTCCCGCTCCTGGCGCTTCAGCTGAGAACACAGAACAGAAATATTTGTTAAGCAATTCAGCCTTTATCAGCTTTTACATATTTCTCCCATTCATCTTTGAGTCTCACAATGCCACTTTTGTACTTCTTGCTATCACTAATATATCTAAAAAATGTCTTGTCTCCCTGTTTTCCTGTGTCAGCTATTTTTTCTTCCATTTGCATCTTTGCTTTCCTGACTACATGACCGGCCTCTCTTAACTTTTCCAGATATTTTTGCCTGTCTTCCTTGTTCTACGATCTTTTGAAGTTTATGAAAGCTAAACTCTTTTTTTACTTTCTCAGCTACTACTCTACTTCTCAGCTACTACCAGAGTGACCTTCTTTTCCTCTTACTTTTACTTACTTGCCTCACAAAAAGGTTTGTCACCCTTACACTGCTTTAATTGTAAACACAGAAAGGTATGTGCCTGTCCATTTGTGTTAGGGGCCCACAGGAGCTCAGTTTTACGTGGGTTCAAGCAAAGTTTGTTGTTTTTTTTAGCTCATTCATGATGTGCTGTTAAATAGATAGTTTATTCAAGCTACAGGTAAGTCTGGTTCAGTTGGTATGAGTAGCTGCATGTCATCCGCATAGATGTAGAACTGAGTGTTACCCTGAGAACCAGACCTGTTAGCAGATGCACAGGAGGTGTGGTCTCCAGTGTTCCCGCTAAGCTGCGCTGACGTGCGCACGCGCACAAAATATTACCTCGCAGCGCACAAGTTTCTCGTCACAGCGCACACAGTGTAGAGCACAGTTCTTCAAACCGCCGGTCCGCAAACAAAATCTTGCCGGTCCGCGAAGGATTCGGTCCCCGCCGCAACGAAAGGCCGGCGTCAGCTGACTTGCAACTTCCTGTTGCAGTCGCTGTGCCGGGACTCCTGCCTTCCACCGCGTTTGCCTCCTGCCTTGTCTCCTCACTTCCAGACCACCAGCGGCAGCTCTGTTTGCTTTTAACTTCGGCACAGAGCTGCCCCTAATCAATAGTTTAGCGCGGTTTCATAAGGCAGCCTCGGGGCCTTTGCTAGGCCGGCCCACATCGCATCATCGAAGCGGGCCGGCTATCAAAGGCCCCGAGGCTGCCTCATGAAACCGCGCTAAACTATTGATTAGGGGCAGCTCTGTGCCGAAGTTAAAAGCATACACAGCTGCCGCTGCTGGTCTGAACTCTTGGGCCGCTGAAGGAGGGCAAAAAGCAACTGTCCTGGAGGTTTCCCTTCCTCTCGCCTTTACAGGTTCCTTTTTTCCACCTTTTTTTTTTTTCCTTCAAACGGCAACGGGCCCCAGCATCGACATCAATCAAGTAAGTTCCACTGTCAATCAAGCGGTTCTGCTCGGCCAAAGCTTCCCCTGTGACATGAGCCACCCTCAGGGGAAAGAAAGTGACCCACAAAGGTGAGGGGAAGGGGGGCAGATGATGGAAGTTGGGGGGGGGAGAGAGAGAGAGAGAGAGAGAGAAGGGGCAGATGATGGAATGGAGGAGATGAGAGAGAGAGAGAGAAGGGGACAGATGATGGAAGTGAGAAGAAGGGAGAGAGAGCAGAAGGCAGATGGATGTCAGTTGAGAAGGGAGAGCAGATGCTGAATGGAAGTGGGGAAAGAACACATACTGGATGGAAGGAGGAGATAAATAAAGGGGGAAGAAAATAGTAAGATAATGGAGGGGTGAGGGAAAGGGGTGACAAGCTGTGTGTAGACACAGTGAAAAGAGGGAAACGGGACTAAATAGTAAGAAAGAATTTAATTTAGATGGAGGCAGAAAATAGAGAAGGAAGACCAGAGAAGAAAAGGGAAGAGAGAGCAGAGAATGATCAGATCTGAGTGGAGGAAATGAGAAGAGAGATATGCTAAAAACCACAGGGGGGAGGGAAGGATAGAGATGCCAGACCATGAGGGGAACAGAAGGAAGATGATGGATGCTAGACCAAATTGGGGGGTGGGGGGGCAGGAGGAGAGATGGCAGGGAAAGACAGACAGTGAATGGAAGGGGCAGATGCTGGACTGAAGAGACAGAGAAGGTTATCATGCTGCTGTACCGGGCCATGGTACGCCCTCACCTGGAGTACTGCGTCCAGCACTGGTACTTTAAGAAGGACACGGTACTACTCGAAAGGATCCAGAGAAGAGCAACTAAAATGGTTAAGGGGCTGGAGGAGTTGCCGTACAGCGAAAGATTAGAGAAACTGGGCCTCTTCTCCCTTGAGCAGAGGAGATTGAGAGGGGACATGATAGAAACATTCAAGGTACTGAAGGGAATAGACTTAGTAGCTAAGGCAGGGAGAACGAGAGGGCACTCTCTAAAGTTGAAAGGGGATAGATTCCATACAAACGTAAGGAAGTTCTGTGGTAGAAATCAACATATTTATTTGGCTCATAACTTGCTGGCGCCCGATATTTTTAGCTCACAGTGAAAAAAGTTTGCTCACAACACCCGCCCGCTTAGAGGGAACACTGGTGGTCTCCCGGTCAATTAGAAAACTACCAAGCAGCCTTTAACATCCATTTCCTGGCAAAACTTTTCAAACAATCTGCATTCAACTTAACTGGCTAAATTAAAGTAACTGGGTAGAGCCATTTTGATCTGGCTTCAGACCTGGGTAGGAAAAGGAGATACTTCTTCTGTCCCTTCTTGATGATCAGCAAGAAAAAAAAGCAGACTGTGTAAAGTTGAAGGCTTTATTCACTACTTTAACTCCCAGATTTTATACATACATGCTTAACATGGCCACATTTTGCCAAAGGAGATACTTCAGGGATGAATGGATACTGTAAACATATACATACATAATGTTAGTAATAATATTAAACTCTTATGCAAATCATGTTAAAAAAAAACCTTAAAAAATTCTATATTAAAACACTGAAACAAAAATCATTTATAATACAAACTTAGGCCCCATTTTATCAAGCCGCGTTAGAGTTTTTTTTTTGGTCACTGTTGGAAACAGGTTACTTTGCAAGAGGTATCCAACAATTTAAACTCTCCCTTCCTTCTAAAAAAGGGATTAAAGGAGTCAAGATCTTCAGTCAATCTTTGGTCTTTAAATTTTCCCAACGCTGGAATGATCTCCCCTTTTTTTTAAGGCATTCCAGTTCATTTCAATTTTTCCGTAAATCTTTAAAAACTACTCTATTTGCCAAACATTTTGAAAATTAATTATTTTGAAATTTTGCTATTATCTTCTATTTATCATTTGTAAATCATTCCCTGTTTATTTTATTGCTGTAAACCGAGTTGAGCCTTCTCCGGTATACAAAGTTAAGCTTTAGTTTAGTTTAGGTTACTGGGCTTGATGGGCCTTCACTTTGTCCCAGTATGGCAACTGTTGTGTTCTCAGGAGACCATCTTGGCTCCACCCACAAACCACACCAGCACTCTCTGCTAAAAATCGATGACTGGCCCTGGTCAGCAGCACTTATCCAGGTAACAAATAAATGCGTTTGAATACTGAGCCATAGTTGTTCCTTAGACCAGTGTTCTTCAACCACCGGTCCATGGACCAGTGCCGGTCCACAGAAATTTCCTGCCGGTCCACAGGGCCAGCACGTGCATCAGGCCCAAAACAGTGTTCTTCAACCGCCGGTCCACGGTGCGATCGATGCGGCGTTATCTTCGAGCCAGCTCCCTCTTCCTCACTGATTCGGTGCACAATGCAACGGGCAGTGGCTCCTACGCGCGTCCTGCGCCTGAACCGGAAGCCTTCTCTCTGACGTTGCAACGTCAGAGGGAAGGCTTCCAGATGAGGCACGGGACGTGCAAGGTGCAATTAGTAATTAGTATTATTATGGGGGCGGAGTCCGGGGTGGAGATTGGGTAGAGATGGGCGGGGTCTGGACCACGACTTAGCCCCGTGTTCTTCAACCGCCGGTCCACGGACCGATGCCGGTCCACAGAATAATTCTTTTATTTCTGCCGATCCATAAGTGTAAAAAGGTTGAAAAACTCTGCCTTAGACAGAGCTGTGTTACACTTTTCTCCTTTTCTTTAAAGTTTCTTCTTTATTTTCTTGACTGGTTTGTCAAATAAAACTGTGGGCTCTATAGGGTGGGAAAGCTCTTTGGAAATATTTATTTTCTTTCCTCATGTTTTATTTCTGCTAACCTACGCTTAAGGTACTTTCTTTTCTAGTATGTTACTTGGGGGCTCCTTTTACTAAGCTGCGTTAGCGTTTTTAGCGCACGCAGTATTTTAGCGCATGCTAAACCCACTCTACGCGGCTAGAACTAACGCCAGCTCAATGCTGGCATTAGCGTCTAGTGCGCGCAGCAATTTAGCGTGTGCTATTCTGCGTGTTAATGCCCTAACGCGGCTTAGTAAAAGGAGCCCTTGAAATTGTAATTTGAGAATTACAAATGCATATTAAAAAAAAGACTACAGTCACATTATACTGTATTTACAATATCCAAATTTCCCATTTTACCTACAGCACGTACATAATTACAGTAAGTATGAATTGTGGTCTAAGTGCACTGAATCTTAGGAACAATATATGCAAGAAGATCCATAGCCAAAGAGACAGAATTATTCCTACATAGGAGCTAGTTCAGTGGGTGCCCAGCACCCCCAATATTGGACAAGCTCCTTCACTGTATTCAGGGGGAGTAATTTGTATTGTGTTTCACACTTCCAACAGTGACGTAGCGAGGGTGACCGGTACCCAGGGCAGTGGCGCCCCTCTCCTGCCCTCTTCCCCTCCCCCCTCCCCCGCTGCGCATGCCCATTCCCCGTACCTTTTTAACTTCAGTGTGAGCAGAGACGTACTTGCTGCCTGCGTCGGCTTCGGAGCGCCGAAGTTAAAAAGGTACAGGGAAGGGGTGCGGGCGTACACCCGTAGCAGGGGGAGGAGTGGAAGGGGGGTGGAGAGGAGGAGGGTGCCGGCGCACCAAGGAAGACTGCACCCAGGTTGGACCGCCCCTCCCCCCCTTACTATGCTACTGACTCCCAATCATTCTGAAATGTTATACCTGTGCCTCTCTTGGTACATAATTCGCTCTGGATATGGGCCTTGCTGATAAAAGTGATACACTTTTTTTTTTCTAATTCTTTATTGATTTTCTAAACTTCAGAAGTACAATACACAAATATATATCATATAAGAAGTTAATAAAAGCACATTCAACTTACAAATATGTATAACCAACCATTTTCTCCCCCCCCCCCAACCCAATGATTATTCAATAAAACACAGAAACATAGACTATCCCATTAACCTTAACTTATTCAGATTAAAAATATTCTCCCACCCTCCTCCCACCCCAGGTGGACATACTCAAAAGTCACATTAGGGCAGAAATAGCCCCCCACCCCACCCTTTCCTGGATGTGTATGAAAATAAACCCAAACTGACTCATAATCAAAGACCTACTATAGTGACTCCCAATCATTCTGAAATGTTATATCTGTGCCTCTCTTGGTACATAATTCTCTCTGGATAAGGACCTTGCTGATAAAAGTGATACACTTCAATATCTGTAGCATCTTACAATTCTGGGCAAAACAAAGCAGTCATAACATTTTGGAAGCAAATGATAGTATGTAGAATATGCATTACTTAGAAAGAAATAAAACCAACTCCTTATTGGTACAGGTGGAAATGTTTCTTAATGTTTACTGAGCTAAATTGATAGTTGACATCTGGCTTGGTCTGCACGCCACCAGTGCTCTGAACTCCCTTTGTTCAGCAGTGAGGTTATAAAATGACGACAAGCAGGCCAACGAGGCTGAATTAGCACAGATTTGAAACTTGTGAGCTATAGAATCATCCGATTTTTAACTGGCTACGATTGGGCCTGCAGGACGACCTAGTGATTAGAGCAATAGGCCAAACCTAGGCAAACTGGGGAACAAATGCTGCTTCTCCCACTGCTGCTCCTTCTTTTCGTGGACAAAGCAATCCATCATCCTTTGTAGGCATCACTACAGGGTGACAAAGCAATTGCCACCCCTTTGCCATCCCAATTTCAGGTGGTTCGGGATCTTCTAGGTGTCTTCTCCTCAAAGACCGGCATCTATGTCAACCTTCATCCATGCCCGGCCTACGGAAATTCTTTTATCAGACATTTAGGGGCTGATTCTATAAAGCACCTAACTTAATTGGAAAAATAACCATAATAGGCTCAATAATTGCGCCTCTCCAATTCTATAAAAGATAGGTGCCTATCGCATAACGCTTGGCAGCACCTGAAGCCTAAGTGAGTGTTTCTATGGACAGAGCATGACTTAGGCGCCGCTAAGCACGATTCTCCAAAAACGTAGACACCTGAAATGTAGGCCTTTAAAACTCTCAACTACATTTCAGGCGCCTAAGTTTGTACATAGGCACTGCTAGCCGCGATTCTGTAAACCGTGCCTAAGTGTGATTGACTAACCATGCCTAAGTGTGCCTAAGTGTGATTTAGGCGCTATTTAGGCCCTTAGGCCTGATTTTATGTATGTCACCTACAAAATAGATGCCGACTAGTGCAACAGTGATTCTCTAAAAGTTAGACACACTGTAGAATCACACTTAGCGTTGCTTAAGCAGCATTAGGCGTCCTAGGCATCGTAACAGTTACAGTAGGTGCCAGGGATTTCTTGGCCTAAATGCCTGTGCTTAAGTTGTGTGCACGGCGGCGCATATTTCTATAATTGTGCGCCTAACTCAAAAACACACCCACGAGCTGCTCCTAACCACGCCCATTTTTAGATTATTTTGGGACCTAATTTTTATAGAATCTCGCTTACCAAGTTAGGTGCCTAATTTTCAAATAACTCCAGTTAGGGGTCCTTTTACTAAGGTGCGCTAGCCGTTTTAGTGCACGCTAAACGCTAACACGTCCATAGGCTATAATGGATGCGTTAGCATTTAGCACGCATTAAAACGGCTAATGCGCCTTAGTAAAAGGACCCTGTCAATTATGAGGTGTTAAGTGAAAATGTTTGTGCATATTCATAATTCTTTTAAAACAAAGGGCTAGATTCACTAAGGCCACGGATCGTATCCGATCCGTAGGCGATCCGATCCGTGGCCGAGGGGGGGGGGCTGATTCACAAAGCGCCCTCATGCAAATGAGAGTGACCGGAATCACGCCCCCAACCGACCACATGGATCACTCTACAGCAGGGGTGTCCAACCTGCAGCCCAGTGAAGTATTTTGTGTGGCCCCGTTCGAGGGCGATGCAATGTTTTCCTCTGCTGCCTCCGGGTGTTTACCATCTTGCCGGCTCCTTCCTCTGTCTTACTGCAGCGTTTGCATGTTTGTGCAGCCCCAGAAACATTTTATTCGGCCAATGCAGCCCAGCGAAGCCAAAAGGTTGGACACCTCTGCTCTACAGCGATCCCGATGCATGCGCAAACCATCTGTAGATGGTCTGCACATGCGCTGGCCCTCCATGCCCGGCAGAGCTGGAAACAAAACTTTTTTTTACTGATGCATGATTTTTAATCGGCATTTTTTTTTTAGGTCCAGTATCTCGACTTTTCATTTGTTCCGTGGTTGCTTCCAGCCAGCTCCCCAAGATTTGGGAGGTAGAGATTAGATTTTTTTTCCCCCCTGTCTCTGAATTTATAAATGTATACAAAAATCAGTGAGGTAGTTCTGAGGCTAGGCAAGCGTGGAATATATAAGCTGCTTCTGTTTTTAGAAAAGCCAGTCTCTTACTGTTTTTTTTTTTTTTAGCTGGAGAATGGCTAGGAGTTTTATACTCTTAACAAACTTTGCGAGCCTGTGGTTTTAACCCACTTTAAATTCGCAGGTTAAAACCACGATCTTGCAGTGCGGGGAAGGGCAGGAGAGTTGGGGCAGAGAGCAAGGTTTTTCCACAAGCGACTAATCCTCATCATTTGCTTGTTTTTGGATTGACCAGCCCAATCGGTGTGCCTGCATTTGTTTAGTGAATCGCGTCCTTCCTACTTTGCATGTCGTTTCCCCTCATTTGCATGCGTGGATCAGAGGATGATTTGCCACGAGGTTAGTGAACCGGGTCAGAGGAAAATCGGGTCGCAAAGTGGTCGGGACATGATCGGTGTCCTTAGTGAATCTTGTCCAGAGCCTTCTTTTGCTTGTTTGGGTAATCTTTTAACTATGAAAGCATTCTGACAGTGTACTTTACATCCATTAATACAGAAATGTAACCCATCCTGAGCTCTTTGGGGCGGGTGAGATGGCAAACAAATTAAATCTAATATAATAAAATGATAGGCCACGCATGCGCACTAAAAAAACATGTTCCCTGATCCGTCGCGAAAACACGATTGCGCATGCGCGGGTTTAACGTCACCACCTGCTCGCGGCGGCTTTCAAATTAAAAAAAAAAATTACACAGCTGCAGCGGCCTTCCTCACCCCCACCTCTCACTGTGAATGGTACCAGCTCCTCTCTCGAACTGCACCAGGATTGAGAGAGGAGCTGCAGCGCCGGCTTTCAACTTAAAAAAACAAAAACAAACCACAATTGCAGTTCGAGAAAGGAGCTACGGCAAGGGCTTGAGCATAAGCGCCATTGTTGTCCCCCTACCTAGCCGCAAGGCTGCGGCGGCGACCGGCGAACCCTAATGCTGACATTGAATCCAAGTAAACAACCGGGGCTGCCTAAACAAACAAAGTTTCACGGTGCAGCTGAGCTCTGGCGGCTACACATGAAGCAGACATGTGAAACTCTGGTCCATGGGCCAAATGTGGCACACAGGGTACAAAAATTTGGCCCGCCAAACAATTCCTGCCGTTGCCGAAATTTGCCCCACCGTTCCTTCCCTTCAGTTCAGCTCCGCCTATGTTAAAAGGAGCTGCTTTGAAATTGGAGCCCTGCCGCCACCGTAACACGTTTCCTCTGCCGCGGACCCATATGTCAGAGAAGGGGCGGGACCAAGGCAGAGGGGAACGTGCTACGCCAGTGGCAGGCCTCCGATTTCGACGCGGCTCCTTTTAACATTGGTGGAGCTGCACTGCACCTGATGGAGGGAGGGAAGGAAAGGTGGTTGTGTGCTGTTGAGCCCCTCTTTGCCCTCAGACCCTCTCCTATCTGCTCCCTCCTGTCTCAGACCACTGGGGGGAGGTGCCTGTCTTCAGCTGCCGGGATGGAGGGAGGGAAGAAGAAAGAAGGGGCCCTGGCAAGCGAGTTATCAAAAGCCAAACATAGCCTGGGACCCCTACATGGTATGAATAATGACCAGACAACAAAAGGTAAGAAAAATAATTTTATTTTCTGTTTTGTGATTACAATATGTCAGATTTGAAATGTGTCTTGAGGGAGGCTGCCGCGGCGGCTTTGGACAGAGGGGTACCATTTTCGTGGGAGCCGGCCTTCGGAGAGGCTTGGGACGCGGGGACGGATGCGGGAGGGGCTGCTGCTGCGAAGGGCTTTGGTGGGGGAGCCAGCCAGACCGCGAGTGTGGGACCGTTGTAAGCGCGGATTGGTCAAGGAGCCGCCGCTGCCGAGCCTTTGAAATTGCTCTCCCACCGTCACTCCCTCCCGCCCCAGCTCTGCCTCTGCCCCTGCCCAGGTTCAAAAGCAGGAGAGGCGGTCATCTAGCACCCGTTAATCTAACGGTCTTAAACACTAGTAAATAAATAAAGTAAAAGCACATGATTGAAAGAAAGTTATACATTTGAGAGGGGGTTGTTTCATTTGGGTTTTTGTTTTTAATCGTAAAAGGCATTTTTTTTTAAGAAAATGTGTCAAAATGTTTTGCTGGAAAAAAACACAAAAATATCCATAAAGAAGCAAGGATGATTGAATAATTAGTACTTCAGTTGTATTGCAAAAGTCTGAGAAGACCTTGCCTTAAGTTTGCTGCCGTTCTCTTGCAGAGCTCTTGTACAGGATCACTGTCCTGCCAGCCTCTATTCCACCATCTGATTGAGGGCAAACACAGGAAGGCCCAAGAAGAAAGTGAGCAAATGTTTCCCAAGGTAGGTGACAAAACCACAGCCCTACCTTGCACCTCTTTTAGATGAATTGCTCAGCGATCTTCAAACCCCCCCCCCCCCCCCCCGGCATGCTGAGCCCGGGCCAAGTGCTAAGGATCATACTTCTTTTCCTCTTAGTCCAAATACATGCTGTGTTCCTAAATAAACTGGTGATGAAAGGATGGTTTCTCACACTTTCACAAGCTGCTGGCAGAGGACTCTACCTTTAAAGGGACATGCAGGAGGCAGCATAGCAATTGCTGATACAAAAGCCAAATCCAAAACAACAGGCTTCAAAGTTTTCTCTGCCATCCTGTTGGTTTGCAGTCCATAAGAATGGGCCAGGTATGACAGATCGATTTCTCTTGCTGTGGGGAATATGGAGGAAAAAGTGTTTGAAAGTCTTTTGTGCTCATTTTAGTACTTTTTTACATTTTACCACCAAAGCAATCATATAGTAGTACTGCGAAGGTACTGCTAGACTTTGCTGACACCATTTTGTACTCAGCATCAGCAAAGGGCAAGAATGAGTGGAAATCACTCCTACCCCAACCCATGAGACACCAGAAATTGTGTCAGGTAGGCTCAGGGGGTCCAACTGGGGAGAGGCTTTAGAATCTAAAGAAGTAAAACAGATTCTATGCTGCTTGTCCTTGGAACAGTGCCCAAAAGGTCGATCGCGATCTACCAGTAGATCGCAAAGGCAACGCAAGTCGATCACGGAGCCCATCCTAGGCTCCGCAATCGACTCGCGTTCCCTTTGCGTTCTCCCTGCCTTCCCGATGCCTCAACAGGCCAGTCATATGCAGCGCTTGCACAAGTGCCAGGCCCACCAGCTCCTCCCCTCCCCCCCAAGGTCAATTCTGACATCTGAGAGGAAGTTCTGGGCCAGCCAATCGCTGCCTGGCTGGCCCAGAAGGCTTGTGGGCCCAGCCCTTGTGCAGTTGCTGCACATGCCTGGCCTATTGTGATACTGGGGAAGCAGGGAGAAATCGGTGGCATGTCTTGGGGGGGGCAGGGAGAGAGAAAGACAGACAGACAGAAAGAAAGGGGAGGGGGCAGGGAGAGAGGAAGATAAAGTTGGACTCATGGAGAGATGTTGGTTGGGGAATGGAATGTGGTCTGGAGGAGATGAAGCATGTAGGAGGCAGAAAGAAGGGAAGAAATATTGGATGCACAGTCAGAAGGAAGTGCAACCAAAGACTCATGAAATCACCAGACAACAAAGGTAGGAAAAATTTTATTTTCAATTTAGTGATCAAAATGTATCTGTTTTGGGAATTTATATCTGCTGTCTATATTTTGCACTATGACCCCCTTTTACTAAACTGTAATAGCATTTTTTAGCGCAGGGAGCCTACATGAGCATCGGGGCATGTCCCTGCGCAGGTCCCTGCGCTAAAAAACAGTCGCAGTTTAGTAAAAAAGGAGGAGGTATATTTATCTATTTTTATATAGTTGTTACTGAGGTGACATTGCATATTTAAAAGTCATCTGCCTTGACCTCTTTGAAAACCCCCCGAATATAAATGATAATTAACATTTTCTTTGCGTACAATGTGTTTTGTGTTTTTTAAAATTTTATTGTTGGTAGATCATTTTGACTCGGTCATTTTAAAAGTAGCTCGCAGGCCAAAAAATGTGGGCACCCCTGTGGATCGGAGGTTTTTTTTATGAGGGGGGATGGAATTGTGGTGGTATCTTATTTGGGTACTATTAGAGGATGTGCGATCTTGGGTGGCAATTGGGAGTATCTGGAATGAAGGACCATCGAGGGGGTGTCTTATTTGTGGTGCTATCAGGGGATGTTTGGCCTTAATTGGGCTATCAGTGGGTGGTGTCTCATTTAGAGGGTGGCTTCAGGGGAGTGTTTGGCCTTGGGGAACCATCAGGGGGAAGTGGAGCAGTTCTGACTATTTTGTGGCAGCCCCTTTAAAGGTGGCCAAGAGCTTTGTGGACCTATGCTTTTGGGACAGTAGAATAACTCTGCTTATGAGGTTAATCACAACCAGCATTATTTTTGTGTCATGGGTCTGACTGACCTGTGGTACTGAACTACTGCAAATTAGTCACTCCAAAAGTAAATTAAGGTGCAAGAACAACCTGGCTTTTACTGCACCCTAATAACTAAGCCCTTCGAGATCATTTATTTGAATAACAGCCACTGAATAAAATCTGGGTAGTAGAGGAGTAGCCTAGTGGTTAGAGAGCCAAGCAGACAACCACAGAAGCCCAATTCAAATCCTGTTGCTGTTCCTTGTGATTTGGGGCAAGTGACTTAACTTTTCATTGCTCCCAGTACCGTACATAAATTAGATTGTTAGTTTTCTGGGGACAGGGAATTAATTGCCTAGTGTACTTGAGTATAGCTCTCCTTGAGTTACATCTGAAAAAGGTATGAGCTACATCCAAATAACATGTTTCATCTTTGCTTACACCCTATGCAGTCTAGTAAAATGTTTTAGGGTGTATTGTGTTGACATTGTAATGTAAAATACTTTGCCATACTTGTAATGTGAATATTTTGATTGCTGTAATTGTCTATTGATTGTGTTTGAGCCCCTACTATCAAAGACTCCATTGGCTGCCCCTAGAGGCGCGAATCCTGTTTAAGTTCGCTTGTCTATGTTATAAATCAATATTTGGTCTGGCTCCCACTTACCTGGTTTCCCACTTCAATCTGACAAATTATCTTAGGCCCAAACGAAGAATTCATCAGTTCACCTATCCGACAATAAAAGCCTGCCACTACAAAAGATTCTTGGACAGAACTCTTGCCTTCCAGGAAGGCAAATGGAACGACTGGCTTAGTAACGTTTTTGCGCACTCTTCATCCTACTTCAATTTTAGAAAACTATTAAAAACAAGTCTGTTCAATCGATTTGTTAACTAAGAATCTACTCACCACTTCTTATTCAATCCTGTAACCCTATGAACCTTTTAACTTTCATATACTTTATTATGTAAGATTGTATTGCTAACGCTGATTGTCCAGCGCCTCTTGCTGTAAACCGCCTCGAACTTATATAGCTTTGGCGGTATATAAGAATAAAATTATTATTATTATTATTATTCTTGCTGAAACATCGCCTTGAACGAATTCCTTCAAAAAGGTGGTAAATAAATCCTAATAAGTAATAATAAATACATAAAAAATAAAATGGCTTAGGCAAAGTTGTCCATTGATATTTAGAGGAGAATTTATCGAGGGGTGCTAACCGATTTAGCACACGCTAAACGCTAATACGTCCATTACAGTCTATGGACACGTTAGCGTTTAGCGCGTGTTAATATTTAGCACATGCTAAAACGGCTAGTGCGCCTTAGTGAAAGGACCCCAGAGTTAGGATTGAACAATTGCTGCCCTAACATTATCCAGTTAGCGATCAGAATAGCAGTTGGAATTACGCCATTAGCCAGACTGTGGTGGCAATTGCCGCTCTGGTAAGATATTCAGTGCTGTCCAGTATCCGGATAGAAGCGTTGATCATCTGTGAATAATTTAAATGTTGCAGTTAACATTTAAGAACCCAAGAAAGCACCAAGGGTTGTCAAGTAAGGAATTCACCAATGAAAACAAAAACAAAAACTGTGGATACAGATGTTCTGGAGATAATTTATTAAACACTGACATATAAAACCATGAAAATTCAATTAAAAAAGTACAATGATAAAAAATACTGTGATAAAAATCCAACCGGACCCTACACGGTCCGTGTTTCGGCAAACACGCCTTCCTCAGGGGTCCAATGGTTTGCAAACTCACATACAAAGAATTGGACTGAAAACAGTCTATTGTCTGTAAACATGTGAGAAAAGAACACCGTAGACAAGCTGAAGTAGCAAAAAAATGCTAAGGAATTCACCAGAGTCCTTTATTAATGACCCAACATGGGCCAGTGGGATTAGCCATACCTCATACAATCTCACAAAATTAATAATATAGCAGAGATGGCTGAAAACCCATCTAGAAGTCACCAAATAATCTTAAAATTGCAGCGTAGCACTTTTTTTTAATTCTCTATTTTTTTCAGCGCTAGTTTCAAGATGCTGATTTAAAGTGCTGCGCTGCAATTTTAACTTTGGTGACTTCTAGACTGGTTTTCAGCCATCTCTGCTATATTATTAATTTTGTGAGATTGTATGAGGTATGGCTAATCCCACTGGCCCCTGACGCAGGCACTCTGCACTCAGACGAGGCCCACGTCGGGTCATTAATACAACAATCCCTTACAAAGACGCAGCGAGACCCGTTATACTATCTTGGGGATCTAGGTTAGGGGGATCTACACCAGTGTTCAGTGGATGTAAATCCTCATGCCCCAAACTGGGCACAGATCCTAGCACTAAGCACTATTCCATAAACAGTGCCCAACTTGGAATTCCATTTATAGAATAGTATTTAGCACACTTTTTTTTGGCATCCAATTTTGGGCATCATTTATAGAATTGAGACCATTATACTTACCTCTAAGACTTGGTAGAAAGAGGAAAACCAATGGATTGCTCTGATACCAGGTTGCAAAATGTACTTAAATAAGAAAAAAATATCAAATTGCTTATGAGGCAGCAGTAGTTAAAAGAAGCATAGAATCAAGTAGAATAAAATAACACCTGGATCTGGAAAGACTCAGTTGGCCACAACTTCTCCCCTCCCCCACTACCAAAAGAATCTTCCAGTCCATGTTCACCTTCCTCGGAGTAAAAATCTGGAATGATCTCGCAGAGACTAAAAGAACAGAATACAGAAACCAACCACACCCTATTCTGAAAGAAACTGAAAACTTCACTCTTCGACAATTAATTCTTCTAAGATCATCATAAGCACCTGACCTTTACTTAATTTGTCTAAGTTTTTATGTTTCTTGTCCCCTTTCCACTCCTCCCTCCCAACCTAACCCTTTTCCCTGCCTTTCCTCAATCGCCTAAAGCCTGTTTAGGTGTGCACCACATAAAAATATTAGATTAGATTTCTTACCCTCCCACTATGTCACCTTTACATATTACCTACAATTACTAATAAACTTATTACAATTAGATCACAGACACTTTCTGATGGGAAAACCAGGCTGCAGTTCTGTTTATTGGAAAACACAATTTGTGCAAACAGAAACAATATAAGAAAACTTCCCGAGCTACCCCCATAAGCAACAAAATACCAATTATAGTTCCCTGACCCTGCAACGTCAGCTAGGGCCTGGGGGATGGCATGAACCTCAATGCCCCTTTCCGGTTCATCTTATCCAAATGGCATCCACTCCCCGAGCTTACTGCCAGCCAGCCACTCATCACAAATGCATTTCTTCCTGAACAGTGCAAAATACAGACAGCAAATGTAAATTCTCAAAATTGACATAACTCAATCAGTAAGTTCAAAAATAAAATAATTCCCCCTACCTTTGTTGTCTCCCTCCCTCCATGCTGTGCCTTAACTTCTGGCCTGCTCCTGCTTGGCTGTTTTATGCCGCCCCCGGTATTATCTTCGGGCCAGCTCCCTCTTCCTCACTGCCGCAGTGCACAAAACTGTGGGCAGTGGCTCCTCGCACATCCCACACCTCATCTGGAAGCCTTCCCTATGACGTTGCAACGTCAGAGAGAATGCTTCTGGTTCAGGCGCAGAACACACATAGGAGCTGCTGCCCATGGCTTTGAGCACTGCAGTACTGAGGAAGAGGGAGCCAGCCCGAAGATAACGCCATATCGATCGCACCATGGACCGGCGGCTGAAGAACATTGTCTCAGGCCCGAAGCACATACCAGCCCTATAGACTGGCAGGAAATTTCTGCGGACCGGCACCAGTCCATGGATCAAGGGTTGAAGAACACTGATCTAGAGCACAGTTGTCAAACTCAAGGCCTGCGGGCCAAATCTGGCCTGCTTGGCTGTTTTATGTGGGGCCGCGGTCCGATGCCCGCGGTGTTATCTTGTGGCTGGCTCCCTCCTCCTCCCAGCTGCTCCTCGCGCGTTCCACGCCTCATCCAGAAGCATTCCCTCTGACATTGCGACGTCAGAGAGAAGGCTTCCAGTTCAGACACAGAACGTGCGAGGAGTCGAAGCACGTGGCTGTGAGGAGGAGGGAGCCGGCCACATGATAACACCGGGGGTAACGGACCGCAGGCCGCATAAAACGGCCAGAAGGTAAGACACCCGCTGGAGGGAGGCACAGCATGGAGGGAGGGAGACAACAAAGGTAGAGGGGAATGATTTCATTTTCAATTTAGTTCTTGAATAGTGTTAATTTTGATAATTTTAGTCTGTTGTCTATATTTTGCACTGATCATGAAGAAATACATTTGTTTCTTTTTCTCTGGGGTTATACTGCATGCAGAGTCTTGAATCTTAGGTTTTCTTTTTTATATATTAGTACTTTTAGTGTTTGGTTACATATTTGCATAGGATCTGTGTTCTGGTAGGAATGAATGTTGAGAAGCATACAGTGTGCTTTGTGTAGTTTAATTTTGTGGTTAACCATTATGTGTTAATAAGATTATATTGTGTGTGTGTATATGAAAAATGAAAGGAAAAAATTGTGTTATAATTAATACTATTATGGGGGTGGGGTCTGGCCCGCAACTTAGCCTGTGTTTTGGATTTCGGCCCCTTAATGTGATTGAGTTTGACACCTCTGATCTAGAGGAGTATGGTTTAAATGTCAGGTTAACTGCTCATTTATAAATGCTGCTTTTACTATCTGGAATAATTTGCTTGCGTACACAAGAACTGAATCTAACTATCTAAGGCAGCAGTTCTCAACCTGTATTTACGATGGTTTTAGGAACTGAGACACCGCTCCTCTATCCGTCTCTAGGCGGGTCCGCCCACATACAGATACACCCACTTACATTTATTTGTAATTAGAAATAAATATTTCACAATATAATTACATATTGTTTTTGTGATTAATCACTGTGCTTTAATTATGTTCAATTTATAACAATGAAAATACATCCTGCACATCAGATATTTACATTACAGTTCATAACAGTAGCAAAATTACAGTTATGAAGTAGCAACGAAAATAATTTTATGGTTGGGGGGGTCACCACAACATGAAGAACCGTATTAAAAGGTCGCGGCATTAGGAAGGTTGAGAACCACTGATCTAAGGTTTTGCAAACAAACAAACAAAAAAACCAGTTGAAAACTTTTTTTATTCGACAGTGTTTAAAATTCTATTTTAGTGTAATTTAATATGTTTAGTGTAATTTAATATGTATGGCTTCTTATGCTGTAAATTGCCTTGAACTATTTGGTATTAGTGCAATTCATAAATCCTGTATTAGATCAGATTAGATTAGATTAAACCACTTCAGGCTCTATTCTATGTTTAAGATTAGATTTTTTTTAAAAAATTAGCACATGGCCAATAATAGAGAAAATAGAAAATACTGCCATTTTCCCCAGCAGTAAAAATGGCCTTAGTATGTAGGAATGATCCACATGATGTGCTAAGGCCACTTTTTACTGCAGCTTGGTAAAAGGATTCCAACTCCGGTGATACCTTGGAGCGAGAAGGATGTTCTGTATTTGAGCCTTTATTTTGACAGATCATCTGGGACTCTCTCTAACCCCGTCTTTCTCCTTAGGCTGAATTGTGTAGCTTTTCTTTTCCTTTACCCCTTATTCCTCTCTGTAGGAGGTGGCAGCGGACTGATTCCCTGTTCCAGTGTTTGTCTGAAGCACTTCAACAGCTTTTTAGGCTCTGTAGCTGGTTCCAATTCCCAAGACTTTGTGGTTAGAGACTAAACTAATCAACTAACTTCCCCTCGGTAGTTAAGATGCTGCTGCAGCTAGGAGTTTAACATCTAAATTCTGTCTTTCATTGGTGTTAAGGGCAGGGACTCAGAGCCAAAACCTGGTCTCTTTGCTGACTGGTGCAGTGGTCAAGAATCTAGATATTTATTAAAACCTAGATTTTCCCTCCAAGTAGGTATCCTTGTCAATCAGCAAGGAAGACACAGCACTTGTTCTAGAAACTATGGGACATGGAAAAGGTCCAAACTCCTTTACTCTGGTAGAGCAACTAGAGGTTAAAGTAACATAGAAACATAGAAGATGACGGCAGAAAAGGGCTATAGCCCATCAAGTCTGCCCACCGTACTGTCCCTTCCTCTTAAGTCTATACCCAGTGACTATTTAGTCAGATTGACTCTCTTAGGGATCCCCTCTTTCCTCCTCTGACCCTCGTAGGGATCCCCTCTTTCCTCCTCTGACCCTCGTAGGGATCCCACATATGTATCCCATTTATTCTTGAAGTCCAACACGCTATTGGCCTAGATCACCTGCGCTGGAAGCTCATTCCAACGGTCAACCACTCTTTCTGTGAAGAAGTACTTCCTTATGTCGCCACGAAATTTCCCGCCCCTGAGTTTGAGCGGATGCCCTCTGGTGGCAGAGGGTCCCCTGAGAATGAAGATATCATCTTCCACCTCGATACGTCCTGTGATGTATTTAAATGTCTCAATCATGTCTCCTCTCTCCCTACGTTCCTCTAGAGTGTAAAGCTGTAGTTTGTTTAGTCTCTCCTCATATGAGAGACCTTTGAGACCCAAGATCCTCCTGGTGGTCATCCGTTGAACCGACTCGATTCTGAGCACATCTTTACGGTAATGAGGTCTCCAGAATTGTACACAGTATTCCAGATGAGGTCTCACCATGGTTCTGTACAATGGCATTATGACTTCAGGCTTCTTGCTGACAAAGCTTCTACTGATACATCCCAACATTTGCCTTGCTTTAGATGAAGCCCTCTCCACTTGATTGGCAGTTTTCATGTCTGCACTGATGATTACTCCTAGGTCTCGTTCCGCCGAAGTACTAGTTAAAGTTTCCCCATTCAAGGTGTAGTTTCTGCATGGATTACCGTTACCGAGGTGCATAACCTTACATTTCCCAGCGTTGAAGCTCAGTTGCCAGGTCGAGGACCATCTTTCCAATGTAAGCAAGTCCTGTGTCATACTATCCTGTAAATTACATTCACTTACTGTATTGCATAGTTTAGCATCATCGGCGAATAATGTTATTTTACCCTGAAGCCCCTGAGTCAGATCCCCTATGAATATGTTGAAAAGGAGTGGGCCCAGGACTGAACCCTGCGGTACTCCGCTGGTCACCTCTGATGTTTTAGAGAGGGTACCGTTAACCATTACCCTTTGAAGTCTTCCGCTTAGCCAATCCTTGACCCAAGTAGTGAGTGTTTCTCCTAACCCCATCGATTTCATTTTGTTCAACAGCCTGCGGTGTGGGACGCTATCAAATGCTTTACTGAAATCCAGGTACACGATGTCCATAGACTCTCCCAAGTCTAGCTTCCTTGTCACCCAGTCAAAGAAGCTGATGAGATTGGATTGGCAGGACCTACCCTTGGTGAATCCATGTTGATTGGGATCCTGTAGATTTCCCTCATACAGGATCGTGTCTAATTTGCATTTAATTAAAGTTTCCATGAGTTTACACACTATTGATGTGAGACTCACCGGTCTGTAATTCGCAGCCTCTGCCCTGCAACCCTTTTTGTGCAGAGGAATGACGTTGGCTGTTTTCCAATCCAAGGGTACTCTCCCCGTGTTTAGGGAGAGATTGAAGAGTGCGGCTAGTGGGATCGCCAGGACATCGCACAACTCTTTGAGCACTCTTGGGTGCAGATTTTCTGGACTCATGGCTTTATTTACCTTTAGTCTTGCCAGTTCGCTGTAAACTTCACCAGGTGTGAATTCAAAATTCTGAAACGGGTCGTCCGCATTTGACTTAGCCTCTAACCGAGGACCATGTCCTGGTGCCTCGCAAGTGAAGACCGAGCAGAAGTATTCGTTCAGTAGTTCAGCTTTATCTGAATCTGCTTCCACGTAATTCCCATTCGGTTTGTTAAGGCGTATTATCCCGTCTGTGTTCTTTTTCCTATCACTAATATACCTGAAGAAGGATTTGTCCCTCTTCTTAATGTTCTTTGCTAGAGTTTCTTCCACACGAAGTTTGGCCTCCCTAATTGCTGTTTTGGCCGCTGAACAACTAGAAAATTAGCTGTTGCTACAGAGGAATATCTCAGTGAACATAAGAATTGCCGCTGCTAGGTCAGACCAGTGGTCCATCGTGCCCAGCATTCCGCTCACACGGCAGCCCTCTGGTCAAGACCAGCACCCTAACTGAGACTAGCCCTACCTGCGTACGTTCTGGTTCAGCAGGAACTTGTCTAACTTTGTCTTGAATCTCTGGAGGGTGTTTTCCCCTATGACAGACTCTAGAAGAGCGTTCTAGTTTTCTACCACTCTCTGAGTGAGTGATTAGTTGGATAGTGGAAGTAGAAAAGTAGAGGGCAAACCTGTAAGGAGATATTTTAAAGGCAAACCCCTTTCTGCTAGGAAAGTAAATAAGAGTAAGCTGAAAAAGTAAGGAAAAACTTAGTGCCCATAATTTACAAGAAATCACAGAACGGGGAACACAAAAAAACAATATCCAATATCTAGAAAAGCTAAGAGAAGCTAGGAAAGTAATCAGGAAAGCAAAAGTGCAGGTGGAAGAAAAATTAGCCAGTAAAGTAAAATAGGGAAACAAGGCTTTATTTAGATATATTACTGACAGGAAGTACAGAAGTGGCAGAGTAAGACTCAAGAGTGAGAGGAAGAAATATGTAGAGGCTGATATAGATAACGTGGATTAGCTTAACAATTATATCTATTCTGTGTTCACAGGGGAAAGGCCAAGTGTTGAATCACAGAAAAAAAAATGCAAATAGGAATGGAAGTGAGGTAGACATCAGACAATTGCCAGAAGACTTTAAGTAGCTAGCTAAATTAAAGGTAAAGAAAGTCTCAAAATTATAAGTGGTTGCAGTTGAAGCAAGCCATTCAGAAGGGGTTCCCTGATTGGCGAAATCTAAAAAATCAGTATAGCTTGCCAGTCCTATGCTTCCAGATGGATTTCATGGGACATCACGCCGCTCAGTGGTATAAATTAATATCTGAATTTTTGAATAAGAAACCAAGGACTGATCTTTGTCACATTTGGAGCATTGAGATAAAGCAGTAGATTTTTGCATCTCAATGGCCACAAATTTGGACTTCTCTGTATTATGACAGGAGTTACCATACAGCTTATTTTGAGGAATTTGAAAAACTGGGATCGATTAAATTATACTTTCTGGTGGGAATCTCTATGCCACATTTTTAAAATGGAGCGTATAATGGCCACACAACAGGGGCATTATAAGACATTTATGGATGTTTGGAAGCCATTGACAGAATTCTGTAAGGAGTGATTGTTGATTTTGTCCTTTGATCATACACATCCAGGGAGGGTGGGTGGGGAGTTACTTTTAATTAGAGTGCAATTGTTGGATATGTATAAAGGAGGGGATAATATATGTATTTGTCATAAATATAATTTGATAGAATTTAAGTGTTGTTAAAATGTAAAATGTCTGTAAAATATGTTGCACTTATTTTTGGCTTTAAAATGAATAAAGATATTTAAAGGTAAAGAAAGTTATGGGGCCAGAGAATGAGAGAAACTCAGGAAAGTTCTGTGGCTCAGCTGGAGATGGGCGGATATGGTTCCTTTTCACAAAAGCAGAAATAAAGAGGATGCTGGTAAATATACCAGCTGGCTGAGGTCAATTATTCTGATTCCAATAGTGAGTAAGTCAATGGAAACAGTTCCTGGAATCTTATTGGATTACAGACACCAAGGCAGCATGGTTTTACTAGAGAATAGGTCTTGTCAGACAGGGGAAGAGTGCTAACTATGGAGTGCTTAGATTTCATCCAAACCTTTGACTCTTGGTACGGGCTCTAAAGTAATTGAGACTGGGTTCGAAACTGGTTAAGTCGGAGTTACCCCAAAAAATTGTGGTAGAAATCACTCTGAAGATAAGGGTAGTGTAATTAGACCAGTAGTCTCCTCGGTCTAATTCTCCAACATTTTTGTAAACAATATTGCAGATGGGCTGTTAGAGAAGGTTTGCCTCTTTGTGGATGATACCAAAATCTGCAACACCTGGAACGTGTAGGTGTAGATAACATGAGAAGGGATCTATTGAAGCTTGAAGAAAGATTTAATTTAATTTATTTAGGACTTCCTAAATTGTAGGTAGCTGGCAGATCTCTGTGGGTTACAATATATTGCTATTAAAAAAAAAAATACAGACTCATGCATTTGGACTGTAAATTCCAAGGAACTAGTACAATGTAGGGGATTTTTAAAAATCTTGGAATCATGGTAGACGATGCATTGAAATTTTTAACTCAGTGTACTATGGTTGCCTAAAAATGAATAAATAAACAAACAGTATAAGTTAAAGTGTGTAACTGCTCTTAGAGTACTGTGTGTAGCTCTTAGCACCCCATCTCAACAAGAATATAGCAAAACTGGAAAAGGTTCAACGAAGGACTTTTTTTTTGCTCCGGCACACTAATGGAGCAAATGTTTTTCTGTGGTACACCTACAACCATGCCCCAGCCCCGCTCCACTCTGCCCTACTCCACCCTCAGCCCCGCCCCACATGAACCGTGTCTCGTTTTCCCTGAGTATAAGGCCATGTGTGGAGGGCCTCCGAGCATGCGCAGATTTTGACATAATAATGTCACACGCATGCGCATGATGTAATCACGTCAACATCCATGCATGCTTGGAAGCCATCCAGATATGGCCCCGAGCTCAGGGAAATGAGACGAGGCTCGTGTGGGGGCGGAGAGGAAGAGATGTGCCAACGCCGGAAGTGACACTCGGTATATGCCGTGTGCCCTTCAAACCCTGGCGGCACACCCGGAATCTCGCCACGGCACACAGTTTGCGATTCACTGATACAGGAGATGGAACAACTCCCCCCTAAAGAAAAGCTAACAGATTAGAGCTATTTCTCTTGAAACAGAGGCAGCTGAGAGCAGATATGATTGAAATTTATAAAATCATGAGTGAGATGGAATGATTATATAGGAAAGAGATGTTTAACCTTTCAAACAACACTGAAATCTACTTTTTGAGAGGATGCTGGGCTCAATGGATCTCGGTTTGACTCTGCATGGCTTCTGTCATATTCTTACATTATCTGATGGCTATTTAAAGAAGTCTGAAAAATAAAGCTGCCCAAATCTGATGAGAGTCATTTGCTACAATAAAACAGATATGATGCTGGCTTTAGGAGTCATTTTTTTTGTCGTTGGTGTTGTTAAACAGAGAAACACGTTCAAAATTGCTATTCTAATGAAAGTAGCAAAAAGTATTTGTTAAAAAAAACACACCTTTTGGTCACAAACACAGCACGATCAGCAAAGGAGGATCTGACTATCACATTAGGGAGTACAGGGGTGCCAGAGAGTTGACAGAGTTATGCTGGGACTGAGAGTAGATTTTCTCACACTTCACTGTTAAATTTATCTGGAGCAAACAGAAAAAAAAAGAGATCATTACTGACTTATGCTAGAGAGGTAAACAAAACACAGTACAGAAGTAGAGGGAAAGGAATGACCATAATTCATGGGCAGCATTAAACTCTTTCTTCTCACCACTGAGAAGCAGGAAGATACATGCAAGAAATGACACCCCTTTCTCTGGTATTTTTCTGTTTCTCTATCCTGTACTTCAAGGTATTTTTGGACTCTGTAAAAAAAAAAAAAAAAAATGTAGCTCTCAGACACTTCGTGCATTAACATTTCTGGGAAAGGGGAAGCTGAGAGAGCCCTCTGACAGGAATTACTAAAGTCAAAAATACAAACACCCAACTTGCTACTTATAACTAATTCAGAACGTGTAATAAAGTGCTCAGGATCTTTTTGGTAAAGAGACCACAAATGAGATCATGTCCCCAAAAGTTGCGCCTCTTACAATCAATCATAGCACTTTAATCTCACCTTATATTGCAAGCATAGTCCATCTGTGTATGTATGTATATTATTGCTTAATGCAGTGGTTCCCAACCCTGTCCTGGAGGAACACCAGGCCAATAGGGTTTTCAGGCTAGCCCTAATGAATTTGCATGAAGCAAATTTGCATGCCTATCACTTCCATCATATGCTAATCTCTCTCATGCATATTCATTAGGGCTAGCCTGAAAACCCGATTGGCCTGGTGTTCCTCCAGGACAGGGTTGGGAATCACTGGCTTAATGCACGTATCTGAAAGTAGCTTTTCCAAAACCATTGAGTTCTGACGCTATCACTGTGGTCTGAAAAGTACCTAGAATGTGCAATGAAAAAGTAACAAAAAAAAAAAAAAAACAACAACCCCAAAACCACCTAACACACCTTTCACCCTTCTCCCCACAATCAGCATTTTTCCCCATTCTATCTCCTCCAGGGCCGCCATCAGAAATTTCTGGGCCCCTTACTGAGCAATCCTATTGGGCCCCCCATGCACCCCTTCCCCCCCTGACCCTCCCCCCCTTCTTCCATGGGCCGAATACACACATACTTTTCTCTGTCGCCGCACTCTTTGACCAAAAGATTTGTAAGCCTGCAACCACGTCAAGGTAGACTCTTTCAGCAGCTCCCCTCCCTCCCCCTTATCTTTGTGGCCAAGTCAAAATGATCTACCAACAATAAAATTTTAAAAACACAAAGCACGCTGTACGCAGAGAAAATGTTAATTATCATTTATATTCCGCGGGTTTTCAAAGAGATCAAGGCAGAGGACTTTATGCAATGTCACCACAGTAACAACTATACAAAAATAGACAAATATTCCCCCTCCCTTTTTACTAGACCGCGATAGCGGTTTTTAGCGCATGGACCTGCGCTGAATGCCCCACGCTGCTCTTGAAGCTCATAGGCTCCCTGCGCTAAAAAACGCTATTACGGTTTAGTAAAAGGGGGCCATAGTGCAAAATATAGACAGCATATATAAATTCTCAAAACGGAGACATTTTGATCACTAAATTGAAAATAAATTTATTTTCCTACCTTTGGTAATTTTATCAGTCTCTTGTTGCACTTTATTCTTCTGATTGTGCATCCAATATTTCTTCCCTTCTTTCAGCCTCCTGTATGCTTCCTCTCCTCCAGACCTCATTCCCTCCCCAAACTTTTTCTTTGTTTCACCCTGCCCCCTTCTTTCTTTTTCTCTCTCCATACCCCCTTTCATTCTGTATGTCTGTCTTTCTCTCTCTCTCCGTGCCCCATTTTTCTTTGTTTGACCCAGCCTCCTTTCTTTTTTTTTTTCTGGCTCCCTGTCCCCCCTTTCTTTCTTTCTCCTTGCCCTCCCCTATGCCACCACCATTGGGAAAATGCTGCCACCGCCACTGGGGAATAGTCTGCCACTGCCGCTATCGGGAACAGGCCGGCGCCGAGTTCGCCCTGCTTCTCTTCCCCGCGGGGCTGACCAACTCTCGCCACTCGACGTCAATTCTAACGTCTGAGAGGACGTTCTGGGCCAGCCAGGCAGCGATTGGCTGGCCCAGAACGTCCTCTCCGACGTCAGAATTGACGCGGGTGGCTAGAGTTGGTCGGCCCCACAGGGAAAAGCAGGGAGAACTTGGCACCGGCCTGTTCCCAATGGCGGCGGTAGCACTCAAGTGGCTAAAGAGACGCAGTTTGCCAGCCTAGAGAGAACACTGGAGGGTGGCCAGCTGTGCACCCCCTTGGGGCGTAAACCCGGGGCAGACCGCCCCCACCCCCACCTTGGTATGCCACTGTCTGTACCTCACTCCCTCCCTATGACCAAAAATTCTCCTTTCTTCTATTCCCCGTGTACACAACCATCTCTTTCCCTCCCTTCCTCTCTCCCAAGTCCATGTCTTCTGTGTCCAAAAATGCATTCCCTCCCCCACCTCAGCATCTCTTTCCCTCCCTTCCTCTCTCCCAAGTCCATGCCTTCTGTGTCCAAAAACCCATTCCCTCCTCCACCTCAGCATCTATTTCCCTCCCTTCCTCTCTCCCAAGTCCATGCCTTCTGTGTCCAAAAACCCATTCCCTCCCCCACCTCAGCATCTCTTTCCCTCCCTTCCTCTCTCCCAAGTCCATGCCTTCTGTGTCCAAAAACCCATTCTATCCCCCACCTCAGCATCTCTTTCTCTCCCTTCCTCTCTCCCAAGTTCATGCCTTCTGTGTCCAATAATGCATTCCCTCCCCCACCTCAGCATCTCTTTCCCTCCCTTCCTCTCTCCCAAGTTCATGCATTGTGCCCAAAACGCACTCCCTCCCCCTTTTGTGTTCCCCGTTTGCCTCCCAGCCCATCTTAGCAACTTTCTCAGCAAAATGTAGCTCGAGCGGCGTAGGCTTGTCTTCTATTTCCTGCCTGTCCCCCGCGCACACATAGCCGACCAGAAGTCTTCCCCGACTTCAGCGCTGACGCAGACCCGATCGGCTGTGTGAGCGGCAGGGCAGTCGGAGTAGAAGACGAGCCTCGAGGCTCGAGTTATATTTAACCCCGCGGGTCCCCCATCATCCCCGTTCAGCTCTCTCTCCTGTGCACCCCCTTGGGGCGTGCACCCGGAGCGCACCGCCCCCCCTAGGTACACTACTGGCCCAGGCCCCCTGTCAACTCCGGGCCCCTGAATGCAGGACTGGTAGTACTGCCCTGATGGCGGCCCTGATCCCCTCCCCCATCGCTGCCATGTCTACCTTTAGTTTTCCGTTAAAGTTGCTGAGTGGTGGTAGCGATTCCTTGCTAAAGGTCCCTGCATCTTCTCTCCACTGCGGCCTGCCATCTCTGACAATTTTCTGTTTCTGCTGACAATTTCCTGTTTCCGCTGAGGTGGGCCGCAGTGGAGAGAAGATGCAGGGACCGGCAGCAGGGAATTGCTACTGCTGCCCACAACTTTTATAGAAAATTAAAGGTAGATGGGGGTGGGGAGATAAAATGGGAAAAATGCCAATGGAGGAGAAGGGTAAAAGCATTAGATGCCGGAAAGGGGAGCAGTAGAGAGGGCTGGCAGCAAGATGCAGCTCCCAAAACAGTGCTGCCTGAAGATAGATATTAGACTTAGGGAGGGAGTGAGAGAAGAGAGAGATATTGGACTCAAGTGAGAAAAGGAGGGAAAGACAGACTCAGGGATGGGGTAAGGGAGGGAGGGATAGATGTCAGATTTGGGAGATTGATGGGGAGGACAGAGGGGCTAGAAGGGGGACAGGGAAAGATGGCACAGGGGAGAGATAGACTTCAGGGAGGATGGAGGGGCAGGAGAGGAAGAGATGGAGAAGGATGGAGGGGACAGGAAAGGGAGAGATAGCAAAAGGGGTGAAAGGGGGTCAGGGAGAGATGGACTTGGTAGAGGGGGAAAATGAGGAGAGAGATAGACTTGCTGGAGGGGGAAAATGGGGAGAGAGATATGGACTTGGTGGAGGTGAAAAATGGGGGGAGAGAGAGAGATGGACTTGGTGGAGGGGGAAAATGGGGAGAGAAAGAGAGATGGACTTGGGGAGGGGGAAAATGCCAACTATGCACTTAAATGAATACAATACTTACATTGAAGAACATAATAACCATGCTGGGTCAGAACAATGGTCCATCTAACCCAATATCCTGTTTCCACAGTGGTCAATTCAGGTCACAAGAACCTAGCAGAAACCCAAAACTCCGTTTTGTACATCCTGGTCCCAGGTACCTGTCCCAAAGAGCTTAGACAGTGCCCATGGACTTTAAGCAGGGCCAGAGTTAACATAAAATCATAATATGTAGTGCCAGTCATTTTAGAAGGTTTACATGGCATTTGTACAATATGTCTGAATAGCAGGGTAATGGCCCTAAACATGTTAGTTATTTATCTATACCATTCTACCAAGGGAGCTCAGAATGGTTTTACATTAATTTATTCAGGTACTCAAGCATTTTTCCCTGTCTATCCCAGTGGGCTCACAATCTATCTAATGTACCTGGGGGAATGGGGTAATTAAGTTGCTTGCCCAGGGTCACAAGGAGCAGCATAGGTTTGAACCCACAACCTCAGGGTGCTGAGGCTGTAGCTTTAGCCACTGCACCACACTCTCCCCATCTAAGTAGCACTTTTACAAAAGTTGCTGTTTACATGTTAGTAGGCACAGCATGCACAGTTTTGAAAGGACCCTGTTTTGGGCAAACCTGAAAAGTATGGATTACAATATATCCTATTTTGCAATGAGAAATCTCACTTTGCCTTCAAGCACTCATACACCTTGCTCCGAGTCACATCCAAGTGCCAGCTAACTGCTTGTCTTCCATGCTATGCTTCATCATGCACACTTGCCTAACCATTTTTTCTATGTTAGCCATGCTTTGTAATACTATGTTTTCCGTGCTATGTTTTGCTGACCTTGCTATGTCTCACCATACCATGTTTTGTCATATTATATTTTTACCATGCTTTGATGCTTTGTAAACTTTGGTTTGCCATCCTTGTCAGACAATATTTGCTATGCTATCTTTTACCATACTAAGGGGCTTATAATCAAAATATTAAAATGTCTAAAAACCCACCCAAGTCAGCACTTTGACGTCCTAATAGATAGGTCATCCAAGTACTGATAACCAAACTGACTTTCTGGACGTGTAGCGGGATTTCTTATGCCTCTGAATGCCACGGTGCACCAAGAGCTGAAAGGGGCGTATCTTGAGGAGTGGTCAGGGCAGTTTTTGGACAGGATGTGGGCCGACTTAGACCTATATGTCCTGCAGGGATAATTGAATCTTTTATTAGACATCCTGGATGAAATTTAGATGTTGTGAGTAAGACGATGTGAAAACAGGTATAAGTGCTAAAAATGTATCCAAAGTGACCAGATAACCACTGCAGAGACAAAGTAAAGACCCCCACCCACACACTCCCCCAGTGTTCACTGCCTCCCCCCCTCACACCCTCACAAAGATCAGAATAAAAAAGTACATACCTGTCTCCAGAACATCAGCACCTGCTATAGGAAAGCTACACACAGGTGTCTTAAATAGCCTGGGGGTTGGCTAGTGAACCATAAAGAGGAATAGCAAATCCCATAAGCCATTCTAACCACTACATTTATGGTGGAATATGTGAGCCCACCAAACCCTTCCAAAACCCTACTCTACTGCCATATAGGTGCCACCTGCAGCCATAAGAGCTATTGGGCGTTGGAGGCAGGTGGGTATAGTGGGTTTTGGGGATGTTTGGGAGGCTCAACATAACCTATAAGGAAGTTCTGGTGAGATGTTTATGTGGCACCCTTTATGTGAAGTTCACAGAAGTGCCCTGTAAGGTGCCCCACTGCTTTGTTGCCATGTCTGGCATTACAAGATTGGCGCCTCCCACGTTCAAATGGTCTTGTTCTGGGTATTTGGGACTTGGACAAAATTTTGATCAAAAATGTGGTCCTGGAGGTTTGGGTGACCAATGGCCTGGATGTCAAGATAGATGATTTAAAAATATATATATATTCTAGACGTCTTTTTCAAAAATGGGCATTTTTCCACTACTGACTTTGGGTGACAAGCACCATATGTCCAAATCAGACTTAGACATATGTTTTCATTATGCCCCTACACATCTGAAAATGTGGCACTGTGTTAGAACTGTGGGTTATAGATTCCAACCCACATGGCTCCCTGTGATCCTGGGCGGGTTGTCAGATCCCTCATTGCCTCAGGTACATTAGATAGATTATATGCCTACTGGGATAGACAGGGAAAAATGCTTGAGTATCTGAATAAATTCATGTAAACCGTTCTGAGCTTCCCTGGGAGAACAGTATAGAAAATTGAATGAATAAATAAATACCCCCCCCTTGTTTTTACAAAACCATAGCACAGTTTTTAGCGCCGGCTGCAGAGGTAACAGCTCGGACGCTCATAAAATTCCTATGAGCGTGGAGCTGTTACCACCACGGCTGGCGCTAAAAACCATACTATGATTTTGTAAAAGAGGAGTGCAGGGTAAATAAATAAATTAGGTTTTGGAAGTGCGCCTGATGGGGCAAACATGGTTACTTTTCTGGTGTTTAAAAACACCTCAGAAAAACACCTCGTAAAAGCTAATAATTTGGGTCTGATGTTCAAAAGATATAAGAGAGTTATGCCCCTAAATTGGCCTCTTGGGAAATTTTCTAAGGCTGGGTGCCTAAATTTATGTTCAAAATTTCCCTAAACACCTAAATTTAGGAACATAACAAGTAGGTGCGACAAGGGTAGACTTAGGATGGGGAAAAACTTATGAGCTTAGTGATTTTCAGCATAAGGCTTAAAAATCTAGCCAATTGAATGGCAGGTCTAAATTTCTAAGCATACCTTTTTATTATAGAAAAGCATTAGCATCATATCTATGCTACCGTGTTTCCCCGAAAATAAGACCTACCCCGAAAATAAGCCCTAGCATGATTTTCAGGGATAGGTCTTAATAAAAACCCTACCCCTGAAAATAAACCCTAGTTGTAGGCAGCCGTGCTTCCCCTGCCCCCCACCGAGCAGCTGAACCCCCGCTGACCCTCCATCCTTCCCTCCCAACCGATCCCCGCTGACCACGACCATCATCAGTGCACAGATGGCCCCAGCGAGAAGGCTTCGAAGCAGCCTGTGAGTGCTCCTGGCCCGACGATCCTCTGCAGCAAGGTATTTATGGTCACGGTCAGCGGGGATTGGTTGGGAGGGAAGGATGAAGGGTCATCGGCGGTTTGGCTGCGCAGCGGGTGCGGCAGCAGGTGCTCAAGAGTTCTGCTTCATGAGGAATGGGAGGGGTGGAAGCTGGGCAAAGGGTTCTGCTGCACATGGGGATGGGAGTGAGAGATGGATGGAAGCTGGGCAAGGGTTCTGCACAGGTGGATGTGAGGGAGGGAAGGAAGGATGGAAACTGGGCAAGGGTTCTGCACAGGTGGATGTGAGGGAGGGAGGGAAGGATGGAAGCTGGGCAAGGGTTCTGCTGCACATGGGGATGGGAGTGAGAGATGGATGGAAGCTGGGCAAGGGTTCTGCTGCACAGGGGGATGGGAGGGATAGAAAGTTGCTGCAGAGGGAAGGCACAAGGGGATGGGTGAGAGGGAGGAAAGATGTTGCATATGTGGGGGAAAGTAAAGAAGAATTGGGGTGAGGGAGAGGAAGGGAGAGATGATCATGTGCATGAAAAAAATAAGCCCTACCCAAAAATAAGACCTAGTGCCTTTTTTGGGCCCCAAATGAATATAAGACACTGTCTTATTTTTGGGGAAACACAGTATTTGAATGCTTTGATTTGTGCTTATTAGATGCTGCATAAGTATTGTCTCCCTTTTAGTATGTATTATATCTCTCTCATTTGAACTTCATTGCTGTTAAGTGTATTTTTAAAAATATTTCATAGTAGTCTTATTATTAAGTTTCAGTTTACTGAGTTTAACTTTACCTTGTTCATTGTATATATGTTTATATTTGGTCTTTTTACCACTGTTATGTTGCTAACAAAATTGTAAGTTTTATGTTGAATTATATCTGCTGTACACCACCTTGGGTGAATTTCTTCATAAAGGGAGGGGGTCATACCTTAATGTATCCAGTGGTCATCTGATCAGTTTGGGTACCTTTTTGGCACTTAGATGTTTCTAAAACAGGTCTAACTCTGAATGTCTAAATTCTGTCCAGGCCATCTTGGAAAAGGTTCAGTAATCGCTGCAAGAAGTCCACGTTAAGCCCGTCTAAAACACGCCCATAACATGCCCTCCAGCACGCTCCCTGGAACTCTGGATGCACAGTGGGTGAAGTGTCTCATTAGATGTCCAGGAAAATGGTTTTAATTATTGGCACTTGGATGTCCTGGCAATTAGGATGTCTAAGTGCCAACTTAGGTGGGTTAATAAATCCCAATAAACAAACAATTTTAAGCTCCTAAATTAATAATAATAATAATAATAATAATAGTTTATTCTTATATACCGCCATACCCAGCGAGTTCAAGGCGGTTTACATCGAATTAGATTAGGATCTGCATAGACAGGCAGATTTACAATTATTTATCAGAATTACAGCTTTAATCGAACTACACAGAGGATGTGGAAAGTAGGGGAAAAGGGGAAGGCCTCATGAGGGAGGCGGAGTGGGGAGGGGGGGAGTTATTGTCAGGGGGAGGGTCACTTCGGGTCTTGTTTGCTGAATAGGTAGGTTTTAAGTAATTTTCTAAAGCCGAGGTAAGTGGGGGCCTCGAGTATCATTTGTGCTAGCCATGGGTTCAGCTTAGCTGCTTGGAAGGCGAAAGTTTTGTCCAGGAATCTTTTGAGGTGACAAAGTTTGAGCGAAGGGAAGGCGAACAACTGAATACAACGGAATTTCTTGTTGGTGCGATAGAGGTTGAAGTGGGGGTTGATGTAACTTGGTGAGGAACCATTTACAGCCTTGTAGCAGAAGCATGCGAATTTGAAAAGGACTCTAGACTCGAATGGCAGCCAGTGAAGTTGGTGGTAGAATGGGGTGATGTGTTCCCATTTCTTTAGGCCAAAGATGAGGCGCATGGCAGAAAAGTTAGGTTCTCTGGTTTCACTGAGACTAGGGCACAAATATAACAACCTAAGGGGTCCATTTACTAAGGCATGCAAACCAATGTAGCGTGCGCTAAATGCTAATGCGCCCATAGAATAAATCAGTTAGCGTGCCTTAGTAAAAGGACCCCTAATTTAGCAGCATAAATAGTTTTCTAAAAAAATGAGATGCACAGTGTCAGCATCTATGAGACAAACTTGTTTTTTTCTGTTCCATAGAACATTATGGACCCCTGTTCGTTTACAAAAATTGGATAGCTCTAAGTCTAATAAATGTTGGCGCTGTCATCTCGAAACAGGGAATTTAGATCATTTATTATTCTATTGTCCATTTATTATGAACTTTTGGAATTCAATTTGGGACCAAATTAATTGTTTATTAGAAAACCTAGTGGCATTATCATATGATACTGTGCTGTATGGTATGGCAATGAGAGCAAAAAGTCAGATTTCTTCAAATAATAACAAATTATTACTTATAATGACTGGGGTTGCCATTCAACAAATTACGTATAATTGGAAAAATTGGAGTAGATTAAATTATAATTTCTGGTGGAATTCCTTATGTCATATTTATAAAATGGAAAGATGTATTTCAATACAGCGAGGATGTTTCAGGAAATTTCAAGATGTGTGGGAGCCATTAACAAAGTATTGTACTGATTAGATGACATTTTTTCCCTTAAATTTTACAGGTTCAATTATGAGGGGGTAATTTTATTATTATACATTGTACAAGGTATTTGATTATATAATAGGAAGGGGTGGGAAAGGTGGGAGATAACAGCATATCATTTGTACTATTGATGATTATTAAGTGATATATTTATGGTTAATCTGTTTTAACATATTGACACACTTATTGTAAGTTTGAAAATGAATAAAGGTTTATAAAAAATATATATATATATATATATATTGTGGCATTGGGTAATAGAGCTCGACTTCTTAACTGGCTCCCCGTGGATATCCATGTGCAAAATCTAGCACCTACAAGTGTAGGCTGCTAAACCAGCCACTTACAAGTGTAAGTGTAGCTACTTACACATTCAAAGCCCCCTGAGCCACGACACTCTTTTTTATGTGTTTCTTTGTAAAATGACTGCTCCTGCTGTAAGTGCTACGAACAACAGGTGTATTTCCTGTTGCCTCATAGGTTCTTTACAAAAGATGGCCAACCTATGCAAAACTGGGCTTAAAATATCCTAGTTTGGATATTTGTTGGCTTTATGTTTTTGGTGTTCTTTTTTTAAATGGATGTGCGATGATTACATGTTTCAGTGGTTGTCTTAATGCTCAGAATATACATATTATTATGTATTTTTGTGAAAACTGTTTGCTCCAGGTTAGATATATATATTATTTTCTGATACTTAAGCTATCCTAAACAGTGAGGGTCTAATTCTATATATACAGTATACCCTCGCTTGGATTCACAGTTCCGAAATCACGGATTAAGTAATTTGCATTTTTTTTCCTTTAAAACCCTCCTCCCTCCGCCTGTCTATCTGACGCTCGTCTCCAGCCGGTGCTCCTTCCATGATGCAGGCACACTTTGAAGTCAAACTCTTCCGGACAGTGAGGTTTTGAGCTCATGCGGTTCCAACAGCATTTCACTAAACTGCACAGGTGTGAAGGAAGAGGCGGGGCACATGCACTGCGGAAAGAGGAGTTTTTGGTTTCACGCCAGAGGCTGGCGCAGGGAAGAGGGAGGTGAGGGGGCTGGGGTGAAAAGGCTATTGCTGCTGTGACTTGAGGGTACCGTTGGGTCTGTGTTCTGGTGCTGGTAAGTGGGCGGGGCCAGAGCAAGAGAGGAGGAGGAGGGGGAGTGCTGATTACAGTACTCTTCTGATATTCACGGTTTTTCAACATTCGTGGTCACTCCAAGAACATAACCCCTGTGAGTTTCCCTGTAGTACCCAAAAGATTGGCACTGACTAGAATGGTGCTTAGCATGATTCTACAATGTGTGCGTACTTTTTATAGAATCGCATTAAGCACCTAAGCATTGCATAACTTTTTGTTAGGTGCCATTGACTTGTGTTCAAGTCCTAGCGACTTGATGAATTATAGATCTAAAGAGAAATCAGCTTTGTGCTAGTCTGGTAAGGTCATCCCCATGGTAATTTTCATTGTGTCCAGCCATCTGATTGCAGGTTGCCCTCTTCGCCTGGTTCCTTCGACCTTCCCAAACATGATGTCCTTCTCCAAAGATAACATAACATAACATTATACTTATAGACCGCTTTACCATAAAGTTCTACGCGGTTTATAAAAGATTATAAATATTAAACATAAACAGGTTTTTAGCTGTTTTCTAAAATATTTGTAAGAAACAGCTGTGAGCAACAATGATCGAAATTCTTTTTCATGAGAAGCTGCCTGAGATGCTAAAGAGTGATTTAGGAATTTCTTGCTTTTACAACCTTTTACAGAAGGGAAATTGAACAGAGCCAGATAAGTAGGGGCTGCACCATATAAAACCTTGTAACAAAAACAGCCCAACTTGAACAATATCCAAGCTTCCACAGGCAACCAATGCAATTCGCAATAAAATAACGTAACATGATCGTATTTCTTCAATACGTAAATCAATCTAACTGCTGTGTTCTGTATCAATGATAATTTCAAAAATTCCTTCATCATTTGGGCTTCAAGTAACATAGCCGGTTTGATCTCTTCCACAATCGATTTGGTAGTTCTTCTAATGGACTCATTTAGGCCAGCTACAACCAGGTCTAAATGTCTACACCTAAGCTGTGCACAGGTTGGGCATATTCTATAACAAAGCATACACCTTTACAAACACCCACGATCCGCCTATTCCCCTCCCCTGACAATGCTCCCTTTTATAATTTGTGCACTAGAACTGGTGCAAACTTTTTACAGAATTGCGCTTACCAAGCTGTGCATGTAACGTCTAATTACTGGCAATTAGTGCCAATTATGAGGTGTTAATTATTTATCAGCATCAATTAGGCCAATCAATCAATTAAGTTGGGTGTGCAAATCAGCTGTGTGCACCAATTTGTGTGCACAACTTAAGGTGCCACATACAGAATTTGGGGGTGAGCCACTATAATTCAAATTCCATAAAACATACCAAATTGTGCTGCAGACGATGATAATTGTGGAATCAGATATTCTAGTTTTGAGATATTTATTTATTAAAAAATTTGTTTCCCTACGATTATCACATTTAGACATGTCTAAACAACATCATTAATCATCCCTGTTATAAACAGGGATAGAGCGCAAATTTAATATGGAATGGATGTGAACAAAAGAAGGTAAGACAGCCTAAAGCACAGTTACCAACCTGTAAAAGGTGTTATCCAGAGACAGCAGGCAGATATTCTCAGATGTGGATGACATCATCCATGGAGCCCAGTGCAAAAAGTGTACTGTAACTTTAAATCTTTTGAAGGTCTCGAGACTGACTACTGTATATGCGCCGGTGCCCACCTGCCCGACGTCAGCTTGCGAAGCCATCAGTTCAGTAAAAAAGCTAATAAGTGGGAAGTGGGAGGGATGTGAAAATATCTTCCTGCCAAACCTGGATAACACCTATTACAGGTAAATAACTGTGCTTTATCCCAGGACAAGCAAGCAGCATATTCTCACAAGGGGTCTTCCTAACTGAAACTGAAAAGGTTGGAGGGTAGTTGGCATCTAAATAGAGAATAAATTTTGTAGAACTGCTTTGCTGAACTGACTATCCCATCTGGAATGATTCTCCAAATAGTAGTGGGACGTGAAGGTATGAAATGAGGACCAGGTGACTGCTTTACAAATGTCCTCAATGGGAGTGGAACGTAGATAAGCTACTGAGGTTGCTATTGCTCTAACTTTATATGCTGTGACTTGATCTTCCAGCAGCAGCCCAGCCCGACCATAGCAAAAAGTGATACAGTCTACCAGCCAATTGGAGATGGTTCTTTTGGTGACAGGAGTTCCAAGTCTGTTAGGATCGAATGAGAGGAACAATTGAGTGGAAGTTCTGTGAGGCTTGGCTCGATCCAGGTAGTAAGCCACTGCACGTGTATAGTCCAATGTGTGGAGTGCAGCCTCTCCAGGGTGAGAATATGGTCTTGGAAAAAAGACAGGTAAATAGAACTGGTTCAAATGAAATTCTGAGACGACTTTCAGAAGGAACTTGGGATATGTGCAAAGAACTACCTTATCGTGGTAGAATGTTGTATAAGGAGGGTCTGACACAAGCACTTGAAGTTCACTGATTCGGCGTGCAGATGTGATTCAAATTAAGAAAACAATTTTCCAGGTGAGATGTTTAAGAGAGGAAGATAGCAAAGTTGCTTACCTTTAACAGGTGTTCTCCGTAGACAGCAGGGGAATGCAGACACATTTGATTGGTGAAGTCTCTGACTAAGCCAATGATGTTGGTACTCTCTCCTATAGCTATAGTAAGCTTTTGAGCTTACTGAGCATGTGCAGGATTGCCTACTTCTCGAGCCCCTTCCCCTCCAACTGTCAGTTTATTCTCTAGAAAAAGAGATGAGGGGATGGTGGGAGGGCAAGTGTGGTTGCATTCCCCTGCTGTCTACGGAGGACACCTGTTACAGGTAAGCAACTTTGCATTCTCCAGAGACAGGCAGGGGATATGCAGCCCCACTTGATTGGTGAGTCCCAAGCTGAAGAAGCATAAGGGAGGTGGAAACAGGTTATAATGCGAAGAAGTTATGAAAACTGATTATCCAAAGCTAACATCTTGAGCCAAGCCTTGGTCTAAGCAATAATGCTTGGTAAAAGTATGTACAGATGACCAGGTAGCTGCTCTGCAAATGTCCTGGATTTGTATGGACCTCAAGTTTGCAATGAAAGTTGCTGCAGCATGCAGTCTATGGGCCCCAATGGAATCAGAAGGCTGTAGATGAGCTCTTGTGTAGCAAAAATGTATGCAACATGAGATCCAAGCTGAAAGCGCTCTCTTAGTTGCAGGATGACCACATGTAAAACACAAATAATTGAGAGGATTTCTTAAGAGAGAAGTAGCTTTGAAGTAAAAAAGCAGTGCTTGTATAGTCTCTTGATTGTTGCTAATCATGTTTAACTGAAAGGTTACTGTGGTATATAAGTGAATATGTTATTATGTTATGCTACTTTCTTGTTTTCAGAAGGTCATTGGTGATATGTTGAAAATTATTTAGCTGGTCATCTGGAATGTACTGTTCATTTAAGGTTAGTTTTTGAACTGAGTGTGGCACAACTTTTATTGGTCATCCCCACTCTCAAATTCATAAATACCCGAAGACAATATATCTTCACTGTTACAGCGCCACAAACATGGAACTCTCTCCCACTTTATTTAAGGGAGGAGAAAAATCTTGATAAATTCAAAAGCCAACTTAAGAGCTTTCTTTTTAAAGACGCTTTCAATATTTAATTGAAATGCCAATTGCTCTTTATAACTCCCTTTCATTCTAGTCAGCTATGTATACTATTTCCAAAAATTATTTTGTTTTCCCTTTCCTCTTGTATTTTACCCTTAGCGGTTCCTCCTTTCCTATTATAAATTGTATTTCTTTCCCCTCTATCCCAGTGTTTCCTGTTGTAATTTGTCTAGTTTTTAAATGATTTTTATTTTTTTATATTATTGTTATTATTTTATCATGTATTTCTTGTATATGTAAATCGCTTAGTAATTGTGATAGGCGATTAATCAAATAACGAATAAACTTAAACTTGACAGTGGTTAGAGCTACAGTCTCAGCACCCTGAGGTTGTGGGTTCAAACTCACTCTGCTTCTTGTGACCCTGGGTAAGTCACTTAATCCCCTCAAAGCCCCAGGTATATTAGATAGATTGGGAGCCCACTGGGAGAAATGCTTGAGTACTTGAATACATTTATGTAAACTGTTCTGAGCTCCCTGGGGAGAAAAGTATAGAAAACTGAATAAATAAATACATTCATGTATAAAATCACATAAAAATTGTAACTCAAAATCCTGCTGTTCAGCATTGAGTTTTGAAACAGTCTGCAACTAAATTTATCCAATGTCCTTCCCTCTCTGCCTGGAGGGGTGCTAGCTTAGGTTCCGAAGCTGCTAGCTTTTATCAATGTAGACTCTACCAGAAGTGATTGATACTGGAGCTGCAGTTTGTCAAATCCTGGGCATTATTGAACCCTTTATAAAGAATCCAACTTCCTTAGGGCAACAGGAACCAACAATGATGCTTCCCAATTCTTAAACATGGTATCCTTCATCAGGTTGTGAAAAGGGAGCTTTAGATAATCTTTTGGTATCTGTTCGTAGGCCAATGCATCAAAGAGTTCTGTCCTAGGTTGACTCCCATCTTGATCGGCAGGGTTTGACTTATCTGTAGATTAAATTTTATAAATGACAGATTCTCTGGTAGTGATCTCCTGTGAGGTGGTAGAGGAGATGGGTATGAGGAGATCCCATATGATTCCTTAGCTGAAAGCTCTGGACATTCAGTGGAAGAATGATTAGACAGATCAGAGTTATATTCTTCAATGCCCTGTCTTGGAGGTGGGGAATGTCAAGACATGTGATGTCAAGGCAGGGATTAGTATTGACTATGATGTCAATCCGACATAGAATGAGAAGTATTTCAATGCCTAGATGATGTTCCTCTTCTCGACTACGAGTGATGTCGGTGGAGTGTGAGACCTGGCTCTTGAGGACTGCTTAGAGTTTTGTTTGGACTGGGCAAGTACTGGTTGTGTCACAGCAGGGACTTGAGCTGTCTGGGTTTGCAGCATGCTAGCTAACTCCCTTTGTACAAGCTCTCTGCTCCTGAAGAGAGGACACCAGTACCATGGATGTCATCGGTACAGAAGACGCTATAGGGTGTCTAGGCATTAGTGACCTCAATGATGAAGCATGATGAGGCATGATGAGATACCACTTATAAATAGTGAGCATCTTGTGCACTGACATTTAGAATGCATTGATGGTGTGGATGCTTGAGACGATACCAATGCATGCCTGGAAGGAGAATATTTAGGCTTCTTAGCCTATTTACCAGGTGTTCCTGATGGTGGCAACAGCAAGGACATCAACATCAACCGAAATGTTGATGTCGGAGCCAGCTTCAATGCTGAAGATGGTTTTAGTGGCTTGGCATCGGAGGTAGAGGACAACCTTAATATTTCTTTTGGCGATCCAAAATGTTTTTCGAACTGGAGCTGTCTAACCTTCAACTACATTTTTTGAAGTTTAAGTTTAAGTTTATTAGGATTTTATATACCGCCTATCAAGGTTTTCTAAGCGGTTTTACAATCAGGTACTCAAGTGTAGAGCAGCACTGACAAGAGTCTGGACAATGAGCAGGACCAAAGCACAGAGACACCAATTATGTGGATCTGTAACTAAAATGGTTGTGTACTTGTGTACTAAGATAATATTTATCACAGCAATAAGATGGCTGATTTTCTATTTTTCAAATTAATGGTCATGTGCCCATGTGCCATCCAGAATTCAGCTTCATAACATTCTGTGAGAGCCTATATACTCACATTACCCCTCTCTTAAAGTCACTTCATTGGCTTCCCATCCATTTCCGAATACAATTCAAACTCCTCTTACTGACCTAAAAATGCACTCACTCAGCTGCCCCTCCCTATCTCTCTTCGCTTATCTCCCCCTATGCTTCCCCCCCCCCATGATCTCCACTCAGTTGGTAAGTCCCTCTTATCTGTGCCCTTTTCTTCAACTGCCAACTCCAGACTCCATCCCTTCTGCCTTGTTGTGCCATATGCTTGGAACAAGCTACCCAAATCCCTATGGCGGGCTCCATCTCTGAGTGTTCAAGGAAGGCCCATTTAAAAGCCCACCTCTGTGAGAGTGCTTTTGACTCCTAACTCCTTTCACCTTGGGTTCTGCATCCCCAACCCTATATGTCATGTCTGTCTGTCCAAGTTAGATTGTAAGCTCTTCCGAGAAGGGACTGTCTATAAATGTCAAAATATACAGTGCTGCGTATGCCTTTCAGCGCTATATAAGTGATAAGTAGTAGCAGTAGTTGCTAATGTTGCTATTAGTGTGTGGCCATTAAAAACCAAACAAACCTAGTATGTGAGCATTTATCGACATCTGTTTGGTAAACATTAAGGAGCAAATTCTGTAAATGACGCCTACAAAGATAGGTGCCTATAATGTAGGCGCCTATCGATGGTCAATCATGCTTATGTGCCATTTACAGAATCGCAGGCCAGGATTTTAAAGACCTACATTATAGGCACCTAAGTCCTTTAGAGCACAGTTCTTCAACCGCCGGTCCGCAAAAAAATCTTGCCGGTCCGCAAAGGATTCGGTCCCCGCCGCAACGAAAGGCCGGCGTCAGCTGACTTGCAACTTCCTGTTGCAGTCGCTGTGCCGGGACTCCTGCCTTCCACCGCGATTGCCTCCTGCCTTGTCTCCGCACCTCCAGACCAGCAGCGGCAGCTCTGTGTATTTTTAACTTCGGCACAGAGCTGCCCCTAAGCAGTAGTTTAGCGCGGTTTCATGAGGCAGCCTCGGGGCCTTTGCTAAGCCGGCCCACATCGTATCATCGAAGCGGGCCGGCCTAGCAAAGGCCCCGAGGCTGCCTCATGAAACCGCGCTAAACTAGTGCTTAGGGGCAGTTCTGTGCCGAAGTTAAAAGTACACAGAGCTGCCGCTGTTGGTCTGGACTCTTGGGCCTCTGAAGGAGGGCAAAGAGCAGCTGTCCTGGAGGTTTCCCTTCCTCTCGCCTTTGCAGGTCCCTTTTTTCCACCTTTTTTTTTTTTTCTTCTTCAAACGGCAACGGGCCCCAGCATCGACATCAATCAAGTAAGTTCAACTGTTCCTTGCAAGCGGTTCTGCTCGGCCAAAGCTTCCCCTCTGACATGAGCCACCCTCAGGGGAAAGAAAGTGACCTGCAAAGGTGAGGGGAAGGGGGGAAGATGATGGAAGTTGGAGGGGGGGAGAGAGAAAGGGCAGATGATGGAAGTGAGAAGAAGGGAGAGAGAGCAGAAGGCAGATGGATGTCAGTTGAGAGGGGAGAGCAGATGCTGAATGGAAGTGGGGAAAGAACACATACTGGATGGAAGGAGGAGATAAATAAAGGGGGAAGAAAATAGTAAGATAATGGAGGGGTGAGGGAAAGGGGTGACAAGCTGTGGGTAGACACAGTGAAAACAGGGAAACAGGACTAAATAGTAAGAAAGAATTTAATTTAGATGGAGGCAGAAAATAGAGAATGAAGACCAGAGAAGAAAAGGGAAGAGAGAGCAGAGAACGATATCAGATCTGAGTGGAGGAAATGAGAAGAGAGAGATGCTAAAAACCACAGGGGGGAGGGAAGGACAGAGATGCCAGACCATGAGGGGAACAGAAGGAAGATGATGGATACCAGACCAAATGGGGGGGGGGGGCAGGAGGAGAGATGGAAGGGGCAGATGCTGGACTGAAGAGACAGAGAAGGTTATCATGCCGCTGTACCGGGCCATGGTATGCCCTCATCTGGAGTACTGTGTCCAGCACTGGCCACCGTACATGAAGAAGGACACGGTACTACTCGAAAGGGTCCAGAGAAGAGCGACTAAGATGGTTAAGGAGTTGGAGGAGCTGCCGTACAGCGAAAGATTAGAGAAACTGAGCCTCTTCTCCCTCGAACAGAGGAGATTAAGAGGGGACATGATCGAAACATTCAAGATACTGAAGGGAATAGACTTAGTAGAGAAAAACACTATTCACCCTCTCCAAGGTAGGGAGAACGAGAGGGCACTCTCTAAAGTTGAAAGGGGGTAGATTACGTACAAACGTAAGGAAGTTCTTCTTCACCCAGAGAGTGGTAGAAAGCTGGAATGCTCTTCCAGAGGCTGTTATAGGGGAAAACACCCTCCAAGGATTCAAGACAAAGTTAGACAAGTTCCTGCTGAACAAGAACGTGCGCTGGTAGGGCTAGTCTCAGTTAGGGTGCTGGTCTTAGACCAGAGGACCGCCGCGTGAGCAGACTGCTGGGCATGATAGACCACTGGTCTGACCCAGCAGTGGCAATTCTTATGTTCTCATGTTCTTAGGGCAGACGCTGGATGGAAGAGAGTGATAAGGCAATGAAAGCAGAAACCAGAGACGACAAAAGTTAGAAAAAAATAATTTTATTTCTATCTTGTGAATCAAATATATCAGATTTGAAGTATGTATCTTGCTAGACATAACTGGGGAGTGCAAAGCCCAGGCACTGCTTCTTTAGCTTCCAGCTGGCTTAGGGCTCTCTCTGACCAGGGGGCAGTTGCCCTAGTTCCACTCCCCTAACACCATTCCTGTCATGTGTGACTGTGGTATTCTGTTACATGATATTTGTGTAGCATTCTGTAATAATTTAGCTTATTCAGTTTTCTTGATAGTAGAGGGGATATATGTGAAGGGGAGGGGAGACAGGGGTTTTGTTGATCTTTGCACTGTATTATTTGTATTTATAAAATGACAATTGCATAGAATATTGTTTCTTTTTATACTTTAATAAAATATATTCAATATAAAATCATAACTATTTGAGGCTTGTGCAGATGGGATCAGATGGTTTGTGGGACCGAGCTCGCGGGGATGGGGCGGCGATGGTTTTTAAAAAAAATTTCAGTCTTAGTAGTTTGCCGGTCCACGAAATAATTATTTTATTTCCGCCAGTCCACAGGTGTAAAAAGGTTGAAGAACACTGCTTTAGAGAATTGTGCCTAATGGCACCTAACTCCTTCTCCACCCTTCTCCTTCTTTGTCGTTAGGTGTCGCTAGGCACTATGCAAATTCCAGTCCAAAGTTAAAGCATTTCTATTCGAGGACACCTTCAACACCTGAAAACTTTTTCTTCTTCTGATATGCATAAACATTTTGGCAGAGAACCACAAATACTTCCTAAGAAGCGACCCCCCCCCTCTTTTTTTGTATCTCCCGCTCCACCCACTTTTATTTTCCATCTCGATGTAATTTTTGCTCCTTATTGTTCTTCCACATTACTCACGTGCATTATGTCTGTCTTATAACACAATGCATTTAGGGGTCTTATAATACAACTAGTCTTTAAGCCCGTTACATTAACAGGTGCTAGAATAGATGTATGTGTCTGTCTTTCTTTCTTTCTCTCTCTCTCCTTGGCCGCTGTGTCTTTCTTTTTTTTTCTCTCTCTCTTTCCTTGACTGTCCACCACCACCCCTTGCCTGCTCCCCCTGTCCAGCAGCAGCCTTTCTCCCTTCATTTAACCTGGCCCCCTGTCTGTCTGTCTCTCTCCCTGGCCCCCTGCCTGCCTGTCTCTCCATGGCCCCCTTCTGTTTCCCCCCTCTCCCAGAGCAAAGCATGATTGCTGTCTGCCCCAGCACACTCCTCCCCCCAAAGCAGCTCCTTTTCCCTCTCCCCCTCCACTTCTTACCAGCATGAGACACCTTGCAGCACCCACACGACATACTCCTGCCTTTGTAGAGACAAACCGCCGCTCAATCTGCGCCGCAAATGGAATTCGGCACGGAGGCACACATCACAGCGGCAGAGATCACGGCCTCCTAAGTGCGCATGCGCGCTTAGGGTTTTATTATAGAGGATGCATTTAGGGGTCCTTTTACTAAGGCGAGCTAATCAATTTAGCACACGCTATTCAATTTAGTGTGCGCTAAATGCTAATGCACCCATAGAATATAATGGGCGAATTAGCATTTAGCGCAACACTAAATCAGTTATTGTGCCTTAGTAAAAGGACCCCTTAATTTTATGCTTATTTTAAGTGATATTTTATGAAACTTATTGTAAACTGTTTAACCAATAAACTTAGAAACTTGCAATAAGGTCCATATTCTATAAAATGTGCTGGTATTTTAGGCACCAGCAGATGACCAAGCTAAGTGAAAAATGCTGTTTAAATGGTGTTTTAAACTGATTTTCAAGACATCTACCAGCACCTAAAAAACTGGCGCTTAATGTTAATTATGCATGGCTAATGCCAGATGTCTTCCAAACTTTTCTAACTCACTTGTATTACAAAATTATTATCCAATCAAACAATGCTCAAAGTCAGCTTTAAGAAGCTATACTGGAGTTCAGATTAGAAACATAGAAACATAGAAACATAGAAAGGTGACGGCAGAAAAGGGCTATAGCCCACCAAGTCTGCCCACTCTACTGACCCGCCCTATCAAGTCTGAGTGTCTTACTAGGCCTCTGTAGGGATCCCACGTAGATGTCCCATTTATTCTTAAAGTCAAGCACGCTGTTGGCCTTGGCCACCTGCTCCGGAAATTGGTAACGGTGGTATTCTTCATTATTCCCTTAATAGCTTTGCTGCTATTTATTTCATATTTTTGTCAGTTTTTTTAATATATATATTTTCTTTTTAACTTATTATTACAGAATAACTTATTATTTCAATATAACTTAGCTTTTGTCATTGCTGGTTCCCCTTCCCGACGCGTTTCGCCTATCTTTCTCAAGGTCAGGGGAACTACAAAACAAAGCAGAAGAAATCAATTGATCCTCTTTCCTAAAAAACCATTCCATATATTCATTCATTTAAAATTTATTCTGACTTACCTTTACTAAAAGTTAAATTTTCCCATCTGTATCTGCTGCTGGCGATCCAAAGATGGCTGCGGCGTTTCCACAGAGCATTTAAATAGACCCCTCCCCTGACGTCAACCAGTGTCATAGCACCTAGCAACCACTCACATACACTGCAAATTAAAAGTTAGAAAACCATCACTATCAATAATCCACCTGCGCCATCCAGTCCGAGGTTTCATTCAGTCCATTAGGGGCCATCGTTTGTAGTTCAAACATCCGTCTAAGCTCCCTCAAATTTAGCTCACCTATGGAGGCGCGATTTACCTCAAAGGTAGGCGCTAGAAATGTAGGCCTTGAAAACCCTGACCTACATTTCCAGCACCTACCTTTGATGCAGGCGCGATTCTCTAAACGGTTTTAAGGCAGCTGCCGACAATCACGCCATATAGAGAATCCAGGCCTAAATGTCTATCTTTTGTAGAATCACGCCTAAGAAGATAGGTGCCTATCGCCCGGGAGGTGGGCTGGAGGGTCTGGCAGGAGGGACTGGGCATCCCTACTGCCGGTGATCTACGGTGTGTGTGTGTGTGGGGGAGGGTTTCCGGCAGGATCGTTAGGGGGGTGCTGGGCAGGAGGAACTGGGTATCCCGCCTGCCACGATCGTTCAGGGTGTATGGGCGGCCGCTAAACATATTGTGGCAAGGAGATCCCTTGCCACGATTGGCCAGCAAAATGCTGACTTACCTTGTAAGTAGATGCGGCCACTGAGCTTACATTGTATGCATCTCCCACTGGCCTAGGGAGATGCGTACAGCCGCCTAGGTCCACCTAAGGCTACTTCTGGGCCAAACCACGCCTACATCTAGCCTTAGGCGAGCTTAGGTGCGTTCGCACACCTCCCTAGGCTCACGGAGGCACCTCCAATGTAGGCAGCCTGACTCAGGAGGTTTTTTTTTTTTTAGGAAACATGTGTCCCGATTGGCTGGTTAGTAACATAGTAGATGACGGCAGATAAAGACCCGAATGGTCCATCCAGTCTGCCCAATCTGATTCAATTTAAATTTTTTTTTATTTTTTTTATTTTTTCTACTTAGCTATTTCTGGGCAAGAATCCAAAGCTTTACCTGGTACTGTGCTTGGGTTCCAACTGCCAAAATCTCTGTTAAGACTTACTCCAGCCCATCTACACCCTCCCAGCCATTGAAGCCCTCCCCTGCCCATCCTCCACCAAACGGCCATACACAGACACAGACCGTGCAAGTCTGCCCAGTAACTGGCCTAGTTCAATATTTAATATTATTTTCTGATTCTAAATCTTCTGTGTTCATCCCACGCTTCTTTGAACTCAGTCACAGTTTTACTCTCCACCACCTCTCTCGGGAGCGCATTCCAGGCATCCACTACCCTCTCCGTAAAGTAGAATTTCCTAACATTGCCCCTGAATCTACCACCTCTCAACCTCAAATTATGTCCTCTGGTTTTACCATTTTCCTTTCTCTGGAAAAGATTTTGTTCTACGTTAATACCCTTTAAGTATTTGAACGTCTGAATCATATCTCCCCTTTCTCTCCTTTCCTCTAGGGTATACATATTCAGGGCTTCCAGTCTCTCCTCATACGTCTTCTGGCGCAAGCCTCCTATCATTTTCGTTGCCCTCCTCTGGACCGCCTCAAGTCTTCTTACGTCTTTCGCCAGATACGGTCTCCAAAACTGAACACAATACTCCAAGTGGGGCCTCACCAATGACCTGTACAGGGGCATCAACACCTTCTTCCTTCTACTGACTACGCCTCTCTTTATACAGCCCAGCATCCTTCTGGCAGCAGCCACTGCCTTGTCACACTGTTTTTTCGCCTTTAGATCTTCGGACACTATCACCCCAAGGTCCCTCTCCCCGTCCGTGCATATCAGCTTCTCTCCTCCCAGCATATATGGTTCCTTCCTATTATTAATCCCCAAATGCATTACTCTGCATTTCTTTGCATTGAATTTTAGTTGCCAGGCATTAGACCATTCCTCTAACTTTTGCAGATCCTTTTTCATATTTTCCACTCCCTCTTCGGTGTCTACTCTGTTACAAATCTTGGTATCATCTGCAAAAAGGCACACTTTTCCTTCTAACCCTTCAGCAATGTCACTCACATACATATTGAACAGGATTGGCCCCAGCACCGAACCCTGAGGGACTCCACTAGTCACCTTTCCTTCCTTCGAGCGACTTCCATTAACCACCACCCTCTGGCGTCTGTCCGACAGCCAGTTTCTGACCCAGTTCACCACTTTGGGTCCTAACTTCAGCCCTTCAAGTTTGTTCAACAGCCTCCTATGAGGAACTGTATCAAAGGCTTTGCTGAAATCCAAGTAAATTACATCTAGCATATGTCCTCGATCCAGCTCTCTGGTCACCCAATCAAAAAATTCAATCAGGTTCATTTGGCACGATTTACCTTTTGTAAAGCCATGCTGCCTCGGATCCTGTAACCCATTAGATTCAAGGAAGTACACTATCCTTTCTTTTAGCAACACTTCCATTATTTTTCCAACAACTGAAGTGAGGCTCACCGGCCTGTAGTTTCCTGCTTCATCCCTGTGACCACTTTTATGAATAGGGACCACATCTGCTCTCCTCCAATCCCCAGGAATCACTCCCGTCTCCAGAGATTTGTTGAACAAGTCTTTAATAGGACTCGCCAGAACCTCTCTGAGCTCCCTTAGTATCCTGGGATGGATCCCGTCTGGTCCCATCGCTTTGTCCACCTTCAGTTTTTCAAGTTGCTCATAAACACCCTCCTCCGTGAACGGCGCAGAATCTACTCCATTTTCTCGTGTAACTTTGCCAGACAATCTCGGTCCTTCTCCAGGATTTTCTTCTGTGAACACAGAACAGAAGTATTTGTTTAGCACATTTGCTTTCTCTTCATCATTCTCCACATATTTGTTCCCAGCATCTTTTAGCCTAGCAATTCCATTTTTTATCTTCCTCCTTTCACTAATATATCTGAAAAAATTTTTATCTCCCTTTTTTACATTTTTAACCATTTGTTCTTCCGCCTGTGCCTTCGCCAAACGTATCTCTCTCTTGGCTTCTTTCAGTTTCACCCTGTAGTCCTTTCTGCTCTCCTCTTCTTGGGTTTTTTTATATTTCATGAACGCCAACTCTTTCGATTGTAGTTGGCCACCCACAATCGGGACGCCGTTTATAGAATCCAGGCCTTTGCCTGTAGGCGCTCATACACTGATCCTGTGTTAATTATTTATCATGCGGTAATCTAACTAAACATAAACAAGACAAATATCATGAACACGGAAAATGATGAAGATTCTGAGCTTGAAGGTGATAGAATAGAAGTTGTAAAGGATTTCAATATTCTGGGCTCTTTTTATACAAAGAAACAACTAGCAGGGAAGAAATACTCTGCAGAATAGCACTTGGTTGCTCTTCAATGAAGGCTCTTGACAAAGAATTCAAAGGCAAGGAGGTAACACTCCAAATGAAGATCAGACTTGCCAACACACTCATTTTTTCAGTGGTCAGTTACGGATGCAAAAGCTGGACACTATGGAAAAAAGACAGAAAGAAGATTGACTCATTTGAGCTTTAGTACTGGAGAAGGATTTTAGGCATGCTGTGGACCGCCAGAAGAACTAACAAATTGATTCTGAACGAGATCAAACTGGCTATGTCACTTGAAGCCCAAATGATGAAGTTACGACTGTCTTACTGTCAAACTGTGAGAAGAGAAAGATCATTGGAGAAGGACATCATTTTTGGGAAGATCGAAGGAACCAGGCGATGAGGGCAACCTGCAATCAGATGGCTGGACACATTGAAGACAACCATGGGGATGACGCTGGGGGACCTTTCCGGACAAGCACAAAACCAATTTCTTTTTATATCCAGAATTCATCAAGTCGCTAGGACTCAAACACGAGTCGACGGCAGCTAACAACAACAATGTAACTGCACTAACTGATTAATGCAGCAACCTCCCTCAGACACATCCCCTCTGCGATAAAATAAAAAATATTTTTTAGTGCATGGTTTTCACATGCAGATCACAAAACTACTATAGGATTCCTGAATGTGTCTTGTTGTAAGCCATTTTAATCTGTGGTAAGTGCACGCAAGGACTTAACCCAGCTTAGTAAAAAGACCCCTTTAAAAATTAACCTTATTGTCTTTGTGATATGATTTCTTTTTTGAGATAATTGATAAGTGAAGACTTCTTGAATAAATAATGTATATTAGATGAAAAAATAGACTGCAATTAAGCTGCACTGATGATACTTTGGAATTGATCATGAAGCATGTTATTATTTATGCCAATGGATGGATTCTTATATAATGGTCTTACCCTTGAACTATGCTTTTTTTCAGGAAGGGCAATTTGTAGTCTGAGGTCATTGATAATGTACATTATCCTGTGCTTTGCGTGCCCAAGTGGCCTGTGCAAATTCTCTCCCATTTATCATTGCATAAGGAACTTATGGAAACTTACCCAGAAAGAAGAAAGACTCCATATTAGTGTAAGTGCTTTCTTTTTGTAATTAAAGCCTCCAAGCATTTTTTAAGAGCTGCCTAAAAGGGTATCCTTTCAGTAAGTAGCCCCCTTTAAAGGAATAAACTAACACCTTGGCGGTGGAGCAGTACCATGCCTCAGAGCACCTTTGCAAACAAAGCAGATTTACCTTCCAGAAGGCTGTTGTCTTTTTCAGAAGCTCAGCATGGGGTGACAGAAATCTCTTTAAACAGCCCTATCCTGCACTTTTCCATTTTCCACACCTGCATATCACCAGTCCCCACTGCAACTTTATGGAGTGTGAGGAGGCAGGTTTGACGCCCTGAAACACAGGGCCAGCCAACAGCTGCAGACTAGCACAGCCCTTCAGACAGTAAAATGGAAAAAAGGAAGATGAAAGGGATCACCTTTGAAGTTTATAAAAAAAAAAAAAAAATCCAAGCAAATAAAAAATAGGACTGTGACCATTTCCTTTGTATTTTCCAAAGAGATACACAGGTACATTGAGGTAATATGACACCACTTATATAAAAACTAATATAACAAACCAAAAAATTAATTATAACCCATGCTAAAATTGAGTAAAATGATCAAATACAGGTGTTTAACAGTACATTTTTAACTGAAAATCACCATAATGAATGAAACAAAGGCAAGAATTAAAGCCTTGAATATGTCATGTAATACCTCAGCAATTTTGTCATACATCTCTAACACCAGGTACAGAATATCAGTGAAAGGGATTCAAAAGCACAGAATGCAGCAAACCAAACCAAACAGCACGATTGACCTAAAGAGGACCAACTTGTTGGAGGTTTATTGAACTGACCTGTCAGGGCCCATGTTTCAGCTAGTGAAGCAGGACTTGCTTACCCGCTCTTACTCTAGCTGAGATCAAGTTTCAAGTTTAATTAAATTTTGATATACCAACCATCGAATTGCACCTGGCCGGTTTACAAAGCTAAAAAAAAATGTTAAAATAAATTTTAGAATAGGGGAGGAGGAAATGTGAACATTAAATAGACAGATTACAAATACAAACATGAGTTTGAGGGTAAAGAGGGAGGAAAGTTAATAATTACATTGTTAAAACAAATTAATTAAGGGGAAGAGGGGGGGACAGGATAAGACACCAGGAAGGGGGGTCGCTTTTTAAAAGCGGTTCGTATAATATACTGTTATGCTGTTAGAAAAGGAAATATTTAGATGCTATGGTATGCGTCTTGGATTAAGAATGTTTTTAGTTTAGTCTTGAATTTGTCGAGTGAGTTTTCGTGGCGGAGTTGAGGTGGCATGGCGTTCCATAAAGTTGGAGCTACAACGGAAAAATTAGTATTTCTAGTGAAGTAGAATTCCTTGATAGAAGGTATGGTCAATAAATTCTGGTCTAAGGGTCTGGGAAGAGCAATAAAGGATAATGAGTTTATCAAGAAAGGATGAGAGGCACGATGTCAGAGAGAAGGCTTCCGATTCAGGCACAGGATGCGCGTAGGAGCCTCTACCCACGGCTTTGTGCACTGCAGTACTAAGGAAGAGGTAGTCGCCCGAAAACAACGCCACATTGATCGCACCGTGGACCGACGGCTGAAGAGCACTGTCTGGGGCCCAATGCACGTGCCTGTGAACTGGCAGGAAATTTCTGCGGACCAGCACCGGTCCATGGACCGGCGGTTGAAGAACCCTGAGGTAGAGTATGAGCCTATCAGGACAGATAGGGAAAAATGTTTCAGTACCTGAGTGTATAACCACTTAGGCTATAATTGGCATATAAATATTAAAAATAAATATTGCTATACACCACCTTAGGTGAATTTCTTCAAAAAGTTAGTAAATAAATCCTAATAAATAAAAACAATATATTCTGTGCACTTGTATTTATATATTATGGTTTATTAATGCTGGCTTTTACAAAGCTGCGGTAGAAGTTTCTACCCTACCACAGGCTGGCGAGGTAAATGCTCCGACGCTCATAGAATTCCTATGAGCATCGGAGCATTTACCTTGTCGGCCTGCAGTAGAATCCTCTACCGCAGCTTTGAAAAAGGTGCTTCACTTGCTATCAACTTTTATTTGACTTTGGGCTCCTTTTACTAAGGTGTACTAATGGATTTAGCAAGTTAACAATTAGCATGCACTAAGGCCCTGCTTCTATAAATGACGCCTGTCTTGTAGGTGCCTTTGAACACAATTGTCAATCATCCACTATGCACCATTTATAGAATTGCACTTAGCAGCAGCACCTAAGCAATCTTAGAAACCTCAGGCGTACTCCCATTTAGGCCAGGGTTTTATTGGCCTAAATGAGTGTGCCTAAGTCAAACTACACCCAAAATCTACCCAGAATTCGCCCCTAACCATGTCTACCTTGAAGTGGTAGGCATACACCGAGTAATATGCCTACCAGCTAATTATTTATTTCAAATTATTTTTTGATTACTTTTAATGGTGCTTTTCAGTTATCACTGTCGTTTAAGCCTAATTGAATAATTATGTTAGGCCTGAATAATATAGAACCTAGGCCTGAATGTTAAGAAGCCCATTTTATACTTTGGGCTTCTTAGAGGCCCTTTTACTAAGCAATATTAGTACTAATGTGTGTTTACCACCACCAAACATGGCGCAAGTGGCACACTCTCAGGAGCCATGTGCTAACTACGGGCTTGGTGCATGCTTCCTATGTGCCATACATGTTATATTTTAATGTGGGAGCATGATTGAGGGGCAGAAAGTAGGAGTGCTCTGCATTAATTGATTAACGTGAGCATTGGCTGACTGATTAGTGCAGCTTAGTAAAAGGATCTTTTAGTGTTCAGTGTGTATTAATTGTTAGTGCACGCTAAATCCATTAGCACTCCTTAGTAAAAGCAGCCTTTGTCTTTCTTTCTTTTTTTTTGTTAATCTTTATTCATTTTTAAAGTTCACAATAAGTGTAACAAATAATACAATCATTTATACTTTAACGTCACTTAATAAATCTTCAAATTCTAACTCGCATCAAATATTCCCCTCCCTTATACCCAACAGTTATTCATAAGCAAAATAAATCATAACATATTCCCACCCCACCCTGGACGTGTATGAACAAAAGGGAAAAAATTTATATTTATTCTATGCAGTAATTTCAAATAACCTGAAATTTATTTAAATTTCCCTGCTGCATGGCAATTATCCTTTCCATTTTGAATATGTGACACAAAGAGTTCCACCAAAAGCTATAATTCAGCCTATCCCAATTTTTCCAATTATTCGTAATCTGTTGTATGGCAACCCCTGTCATAATGAGTAGAAGCTTATTATTATTAGAGGATATTTGGCTTTTAGCCCTCATTGACATGCCAAACAATATGGTGTGATAGGATAATGCCACCTGATTATCTAACAAACTATTTATTTGACCCCCATATTGATTTCCAAAAAGCAAGTATGAATGGACAGTAGAATAACAAATGATCTAATGTCCCAGCTTCAAGATGACAGTGCCAGCATCTATTAGATTTAGAGCTATGTAACAGAAAAAAACCAAGTTTGTCTCATAGATGAAGACACTGTACATCTCATCCTCCAAGCCCAAATATGTGGCCATTGAGATGCAATAATTTGATGCTTGATCTCAATGCTCCAAATGTCCCGAAGACCAGTCTTTGATTTTTTATTCATAAATCCAGATATTAATTTATACCACTGAGCGGCCTGATGTCCCAGGAAGTCCACCTGAAAACATAAGACCAGCAAACTATGCTGATTAGTTAGATTTTTCCATTCAGGGAACCCCTCCTAAATGGCCTGCATCAGCTGCAACCATCTATAATTTTGTGATTTATTACGACCAAATTTGTGTTGCAATTGTGAAAAATCAAGCAGCTTTGTCTTTCTAAAAGCTTGCTGATAATTTTTAAAATGTAATCTTTCTGTAAACATGAAAAAGTACATCATTAGAACAGAGCCCTTAGAGATTAATTTAGAATATTTATGACTACATTTAAATTATGGGTCTAAAAAAGCTGAACCCTGCCTCCCTCCCCCACCCAATATTCAGAGCAAGTTATACATTCGCCAGCAGATATTAAATGCATATCTTGCCTGTGTAGTTTTAAAACTCATATGAATCATACCGGGTTAATTTAGGGTTACCAAACTTTTGGTTGAGAAAAAGAGGACGTGTGGCCCCACCCTGTTCAATCCCCACCCCATTCTGCCCCCAGCTCTGTTTCATTCTGCCCCCAATTCCACCCCCACAGAAACCCTGTCTCTTTGAGGCTGCATCTGGAGGGCATCTGCACATGTGTAGATGCGATGCAATAACAAGACATGCATCCATGCATGTGATGGTCACAGCGTCACATACACACATGCCTTCCAGACATGGCCCCGATCTCAAAGGGCCGGGTTTTGAAAAGCCGTCCGGACATCTGGACAGGTCTCTAAAAAAAGGACATGCCTGGGTAAATCTGGACATCTGGTAGCCCTAGGCCAGGAATCTCAAAGTCCCTCCTTGAGGGCCGCAATCCAGTTGGGTTTTCAGGATTTCCCCAATGAATATGCATTGAAAGTAGTGCATGCGCATAGATCTCATGCATATTCATTGGGGAAATCCTGAAAACCCGACTGGATTGTGGCTCTCAAGGAGGGACTTTGAGACCCTGCCCAAGGCCAACTGCACACTAAGGGGGCTAGTTATAAAGGTGTGGCAAATTCAGACTTTCATTGCACCTGTATACCACAGGTTAGTCACTCTCACTGTGCATGAATAATGCAGCTTGCCATCAACCTCACAAGCTGTATTATTCATATTGCCTGAGAGTGTTGGGCCACTAATCAGCAGCCAGCACTCCTCAGCCACAACTTAAAGGGGCTAGCCATTAATACAATAATCACGTCTTTCCCTCTGAAGTCCTCCTCCTGCATACACGTCCCTCCTTATGAAGACTGCTCATAACAATTCCCCCCTAAAGACCCCTTCACAAACCCCCTCACCATAACCCCATCACAATTTTCTACTGAAGACCCCTCCTTCACAAACCTCCCTCCTGAAGACCCTCCATCATAAATCCCTCCCCCCTCCCCACTAAGGACTCCATCCTCTTGAAGGCTTCCTTGAACCTACCTGAAGATATCACTAGAGTCTAGAACAGTGTCAAAAACTTTTTGAAGCCAAGACACACTAATATCGGGGCCACAGCTGGAGGACATCCGGACATATGTGGACGTCGACATAATGACATCACGTGCATGTGTGACATCATCACATTGACATCCAGCCGCAGCCCTGAGCTTGCTAACCCTGGGAGGAGAGGTGCGGAGAGGAGGAGAGATGCTGGCAAGGAGGAGAGGTGCCGGCTGACTGCCTACAGGATGTGCTTTTCACTATGATGCCAGTGCTTTTCCTCCTTGCCAACATCTTGTGGCACACCCTGAATCTCGCTGCAGCATACTAGTGTGCCACAGTACACAGTTTGCGATACACTGGTCTAGAGGTTAAGGAGAAGAAACAGTATTCAGTGACTGCTGTACCTGTTGGCATCATTTCAAAATGGCACCAGTGACCCCTAGAGGTAGTCTTGCGGTACTATCACTAGTGGTCAAACAACTAATATGGCAGTGGTCTCCTCAGCTTTTCAATCAGTTCCAAAGCTCAAAACACTCTTTGGGCGGTGAGAGGATCTGTGGGCCTTATCTGTGAAAAACATCCGTTACAGGTTAGCAAGTGTTGAGAAGCAGAACATAGTCACACAATTAGGTGACTTCCAAGCACAGGATTGCTCTGTTTCATATTATATTAGTCTTTAGATCAGCCCACATAGCTGATTGCAAGAATTCTTAGTTGTTAGGATTGATAGACCAGTACCAGTTGACCAAAGGCATTACCAAAAGGAAGATAGCATAGCTGCTTTGTAGATGCTATATAGTGAGGCAGACTTTTATTTATTTATTCAATTTTCTATATTGTTCTCCCAGGGGAACTCAGAATAGCTTATATGAACTTATTGAGGTACTCAAGCATTTTTCCCCATCTGTCCTGGTGGGCTCACAATCTATCTAATGTACCTGGAGAAATGGGGGGGATTGAGTGACTTGCCCATGATCACAAGAGTGCTGATACTGTAGCTTTAACCACTATGCCACAATCTCCCCTGTTTGAAGTGCCATTGTGCTTTAGTAGGTGCAATTAGATGAGATTTGACCTCGAAGCTGAGAGGAATATTCCTTCATTCTGAGCAAAATTGCATGAAACTAACAGATAGGACTGGTGCAAGTTGCGGATGATCCGATCACTCACTAACTTTCTTGACCAATCTTCTATAAATACCCTAATCCACTCTTTGATCATATCGAAAATTGACTACTGCAATTCATTATACAAAGGAATTACACTTAAAGAACTAAGACACCTTCAAATTATACGAAATACTGTAATAAAAATCATCACCAAAAAAGAAGAAATTTGATCACGTCACACCACTCTTAAAGAACACCCACTGGCTGCCAATAAACCTAGAATAACTTACAAAACAGCCTTAATAACCTTTAAAATCAAAATGTGCAAAGTCCCTCTATTCCTTGAAAGAATACTTACTCCTTATGTGCCCTCGAGAGCATTATGATCAGAGGATAAACATCTTCTTTCAGTTCCCTCCTTAAGAGCTATTAATACTCGGTGGGACACTATCTTCTTGGTGACAGCCCCTCAAACTTGGAACTCATGGCAATGTATGTAAGAGAGGAAACCAACCTTGACATATTTAAGGAAAACTAAAATGTTTTCTCTTCAAGGATGCATTTGATTTACAAAAGCTATGAGACCATTAATTTTAGATTTGACCTTTCCTATTGCTATTTCCCTCCATGTTTCTTTTTCTTTACATATTGTAGTTCCTCCCACTACCCCAATCATTTCATGTTATATCTCGTTTAAGAACATAAGAAGTTGCCTCCACTGGGGCAGACCAGAGGTCCATCGTGCCCAGCGGTCCGCTCCCGCGGCGGCCCATCAGGTCCATGTCCTGTGAAGTGGTTTCTGACTACTCCTGTAACCTACTTCCACTTCTATCTGTACCCCTCAATCCTCTTTTCTTTTAGGAACCTATCTAGACCCTCCTTGAACCCCTGTAACGTGCTCTGGCCTATCACAGCCTCCGGGAGCGCGTTTGTCTATTGTTAAGTTTTTTTGTCCACCAAAACGTATTGTTTTGTCATATTCTATTTTATATTTTAATTGTACATCGCTTTGAAATCTTTTTATAATGCATTAAAATCAAACTTTTAATAAACTTAGAAACATGAACATAGTGGGCAATTCTTAATTGGGTGCTAGAAATTATTGGTAACAATTTGGATTGTTTTTTAATTATTTAATTTTCTGTATTGTTCTCCCAGGGGAGCTCACAATGATTTACACGAATTTATTTAGATATTCAAGCATTTTTCCCTGTCTGTCTTGGTGAGCTCAGAAGCTATCTAATTTCCCTGGGGCAATGGGGGATTATGTGATTTGTCCAGGGTCACAAGGATCAGTGTGTGTTACAACAGGGCTTAGCAAAATGCACATGGGGGAAAGTGTGGCATAGTGGTTAAGCTACAGCCTCAGCAGTTTAAGGTTGTGGGTTCAAACAAGATGAGCATGCAAATCTTTCAGCATGTAAGGCTGAAACGGGGGCATGGATGGATCAGGGGCATTCACTAAAGTATTACAGAATTTGGGGGGGGGATCCATGCCTAATTTACATGTGAAGACTTACACTAGGGGCTCCTTTTACTAAGGTGCGCTAGCGTTTTTAACGCACGTAGGATTTTAGCGTGCGCTAAACCCGCGCTTCACGTCTAGAACTGATGCCAGCTCAATGCTGGCATTAAGGTCTAGCGTGTACGGCAATTTAGCGTGCGCTATTCCGCACGTTAAGGCCCTAATGCACCTTTGTAAAAGGAGCCCTAGGTTTCAGTGGATATAAATCCTCACACCCAAAGTTGGGCGCGGATCTCAATTTGGAGCCTCATTTATAGAATAGCACTTAGCGTGCATTTTTAGCGCCCTTTACTGAATCTAGTCCATGGTGCATAAATATAGGTGCCAAGTTATAGAATGAGGAAGATAGCATTCTGACCTCATGCTCAATGCACAATGATTGCAAACAGAAGCAATTTTGCTGCCAGGTCACAAAGAATATGCCAGTTGGTAAATTAGGATTAGGATTAGGATTACTGGTTGAGTGGAAGACCGCAGAGGGTAGTGGTCAATGGAGATCGCTTTGAGGTAAAGGATGTTACCAGTGGTGTGCCTCAAGGTCCTGTTCTTGGGCTTATTCTTTTTAACATTTTTGTAAGCGATATTGCTGAAGGGTTGTCGGATAAGATTTGCCTCTGCGGATGATACCAAAATCTGCAAAAGAGTAGACACCCCTGATGGTGTGGAAAATATGAGGAAAGACCCAGCAAAGCTTGAGGAATGGGTCTGAAATTTGGCAGCTAAGATTTAATGCTAAGAAATGCAAGGTTATGCATTTGGGCTGCAGAAACCCAAAGGAGTGGTAAAGTTTAGGAGGTGGAGAACTTGTGCGTGAAAGAGGAATAGGACTAGGGTGTGACACTATGGGCTCCTTTTACTAAGGTGCACTAGCATTTTTTAGTGCATGCACAAGATTAGCGTACGCTAGCTGAAAAATTACCACCTGCATAAAAGGAGGCGATAACGGCTAGCGCACATGGAATTTTAGCGCTCATTATTCCGCGCATTAAGGCCCTAACTCACCTTTGTAAAAGGAGCCCTATGTGATAATCTTAAGGTGGCCAAACAGGTTGAAAAGATGACAGTGAAAGCTAGAAGAATGCCTGGGTGCATAGGGAGTGAAATGGCCAATAGGAAAAGGAGGTATTGATGCCCCTGTATAAAACTCTGGTGAGACTTCACTTAGAATATTGTGTACAATTCTGGAGACCATACCTTCAAAAAGATATAAACAGGATGGTGTTGGTCCAGAGGAAGGCAACTAAAATAGTTAATGGTCTACATCATAAAGCGTATATGTTTATGTTTATTAAAATCTTTATATACCGCTCAATTTGCAAAAAGGATCAAAGTGATTAACAATCCAATCCAATCAAAGTAATGAAAAGAGCTTCATTTAAAAATAGAAAAGACAAAGCAAAATAAACTAAGGCCTTCTTTTACGAAACTGCGATAGCAGTTTCTAGCGCGGGGAGCCGCGTTGAATGGCCTGCACTACTCCCGATGCTCATTGAGTTCCTATGAGCGTCGGGAGCAGCGTGGGCCATTCAGCACAGCTCCCTGTGCTAGAAACTGCTATTGCAGTTTTGTAAAAGAGGGGTTTAGTATCATACATCTAACATACAAAATATTTAATACATTCTTAAAAAAAAAAACTAAGTAAAGAAAATAGAAAAGAAAAGAACATAAGAACATAAGAAGTGCCTCTGCTGGGTCAGACCAGAGGTCCATCGTGCCCAGTGGCCACTCGCGTGGCGGCCCAACAGGTCCAGGTCCTGTGTAGTATCCTCTATCTATACCCCTCTATCTCCTTTTCCTCCAGAAAATTGTCCAATCCCTTCTTGAACCCTATCACGCCCTCTGGAAGCGCATTCCAGGTGTCCACCACCCGTTGGGTGAAGAAAAACTTCCTAGCATTGGTTTTGAATCTGTCCCCTTTCAACTTTTCCGAATGCCCTTTCGTTCTTGTAGTTTTCGAAAGTCTGAAGAATCTGTCCCTCTCCACTTTCTCTATGTCCTTCATGATCTTGTAAATCTCTATCATATCCCCTCTAATTCTTCTCTTCTCCAGGGAAAAGAGCCCCAGTTTCTCCAATTTCTCGGTGTATGAAAGGTTTTCTATACCTTTTATCAAACGCATCGCTGTCCTCTGAACCCTCTCGAGTATCGCCATATCCTTCTTAAGGTACGGCAACCAATATTGGACGCAGTACTCTAGATGCGGACGCACCATCGCCCGATATAACAGCAGGATAACTTCTTTCATTCTGGTTGTAATACCCTTCTTGATTATACCTAGCATTCTATTCGCTCTCTTAGCGGCTGCTGTGCACTTCAGACGGCTTCATTGTCTTATCCACTATTACCCCCAAGTCCCTTTCTTGGGTACTCTCACTTAATAACCTCCCTCCCATCGTATAGCTGTACCTCGGGTTTTTGCTTCCTACATGCAATACTTTACATTTCTCTACGTTGAACTTCATCTGCCATCTCATCGCCCACTCTCCTAGCTCATTCAGGTCCCTTTGTAATTCTTCACAGTCCTCTTTAATCCAAGCCCCACTAAATAGTTTGGTGTCGTCTGCAAATTTTATTATTTTGCACTTCGTCCCTGTTTCTATATCATTTATAAATATATTGAATAGCAACGGTCCGAGCACCAATCCCTGTAGAACACCATTCGTGACCCTCCTCCAGTCTGAGTAGTGGCCCTTCACTCCTACCCTCTGTTTCCTATCCGCCAACCAATTTCTGATCCATCTGTGTACGTCTCCTTCCACTCCATGGTTCTTCAGTTTCCGAAGTAGGTGTCATGGGGTACCTTGTCAAAGGCTTTTTGGAAATCTAAATATACAAAATAAAAATAAAACAATGCAGGTTGAAGTACTGAATTCAAATCCTATCAATGCAAAAAGGCCAATATGTATACTTTGGAGGAAAAGCAGATGAGGGGAGATATGATAGAGACATTTAAAAACCTATGTGGCATAAATACACTAGGTGAGTTTCTTTCAATTGAAAGGAAACTCCAGAGGACATAGAATGAGATTAAGAGGTGATAGACTCAGGAGTAATCTAAGGAAATACTTTTTTTAAAGAAAGGGTGGTAAATGTGTGGAGTAATCTCCTGGTAGAGGTGTGGAGACAAAGACTGTGTCTGAATTCAAGAAAGCATAGGACAGGAACTTGGGATCTCTTAGGGAGAAGAGGAGCTAGTGGATGCTGCGGCTGGGCAGACTGGTCATATTTCTAAGTTTTAGTATTCCCTAATTTAGCTGATTTGAGTCTGACCATCCAACCAGAACTACAGACTTCAGAACATGTAAGATCTTATCTCTTGCAGTGTTCTATATGATCTGATACAGCTTCCAGTCTGTGATATTCAGATAATCTGCTTGGTTGATTTGTGCAATGGTGATTTATTCTTGTTGCATCCAACAAATCCTGAGGTATTCCATACCAGCACTGGATTGCTGTTGGTTGCTTGCAATGGCTCTAGTGGGGTCCTGGCATGAGGGGGTGCATCCCTCATGGAATAGAATGGGCATCCCTCCTGCCAATTTTGGTTAGTATGGGGTTTTTTCGCAGTGGCAAGAGGGAGTGGGCATCCCTACTGCCTCTCTGGGTGCATCACTGTCATGGCCATAATCATCTGGGAGTTTGGGGACCTGTGGTTGTCATTGGGGTTTGCGGCAGGTCACAAAAAGGGGAGGGGCAGCTACACATATCTGTACCCATAAAAAAAAAGTATTGTATGTTATAAATATATTAATTTCAGGGTTGAACTATCAGTAGGATCGTTAAAAGTGATCACTTTTTTTATACATTGGGGAGCCATGTTAGAACATCAATCGCTCTGCTAGTTTACATGCATTTCAGTATTAATTACCTTATTTGCATGGTAGGTTCGGAGAATGAGCGATTGAGCACAAAAGCACACGGTAAGCCATTTTGTGCATTGGGTCGGTAAATCCGATTGTCGCTAAACTAGTCAAAATTGGTTTAGCGATGATCATTAGATGATCGCTGACTTTAGTGCATCAGCCTAAATCAGCACCAGTTCTTTGAATGTCACAGACCACATGGGAATGGATTCAAGCTTCAAAAATCCATGGAAAGGTTAACTTTGTTTTTGATCTCTTTAGATCTGTGATGTAACCTGCAAAGCCATAGATGTCATCTGAAGTTCAGGTTAAATACAAGTGCTCTCAGTGTGTAAACATTAACAGAAAACGAAGGGTTATAGTATAACCATTTCCTTAGTATGGCCATGCAAAAACCTTTTTTGTTCACCATTTGGTCCTTGGAAATAATTGGACTTTATAAATAATGTTGCATGCTAGTTTCTCACCTCTGTCAGGAGGTGGCTTTCCTTTATTAGTATGGTCATTCTCACTTCAAGTTGAATGTGGGTGTTGGATGCTTTTCCTTGCAGGCCATTTCATGGCTTTCTGAATTGCAGATAGAGGCCAAGTTAAGAAAACTTAAATCAAGATGGGGTTCTTCCAAAATGCTTTAAAAATAAATAGATAGATACAAGGTTCATCAAGAATAATAAGGAAAAAAAAGTTTATTTGGCCCATTGTGATTATCCTGTCTGGGAGAAGAGCAAGGTGTGAAAAAGGACCAAAGTGAAATGCAGCAGACAGAAACTTGGGATGCCAGAGGAAATGGAAAACAGTGCTGCCTTTCTCATGGTAATAGTGATGAAGTTGAGCACAAAAAGGACAGACAATAGGCTGGTTACTGTACTATAAAGGGTTTCCTGCTGCCATGGTTCAGGAGCCACCTTTACTATTACAAATTACAGAACTTCAAAGCCAAATTTGTTCTGTCATTTGAGAAGTGTGCCACCAAATTGTGAGGCCTGGTCATTCTGCCTTGACCCTACTCCTTTGCTCACAAGTGAGTATTGGACTTTAAAAATAAATAGATCTTGTAAGAAATAACCAAATGACTGCATGTGATTGAATCGGCAATAGGGAGACTTGTTCATTTTCAAAAATACTGCTGAGGTAAATGCTTCCTTGGAGAAAGATCTGAAAGAAGCAATCCAGAATGCCAAGGTTTACAATAGATACAATTTTATTGAAATGGACACTAAAATGGGATAGTCTAAGTGTGGATTTTCAATCAGATAAAATTTTGCTTCCATTTCACTGGCAACTTTTCTGTGTACAAAATTATTAGCAGACACCGATGGATCAAACACTGGTTGGCAGGCAGGAAACAGAGGGTTGGAGTAAAGGGCCAATACTCAGACTGGCAATGGGTCACGAGCGGAGTTCCACAGGGGTCGGTGCTGGGACCTCTACTATTCAATATATTTATTAACGATCTGGAGACGGGGACAAAATGTGAGGTTATCAAATTTGCTGATGACACCAAACTCTGCAGCAGGGTTAGAAACACGGAAGACTGTGAAGACCTGCAAAGGGACCTAACGAGACTGGAAGACTGGGCAAAAAAGTGGCAAATGAGTTTTAACGTGGAGAAATGCAAGGTCATGCATGTAGGGAAAAAGAACCCGATGTTCAGCTACAAAATGGGGGGAACACTTCTAGGGGTGAGTAACCTTGAGAGGGACCTGGGGGTGATGGTCGACACATCACTGAAACCATCGGTGCAGTGTGCGACAGCCTCAAAGAAGGCAAACAGAATGCTGGGCATCATCAAAAAAGGTATCACAACCAGGATGGAGGAAGTCATCATGCCGCTGTATCGCGCAATGGTGCGCCCGCACCTGGAGTACTGTGTTCAATACTGGTCGCCGTACCTAAAGAAGGACATGGCGGTACTAGAGGGAGTGCAGAGGAGAGCGACTAAACTGATAAAAGGTATGGAAAATTTTTCATACGCTGACAGGTTAAAAATGCTGGGGCTGTTCTCCCTGGAGAAAAGGAGACTTAGAGGGGACATGATAGAAACCTTCAAAATCCTAAAGGGCATAGAGAAAGTGAATAGGGACAGATTCTTCAAACTGAGGGGAGCCACAAACACTAGGGGCCACTCGGAGAAATTGAAGGGGGATAGGTTTAGAACAAATGCTAGGAAGTTCTTTTTTACCCAGAGGGTGGTGGACACATGGAACGCGCTTCCGGAGGATGTGATAGGCCAGAAATCTGTACAGAGGTTCAAGGAGGGTTTGGATAGGTTCCTGAAGGAAAAGGGGATAGAGGGGTACAGATAGAACTTGAGGTAGGTTAAAGAAATGGTCAGAAACCACTTCACAGGTCGCGGACCTGATGGGCCGCCGCGGGAGCGGACCGCTGGGCAGGATGGACCTCTGGTCTGACACAGTGGAGGCAACTTCTTATGTTCTTATGTTCTTATTAAAAGCTTTAGCAATGGAATTTTTGAAAATATAGGGCCAAATATTAAAAAAAAAAGTTGAGCTCCTAAATTTATGCTCCTAGGTTAGCCTCCCAAATTTGTGCCTTATTTCAGCCAAACTTAGGAACATAATTTTAAAGCTAAAAACTCATCTTCATGTAGGAGCTTAAAATTTTAAATTTAGACCTACCAATCATTTGCCCATATTTATGAACCTAAGGTCTTTTATCAAGCAAAATAACACAGGACGGCGTGTGAATAGGCTTTAGTGCATTTACCGCATGCACTCGCTATCATGGCTTGATAAAAGAGGGCCCTAATGCTGAAAATGAGTGTTAACCTCATATATTTTTCCCCCACCCTAAGCTTGTCCGGGTTTGGAAGACCCCGAGCTCTACTACAAGGAAACGTTACAATTTAACATATTACATACTTGTGTTCAAAATTACTTGTTCACATTTTAAGCCAAAGCTTAATAAAAATTCTATATATTGTTTAAGAAACCTTATATTAAAAGCACGTTTCCTTGTAGTAGCTATTTTTTTGTAATAAGGGTGCTTTTAATATAATGTTTCTCAAATAAATAGGTAGGGTCTTTATTTAAGTTTTGGTTTAAAATGCAAACAAGTATTTTTAACTACAAGAATGTCTCACAAATAATCATTTGAAGTTACCCATGTTTGATACTTACATTTATTCATTTATTTCATTTGATTTGTTTCCACAGTAGCACAGCAACTACATTATCCCCCAATGAAGGCTAGTTTAATAGCTGAAATGCTCTAAAATAATTTGAGCGTTGGGCAGTTCACAACCCACCAACGTTGGTCCTGGCTGGGAAGCCATTAAGATAATTGTTGCTGTTCTCTTTTTTCCTTTTTTCTTGTTACACTATATCACATATTTTTGATAAATTCATGAAGTTTTTTTAGTCAACAGATTCAGAATTTGCATTAGAGAATGACACAGTGACAAAATTCATCACCGTTCCTGTCCCCACGGATAACCGCGGGAAATAATCCCATGTCATTTTTTAGTGTCTATTTCAGCCTCAGTCCTTCTACACCAGCATTCTTCAAAGCAAAGCTTGTGGGTCAGTGGTTGTGGCCATTCATACTCTGATTCTTCCCTCTCTCCTTAAAGAATGACATGAAGATGGTTTACTGCGGTTATCCGTGGGGACGGGAACGGTGATGAATTTTGTCACCGTGTCATTCTCTAATTTGCATCCTTAGTTAAGTTAATTGATAGTTTCTATTTAAATAAATTTACTAATTTAGATAAATAAACAAATAAATAAAAAAAATTTTTTAGGTAGGAAGGAGGTTTGAAGTAAATGATTACATCATATGCATTCAGGATGAGGACTTGAAATAACATCTAAGTTATAAGAGGTCTCTTTACTGAGAATTATGCATCCTCTATGATACTTCAGCCTCTAAAATTTAAATCAAAATATTTATATTAGGGTAAAAGTGTGTGCTCTAAATAAGTTTTCATATGTGGGTTATTAGTAATAATAGCTTTTATAAACAGGAAGTTAGGCACTAAATAAAGAAGAAAAAATTTTTTTGTATTAATTATCCTCTTTACCCCCTTCTTTCTTGATTGATGATATTTTGTGGGTTGGATAATTTGAATAATTTGTTAGTTCCTTAATCTTGGCGTCAGTTATTCTTGGAAACATCTGTCTTAGATAAAGAAAACCTTTGCCTTCCTTGTTCATTGCTTTTACGAAATTTTTTATCAGTCCAAGTTTTATGTGAAGAGGAGGCAAAAAAATATCTTTGTCAGGTCAACAAGTGGTTCATGTACCAGTTCTTTTGAATGTAATGCAACGTCTTAGCACGGCTGTCCCATTCACAAAAATAATACCATATGTAGAGCTGCAAAAAATCCCAATGTCAAATAATCACATCTGCAGTATTATAAATATCAGTAAACTGTAAACCAGTTTACTGATACAGTGGTGCCTCACACAACGAACTTAATTCGTTCCAGGAGCAAGTTTGTTATGCGAAAAGTTCGTTATGTGAAACGCGTTTTCCCATAACAATACATGTTAAAAAAAATAATTTGTTCTGTAGCATAAAATATGCTAAGATGACATAAAAAAAGATAAATTTATCTTGTTAGAGCTGGTGTTAGACACAACTGGGGACTGCAAAGTCCAGGCAGAGGCTTACGGCTCTCTTTGACCAGGGGGGACAGTTGCCCTAGTTGCACTACCCTAACCCTATTCCTGCTATGTGTGACTGTGGTATTCTGTTAGCATGATATAGAGGGGATATATGTGAAGGGGAGGGGAGACAGGGGTTTTGTTGATCCTTGCTGTGTATTATAATCACCCCCCACATACTCCCCAGTACCTTTTTTAATTCCTCCCATCTTTCCCAGCCAGTGGCGTACAGGCCAGAAGCGCAGAGATCAGGAGCAATTCCTCTGCACGCCTGTGTGGGCCCATGCCGATCTCCGAATGGCTGCAGTTAGTTCTTGTGAGTCCCGTGAGAGCTGGCTGCAGTTAGTTCTTGTGAGTCCCGCGAGAGCTAACTGCAGCCATTCAGAGATCAGCGCAGGCCCAGGCAGTAGCACAGAAGGCTTGCTCTTGATCTCTGTCTGCGCTTCTGGCTGGGAAATTTGCTAGACCACCAGTTCGAGTGAGCGGGTGAGATTAAAGTTGCAGCAGTGATGGCTTTTTAAAAAAAATATGTGGCGGCGGGGGGAGGTTTAAAAATATGCGGTGGCGGCAGAGGCTTAAAAATATGCAGCAGCGGCGGCAGGGGGGTTTAAAATATGTAGCGCCACTGCACAGGGAGCCAGGCGGAGAGAGGGCAGTTAAGCGATGCAGCTCGGGCGACTTCGTTGTGTGAAACGAAGTTCGTTGTGGGAAGCAAGACCTGAAGTTCGTTGTGCGCAGCGTTCGCTGTGCGAGGCGTCCGTTATGCGAGGCACCACTGTATTTATAATACGGCCCAAGGGCTGCATGCGGCCCCGTGAAGTATTTTGTGCGGCCCCAGTCGAGGGCGATGCAGTGTTTTCCTGTGCTGCCTCCGGGTGTTTACCGTCTTGCCAGCTCCCTCCTCTGTTTTGCTGCAGCGTTTGTGCGGCACCAGAAACATATTTTTCGGCTAATGCAGCCCAGGGAAGCCAAAAAGTTGGACACCCCTGCTGTAAACCAGTTGCAGGTTTATGTGTAAAAAGAGGGAAAAGGACCTCAGACACCCTTCAAATCATGTCAAACAGCAAAAGCTGATGAATTGAATGGGACATCTATTTAATCATCGGTCTCAAAAAATCCTCTTTTTCATTTTTTACTGTATATGACAAATTGAAATATACATTCAAAATCAAAAAGACTTGAGGCTCCTTTTACTAAGCTGCGGTAGCGTTTTTAGTGCATGCTGAAGATTAGCACGCACTGCCCGTGCGCTACGTGGAAAAACTAATGCCAGCTCAATGGAGGCGTTAGCGTCTAGCGCGCGCGCTAAAAACGCTAGCGCAGCTTAGTAAAAGGAGCCCCTTAGCTTGGTTGGAAAAGTCCTGATCCCAATGGGACTCATTTCACTCTAGGCTTCTTCAGGGGATCCATGACAGTATTTAAACCTGGAGACTGGTATCAAAACTAATTCCTCAGTCCATTACCAATCACATCAAGCTTCGTCTAAAGTGATGGAATGGTGTGGGTCTGGCCTCAACGCAAACACAGACCTTTACCTTTCAATCTTTCGCTTACAAACTGGTAGAAACTTGGAATGGGCTTCCTGACTCTGTCATTTTGATAGGTCAGTTACAACAATTTCATAAAGTCTTAAAACTTTATTATTTACACAATACCTGAATAGTATACCTAAAGATTCAACGAACCGAACTGATAGCTTTATAACATTTTTTCCTCTTATGCCCTTAGTCTTATTTTTTTGGTCTTTAATTACTTGTAAACTGAGTCGAGCTCTGTTGGGAGATGACCCGGTATATAAATCGAAGACTAGATTAGATTATCGATAATGCTTGCCTCGAAGGGGCCAGCATTGTGATGGACAAGCCACCCAGGCATGGCAACATAGCAGTGAGGCACCTTACACCTTGTGAACTTCACAAAAAGGGTGCCACACAAAGATCTCACCAGAACTCCCTAAGCCCCCCCCCCTCCAGAACACCCCCCAAACCCACTTTTCTACAACCCCAATAGCCCTTATGGCTGCAGGTGGCACCTAAATGGCAGTACAGTAGGGTTTAGGGGGAGTTTGGTGGGTGCAGATGTTCCACTATAAATGTAGTGGTTAGATTGGCTTATGGGCCTGGGTCCTCCTCTCTATGGTTCACTAGCCCACTCCCCAGGCTATTTAAGAGACCTGTGTGCAGCTCTACTAGGCTTTCCTATACCAGGTGCTGATGTTCTGGAGACAGGTATGTACATTTTTATTCCGATCATTGAGGGGATCAGTGAACACTGGGGGAGTGTGTGGGGTCTTTAATTTGTCTCTGAAGTGGTTATCTGGTCACTTTGGATACCTTGTGGGGACTTGTACCTGTTTTTATATTGTCTAAGTCATAACATATAAGTTCTGTCCAGGAAGTCTCGTAAAACCTTTGATTATCCCTGCATGATGACTAAGTCTAGGTCGGTCCACATCCCGCCCTAACCACTCCTCCAGATATGCACCTTTTAGCTTTGGGCACACAGTGGCATTCAGAGGCCTAAAAAGTCCCTGGATACAACCAAAAAATAGGTTTGATTATTGGTACTTGGATGACCTGTCTTTTAGGTCATCCAAGTGCTGACTTGGGCGGGTTTTTAGACATGCTTAAGTTTCAATTATGAGCCCCATAGTGTATAGTTTACAGTTTAATGATATTTCTAATACTGCAGATGCGATTATTCGAGATTGGTATTTTTTGCATCTCTACTTTTGGAGTTACCATCCACAAATAAAACAACAGTACTTGGTACAGTACATCCAAGCTACATTCCAAGTAGCAGAGCTACTACTTTAAGATCACCGCAGAAGTTCCAGTTGAACTTTGGATATGCTTTAACAGCAGTTCCATGTTTTCATATGTTTCTTTCATGTGTGAAGAATAACAATAGGTATCGATGGGTAGACATTGCCATTGTGTAACAAAACAGCCTTGAGGCTTAACACTGGCAAATCAATAAAAAGACGGGACACTAACAGGGTTGATGGTCAGTCTAGAAGATGTATGCAGGCAGATTGATAGGCTTAAAAATTATAAATCCCCAGGACCGGATGGCATCCATCCAAGGGTAATCAAGGAACTGAAAGGGGCTATAGCTGAACTGCTTCAACTAATAGCCAATCTGTCGAGCAAATTGGGAAGGATTCTGGAAGACTGTAAAGTGGCGAATGTTATGCCGATCTTCAAGAAAGGTTCGAGGGGAGATCCAGAAAACTACAGACCAGTGAGTCTGACCTCGGTACCAGGAAAGATGGTAGAGGCGCTGATAAAGGACCGCATCATTGATCACCTTGATGGACACAATCTGATGAGGACCAGCCAGCACGGCTTCAGCAAGGGAAGATCTTACTTGACGAACTTACTGCACTTCTTCAAGGGAGTAAACAAGCAGATAGACAAGGGAAAGCTGGTCAACATTGTATATCTGGATTTTCAGAAGGCGTTTGACAAGGTCCCACATGAACGACTACTTCGAAAAATTGTGAGCCAAGGAATCGAAGGTGAAATACTCATGTGGATTAAAACTGGTTGGCGGATAGGAAACAGAGAGTGGGGATAAATGAACAATACTCGGACTGGAGAGTCACGAGTGGAGTGCCGCAGGGTTTGGTGCTTGGGCCCATGCTTTTCAACATATTTATAAATGACCTGAAAATTGGTACAACGAGCAAGGTGATTAAATTTATGGACGATACGAAGCTATTCAGAGTAGTGAAGATGCAGAAGGATTGAGAAGACCTGCAACGTGACATAAACACACTCGAGAAATGGGCCACAACATAGCAAATGAGGTTTAATGTGGCTAAGTGTACGGTGATGCATGTCGGTAAGAAAAATCTTATACACAAATACAGGATGTCTGGTGCAGTACTCGGAGAGACCCCAAGGAAAGAGACTTGGTAGTACTGGTTGACAAGTCAATGAAGCCGTCTGCGTAATATGCGGCGGCAAAAAAGACGAACAGAATGCTAGGAATGATTAAGAAGGGGATCACAAACAGATCAAAGGTTATTATGCAGCTATACCGGGCCATGGTACGCCCCCCACATGGAATACTGCATCACTGTATATAAAGGACACGGTTCTACTCGAAAGGGTCCAGAGAAGAGTGACTAAAATGGTTAAGGAGCTGGAGGAGTTGCCGTACAGTGAGAGGTTAGAGAAACTAGGCCTCTTCTCCCTTGAAAAGAGGAGACTGAGAGGGGACTGACTGAAACATTCAAGATAATGAAGGGAATAGACTTAGTAGATAGAGACAGGTTGTTCACCCTCTCCAAGGTGGAGAGAACGAGAGGGCGTTCTCTAAAGTTAAAAGGGGATAGATTCCATACAAATGTAAGGAAGTTCTTCTTCATTCAGAGTGATGGAAAACTGGAACGCTCTTCCGGATGCTGTTATAGGGGAAAACACCCTACAGGGATTCAAGACAAAGTTAGACAAGTTCCTGTGAACCTGAACGTACACAGGTAAGGCTAGTCTTTTAGGGCAACGGTCTTTGACCTAAGGGCCCCACGGGCGCAGACTGCTGGGCACGATGGACCACTGGTCTGACCCAGCAGCGGCAATTCTTATGTTCTTAACCCAAAGCTGTGAACAACCTTTCAATGTCAGTGCAGATACAGAGGTTTTCAACCTGTGCAAATAAATTGGTTAAATCGTCTTGGCAGCTTTGAAAGTCAGAAATTTTCATACCTGGCGAGAGCAAACACCATCCCTGCAGTCTTGAATCAAATAAGTCTGCTTTTTGCTTTTGACAAGTCTAAGTCCCTGACTAGGTCATTTAATTCTGACTGTGTTATAAGATGAGGCTCATCAGACATACATGGTTCAAAATCAGGATCAATGTTACTGTCAGTGCTTGGCTGCTGCATTGCAGATTCTTTGTTGGTTTCATTTAAGCTCCATTTCTCTGGTGGCTTCAGTACTGGAAGAGTGTCATCATGAGGCTCTGATCTCATGGCTGAATGAAGATTGGGGCATTCAATTGATTTCTTATTTTTACCACAGAAACCAGATACATTTGTCAGACAGAAGTAACAGTTTGTCTAGTGATCTTTCTGTTCTCGCCATATCATTGGGATAGCAAATGGCATTGACTTCCAAGTACCTTGGAGCCAAACTTTAAGATGAACGGCACATCTTGCACAAATGTGAGGAGCCCATGGTTTGTCTTGATCATCAATCTTGCAACTGAAGTATAGCTCATATACTTTCTTAACAAGTCTAGTCACTGTGCGTCTTTGAGGCTTAAGCGTGTACTTGCCACAAAGGTAGCAGAATGTATCACAGCTGTTGCAACATCGGCAAGACATTTCTGATGTCACAAATTGTCCTATAGCAATTAATAATTAACTGGCTTACTAATTAAGTTACATACATAGACAACACTATGCCTTGAAGTATCAAAATGCACTCAAACTGACAGACATGTAATGAAGATTATCACTGTATGCGAACTGCTTTTATATAGCCTTTTCAGGCAGCATCCGTCAAGCCCATGTACAAGCATGCCCAGACTGCATCATTTCCATGGATGTTATGCAATCTGAATGTACTCCTGGACATGACCACACTATATCCAGCAAGGTGGTGGAGACAGAGACTGTGTCTGAATTCAAGAGGGCCTGGGATAGGCATGTGGTATCTCTGAGAGAGAGAAAGAGATAATGGTTACTGCAGATGGGCAGACTAGATGAGCCATTTGGCCTTTATTTGCATCATGTTTCCTTATTAAGAATTAGGCTAAGAATTAACTGCATTAGCCTGAAAGTATAACAAGAAATTGTAAAAATGTACTTTTTAGTTAAAATGGTAATTGATACGTAATTTTAATGATCAGCAGCCAAAAATCTGTAAGATACACCCGAAAGTGTTGAAGAATCAAAAACTTTGTTGTCCAGTGAATTCAGTGCCATTTAACCAGACAATGCCAATGAAATTCACTTTGATGGCAGTGGCACTCTCTGAATAGTGCCAGACCAGTCTGAGAGTAGAATCAGGGCAGAGCTGAGAGTTCTGCAGGCATAGGCAATGTTAGGTAACTGTGTGCACGTAGCTAACTGGGTATCTTTGTTCACATAAAAAAGTAGTCCTAATTATGCCTGATTGTGTGGATACAACATTAACCCCCTCCCCCCCCCCCATTTTACAAAACCGTAGTGTGTTTTTTTTGCATCGGCTGCAGTGGTAAGAGCTCCATGCTCTATGGTTTTGTAAAAGGGGGGGGGGGGGTAAATATATTCTGGGTGCTACCAAACACCCAGATATTTAGTGATGGTGCCTGGATAAGACCTGGTAGGGAATATTTGGGTCTAATTTAGCTAGTAGTCAACGTTTAAAGCAGTAGCTCTCAAACTTTTTTAGCTCCGGCACACTAAAAAGAGCAAATGTGTTGCGTAGCACACTAAACGGAGCAAATGTTTTTCACAGCATATTATTATTGAAATTATAAAATTCCAAAGCCAACAAAATATTAAATTTGAGAGTTATTTATTTAAATTCTTTAAGCTATGTATATATAATTGTAACAACGGTGAAACTAAAGAACATAGAATTGCTAATCAAAAACGCAGCTCGATAGTCAACAAGCAAACATTTCATCATCCATCTGCAGTCATTCTCTTTTTTCAATTTAATTTCTGTCAGAGCTTAAAATCCAAGTTTGCAAAGATAAGAAGATCCAAAGAGTAACAAAACCTTGATTGCTTTATTGCTCAAGTCAGAATAACTACTGCATAAAAAATAAAATTACTTGTTAGTTTTCAAGGACCAATCACGTCAAAGAATAATGCTTGTCTGGGTAGTTCCGTTCTTACACACAGACACTCATAACATTCACATTCTTGTGTACGTGACATACATGTCATCTATTTTAGTATACTTATGAAGGGAATTAAATAAAAAATAAAAAAAAATTCTGGAATTTTTTGTGGCACACAGTTTGAGAGATACTGGTTTAAAGAAATGCTGACCTTTGCTCACTTTGATCAAGCGGAAATACAAGGGATCTCAGTTAGTGCAGATCTCAGGGAATTTCAATTTCGACTGATCCATCAGGTCTATTTTATAAATCGGGGTATATTACTACTACTATTTGCCATAAATGCTCTCAGCGGGAAATACATTTTTTCATGCGTTTTGGTCCTGTGAGAATTCAACAATATTATAAGTCCATACATATGTTGAACACCTCCTGCGGTGCCCCATTCTTTTATCGGTAGCAGGGCTCTTGCTAGATATATATGAGGCTTTCCATCTACCTACACGGGGATCTCATTTTTTAATGAGGAAAATGGGAATATTGGGAGGGAAAGAAATACGCTCACTGCAATAGGTTGGAGATAGGGCTCCTTCTTACTGGGCATAGCGGAATCATCTTCATGCTTTGTTATTATTAGAGCTTGGAATGGCCAAACTTACCCCAAAGCGTTAAAAAAAACTGTTCTTTCAGATCCCTATATTTATTCCTTGAATGCTAAGGCATGTAGCAGCATTTTAAATGTCCTATAAGGATAAACAAGTCAGAGCCACTAAAATACATGCACGCTAAACTGGTTGGTACCATTTTAGCTATCGTGTTAAAGGCAACATTAAGTTTTGAGAATCTTCCCCCTAGTACAGTGGCATAGCCACAGGGGGCTCAGATTCAGAATCCCCTTGCCTTCACTTAGGTGCAGTTCAGTTGCTAATGCCAACTTTCTCAAGGCAGTCTAACTAAGCAATACTCCTTTAAGGACTGGCCAGGTGTGCGCATATTTTTTCTCATGTGAGCGTCAAGTTCTAAAAAAAATTTTTTGTGTGAGCACAAGTTCTAAAAACCAACAATTTTCCAGACTTGCAATACTTTTGTGAGCAACCATGGAAAATCTATGAGTGACACTCCTAGAATGTATCAGTAATTGCTCATGCTTAGAGAGAACATAGCCTTGGAGAGCTACTATTAGCAGAAGCCCCTCCTCCTCTCCGCCCCCCTTCCCACTCCTCCCCCTGCCGCGCATATGCCCCTTCCCTTCCCCTGTACCTTTTTAACTTTGGCGCGAGCAACCTCCAACTTGCTGTCCAAGTTGACTTTGGCACTCTCTCTGATGTCACTTCCGGGTCTCACGCCTAAGAAGTGGCGGCAGAGAGAACACAAAGCTGACGTGGGCAATAAGTTGGTGGCTGCTCCTGCCAAAGTTAAAAAGGTACAGGAAAGGGGTGCACACGCAGTGGGGGGGGGATGGAAAAGGTGCGCCACCACCTCAGGTGCCGCTCACCCTTTCTACACCACTGGGCAAGCGGGCAGTGGGGAGAAGGGGAGAATTAATAGAGAATGACATGATGACAAGATTCATCACCATTCCTTTCCCCCGCGGATAACCGTAGGAAACCATCCCTTGTCATTCTTTGGTGACTATTTAAATCTCGGTCCTTCTACACCAGCATTCTTTAATGCATGGCTTGAGGGTCAGTGGCTGAGCTCATTCATACTCTGATTCTTCCCTCTCTCCTTAAAGAATGACATGGAGATGATTCCCCGCAGTTATCAATGGGGACGGGAACAGTGATGAATTTTGTCACTGTGTATGAATCCCCCGTCCATTTTTGGGAGCCCCCAATAATGGATTTTTTGGCCCCTCCCTTCGGTAGTAGATAGATCAGTCCTTTTCCACTCCTGCTCCCATTGCATTAGGTAGCACCCACTCTCCTTTCCCTTGCACCTTCCATCTGTCCCCTTTGGAAACAAGAAGATGTAGCCCATCTTCAGCACTGCTGCCGATTATCTTTCTAGGATGAGACGCTTAAAGGAAAGGGGGGGAGGAAGAGCGCTGGACTGAGCTGCCATACCACAAGGGGGAAGGGAACCAAATCCAATGCGTGTGACTTGGAACATCTAGGCTCCGGGATTTGGAGAGGGAGGGGGGGAGGTAGGGGCAAAATGTCCAGGGCAGGCATGTTCCCGGTCTTGCTGTCACTGCAGATGTACCTGCGTCTGAGAGCTGAGCTTGACAACCTCTGGCGGCCTTTTCGTTTCCGAGGGGGCAGACTGAGACCATCTCCTTCCCCTCTCCCTCTCCCCTGGAGCTGCCATGGCGAGAAACACTCCAGCATCCGAAAACCCCAGCGTACAGGTTTCCTATTTCTCATCTGTTCCGCTCCCGGGGGAGGGGAAGCAAATTTTTTTAAAAAGCGCCAAAATTGTCAGGTCTGACTCCGTCCTGCCTTCCCTCCTCTGCTGTGAGGGAAAGGCTTCCTTCAGAGCCCGCGGTAGCTGAGAGCTGATATAAAATGTTTCTCATGCTTTAACACACGGTTTCTGACCGCTGCCCGCCGCTACACTAAATTACAGCCCAGGTGGCGCAACTACAGGAAGGACCAGCGCGTGCGATTGCACGCCGCCGGCCCACAAGCCTTTTCCCCGACGTCCATTCTGACATCGGAGAGAAGGTCCGGGCCAGCCAAGCACAAAACTGATTTCTTATTTTTGATCTGCAATTCATTAAGTCACTAGGATTCGAGCACAAGTCGATGGCACCTAAAAACAACAATTAGTCCATGCTAAATGCTAAGAAACCCATAGGAATAAAATGGGCTTTTAGCATTTAGCACAATTTTGGATGAGTCCGGACCCAATTTGGGTGGGCATATCTCCTGCCCTGGCGATCCAGCTCTTGCCCCTGGCACTCTGTGTCTCAAGCTGCCACTATACCACCTGGGCAATTCGCCCTCCCCCGAGCACTTTGGTATCTCAAACCCTCTGCTGCATACCTTTTAGCTGATCTTTGCCAGTGTATGACTGATACAAACGCATGCCAACCACATAGCCTTCCTTCTGACATACTCCACCTGTGCGGAACAGGAAATTGCATCAGAGGGAAGGTTGTGGGGCCGGTGCAAGCAATGTGTATCGGTCAAGCCGACAAAGATCTGCTCTCTAAAAGTAGGGTTACCAGATGCCCAGATTTACCTGGACGTGAGACTGTCAGGGCGTCCAGATGACTTTTCTAAACCTGACACTTTGGGTTTTGAAAAGCTTCCAGCTTGGGACCGCATTGGGTTCAACAGAAAACCTTTTTGATTGTCCCATACTTGATGGCCCTTGGTGCTCGTTGCTTGTTACTTTCGTGTATACTACTATTAATTATTTCTATTGCGCTACCAGACACACGCAGTGCTGTACAGAGTCACAAAGAGTAAGAAAACAATCCCTGCTCGAGAGGACTTCTTTTATAAAGCTGAACAGCGCAGGCCAGCTTTCATTCTATAGAGTGTACTTTGAATTCTTCTGTCATTTTATAATCATTGCATTTTATTTTTATTTCAGCGTCATGCAAATGTATACACTTACATTCAGGAAATAACAAGTTCACATCACGGGAGAAGAAACAGTGCTTACAGGAAAACAAATTAATCAAGTACAAATTATATCTGCCTAATATCCTAAGACTTTTCAGACATTATTAGTCCATGTAAATGATTACATATTATTTAGCTTCCCTATCTAATAGAAAACTTTCCAGCTGATCAGGTTCAAAAAATAAATACTGAACATTTTTATAGGTAATTATACATTTAGCAGGGAATTTGAAGAAAAAGGTCCCCCCAACACAAGCAAGTCAGGCTTAAACTGTAAAAACTTCTTACATCTAGCTTGCATTGGCCTAGAAACATCAGGAAATATCTTCAATTTTCCTCTGCAAAACCAAAGATCCTTCTTTCTAAAATAGTTTTTCCAAAGCAAAGCCTTGTCAACTTCTGAGGAAAAAGATGCCAACAGAGTTGAGCATTCAGTTATCTCATCTTGTATGGTCTCTAAAAAGCCATCAGATTAGCCATAACTTCATCCTTAGAGGATAGGAATCCGGTGATCTTCCTTGGGCAGCCTATATGATTTTTTTTAGGCAAATAATAACAATTAGAGATTCCAATTGAGTCCGCATTAGTTATAGATAATACTTCCTTCTAATATTTTCTCAACAAAATCTCTGGGGAAAGTAATGAATATACAGAAAAGTTAAAAAATCTTAAATTATGTCATATTTATAAAATGGAGAGACTTATTGCAATACAACAGGGTTGTTTCAGGAAATTTCAAGATATTTGGGAGCCATTAACAAAGTATTGTAATGATTAGAAAAATCTTGTTTCCCTTAAATTTACAAGTTCAATTATGGGGTGGGAGGGAGGGTATTTTTATTGTTACATGTTGTATAAGTATTGATTATATGATAGATAAGAGTGGGGAGGGGGGAGATAAGAGAATATTATATGTATCATTGTTGATTATTAAGTGATATATTTATGGTTATTTGTATGGATATGTTATCACACTTATTATAAGTTTAAAAATGAATAAAGATTAAAAAAAAAAAAAATCTTAAATTAGATGATCTAATCACATTTTCCAGGTACTCAAACTGTGTATAGAGATGAAAATTGTCTTTAATAGCCAATGCATTAGCTTGCTGCAATGTCCCAACCTGAGATTCAACCTTTTTTGTAATTACAGCCAAATAATTAATATCCTGTTTCATTATTTCAATTTCTTTTTTACCATCACTTGAGAAGAATCACACAGCTATCACATTGATCCTTGTAGCATAACCTCAGTTCTCTGTACTACCTTTCAAACATCAAGGCGTTAAACAAGGGTGTCCAACCTGCGGCTCGAGGGCCGCATGTGGCCCTGTGAAGTATTTTGTGCAGCCCAGGTCGAGGGCAATGCAGTGTTTTCCTCTTCTGCCCCCGGGTGTTTACCGTCTTGCTGGCTCCCTCCTTTGTCTTGCTGCAGCGTTTGTGCGGCCCCAGAAAATTTTGGGAGGGCCAATGCGGCCCAGGGAAGCCAAAAGGTTGAGCACCCCTGGCGTAAAACCTAGGTGGCAGTCTCATCGGGACAGGGGAGGGAGGGGCTGAAACAACCTATTTGGAAACCTGCTACTCATATTACTTGTTGTGCTTCCCCCTTCAAGGGAAAAACCTACTTGGGACAAACCCTCAACAAGGGAAAGAAGGGAAGCTGTGGGTGGAACAGGGGGTAAGCCTTTCCCCTGAATTCAAGGAGGCACCAAAATTATTACCCACACAGGAAGGGGAGGTCCCCAATTGTTTCAAAGGGACCAAATGTTTTTCAATTGATCCTAAAGTCACAGTTATATTCTTGTCTTCATAGCTTTCCCATATCTTAAAAAATAGTACCTAGAGAGGTAGCGTCTCCGACTCACTGTGGCTCCAAAGAAACTCCCACACCCTGTGGCTGCACCGCAGGCAGCTGCTGGCTTTTAACTGGACAAACAGCCTACACAATGACCACAGCAAAGTGGGCAGAAGATGGAACGCTGAACAAATTGACTTCCCCAGCAGCCCTCAATGTGTCCATGCATCTAGGTACAGGAACCTCCTCCTTCTCCCGACAATCATTTTATGTATGGCAGCACATATAGCAGTTGTCCTACCAATAAAGTTTTCTGAATCTGATCAGGCTTACACTATCAGAAATGAAGAGATTACAAGGTAACGGAGATGACTTACAATAGGAAAGCAGACGAGGACAGGGCAGGCCCATTAATAGTTATTGTCAAGGTAGATTTAGGAATTATTACAGTTTACTGCTGGGAATAAGCAGTAAGGCGTATTTGGTCTCAGGATTTGCTGGGAATTCCCATGTGACTAAGGTTACCCACTGTTGGAGACATCATTGGGTTTCATGGATTATTAATTTGACCCAAAATAGTACTTTTTAGGTGGCACGAGAAGGGAACTGGGTGAGAAAATGGAGGTGAAAGTTGTGCCTCCAATTTCAAAGCTGCCAAACTAATTGCAGGAGAGATTTTAAATCAAACTTGAGTTTCTTACAGCTCTGTTCTGGGATCTGCAATATGGATTTCAGTGGTTAGAATCTGATTCACTCCTTTTGGGACATAAATTTAGTTCCACTGCCTCAATTACATAAATATACTCTAGATTAAAAACTAGGACTGGCCAACTGGGTAACTTGGCAGCTCTGCAAGTTTTCGAATCATGAACCACCACTATCTTCTTCATTTTGTGTTTATTAAATAAAATTGTGATAGGCGATACCTTTTTTAAAAAAATTGGACTGCTGTTTAATTGTTTGTACTTCCTGGTCCAAAATGTTAACCTTTGTAGCTAATCCTGAATACTCACTCTGTCCCTGGTAAAGACCTCATTTAAAATATTGTGTACAATTCTGGAAACCGCACCTTCAAAGAGGATGGTTGGTCCAAAGGAAGACTATTAAAATGGTTGGTGGTCTTCAACATAAGGTATATGGAGACAGACTTAAAGATTAAATTACAACTTTTGGTGGAACTCTTTATGCCATATCTATAAAATGGAAAGATTTATTGCATTGCAAAGGGGATATTTCAAGAAATTTCAGGATGTGTGGAAACCATTAACAAAATATTGTACGGATTAGTTGAAACTGTTTCCCTTAAATGTATCAGTTCAATTGGGTAGGGTGGGGGATATTTTATTAACATGTATTTATATGATTATGGAATATATGGTAGGGAGGGGTGGGAAGGGGGAGGGATAAGAATTTATGTAATGTACAAATGATAGACTGTAAGTGATATATTTATTGTTAATGTGATTGAATATATATATACACTTTATGTAATTTTGAAAATGAATAAAGAATAAAAAAAAAAAAAAAAAAAAAAGATCTCAATATGTATACTTTGGAGTAAAGGCAGGAGAGGGGAGATATGAAAGAGATGTTTAACTACCTATGTGGCATAAATGTGCATGAGGTGAGTCTCAATTGAGAGGAAGCTCTGGAATAAGGGGGCATAAGATGAAGGTGAAAGGGGATAGATTCAGAAGTAACCTCAAAAAATATTTTTTTTCACAGAAAGGGTGGTGAATGCTTGGAACGGCCTCCCGGAGAAGATGGTGGAGATGAAGAATATATCTGAATTCAAGACAGCTTGGGACATGAACATTGGATCTCTAAGAAAGAGGAGGGGATAGTGGATGGCATGATTGGGCAGCCTAGATAGTCCACATGGTCTTTATCTGCCTTCATTTTTCTCTATTTCTATGATTCTATCAAGTTTTCTACAGAGATTTGTTTTCATAGCTCTGATGACCACCAGTAAAATTTCCAAAGTCATACTTCTGAGTCTTCAGTCTTTAGAAGGCAATTTTCCACAGCCATTTACTAATGGAAATAAACATAAAAACATAAGAATAGTTATACTGAGTTAGACCAATGGTCCATCTAGCCCACAGTGTTTCCACACTGACCAATGTAGATTACAAGTACATGGAAGAAACCCAAATATTTATTTAGTTAGTTTTATATCCTGTCCTCCCCAGAGAGCACAGAACGGATTACAATATAACATACATAATAATTAAATAAAATACAAACAATGTACAATACATAGGGGGTATTTTACTAAGGCGTGCTAGCCGATTTAGCATGCGCTAAATGCTAACGCGTCTATAGCATATAATGGGCGAGTTAGCATTTAGTGCGCTAAATTAGCTAGCATGCCTTAGTAAAAGACTCCCATAGTAATTAAACACGGAATATAGACAATTTGTGTGTTACAAAATGTACTGTATGGCAGGTGGAGGAGGAAAGGGGTTGAATGCTCTGGTACACAGTTCAACAATGCTGATGAGCGGAGGATGTTGGAGTCTAGTTGTTATACCATACGGATACTTGGCTAAGGGAATTAGGAGAAGAGGTAGGTTTTTATTGCTTTCCTAAAGCTCAAAAGTTCTTTGAGGGATTTGATGTATGGAGGCAGTTGGTTCCAATACTTTGGTAAGAAGTGGGAGTAAGATCTGTGTTTGGCAGTTTCTAGTCAGAGGCTCCAACCAGGGGGTAATTGTAGACATGTTTCCTCCTGTGAGCCTGTTCTGGATGTACAGTGGGAGTTTGGCTGATATGTTGCAGGGCATCATGTTGTGTAAGGATTCAAATGCAAGCACTAAGCTTTTGAAGATGCAGCATTTGGCTATGGGTAGCCAGTGGGCTGACGCTAGTGTTTGGGATACTGGATCAAGGGCACAAAGGTTCTTCAGAAGTCTAATTGCTGCATTTTGGATATGGAGATTCTGAAGATTTTTTGTTGTCTGTTGAATAATGCACTATAGTAGTTCAGCGGGAGAGGGTAAAGGTATAGAGAAATTAGAAAAAGGTTTGGAGAAGTAGTTTCTTATTTTTCAGAGTTGTTGGCGATAGTAGAAAGAAGAGGAGACCACTTGAGAGATATGGCTGGTAAGTGATATGTTAGAGTAGACAGGCGAGACCTTCCTGGGGAGGATGCATAAGCGTTTCTCCGTTTTTGAGCAGAGGGGGCGGGTGGGAGTGTACAGGGTTAGCCTGGATTCTATATGGGCTGGAGTGGTGGCATAAATTATTTTATGTGCTATTACTAGGGCCTTGAATGTGCAGCGTTGGCTAATCGGAAGCCAGTGCGCTTTGCGGAGGGCTGGGGAGATGGGGTCATGGTAGTTGAGGCTGTGCAGGAGGCGGATTGCTGTATTTTGTACCCGCTGGAGGCGCTTGAGATCTTTTCTGGCTACTCCATTAAATAGGGAGTTGCAGTAATCCATCCTGGAGAGGACATAGGCGTAGAGGAGTTGGGTCAGTTCAGGTGTGGAGATGTAGGGTTTGATCCTTCTCAGTTGGCGGAGGTAGTAGAAGGAGGTGGAGACTACTTACGAAATGTGGGCGGACAGGGACAGGTGGCCATCTAATGTTACTCCTAGGCTGCGTACCTGATCTGCTGCTGTTAGTAAGGTTGAGACCCATGATAGTGTTAGGCTTTTTTTCCTGATCCATAAAAGTTCAGTCTTGGGGGTGTTTAGTTGTAGTTTGTTGTTAGTCATCTAGGTTTTCATTTCAGAGAGGCAGTGTTGGAGGTTGGCGATTTGGGATGATCGGTTTTCGCCTAGTGGGAGGAGCAGCTGGATGTCATCGATGTAGGAGTGGATTTTAATGTTGTATTTCTGGGCTATATCAATGACAAATCTGATGTAGAGGTTAAATAGGAGGGGGGATAGAAGGGCGCCTTGGGGAACGCTGTATTTACAGGTTAGATTTGTGCAGCCCTAGTATGACTGTTTGGGTTCTATGGTGAAGGAAGGAGGTGAACCATTGTGGGGCATAGAGTCTGGATAGGAGGAGGTGGTGGTCAACAGTGTCAAAGGCAGTGCTGAGGTCAAGTAGGACTAGTAGGGCCTTTGTCGAGTATCGACCAGCTGTCATCAATGATATCCAGGAGTACTGACTCTGTGTTGTGGCCTGTTCGAAAGCCAGATTGTGCAGGGGACAGGGCAGCTTGTTCTTCAATGAAAGGGTGTAGTCGGCGGAACATTATTTGTTCTAGGAGCTTGAAGACAAATGGGAGGTTGGAGACTGGGCGATAGTTGTTGGGTTCATTAGGGTCGAGGGTGGTTTTTTTGAGAGTGGGTTTGATAATAGCCAACTTCCAGCTGAGAGGAACTGTCCCTGTGGAGAGGGAAGAGTTAATGATGGGGAGGATAGATTCTGCCATGGCGTCTTCTGTGGACAGTAGGATGCTGGATGGGCAGGGGTCGAGGATGGTGTTGGAGGGCTTGAGTTCTCTCAGGGTGTCGAGAACCTCAGCTTGGGTGGCCAGATGAAGTTGGGGGAGAGTGGTAGAGGATGGGGTATTTTGGTTAGGTTGGGGATGTGCCGGTGGGGGTTTGGTGCTGGTGGTGGCGTCAAGATTATCGTGAATTGTTTGTACCTTGGATTGGAAGAAGTCCGAGAGGATCTCACTATCAAGTTCTATTGGGTTGTTGTGGTTTTTTTCTTGGGCGTTGGTGAAGAGTTGGTTTGTGAGGGCGAACAGTTGTTTGGATCTAGCTGGGACTATCTGTAGAATGTGAGAGTAGTAGGCTTTCTTTGCTTCTAGGATGGCAGCTTTGTAGGTTACAAATGTGTTTTCCCAGTGAGCTTTGGTTTCTGAGTTTGGGTGTTTGATCCAATTTCTTTCTGCTTTCCTCAGTGATCTTTTTATGTATCGGAGGTCGCTGATATACCAGGGAACAGGTGTTTTGTTAGTGGTTATTCGTGTTGTTTTTGTCTGAGTAAGGCTGTTATAGAGGGCTTGGATGCTGGAGTGCCAGGTGGAGGCTGCTTGGTCAATGGAGTGGGGATGTTGGGTGCAGGTTTTATTTAGATTGCGAATGTCTGCAGCCATGACTGAAGGGTTGACTGAATTAGAGAGCTGACATTGTGTGGGTGGGATAGGGTCTTTCCGCAGGACTGGGGTAGTTTCGTATGGGAGTTGGAATTCAATGAGGTGGTAGTATGACCATGGGACAGGTGTAGTGGTGCAGATTGGTTGTTGAGGCTCTGCAGTCGGGTCTTTTAGGGTGAAGATTAAGTCTAGGATGTTACCTGCTGAGTGAGTAGGGGTAGTTACAGCTTGGTGAAATCCCAGGTCGGAGAGGGAGGAGAGGAAGTTGTCACTCTGTCCTGAGGTAATGGGGTAGTATGGGAAGTTGAAGTCTCCCAGGATGGTCACGCGTTTGTAGGAGATGGATAATTCGGTGATGAATTGGAGGAGGGACTCTAGGGCTTCTGCTGGGGAGTTGGGGGCTCTGTAAAGTAGTATGAAGGTGACTTTGTGTTTGTGGCCTATGGTGAAGGCTAGAGCCTCTAGGGTGGGAATGTTAATAGAGCTTATCAGTTTTGGTGTGGTGGTGGTCTTGACGATGGTGGTCACTCCACCTTATTTCCCAGAGGTGCGTGAGCAGGTTAGTGCCTGGTAGCCAGGAGGGCATAATTCGCATAGTGCAATCCCATCATTGTCTTGAAGCCAGGTTTCAGTGATCATGAGGGCGTCCCAAGTGTTGTCACAGATGAGGTCGTGGAGGAGGATGGTCTTGTTGTTAACTGATCTTGCATTGATGAGTGCAAATTTGAGAGTATTGTTGGTGGGGGCTGGTGGGGAGGGTAGGATGGGGATGAGGTTGAGGTTGGCAAGGTTCCTGGTACGGTTGTTTTTGTGTTGGTAGGCGAGATCACCGTGTCTGTCTTGGCCAGTGATGATGGGAATAGTGAGGTATAGTGTTGTGAGGAGGGTTGGGGATGTAGTGGGAAGGGGGGTGGGGAATGGGGTGGCCCGGAATGTTGGAGGCATGTTATGTGTGGTAGTGGTGCTGGAGGATAAAGATGGTGTTGAGGCTTGTCTAGCAGTGGAGTAGCTTTGCGGAAGAAGTCTTTGAAAAGGCAGCGTCACAAGGTCACTTTGGGGGGCGGAGTTGGTCTCCCACACCTGCCCTGCTGAAAGGAACTGTTTGGTTTATTTATTTATTTATTTTAAAAGGATGAGGCGGCTCAGCAAGGGTTGTTGGGGGTGGAGTTGGTCTCCCACGCCTGGCCAACTCCTTCCCTTGCGGTAGCTGGAGCCGATTGAAGAGTGGGGGCAGAATGTATTCTGTCTATAATAGCAAGATTCCATGCTATTGATCCCAGGGTAAGCATTGGCTTCCCCTATGTCTGTCTCAATAGCAGACTTTGGATTTTTCCTCCAGGAACTTGTACAAACCTTTTTTTTTTTTAACCCAACTACGCTAACCACTGTTACCACATCCTCCAGCAATGAGTTACAGAGCTTAACTATTCTTTGAGGGCCAGATTCTATAAAGGACACCAACATTAGGCACTGCTAGGGGCCCTAATGGTAGTCACCTATGTAGCAACACCTAACTAAAATCTGTGCGCAACCCAAATTGTTTTAAATAGCTTAAATGGCATGGAAATTGACTGCGCCATTGAAGTTAATTGATAAATTTTTTAAAAATTAAGTAGTCTACACAGAACTCAGATTGGTGCCTAACGATGCCTAAGTCAAGTCATCTTCCGATGCCTACCTGAAAAGTTGTTGTTGTTAGGGATGGTGAATAGACTTGGCTGGCTTAGGCACCAGTAAATAAGGCCAAGTAAATCCTGGTTTAATGCATACTTCTAGGATGCCTGGGTGCCACTAGGTGGGATTATATAAAGGATGCCTAGCGGTTGATTGACAACTGGGCAGAGCGGTGTGTACAATGTAGGCAGCTTAGGTGCCGTTTATAGAATCTGAGTGGCTATAAATTACCCACCCTGTATGTGTATGACAATCAAAGATGAAGTTAGGGGGGCAATAATATGCATAGTTTTGTATTGTCTTCTGAATATTCCATTATTTCTGCTAAATTGAAATTAATTCTCAGAAGACTGCGGTAATGCTTTTCTCTTCAGGTATACCACATCCTAATCTTCAAAATTTCAGTATGAATGGTGTTTCACTTTCATTTACAACTATCACCAAAATTCTGGGAGTAACATTAGAAAATACCTTATCTTTTCATACTCATATTTCTTCATCATTTTTTTGCTCTTTGACAAATTCGTTCTGTTCGTTCATTTCTTCCACAAAGTTCCCTCCATATATTGATTCATTCTCTAGTTTTATTCAAACTTGATTACTGTAATTTAGTTTTGATCAGTCTGCCAAATTATCAGTTACATCATTTACAGGCGGTACAAAACACTACGGTTAGATTATTATATGGATGTTCAAAATTCGAGCATGTGACTCCACTTCTTAAAGCAGAACATATTCTTCCGATAGCCTATTGAATCCCCTACAAATATAATATAATCACTTTTTTAGTTATGTCCTCTGGACTTCATTCTTTTTTGCAGTTTTTTGGTTCATTAAACTGCACAGAGATCTCTTCATTCATCAAACTGACATCTTTTTAGGCAGTTATTCTTTGATTTACACAGAAATTCTTCATTCTCAGCTGGAATACTCTTCCTATTTATCTCTGTGAAGAAAAATTGTTCCCTACATTGAAAGCTCAATTAAAGGCATTCTACTTCTCTCAGGCAATTTGCTCATAGTTTTTTATATACTCTAAATTCTTTTTACTTTTTTTGTTTTTCCCCCTTTCCCTAACTTTCCTTCACAAATTTTATTGTAATCTAACCTTATTGTTTTTTCCCTTTAAATGTAATGGAGTTTGTTTTTGTATTGTTTTATGTCCCCAATTTAAATTCATTGTAAACTGCTTAGATTTTAACTTTGGGTTTATATTTGTGGCATATTAAATAAATTGAACTTGAACTTTAAGCAATTCCAGGGCTATATGATTTTAAGTTTTGAAGCCTGAAAAGGAAGGACAGATTTTCTCTTCAAGCTTTGGCCAAAATGGTTCATTTGCCACCAGCCTTTTCAGGTCTCCCCACTTCACACCACAAATAGCCATAACTACTGCAGCTCTGGTTAAAAATATTTTGTTTCTAGCTTCTTAGTGTTCTGATATCCACATTGAACTGTGAAGGTAATTGCAGCATATAAGACTTGAAGTGTAATGGGACAATAAATATGAAATGCTAATGGCCCTGTCTGTGTAAAGTAGACATACTGAAAGCAACAGTGTACTTTGCACCTGCTTGCTCTTTTATATGGGTATCCAAGAGGGGGAAATACACATATACCTGTAACAATCTCATGTATACATGCTACTTTCCTCCCCCAGCCTAAACATGTCTCCGAGGACATCTTACACCAATTTAAAAATGCATGCACTATAATCTGCGTGTATTTTTAGTTAACCAGAAAAAAGCAGTTTCTAAACAAAGAAAAACACAAAAATATCAAAATACAGCACCAACATCACACATTTGCCAAAACAATTAGGCCAGAAAACAAGAAAAAGACCTCACGACATTCATTTCATGCCAATTTTAAGTGACAATACTTTGAGCAATGAGTTATGAACTTGGGTCTAAAAACTCCTAAATAAAATATGTTACTGACCTTATAAAAAAAAAAAGAAAAAGAAAGAAAAAGTGAAGAAAAGAAGAGTTTAATTACATATCTAACAGTACAATCTTCCTACAGAGCCACTGCACCTGACAAAAGATCCCAAAAATGGAATGCCAACTGTGGAGTCCCACAAGTCTCACCAATATCTCCTGCAGTATTTAACAAATATCCAAGCGCACTAGGGAATAACCTTTTCCTGACCCAGGATCAAATCTTCTCCTATGCTGATGATATCTTCATCCTCTGCACAGCTAGAGAATCCTTCACTAGCACCATAACATAACTGAAAAATATCATTGAAGACTTAAGTGATTGGACGAAAAGAAATTTCCTCAAACTGAACAAATCAAAAACAAGAATATTATGGTTCAGAGACTACAACTCGTTACCGAGCATAGACCTAGAGTCGTCCACTGGAGAGAGCCTAAAGATAGAGAATAACTCCAAAGTCCTGAGAGTCACCCTAGACTTGAACCTAACCTTAAACACATATTTCCACTCTAGTAAAAAAAATTATTCTTTAAAATGAGACAGCTAAGGACAATAAGACCAGTCCTGACTGGGGCCAGCTTCAGGACAATAGCGCAGTCAGTCCTAATACCACACATGGACTATTGCAATTTACTATGTTGCGGCATCACAGAAAAGGAATGCAAGAGGCTTCAACTACTACAAAACACAGCTGCAAGACTAATTCTCAAAAGAACCGCTATGAAAGAGCAAGTCCACTGTTAAAACAGCTACACCGACTGCTGATGAAGAGAAGAATACAGTTCAAGATGGCATGCATAGTCCACAAAGCGATATACGCAGAGAACTCAGAGGGACTTACTTCAATCATTAAAGTCCCACACTCCTTTTTCAATTCACGCACCACGCAATGCTACAAACTGTAATTTCTTTCCCTTCATCAAATATGAAGAAAAAAGATATTTGAATCCACCTTCAAGTAGCAAGGATCTCACATTTGGAACAAACTTCCGACAACCTAAGACAACCCATCAACTACCTCGAATTCTGAAATTCTTTGAACTCTCCACTTTCCACCTAAACTAATGATCATGCTAACAATGTAACTTATGAACTTGACCCAAATCGTTTTGTAATCTGCTTTGATTCCTTGCAGAAAATTGTGGTATATAAGACACTGTATGGTACGAGGGGCCGCTAAAAGATTCTCAGCCCAACCAACAAAGTTGGGGCAGTCTCCATCAAGGGTATATACATAATCCAGCGATTTTCCACATTTTTCATTCTGTATTTTTCTGAAGAATCAAAAAAAGTGCAAAATCGCTGGACTAAGTATACTGTATAGCCCTCGATGGAGATTGCCCCAACTTTGTTGGTTGTGCTGAGAACTTTTCAGCAGCCCCTCGTATCATAATCTTGCCCTAATGAACTTCCTTGTTTCGCTATTGCTGCTCCTCAGTTACAGTGCATATTACTGCAGTTTCACAAGTCATTTTACCCATGTAAACTATATTCCTAGGTCTATGGCCTTGAAATTTGTCCCTAAATTGTTCACTTTATCCTAAAGGACAACTGTGATGAAGAGAACCCATCATAGCTCGAAAAATCCAGCAGTGCAGGACACAAATTACTGTATATGTGCAGCATGTAAAATGCTATATGATAATGTCTCTAATAGCTTCCCCAGATTTACTGAACTATTAGGCAGATCTGTGGACCAACATAACTCTAACAAGCTGACCCTATCATTCCCTGTTCTGAAAGATATAAAATACAAGACATCTCACAACAAATCATTCAACCACCAAATAGCAAAAGTGGGGAACTCACTTCCCATCAAAATTTGCACAACCACAGTATACCTCTATTTCACAAAAATGTAAAATCATGGATTTTTAAGAAATCCTTACCAGGGGGTCTAAGAGACTCAGACTAAGAATGCAAGCCACCTGAAACAAAGACAATGTTAATGGACAGTTGCTGTTTCTGATATATTGCATTAGACTGTAAGTATAATTTGATAACAGGATTTTTTTTACAAAGCTGTGATAGGTTTTTTTTATCACCGGCCACAGCGGTATTATCTCTGAAGGTCCTAGAATGCCTATGAGCATTGGACCTAATACTGCCACAGCTGGCAATAAAAAAGCCTAACGTGGTTTATGTCACTTTAAATAATGCTTATAAGGATGCTGTGCAGATGGTATAATTAGGTCTACAAAACTTTTTATGCTCAGAATCATGGAGTGGGTAACTGGGGAACACCCCAGAACCTGCCACCTCACCGCCCAATCATCGCATGTAAAAAGTAGACAGCATATTATATCATGTCTTTGAAGATGTAAACTAAAACACAGCCCGATAGGGCTACAAATTTTTAAAGGTGTACGTCTGGTTATTTTAGAAAAACTCAGCAAACTTATCTTTTAGCTTGCAGGTTCCTGCATGATTGGGCGGTGAGGTGGCAGGTTCTGGGGTGTTCCCCAATTACCCCCCTCCATGATTCTGAGCATAAAAATTTTTGTAGACCTAATTATACCATCTGCACAGCATCCTTATAAGCATTATTTAGAGTGATTTTTTTTGTTGCAATACATCTTCCTTTATCACTCTTTTTGTTGAATTGCTTCAAGCCTACCCCTTTTCTTATATTTGCCTACCCCTTTTCTTATATTTAACGTGGTTTATGAAGCATGTATAATTCTTTAACATATTTAACTCTATACAAAATTCGATGTAGCATCACTACTGACCAAACAGAATTCATACCTTTAGCCAAATGTTCAAACTTTAAAATCCCCTCCCTACAAGATATCAAATCACTATTACAACAAGTAAACTTAAAAAATTCCCATTCCGAAATCATTCCACCTTTCTATCTGAAAAAACACTTCCTACACTTTGGTCCCTTCATATTGTCACTCATTCAAAAGAGCCTCCTTACTTCTACAGTTCCACTCCAATGGAAGACTGCATATATCACCCCCATTCTTAAAAACTATAAAATGGGTATTGATGATTTATCCAATTATCGTCCGATAGCTAATATTCCATTTATAGCCAAATTAACAGAAAAATGGATCTTTACTCAACTCTCTGACTTCATTGAGAACACAAACGCTCTACACCCAAATCAAACCGGCTTCAGAAAATTCCATAACACTGAATATTCATTACTTGGCTTAACATCAAACATACAATATTTCCTGGATCACCATAAATCTGTAATACTATTTTCTTTAGATATTTCAGCAGCATTCGATACCATAGATCACGAATTGCTCATTAATAGACTTGTGGAAAAAGGAATTACCGAGAACGTTTTAGCATGGTTCAAATCGTATCTTTCAAACCGTTCCTCTTCCGTTAGATTTAATAATGAAGTTTCCGCCCCTCACACTTCCACATTTGGTATACCCCAAGGATCAATTTTGTCCCCTTTACTCTTTAATATTTTTCTCTCACCACTATTAGAAATTTGCCAATCCATAGGCTTCATCCCATTTTCGTATGCTGATGATATACAATTAATCCATCCTCTTGATCCAAACAATACTACGGAAATTTCTTCTATCAATCACAAACTTGAACAAATACAAGACTGGCTTACCTCAAATAAATTATCATTAAATATTAACAAGACCAAAACTATGTTATTTAATTGGAAAAAAGACATACTATTATCAAAACCGTTTATACTTAACAATATTACTCTTGACCTAGTATCCACTGTGAAAATACTCGGGGTTTTTTTAGATGATAATCTGACTTATCATGAACACATCTCCCACATCGTCAAAAATTGTTTCTTTAAACTACGTCAGATCAGATCAATTACCAAATTTCTAAGTTTACCATCACTAAAGATCCTAATTCATTCTTTCGTTATATCGAAAATTGATTACTGTAATGCCTTATTTATTAATATTACACAAAAAGAAAAAAGGAGATTACAGACCATCCAAAATACAGCTATAAAAATAATATATAATGCAAAGAAATATGATCATGTTTCCCCACTACTTAAAGACGCTCACTGGTTACCAATAAGTCACAGGACTCTGTTCAAAACAATGCTTCTCATCTTTAAGACTTTATTATCCAACGAACCACAATTTATTTCAAAATCATTAATCCCTTACATAACCCAACGCCCATTACGATCATCGGAACAAAACCTTTTAACAGTACCGTCTTTGAAAATTATAGGTACACGAAGAGCCGACATGTTTACAGTAATGGGACCACAATGGTGGAATGCAATTCCCCAATATATCAGAACCGAACAAGACATTACAACTTTTAAAAAATTGCTAAAAACTTATTTATTTAAAGACGCTTTTACTTCTGATTGACCTAAAAACACTTTTTAATATTGGCCTAAACCTTATTGTTTTTATTCCTTTAAAACCACTTACTTATAGATTCTCTTTAATTTCAAAGTGTTTATTTGCTTTAGTGACAGCCTTAGCTTGTGTTTTGATAAGGTTAAACCTAGCCTTTTGTTTTTCCCTTTTTTTTCTAACCCAACATTGTAACTTTATGTCATTCCTTACCCCTCATGTATGTGTTTTAGATGAAATGTAAGGTGTAATTTGTCAATATGTGTTATATTTTAGCCTCTTGAATACTTTTATGTTGAAAATGTACATCGCCTAGAAATTTTGTAATAGGCGATTCATCAAATATCTAATAAAACTTGAAACTTGAAACATGTTGCCTATAACCTGCTTAGAACTCTAATTTATTTATTATTTATTTTATATACTGCCTATCAATGGAGGTTGTCTATGTGGTTTAGATTCAGGTACTCAAGCATTTTTCCCTATCTGTCCTGGTGGGTTCACTGGAAACCTAATGTACCTGGGACAATGGAGGATTAAGTGACTTGCCTAGGGTCACAAGGAGCACAGCACAGGGCTTGAACTCACAACCTCAGGGTGCTGAGGCTGTATCGCTAGCCACTAGTCCACTCCTCCCAGTGGGATATAAGATTAAACAAAGCATAACAAATTTAAGATAGCATTCTAATACTTTTCAATTGCTTTTCAGCCTTTTCTGGTGTAATATCTACATCAGGGGTGTCCAACCTTTTGGCTTCCCTGGGCCGCATTGGCCGAAAAACATGTTTCTGGGGCCGCACAAACGCTGCAGCAAAACAGAGGAGGGAGCCGGCAAGACGGTAAACACCCGGGGGCAGCAGAGGAAAACACTGCATCGCCCTCGACCGGGGCCGCACAAAATACTTTACGGGGCCACATGCGGCCCTCGGGCTGCAGGTTGGACACCCCTGATCTACATTGCATTGGTTTTATGTTCAATTGTGTCCATCAGACTTTTAGGATTGGTTGCTAATAAAGTGGGATTGAAGACCAGGGCACTCTGCTCTTTTTTTCTGGACTTGTAATATCAAACATGACATTATGTGTTGAAGATGGTCCTTACTCTATCTGTTGAATGAAAATGAAGTCTGCAGAATATCAGGACATTAACACCCTGCTGCTTGATCTCATTGGGAGCACACTGATGTAATAACAAATGGGAAAGCAGGAGAGTTAAACTTTTTCAAAATTAAACAAAGCACCTTTGACCTGCATGATTTCAGTGGTAGGCCCTTGGAATTTATGTTCTCCTTTTCTGCCACACACTGACATTTGCCAGCTTCTTACCAGGAGGCTCAGATTTCCACCCCCCAGAAATTGGTCCATCAAGAGAAAACAGGTGTGAACTAATTTAATATGTAAATTTATCCTGCATAGCTGGGTGTCAAATCTAAAAGTCAATTAATATATGAACAGTATATTTTCTGTAGCAATACACCCACGTACTACATACCATAGAATACTTGCTGCTGCTTTATAGCTGTTAGATCCTTATTTCCAGCAAAGCATGGAGCCTTTTAAACGTATTTTTGTTTTGTTGGTTCCTTGCAAATCTTGCAATCTGCATGTACCTTTGTGCATTCCATTCCTTTTGAGTGGCCTAAGCAGAAAACTCCATTCACACTGTACTATGATTCTTTTCTGAAGATCAGAAGCTAAGATGAACTAGACATGGTGCAATTAGTAATTTAAGACTTTTCACCTAATAGACCTAGATAAAGCATTCCCCAGTTGGTATACTGACTTCATAAAGTAACATTTACAGGCTGCATTTGAATTGCAGATACAGCCTCATTATTACTTCACATGGTGCTGCAGAAATTAGAGAGGATGAGGAAAATCTTTTTGAAGTAAAATTAAGCCAAGTGGCAAGGTATTTACTCTCCTCCGGTTTGATCAAAATTTGCATCATAGCCTGTCTCCTGAAACCTTAGGAAGGAAATCCATTTTAATAGTTATAACACTGTAAACATTCTAAAGGTATTCTATGTTCTTAAAATTTTTCTTTATAAAAATAAAAGCAATCTGCAAACTGAGATTTATCCACTACGAGGATCATTTTGTAACAGGGTACCTAGTCTGGCAAGGCATATAGACCCATATTTTGTACTATTTTATGAAGAAAGCATATGTAGTGATGTGGCTTTAAAAAACTGCCTTCCTACACAAACTTACACCTGCTCCAAAACAGGCTTCATTCTGCCTAAGTTTGTATAGATTTAATCACAATATTTTTTCTTTGAGCACAAGCAGATCTGTGAATCCTCATTTATAGGGTGATATCTCCAATGGAACCCAGTGTGGGAAACAGTATTCCAGGAACTTTTTCTAGAAATATTTCTGCATTATTATCCATAGGGTTACCATATAGCTCCAGAAAAAGAGCTACAATCGAAAAACTGACTAAGATAAGCTACAACTACAGAGAGTAAGACCCACTTTTCAATTATTTAGCTCAGAGAAATGAAACTCTCAGGGGGGGGGGGGAGGTAACCCCCTCTTGAGGTAAGAGTTTACCATCCAGTCATTGTGCCACTAATATTAAAGACAGGTCACTCTCTGAGGTATAAAACCTTATAACTTTGTGTATATTATAATTGAGTTGATGACATTTCAAGTAGTAAAAAAATTTTTTGCATTCAGGTTGTCACTGGAATGATAGGTAAACCTCACTTAGCTTTTTTAAGGAGGGGTTCAACAGGGTCCCAACGCGGCCCCGTTTCGGCGTCTGCTTCAGGAGACCCCTCCAGCTATGGTTCAACACTTGCTAAACAGTCAAAAGGAGTTGGTATTGTAATGTCCGTGAACAATAATCAGATTAAAGAGGTAACGCTACAAAAAGATTGCTTGGAATCTTTTTGTAGCGTTACCTCTTTAATCTGATTATTGTTCACGGACATTACAATACCAACTCCTTTTGACTGTTTAGCAAGTGTTGAACCATAGCTGGAGGGGTCTCCTGAAGCAGACGCCGAAACGGGGCCGCGTTGGGACCCTGTTGAACCCCTCCTTAAAAAAGCTAAGTGAGGTTTACCTATCATTCCAGTGACAACCTGAATGCAAAAAATTTTTTTACTACTTGAAATGTCATCAATTCAATTATAATATACACAAAGTTATAAGGTTTTATACCTCAGAGAGTGACCTGTCTTTAATATTAGTGGCACAATGACTGGATGGTAAACTCTTACCTCAAGAGGGGGTTACCTCCCCCTCTTCAGAGTTTCATTTCTCTGAGTGAAATAATTGAAAAGTGGTCTTACTCTCTGGAGTTGTAGCTTATCTTAGTCAGTTTTTCGATTGTAGCCAAACCACTTTACTGACTCCTTTTATAGGATACACTGTCCCTATTTTGTGTTGGATCCAGAAAAAGGAGGCCAGATTGAGACATCTGGGTTTTACTTCCACTGAAAGCAATGGAAGTAAATCCTAATTATGCATGCATGCCTGTTTCCACAGTCTGCTTTTGCGTGGGACCTCCTTAATCTTTTTCATGGAACTGATTGGACTTATTTTTCTATTATGATTCTCTCAGTACCTCAAAATTTTTTTATTGATGACGTTATTCCACAATTTGATTGGCTAAGATAGCCTCGGCGTCCTGTTTAAATACGGGCGCCATTTTGTTTATAAATTGTTGCTAGCAAAGAAACACGCAGCTATACCGCAGGCAAGTTATGCATTTTAAACTATTAAATAATGCACGATTATTTGAAGATGGTAAAACAGGTCAAATTGGCTTTTGGGCCCCGTTTAAGTACGGGTGATATACATCTTTTAAAATGTTGTCGGTAACAAATAATACACAGTTATACCGACAAAATAATACATGTTTTATCACTAACATTTGTATTTCAATGTTTACTTTTGATGCCTATGGTTTCATTGAGTCATAAATATATCTTTTTTCAATATTTAGCATCAGCAGTCACTGTATTAGTATGTCATTGAAATAAATATGTCCTTATTTGTCGCTAAAATATTGTTATAATGTTCTTTATTTTTCTCATTTTTCAAGAACTTTTGAGCAAAGACAGTACCGGCACAAGGTTATCTCTTATCGTTACCCCTGAAGAAGCCCATTGAGCGAAACGGTTGGGCCTCCGTTGGACAATTAAGATAAGTGCCTGATTTATTCCATATTATAGAAAGCCTTAAAACAAATTTGCCGGCTTTAACTTGCTCTTTGAGTTATTTAGAGCACAGTTCTTCAACTGCCGGTCCGCGGACCGGTGTCGGTCCGCAGGAAATTTTTGCTGGTCCGCACAGGGCCGGCAAGACTGACTGACTTCAACTTCCTGCCGGTCCGCGCAGGCCAGGCAAGATCAACATCCGAAGTCTGCGCTGGGACGGAGAGATCTTGGGGAGCCTCCGAGAGTGGCTTTCTCCCCTCTCTGCAGCTCTCCTTTACTTCCCAGCGCAGCGATTCACGAAGGCAGCCTCGGGGCTTTTGCTGAGTCGCGGCTGCCTCTGATGATGTAACTTCCTCTTTCCTCAGAGGCGGCGCGACCCAACAAAGGACCCGAGGCTGCCTTCGTGAATCGCTGCGCTAGGAAGTAAGAAGAGCTGCTGGGAGGGGAGAAAACCACTATCAGAGTCTGGGAAGCTGCTGGGCAGGGGGGAAAAAAGGGACAGCTGCTACTGGAGAGGGAGAAGGAGAGATGCTTCTGGAAGGGGAGGAGGGAAAGGAATCTGGAAAGCTGCTGGGCAGGGAAAAAAAGGGACAGCTGCTACTGGAGAGGGAGAAGGAGAGATGCTTCTGGGAGGGGAGGAGGGAAAGGAATCTAGGAAGCTGCTGGGCAAGGAAAAAAAGGGACAGCTGCTACTGGAGAGGGAGAAGGAGAAGGAGAGATGCTTCTGGGAAGGGAGGAGGGAAAGGGATCTGGGAAGCTGCTGGGCAAGGAAAAAAAGGGACAGCTGCTACTGGAGAGGGAGAAGGAGAGATGCTTCTGGGAGGGGAGGAGGGAAAGGAATCTGGGAAGCTGCTGGGCAGGGAAAAAAAGGGACAGCTGCTACTGGAGAGGGAGAAGGAGAGATGCTTCTGGGAGGGGAGGAGGGAAAGGAATCTAGGAAGCTGCTGGGCAAGGAAAAAAAGGGACAGCTGCTACTGGAGAGGGAGAAGGAAAAGGAGAGAAGCTTCTGGGAAGGGAGGAGGGAAAAGGATCTGGGAAGCTGCTGGGCAAGGGAAAAAAAGGGACATCTGCTACTGCAGAGGGAGAAGGAGAAGGAGAGATGCTTCTGGGAGGGGAGGAGGGAAAGGAATCTGGGAAGCTCCTGAGCAAGGGAAAAAAAGGGACAGCTGCTACTGGAGAGGGAGAAGGAGAGATGCTGCTGGGAGGGGAGGAAGGGAAGAAAGTTACTGCTGGACAGGAGGAGGGAAGGGAGAATGAAAAAAGGAAGGAAACAGCTGGCAGAGAGATTAGAGGAGGGGAAGGGGAGACACAGGCATGAGAAAGTAGAGAGATTGATGATAGGAAGGGGTCAGCAGAAAAATAAGCAGAGAGGGACAACGATGATAGATCTGGTGTAGGAGAGATAAAAATGAAGAGCAGTGAAGCTGGAATGAATCATGTAAAAAGGAGAGAGGGGGCACAAGCTGGATGGAAAGGGGAGAGGGGCATAGAAAGAAGACAGATACCATATGGAAGGGGGAAAGGACAGACAGTGGATGGAAGGGGCAGATGCTGGATTGAAGAGACAGAGAGGGCAGACGCTGGAAGGAAGAGAGTGAAAAGAAGATTGAAAGCAGAAACCAGAGACGACAAAAGGTAGAAAAAAATAATTTTTTTTCTATTTTGTGATTAGAATATATCAGATTTGAAATATATATCCTGCTAGAGCTGGTGTTAGACATAACTGGGGACTGCAAAACCCAGGCAGTGCTTCTTTAGCTTCCAGCTGGCTTAGGGCGCTCTCTGACCAGGGGGCAGTTGCCCTAGTTGCACTCCCCTAAAACTATTCCTGTCATGTGTGACTGCAGTATTCTGTTAGCATGATATTTCTGTGTAGCATTCTGTAATAATTTGGCTTGTTCAGTTTTCTTGATAGTAGAGGGGATATATGTGAAGAGGAGGGGAGACAGGGGTTTTGTTGATCCTGCTCTGAATTATTTGTATTTATAAAATGACAATTGTACAGAATATTGTTTCTTTTTATACTTTAATAAAATACATTCAATATAAAATCATAACTGAGGCTTGTGTGGATGGGATCAGATGATTTGTGGGGACCGAGCTCGCGGAGATGGGGCGGAAATGGGGTTTTTAAATTTTAGTCCTAGTAGTTTGCCGGTCCACAAAATAATTCTTTTTTTTCTGCCGGTCCACGGGTGTAAAAAGGTTGAAAAACACTGATTTAGAGAATTTATAATATTCAAATACAACATATATTATAAAATTTTTATTGCATTTAAAAAAAAAGAAAAAGAAAAAAAGAAAGATAATAAATATTTAAAATAATCACACAGAGTTTTTGGACCAGTGATGAAAACCTAACCCCGATTGTTCATAACTTTATTGATTGTGATCTAGGGGTTTTTTGATGTCCTTTTCTCTGTTTAAAACACATTATACACCATATATAGTGTTCCACTTTCATTAGTTTAATATTAGTGGCACAATGACTGAATGGTAAACTCTTACCTCAAGAGGGGGTTACCTCCCCCTCTTCAGAGTTTCATTTCTCTGAGTGAAATAATTGAAAAGTGGATCTTACTCTCTGGAGTTGTAGCTTATCTTAGTCAGTTTTTCGATTGTAGCCAAACCACTTTACTGACTCCTTTTATAGGATACACTGTCCCTATTTTTTGTTGGATCCAGAAAAAGGAGGCCAGATTGAGACATCTGGGTTTTACTTCCATTGAAAGCAATGGAAGTGTTGACTGCATATTCCATGGAGAATTGAACGTTTGGATCACAACTATTAAGCCAGATTTTGAAGTTCAGGAGTTCTTTTTCGGTTCCGGTCCAAAGTAAAAGAACATCATCTATGTATCGGAACCATTTAAAGATGTTTTCTTCAAAAGGGGAATTCACTATCCACGTCTTTTCAAAATGATCCATGAATAGGTTGGCTACCGACGGGGCAAACGTTGCCCCCATGGCCACCCCTTTATTTTGTTTATAGAATTTACCGTCAAAAATAAAGAAATTCTCCTTCATTGCTAGTCTAGACAAGAAACAGAGGAATTCAGTAAGAATGGTGTGTGGACGTGTCCGAGATTCGAACACGTTTTTGAGAATACTTAATGCTTCGTCTTGGGGGATAGAGGTATACAACGACGATACGTCTAGAGAAACCAGAACAAAAGGAAATTCATTTGCTGGAATATCACTGAGTTTAACCATGACGTCTTTTGAATCTTTGATATAAGAATCCATTTTACTAATTTCTCCCTTCAAAAAATGGTCAATAAAAATGGACAGAGGTTCCAAAAGAGACCCTCGAGATGACATGATGGGTCTACCCGGAGGGGCTACCAAACTTTTGTGTATTTTTGGTAACACATACAACACCGGGACTATTGGTGATTTGTTATTCAGAAATTTGTGGTCCTTATATGTCAAAAAACCTTCCATTCTGCCTTTATTAGTTGCAGTCATTATTTTTCTTTGCAGACGTTTTGAGGGATTTAAAGATAATTTTTCATAGACCTCTTCTACGTTCAACTGACGATGAATTTCTTCTACATAGTCCGTCTTATTCATTACTACAATGGCTCCTCCTTTATCAGCTTTCTTAATAATAATGGACATGTCATTTTTGATATTATCTAAAGCTTCTTTTTCTTTTATATTTAAATTTGATTGATAATGCCTATCGCTGGCTGTCCATTCTTTGATGTCACTTAGAATACATTGTTTGAAAGCATTCACTATTGGATCTAAAGGAATCGGAGGAGACCATGTAGATGACGGATTAACTATTGTTTTGTCAGGAACAGTCTCAGTATTATTGAAAAATACTTTAATTTGCAATTTTCTAAGAAATTTCTCAAGGTCTATGTTGAACTGAAATAAATTAAAGTGGGTGGAAGGCACAAAAGAAAGACCATGTGTCAATAAAGACAACTCATTTTCATCTAGAATTTTGTCTGAAAGATTGATCACCACTGACTTTGACGAGTCTGGGATCTCGTGTGAGGTCTGTTTCTTTGGGATCCGCTCCTTCCTCTCCCTCTCCCCCTTCTGCTTCTTTGGCCTATTGCCAAAAAAGAAGAAGAAGAAGAGCTTCCACTAGAAGTGGTGGAAGCAGACAAACCTCCACCGCTTCCATGTTCGGATGTGTCGTCATTTTTTTGGTTGTCTTTATTATACATCCAAGCATAGACCCGGTGGTTAATGTAATCTTGTTTGTCTCTTTTAAATTTCCTCATTTTGTTCTCTTTGATAGACTCTTTTAGTTTGGAGATATTTTCATTCAATATCCTATATTGTGTATCAAAATCTTCTGTTGTTAAAGAAGATTTTAATTGTGTAAGGTCCTCATCTAGTTTGGCTTTTTGTTCATTGACCAATTTGTTGCTGTGTTGAATAATGAGCAACATAAGGTCCAATGAACATTTGTTGAGAATCTTATTCCAGACTTCAACAAACAAAATAAAGGGGTGGCCATGGGGGCAACGTTTGCCCCATCGGTAGCCAACCTATTCATGGATCATTTTGAAAAGACGTGGATAGTGAATTCCCCTTTTGAAGAAAACATCTTTAAATGGTTCCGATACATAGATGATGTTCTTTTACTTTGGACCGGAACCGAAAAAGAACTCCTGAACTTCAAAATCTGGCTTAATAGTTGTGATCCAAACATTCAATTCTCCATGGAATATGCAGTCAACACTTTGACTTTTTTGGATTTAATTATTACACAACACAATGACCATTTTGAATTTGACACACATATCAAAACCACTGATAGAAACACCTTTTTAGATTTCAAGAGTTGCCACCCTTTGAGTCTAAGACGTAATTTGCCTTTTTCACAATTCCTCCGATTAAGACGTAATTGTTCTTCTTTGACCACCTTTAAAAAACAAGCTAAGAAACTAAAGACAAAACTACAACAAAGAGGATACCCCGATAACATTTTGAAACAAGCATTGAAAAGAGCTCGATATTATAATCGTGATCACTTATTGCACTCTCCTGTAAAATCAATGGATGAAAAAGATGAAGATGTTTTAACTTGTGTATTAAGATATACTACACAGGGAAATTGTCCAGCAAGGATCATCAAAGACAATTGGAAGATCATACAGGCACACCCACTTTTTGCAAAAACTGACATCAGAATTGCCTTTTCCAGAGAAAGAAACCTGAAAGATTATCTCAGTCCAGCAATGATAAAACATCAGCAACCGAGTGACAGCTCTTTGCTTCCAAAAGGGTTTTACAAATGTGGCAAATGCAGTAGCTGTGAGGTTACCTCACCTACAAAAAATTTTATCAATCCAGCTACTGGAAAAAGTTACAACATTAGACATTTTTTAACCTGCAACTCAGATCATATCATCTATGTAATCAGCTGTCCCTGTTCAAAATTGTACGTCGGAATGTCAACACGACCATTCAGAACGAGATTAACAGAACATAAATCAAATTTATAGAACAGGAAAATGACGGCCCCCCTGGTTGAACATTGCGTTCAATTCAACCACAAGTTCACCGACTTGAAATGCTTCTGCATTGATAAAGTTGAGAGTCATGTCAGAGGCGGAAACAGACAAAGACTGTTACATCAAAAAGAATGTCGGTGGATATTTAATCTTAACACAGTAAAACCAGCAGGGCTAAATAATGCCTGGTATGCCTTGGTTGCCTTTTTCTAATCTGTAGGTCTCTCAGGTTGTTTATAAGTGTGTTATGGCACAATTCTTTTTAAATGCAAATGACGTCATCATGCATACGATATATAACGTAGCAATTTACATCCGGCTGTTTGCCGGCGCCATTTTCTTTAGACCTGTCACATACAGGCGTAGCTGTGCACAGTGAGTAACTTCGCAGAATCTTATTTTAGTACTTGACTATTTCCTTTAATGTTCGGGTATGCAATAATTAATGTTATACATTTCTTTTTTCATAGCCAGAACACCAGACCCTTGACAAAGCCTTATTGGCGAAACGGGTCCCGTCGGGCTCTACTTGCACCGGCAGCACGTATTTGAAAGACAAGCGGCAACAAAAAGATAAGTGCCGCCAGTTTTCATTTATTGAGTCACAGATAAAATATAGACTTAAGTACGCCTAAAGATAAGTTTTTAATGCATAATTTAAAAAATACAAAAAGAAAAACTATGAACACCCAATGAAAGAGAACTGTCCACCTGCCATCAGCTGTTACAGTAATTGTACTGAGCAGCGCAGGAATCTGAGGGGTTCATAGTAATTTAATACTCGACTTGGAAAGTTGTTTAGCCAAGTCCCACAAGTTCGTTGGTTGTTGTGATTACTTCTAGTAGGAACTTGAGACCATTTTCGCTGTAGTAGTGATGAACTAGTTAGAACCAGTCCTGCACAGAAGAAAGTTGGAGCTGAACCACTGAGCAGACTCGTTGAATGGTCTCAGATTTTTGTTTGAGGCAGTGAAGATCCAGAATAACAGTTAATCAGAGACACTGTTCCTGTCTTGTTTGTCAGGCAGGTACTCTGAGGAGATGCAAGAAGGAATTAGTGGCCAAGGGGTACCCATGTAGTTATGTGTGCAGATAAGTCTGCACAAAAGGCAGTCCTACCTTTGCCTGCTTAGCTGTGAATGCTAGCCCTGAATATCAGCTGACATATGTATAACCTTTGGGTTAGCAACTGGCCTAGATATTTAATACCAGTGTCTGGACATGGCTATAGTATTGACTATCTGGGTTAAATTCAGCCCATGGCAATCAGTGACTTTAAAACTACTGACCATAGCAGGATGAATATCAGGCAATTTATTTTTAAGCTTCTTATTTATATGTCTCTAATTACATTACATTAAAAAGATATTATAACCTGCATTTACTGTTCAGGTGTAAAGTGGTTAACAATAAGAGCAACTAGACAGCAATGTGGACTATTGGACATGGTCTTGTCCCTTCTCCCCCTCTTTCATATGAATCTATTTCCCTCATCACTGTCCTCTCTGTTCACGTGTTGAGGTGGAAGATGATATTTTCCTTCTCAAAGGACCCTCGGCCACAAGAGGGCACTCGCTCAAACTCAGGGGCGGAAAATTTCATGGCGACACCAGAAAGTATTTCTTCACAGAGAGAGTGGTTGATCATTGGAACAAGCTTCCAGTGCAGGTGATCGAGGCAAACAGCGTGCCAGACTTTAAGAATAAATGGGATACCTATGTGGGATGTAATGTATGTAATGTAATGTAATTTATTTCTTATATACCGCTAAACTCCGTTAGGATTCTAAGCGGTTTACAGAAAAATAGACAATAGGGTGCATTAAAATTATAAGTAAAATAGGTACTTAGAAATTCCCTTACTGTCCCGAAGGCTTACAATCTAACTAAAGTACCTGGAAAAATGACAATTAGTAGAGTAATGAAAAAATAAAATAGAGAATAGATGAGAAAAATAAGAAAATAAACATTCTAATAAGATTACAATGATCTAAAGGACTTTGAAAGGTTGAAAAAAGAGGGGAGATAAGAATAGATGCAGAGGGAGAACCGTTGAAGCAATAGAATTCTGGAGAAATTTAAATGAAATTTGAATGATAAAATAAAACAAAATAAGTGTTAAAACAATAAGTGGGATCCCTACGAGGGTCGAGTTAAGGAAATTGGGTCATTAGGGCATAGACAGGGGATGGGTCAGTAGAGTGGGCAGACTTGATGGGCTATAGCCCTTTTCTGCCGTCATCTTCTATGTTTCTATGTTACTAGACTCTGAATTGACATTTGATTCTCAAATCTCAACTGTAGTTTTTACTTAAGCCACCATATCTATACAACCATTTCTAGACAAAGGAGCACTTCTGATTCTTACACACTGATTATCTCTAACCTTGATTGCTGTAACACCTTGTAAGCTGCTGTCCCCGGGTAATACCTGTGCTATACTCTAACTATGACAAATTGTAATCTGTTAACTGTATATTATGTATGCAAACCTGTAACCCTTTCTGAGTTTATTGGGGAGAATGGGATATAAAACGAAATAAATAAATAAATAGACAGTTACTTGAAATTGCATCAAATAAAAATTATAATAACATCAGCACAATGACAACTAAAAGACATTGCGTAAAACAACATCAGATGGGGCTGAGATCCAAAATGGCGCAGTGGTGAAATGATGCGCTGAAAGGCCATATTGCAAGGGCGTACAAGGGGTGCTCAGTGTTTTTCGAGTCCAGCCCACCATACCTTGCTTACCTTTCATTTTTTTCAATTGGGAAGAGGAGAGGAAAAGTGCAGGAACCTCCTCCAGGAGCACTATCCACTTTGGGAATGAGACAGTCTACTCTTTACTACTTCTGAGCTCCAGTTGGACCAGTGACCTCTTCTCCTTCAGTCGTGCCCAGAATTTTAGCTTCAGGCAGCAGTTTGAACAGGGCATTTTTAAGCCCTGTAGAATGAAGGCCCCTCCAAGCCCGGGGGAAAGTTCACCAGCAGACCAGCATTACGCAGGAGAACCCATACAGGATGATAGCCCCTGTGAGCAAGGGGGTGGTCTGATGGGAGTTTGGAGTTTACTTCGGAGGAAGAAGAACTGATACAAGCTGCTTCCAGAACCTTGGGTCAAGAAAAAGTGAGTAATCTAATGAAAGTTAAGACCCGGGTATCTCTGATTTCAGAGAAGCATGAGACGTTAAGACCAGCCATTGTGACTCTTGAATTACTGGGGGATGCCATTAATGGCATACGGTCTTTTCTATTAAAAGAAGTTAGACAAAATACTGTTGATTTGAAAAATATTTCTGATGCTGTGCTGGCTCAAGTGTAGGTTGCCACTAAACATGGACAAGAAGTGGACTCTTCAAGGGCTAGAGTCCAGGCTGTGGAGACTTGTGAATCCTCGGTAGTAAAAGCAGTGGCATACCAAGGGGGGGGACAGTCCGCCTAGGGTGCACAGCTTGGGGGGGTGCACAGCCGGTCAGGTCCGGGTCCTCCTGCCCTTCCTTTCCCCCAGCCCGCATCGCTGCAATCTTACCTCCCCCCGCCAACAAGAAGTCTTTTTGACGTCAATTCTGACATCGGAGAGGATGTTCCGGGCCAGCCAGGCAGTGATTGGCTGGCCCGGAACATCCTCTCCGACATCAGAATTGACGTCGGAAAGACTTCTTGTTGGCAGGGAGAGGTAAGATTGCAGCGGCGTGGACCAGGGGAAAGGAAGGGGAGAGGCGCTTTTTTTTTCCGCGGCATGGACGGAAGGATGTAGGAAGGCAAGCTGGCTGGCTTTAGCGCAGCAGGGAGGGAGGGATATAGGTAGGCAGGCAGGCAGGTTGGCTTTAGGGGTGGACAAAATCTGGAAGGTAGTGGGGGAACATAAGGAGGCACTGGGGGAACTAAGGACATGGGAAGGAGGCACTGGGGGCACTATGGACACAGGAAGGAGGCACTGGGGGCACCATGGACACGGGACGGAGGCACTGGGGGCACCATGGACACGGGCAAGAGGCACTGAGGGCACTATGGACATGGGAAGGAGGCACTGGGGGCACTAAGGACACAGGACGGAGGCACTGGGGGCACTATGGACACAGGACGGAGGCACTAAGGACATGAGAAGGAGGCACTGGGGGCACTAAGGACACAGGACAGAGGCACTGGGGGCACTAAGGACATGGGAAGGAGGCATTGTGGGCACTAAGGACATGGGAAGGAAGGAGGGAGGGAATAGATAGGGACAATTGTTGGGCTTGAGTGCAGAAAGAAAGAAATGAAAGAAAGGATACACAGTCAATTAATAGATGTCCCCTTTTGATGAAGAAAAATGGTCACATTACCTCTGACTTACTTTCTCTGCAGCAGTCGGCAGCCGCGCTGAGGTGCAGGAAGGTCCTGCGATGACTCGTTTGTCGGCTCTGCTCCGGAAGAAATAAATTACGTCGGAGGGGGTGGACCCGGCAGACGCAGTCATTGCGAGACTTTGCCACAACTTCCTGCATCTTCCGGGTCCATCCCCTCCGACGTAACTTACTTCTTCCGGAGCAGAGCCAGCAGATGAGTCATCGCGGGACCTTCCAGCATGCGGCTGCTGAGTCCACTCCAGAGTAAGTACATCGGAGTGGGGTGGACTGGCAGCCGGCAGCTACAGTCATCATGGGACCTTGCTGCATGAAGGGAGAGAAAGGAGCAGGATTGCTGTAATGGAAGAGTGGTGGAGGGAAAGAAAGGGGGCAGGGTGGTATGGAAGGGTAGTGATGATGGAAATGATGTACAGAGAAAGGGGAGAGACAAAAGGGGAAAGGATATTGGAGGGAAAGAAAGGGGGCAGATGCTGATTGAAGAGGGGTGGATGGCGAGAGAAAGGGCAGACATTGGATGGTAGTGGGGAGCCTATGCTGGATGGAAGTGCAGATGGGAGAGATAAGGGAGCAAATGCAGGAAGGAAATGGGAGGAGAGAAAGAGGGGAGCAGACGCTGGATGGAAGTGGACAGAGAGAGGAGAAGGTACTCGATGGAAGGGTTGGAGAAAGAGGGTACATGATGGAAGGAGGGGATAAATAAAAGGAGGGCACATGATACGGAGAAAAGGATTGAGTTAGGGAAACACTGGAGGTGTGAGGGATAGAGGTGGCAAGCTTTAGGTAGACAGTAAAAAAGGATATTGATGAGAGGGTAGTAAGAATGTAATCTAGACAGATGCAGAAAATAAATTGAAAAGGAAAATGAGTGAAAAAAGGGAAAGGGATTGCAGAGGAAAGGTGTGGGAGAGGGAAGGAGAGGAGAGAGATGCCAGACCAATGGGGGTGAAAGGAGAGAAGGAAGGGGGAGGCATACAGTTTCTGGAAGGGGCATAGAAGGAGAGAAGATGCCATTTAGGGGAAGAGAGACGGCAGAGAGTGGATGGAAGGAAGAGAGTTACAAGAAGATGAGGAAAGCAGAAACCACAGAAGACAAAGGTAGAAAAAAATTTTCTATTTATTACTTTAGGAGACATGTGTCACTGTTTCTGTGGTGCACTGTATGCAGAGTCCAGCTTCTTACTGGTTCAATTTAACCTTTATCTATGTATTTCTATTTTATCCCCCTTTTTATAAAACTGTGGAGCGTTTTTTAGCACCAGATGTGGTGGTAGCAGCTCTGATGCTCAGAATTCTGTTACCACCGTGGCTAAAATCCACACTACAGTTTTGTAAAAGAGGGAGGGGTTAGTTTGTGATGACATATTCCACACTAGGTGTTCTGTGTGTTCGAAATACATGGATTGACAGGATTGACAGTGTAGGCACTGTTAGGATTGACAGTGTAGGATTGATCTGTACTAGTCTGGCTTGTTTAGTTTTACAATGGATGTATTGATGTACTGCTCACTGCATATGTAAGATGCTGCCTTTTCCTAGGTACTCATGTGTGACGTGTGGCTTGTTACTAAAAATCATGTTTTTTGTACAGATGGGGGGGGTATCAAAAAATGATGGGCCCCAGGGTCACATATGCCAGGTACGCCACTGAGTAAAAGATAGAAATTATATTGCAAAACGCTTAAGAGTAGCTCGAAAATCAATTGAGGTGACTTAATTTAATCTTTTCCTATCATTTGTCCCAAAAAATGTCATTGCCATCGTATGTCCCATGGCATGGGACATATAATACACCTTCTACCTATCATTTGTCCCATTTATTGGGCCATTGTGTTTACAATAGCCGTAAATGATAGCGATGAATAATGCAAAACTTTGCTAAAATAATTACGATTGGAACCAGCGTAATGTAAAATTTATTACGATAGGAAAAGGTTAATAATTATAAACTTTCCTAAATCTTCACTAAACCCAGCTGTGAATATGATTTAGAAAATTTTGGTGGAAATTTTGTGGATGCCGTTGGAGGCACTCCCTCCTATTAGACGAGCTCAATACCTTCAGGGTCCAAGGGCTCCTTGTGACCCTGAAGGTACAGCTGAGAAGAAGCTTTAGGACTTACTACCCTTTTGGAGTCCTCTCTGGAAGTGGTTACTCTTAGAACTACATTACTGGCTTCCTTTGCCTTTGAACTAGAATGCAATACCATACTGAAACTTTCCTTTAGACATTTGGGGCTCCTATTACAAAGGTGCGGTAACGTTTTTAGCGCATGGATTAGCGCATGCTATAGCGTACACTACCAAAAAAACTACCGCCTGCTCAAGAGGAGGCGGTAGCGGCTAGCATGCGTGGCATTTTAACGTATGCTAAAACCGCTAGCGCGCCTTTGTAAAAGGAGCCCTTGGACTCCCAGTTTCTAGGGTCTAACATAAGAGTATTTCCTGATTTGGCAAGAGATTCAGACACAGTGAAAAGCCTTTCTGACCCTAAGGGCTAAGGCTCAGACTATTTCTGCTAATTTTGTGTTAAGATTTCCTTGTAATTGTTATATCGTTCATGAAGGCAAACAATTTCAATTTTTTGACCCTAAGCAGCTTGAGGAATTTCTAAAGAGTAGGGAAGAAATTAACATAGTGTAAATCGCTGCAATGTCTCTATATTGATGAGATTTATTTTCTAATTTTTGGATCTCAATTGCCCTAATGTGGGTAAAATATGATTATTCATGTTCTATGTATTCTGGTTGTTTTATTATATTTCAGGAATTTCTTATTTGTCTCCATCAATAAAGAATACATTTAAAAAATAAAAAATAAACATCTGATACCCTAAGATCATTACAGGCCTAATACATATTTTCTAAACAAACAGTTTTCAATAGTTTTCTAAAGCAAAGATAATCTGTAGTTCCCCTAATAAATAAAGGAAGAGCGTCACAGAATAGTCCTATTTGGCAGGATAATGAATTGCGGTTTTATGGATTTTGGCAATGGAAATCCCAGCAGTAGTTTCTCTCTCATATTCCTTGAGAATAAACCTGACAACAGTTGGAAATGGTTTGCCATGTATGTAGGTAATTCTCCATATAAAAACTTATAAGCAAAAACACAAACTTTAAAATATAACCTAGTTTCAACCAGAAACCAAAGTAATCTTACAGCTGGGGAGTTATTAAATCATATTCAGATGCAGAACTAATCAATCTGGCTGTTGAAGTTTGAACCAACTGAATTTGAGATTTCTGAGACTTGGTACAACTTAAGAAAATGACAATCATTCAATTGTGAAAGGACTAAGGATTGAACAATAAATCTATATACTTGTAGTTCAAAAGTACTTTCTAACTACTTTTAGGTTTTTTCAGCAGTATAAATGAGTTCTTAATAATCTTATCTACTTGATAAAACAATGTTATTAAGAACTCATTTATATTCCTGAAAAAACTGAAAGCAGTTAGAAATTTATGATCAAGTATTTAGACTTATTGTTCTTTTTTTTTTTTTTTTTTTAAATATCTTTGTTAATTTTTAAGCCAAAAATAAGTGCAACATATTTTACAGATATTTCACACTTTAACAACAGTTAAATTCTATCCAATTATATTTATGACAAATACATATATTATCCCCCCTTTATACATATCCAACAATTGCACTCTAATTAAAAGTAACTCCCCACCCACCCACCCTGGACGTGTATGATCAAAGGGCAAAATCAACAATCACTCCTTACAGAATTCTGACAATGGCTCCCAAAAATCCATAAATTTCTTATAATGTCCCTGTTGTATGGCCATCATACGCTCCATTTTAAAAATGTGGCATAGAGATTCCCACCAGAAAGTAAAATTTAACCAATCCCAGTTTTTCCAATTCCTCAAAATCAGTTGTATGGCAACCCCTTTCATAATACAGAGAAGTTTATTATTATGGGAATATATTTGGCTTTTGGCCCTCATTATTGTGCTATTTGGCACAACAATGAGGTATCGTACGTCAGTGCCACTGGATTTTCCAATAATTTATTCACTTGACCCCAAATAGATCTCCAAAATTTAAGTATTTTGGTGGAATTCGCTATGTCATATTTTTAAGATGGAAAGAGCATTTGCTATGCAGAAAGGGAATTATAATAATTTTATAAAGATCTGGGGGCCGTTGGAAAGATATTGTAATGAGTAAACATCATTTTCCTTAGATAGATAGATATACACATAGGGGGGGATGGGGGGTTGTTATGGAAATTTTACTAAATAATGTGATTATAATATATTTAAGATATGTTTGATTGCACTAATTGAGGAAGGGTGGGTGGGAAGGGTTATAATTTTTATGTTTTTAGGATTATATGAGAAAGAATTTCAAGTGTTATATTGTAGTTATTAATGACATATTCCTGTACATTTGCTGTAGGACTTTAAAATGAATAAAGAATTTATAAAAAAAAATTAAGTATCAATGGACAATAGAACAGTAAATGATCCAGTGTCCCAACATCGAGATGACAGTGCTAGTATCTATTAGACTTAGAACTATTCAATTTCTGTAAACGAACAGGGGTCCAAAAAGCTCTATGGAACAAGAAAAACCATGTTTGTCTCATAGATGCAGACGTCGTACATCTCATCCTCCAAGTCCAAATTCATGGCCGTTGAGATTTATTGTTCAATTCTGTGTCTTCAACAAACCATTGAAGAGAGAAAAGTAAATAGGGGTACGCAAAGCTCAGAAAAGCTCCACTGTAACAACCCAACAGCTAGGGCTCGTCATGGTAGCTTGCTGATGTGCTGTGAATGGAAACAGACAACTTATCTTGAAAAAGCCTGATGTGGTTGGGCGAAACGGATCCCGTCGGACAATGTGGCACATGACATAGAGAGCTGTAAAACTGCAGTAGTGCACAATATATCTGACTATTGGCAACAAGGGATCAATTTCTCTGTGCTCATAGCAAGATAAGTGTTTTGTTTAATTCTATACACTTTATGATGCTTTCAGCTATTGACTTACAATAAGTTACTATGCTTTAAAAACCAAATGAAAAATAAGCTTTTGGTGATATGCATGCATTGTTTGGGACAAAATTTGTAAAAGAAATACAAATAAAGATTGTTAAGAATTCAGAGTGAATGTAAAAATTCAAAATAAGATTGCTAAATGAATGTGCAATTCAGTTATATTGAAGGTTTTTTGGATCTATGAATGAAACCCCTATTCACAATTAAGCCTTTAGAGATTGCATGATCTTTGGTGTGGATTTCTCTATCCTTTTCCTTCAATTTAGCACTTTCTTGATATTTTATAAACCTTTTTAGGATACTGAGTATTTATTGTGGTTTATATCATTTTCACAGCTATTAAAGTCCTGAGAGAGAAGCAGGCTCTCACATTCTTTTTGAGACAGAGGTAGTCTTGTTAGGTGTGGCTCCTCTGTGAATGAGTTCTAGAGTAGACTGTGGGGGGCTGTTTCTGACACGGTTCACTGGCAAGTGTCATTTCTTTAAGGTTGTATCTGCTGCTCTGTGCTATTTCTATAGCATAGTACTTGCTGACCTGTGCAGATTACCCCCTCTCTATGCCATTGTTTAGGACTGTACTTGCTGTGAGAGTGACCAAAACAGATTTTGTTGTTGAAACCAAATCTATGGCTGAAATCCACTGCTCAGTTTTGAAAAAAATCAAAATCAGCTCAGTCTCCAACCAGTACTTCCCTCCCTCTTCCTCTTCTGTTCTCTTCCCAAAGTCTACCTTATCACCATGATGGCCTAGTAACTAGTTGGGGCAGGAGTGATCCCCAGTCTCTCCTGCCCATCTTATGTCTGCAATCAAAATGGCTGTGGCGACTTCCAGTGGCAGACTTGTAAGATTATCGCTGGAGATTTTGGACAGCCATTTTGGGACTGAAACCAGCTTGGACAAGAGCTTTCCACAGTCACTCTTACTGTACCAGCCCAATTTGAAAATGGCTGCCACAACTTCCAAGAAACAATCTTATGAGTGCCAGTAGAAGTCTTGGCAGCCAATCTGACTGTCAACATGGGATGGGTAGGAGTGACTAGGGATCACTCCTGCCCCAACTAGCCAACAGACCACCAGGGTGGTAAGGTAGGCCTGGAGACAGTGACCTATGGGTGTGTCCAGGAAGGGGGGCTTTTGTTCAGAAAGTGAACGAGGGAGGAAATGGGAGCTCCTTCAGTTTGGGGCAGGTGGGTAGAGTGGAAGAGGAGGAGGATAGCTACGGGACATAAAATAAAAAGTTTTAGCTTCTGCCAAAAATGCTCTGGTGTTTTAGGCCATAACCAAAACAAGGAGGAATGCCTTGGACTAGTTTGGTTTTGAAGCAGTTTAGGCATCAAAACCAAAATTCAGTTGCCCTCTGCTCCTAGCATGTTACCTTCTCTCTATAAGGTAAAAAATGAAAACCTAAAGTTGCCGAAAAACTTAAATAAAAACCAAAACAAAATGAGCTGCAATAAGGGGAGAGGAGGACACCTCTCACCATAAACTCAAGGGAGAAGGAGGTGAGGAATGAAAATTTTTTGTGTGCATCTCAATTATATAATTTCACTCAATATTCGCAGTTAAGAGACCTCAGTATCAGGGAACTGTAATCCATTTGTAGGGCCTCTAAACAGTATCCCCCGGGCCGACAACACTAATGAGGACTATTAAGCCCAAGTGAGTTCGTCCGATACATCATAATGTCTCTGCCTTTTAAATAACGTGAAGTCAAAAATTCAAATTTAAACTCAAACAAAATCAATGAAAAAAATGTGTGAACATATAAAATCCATTCATTCACCTCCCTCACACAAGAGTAAGTCCTTCTCTCTCCAAGCCATTTGTTTAAGGTTGTACTTGCCCTTCATTCACATTTTTAAGAACATAAGAACATAAGCAATGCCTCCGCTGGGTCAGACCTGAGGTCCATCGTGCCCAGCAGCCCGCTCACGCGGCGGCCCAACAGGTCCAGGACCTGTACAGCAATCCTCTTATCTATACCCCTCTATCCCCTTTTCCAGCAGGAAATTGTCTAATCCTTTCTTAAACCCCAGTAACGTACTCTGCCCTTTTATGTCCTCTGGAAGCGCATTCCAGGTGTCCACCACACGTTGGGTAAAGAAGAACTTCCTAGCATTCGTTTTGAATTTGTCCCCTTTCAACTTTTCTGAATGCCCTCTTGTTTTCTTATTTTTTTAAAGTTTGAAGAATCTGGCCCTCTCTACTCTCTCTATGTCCCTCATGATCATATAAGTCTCTATCATATCCCCTCTAAGTCTCCTCTTCTCCAGGGAAAAGAGACCCAGTTTCTCCAATCTCTCAGCGTATGAAAGGTTTTCCATCCCTTTCATCAGACGTGTCGCTCTCCTCTGAACCCTCTCGAGTAAATTTGGTCCTATAAGGTACTGCTAGCCAGTGCAGATTTACAGGAAGAGTGTTCCATTGCTTGCAACCATGTCATGCAGGGATATCCTGAATTTAGTGAAACCAGCACAAACTCAATGTTCAGCCTGATGAACAAGACATTATTGATGCATACCACATTTAGGGGGGGATATATCAATGGGCACTAACAATTAGCATGTACTAAATGCTAAAAAATGCCCATAGGAATATAATGGGCATCCTTATTTATTTGGTTTTATATCCTGTCCTCCCAGGAGAGATCAGAATGGGTTACAAGTTTACATACATAACAAAGGGGATAGATTCCATACAAACATAAGGAAGTTCTTCTTCACCCAGAGAGTGGTGGAAAACTGGAACGCTCTTCCGGAGGCTGTCGTAGGAGAAAACACCCTCCAGGGATTCAAGATAAAGTTAGACAAATTCCTGCTGAACCAGAACGTACGCAGGTAAGGCTAGACTCAGTTAGGGCACTGGTCTTTGACCTAGGTGCTGCCGCGTGAGAAGACTGCTGGGCATGATGACCCAGCAGCGGCAATTCTTATGTTCTTATGACGAACATGGTATGGTAGTGTTTAGCGTGCACTAACGTGGTTGGCACCTGTTGATAAATCTTCCTTTAAACTGTGGTATAATAAAGGGGTCATTTTCTATAGTGAGCTGTGCCTGTGCTAACAAGGGCGTGTACTTTTACACAATCTCCCAGATTCTAGTTGCACACTCAACTTTGGGCGTACTTCTGAGACCCAGGCACAGATAAATTGGATAATAAGCTCTGAACCTTCAATAATTGGGTGATAAAAACCAATTATTGATATTAATTGGCACTCATTAAAATTTACATGTGCGTCTGGATGATCACTATTCTATAAGGCATGGACTCTAATTCCCATGGTGTGTGTCTCAAAAGGGGATGTGGCCATGGGTGTGTCGGGGGCATTCTGAAAAGCTGTACCCGGAATTAAAGAATACTGTCTAACCGTGTGCATCAGGTTTCAGCTGGCATAATTCTGGCACCAAAAGGTTAGGTGCAGGATGAATTATTTTGGCACCCAACACACATATATGTTTACACCTTCTGTTAGATGCACTGCAGATGAACTGCAGAGAAATCCATCTAGGTCAGGACATGGATTTGAAAAATGGTGAATTGGAAGGGTTTGGCCCCATAGCTTCCTATCTGCTTTTTAGAAATTAGGTTTTCAGAACTTGCCCTAATTCTGCTCAGATTTTCTCATGCCACAGAAGGTGGGCAAGTTCTGAAAACCTAATTTCTAAAAAGCAGATAGGAAGCTATGGGGCTCCTTTTCAAAAATAGAAAATTGTCCAAAAAAGTGGCATAAAGGGGCAGACGGATGTTTTTCTTGCCAAACCCTTCCAATTCACCATTTTTCAAAGCCATGTCCTGACCTAGATGGATTTCTCTGCAGTTCATCTGCAGTGCATCTAACTCTCAAGGGGGGCGTGTTAAAAGGTGCAGTCTGGCAAGGACTAGGGTGGGCTTATGATTAGACATTCTTCTGCAGTAATCAAACATTTTAGAACAGTGTCATGCAAACATTTTGTTAAGTTCCGGAACGCTAACAGAGCAAATGTTTTTTTTTGAGGCACACAAAGAAGACAGGTGGCCCCGCCCTGCCCCACCCCAGTCCCATGCCCGCACAGGCCTCCAAGCGTGCGTGGACTTCAATGCAATGGCATTGTATGCATGTGTGCATGTGTGTGATGTCATCATGTCGACATCTGCGCATGCTCGGAGGCCCGTGCAGGGGTGGCCCTGAGCACTTATGCTGGCAGAACATTTACGGAGGTACGTTGGTGGGGGGGGTGGGGGGCAGAAAGGAGGAGAAGCACTGGCAGTGACACTCACTGCACGTCATTCCCTGGCAGCACACCTGGGATCTTACTGCAACACACAACTGTGCCGCAGCACACACCGATTTAGAATAAGTCCAAGGCACAATTTGAACATTTGGGGCTAGACCTGTTTTAACAATGAATTGCCCAAATTGACCAGGTGACCACTGGTGGGATGTAAGCGTAACTTCCCCAGTGGCCACTGACGCTTTCCCACTCCCTAAAGATGTGATTGAAACAGTATATACCTGCCTGTATGACAGTTTCAGATGTTACGGCCAATCCTATTAGAGCAGCAAGCAGGTTCCTGGAGTAGCCTAGTGGGTGGTGAAGTGAACATAGAGATGGGGGACCCAGGCCCATATCCCACTCTTAACTACTACACTTATGGCGGAATATGTGAGACTTCCAAACCCCATCCTAATCGCACTGTACCTACATACAATATAGGTGACACCTGCAGGCTTAAGGGCTATTGGTGTGGTGTACAGTTAGGTCCAGTAGGATTTGGATGGGTTTTGGAGGACTCACCATACAATCTAAGGGATTTATGGTTACATGTAGTGTAGTAAGGATAGGAGGCGCTCAGGGTGGTCATGCTTCACCCCCCCCCCCCACGCCTTCCTTTCTATGCCCCCACTTTTCCCCGCTCCTCCCTGCTCCCCACTCCACACTCACGCTCTCCCTTCCCCCCCTCTAAATCGCCCTTCTCCCCCTGTCCCTCTAAATTCATCAGTGCGAGTGGCTTTTCTCCACCATGTTATTTGCTCCAGCTTTGAATTTCCCTCTGATGTCACTTCCTGGCCCCTTGAGTCAGAAGAGATTCAGAGAGAAGCCAGGCTGGTGTGAGCAACAGGCAGAAGTTGCTCCCACTAGTGAAGATCTACAGAGGTGGTGGGGTGAGATATGGGGTGAGTGTGGCGGGGCAGGACAGGGTGGAGAGGTTCCGGTGCCCCCACTGACATGGTACCTGGGTCGATCCGCTCCTCCTGCCCCGCCCCCCTTACTACACCACTGGTTACAGGATTTTTTTATGTCTTCACTGCAGTGCCCTTTAAGGTACCCCATTGCTTTGCTGGGATGTCTGTGTGTTCAGTCTGCTAAAAATGCTGGCTCCTCATACATCCCAATGGCTTGTTTGTTTTGTGCAATTTTCTTGTGGACAATTTTTTTAAAAAAATGATTCAGAAAGATAGTTGCACTGAGGAGAAACACATCTGAGAAATGGGCATTAAAAAAAAAAAAAAAAAGAAATGGATGTTTTCTTGTTTTTAAAATGGTCATGTTCATGAATGGATTTTTGCGTGTGTTTCGTAAAACAGCCAAACTTAGATTTAGACCTCATATTGAAAATGCCTCTCCATGTTGCTCCTATTAAATTAATATATCAAACAAAACTCATAGGGCCCTATAGTCAAATGGAGTTTAAACAGGCAGGAGAGGCATTTAACTGGGCAGTGCCTCTGATTATATCTGCCTACTGGCCATTCCCTAATGGTTAGGTCAAAAGCGGTCTAGGGGCAGAGTTTGGGTGGAGCAGTTTGCTAACCAGCTAAGTAAGTGCATAACATTAGAACAACATCTTCAGGAATTGCCAAATGTTGCTGCATCGAATTTTGTTTTATGTCTTCAACGGTGTCAAATTGCTTTCCTTTCAGTTTGGATTTAAGTTTAGGAAACAAGAAGAAGTCAGCAGGGGCCAAGTCAGGAGAGTAAGGTGGCTAGGGAAGAACTGTCATGTTTTTTTGTGCAAAATTCATGGTTGTTCTTCTGGTCATTAGTCATCAACCGTGGAACAAACTTTGCTGCAATGCGAGACATCCCTAACTTCACTGTTAGAATGTTGTGGCATGAACCAATGACGATGTTGCATTCCTCTGCTAATTCTCTAACAGTTAATCACAGATTAGCGCACGCAAAAACCCGCTTTGTGAATAGTCTTCCACTGATTCACAACCACTTTTGAAGCGTGAATACCACTCAAAACACCTTCCACAACTCATGACATGTTTCCCATATGCCACTTTCAACATTTCATAAGTTTCTGTAGTGGTCTTACCCAATTTAAAACAGGACTTCACGCTGTAGCACTGCTAATTGAGATTGCACATGATGAAAAATAGCCAATAACAAAAACACACTTTCAGAAAAACTGCTGTAGCTTGGAGACGAAAATGGATATCAACAAACGGGAAAAAAGAGGTTACTCATGAGGTTTTAAGCTACTCGACACCACCTAGCATGTCTCAAAAGAACTTCCCATTGGTGCACAATTCAAACGGTCCTGGAACTTTTTTGAACAGACCTTGTTCAACTTTTCTTCATTCTGTGCTTTGCAAAAGAATGTCAGCGAATCAGACTGATAGGTTTTCTGCTTTCTTTTTCATCATAATGTCTCTAGCTTTTCAATTTAACTGAAGGCTCACTAAAGGTTTTATGCTGTTTTATTTATGTAAAATCATTTTGTAGAGTGTTTCATGGATATCACATTGCTCACACTTATTTTAAGCATTTTAGAATACATGGCATTTAAGGCCAGATAAAATTGGAAAGGAGATTTTATTCATTTATTTAGGCATATTTACAAGATAAATCCAGTATATTTTTGAGAGTAACATGCATTAATATAAAAGAAGCAAATATTAATAAGACGAGGAAAACTAATCAGTGATTAATGTCCCATTAGGAAACAAAACATAATTCTAGAGAAATGCAATAACAAAAGTAGAAGGGGAGAAGGAAGCAGAACATATGCTTAGTATAAACTACATGAATAACATTACTTCTTATATATTCACACTAATAGTACACTTCCCCCTCCGTATTCGTGGGGGTTAGGGGCAGAGCAGGCCTGTGAATATGGAAAAACCGTAAATAATATTTGGGCAAGTTCTGCCCTTATTCCCCACTTCCCCCAGCTATTTTTAGCCCTGTAAGCCCCCCCCCCCCCTTAAGCCTGGTAGTCTAGCAGGTTTTCAGGCAGGAGCGATCTTCCCACGCTCCTGCCCCGTGCAGATCGCTCACAGGAAATGGCTGCCTTGAGCTCCCGTAGTCTCTCGAGCCATTTCCTGTGAGAAATCTGTACAGGGTAGGAGCGTGGGAAGATCACCCACCAGGTAAGGTTTAAGGGGGGGGGGGGGGCTTACAGGGCTAACAATAGCCTGAAAAATGAAAAAAAAAATTTCTGGTCAAAAATAGATACGGAATTCGCGAATACGGAGGGGGAAGTGTAATTACTTGGATAAAGAAGGACCTAGAGGTAGCCATTTAGATATCAAGAAATTATGAGCTCCTTTTACTAAACTGTGCTAGCGGTTTTAGCATGTGCTGCATTGCCACGCGTGCTAGATGCTAACGCCACCATTGAGCTGGCATTAGGTTTTGGCACTTATTGCGGGGTTAGCGCGCGCAGCAATGTAGCTCACGCTAAAAATGCTAGCGCACCTTTGTAAAAGGAGCCCTATGTATATAATAAAGGGAAGCATCATCTCAATTCACTTCCTATTTTAGAACTAAAATAGAAAACATCTGTGCTATATTACCAAAGATGAATGATAAAATAGATGGTAACATTTTAATTCTAGATAATGATTCTATATCAGCAGATGGGATTTGGTCCTCTTTCCATAATGTTTCTTGGGTAGAAATGAATAGGTATTTTGGAAATAATTTCAGGATACCATTGTATTTTGAATACCTGCCCGTTACACTTGATGAATGATGCGTCAAATAGTATTAAAGCAGTTATTTTAACTTGGGTTAAGTTGGTCCTTATTAGGGAAATTTCTCCTATTTCCTGGGTGAAACTTTATTATCCACTGTATTGCACCCACACATCCAGGGGTGGGGGTATATCTTTTGTTTTGGTATTATTCCTGATGGTAATGATGGATGGGGAATGGGAATTTTTATCTTTTGTATAAATTCTGATTGTTTATAAGTGCTTATTTGATTATTATTATTTGAATGTACATTGTATTGCACTTTTTGTTGGCATTAAAAACTAAATAAAGTTTTTTAAAAAATCCAAATGGCTCTTGACAAGATATTTGAATTAGACTAATTGCATCCATTCCTTTTTTTTTTTTTTCCTAAGTTTATAGGTTTGGTGACAGCACAACTTGTGAAATATCTGTAATAATTTAATATTTTACTCACAGTCTGGTTTCCATGCTAATTTTAGCACCGAGACAGTAATGGGGAGGGAGCATTAATAGCTGATTTTCAACCGTTAATGAATTCTGGGAAGCAAGCTCTTATTATGCAATTTGACGTTTCAAGCGCTTTCGATCTGGTTGATTATGATTATTACAGATTTGGGGGCATATTGGATTGTCTGAGAATGTAATGAATTAGTTCAAGGGATTTATCACCACTAGGTGCTCCTTTTACTAAGCTGCGGTAGTGGTTTTAGTATGCGCTTAGCGCGTGAAGAATTGCCGTGCACACTAGACGCTAACGCCACCAAAGAGCTGGCATTAGTTCTAGCCACGTAGCACGGGGTTAGCGCGTGCTAGTTTTCTGTACGCGCTAAAAACGCTACCGCAGCTTAGCAAAAGGAGCCCTAGGTCTTATAAAGTTAATACATAACTCTACTAGTTTAACTTTTCCCAAGTATTCGACTTACTGTTCTTCCTTGATAAATGTTAGGTAATCCTCTTGAACTTCGGGGTATAGGCGAAATATTAGAGAAGGATAGAAGTAGAATAGGTCCCTCAGAACTAAGCATAAATGCATGGGGGTCAAAATAGAAGGTATATTTTGGTAGCTAATATAATATTAGAGAAAAGAAACCAGTTCTCTTCCCCCAAACTGTCTAATCTGAATTGTCAACTGGAAAGATCTCATTTTATCCTAAACAAAACAGTAAACTATGGGGTCCTTTTGTCAAGGCACGGTAGGGGTTTAACGCGTGGAATACCGCGTGTTAAACCGCCTGCTGCGCTAGTCGCTAATGCCTCCATTGACGAGGCATTAGTTTTTTGGCTTGCCGCAGGGGTTAGCGTGTGATTAAATGTCCGACGCGCTAACCCCGCTAGCGCACCTTGATAAAAGGAGCCCTATATATCCCTCTCATAAGAAATATAAGTTTTATATGTTCGCTGAATCTAAGACCATTATCCATTATCTGTAGAGATTCATGGACACCCAACATTTGGACAGAAAAAGCCACGAGCGCAGAGCTTTGAATTCAACGCTGACGCCAATACAAAAACCGCAAATGCCCAAAGGCATTGATTTTCACCTCCTTCTGTCTTGAATTGTCGTTGATGAAGTTCCAGTTTTCAATTTTTGTCATCCTAATGCTTTTCTCTAGCGCACTGGCAATTCATGTCACAGTTCAGTATATCATTTGTCTAGTTTGCTCTGATAAATGGCACGTTCATTGTCACTCCCTGTATTTTTCATTTTGTTTGATCTTGTAAGTTTTTTATATTCCAAAAGAAGCGACTGAGAAAAAATTAAAAAACAACAATTTTCTATTAAGCAGAAAATAGTCGTCACCTCTACTTTAAGTTGTGCAACGAAAAAGTCGAGACCTGCGATTCCTTGATTGAACATAAACTGTATATATATATATATATAAAACTTATGATAGTTTATGTTAGGTTTTGAAATGTAGCAATTGATGAAATAAACTTTTGTGCTATATATTTACAAAGTAAAAACTAAATCAAGCGAAAATGTCTAAATTGTTGTGCCCTCTGTTTTCCCCAAGTAGGGAAGATGAAATAAAGCATCCTACCTTTGCATATTTATTTTTGTTTGGTTTTACAGAAAATATTAGGTACAGATCAGAGGTGTTCAGACGCTGAAAACTAAATTGTTGCAAATATGTTCTTCTTATACAAAAGTATAGTTTAAAAACTTTAAATGACAAAGCTTTTGTTCACAATAAGTAGGTGACTTTTAGGCACTGCCTTTTTATGTAGCACTGTAATCCATTTTGGGCATAACATTATTTTTTTTATTATAAAATCATTCTACCAGCCTTGAGCTTTCTTTTTTTTTTTTTCCTTCAGTAGAAATGTCCTGTTTAGTGTTTGCATAATTACAATATCATGTCCATGATATAGGAACTTTTTATTTTTTTCATATTTTATCACACTTGTTGTCTAGGAGATTATAAATGACTTGCTGGTGTTCTGTTTTCTCAGGTATGTCAAAAGAACTGAAACTCCTTTAACACCCTGGACAGGAGAAAATCACTTTTTAGGGATATTTGAAATTTGTTTCCCAGTCTGTTTTTTTTTTGTTTTTTTTTTTTAATTCTTTATTAATTTTTAAAACTTCAATAGTGCAATACAACAAATGTAACATGTAAAAATACAATAAAAGCACTTTCAACTTACACATGTTTTTAATCAACCATTTCCCCCCACCCTTCCACCCACCCAATGATTATTCAATAAAACACAATAACATAGATTACCATCCAGTCACCCATCCCCAAATGTAAGTACCCTAGAACCAACCTAAGACAGAAATAATCCCCCCTTCCAACCATACTCTGGATATGTACCTAAATAAACAAAAACTAATTCCCATCAATAATCAATTACAAAGATGTAACATAAGATGTCAATGGGCCCCATATCAAATTAAATACATTTCCATGTCCCAAATTATCAGTATTCATCCTTTCAAGTCTATAACTGGAGCACAGACTTGCCCACCAGAACGAAAAAGTTTTTCCAGTTGCGGGTGATCATCTGGATGGCTATCCCAGTCATTATAAGGAAAAGACGGCCTTTATCCCAGTCTGTTCTTAAAGTCACAAAAAAAAAAAAACCACAAAAAAAACTATTTACATTTTTTAACCTAGAAAAGGTGTGATTTGTTTGCCTGGTGTGCTCATTGGCACTTTCTTTAATGCTTATTTGTCATGTTTCTCTTGTTTATTTTATTATTATTGCAATTTTGGGCTTCAACTTACCTAAAAGGACTTACATGGACCAGCCAGTTAGGAAACAAATATCTCCTACTTTCCTGTTGTACAATTAATCTAGCGTTTGAATTAAACAACAATAGTACAAAATGAACGTTCTAAAATGCGAGTCTAAAAATTGTTAGTATGACTGGTGCATATTATAAATTTAATCCCTAATTTAAAGTTTCCCTGAAGGGGACTAGTTTAAGGTTTCCTCGATAATGAGACTATCATCTGTATTAAGAGTTGGCGATATCTTTCATCGGATAATATGAGAGATTAAAAATTGGAAACCTTATCACAGGGCATGTTTGTCATAAAAAAATAATATGGCATGGCTTCCTCCTTTCTGCCTGTATCATCTTGTGTTTTAATAACTCTTATTTGGCGATGCAATTTGTATAAGTTCACAGATAAAAGGAGATAGGTAAGACAGAGTGCGGTGCAGTGGTTAAAACTACAGCCTCAGCACCCTGGGTTTGTGGGTTGAAACCCACGCTGCTCCTTGTGACCCTGGGCAAGTCACTTAATCCCCCCGTTGCCCCAGGTACAATAGATAGATTGTGAGCCCGCCGGGACAGACAGGGAAACATGCTTGAGTACCTGAATAAATTCAGGTAAACCGTTCTGAGCTCTCCTGGGAGAACGGTATAGAAAATTGAAATAATAAATAAATAAAGCAGGTCATACCAACCCCATGGGAGAGAAACAGCTGGAGGCTACTAAAGCGAGGCATGGAGCAAAGTATTGCTATAAAATCGACAGTCTTTATAGCTGTTACGGTGGAGGAAGCTTTTGGCTGTAAACTGTCATGCACTGCAGCTTCCAGTGAAAGGACTGTGAATGCAAGGAGCTCTCGGGCCTGAGAACCAAAGAGCAATTAAGGTGGAAAAAGGAGAAAAGGAAGAAAATAATGGCAAAAATACAAGGCCCTATCTAGTTGATCATACTTAAAGCTGGACTCTCGCACCGCGTAGTGTCCCATCCTACCTTATGACGAATCCACTTCTGTGTTCATGTTTCTCGGTCTATTTATATTCTTATCTCTGGCCAAACCAAAGACATTTCTGTGTACAAGTCACCTTTTTTAAATTTCCAAAATAGGAATGGATTATCGGAGAACAGACAATCTTGCCAGTTCCTGGGTAGATTCACAAGTCAGAGAAACCCATAGTGCCTTTTGTAGGTACCATCTGTTCAAAAGTATATAGATCTTTCCTCACCCAATACTTAAATAAAATGCGATGTAAAAAAAAAAAAAAAAAATCACTCAAAGTTCATACTTTAACACATTCTAGTTCTACTGCTGATGAAGCGAATTTTGCAGTCATCAACATAACGTTTATCATTAGTGGTGTCTTTATTTGATCAGAATTTCTATGCTACAATAAAAGAAGAGGCTTTACATATATGTTTGTATGGTTGTTGTTTTTTTTTCTTCTAATAGTCACAAAAAAAACTTTTAATTCATGTTGCTTGTAATGCCCAGCTGGAGTTCAATCTTCTTTCTCAGCACCTTATGGGCTCCTTTTACAAAGGCGCGTTAGCGGTTTAAAGTGCGTAACAGCACACGCTAAACTGCCGGTCACGTTAGCCGCTACCGCATCCTCTTGAGCAGCGGGCAGTAGTTTTTCAGTTCGCGCAGGGGTTAGCGCGTGATAAAAAGTCACGTGCGCTAATGCCGCTAACGTGGTTTCGTAAAAGGAGCCCTATGTGTTTTCTCATTATTTGTCCTCTCTTCGACTGTTTGGTCTTGATTGACTGCCTTTCCCTAGTCCTCACTAGACAGTTTACGTACATTAAAATATAGCAAACAACTATTACATACATACTTCTCATACAAATTTTTTTTTAAAAAACCCAATAATGCACTATAAACCTACCGCTATTTTGAAAAGTTAGCAAAAGTTATATTTGAACGTTTCTTGGTTTGGCTTTGCTCTTTGACTAGATCGGGTGAGAATCTCTAATACGAACATGGACCATCCTCCCTTTCCCTTCAATACACATCAGTTTGAATTTCAAAAGAATTTCTACCAAGATTTAGTCAATGATTCTAGATGTCAATTCAAAGCAGATTTAGAAAGTGGAATTCGACTTAAGTCTTTGATGTGAGCAAACTTACAAAAATATAATACTATTCTGAAAAAACTATTGTTAATACCAATCAGACATGCACTGATGGATAAATATAAAAGAAAACATTTGCTGAATATAAAATAATTTCTACGAAATTTCGATCGAAATAGTAATTCATATTTTGCACAATTCGGATGGGTTTGATATTTAAACAGCAATAATTTTTTTTGGTCTTTCTTCCTTTATTTATGTCTGTTTAATGAGATGGTTATTGCTAACAAATCTCCGAACGATTTCCTGCTCATTGTCACCTCTGTTTTCTAGAGACTCTCACAGAAGAGTAATAAAGTCTCCCTGCGCCACAGACAAGAGATCCTTAGAATTAAAATCGCTGTCAGGTTTAGAAAGAAGAAAGAAAAAAAAAACCTGTAAATCGCAAAAATTCCATTTATTCCCAGTTTTTAGTATGTGTGTTGCTGAAGCAAGCACCATTCCCGGATTTTAAGGAGCTAAATAAATTGGCCGTTTCAACTGTTTGCTGTTTCTCAACTATTGAAAACAAAATAAACTACAGTATGCATTCTTCAAAACAAATAATATTAATTTGGTTATAGAGAGTCATGGATCATTTATTGTCCCATAATCACAAAATATTTTTTTTAACAGTCGATACTGTAATGCTGTTTTAAATGTAATTACTATATATGTAATGCATTTAATCTAAAATGATAGATGTATGAATGGAAATACGGAAGAACACTGAAGTCTACACAACAAGGATGGTTTCAAGACTATAGGAAAATATATTTTCTTTATTTTGAATAGACATTTCTTATTTTAGAGTCCATTTAGGGAGAGCCGATTAATGAATTTTTTTAATTTGGCTTGCCTGTTTTGTGAATATAAAATATATTTTCCTGGTTGATTGCTTAACTCTCTGAGGGGGTGCTGAAAAAGTTCTCAGCCCGACCAATCAGCTTCCTAAATTCTGCGCGTTATTTGGTACTGTAGCCGCAAAGGCTAGGATTGCACACTGCTTTCTAAGGAAAACCTTCAGGTGTGTGTGAGATCCATATACACAACATCGTTCTACAGCTCTTCCTAGAAACAAGATTTGAAATTATAATGTTGCTGAAATCTTATTAGTCCCTAATGAATGTCCCTAAGTAGTAAACTGGTTACTGGAGGAGGGGCAAGAGGCACATCCACATCGTTTGCTCGTTGCAGACTGACGCACCACCAGTAGCAACAAATAGGTCTAAACATTAGCAGATCTGCATGAAACAGCCTTAATCCCTACGAAGCAATTAGCTTCACACGGTTCCCTTCCTCCTTCGTCTTTCAGATATGCCCGCGTGCCGCCAATCACAGCGCCGCGTGGGCCACATCAAAGAAGAGCCCCGCCAATCAGGGCGCACCCGCAGGCTCAGTTACGTCATCGAAAGGGAGCTTCCAAGGCTACTTAAGGGACTGCGGAAGAAGGCGTTAAGGTTTAGTGAGCTATAAAGGGCTCGCGAGCTTGACTAGCCTTCCAAGGTCTGAGTGATGTCGGCTGCCTGGTAGTCAGCGGGAGGGTGAGATTGAGCTCGCGCGTGCGCGCGGTTGTGGGTGGTCTCGCGGGGGCGGGGCTTGAGGATGAGCGCCGGACCCGTGGAGAGCGGCGGCGGCGGCAAGAGTCTGCCTCAGTGCCGGGTCGATCACCTGCTTAGCGCCGTCGAGAGCGAGCTGCAGGCGGGCAGCGAAAAGGGAGACCCTACGGAGAGGCAGCTGAGCGTCACCCTGCAGGAGGCTGAGCTCTGGCTACGGTTCAAGGAGCTCACCAATGAGATGATCGTTACCAAGAACGGCAGGTACGCTGCTCGGTGGCCCCCTCTTGCTAGCGTGCATGAGTCTCAAAGTCCCTCCTTGAGGGCCGTAATCCAATTGGCTTTTCAGGATTTCCCCAATGAATATGCATGAGATCTATGTGCATGCACTGCTTTCAATGCATATTCATTGGGGAAATCCTGAAAACCCGACTGGATTGCGGTCCTCAAGGAGGGACTTTGAGATCCCTAGTTGCAAGTTTCTAAATAGTGCAAATGTGTGTGCGGACCTGTAGTGCAGGGGTGTCGAAGTCGGTCCTCGAGGGCCGCAATCCAGTCGGGTTTTCAAGATTTCCCCAATGAATATGCATGAGATCTATGTGCATGCACTGCTTTCAATGCATATTCATTGGGGAAATCCTGAAAACCCGACTGGATTGCGGTCCTCAAGGAGGGACTTTGAGATCCCTAGTTGCAAGTTTCTAAATAGTGCAAATGTGTGTGCGGACCTGTAGTGCAGGGGTGTCGAAGTCGGTCCTCGAGGGCCGCAATCCAGTCGGGTTTTCAAGATTTCCCCAATGAATATGCATGAGATCTATGTGCATGCACTGCTTTCAATGCATATTCATTGGGGAAATCCTGAAAACCCGACTGGATTGCGGTCCTCAAGGAGGGACTTTGAGATCCCTAGTTGCAAGTTTCTTAATAGTGCAAATGTGTGTGCGGACCTGTAGTGCAGGGGTGTCGAAGTCGGTCCTCGAGGGCCGCAATCCAGTCGGGTTTTCAAGATTTCCCCAATGAATATGCATGAGATCTATGTGCATGCACTGCTTTCAATGCATATTCATTGGGGAAATTCTGAAAACCCGACTGGATTGCGGCCCTCGAGGACCGACTTCGACACCTGTGCTGTAGTGCTATCCGCGTTCGTTTTGGGTGCCAAAAGTTGGTGTGGCGGGGCGTCAGAGTATGATGCCAATATAAGAGCCGAGTGCGGAGCCGGGAAGCGTGCTGCAGAAAGCAGCTTTTAAAGATACCATCCCAAAAGGAAAAGCCGCAGGTGTGGGAGGCGGGAGGGATTTTTTTTTCTTTTTAATTACTGTCAGTGTTTTAGCAAGGTAAGAGACTTCAGCCTTTGGTGGAAAAGGGTTCTAGCCCTGATTACCTTAAGGAGCTGCCCCCCTTTCATAACACAATTTTTCATTTTTTTCCAGGCAGGGGTAACTTATATTGTGTTTAGTATGGGCAATCGTTTTGAAAAGTTGCTGTTTAGGGCAGGGGTAGGGAACTCCGGTCGGGTTTTCAGGATTTCCCCAATAAATATGCATTGAAAGCAGTGCATGCAAATAGATCTCATGCATATTCATTGGGGGAATCTTGAAAACCCGACTGGAATACGGCTCTCGAGGACTGGAGTTCCCTACCCCTGGTTTAGGGTGAGGAGTTTTCTAGTGGGTTTTTGTGGTGGTGTTAAATGTGCAACTGTTCGCTTCAGCTTTATCAAGTACGTTTAATCAGGGAAGTTGTAGCTGATTTTTATTGCTCCCCTAATTTTTAGCAACCCCCCCCCAAAAAAAAAATATCCCTGGAATTTTTCCCCTAAGTAGACAGATTTACTAGAGGTATGGGTAATAATTTTATAGCAAAACGTGGGTCGTAAACATACTGAACAACTGAAGGAGCAGGCAGTGTGGTAGGATTTGCTAACTGCTAAAAACTACACTTTTCTTTTTAGACGGATGTTCCCAGTCCTGAAAGTAAATGTTGCTGGTCTGGACCCCAGCGCCATGTACTCGTTCTTACTGGATTTTGTGACTGCTGATAACCACCGTTGGAAGTATGTGAATGGGGAATGGGTACCAGGGGGCAAACCCGAGCCACAGGCTCCCAGTTGTGTCTACATCCACCCGGATTCTCCTAATTTCGGAGCCCACTGGATGAAAGCACCTGTGTCCTTCAGCAAAGTCAAACTCACCAACAAACTGAATGGAGGAGGTCAGGTGAGATAAGGCATGTAATACAAAGGACCTATTTTCGTTTTGTTTTTGCCTTCATTCTCCTAAACATTTCTATTGAGGAAAAAAAAAACCCACACACACCCCACCACAAAACAAACAATGGTAAGTCCAATAACAGTGAAATCTCTCTCTTCCAGGGAGGAAAAGGTTTGTGCTGTCAATGAGTTGATATATACAACTTGCCATATATATAACGGCACCCCATCATAAATTAGAAAAAACATCCCCAAACAATTTCCTTCCACATAGATTTGTACCTTTTTCACTTTTACTGTTTTTCAGATTAATATTGAAAAAAATGAAAATGGCATTTTGGGTCTTGACTTGAGCCCTTTCCTTTCTTTCCCCTCCAAAGATAACATGCAAAGACAACATATATAGGGGCAATTAGAGCACTCTGTCTTAGCAAAATAATAAAGCTTTCTGTTATTTAAAGGAATGAGCCAGCATAATCTATGCAACATGACTATGCAGTTTACCGGTGGTTTAATACTGGTATGCTTACAATCAACCACCCTACAAACAGAAAATCTAGTAAATAAAACATGAAATCCTTGTGTAACTAGAAAAAAACATGATTTTGTAGCCGCATTGGCACAGAAGCAGAAAAAACCTAAACTAGCTGTAGTTTTTATGTATGCTCCAAGAAGGATTTGTCTGAATATATCTTTAATATTGCTGCTTTAAACTACATATTTGAATATTCAGAGAAGCATGATCTTATGTCAGTGCAATTTCTTATATGTACCATAATGTATTTCTGTAGTGCTACTAGACATAACACAGTGCTGTATCACTCCTGTACAAGCTATTATATAAAACTTGTATTGCTATTATGAGTATATTTTAAGCTTAAAATCAAAAGGCCCTACTAATTTCATTTAGAATCCTATGTTAGCTGTAATTTTAATGTCTGGTGTTAGTTTACAGAGCAATAGATATTACACTGCTTAATACGTAAGGGATATAACAATATTGCAGACTACTTAAAGTAAACTGAATGACCACGACAAGCCTACATTGGGTATGGAAGCTAAAACAAACTGTAAACTTCAAAATTCGCATTAAATCTATTCTCCATAAAAATTGACATAGGATAACTTCATATATGTATCATCTGTACTAATAATCTATGAAGTCTAAAAACATACCCGCACAGTTTACCCAGTCCATAATCAAAGTGAAAAGCCTTTCTTTTAAAGAAAGTTATTATATTACTAGGGGAGAGTGTGGTGCAGTGGTTAAAGCTACAGAATCAGCACCCTGAGGTTGTGGGTTCAAACCCACACTGCTCCTTGTGACTCTGGGCAAGTCACTTAATCCCCCCATTGCCCCAAGTACATTAGATAAGATTGTGAACCCACCAGGACAGACAAGGAAAAATACTTGAGTACCTGAATAAATTAATGTAAACCATTCTGAGCTCCCTAAATTAATAAATTAGGTACCTTGACTCTTAAGAAAAGAGGAAGCAATCTCAGTCTTTCAGAACAACTCCATTACAGAGTGTTTCCATTAATCTTTAATCGGCAGTCTAGCATGTTATGTGTCCCATATGTGGACATTCAGTTGAGGACGGGCTGGGGAGGGAGGGCTTTGATGGCTGAAATGGTTAAGATGGGCTGGGGATGAGATTTGATGGAGACTCCAGTAGATAGAACCTAAGCCCAGAAATATCTAAGAAAATTTTAATTAAATGATTGATTTTTATGGAGCATGAAGACTGGACCATTCAGGTCTTTATCTGCTGTCATTTACTATGTTACTGTCTAATTTATACCGTATTGAATCAAAACAAAAATGATATGGGGATGAAATATTGTCAGTTTTAATCTTTTTGCCTATTACTGCACAAATATGTTGCATTTTCAATATACTCTTCCTTTTAGCATTAAGGGCTAAACACCTTAAGATCTTTTTTAAAAAGCAATCATTGTATCACTAATATGTACAATAAAACCTTGTTCCAGAAGCATGCTTTTAATCCAAAGCACTCGTACATCAAAGCAAATTTCCCCATAGGAAATAATGGAAACACAGACGATTGTTCCACAACCCAAAAACTATAATACAAAATACTGTACTGTTGTGTGTGCTTGTGTCACGCTTATTGTGCTCAGTTGTGATGGTTGTGCTCTGCTCAGCGATGCCATGTGCGTATGTTGTGCATACCTGTGTGGCGCGCATTGACGTGCTCGTATTGCAAGACAACGCTCGTTGATAAAGTTAATTTTTTTTTTTTTAATGTTTTGCTCATCTTGCAAAAAGACACTCACACGCCAAATTACTCGCAATCCAAGGTTTTACTGTATACAAATGATAATGACGGTGTGACAAAAGATGCACTATACCAGTGGTCTCAAACACGCGGCCCGCCAGGTACTATTTTGAGGCCCTCGGTATGTTTATTATAATCACAAAAGTAAAATAAAACAGTTTCTTGATCATATGTCTCTTTAGCTATAAAGTACAATATTATTATTAAGACTTAGCCAAAAGGAAAGATTTATAAACTATAAAGAGTTTTACCTCTTGCAAAATTGTCAATTCTGTAATAACACATTAACTATTTTTTTCTGAGGCCCTCCAAGTACCTACAAATCCAAAATGTGGCCCTGCAAAGGGTTTGAGTTTGAGACCACTGCACTATACTGTGGCTGCTCAGTGCGGAAAACATGTTCTTAGTGCGGTGATAACACCTGACTTGTGATACTTAGAATTGTAGTTGACGTGCAAGTTACTGCCAGAGATGCAAGATACTAGAGTCAGTGCTGCTCTGCCACCTTAAAAGTGGCCCAATACCTTTTCATATTTTGCTGAGTGGGGTCAGGAACAGGAGCACTGACCTGCTAGTACAGAGAGACATCATGAAATTTACCCCACCAGAGGTGTTTTAAGCTGAGCGCTGTTGCCAAATAAAGGTACAAGGCAGTATACTTCTCTAGTGAAATGAGGGAAATCTGGGCCTTGCAGGGAGTAGTAACAGCGGGATATGGATAGGTCCTGCTGTCCGCCTAAATATTTAACCCCCAGTCTTTTTCATCATAACCCACCCCCTTAGCTTTACCAAAAAAACCACGCTACAGTCTTCTGGTTGGTAAAATTAGCCGCAGCTAAGTTTATTAAACATAAACATATCAACTTCATTAACATTCTTAACATCGTATGAAGATCTCTTCCCGAGCTACCAAATGAATTAGATTTATTCCCTCGACCCAGCCACCACAGCAAGGGTCAGAGGGGTGGCATGTCCCTCATGCCCCATTTTTCGGGTCACCTGACCCACCGGGCACAGCTCCCCGCCGTCCCAACGCTCATCACCCGATGAGCCCCATGATCCAGTAGCTCGGGAGACCAGCTGCCCCCTGCCTCGAGCTACCAACCTCTGCCCCCAGACAACGGGCGGGTGGGAAAAGCCGCCCTGGAGGACCTCAGAAGGAGCTGAGTCTTTCAAGGTCCTGACTTTAAGACCTCGCCCCTGCACCCCTCCACCAATCGTTTTAAAATTTTCTTATCCAACAGGTCCCTCGCCCAATCCTTCCCTGCTTATAATTAGCCCACCTCCCAGCCGATGGGCGACACGAGCTCTACCATCCCCGTGTTACATTCCGCCCATCGACACAGGGGTCTCGGGCTCCCATTACTTGATCCAAAGGGTTTGAAGGTTGGCCAAAAGGGAATGAGGTCTGGGCTTAGACTGCTATCTGATGTGACTAACTACACAGGTGTCAAAGTCGGTCCTTGAGGGCCGCAATCCAGTCGGATTTTCAGGATTTCCTCAATGAATATGCATTGAAAGCAGTGCATGCAAATAGATCTCATGCTTATTCATTGGGAAAATCTTGAAAACCTGACTGGATTAAGGCCCTTGAGGACCAACTTTGACACCTCTGGAAGGGGTTATTGGCCCATGTTGAGTAGCATCATACTATACAAAGAGGGATACTAAACCCACCTCCCCTCTATAACTAAAGATCTGTGTTAGTCCGTGGGTTAGCACAGGGGTGGGTAACTCCGGTCCTCGAGGGTCGGAATCCAGTCGGGTTTTCAGGATTTCCCCAATGAATATCCATGAGATCTATTTGCATGCACTGCTTTCAATGCATATTCATTGGAGAAATCCTGAGAACACGACTGGATTCCAGTCCTCGAGGACTGGAGCTTGCAACCCCTGGGTTAGCATATTGCATTTGAGTACAAAATTAAGGCAAGAATTTGTTGGCATTAATGCTCTTCGTAAAACACTATAGATTTTTCTTTATTCAGAAATATAAATAACATACCATGTTCTATTTTTGTGCATAAACTTAAAACTTGCTTAAGTTATCCTTGTATAAAAAGCAATAGAACAAAACTTATATTTTTGGGATAAACAAAGCTGTTCACTTATGAAAATGAAGATAAATGGAATGTGATTAATTCAGTATGTTCCACATCTGATCCAAGAATAAGCAAGGTAAATTACAATACAGAAAAATAACAGTGATAAAGAGCACAACATTCATGCATCACATTTTATAGCTTGATTTATAATAAACTCTTTTTAAAGCAAAACAATGCAAAATAGAATAAGCTTCAAATTGGGCCCTGTGGAAGTCTTCACACTCTTGAAGAATTTTTCTGTGGAATAATTGAAAACGCATTGGTTTTACTGAACTACAGATTGAGTACTTTAAATTCTTTCACCTTGGAAAATAAAGTAAAAATAAATCAGGCTTGTGTAAAGTCTTTATATCCCTTGGTATTCAACATAGGAACACAATGTAGTCATTAGGCCGATTTGAATTACTATCCTCCCCTTTTATCAAGCTGCACTAGAAGTTTGTAGCACGGGCCGGCAAGCTAAGTGCTCTGCCGTTCATAGGAATTCTATGAACATCGGAGCATTTACCGTGCCAGCCCGTGTTAAAAACCTCTAGCATAGCTTGATAAAAGGGGCCATGTGTTTGTTTCTCTGATTTTCAATCGTTTTGACATTGTAAACATTTGACAAATTCAGGTCAAAAAAGGTAACATTAATTACATGAAATGTACCTTTTTGAAAATGAATTCCACAAATTTGGACCGACAAAAGGCAATTTAGGCCAGATTCTATAAACAGCACCGATCAGCGCCAACATTGTAGGTGTCGCTTGGCACAATTGCCAATCAGAAATATGGCACCTTTTATAGAATTAAATATATCAAAAGGTACAATCGTATTTAATCACAAAAAACTTCAATTCAACACGTATTGTAAATGATGTTAGGTAGAAGGGATTCATTCATACCAAAACGGACAGAAAAAGACTGTAGACAAAATCATAAAACGCAACGGAGAAAAATAAACCTCAATTGAGAGCAGCCAGGACTACACAAGTGCCCTAAGCCGCTCTCATCATCACAGGTTTATAAAAAAAACTCCGTACAATTATAGATAACTTTCATACATCAAAGTATTAGATTTTTTTCAAAATTTTTTTCAATCTTTTATCTTTTTCTTCAGTATTTTTGATATAGTTCAAAATATCATTTATTAGATCTGTCCAAAACACAAAGGAGAATTCATTCCCAAACACCTACAATGTGGCAATCAGCTCAGCTATAAGCATGTAAACTTCGTGAAGCTGCGTGACTTTTGAAAAACCGAAATATCAAATATCACTCATCTGGAAATGTGAAACTTCCTAGTCTCGACAGAAAAGACTTCCTGTTTCGCCCGAAAACGGCTACTTCATGGGATCCACATAATTCGGAATACTCCACGCTTCTTAGCAAGACAAAATTACAGCTGGCTCCTCACAAAATGGACGAAGGACTGCGAGACGCGCCCGGCTCATTCAAAAAGACGAAGGAGCCGGGCGTCATGACGTCATCACGTGATTTTTAGAATCACACCCCACACCGTGGTGCCTAAACAGAATGACATCACTAGGCATCCTAGACATAGGCGCCATTCCATTAGGCCAGCTTTTCACTCACCTAATTTGGTAGTACCCCAGTCAACCATGCTTATTAAGAACATAAGAACATAAGCAATGCCTCCACTGGGTCAGACTTGAGGTCCATCGTGCCCAGCAGTCCGCTCACGCGGCGGCCCAACAGGTCCAGGACCTGTGCAGTAGCCCTCTATCTATACCCCTCTATCCCTTTTTCCAGCAGGAAATTGTCCAATCCTTTCTTGAACTCCAGTACCGTACTCTGTCCTATTACGCCCTCTGGAAGCGCATTCCAGGTGTCCACCACACGCTGGGTAAAGAAAAACTTCCTAGGTGTCTTAAGAATTCAGTGCCAAACTCTTAAATTGTTTAATGTGTTTTTTATGTTTTGATTGGCTGAAAACCAGCGGTCAATTACTACACTGATTATGCTAATTAAAAAAATAACCCCCCTCTTTACAAAACCGTAGCATGGCTTTTAGCGGTGGCAACAGCTCCGATGCTCATAAGAATTCTATGAGTGTTGGAGCTGTTACTGCCGTGACCGGTGCCAAAAATCGTGCTACGGTTTTGTAAAAGAAGGGGGTAAGTTTATGATCCTCGCCTAACTTAGGCATTGCTAGGCGTTGTATATGGAATTCCCAGTTTTGTTACTGATATCCCTTGAAGGGGGTATGTAAAAACATTACGGGCTGGTATGTTTTGCCAAATGATTCATTAAGGGCTCCTTTTACGAAGCCGCGTTAGCGGCTTTATTGCACGCGACATTTTATCCCGCGCTAACCCCTGCGCTAGCCATAAAACTACCGCCTGTTCAAGAGGAGGGAGTAGCAGCTAGCCCGTGCGTTAAACCGCTAACGTGGCTTCGTAAAAGGAGCCCTAAATAATCCTGGTACTTTGAATTAAAACGTTTTTTTAAAACAAGTTTTAAACTGGACTCAAAACAACTGTTAACAATTGTAATGAGGCCAATACTGATATTACATGATCCCATTTTGGGACATGAAGCAGACAAGCTGCATATTTTGCTCCCCTCTTCTAGTAATAAAAGCCATGAACTGTTCAGACTAAGGGCTCCTTTTTACGAAGGCGTGTTAAGGCCTTAAACGCGCGGAATAGCGCGCGCTAAAATGCCCCGCGCGCTAGCCGCTACTGCCTCCTCTTGAGCAGGCGGTAGTTTTTCGGCTAGCGCGAGCGCACCTTTGTAAAAGGAGCCCTAAGTATCTATCAACTTACGTGACAGGATGAAAGTTTTTACAAAATAGTTCATTGACCTGCAGTAGTTGGGTTTTGTAGTCTTTCCAGTTTTTCACCACAGAGGATTAATTAAACATTGCACACTCTTATATACCATACAAAAACTCCATAGGCCTTAATGTAAGGTGCTCAGTGAAAGTCCAATAGCTTAAAATGTGAGCAACAGATTCTAATAGCTTAGGCTGAAAACATCATTGCATCCTTCCTACCTACCACCAGCTTGGTGTTTTATCAAAAAAAAGGTGACTTCTAAGTAAAAATGAGGAAAAGGGTTACTTATCTTCAAAAGCTCAAAATCCTCTCAATCCGTTCCCCCAAATATTCCAAGTGCTCACAGTGCTTCCCAGTTGTCTGTGTTCAATAAAACTGTTCTCCACTGTTGTTGGTAGTAGGGAGGATGCACTGATGTTTTCAGCCTAAGCTATTGGAATCTGTTGCTCACATTTTAAGCTTTCACTGAGCACCTTATATTAAGACCTATGGAGTTTTTGTATGGTATATAAGAGTGTGCAATGTTTAATTTTTTGTGGTGAAGAATTTAGTGATATAGGATTGAGGATTATATTTAAAAAATTTTGTACTCCTGAGGAATAAATTAAGTGTGTTTCAAATTTTGCCACAGAGCTTCTGTTGAGTTCAGCTCTGGGCTTTGACTGTGCTTCTAGTGGTTTTTTTTGTTGTTGTTGTTGTTGTTTTTTGCTTCAGCTTAAAATTGGCTGCTGAAAGGTGGATTTTCTCCTCTGTCCAGGTCTGTGGCAGCCATGCTATCTCTTGGATTTGCTTGCATTTGCATAATCCATCTTTATATGACTTTACAAGCTATTTTATTCCTGTTAATATAAAGCATCCCTACACCAATGTTGCCACCACACAATGCTGAATGCTAGGGAAATTAGGGGACCTACTGTTTAATGCCACAAATAATTTAGGATTGAGACAGATTACTTCAGTCTCTGTAAAATTTTCTATGTGCATGCAGTGCCCTCTTAAGTGTGTTCTTTGAACACTGATGCATATGGCTTCTTCAGCAGTGTCTTCATTGCTGTCCCTCATACAAACACATCAGACCCGGCTTTAGCAAGATAAGATTCTGCTTCAGAAAGATAACTTTTACTTACCTTGAGTTTTTTTTCAAAAAGACTAAGTTCAAAGTTAAAAATATTAGAAAGCTGTTGTGAATTAGAGAAACACTTTTGCACTTCTATTCAGTGGCGTACCTAGGGGGGGGCGGGGGGGGCGGGCCGCCCCGGGTACCAGCCCTAAGGGGGTGTTCCCGGCCTTGCCGTTCAGTCCCCCGCCACCCCCGAAGGACCGCTCGCCCCCCTGGCCTCCCCGCACCACCTATGAACAGCCGCAGCAGGATCGCGAAGTCAGCGTCAGCATCCCTGCGCTGCTTCCTACGACGCGATCCCGCCCCTCCTCTGACGTCAGAGGAGGGGCGGGACCGTGGCGCAGGAAGCAGCAGGGATCGCTGACGCTGACTTCGCGATCCTGCTGCGGCTGTTCATAGGTGGTGCGGGGAGGCCAGGGGGGCGAGCGGTCCTTCGGGGGGGGCGGGGGACTGAACGGCAAGGCCGGGAACACCCCCTTAGGGCTGGTACCCGACGCTGACTTCGCGATCCTGCTGCGGCTGTTCATAGGTGGTGCGGGGAGGCCAGGGGGGCGAGCGGTCCTTCGGGGTGGGTCGGGGCATCAGGCCTTCAGGGTGGGGCGGGCGGGCAGGCAAGCAGGCTTTCAAGGGGGAGGGGGTGACAGGCAGGCAGGCAGGCCTTCAAGGGGGGACAGGCCTTCGGGGGGGGGGGTGCAGACATTCAAGGGGTGCAGGCCTTCAAGGGGGGCAGGCAGGCCTTCAGGGGGGTGCAGACCTTCGGGGGGGGGGTGTAGGCCTTTGGGGGGGTGCAGACCTTCAAGGGGGTGCAGGCCTTCAAGGGGGGAAAGGCAGGCAGGCCTTCAAGGGGGGGACAGGCCTACAAGGGGGGGGACAGGCCTACAAGGGGGGGGACAGGCCTACAAGGGGGGGGACAGGCCTTCAAGGGGGGGTGCAGGCCTTCAAGGGGGGGTGCAGGCCTTCAAGGGGGGTGCAGGCCTTCAAGGGGGAGACAGGCCTTCAAGGGGGGGAAAGGCAGGCAGGCAGGCCTTAAAGGGGGGACAGGCCTACAAGGGGGTGGGACAGGCCTTCAAGGGGGGGACAGGCCTTCGGGGGGGTGCAGACCTTCAAGGGAGTGCAGGCCTTCGGGGGGGGGGTGCAGTCCTTCAGGGGTGGGGTTTAGGCCTTCAGAGGGGGACAGACCTTCGGGTGGGAGGTAAAGTCCTTCGGGGGGTGCAGGTCTTCAGGGGTGGGGTGTAGCCCTTCGGAGGGGGGACAGACCTTCGGGGGAGGGGGGTCCTGGTGTAAAAGTACACAGAGGGAGAGAGGGAAGGGGGGGTTCAAAGATACATGCATATGCCAGACTTTGGGGGTTAGAAATAATGGGTCTAAAAACAGAGGAGTGGGAGAGAGATGGTGCATAATGGGATTTAGGGAGGGAAGGAACAGAAAGGGAGAGAACTTGGAAACAGGGGATGGTGTGGAGGGGGGATAGAGATACTGGATAGGAGGATAGTTGGGAACAGAAAGGGAGAGATGGTGGATCCTGGGGTGGTGGGGAGTTGAGAAAAGGTGAATCTGTGGATGGAGACAAAAAAAAGGAAAGATGCCAGATCTCCGGGAGAGGGAAGGGAAACGGAAGGGGAGAACAGAGATGGCAGACGGATGGTTAGCACGGAGAAAGGAGACCCTGGCAAGCAAGACAACAAGAGCCTGGGACCAACAAGATTTGAATATTGATCAGAGAACAAAAGGTAGAAAAAATAATTTTATTTTCTGTTTTGTGATTACAATATGTTAGATTTGAAAAGTGTACATGAGACAGCTTGAAATGGGAACTTTTCTATTTTTGTGAATGGCAAGGCTGAGTTCAGTTAAAATATATGCTTTATAAGAAAATATAATAATGTGTTTTATAAAGTTTATAAGCATTGCTGGCATACTCGGTGAGGTGTTCCTAGTGTTGGTGGTGGTGGTAGCATGTCAGTGTGTTGAGAGGAAGAGGTAGTCTGGGAAATTCTGCTGAGCAAACTCTGGGCCCATTTCCACCCCCAGTTAGTCCACTCCACTCAACTGGTTCACACACTGAGTGGGTCTTTGGGTGTTATTTCTGGGTAGTTGTTTTAGAATCTCTTCCAGTGGTTTGTCAGTATCTCCTTCTGGTCCAAGGAAGGAAACTTTGTCAACCTTAGCATTGACCTTCAGAATATGTTTGTAACAGCGCTGCTTGTGTGGCATTAGGCTATGTAGTGATCGAAAGAAAAAAACAGACCTTTGCACATTTTTGCACTATATGGTGGGTGTATGAGGAGATTCATTTCCTGCACAGTTAAGTCCATTTTTTCTACTGAATAATAGTATAGGTACAATGAAAGTAAATAGCAAAAATGTTTGAGTAGATAATTAAGGAAATCTTTTTCATATTGCTTGCTTATGGACTGGGAAAAAAGACTGTTCAAGCAAATGTCTCCAGAACTGCTTTAATGGAAAAATTTGATTTTTTTTTTTTTAAGTACTTTGTGAAATTTATTGTTGTTGTGAAATTTATTGTTATACTTTGTTTAAACTTAAAAAGCGGTGTCATTAACAGTGAATCTAATCGAAAAATCGATTCAACAGGGTGAATCGGATCGAATGAAATATTTTTCTCTGAATCAGGCAGCACTATTGGCTACCATGAGAATGGGCTACTGGGCATGATGGACCATTGGTGTGACCCAGTTAGGCTATTCTTATGTTATGTTCTCATCTGTAGGGGCCTTTGTTTTCACTTCTTATTTTAATGTATTTTTTTCCTGGGAACTTATCAGTGTTTTTTTTATAATGGGAACAAAAATGGAAGAGAATTAATGTGTGTGGAATGGGGGGGGGTAACTAATTTCTTCAGCTAAATAATTCAATCCACTTCAAACAGACATAGGAGAACTCACGCACCATTCACACACCCTCCAACCAAAAACGTCAAAAGAAAAAAACTGTTCGACAACCTCCTAGCCATTCGAGCTGCAACACTTGACCCCCAACTCTACAACCTATTGACCTCGACCACAAACTACAAAACCTTAAAAAAAGAAATAAAAACCCTTCTATTAAAAAAACACATAAAACCAAACTAACATAATCAGAACTGTCCCAAGCATCACCTGCAACTACTCCATATGTACTTCTGATGTCATGACAATTCAGACATAATTTATGTTATGTTATGTTTGGAATAATGGTTACATAAATGAGGTTCAATAAAAGAAAATTTTCTGTGGGAGCATTTGTTGGAACTTCTGTTATCCTGATTTCTTCTATCTGTGGGCTTTCTTTAGCTAACCTACTTATCTGGGGCTTTCCACTTCTGCAGCTGCCCTTTTCACGGTCCACTTTGCGCTTGCACTCTCTGGGGAGGGGGGGTTGGGTCTGGGCTTGGTGGGGTAGGTGTGTCTGGTAGTTTTGTCTGGGTGGTGGCTGGGTGTTTCTTGGGTGCTTGTTGTGCGGATTGGTGTGTCTGGTGAGCGGTCTGGGTGTTGTTGCTTGTGGGGGTTTTTTTCATTATAAAATATGGCTGAGGGTCTAGTCCGGCTTATTATTCTTGTGGGTTCTGGGGTGGGATTTGTTTGCTTGCCCCAAGTTTTGGCCTTTTGTTGTGTATTGCTATGCCTCTCATTGGCAATTTTCTCTTGGGAGAGGCTTGTTCATGCTTGTTGTTGCTGTTACTCTCATTCTGTGTTCTTTTTGATAATGTATAAGTTTCTGTACAGACCATGGTTGCTTGTCTGGACCTTTTGCCATTCTCAATAAAAATACTTTGGGAAAAAAAAAAAAAAAAAAAAGAAAATTTTCACTGCCTGTTTCTATTCTGACCATTTATTCCATTTCATGGTTATTGCAAAAAAAAAAAAAAAAAAAATTTTACATGAGGGGGGGGGGGGGTGTCAAAAAATGATGGGCCCCGGGTGCCACATACCCTAGGTACGCCACTGCTTCTATTAAAAATTTTTTTACACAATATGAAACAACTTTATAAACAATTCCAAAAGGGAGCAATGATAGACATTTGAAACAAGAATCAGGGTTTTACCCTGGTAGTGTTCATTACACCATCTCATAGTTCTGAGCTCCTTCAGGCAGTTTATAAAGTGGTTTTAAGTTTATAGTGCTCCCATTTGTTGTTTTTGATGAATGTTTCACCATTTTGGGACACTAGTTTGTAAATTTCTCACCCAAACAGTGACTTAAAGGGGTCCCTCATACAAGTCATTTTTTTTAATTATTTCAAACTTGATGGGTTGCTATTTCCCCCAGTGTTTGGCCAGAGATATCTAATTCTTAACCATCTATTCCTGACTTGAGGATGGCTGCCTCATAGCAGTGACTGGGGTGCCAAACTGTTTCATGTTGCAAGGATAGACTTGAAAGCACCTCGAGTAGTGGTTCAAATACTACAATTCTTCTAACTTTCTCAGTCTTTTCAAGGTTGTTTTTAACTCCTAGCCCCACTCAGCTGTAAAGTACCCATGTTGGTTTTATCGTTCTCTCAGAGAAATTCCTCTATTTGTCCTGTTTGTTTTAGATTGTAAGCTCTACTGAGCAGGGATTGTCTCTTACATGTTTAATTTACAGCAGCACGTCTAGCAGCACGATAGAAATTAGTAGTAGTCTGTATCTTTTTTCTTAAGAGTTCCGTTGGCAGTTCCATGTTGACCATTTTTAGACTTGTTTCAAATTCATTTCACATGAGGACTTGGTTCTTCATTCACGATTATTCAAATTAGGGCTGCATTTCTGAAGTAGACTTTGAAAACTGCAAGGCTTTTCTACATGCTGGTGTAGATTCTTAAATGGTTAATTTTTTTAATTTGGATCTTGTATTATCTTTTTATTACTTTTTATTTAATTTTGAGGGCTGCATTTTGATTAAAATTCTAATCAACATACAGCCTTACTGTGTTGGTTAAATTACATTTGGACACTGGTAGACTTCTCCCCTCTTTTACAAAGCCCACTAGCGCTGGCCAATGCAGTAAATGCTTCGATGCCCATAGGATTGAATGGGTGTTGGAGCACTTGCTGTGCGGATTTATAAAAAGAGGTTTGAACCTTATGACTATTTTTGAAAATGAAACTCTTTATTGTGACAAAGGAAATGAAGATACTTATAAGGTGCTGAAAATTCAAATATTCTAAATGAGATTTTAAAATTTCTAGTAATGTTAAGTTGCTTATTTCATGTTCATGATAGAAAGTTTAATAAATCTGGCCACAGATATATTAAATGTGCAAATAAAAATCTTGTGGTATTTCTGTTGCAGATAATGTTGAACTCCCTGCATAAATATGAGCCTAGAATCCATATAGTGAGGGTTGGAGGACCTCAGCGTATGATCACGAGCCATTCCTTCCCAGAGACACAGTTTATTGCTGTTACTGCTTATCAGAATGAAGAGGTATGTAACCTGTCTTGAGTAGATTTTGAATAGCAAATAAATAGAGGCAATGAAGAAACTGCAGAAAACAGCATAATAAAACAAAAAAAGTAGAAAATATAGGTTCAAAAACAGTCTTTAAATAATCGCAAGAAAAAGTGGTAACATGTTTCAGCACCCTAGCGCCTGCAAATTAAATCTTGAGTCTGATACACATGTAGGTAACAACATATATACATCCACCTATAAAACAAGCATAATTAAAAACATAATTGAATTTATACTTAAAATCAACATACTTAGAAAACCAACAACATAAATAAAACCATGATTGAAAATACTAATGAACAGCATCATTAAAACTGCTTAATTTAAAACAAAATAATTAAACATAATGAAAAAAAAGCAAAATAGTTAAAACAGCAAAAACTAAGGGGTCCTTTTATCAAGGTGCGGTAGGGGTTTAACGCGCGGAATACCGCGCGTTAAAACCGCCTGCCGCACTAGTCCCTAACGCCTCCATTGATGAGGTGTTAGGTTTTTTGCTTGCTGCGGGGGTTAGCGTGTGATTAAATGTCCGACGCGCTAACCCCGCTAGCGCGGCTTAATAAAAGGAACCCTAAGAGAACCCCCCCCAAAAAAAGGCAGAATTCTCTCAAACTGTACCACTTTTTTAATAACAGAAGCTTTTCAAGCACTGAAGAGAAGAACTTTAATCAGCTTATCCAAGTACATGCCTAATCTAAAGGGCTGCATAAAATAAAAAAATATAAAAACAGGGATTATATGGAACCTATATTTACAGTCCTTGCCTCATAGAGCCTGTAGCCAAATCTGGAATAACTTAGGGAACGCGTCCCTTTAGGGATGTCTTGGACTTTTTTTTATCTTTGGATCTCTTGTTCCTCCATTACATTACATTACATTACATTAGTGATTTCTATTCCGCTTGTACCTTGCGGTTCAAAGCGGATTACATAAGAAGAAGCTGGACATTTCCAGGAGGGTATGTGACATTTAGGGTAAGACATAGTAACAGAATGAGTATAGACTTGGTAACATTGGATGAAAGCAGTTATATTACATTACATATCAAATCTTTTTCCAGGCGTTGGTAGGTAATATGAATCGGTAGGATGAATTAGGTTTTTTTTTGTTTTGTTTTTTTTGGTCGGTTGAGGATATGGTGTCAGGGAGTGGGTAACCTGGTCGGTGTATGTGGAAGAGGAGATTAGGTGTTTTGAATATGCTTTTTGAAAAGTAGCGTTTTGATTTCTTTGCGGAATGCTTTGAAGTCAGATGTTGAGGTTAACAATCTGGTTATGGAGGGTTCGAGTTTTGCTGCATGCGTTGCTATGAGGTTATCGTAAAGCTTTTTACGATGAGTGCCGTTGAGTGGTGGGTATGAGAATGGTGTCAGTGTTCTTCTTATTCTGGATGGAAGGTTACGGTGTAGGCGATCGATTAGATAGGCAGGTGCTGTACCGTTGAGTACTTTGAAGATTAGACAGTATAGTTTGAATTGGATTCTGGCTCTAATCGGTAGCCAATGTGAGTCTAGGTAGGCGTTAGTTATGTGGTCATATTTTCCGAGGGAATAGATTAGTCTGAGAGCCGTGTTCTGAATGGTCTGTAGTTTTTTGATCATTTTTTGGAGGTTGTAATCCTCCAAATTGGTGCTGTGATGCTGGGTTAATCCCCTTAGGTTTTCTATTTTATATTTTTTGTAGCTTTGATTGCATTTCCAGACTCGGGATTTGATACGGGTGGGTGGGCTGGTTGATTGGGACGTACATTGGTGTATTGACACTACTTTACGGATTTGTCTTCTCTGTATATCTGCTTTTGGACTGTAGGTGTCCCTTTGTATAGTGGGTTCTGGAGGGGGAGGATAATTTTGGTTCATATTTTAAATTTTACTTTTCCTATGATGTGTTGATCATTGTTACTTTTTAATAAAATGTTTAAACTTAAATAAGTTAAATAGCACCGGTCCCAGTATAGATACTTGCGGCACACCACTATTTACCCTCCTCCATTGAGAAAAATGGCCATTTAACCCTACTCTTTGTTTTCTGTCTAATAACCAATTCTTAATCCACAATTACATTGCCTCTTATCTCATGACTCTTTCATTTTCTCAGGAGAAACCTTTTGTGCATTGAAAAGAGAGCTTTCAACATTTATTCGATATACACATGTAAATGTTGGTATTTGTAGTGTAAATTATGGACAAGGATTCTAAAATAAGGGCCTATACACCCAAACATATGAATATACAGTAGAATCTGTTATCCGGCACCCATGGGGATTGGTGGATGCTGAATAATTGTAGTTTCTGGTTGCTTGAGAGTTACTGAAAAAGTAAGTTTGGTCTCTCTTCCCACCTCACTCTATCATCCCCCCACCCCCACTTGTAGGTCCACCATCTGTTCTTCCCTTCGTTTTCTCACTTTCTCTCCCCCTCTTCTCTCCCACTTTCTCTTCCTCCCTCCCTACGTTCCCAAAGCAGTAGAGCCGGTCCTGACAACCTCCTGTCTCCCTCTGTTCCCAAAACAGCAGTGTCCTCCTGACACTATCTGTAGGGTGAATCGAGGAACCACGAGCACATAAGCAGGGCAGAGGTGCTGTAAGAGGACTTACAGAGACAGATCTTTACTGGTAAGAGTTTGCTGGGAAATTGCTTGCAAACTTGGGGAAATGTAGAGTTAAAAAGTTACAGGTAAGTTCAGGGACAATATTAAGTAATCTACTCACTTGGCAAGGGAGTTTAAGGGATAGTTTTTTCTTAGCACAGATACTGTTCGTAGGCTAGTATTTAAAGGGGTTATTTAAAAATTTCTATAGTATCAGTATAGAGTACAACCAACTAGAAGGCTACAAAAGTAATTCTTGTACAATTCCTCTGGAGGCTTAACGATAGGGTAATGTAACTCCTCAAGCTTTGAGCTGCAGGCAACTTCAAATCAAGTTCTAGCCCCTCCCTATGGACATATTCTGTTACATACCCTAGAACTTCAGTCTGTTTCCTGCAGCTTTGACTGCTGGTTCTTATCTCTTCTGCTCATGATTCATTTTTAAAATTTCTAGTTACTTTATTTTGTTTTTGGCGCAGGTCTTTCCCTTGTGCTGTGGATTCACCCTGCGGGGACATCCTTTGGCGGGAGATTGCAGACTTTTATATTTAAATTGTCTGCTTCTGGGAGGTGCCCTGTTAGTAAAACTGCAGTAAGCCCCTCAGACAGCTTGCAGAACAGATCGTTAATTTTCCCCGGGTTCGTCCGCTATGAGGTAGAGTGCAGGCTGCGTGGTTCTGTGGAGGCATGACCGGTATCAGGACCAGACTGCTTACCTTCCCTAATTGTTCTGGAAATCCGAATAGTCACTGAGTGAGGTGAACGGACAGGTGAGGCAATCAGAAGTGAAAAATCCAGTTTTCCCAGCTTCCTGAGGTAATAAATCTCCATGCTTGCTTGTTAGCTAGCCTGCCAGTTCTGTTATTTCCAGCACAGCCACTGAATGCATGTGTATTGACTATTTTATTTTATTTTATTTTTTTGGGGGGGGTCTCCAAAAGTGGTTTTTGGGTGTTCTCCCTGCATGCCCCAACACACCTCTAAAAATGCAAAATCGCCGTTTTTCCCAGTATATTTTAAAGCAAAATCAGCACCCGCGGCGGCCATCTTGGATTTTATTTAAACTTTTTTAAAGTATATTTTTTGCCCTTTAGGAGCTTAATTTTGGTCCAAACTTCTCAGGACATATTGGCATGAATTCATGCCTTGTTTGTGGCGGATGGCTAGCGGTTTTGCATCTGTATTTCTTATGCATCGCAGGCCATGAGGGGGACGTAACGTGCACAAATCCCACACTATCCCCCTCAGGAGAGGCCCCGCTTCCCTCCAGTTTGATCGGAGATACGTCTGGCATGACTAAAAAGGGTGCAAAGAGTGTTTTGGCGAATTGCTAGCATAGCACCGGGAGAAAAGTCAGAATTCTGCTAAGTGCCTTTTGAATCTGAGGCACGCAGGATGGCACTTACTAAGGGTGCATATTGCCCCACTTACCAAGGGTGTATATTTCCCCCCCTGATTTTTGGTAAAAATGATGTATCTGGATTTTCTGGGTAAAATGGCTATGCCCGTTTTTCTTTTACTCAGAATCTAGTAAGCAGCAGAAGGGGTCTGCCCCACTTCTGGCTTCCAGCATGTCTCTATGTTTGCTTGCTTGGACATTGGGAAGCAGGGGGGCGGTTCCCGCCATCGCTTCTGCTTCAGTCTCTGTACCTTTGCTGTTGCAGGTTCCTCATCAGCATCCGCGGCTATGGCTATTCTAGCAGATCTTCGGCATCCCCCTGCTAGTGGGTACCCAGTCCTTGGGGGCTGCCCCGGCTGTGTGCAGGCTATTTCAGACTGGCCATTTGCCTGACCTTATTTCTGAGTCCTACGGTTCCTGACCTGTTTGCTATCCATTTCCTTTCTGGACAATCCGGATTTGGCTAGGATTTTCTCAGAGGTCTGGGTCCTCTTACAGGTGCTAGGGACATGGCGTATGTTTTTCCATGGGCCCAGAATTCACCTCCCTGGCTCCGCCAACAGTAGTTTCTGCTGTGACGCAGGTCACTAAGTGCACTTCCTTTCCCTCGGATGGAGAGGTTGTCCTGAAGGATGTTCAGGACAGGCAATTGGATTTCATCCTCAAGTGCCTTTTCAGTTCTGTGGCGGCGGGACTGAGATATATCGCAGCCACCTCCTTTGTTGCTGGGCGTGTTATACTTTACTGTGCCGGGATCCCGAGGAGGTTGTCCTTTGGGACTGGATCTCCGAGTTTCCGGGGTGACCTTAAGGCTGTGTCTCCTTTATCAAAGGTTATGCTGTTTTTGATTTGTTCCTGTTCAAATTTCTTGTTCTGCAAAATTTGGTCGCCTTGCATTGCTTGTTTTGAATTTTTCTCATGAGCAGAATTGATATGTAGTGGGGAGTCCCCACACCTCTCTCTCTTCTTATGTTTCCTGTTTTATTAGGTCTACCTGGCTTGTGTACAGACTGAAGTTCCAGGGTATGTAACAGAATATGTCCATAGGGAGAGGTTAGAACTTGATTTGAAGTTACCTGCAGCTCAAAGCTAGAGGAGTTATATTACCCTACCATTCAGCCTCCAGAGGAGATTTAACCAACCATGAGCCCCAGTTTGTATCAAGAATGTTAATCCCTTACAATCCCACTCGCTCTTTAAGATCATCCTCCCAAAATTTGTTAGTCATACCCTCTCTGAAAACAATAGGAACAAGAAGATCAGACATGTTCTCTGTCATGGGCCCACAATGGTGGAATTCTCTCCCTCAATACATTACCACCGAAAGAGATTTACATTCTTTTAAAAAAATTTTGAAAACATACCTTTTTAAAGATGCTTTTAATTTTAATATTATTTAATCTTTTCTTAGCATTTTAAATTTTAATCTAACCCTTTCCTTATGTTTTTCCCCCTATATGTTTTCTTAACTAAGACAGATGTAATCTTTTCCCTCTCTCTCCCTCCACCTCAAGTTTGTCCTGTCTCAAACTTATGTTATTGAGTTTTAATTTTACTCTTAATATTTTATGTTTTATTTTTGTACATCGCTTTGTAAACAGATTTAGCGATAAATCAAATGTTAATAAACCTTGAACCTTGAAACCTTGATTTACAAAAAAGATTAGCAGAGGTAAAAAAAACCTAATCTTTTGTTAGGGTCTCTTTTAGCAAGTAATTAGCTCTTAGAAATATAGGCTACTAGACCCTTAAAGGGGAACCTACCAACGTTACAAAATGACAAAAACTAAATATTACAGGTATCTCCTTGGTTTGCTGTGTGGTATCTGATGTGGTGCCTGTGTAAGTTGATTCTCATCTTTAGCATTTGGACCTCCTCCCAACACAGCATCCTTTTCCTGCATTGAATGAGAGATACTACATTTGAGAGAGCATGCTGAATATTCAATTCGTCATCAAGTTTTCTTGGCAGAATACAGAAGTAGATCACTGGGCCTTTCTTCTGCGGAGTATAAATTTGATGTTGTCACCATTGCATCAAATGCAATCCTCCATCTCCAACGCTGCCCAGATGGGTGGATCATTAGTATGACATCTCCACTGAAACCTGTTCACCTTGAGAGGCCTTGCTGGTAGTGAAACTACCAATGGCACAGCTTTCAGCTTCTCAAATGTGTGCAAGCCCCAGTGGCACAACAAGCCCATATACAATGACTGTTCACTTTTCAACGAAGGCTCTTGACAAAGTATTCAAAGGCAAGGAAATAACACTCCAAACGAAGAGCAGACTTGTCCATGCACTCATTTTCTCTCTTTTTTTTTTTCTTCACTTTCCTTTTGTTCACCCCTTAAATGCCTCCTTTCCTCTCATTTTGAACCTTTTTTAAAATCATTCACTGTGCTTTGACAGATAACTGAACACAAATGCTTATTCTGATGTCTGAAAGGAAGACTCTTGCAAAAGGTTCTTTACAAAGTTTTTCTCTTGTGATTACTTTAGATCAGGGGTGTCCAACCTGCGGCACGAGGGCCGCATGCGGCTCAGTGAAGTATTTTGTGCGGCCCCGGTCAAGGGTGATGCAGTGTTTTCCTCTGCTGCCCCCGGGTGTTTACTGTCTTGCCGGCTCCCTCCTCTGTCTTGCTGTAGCGTTTGCGTGGCCCCAGAAACATTTTTTTTCGGCCAATGCGGTCCAGGGAAGCCAAAAGGTTGGACACCCCTGCTTTAGATAGTCACAAATATGACCCTCTCTTGCTTTGTTAGATGTGTAACAATGGAAGAAATGTTAAGAACCACTGGTTTAGATATAGTAAGTTGTGAATCCAGGATAATTCCTAAATAATGGAAGGTATCAACTGGTGATCTGATTGCCAAAGAGTCAGTGGGATATTTGGGGTTGGGAGTCCTTTGAGAACAAGTCTGCTTCAAAAGCCAAATTTGTAGAGTCGTCATTCATTCATTTCTTCAACAAAGCTCAATCGGCAATCCTATACGTTCTCTCGTCTTGACCAAACTTCACTATTGCAATTCCATTCTCATTGGACTCTCAAAATATCAATTACATTGATTACAGTTAGTTCAGAACACTGTTTTTTTTTTGGGGGGGAGAAACAAGATGGCCGCGCTGTAGTGAGGACGCTGAGTTATGTTCTCCTGCTGCGTTTAAGTTTCCTGCCCTATTTCGGGTTAGATTCTGCTCGCGACATTTCAAAAAGACAAGGCAGAGCGGATGCTTCAGCCCGGCAGCCAGGATCAGCCTCAATGAGACAGGAGGAAATAACCCGTTTCCTGACATCTTCCCCTCAGAGCTTACCGGCTGAGCCAAATCGGAGAGAAATTTCGGCTCTCGGGAGTGAAGTTTCGCTTAGCCCCGTGGGACCTCCACCCCCTCTGCAGCCGCGAGACTGGGGAATAGCGGCGGCTGCACAGGGACGGACAGCGTTACCAATGGAGCTGGAGGGCTTGTCTAATCCTCAGGTTTCTTCAGCGGGAACAACTTCCTCAGAGGAGGTGACTGAGATTTCAGCAAGTGAAGGACGTATTTCTTCAGTCCTTCCCCTGGTAAGACTTGCTGAAATCACTTTAGAGTCTATTTGGACAGCGTTACTCTTTGTATAAACTATGTGCAGGAACCTTACCACTGGTGAATACTCAAGAACAGAGATTGGATAAACTTCAGGAAGAATTGAAGGATCAGGAAGAAAAAGATGATAATTTGGATCAGAGAACTCAAAGTTTACAAGCCTCTCAGTCTGTTATATTATAGGACAGATTATTGTTTGCCAGGAAATCAGAAAACTTTGAAAATTATATGAAAATGCTGAATCTTAGAATTCTTAATTTTCCTAAAGTGCTAACAATATCTCCTAAAGATCCATTCTGTAAGTTTCTAAAAGAAATATTTAAATATGCTGAGACTGGACTACCTTTTTTGCATAGGATATATTACTTGCCAGTACCAAAACAGAAAGCTTCAGCTCCAGTTGTTTCTTCTGAATTTCCTAATCCCCTGAACTTAACAGAAGTTCTTGAAACTTCAGTGGAAGACGTAATCTGTCGTTCTACTCTTGTGGTGACGTTTGTGTCTTTCAACAAGACAAAGAGGCACTTGTTAGGCTGTATTTTTAGGCTGAAAGATGTGACCAGTCTGGACAGTAAGATCAACAATGTTCCCTGATGTCTCAAAAGCAACTCAAACCAGACGGAAAAGGTTTCTTGAATTGAAACAGTTCGTAATACAATTGGGGGGCCAAATACCAATTGAGATATCCTTGTAAATGTAAGATCCTTTTGGATCAGAATTTTTTTTTTTTTTTGAGCCCTCTCAATTACAATTCTTCCTTGAGGGGAAGGGAATAACAATTTCCAATACCTCTGAAGGAATTTAAGACACCACTAAAAGTAAAAAGTAAGAAGATGTAACACTACAATTACTATGATTTTTGCTTTTACTCCTTATAATCAATCTCTAATATGTGAATTTTCTCCTCTAGAATGTGGACTTATTTAGAGTGAATTTTTAAATTACGTAATGAACATTTGATCCAGGTATTATTATTTCCTGTAGAATTGTGCAAGTTCTCTTATTTCTTATATATGTTATGTTTGTTTATGTGTGTGTGTGTATATGTATGTGTGTGTGTATATATATATATATATATATATATATATATATATATATATATATATAATGATAAATAAATTAAAAAAACAAACAAAATACTATTGTAAGATTACTTCACCACCTTTCAAGTGTGGTCATGTCACACCGCTTCTAAAATCAGAACGTATCCTCCCAGTATCATATCACATTCCTTTTAAATACAATATTCTCTCTCATCTGATTGTTTCAAGTGGTCTTCCCTCCTTTCTATATAGTCTCTTGGTACCATACTCTCCACAAAGAACCCTACGTTCTTCACAACAACAGTTATTAGTCGTTCCCTGATTTCGACAGTTCTTCCTCGATTTTCATAGGAATTCCTCATTCTCTGTCATGGCTCTGGAACTCTCTGCCTCTTTATTTCCGTTTAGAAAAATCAATTGTGCCTTTTAAGATTCAATTAAAGGCATATTTCTTCTGGGTTTTCTGTTTTTAATCTTTCTCTGCAAAATGCAGCAGGCAACCTTTTCTATTCTGGCAAGTGGCGTACCTAGGGGGGGCGGGGGGGCGGTCCGCCCCAGGTGCACGCCCCAAGGGAGTGCACAGGAGAGAGCTGGACGGGGGACCCGCGGAGTTAAATACATCTCGAGCCGCGAGGCTCGTCTTCTGTTCCTTCCTGCCCTGCCGCTTACATATAGCAGATGGGAAGTCTTCCCCGATGTCAGCGCTGACGTCGGAGGGAGGGCTTAAGCAAAGCCTGCCCTCCGACGTCAGCGCTGACGTCGAAGAATACTATTTGTGCGCGGCAGGGCAGGCAGGAAACTGAAGACAAGCCTCGCGGCACGAGCTCCTTTTTGCTGAGAAAGTTGCAAAGATGGGCTGGGAGGCAAACGTGGAACACAAAAGGTGGGAAGGAGTGCGTTTTGGACACAAGGCATGGACTTGGGAGAGAAGAAGGGAGGGAAAGAGATGCTGAGGTGGGGGAGGGAATGGGTTTTTGGACACAGAAGGCATAGACTTGGGGAGAGAAGAAGGGAGGGAAAGAGATGCTGAGGTGGGGGAGGGAATGGGTTTTTGGACACAGAAGGCATGGACTTGGGAGAGAGGAAGGGAGGGAAAGAGATGCTGAGGTGGGGGAGGGAATGGGTTTTTGGACACAGAAGGCATGGACTTGGGAGAGAGGAAGGGAGGGAAAGAGATGCTGAGGTGGGGGAGGGAATGGGTTTTTGGACACAGAAGGCATGGACTTGGGAGAGAGGAAGGGAGGGAAAGAGATGCTGAGGTGGGGGAGGGAATGGGTTTTTGGACACAGAAGGCATGGACTTGGGAGAGAGGAAGGGAGGGAAAGAGATGCTGAGGTGGGGGAGGGAATGGGTTTTTGGACACAGAAGACATGGACTTGGGAGGGAGGGAAAGAGATGCTGAGGTGGGGGAGGGAATGGGTTTTTGGACACAGAAGGCATGGACTTGGGAGAGAGGAAGGGAGGGAAAGAGATGCTGAGGTGGGGAAGGGAATGGGTTTTTGGACACAGAAGGCATGGACTTGGGAGAGAGGAAGGGAGGGAAAGAGATGCTGAGGTGGGGGAGGGAATGGGTTTTTGGACACAGAAGGCATGGACTTGGGAGAGAGGAAGGGAGGGAAAGAGATGCTGAGGTGGGGGAGGGAATGGATTTTTGGACACAGAAGGCATGGACTTGGGAGAGAGGAAGGGAGGGAAAGAGATGCTGAGGTGGGGAGGGAATGGGTTTTTGGACACAGAAGGCATGGACTTGGGAGAGAGGAAGGGAGCGAAAGAGATGCTGAGGTGGGGAAGGGAATGGGTTTTTGGACACAGAAGGCATGGACTTGGGAGAGAGGAAGGGAGGGAAAGAGATGCTGAGGTGGGGAAGGGAATGGGTTTTTGGGCACAGAAGGCATGGACTTGGGAGAGAGGAAGGGAGGGAAAGAGATGGTTGTGTACACAGGGAATAGAAGAAAGGAGAATTTTTGGTCATAGGGAGGGAGTGAGGTACAGATAGTGGCATACCAAGGTGTGGGGGGGGGGCGGTCTGCCCCGGGTTTACATCCCAAGGGGGTGCACAGCTGGCCACCCTCCAGTGTTCTCCCTAGGCCGGCAAACTGCGGCTCTTTAGCCACTTGAGTGCCACCGCCGCCATCGGGAACAGGCCTGCGCCGAGTTCTCCCTGCTTTTCCCTGTGGGGCCGACCAACTCTCGCCACCTGCGTTAATTCTGACGTCGGAGAGGACGTTCTGGGCCAGCCAATCGCTGCCTGGCTGGCTTAGAACGTCCTCTCCGATGTTAGAATTGACGTCGGGTGGCGAGAGTCGGTCGGCCCCGCGGGGAAGAGAAGCAGGACGAACTCGGTGCCGGCCTGTTCCTGATGGCGGCAGTGGCAGCCTATTCCCCAGTGGTGGTGGAAGCATTTTCCCAATGGTGGTGGCATAGGGGAGGGCAGGGAGAAAGTAAGAAAGGGGGGACAGGGAGCCAGAAAGAAAGAAAGGGGGCAGGGTGAAACAAAGAAAAATGGGGCATGGAGAGAGAGAGAAAGACAGACATACAGAACGAAAAAGGGTATGGAGAGAGAAAGAAAGAAGGGGGCAGGGTGAAACAAAGAAAGAAATGGGGCACGGAGAGAGAGAGAAAAACAGACATACAGAAAGAAAGGGGGTATGGAGAGAGAGAAAAAGAAAGAAGGGGCAGGGTGAAACAAAGAAAAAGTTTGGGGAGGGAATGAGGTCTGGAGGAGAGGAAGCATACAGGAGGCTGAAAGAAGGGAAGAAATATTGGATGCACAGTCAGAAGAATAAAGTGCAACCAGAGACTGATGAAATTACCAAAGGTAGGAAAAATGATTTTATTTTCAATTTAGTGATCAAAATGTCTGCTTTGAGAATTTATATATGCTGTCTATATTTTGCACTATGGTCCCCTTTTACTAAACCGCAATAGCGTTTTTTAGCGCAGGGAGCCTATGAGCGTTGAGAGCAGTGTGGGGCATTCAGCGCAGCTCCCTGCGCTAAAAACCGCTATTGCATTTTAGTAAAAAGGGAGGGGGAATATTTGTCTATTTTTGAATAGTTGTTACTGAGGTGACATTGCATAAAGTCAACTGCCTTGACCTCTTTGAAAAACCGCACAATATAAATGATAATTAACATTATCTCTGCGTACAGCGTTCTTTGTGTTTTTAAAATTTTATTGTTGGTAGATCATTTTAACTTGGCCACAAAGGTAAGGAGGAGGGAGGGAGGGGGAGCTGCTGAAAGACATCTAGTAATCCTTGCAGGCTTGACTGTGCAGGGAATTATTTTTGTAAAATCATGTTTTGTTATGTGACTGGCATTATTTAGACTTTAATTTCTATGAATGAATAGAATGAAAATGATATAAATTACTTGCTTGTTTTTATGTGCGTGCGCTGAAGGAAAGTGGAGACAGAGTGGGCTGAGGACGCTGAAGGGAAATGGGGAAAAGAGAGTGGGGAGAAGACGCTGATTTATAAATTGACAATTGTACAGAATATTGTTTCTTTTTATACTTTAATATAAACAATTCAAGGCTTGTGTGGATGGAATCAGGTATTTTGCGGAGATGGGGACCGAGCTTATGGGGATTATTCCAATAAAATGGTATTTTTTATTTCTCATTATTTGTTTTATTTTTATTTGTTAATTTGTAAAGTGGTGATTGTTATGTATCAGTTTTTTCAAATTTACATCTACTGTCTTTATATTTTGCACTGTATTAGAGGACATGTGTTACTGTTTTTGTGGTGTTGCATTGTATCCAGGGTCTGGTTTCTTGGCAGTTCAGTTTAACTTTTGTCTACATATTTCTATTTTGTAGTTTGATTATTCCATATTGGGCGAGGGTGTATCTCTGGTCTGTGTGTATGAAAAGAACATAGTTTTCAGTTGGCATTGACTACAGGATCAATTGACTGTGCGGGATCTGGCTTGTTTAGTTTTTCAATGTATGTGCTGGTGTTCTAGTGCTCACTCAGTGTTTAAGATGCTGCCATTTCCTAGGTACACTCTTGTTGTGCGATATGTGGATTGTTACAAAAAGTCATATTTTTCATATAGATTGGGGAGGGGGTGTCAAAAAATGTTGGGCCCCGGATGCCACATACCCTAGGTACGCCACTGATTCTGGCATTCCTGACTTTCTCTCATTTTGTTTAGTGTGGGCAGAAAGAACTTAATTTTTCCATCCCCCACCACATCGTTCATTCCCTCCCTATTCTCTCCCTCTCCCCAACCTTTTGCTTTTATTCCTTCCTCTCCTCAGGTTTCTATGGTTTGTTTTTAACTTGGGGGTCCTTTTATCAAGCTGCGGTAGGGGTTTAACGTGCATGATACTGCATGTTAAACCGCCTGCCGTGCTAGCCGCTAACGCCTGCATTGAGCAGGCGTTAGTTTTTTAGCCGACCGTGGGGGTTAGCGCATGATGAAATGTCCGACGCGCTAACCCCGCTAGCGCGGCTTGATAAAGGGGTCCTTTATATTTGCAGTATATTAAATAAATTGAACTTGATGTTGAACTAGATGTCGAGTGTGAATCTGTAGGAAAAAGAGAATGTATAAAAGTGAAAGGACATGCAAAAGCACTACTGTAGCACATGGACTGTTAAATTAAAAAGGGGAGAAGGGCTGGGATAAGAGGACAAAAGGGGGCTGTAGAAAAGTTTGACCTGGAATGACAGATAAGGAAAAAGAACGAAGCAAAAGCAGTATCTCAGCCCAAGTGAGATAGTATGAAAGAATGGTTTGCTAGATCAAATGCTGCTGAGAGATTAAGAGACGGCAAGAACACTATTATGCTTATCAAAATGGGAGTAAAGGAGGACTGTTTCTGTCGTAAAGAAGGTTCTAAAACCAGATTGTTTGGGGGAGTCAAGTTTTTTTTTTTTCCAATGGTGGATGAGAATTGTAAGATTATTTTCTCTAGTATCTTTGAGATGAAATATTTTGACACTGGGTGATATGGGGATCCACAGAAGGACTTTTTAGAATAGGGTGTACTTTGTCTTATTTTCAAGAGGGATGGGACTTTACCAGAGGTAAGACTATTGTTGATTAGGGACAGTGTCTTGCAATAGGTAGAATTTGCAGCTCTGGGATTTTTTTACCCTGCAAAAGGGAAAGGATTAAGCAAGCATGATATAATTTGCATTCCCGAGAGTTTGTACCTGGAATGTAGACCAAGATGAACCTGATAAGAGCAACTATAGTAATGCCAGATGATATTGTGCTGGCCAAAGCTGATGGGAAGTCTCTTTCTCAAAGAGGATGTGGATAAACTTCCCCCCCATTCCCTAAGATGGATGTTTTGGTTGCAGTGACCCAAGATCATGATTCTGGTCAAGGATTCCCATGATTAGAAGGTTGAGATGCTCTTAAAGTAGCTCTTCAGTTAGCCCTGGAGGACCTACTGGCTATCTGAGGATTACTTCATTTGTTACATTACCTTCCAGTCTCTCCAGAAATGGTTGGTTTGGAACTGGGCGCTAACAATCTTATGGGTTTTGATTGGGTTTGTGTGTACTTGATTAGTGGACTCAGCAGTGGGCACTCGTAGATGGCTTGGCTGCAGCATTAGGTAGCAGATAGTGTCCATGTGGAGGAGTAGCCTAGTGGTTAGTGCAGTGACCTGAGAACCTAGAGAACTGATTTTGTGACCTTGGCAAGTCACTTAACCCTCAATTGCCCCAGATACAAAATGAGTACCTGTATATGATATATAAACTGCCTTGATTGTAACCACAGAAAGGCAGTTTACCAAGTCCCATCCCCTTCCCTATTTGTTTGAAGAGCTAGAGAAACTTGTGAAGAATATGAGGTATCCTCGGCTACTGCAACTGCTTGAGGATCAGTCCCGGGGAGACGCTAGGTCCTTGGTGGGGAGGAGAAGGTTTGGAGGCAGGCTGTTAACTGCTCAAGGAAGACTATTGTGGACTGCAGAAGTTTGATCATGTAACACCTTCCTATCGACTTCTACACTGGCTGCCGATGGAGGCACGTGTGAAATTCAAGTTTGGTTGTTTTTGCTTCAAGGTACTTTATGGCTTAGCCCCTAAATATATAACAGACCTTTTCTCTTTTGCAACCAACCGACATAGGAGAAGCTCACACCCTAACTTTGTCTCTCCGCCGGTTAAAGGTTGTAAATTTAAAAGTCATCACCAACATTTTTTCTCACATCAAGTAGCATTATGGAGTAAAGACCTGGAACAACTGCTCGTGCCTACTACTTATAAGGAATTCAGGAAACGCCTAAAATCACATCTGTTCCTGAAGTACTTAGGTAACTGACCTGTACAATCTTAGTCCTCAACAAATGATCTTTAGAACTGTTAATCACTAACTCTGAACTATGTTTATTCCATTCAATCTATAATACCTATTAATCATTGTAAACCGCATAGAATTTCACGGTCCTGTGGTATATAAACTGTTATTATTATTATTTTTTACGGGGTTCAAATGCTAAAGGCTAGAAGAGTTAACCTTGTGGTGCAAAATGAGGCCAGACAGTGGAAAAACTACCTGAAGTCCAGGAAAGACTACAGTGAAGTTCAAGGGGTACCTCCTGGACTGGTTCCAGGTAGGAGGTTGGCTCAGTTCTTCTGCAGGGTGGACCATCATTGCCTCCAACCAGTGGAAAGCTATGTATTGGAGTTTGACACATTTCAGATGCCTTATGGTGTCTCCCTGCAGCTCCTCCTGAAAAGAAACAATGAAAGAGGCCTTGGCGTGTCTTTTCCAGGTAGGGGCTGTAGAAGTAGTCCTACCTGCAAAGCAGGGGTAGGGATGCTATCTTGAAATATAACAGACATGGTGGTAATTTCCTTCATGCTTTATGGTCATGCAGCCAAATACAGTTCTGGAAGAGAAGGGATTGAGACTTGTATACTGCCTTTTTCTAGTTTTACAATCGCTCAAAGCAGTTTACATATGGGTACTTCAAGCATGTTCCTTATCTGTCCAGGTGGGCTCACAATCTGTCTAATGTACCTGGGGCAGAGAAGTTGTCAAATTATAGGACTGAGAATTCACTTTACCCCATGTGTTAGATAAGGTAGATTATTAGGGGGTTAGAGGTAAAGAAACATGACTGCTCATGAGGAAAAACAGGAATGGTGAAGAAAAATGTTTGTCCAATATTGGGTACAAGAAAATCTACTCACATTTGGCATTGGCATAATTTTCCCATAATATTATAGCTACAAGGAGCGAATTTCACATCTAACCACAAAGATCATATTGAAGGATTGTGTACAAACATTGGCTTCTCCTGCCTGTAGTATGGTTCTGAACACATTGCAACTAATGTAAGAATAGCCACACTATGTCACACCATGATCCTTCTAGTCCAGTATATTTCCACAGTGGCCAATATGGGTCATAAGTACTTGGCAGAAACCTATGTAGAAGCAGCAACCCATGCTACTGATCCCAGGGCAAGCAGGGCTTCCCCCATGTCTCAATAGCTGACAGTGGACTTTTCTTCCAGGCATTATCCAAACTTTTAAAAACCCAGCTATGCTAATTACCATAACATTAGCATTCGCATTCCCGTCACCTGCAACTGAAAGCTAATCACCATCAATCAATCACACAACTCAGTTTTATTGGAATAAATATTTGGCCGCAGCTTTATTATCTATCTGAATATTATCTTCACTTACAATACAATCTGTGTCCAAAAACCAACAAACCCCCAATGCATATTTCACACATCCCCAGGGAGCTATTCGGTGTCAAAACTAGCTCCCGTTAAGTCTTTAAATTTATAACATTCCCCCAAATATTGCCCACGGTGACGCAAGGCCATGCTTCCCCTCCCCTCCCCCCAAACATGACCCATGGTGACGCAAGGTCATGCTTCCCCTCCCCCCAAACATGACCCACGGTGACGCAAGGTCATGCTTCCCCTCCCCCCAAACATGATCCACGGTGACGCAAGGCCATGCTTCCCCTCGCAGCGGTATCGCATACGAATGTTACATTTATTTATTTATTAACTGCTCATCTCCCAGTTCCAACTGGGCCAAACCCCATTTTCCGCCACAAACGGTGACAGCCTCGAGCTTGTCACCGCTCCCCCACCTCATAAGCTGCGGCCAACATCTTTAAAACAAGTCTCCAACAAATCCTAAAGAGTACCCCAATAAAATTGGCCAAACCTATGCCTGAAAAGTAGACAGCATCAGGACAATAATGTTTAGGGAAAACAGCTGCAACAAACTCATGAGAAACCACTCTAAACCCCCAAAAGCTATCCGTAACTCCAAAAGCTTAGTATTAAACCCATTTATGCAACCACTCAATAGCAACCATGTCTCAGTCCTCCTTACACACTCAATAGAGGACCAAACAAAACAAAAGGGGTGGGGGCATTAGGGAAAACAGACAGGAGACAACAGATCCCGCCTCAGGGGCAGTATGAAATCCTCTCCTTTTGCTGAACAAATGTCACAAACCATCAAAAGAATCAGAAGGGAAACAGAATAGAAGATTAGGAAATTGTATTTGCTGGAAAAGGATTAGCAAGAGTCATTCCCAACAAATGCTCCATACACCTAACCATAAAATCTATAGTCCATGCCCCACTGGACTCAGAAACAGCTAAGACAATCCTCCCCAGCCCACTAGAATGGTACACAAGATACTGCACATTCCCGTTACTCCACACACACATACAAAAGAATCCAAATTCCTGATCCTTCTAAGCAGGTGACCAGGGAATAGGCAATTGCATTTAACCTGCAGTCAACCCAACATCTTCAAACAGCTACCCCTTGAACACAATAGCAAGTTGAGAAGGTGCCAGCTCATCCACTCGAAAAGCTGATAAGTGCCACAAAAAGGCTAATCGCCAGAGCACCACTACAAATCATGAAGTGCACACATCAGGCAATACTGCAAACAAATGTCACCAAACCCTCATACAAAAAACAAACAAACAAGTAAACCCTGCACATGGACACTGGATCACACACACCCACAACCAATTTCAGTACCAATTACATAACTTCCATAAAATTCCCACACCAGCAAATGTCCAGTGAACCATCTTCCAAAATCATCCTACAAACAAACCATACAGAACTAATAGAACATTCGGCTGCTCCATATGAGAAAAGAGCAACGCACCTCTGGCACCCAAAAATTGCAGAAAATGAGTCAAACAAAGCAGTTTGGCTCCCAGCACCTAGCTAGCGCCTTGCAGTTCCTCGTAACCCAGTCTGAGGACATAAGCAAAGCCACCTAGAAAAAACATAAGGACAGATAAAGACCAAAATGTCCAGCCAGTATACCCCTCCACAGCAACAATTAACTTCTCCTCTCTCCCAGAGAGTCCATGTGCCTATCCAATGCCTTCCCCAATTCAGAAACTATTTCATGCATCTACCTCACCTTCTGTAACAACATCGTGCCATACAGTACTGCAGAGCCCAGCACTGCTGCACTGCATCCCTTGCCCTCTTACTCTGGATTTGCTGTCTAATAAAAGGGGAGTCATCTCATGTATAGTTGGGCCACATAGGTATTTAAATATCACTATTATCTCCCGTCTCATGCCCTTCCTCAAAATATACAGATGGAGATCATGAACTCAGTTCCCATATGCCTATAGGACATAGACCATCAACCCTTGTAGTAGCTTTCCTTTGAACTGAACTTAAATGTACACAAAATTCACAAGGAGGTCTTACCAAAATTTTTAGAGGGGCAGCAAACTTCCATTGTCCTGCTGGCCATACTGATCCCCATGCACCCAAACATCTGTCTAGCTTTTGCTAGCACTATTATAACCTGGTTGCCTCCTGAAGCTCATCACATATAATCACACTAAACCATAAGAACATAAGAAGTTGCCTCCACCGGGATCAGACCAGAGGTCCATCGCACCCAGCGGTCCGCACCCGCGGCGGCCCATCAGGTCCATGACCTGTCAAGTGTTCCCTGCCCTAAAAAAACCTATCCTTACTTCTATCTGTATCCCTCAATCCCCTTTTCCTTCAAGAATTTATCCAAACCTTCTTTGAATCCCTGTAGTGTCTTCTGCCCCACCACTACCTCCGGGAGTGCGTTCCATGTGTCCACCACTCTCTGGGTGAAGAAGAACTTCCTGGCATTGGTTCTAAACCTATCCCCTTTCAGTTTCTCCGAGTGCCCCCTTGTACTTGTTGTTCCCCACAGTCTGAAGAATCTGTCCCTGTCTACCCTATCTATGCCTTTCAGGATCTTGAAAGTTTACCCCACTTCTCATTCGTACACCAAGGTCTTCACCCCATAATCACACCATGCGAGCATGAAATCTGAGCTGCACAATAGGAAGCCATTCTACAAACTTAAGCCCATCCTTGTTAGGCACACCATCAGGACTGTCTGGCCTCCTCCACAAAAAGGCAAATCTTACTTACAACCCTACAACAATCCCACTTACAAAATTGTGAAAAGAACAAGCCCAATAAATCTTCAAACACACTACTGATAAAATCCCCCCCTTGGCATAGCCATCTCCTGGGACTACAACCCACTGACACCTTACTGATCAACTAGTTCCTGCCCCAGACCATCAGTGGAGCCCCCATACCGAGAACACTGAGTACGATATGCCTATGAAAATGGTAAAATTACTAAAATCAAAATACACCATATTCACCACACTCCCCTTATCCAAACCCATCTCTAGTGAATCCCCAAGCTCTGTTGTAAAAGTGTTTCTATTGAGTTACTTACCTGCCTGTATATCCCTAGTGCTGCCTTTTTTCCATTTGTTGTGGAGAGAAACCACATCCTCCCTGCTCTATTCCTGCATTACCCACTCCCGACTCTAAAGAAGCAGTGAGAAGGTAGTCAGCAGAGTCACCAGAACTACCCCCAAATTCCTGCATTACCCTTGGATGTACCTTGCAGTATCCACCCATAGTTCTAACGAACCCTCACAAACCCAAACCACTGAAAATCAATCAGGGTTTATTACACCTCCTGCCCCAGTCACATGAGGTGTTTGTACACCCTCCTCCCCAAACACTTCAGCTGTGAACCCAGAACAGAAAATATTAGTGAAGAAGTCAGCTATCTTTTTATCAGCTGCTACTTATTGCCCCCTTGGGTTCCACAATATCACTTTTGCATGTCTTCCTATCCCTAATAAATCTAAAAATGTCTTGTACCCCATCATTACCGTGGCAGCTATTTATCCTTCCATCTCCAACTTCAGTTTCCAGACTACTCGACTAACCCCCCCTTAACTCTATCCAATAGTGCCTCTGATGCCTTGCACCTCATAAGAACATAAGAATTGTGATACTGGGACAGACCAAAAAGTCCAGCAAGAACAGTATCCTGTTTCCAACAGTAGCTAACCCAGGACCCAAGAACCTAGTGAGATCCTATAATCCAAATTCCATGCCCTAGTAATAAAACAGAAATTATGCTGCCTATCATAGGAATAAGTAGAGGATTTCCCCAAGCCATCTCAATAAGGCCCTATGTACTTCTCTTTTAGGAAAGTATCCAAACCTTTTTTAAACCCCGCTAAGCTAACTGATTTCATCTCATTCTCCAGCAATGAATTCCATAGATTAATCACATGTTGTGTGAATACATATTTCTCTGGTTTGTTGTAAATCTAGTACTTAATAGCTTCATTGCACACCCCCTAGTCCTAATATTTTTGGAAAGAGTGAACAAGCAATTCACATCCACCCTTTTCTCTGCACTCCACTCAGTAGTTCCTATACATGACATACACAATAACTTTGTTCAAGTTTGCTCACTACTTACCTAGATGATTCCCCACTAACACCATAAAAACTTTTCCCTTTAATTTCTCCAGCACAAATAAACCAAACCCTCATTTTTATTACAATGCCCCCCTTTCCACAGAGACAGACACCAAGAAATCTATTTCCCCCTAACAAACCCAGAAAAAAACAACAACCCACAAGTACATAATATGAATGTACCTGAAACACCAAGAACAGGTCATCTCCAGCTAAGCTAACAAATCAGGACAGCTGACACCAAGCTGAATCACCATAGAAAGAATGCCAGTCACAGGAAGATACAAGAGATCCAGAAAGGCCACAGCACAAAAGGAAAATTAGGAAAATGGCCCCTATTGACACTCCAAACAAAATTTTAAATCACAATGCTGCGAAAATAGTGATGCCGTACAGTCATGCAGCCGCTGAGCACATAACTATTGCAATGGCAGCTGCCAGTGCTCCTCAGCTCCCAGACACGGGAACACCAAATCTAGAAAGGCCGCAAATCCATAGCTCTGCCTAGCTGTAAAAAACAAACACCTGAATGCAGCATCAGCACCTCCCAACTCCCTCCTTACCTCTAACACCAGAATATAGAGTCAAAGCCTCAAACCTATCTAGAAGTGCCCTACCATGTGGCACACAGACCAGCCAGTCACTACCCTCGTGAACTAAAGACCAACCACCTGCCAGCGCCCCCAAATTAGCCTACTAAGAAACAACCTGGCAAAATTACACCTCAACAGAAAGACCTCTCTGTGTCACACGAAATAACCCCAACAGGTAAGTCCCTCTCTCACACACTGTACATTAGCGAGCAAACACCTTATACATCCCATCTCCCTCACAGCCAACCCACTCTGCCCACGGTCGTGCAGACAACTCACCAAATAGCAGCCCAACGCTAACTGCTGCTCCACACAGGGGACTGTTGTACTGCCAGGCTGTTAAACCTCAACAGAAGAGCCCAAACTGCCCCTCTCCATTGCAGTCTCTGCTTAATCAGGCAACAAATCCAGCACCTGGCAGACATAATAGCCTGCCCTGACTAAAACACAGACACAGAGAAAGTTAACAAGATAAAAATTCCCTTACTCAAAATAAACCAAACTTCCTAACATTAAAATCACAATGAAGAAGAATATTTTTAGTAAGAATTAATATACTCTGAAGAGAATAATCTTTTCCTGAAGAGACTACTCTACTGTTCCCCTTTCCTCACAGAGTTCACTCCAGCCTGCCACAACATCCAACCAATCACGTGACTGCTCTACCCCATCACTTTAGAAACCTCCCTAATCATTTTTCTTTCTTACAAGCTCTGTCTATTAACCCTTTCTTATTTCATCTTATAAAATTGTCAATCCTTATTCTACAGACCCTTGATAACACCTCATATATTCCCCTTACCCTCTGTCCCCCCTCCCCCCATCATTCAATAAATATTACCAGCCGGTGACATCAGCTCAGCTAATGTTATATCACACCAGATGAATCTGGTTTTCTTCTTTATCACATTTCTGGTAATGAGTTCCAGAGAGGAACAGATTCTTCAAACTTTTGAAAACTACAAGAAAGAGAGGGCATTCGGAAAAGCTGAAAGGGGATAGATTCAAAACCAATGCTAGGAAGTTTTTCTTCACCCAGTGGGTGGTGGACACCTGGAATGAGCTTCCAGAGGGCGTGATAGGACAGAATACGGTATTAGAGTTTAAGAAGGAATTGGATAATTTTATGAAGGAAAAGGGGATAGAGGGGTATAGATAGAGGACTACTACACAGGTCCTGGACCTGTTGGACTGCCGCGCGAGCGGACTGCTGGGCATGATGGACCTCTGGTCTGACCCAGCAGAGGCACTTCTTATGAGTGAAATAATCCCTCCTATTTTAAATGTATTTCCATGTAATTTCATTGTGCCCCCTTTTCTTTGCACTTTTTTTGAGAGGGTGAAAAAAATTCACCTTTACCCATTCTGTGCCAATTAGGATTTTGTTGACATCAATCATATTCTCCCTCAGCTGTCTCTTTTCCATGTTGGAATCCTAAACTCTTTAGCCCTTCCTCATATGAGAGTTCATTCCCTTTATTGTTTTGTTGCTCTTTGAACTTTTTCTAATTCTGTTATCTTTTTTGAGGTACCATGACTAGAACTGTAGAAGAGTTGAGAAGCTGAATGCTTATACAATAAGGCTGTAGCTATTAAATGGTACAAAATCCTAAGGTGAAGGGGGGATAATTGAATTGGGAGGAACCCTGGTTTTGGTAGGGAAGGGAGGATGAAATGACTTAAGCTGTAATAAACCAACTCTTCTAATCTGTTTCATTGCTAATAATAGAGGGAAGACTTCAAAGCAATGTGGTCAAAATCTTTGTGACAAAATGGTGGTTGAGCTGGAGGTGCTCCAAAGACAAGCTTGTTTATATGCATGGTAAAATATATAATTGGTCATAACTTAGATTTATTTGTGGCTCAGACTGTGAGAGTAAACTGAATGAAAGAGGAAGGGTGGAAGCATTAGAAAGGGAATATATAGTTGGTACAGGTTCAGATAATGGTTCAGTATTATTTGATGGTAAGGTGTGTGATTTCTTCAATAAGTATATAAAGTGACCATAGAGGCGGCCTACATTTTCAGATAGTGGTTTCCAAATCAGATGCTAGGGTCCATCTTAGGGGTCAGCACCCAAGAAAAAGATCTAGGTGTCATTGTAGACAATGCGCTGAAACCTTCCACCCAATGTATGGTGGCGGCCAAAAAGCAAACAAGATGCTAGGGATTAGAAAAGGGATGGTAAATAAGAATATTATAATCCATCTGTATCACTCCATGGTGCAACCTCACCTTGAGTATTGTGTTCAGTTCTGGTTACTGTCTCTCAAGAGATATAGGAGAATTAGAAAAGGTTCAAAGAGCAACCAGGATGATAAAGGGGATGGGAACGCCTCTTGTATGAGGAAACACTAAAGAGGTTAGGGCTTTTTAGTTTGGATAAGGCGGCTGAGGGGAGATATGATGATCATGTTGATCAAGTGAGGGTTCTTGTGTGAGTTCATGGTGATTAACTGTTAGAGAATTGGCAGAGGAATACAACATGTCCATTGGTTCATGCCACAATGTCCTAACAGAGAAGTTGGGGATGTCTCACATTGTGGCAAAGTTTGTTCCACGGTTGATGACTGACAACCAGAAGAACAATCGCATCATAACCTGTCAGAATCTTTTAGAGCAGGCAAATGAAGACGAAACATTTCTTCACCGTAAATTTATCATCTAAAATGTAAATGTAACACTACTGAAATTGTAACTTCGCTGTAAATGTAGTCTCTTCATCTGTTAACCGCATAGAACTTCCATGGTAATGCGGTATACAAGAATAAAGTTATTATTATTATTATTATTATTTTTTAATAGTGATAACCGGTGATGAGACATGGGTCTACGGTTGACATGGAAACCAAATCTCAATCGTTTCAATGGAGAACTGCCAAGACAACACCCCCCCCCAACTCAGCAAGTTCAGTTTATCATCAAAGATATTAGGTTTTTTTTTTATGGCCGCATCGTTCACTATGAATTTGTGAACAAGGACAAACTGTCAACCAAAATTGATATCTGAAAGTGTTGAAATGACTCCATGACAGTAATCAGGAGGAAGCAGCCTGAACTTTGGAGGAAGTTGTCATGGTTCCTGTATCATGACAAGAAGACCACTCATGCCGCTATCAAATTTTGTGAATTTTGCACAAAAAAGACGTGATGACAAATATCGGTGAATCTGGAAGATGTACTAAGCCAAATCAACAAGTTAAAAAGTGATAAATTGCCTGGACTGGAACAGATGATATACATCCCAGGGTACTAAAAACTCGAACATGAAATCGTTGACCTGCTGTTGATTATCTGTAACCTGTCGCTAAAATCGTCTGTAGCCACCCTCCAATCTTCAGGTACTAATGTTATACTGATTTTTAAAGTGTTCCAGGGGAGATCCGGGAAATTATAGACAGGTAAGCCTGACTTCGGTGCTGGACAAAATGGTGTAAACAATTATAAAAAAAAAAAATTGTGCAACACATAGACAATCATGATTTGAGACAGTCAGCATGGGTTCAGCCGAGGGAGATCTTGCCTCACCAATTTGCTTGACTTCTTTGAAGGTGTGAATAAACATATGGATGTGTATCTAGATTGATGTGTATCTAGATTTTCAGAAAACTTTTCATAAATTCCTCATGAGAGGCTTCTGAGAAAATCTGAGTCATGGAATAAGTGACACAGTTCAGTTATGGATTAGGATTTGGCTGTCGGATAGAAAACAAAGGGTAGGGTTAAATGGTCATTTTTCTCAATGGAGGAGAGTAAACGGTGGAATACCGCAGGGGGCTGTTCTAGGACCGGTTCTATTTAACTTAATTATAAATGATCTGGAAATCGGAATGATGAGTGAGGTGATTAAATTTGCAGATGACACTAAACTGTTCAAAGTTGTTAAAATGCATGCGGATTGTGAAAAATTGCAGGCAGACCTTAGGAAATTGGAAGACTGGGCATCCAAGTGGCAGATTAAATTTAATGTGGACAAACACAAAGTGATGCACATTGGGAAGAATGACCCAAAACAAATCAGTTACCGGATGCTAGGGTCCACCTTGGGAGTTAACGCCCAAGAAAAGGATCTGGGTGTCATTGTAGACAATACGATGAAACCTTCCACCCAATGTTCAGTGGTGGCCAAGAAAGCAAACTGTATGCAAAGAATTATTTAAAAAGGAATGGTTAACATTGTTATTAAAATCATTCAAACACAGTAACAGCTAATGGCTAAAAATATTAGCACACTTGGTTTCATTTTATTCTTCCAAAAACAATGGAATGTTTGATAACACTCCATTTGAAACTGCTTCTCTCCTGTTAGAGGGAAAGCTTTGGAGCGTAGTGAAGTTAGCCATGCTCCAAAGCTGTACCCATCAATATGTGAGTCTCTGACGCTTGTGGTGTCTGAGCATATCGAGTTTTTTGAGGCATGGTTCTATGATGGTGCAGTGAATATTGCTCGTGCCCAACTGTAGATGTAGCTTTTATTTCATAGGTAACAGAATGAGATGGGATGGATTATTGCCCTACCAGTATTTTTCAGTATAGCATTGGCAATAAAGCTTGGAGGCCAAGGCTAGAGAGGTTGAATGGGCCAAACCAACCAAAAATCAATATTATGCTGCAACTGGTTTTTGGTTCCTTTTGTTAATAAAACTGCATTGTGTAGCCACCGAGGTTCCAAGGAACAGGTCAACAGCACCCCTGGTGGCCACAGCAAAAACTGACCTAGGCACACTTCCCAGTAAAGAGATAGCTCTACAGGGTTTAAGGAAAAATAAAAGACAAAACCCAGCAAAATGTTCACTTCCAGCAATTTGCCAATTTTAATATTCAAAATGTGCCAGAGCACCTTCATGCACTCCAGTGCCGCAAAACAAACATCAGGCAAAATCCTGGGTAGCTTTCAGGATTTCCCCAGCAGACAGAAAACCTGTGCTTTTTTTTAACAAACAGGTTTTTTTTTTTTCAAAGTTCTTTCCACCCAGCCTTCCTAATGCAGAGTCCAGGTAAGTCTTTATACGTTTTAGTAGTACAAGTACCCAACATCAACTTAAACACAGAAGCCTCCAGCTAAAGAAAAAAATCAGTGCTGGGGCCGGAAGAATTGCATTAGGTTTGCTTTACCATGTAGTTCAATAAACAGCTCCAAAATGTCTACCCAGATAGTGGCAAACCTCTCTCATTAAGGCAAGACTCAGCTTCTTAACCAATCCTTACTGCAAGGTAAAACAGCAATCCTTGCAACCAGCAAACAGCAGTGCACAAATCATAAGGAAAAACCCCACACAATCCTTTTCTTCAGGACACAGATTGGTGCCCCACCCCATACAAAGTCCCAAAAAATTGGGGTTTTGAAACAGGGAACTGGATTCTGTCCTCACCAAACTCCAGCACAGTGAGAAAAGAAAAATGTCCCCAAAAGAAAAACAAGTTCAGCAAAAACACAATTACTTTAACAAGTGTCCCAATATTCAGCATTGTCTAGTAATCACATTCATGTCCATACTTTCTGGCTCTTGGCACAGACTTGCAGAAATCAGTTCCTCCTCCACTTCCATTTGTTCCTCTGGGGAAGTTGCTGCCAAGTCCATAAAGGAGACAGTCTCATCTACCTCCATAGGGACTGCTTAGAGCTGGAAACCTCTTCGAGGAGAGAGGCTTGTTCCTCCTCCCTAACCTCTCTAAATGCCTAGAGGGATCTACAGGCTTTTCAGGGGGAGAGCCACACCCTAACCTGCTTGAGCTTGTTCTGGCTTATGGCACTCTTGGGCTCCCCTGGTGTACACCAGGAAAACTACCTGCCTTGCTCCAACCAGGATTAGATTTAAAACTGTTATTTCTAGCACTGCTATGAAAAGTGTAGTGATTAGATAGGTTTTCCCTGTCCTCCCATTCAGAGTCAGTAATTTCATCAAGCTAATCTATCTGATCTTGTGGTTTGGGGATTCTGTGAACCACCCTTCCTGCCAGATTTAACAGGGACCAGAGCAGACTCCAAGCCTGACTGGTCACAATGGGTAATACTACTACTATTACTACTGATTATTTCTGTAGGGCTACCAGATGTACGCAGCACTGTACAGAGTCCTGAAAAAGACAGTCCCTGCTTGAATGAGCTTACAATCTAAACATACAAGACATGCCATGGATACAGGGGAATGGTCAACTGCCATCTAGGTTGGTGGGTTGTTATTGAAACTGCATGGCTGTAGCGTAGGAGGGGCCTTAGGCACCTGAGCCAATCAGGACCATAGACCCCTCCCAGTGCATCACTGGCATGCACTGGAGGGGCCTAAGGCCCTGATTGGTTCAGACATATAAGGCCCTGTCCCAGGGGAGGAACCTAATAATAATAATAACAGTTTATATACCGCAGTACCGTGAAGTTCTATGCGGTTTACAGTGATTAGAAAGATGCTACAAATAGAGTAGAACTTACATAGTTGATGAATAGTGGCCAGCAGTTTAAGGGAACGGTTGTGATGGGGGGGACTGAGGTGGGAGATTGTGATGGGAGAGATTGTGCAGATTCACTACCTCCGTATTTCAAGAACAGATATGTCTTTAGGTGTTTCCTAAATTCGCCATAGTTATTTGTGTTTATAATTAGTTTTTCCAAGTCTTTGCCCCATAATGCCGCCTGGTAAGAGAGAAGATGTTGGTAGTGTCTTTTAAATTTACATCCTCTAACCGGTGGGGAGATGAACTTCGGGTGTGTACCTCTCTTGTGTCTATTAATTGAGAAGTGGAAGAGGTCAATTATATATTTAGGGGCTAAACCAGATAGCACCTTAAAGCAAAAGCATCCCAGCTTGAACTTCGCACGTGCCTCCATCGGCAGCCAGTGAAGGAGTCGGTAGGAAGGGGTTATGTAATCTGACTTCTTCAACCCAAGGATCAACCTGACCATTGCATTCTGCACCAGTTGCAGTCTCTGCATGTTCTTCTGGGAGATTGCCAGATGGGCGATGTTGCATTAATCAAGATGGCTTAGTTTTAAGAATCGGAGCATTAAGCCCCTCCCAGCGCATTGGGAGGGAAGGGCTGCCAGCTTCCTCCAGTTCACTGGGAGCGGGAAGGGCTGCCATTTTGAAGAGGTGGCTCTTCTGCCTGATTTCTGACAAAAGATATAGGGGGGCAGTGTGGGGGTGGAGGATCCTTGAGTTTGGGGCATCTGACCATCCTCTTCCAGCCCACTAGACCACCATTATTTTGTTTTGGAATGCTGGGAGAGCTCCAAGAGTTCTGGGGGGGGGGGGATGTTAGGAGGTCACAATTTTGCACACACCCCCCCCCCCTGCCAGCAGGACTACATTTTTTTTTAAAATGCTGTTATATCTGTGCTGTATGCACAATACTCACAACAGTTTCCGGCAGCTCCAGAGCTGCCAGTAATTAGCAACTGGAAACGAGGGGAGTTCCCTTTTTGTGCATTGCTAGGAGAGCTCAGTTAAATACTAATGAGCTCCTAGCAATGTATTTGCATAGGGTTCTCAGTGGTACACGGAGTTTGGGAAGGGGGGCACATGTGTTGGGGGGGGATGTGGGGAAGGGTGCCTATTACCCTCCCTGCACCACTGGATATACCTATACTTGATATAGATATTAACGTGTATCGCCCCCCCCCCCCCCCAAGTAGGCATTGACGATCATGTTCAGAGTAACTATTGAGGATACTGTTTTCAAAACATGAAATAGGTTATTTTTAGTAATGGCATATACCTAGAGGAAATTACCCGGAGATTTAGAATGGAAGGGGATATGAAAAAAGTAAAGACCTGTTTCTAAGGGGATAGGTGGGGAGAGCTGTTCAGAGTTAATGGGCAGACTGGTTAGATTGTTTCTAATAGCCATTTATTTGATCTATGTAGTATAACAAATTGTAGATGGCATTAAACATGTATTTTAGTACAAACTAGTGTGTTAGTTTAAACTCATGGTTTAGAGATGGCATGTGTATAAAACTTTACAACTTCTTTTTCAGATCACAGCTCTTAAAATTAAATTCAACCCATTTGCAAAGGCTTTCCTTGATGCAAAAGAAAGGTAAGATATGAAATGGATGTATCATTGAGTATGCTGAAAAGTATTCTCTAATCTGTGTGGGTTGGGTTTTTTTATATATATATATATATATATATATACCAGTGCTTTGTATATTAAACATTTTTCAGTCTTACTACAGTTTTGAGGACAAGCTGGATGTAAGCTCTTAGTTTGGGGAAATCTGGTGCCAGACAGAGGAAAATATCTTGGCTTATTTATTTATTTTTTTAATTTCTGTTCCACTTAAATCCTAAGCGGGTAACAAAGGATACATACATAAAAACAACACTCTACAAATTGATCAAAGATCAACAATAAGATCATGTCATAAAATCTTCTGATTTCTATATCTATAGGAATACTCCATCTATCAATTTAAAACCATCAAGAGAAGGCTTTCACAAACTTGGTACTTTTAGCTGTAACATACATGCATATCATTTCATCTATGTTTTGTTAGTCATTTCAGTTCATATTTTGTACAGAACCCATGTTTCCCTCTAATTATTACTCCAAGTATGTCTGTAGAAGTCACATATGGCTTACGTTGGTCTTTTTGCCCATTAAGCTCGATGTTTTCCCATGTCTATCGCCATCCCATGTACCTAGACGGTTCAGCAAAAACACATTTTGGTTTTCAAATTGGTAATTTTTTGCCTGTACCATGTTTATCAGCATCTGCCAAGAGAGACCAAGAGCTTTAAAAATGCCATAGCAATAGCCAGGGGAAAAAAGAAGAAATCTTGACTCAGGAAATGGAAGTTCAAATGAGATGCAAGTGAGATGTGTAAAACAAACCAACAGTTACATCTATTGAACTAACATATCAACCAAAAGTCATTGACAATATGTATCGGACTATATCAAAAATAGTCCACAGATCCTTGGACACATGTCCAAATGTGTCCAGAAAGGGTCCCAACTTGGATGTGAGTTTCCAAGGACTTGTGGACTATTTTTGATATAGTCCGATACATATTGTCAGTTGGCCCACCAAAGCATTCCACTTTTTAACACCAATAATAGATCATAAAGATCTATTAGGCTTATAGTGTGCCACAACTTGTCGAAAGTACCATGGTGCTTGATGGTAAATAGTCTGATAGACCACAGAAGCAACTTTATGTTGTAGCTGAAATACAACTGGTAACCAGTGTAATTGCTTCAGAATTGGGCGTAATATGTGCCATCCTCTCAACTCCCATTGTTAACCTAGCTGCAGTGTTTTGTACCACTTGTAATGCTCTTCCTCTTTATTTAGAAATTTCAAGATAGAGAGCATTACAGTAGTCTAATCTAGACAGAACCATCCCCTGCACAGCTGTCCAAAAATCAAAAGGCAAAAATGATTTCAAGTGCATATGAAGTTGGTTAAAATATGCCTTAATAGTCTTAACTATTTGCAGCTTCATGGTCAGGCCTGAATCCAGAACAACCCCCAAAACAGACATTTCTTTCCTCACAAGATTCATGTTTCAATTTATTTGATATATCACTAATAACACAAGGGAACAAAAACATTTTTTCCAGAATCATTTTAGTATATAGGGTTTTAAGAATTGCAGCATCAACTTAAAGAAATGTTGCAGTATCTTCGGTCCAAAGGTAAATAAGCACACAGCATAGCTTAGAGTATATCTTTTTGTAAGTTGTCTGGATTGTCACTGCACAACATCCAGTAGTAATTGGCCATCATACTCTCATTACAGAAACCTTGGTAGTGACACTCCATTAACTGAATGTCTTGGTGAAAACGTTCTCCTTGCTCGTAATTCACCATACCAAGATTTTCTGGAAAAAAGTCAAGATGTGAGTGCAAAAAGTGTATTTTTAATGACATGTGACAGCCAAGTTTCTGATATGAGTCAAGGAGATTCTGAACACCTTTCTTGTATAAAGGAGACTTATGGTTGCCCAGAATGTTTTCCACTAACCACTTGAATGCCTCCCATGCTTCAAACTCAGCTGCTGAGAGTGATTGCTTAAAATCTTCATCCTGCATAACGGACTTGATCTGTGGGCCTATAAATATCTCTTCCTTCAGTTTTGCAGTGCTGATTTTTGGAAATATCTTAAGATATTCAAAACCTGGTGAGTTTGCTTTACCCCAGGTTCTTCATCAACCCCAGCTTGTCCCCACACTGCTTGTCCCTGTGTAATAGGTATCCCTCAGCTACCAGACATGCTTGACATAATGTTCAGCTGTAGATCTGCTATCCCACAACCACGGGAACTAGCAGTATTTAGTGAATCCTCCTTGCATTCCCATTAGCATGCCAGTGACCTTCAGATCACCACAGATATTCCACTGGTGTGTTTTATAATTGATTGCTTCTAGTGGGCAATTGGTATACTTGGTTTGGAATTTCCATTGTGCAGTAACACTGCCTTCAAGCTTCTCTGTGAAGAATCAATGAAGAGCCACCATTCATCTGGACAATGCACTTGTGACAAACTGTTGAAGAGCCTGTTGATGTCATGACAAAAGCACAATGAGCCATTTACAGTGAAGAATATTTTTAAGTTATGATTCCTTTTTCTATAATTAGTTATATTGGCATCTTTTGCAAGCAAGTGCTTTTGCTTAAGCCTTGAAACAAGAAGTTCTGCTTTTTCTTTTGAAAGATTTATATCATGAATAAGATCATTGAGCTTAGCTTCTGTAAAGGTCTCTGGTTCTTAATCTTCATCATTCACATAACCAGGATCAGATAATTCTGGATTGTGACCAGCTGCTGCATCATCACATTCCTCATCATGTTCCATAGAAGCAAGTCCATCTTGTGGAGATATAGGGACAGGCAGTGAGTCATCCTGAGGAACAGGCCTAATGGCAGAACCCAGAATAGGATATATAATTTTGTGCTTAGTTTTAGCTGAGAATCCATTTGTGTTCACAATGCAAAAGTAGCAATCTTTAATATGGTCTCACGGTTCCCTCCATATCATTGGGATTGTAAATGACATTGCTACCTGTCGTCGATTGAGCCAGTTACGAAGTCCGTTGGAACAACTGGTACAGATGATATGTGGAGCCCAAGCCTTATCCTGGTCACCCAGTCGACAGCCAAAGTACAATTTGTATACTGTCTTCAGATCTTCGGTAATTGGGCGACATGCTTTCATCATGAATGAACCACAGACGTAACAGAAACTATCTGAATGATTAGTACAGTGTCTTGGCATGACAAAGACTGATATTAATCACCATCTGTAGCATAAAAAAAACTTACAAGTATTGTTAACCCTCCTTATATGTTTATCCTATAAGTGCATGATATATCGCCCAACTAACATTTATAATTAAATGTAATAAGCCTCATTACAAAAATGTGATGTGCTAATGAAAAAGTAAACACAGATTTGAAATCAGCATGAAAAATGCTACAAAACCCACCCAACATTAACTCCTGAAAATGATGTGTTGACCTGTGTAATAAAACCAAAGTTAATCTAAGCGGTTTACAATAAAAATGTAATTTAAACATGACATGAGGAAGGTAGCAAAAAACTCAAGCCATAAGACAAAAAAGAATGCATGAGGGAAGAGCAAGATTGGATAGCTTACAATAATAACAAATGGTAGGGAATGGAGAGGAATGAAACAATATATGGTAAGGGAAACAAATATAAATTTCAGCCCTAACTGATAAAGATAAATAAAGGATAGAGAGAAAAAAAGATGATTTACACTTGTGACTCAGGAAGTTAGGAGCAGAAAGCCAAAGAAAGTAGTATGATTTTAATTGTGCCTTGAATGTAACGAAAGATTTTTCAGAGCAGAGATAATAAGGTAAGGAATTCCAGAGGGTGGGAGCCATGACAGAAAAAGAGGAATTCCCGTGAAAATCATGAAAAATTGTCGAAATGAAGGGACAACTAATAGCTGTTGCTGAGATGAGCGTAAAGTTACTTGTAGTGAATATGGAACCAGGAAACTAAATAAAAAAGGTTAACAGTATATAATGGGTGAGAATATTGTATTTAAAAGGGATGTGATAAGACACTAGAAGTATACATTCTGATCTTAAGTGGCGTAATGTTGGTAAACTTAGAACAGTGGTGGAGTAATCTAACTGCTGTGTTCTGAACTAATTGAAACTGGTGTATTTTTATTTCGAAAGATTAAGAAGAATAGAATTACAGTAGGCAAGTTTAGACAAGACAAGCGAGTGTTATGAGGATACACTTTGAAGGGAGTACCTTAAGGACAGACTTCAGAAGGTCAGATAGGTGCTTCTTAGTAGAACATAGAAGTGAAGCAGTCTCTAAAACCTTAATAGCTTGCTGGATTAGCATATATCCTCAATGGATATACAGTTCTGGATGTTTTGAAAGCTTATTTGACTAAAAGTCAAACTTCTTCTTGGTCAAAACACTCCTTAATTCCTCCTGTAGATATTTGCAAGGCAGGTAGTTGGATATCCTAGCTCAAGATGATGCAGCCTTTGGAGCCAGGGTTTTGGCAAAAAACTTGTATTGTCCCACCTGCTTTGATATGTCCCAAGTGTCTAGACCTGGGGTGCCCACACTTTATGGGCTTGCGAGCTACTTTTATAATGACTAAGTCAAAATGATCTACCAACAATAAAATTTTTAAAAAACACAAAGCACAATGAAAGGCAGAGAAAATGTTAATTATTCATATTCCGGGTTTTTTCAAAGAGGTCACGGCAGATGACTCTATGCAATGTCACCTCGGTAACAAAATACAAAAATAGACAAATACACCCCCTCCCTTTTTACTAAACCACAATAGTAGGTTTTAGCACAGGGAGTTACGCTGAATGCCTCGCGCTGCTCTCAATGCTCATAGGCTCCCTGCGCTAAAAAACGATATTGCGGTTTAGTAAAAGGGAGCCATAGTGCAAAATATAGACAGCAGATATAAATTCTCAAAACAGACACATTTTGATCACTAAATTGAAAATTAAATCATTTTTCCTACCTTTGCTGTTTGGTGATTTCATGAGTCTCTGGTTGCACTTTCTTCTTCTGACTGTGCATCCAATCTTTCTTCTTTTCTTTCAGCCTCCTGTATGTTTCCTCTCCTCCAAACCTCATTCTCTCCCCCAACTTTTTCTTTCTGTCTCCCTGTTCCCCCTTCTTTTTGTCTCCCTGTCTGCCCCCTATCTTTCTTTCTCTGTGCCCTCCCCCAAGCCACTCGGTTTGCTGCCACCGCCATCGGGGAATAGCCCCCAAGCCACCGCCGTCCCAAGCTTTCCCTGCAGAAGCGTCGCGCTGACCAGCATTCCGCTCCCTGACGTCAATTCTGACATAGGAGAGGAAGTTCCGGGCCAACAAGGCATTTCTCCTCATTCCATCCAGCCTGAGCCCCATCTCTCCTTGATCCAGCATTTCCCTTCTGTGTTTGTCAGAATTACCATTCCACCTATTTTCCAGCATCACCCTTCTTTGTGTCCATCTCACCTATATCCCTATCTCACCACTTTTTCAGAATCTTCATTTGTCTCTGTCCTTACCCCATGTTCACCATTTGCCCTTTCAATGTCTATCTCCCCCCCTCACACTTTTTCAGCATTACTTCTATGTCTCTTTCACCTCCTCTTCATGTCTCCTCTGTATCTCTATCCTTATTCAGTAGGTCCTGCTTACCCTTTCTCTTCTTTGTGTCACTATCTCCATTTTCAGCTTTCCCCCCTTTTCCTTTGTTACTGCACCCGGTAGCCAGAATCTTTCCACCCTCCCTCCACTCCGGCCCAGCCCAGTATGAAATATTTCCTTTTGTTTCCCTCCCCTCTCTCTTTCTCTCTCTCTTCTCCTACCTCACCCACGAGTCCTGCATCTGGCCCTCTCCCTTCTACCTGCACCTGGCAACACCCCCCTGCTCCGCGGCTCTCTTCAGCAACTCGTCAGCAGCGGTGATCAAGACAAGCTGCCGACATCGAGGCCTTCCCTCTACGAGTCCCGCCTTTGTGGAAAAAGGAAGTTGAAGCAAGCGGGACTCGCAAAGGGTAGGCCCCGACATCAGAAGCTTGTGTCGATCGCTGCTGCTGAGTTGCCGAAGAGAGCCGCGGAGCAGGGGGTGTGGCCGGAAGCAGGTAGAAGGGAGAGGGAGATAGGAAGGCTGTAGAAGCTCCGGAGCATGACGCCGACCCCGGCCAGGGCGATTCCTTTTTCAGGCTGCTGCTGCTGCCGCTGCCACCCCCCTCCCGAAATGACAAAAACAGCCTAATGCCCGCTTCGGCATCTTTGACGTCGGGGAGAGGAAGGCTGATAGGCCCGGTAGATCGGGACGGCAACACGAGTCTATCACGGAGCCCGGGATGGGCTCTGCGATCGACTCACGTTGCCTTCCTGAGCTACCGGTCGATCGCGATCGACGTGTTGGGCACCCCTGGTCTAGACCAGCCAGGGAGAAGGGAGCAGGAATTAAATTTAGTTATCTGTTAATTCTTATTTCCTTCCAGTCTTCAAGATCCTTTTTGTTTCACGTTATTTTCTGACTTCAGAAGGATTCAGGTATTAAGATATGGTTGTCTTGTTTGATTGTACATACAAAGAAATTGTAAATACTGGTTAAGAACATAAGAATTGCTATCCTGAACAGACCAAAGGTCCATCAAGCCTAGTATCCTATTTCCAACAGTGGCCAACCCAGGTCCTAAGTACCTAGCTAAATCCCAAATAGTAAAACAGATTTTGTGCTGTTTATCCTAGGAATAAGCAGTGTATTTCCCCAAGCCATCTCATTAATGGCCTACGGACTTCTCTTTTAGGAAATTATCCAAATCTTTTTTTTAACCCTGCTAAGCTAACTGATTTCACCACATTCTCCAGCAATGAATTCCAGAGTTTAATTACATGTTGTGTGAATAAATATTTTCTCCAGTTTTTAAATTTTTGTTTTCTATCCTGCCCTTCCCAAAGAGCTCAGAACAGGTTACAGGTTAACATACATAATATACAATTAATATACAGTTAACAGGTTACAATTTGCCAGAGTTATACTACTTAGTAGCATCATCACATTTCCCCTAGTCCTAGTATTTTTGGAAATAATAAATAAGCGATTCACTCCACTCAGTATTTTATAGGCCTCTATCATATCACCCCTGAGTCATGTCTTCTGTTCAGGCTTCCCCTACCTGCTGGCTCTGTGCATGTGAGAGTCGCGCTCTCAGCGATCCATCAGATCAGAGAGTCAGGGATTACAGTAAACATCCGCGTGAATCTTTTGCATGCAAACTTTTTAGCGCAAATAAATAGCTTTCTGAAAAGGCCAAAAATCAGATCAGTTCAGACACACATCTTAGAGCATCCAGCCTTTATCCTCATTGATCCATTTATCTTATTTTCTTCTCTAACATTTACTTTCTTTTTAAACATTGATTAGTTTACTTATTGAAGCAATTTATCTTTAAAGCAGTGCTTCACCCCATCCTGACATGAATCCACGTTTCAATTCTCCTTCAGGGTCGAGGTGATTTTCTCTACAAACACAAAAGAAGCAAACATTCACTCTCCCATAATTAGCTTCATGCTGTGAATCACCCTGCACTTGCAGTGAGGAAACTCCAACACCTGATAAGGGCTAGATTCACCTACCTACCTCACCTCACCAATCCGTGGCAGGCCAACTGATCCACAACGTGTCCTCATGCAAATGGGGGTGATCGGAGGCATGCCGCACACCGACCACACGGATCACTGCAGAGCGATCCCGGCGCATGTGCAGACCATCTTCTTTGCCTGTAGCTGGTCTGAGCATGCGCTGGCCCTGAACAAGAACTGTAGTGTGAGCCTTCTAGTGTAAGCCCCAGCAGAGAGCAAAAGTGCGGCTGTGTTGAATTGGCACGAGCAGTTGCTGTATAGTGGCTGGAAACCGCTCTTATGTTAAATAATGCAGCGGGAGTTATAAGATCGGCACCAATGCTGGTTGCATAGGTCTTCTCTCTTTTTTTTTTTTTTAATTCACATCTGTTTTTGCAAGTAATTTTTTGGAGGCTTTACTTTTGACTTTTACTCACAAGCCTGTGGTTTTATCCTGTGGGTTTAAAGCGGGGCTGCACTGCAGCGGGTTAAAACCATGAGCTCGCGAGTAAGATGGCTACATACATCATGAGAGCAGAGAGGCAGGGCAGCAGAGAGTAGGAGAGGACGTGAGAGACTGGTCCCCAGCAGTTGCTTCTTTTTTGATCAGCCAGCCCAGTCGGTGTTCCTGATTTTGTTTAGTGAATCTCTGCCTTCCTACTTTGCATGCTGTTCCCCCCTCATTTGCATGTGCGGATCAGATCGGAGGTTGATAAGCCACGAGGTTAGTGAATCGGGTCAGAGGAAAATCGGGTCAGTACATGATTGCAAACACGATCGGTGAGCTTAGTGAATCTAGCCCCAAAACTCCTTCTTACTAGAGATTCACTGTTCCCAGCATGAGACAGCCATTGTGGAAATGTATTGCAGCCATTTCTTCCATTTATTTTAAGCTTGCTCAGCTGTTTCCTGCTTCAATCCTCATCCAATCAGAATATGGCTTATTAGCCAATCAGTTCACACTGTCATCTGTTCAAGTTCTTCATTCAATCCCTCCGGGGTCAGCGTGTTTAAATCAAATATCCAATGTTATTCTTTTCTATTTAACCTTTGCTCTATATTTCCAGCCACCTACCCAGCTACAACTCTATCCATAATTCTCCATCTGATGTCTTATATAGAGTGTTTCATAAACTGCCAATGGTGCACCAATGGAGCTGTGTGTACTTGAGATTTATGTTCAGTTAATCTCATTTTAATCGGACATATTGTCCAACCAATATATAATTTATCACGAGGACATTGTATTAAATAAACCACATTCGGTGTGTTACAATCTGTTCTATGATTGAGTCATATATTTTACCAGTTTGCGTACCCAATTGTCTCCTCCCATTGTTAAGAGACACCATTGACAGTGACCGCAACTTGTATGATAACCAAATGTGCGGTCCCTTTGTACAAATGAAACACGTGTATTAATTATTGCTCTGATGTTCCTATATCTTTGATGGGAAAACACAGGTTTTTCAGGTCATCTATTACTGGATAATCTTGTCACATGCCAATATTTCATAAATTTATTAATTTGGGGTGAGTGGAGAATATCTCTGTATGAATGTTAATCCAGGATCGGTTTTTCTTGTTTCATGTTTCAGTAGTAATTTCCTTTGAGCGTATTTTGATCACAGGTATGCTGCTTGAACACTCCCTGTTTGATAACCAAGCTGAAGGAACTTATTTTTAATATCTTAGCTTGCTTTCTATATTCCTCTGTCGAAAAACAAATTTTTCTCAAGCATAAAAATTGGCTAGTGGTCAAACTCCATCTTGACACACCTAGTAAATGGGCAACTGCCACATGTCAGTCAAGGACAGGGGCTGCTTACAGAATTGTGGCTAGCAAGGACCCTAGGCATCAGAAATGTAGGCCAAGGTTTTACAGGCCTATGCTTCCGGTGCCTAGAGTCCTTGTAGAATTGTGGCCAATGCCTCCTAGTGACGCCAAAGTCTGGCGCCACCCCTAAACATACCCACTTCCAGGCTTCGACGTCTTTAGGCACCGCTAGCAAAATGGACCCAGCAGTAGGTTTGATCAATCTGTTTTGCAAGGTCTGTTTAGAATCCACTTAACATCTATCTTTGAACCCATTTTTGGTTCAACAATGTACCTTAAAGGAAAAATACAGATGAGTTGTTAATGTGTGTGTTCCCTTTATTAGGTTGTAGGTACTCCTTTATTGCTTAGGTAACATATAGCTAGAGATTCCTGTCTGAGAGTTGCATATCCTGCTTGTCCTTAAAGCAAAGTTGCTTACCTGTAACATGTGTTTGACTATATTATCTATCTTTACAAAACGAGGAGGGGTGATTTCCAAAATGATAGCTGCAAATTGAACTGAGGGAACTCTGCATGAACATGGTGCAGTATAGATCCTGCCTTTGCGTAGAACATGACTACTTCCATAGTACTCAAGTCGGTACCTGTTATAGTTAAAAGCTTTGTTCTGTAAAGATTTGACACCATTCACATACCGGGTTTTTATGGAATAAGCTATTTCTCACAAAGCAGCAGGAATCTACATAACTTGCTTTCTGCGCCTTGTGAAATTTCCAAAGGCTTTGATAGAATGCTGCTTGGTGGAAGTGTTTGCTATTTATAAACATGGTTTATTTTGGCAGAAGTGATCACAAAGATATGATGGATGAAGTAGATCAACAATCTGCTTATTCACAGCGTAAGTGTTTCCTATTCTATATTGGAGTTGACCATTTTTCTGAAGATAAAGGGGAGTTCATTATCGGGGCCATGTGAATGTACAGTGCAACAACTGACATCTGTTCCAGAGTTTTAAGGAGATAAAGGTCTTTACAATATATGTATATAAGGGCTTTGTGTTCATTTGTTAGAGATCTGATATTTGAACTTAATAACCATGCTTCTTTGTATTGCTTCATTTTTTGGCACTTTAATCCCCTAATACAAGGTTTGAGGACATGTCGAAGGTTTCCCCCCTCCCCCCCAAACTTCTGTAACTTGGAATTTTTTTGCTTTGTTAAATTCTCACCATGTCCGAAGCAGATCAATGACTTAAGTTCTGCCCCAAGTACAAACAAGAGATGCCCATCACTGACACTGCATGATTTGCCAAAGGCTAGCGTGCTTATGTAACATCTTTTCCCAGGCTCTTGTTGCACTTCCTTCTGACTGTGTTCTTAACTGTGTTTCTAGGGCCTTCCTAGTCATTGACTGATTTTCTCTCCTTCACTTTCTGCCCTGCATCCATCTTTGTCATTAACTTTTAACATTTAACTTTTTTTTCCATTTTTCTGCTTTTTTTTTCTCAAACTTTTCCATGTCTTCCCTTCCCTTCCCTTCCTATCTCCCATGGTCTAGCATTTCTCCTTTCTTCTTCTTTCCCTCCCTCCCAGTGGTTCAACATCTCTTTCCTTCCTTCCCGGTGGTCCATCTTTCTCCTTCCTCCCTTCCTTCCTTCCCTCCCGGTGGTCCGACATCTCTCTTCTTCCTTCCTTCCCTCCTGGTGCTCCAACACCTCGCCCCCTCCCTCCAACATACAGCACCTATCCCTCTCCCTTCCTCATATCCAGCAGTACCTCTCCTACTACTACTTATCACTTATAGAGTGCTGAAAGGCATACGCAACACTACATTTTAACATTTATAGACTGTCCCTGCTTGGAAGAGCTTATAATCTAACTTGGACAGACAAACATTATATATAGGGTTGGGGATGCAGAACCCAAGGTGAGAGTAGTTGAGTCAAAAACACACTCAAAGAGGTGGGCTTTTAACTGGGCCAAGAACACTGCCAGGGACTGCCCTTCCCCATATCCAGCAATACTTCTTCTCCTTTCCCTTTCCCATCTCCTCTGTCTAGCAATACTTCTCCCTCTCATTTCCCCATGTTTAGCAGTACCTCTCTTCCCCCTAGCAGCAATTCTCTGTGTGCTTTTAATTTCACACAGCTGCCACTAGCATTAGTTTAACTGGCGATTCCATCAGGTAACTTCAGGGCCTTTGGTAGGCCAGCCTGCCTCCAATGAAGCAACGTCCTCTTTCATCAGAGGTGGGTTGGCCTAACAAAGGCCCCAAGGTTGCATGATGGGATCGCGAGCTAAACTAACACTAGCAGCAGTTGTGTGAAGAAGTTAAAAGCACACAGTGGGCTGCTGCTGCTAGTTCATGGGAGGGGGCTGGAGAGAGAAGATAAGATATGTGATGGCAGAAGAAGGCATCATATAGCACTGGCGCCGTGTACCTCCTGACAATAGTTTGTGTACCCAGTACCGTGTTTTGAGAACATATGCTCTATGATATGTAGGAAGACAAATTATGAGATTCTGGAGTAGTTTTTGACAGCACCTCAGTAACTGGAATAATAGGACCATTGCAGGGCAGACTTGGATCAGAGCAAGTATCCTCTTGAGTGCAGGGCTTGCTTTTTTGGGGGGAGGGAGGGAAAAGAGGAGACATAACAAAAATTAGCAAGTAAAATGTTAATATACTGGATTGTTCAACATTGCCTTGATAATGTGACTGTTGGGAAGACTGAATTGACCACGTAGGTCTTTATCTCTGTGTAGAGCAGGGATCTCAAAGTCCCTCCTTGAGAGCCACAATCCAGTTGGGTTTTCAGGATTTCCCCAATGAATATGCATTGAAAGCAATGCATGCACATAGATCTCATGCATATTCATTGGGGAAATCCTGAAAACCCGACTGGATTACGGCCCTCAAGGAGGGCCTTTGAGACCCCTGGTGTAGAGAAAGGGATAGGAGGAGATGGGGAAGCAAATGTAGGGGCTAGAGACGGCTTGAAAAGGTTGAGAAACACTGGTCTAGGGCAGGGGTAGGCAATTCCGGTCCTCGAGAGCCAGAGTCAGGTCATGTTTTCAGGATATCCACAATAAATATGCATGAGATAGATTTGCATCTCAAGGAGGCAGTGCATGCAAATCCATCTCATATATATTCAATATGGATATCCTGAAAACTGATCTGTCTCCGGCTCTCGAGGACTGGAATTGCCTACCCCTAGTCTAGGGTGACAGCAAAGTACCCCCTAAGCCTAACAAATACCAACAGAGTATCCCCATCCAAACTCCGCCCCTGACTCCACCCCCATAATAATAATACTAATTTCTTCCATCCATTTTTCATATACACACAATATAATCTTATTGATACATAATGGTAACCACAAAATTTAAAAAACACAAAGCATACTATATGCAGAAAAAATGTTAATTATCATTTATATTTGGGGGTTTTCAAAGATGTCAAGGCAGATGACTTTAAAATATGCAATGTCAACTCAGTAACAACTATAGAAAAATAAACAAATATAATGCAAAATATAGACACAGATATAAAATCTCAAAACTGACACATTTTTATCACTAAATTGAAAATAAAATCATTTTTCCAGGTGATTTCATGAGTCTCTGGTTGCACTTCCTTCTGACTGTGCATCCAATCTTTCTCTTTCTGCCTCCTGCATGCTTCCTCTCCTCCAGACCTCATTCCATTCCCCAACCAACATCTCTCGGTCCCTCCTTGAGTCCAACTTTTCTTCCTCTCTCATCCTCCAGATCATTTTTCACCACGGCCCACCAGCCCCATGCCCCTTTCTCCTTCTATCACCCCTCTCCAACACCATGCCACATCTCTCCCTCTCATCCTTCTATTCCCATGCATCTCTACCTCACTCCTCTCTATGCCCAATTTCCCTCTTCCTTTTTCCCCATGTGCACCACCTTTCCCTCTCACTCACACACTCAGGCCCAATTGTCCCTTTCTATTCCTTACCTCCCTCCTTCCTATGTCCCGTGTTCGTGCCCCCTCTCCCCCACTGCCTTCCAGCCTTTGTCCTTCCTCCTTGCTGTGCTGAAGCCTGCCTATCTGCCGCTGATTCCTTCTCCCCTTCCCAGTCCACCGCTACCGCTCACCACAACTCCAGGAAGGGAAGGACAAGGCGCGTGCAGCGATTGCATGTTGCTGGCCCACAAGCCTTCTCCCGACGTCAATTCTGATGTTGGAGAGAAGGTCCGAGCTTGCCAAGCAGTTTTTGGCTGGCCCGGACCTTCTCTCCGACTTCAGAATTGCTATTGCAGGAAGGCTTGTGGGCTGGCAGTGTGCAATTGTTGCACGCCCCTGGCCCTTCCCTTCATGAAGTTGTGGCAGCAAGAGGCGGTGGTCAGCCCACGTATCCCCAACAGGCGGTCTGCGTACCCCAGGTTGAGAAACCCTGCCCTAGATGACCAGTGCCAGGTAGCATTAATGATATAGAAGGACCAAAGCTCATAGTAAGTTTTTAGGTGAGTCTTAAATTTTAAAAAGGATGACTGACCACATATAGGATGGCAGTGAGTTCCATAGGTTTGCAGCCAGAAAGAAAGCTGCTGAACTTCTTGTTGAATTTTAGCGGGGCCTTTGGGTATAGGCAATACTAAGTGATGGGAATCTAAGGAACGAAGAGAACTAGGGTACATGGTAGAACAACTGCTGAAAGATGAGGTAGTAAGACATACTAATTGTGTTAATAAGCTGTATGACATGTACAGCTAACTATTAAAGCTGTTAATGCAGTATTTTATTCCCAAAGTCTTGTCATTTGGAGTCCAAGGTTTATATTTAAAATAAGCAAAACCACTAGACATATCCTCAGGTTGAGGATGTTAATGGATTGCCCAATTTAGGGAGCCATAGGCCCATGATCTTTGATCTAAAACTCCACATCTTGAGAATCCTTCTCCAGAACCTCTTGCACATGCCCTCCATCCACTACCTACCCCTTCAATCGGTGTCCTCTCAATTGATGTTTCATTTGTACCTTAAAAGCTATTATCATTTCCAAATCATGTGGCCACTGTATGAAAAATTGCAGTGGTTCAACTGAATTGGTTTCTATGGCTAGTGGAGAGTGTGTGTCGCAGTGGTTAGAGCTACAGTCTCAGTACCCTGAGATTGTGGGTCCAAATCCCATGATGTTCCTTGTGACCCTAGTCAAGTCACTTAATCACCCAGGTACATTAGATAGTGTGAGCCCACTGGGACAGATAGGGGAAAATGCTTGAGTACCCAATTGTAAACCACTTATGCTATAAATGATATATAAATAAAACTAGTATTTTAGCCCGTTACATTAACGGGTGCTAGAATATTTGTCTGTCTTTATTTCTGTCTCTCTCTCTCTCTGTCCCGCTGTCTTTCTTTCTGTCTGTCTCTCTCCCTGGCCCCCTTTGTCTGTCTATCTTTCTGTGTCTCTCCCTGTCCCTTTCTTCTTTTCTTTTTGTCTCCCTTCCTCCCGCTGGTGGTAGAATATATGTCTGTCTTTCTTTCTGTTTCTCTCCCTACCCCTGTCTTTTTCTTTCTGTCTCTCTTCCTCTTTCTGTCTCTCTCCCTCCCTGGCCCCCTTTGTCTGTCTGCCTTTCTGTCTCTCTCCCTGCCCCTGTCCCTGTGTCTTTCTTCCTATCTCCTTCCCTACTTCCCTGTGCAGCAGCTGCAGCATTCCCTCTCCCTCCATTTACCGCGAGAGGAGTCTGAACGGACCCAACAGCCCGAGCCCGACCAGTGTAACTTTCCGGCGGCTCCTCTCACGATCGCCGCCTTCTCCGACGCAGGAGCGACTCGTGAGAGGAGCCATTGCAGCGTCTTTTAAGTTAAAACAGAAACTTCGGCCCGGCCTGTAGGTCAGGGGTTTCTCGGGCTGACCGCCACCCACTGCTGGTGGCTCCGTGCTCCGTGCTCACCCGCCGCGGCCTGCAGTCGCCGGCAGCCGACAGCCACCACGGCCGGCAGCCGCCGACTGCCACCACGGCCTACAGCTGCCGCAGCCTGCAGCCTCCGACAGCCGCCGCGGCCGACATCCGCCTCAGGGGAAGAGAGAAAGAGATAGAGATTTGCGCGCATGCGTATTCCTACCTGCAGTGCCCTACAGCGCACGGAAAACGGGAGCACGCAGGTGGGAATGCGCATGCGCGGCTTAGGGTTTTATTATATTAGATATATAGGCTATGATTTTTAAAATGGAATCAGTTTAGTTGAAGTTGGTACCCTTCACTTGATCACCATCTATAAGTCAATTTAAGAATGAAACTTGCCCTTTTTTTTTTTTTTTTTAAAGGAGTGGGGGTGAGGTAGAGGGGGCAGATGGTTTGGACTTTCGGTCCCAAGTGCTGGATATCTCTGCCTTTGCACTTGGTACATTTAGGGCTCCTTTTATCAAGGCACGCTATGGGGGTTAGCGCGTCGGACATTTCATCACACGCTAACCCCTCGGCAAGCCTAAAAAACTAACGCCTCGTCAATGGAGGCGTTAGCGACTAGCACGGCAGGCGGTTAACCGCCTACCGCACCTTGATAAAAGGAGCCCTTAGACCAGACGAGCACTTTTAGCTCATTTAGGTGTTGAGCTTAACTTTTATCCCTAATTCAGAAAATGTAAAATGGAAGTCAACTTATTTAGGTAGATTTTACTTGTTCGTTGTCATTGGTAATTTGATTCTAAGTGAAATGTGGAAAAATATTGAAGTATATGAAGGGCTGCTGAAAAGTTCTTAGCCCAACCAAGAAAATGTAAGTGTGGTCACCCCTAGACTAAGCCATTTTTGTATCCTGTCCGTTGATGTTGTATAATGAAAGGTTTCCCCTAAAGCTTAAGTATTGGAGACCACGTACAAAAGAAAAGGAGAAGATTGACCTAAACAGCAAACCTGTAAAAGATAACTGTTCAAATCAACCAACACTCCTGATGTTAATGTTTTTAATAAATAATATACTGATTATATCAGATAAGATTTAGAAAAATTAAAATTAATAGATAATTTGTTTTATTTAAAATGTTTTTTTATAGTTTAAAAGATTGGTTAAAATATGATTAAAATGTAATAAAAATTGTGAGCTCCTGATTGGTGAGGCCCGACTTTAGTACAGGAAGAGGCGGTCGGAGCATACTGAGAGTGATTTCCTTCCCTCGCCGGTGCTCCGGCTGCCCTCTCCTGCCTCCCCTTCGTGGTCGGAAAATACCGCGAATGACCGGGACTGTGAATTCGTGGGGGAGCACTGTAGTGAAATAAAATATACAAAGCACACTTGAACTAAATAAAATGAGTCACAATCCAGAACCCATTCCAGTTTATCCAATCCAGGTTTTCAAGAAAAATTAAAACAAAATTAAAGGACATAGCGTAACTTCTGTAAAAAATATTTAAAAAATTATTCAAAAACCCAAAACAGGCTTAAAGAACAAAATAAAATCCTCGCTAATCTAACGTTTACTAAAGTTCAGAAAAATAACCTGAAAGGTCTATTTTACCCCAAAACACAAAAAGACATATAACTCCTCAATTAAAACTTTTTATAGACCTAAACCACTTTAGTTCAGGTCCTAGGGATCCCCCCAAAGACCCTGACAATTGAATTAAAAATTTTAAAAACAGCCCACCGAGTTTGAGACAAAACAGTAATAAAACACCATTTAAAATAATAAAAACCCAGGCCCATAGATCTTCTTACCTAACCTCCCTACCTGGCCACTCACACCATTCTTCGTGGTCTCGGGGCAAAAATTAAAAATTGCTATCGCCATGGAAATCTAGCCCGGCAAGGCCAAAAATAGAGGCCCAGCATTCAATTTGGGCCTACCAGACTTCCAGGCGCGAACTGAGCATGTGGCCAAACCACATCCCCAGCCTTTCCTACCTATTCCAGAGCCGGCCAGCCTTCATTTCACGACCTGACACTGATGCAGCAGGTTGCACCTAATGTGACTGCCCCCCTAGACCCCAGAGCTAGGACAGACCTCAGGACAAGTTCCAACATATTCTGGACACCAGGGCCACATGGAAAAAAACATTGGGGCTGCTCTAAAAATACCGGAGCAGGCCTGGGAAGTAAAACTTAATTTCTCTTTTTTTCACCCCATTTGCAAAAAGAATGATGTGGAGCCATGAATCATACAAGTTATTCCACACTTTTCTTGACGCTTTTATCATTAAAATGAAATGAAATGGAAAGTGTCAAGAAAAGTGTGGAATAACTTGTAAGATTCATGGCTTTATGGATTGGCTGAGAACTTTCTTAATGGCCCCTTGTAAGTATTAATTTAATGAAGTCTTTACATTAGCCTATTCAGCTATTAGGTGTTGACAGCAGTTCAATTCTCCCTTTAGGAGTTCTTACCTAGTTAAAGCTGTATTAGAACTGAAAAATAGTGGTCATGGCAATGGTGAAACTTCTTTGCATGCACAGTAAAGGCCTTTTAGATCTTCTCAGAGCTCTAGAACAAATGTCAAGTCTCCAGAGAATACCTGTTGGGAGTTCACTTTATTGTACAAACAGTCCAAAGATGGTATGAACTTTAGTCTACAAGATCCTTTAAGTTAAAGTATTTATTCTATAAAACATGCATAATGCCTCTTTGGTGTTTTATTCTTATTATGGAGCTTGATTATAGGACCTTAATATCTCAAGTTTTCACTGTAGCTGAAATGTAAAATAGGGCATGCTAGCTCCTAGGCAAGGTTCATAAATCCACTGGAAATCAGAGGAAGTCAGTTTTGATAATTTGTCATTACTGGTTTGACATTTTAGATTAAAAGGTAGGAGTGCTATACAGAATGGACTTTCAGATACCAGAAAAACTCAATAGCTTTGTATATCTCTGAGAATACAGGTCCTCCGCTATCTCTTTTATTAGAGTAACACTGTGGAATAAGTTGAGTGGACCACTAAGAGCTCCTGTAGATTTTCAGAAGTTTAAGAAACTTCTGAAAACTACATTATTTGTAGAAGCATTTCAATAAATGCTTTTTCCAGGATTATGAATGTTTCTATATTGATGTGCTGTAAAATGTGGCTGATATGAAGGACCTGTTATTTGTATAATATGTGTTCAATGTTTTTTATTTGATATGATTGTCTTTTGTAAAACTGCCTAGTTATAGGCGGTTAAGAAATCTTTTAAATAAATAAATATCCTTATTAAACTTTGTTCTCTCAGTAGGTAGCTGGCTTATTCCTGGAACTGGATCGCTCTGCCCTCCTGCCACTTCCCACTCTCAGTTTGGAGGCAGCCTTTCACTTTCTTCTCCCCACAACTATGACCGATATTCATCACTGAGAAACCACCGCTCTGCCCCTTACCCTAACCCATATTCTAACAGACATTCTCCTAGTAAGTATTCATAAATGATTTCTGCTGTTATCTTTGGGTTTTAGATTTAGTCCACAAATTTTTTTTCAGTGATAAAGAAAAAAATGCAATTTGCCTTGAGCAGTAGTAAGCGTTTACCATTATTAAAAAGATTCACAAATAAAGCTGTACCTGAGACAATGGAAGGTGAATTGTCAAGGTGTCAGATTGAACCATAGCTTCCCCATTTTTCAGCCTGCTGTTCTAATTATTAGAATATCCTTTGCTCCAACAAAATGTAATGGTCTGTGTGCCTGTATAAAGACTATAGGGAATGGGGACTATAGTTTACTATATTTATGTAGTAGTGTTGAAAGTACACTTGACACTATAAAAAATGCATTAATCCTTAGACTTAATAATGTAGTATATGCTGCTCCACAAATTTAGGCATTATTATTTGAATACTTCTATGAAAGTTGTGATGGAGGTACATGGGGGGGGTTAATCTTCTGTCTTTCTTTGACATTAGAGACCCAGATGGTATAGCAAGTAGGGCATGGGTTAAGATGATGGTCTTTTTCTCATCCAAGATGTTTGATTTGCAACCTCTAAGGAGACTAAGCAAAGTCCAACCTGATTTTATTGATACAGAAGGACTACACAACATGAAACGTATTTCAGCTGTGGGGCCTGCCTTAGGAGTCTGGAACCATTTGTATAGAATTATAAATGAACTCTGTACCGGCCCCCCCCCCCTCCAGAAATTAGTGAACCTGTATCTCTTATTGACAAGCTGCAAATTTGTGCCATCAGACTGGTATACAAATTTCAGTTTTTTTCCTTATAGTTTATTTACAATCCTATGTAAACAGTTCAATTTGATACACTTAGACTCCTGAAGGAGGCCTCACGTCCGAAACATGTTTCATGTTGAGTCTTGTATCAATAAAATCACCTATTAGATCATCAAAGGTTGTACTTTGCTTCGTCTCCTCTGCTGTTTTTGCTTGCTGTTTGATTTGCGGTGGAATTTTTTTTTCTGTGCTTTTGCTGCATTGATTTGCAACCTCTGTTATCCAAGGCCTTTTGGTGGTCACATACTGTTTCAGATGCTATATATTAAGGAAATAAAGGAAAATTCCTATAAACTTCATATATAGTCTGTTTATGATTTTTCATAGACAATGAAAAACTTATTGTGGAATATTATGGGCTTCTTGGCTTTTTGATTGGGGTGGGTGATTTGTTTGTCATAATTTGGGCTGAAAGTGTGGGCTATAAAAATACTAAAATTATAGTGAGGGAGTATTTAATAGCCAAACTTCTGATTTACTGATCAGTGTGTTAAAAATTGGTCACACATTCAGTAAGCTCGGGGTACATTAATGCATAAGATACACTTTACCACCTATTTATACATTCTAAGTAAAGCTGAGCTGATTTGTATAGTTAAGTGTATTGGCACTAGAATTGTCAGTATATCCATGTTTGGAATGATTCCATGCTACTTTTGTTGGAATTAGTGGCAAGATTTCATATCACCACATTGTGATGATTACTTGTGATACTTCTGTCAATATAAAAATCAACCTTAATGGAACAAGATTAACTAGGAAATTGCTATAAAATTAATGGTGTTCCATAAGATTTTAAATCTCCAAGTATTCCCCGTGCTTCTTAAAAAGGCATTCTGTTAATGAAATAGTTTAGGAAATTTTGAAGTATATATAGATGGAAAATCTAGTTTCCCAGGCACAAGCAGAGATACCCATAACCAGTTTGTGCAATACATAGGACACTTTACAGCTGAACTGTAGACCCCTCCTCCAGAGAAGAGCTGTTGTAAGTCTTTCTCGGAGGACAAGCAGGATTTCTTTGTACAATCCCTCTCTATTTCTAGACTAGTGGGTTATTTTCCTATGGTCGCCAGACAGCTTGTAGGGAGCTCATTATACAGTTTTGAGCCCCTCCCCTCTTACCTTAGGACTGCCCTCTAGGAATCCAGTTTCTTCCTACAAGCCAGGAGGAGCTTGTCTTTTCTGCTCATGTTTATTTTTCTTTAACTTCAGTAGTTTTCTTTGCAAATTCCACCTTTGTGCTGAGAGGTTCTCTGTGGGGACAGCTTTGTCTGCTGGAGATTGCAGACCTAGCGTAAAGTTTGTTCCACGGTGTTGGCTGCCAGTCAGTGCACCCTCTGGACAGCCTGCCCGTCAGTTCTGGGCTCAGGGATCATTCCCTTGGGATCTGGCTCACCCCCAGGTTCATCCGCTAGTGCAGGGGTGTCCAATGTCGGTCCTCGAGGGCCGCAATCCAGTCAGGTTTTCAGGATTTCCCCAATGAATATGCATGAGATCTATTAGCATACAATGAAAGCAGTGCATGCAAATAGACCTCATGTATATTCATTGGGGAAATCCTGAAAATCCGACTGGACTGCGGCCCTCGAGGACTGACATTGGACACCCCTGCGCTAGTGGGTCTGAGTGTAGACTGTATGGTGTGCCCGGGATCAGAGCCAACTGCATCCCTCCGACAAGTTGCGTCCATGCAGGTGTTCAGTGATGGCAGAGGTCTCCTGCCATTGTTATCAGGCTTGTGTTCAGTCAGAAGACCAGAAGTCCAGTGTTCATGCTTGCAGAGGACCTCCCTGTTAGCTGTTTCAGCTTCCATTGCAGCAATACACAGCTGCACAGTGAGTACAGAGCTTCATGTGCAGTGGTTGGTAAGCCTCAGACCTAGGGAGAGGTGAAGCCCTTGACTGGACAGCTGATCCTGATGCTTCTTAACCCTCTACTTCAGTGTATCGCAAACTGTGTGCCGTGACTTACTAGTGTGCCACACGAGATTTCAGGTATGCCACCAGATGCCGGGGAGGAGAGGTGCCAGCGCTGGCTGACTGCCTACAGGACATGCCTTTCGCGGTGAGAGGCACATCCTGTAGGCAGTCAGCCACTGCCAGTGTCTCTCCTCTCTGCGCCTCCTCTTTTTCTGCACCCCCCACACTGGCAGCTCAGGGCCCATCTGGAGAGCCTCCATGCATGATGTCATTGCGGTGACATCTGTGCACTTCTGGGTGCCCTCGAGCTGCGGCTGCCAGTTTAGTGTGCTGTGGCTTGTAAAGTTTGTGAGACACTGCTCTACTTTCTCATGTTAGAACTTCCTCTTCCGGGGTCTGTGTTTGCTGGGGGAAGGCTAGTCTTGAGGGTACTGATAGCTTTCTGGGGGAAGGCAGGATCTTGTTACTAAGATTAACAGTCCCAATTCATGTGCTCTCTGTTGGATCAGCTCCCAGATGGCCATCTGGAACACAACATTCCTTGCTTTTCCTCTAGATTCAAGGGACTGGTCTGGGTGATCAGAGAACTGGATTGAGGACACTCACTAGATTAGTCTATTGGATTTCAACAAAGCTCCTTGTAAGATGCTCATGAATAAACTCAGCAGACTGGAGTCAAGAGCCAAAGTGGTGAAGTGGATTAGACACTAGTTGACAGATGGCAGAGAGTGGTAGTAAATGGAATTTACTAGGAAGAAAGTTAAGTAGTGGAATGCCTCTGGGAATTGGTATTAGGGCCATTTCTTTTCAATATATTTGAATGACATTGCTCAAGGATTAGAAGGAAAAGTTTGACCTTTTGTGGATGACGAGATCCGGAACAATCTATACATCCTGGAAGGAGTAGACAAGTGACCTACAAAAAACTTGAATGGTCTAATATTTGGCAGTTTAATTTGATGCATATATATATATGTACTTGGTGTGTAGAAATCTAATCCCTGCATGTGAATAGGAGGGGGGAGGGGGGAAGGTTGCTATGTATGGACCAAGAGAAGGGCCTTTGGTGACAGTGTCTGAGAATCTCAGTGGCCAAAGCCAGAATGATATTAGCTTGTATAGAAAGGCATAACCAGCAGAAAAAGATGTATTGCCCTTGTAAAGGTTATTAGCAGAGCCAATTTGGAGTATTTTTCAATTTTAGGCTGTATCTCAGACTTGAAGTGGTTCAGAGGAAGATGGCAAAATGGCATTCGGTTTGCATCAAAAGATCTGCGAGAACAGACTTGAAGACCTGAATATATATACTCTAGAGCAGTAGTCAAACCTGTCTTGGTGTACAACCATCCAGTCAGGTTTTCAGGATATCCCTAAATATGATTTGCATGCCTGTCAACTCCATTATATACAAATCTCTCGTACATATTAGGGATAAACTGAAAATTTGACTAGCTGGTGGCTGCAGTGTTTCTCAACTCGGTCCTGGAGTACCTTCCTTGCTGGTCAGGTTTTCAAGATATCCACAATGAATATGCATGAAAGACATTTGCATATAACGGAGGCAGTGTATGCAAATCAAGTTTATGCAAATTCAATGTGGATATCCTGAAAACCTAACCGGCTAGGGGGTACTGCAGGATCGAGTTCAGAAACACTGCCCTAGAAGAAACAAGGGAAGGGGGAAATGATACATTTTAAATATGTGAATGGTATTAATAAAGCTTTTCAAAGATGCAGTAGAACCAAAGGACATGAAAACAAGGTTGCAGGATGATACTTAGGAGTAACATCAGGAAATTCTTTTTCATGAAGAGGGGGTGGTTAGAGATCAACACAGTAACTGAACACCACAGTGGATCATGGTTTAACCGCGGGGATGGAAAAAAAATTGGGCAGTCTGCTGCCGGAATGGGAATAAGGCCTTTTACTGCCCTGTGAGAGCGGTAAAAGGTCTTGCTCCACTGGGTAAAAAAAAAAAAAATTGCATCTAGGTCGGCATCTCCGTAAGTCCAGCAGCCCCCCATCCCCCCCAATATGAGCTGGCATACCTAAATGAACCTCGTGGTCCACGCCTGTTTTACCATTAGCCTCAGCTACCATGGAGAACAATCTCAAAGGCCGGCACCAAGGCCTTCCCTCTGCCGAGTCTCTCGCTGATGTAATTTTGTTTTGCAAAACCAGAAGTTATATCAGTTAGGGACTCGGTAAGGGGAAGACTTTGGTGCAGGCCTTTGAGATTGTTCTTCACGGTAGCTGAGACTAATGGTAAAATAGGCACGGGCCGAGAGGGGATTTGAGGAGGAACATTTAGATGCCGACTTGTATGGAGGGGGCTAAGTGGAAGGGGGGATGGGAAATGTAGCGGAACCTGGTCTAGGAGCTTGAGTGGAAGGGTAATGAGGGGGCTGTAGCTGGACCTGGTTTGGGGGGGCTGAGTGGAAGTGAGATGGGGGCTGGAGCTAAAAGGAATGGAAAGAGGTACTGGACCCATGTGGGTGGGGCTGGAAAGAACAGAAGGACTGAGTATTTGACCCATATTGGGGGGGAGCTGGAGGGATGGGAGAGAGGTGCTGGACCCATGTTAAGGGGGGGGGTGACTCCAGCTGGAGGAAAAGGAGAGAGATATTGGGCCTGCAGGGAGGAGGAGAGAGAAGGGAAAGATGCCAAACCAAGGGAATGAAGGAAGTGAAATACTGAACACTGGAAAGGGAGGGAGGAAAGAAAGAAAACGAAAGACATATTGGTATAAGGGAGCAAGAGAGGGGAGAAGCTGGACACAGGGAAATACAGTGGAACCTTGGTTTACGAGCATAATTCATTCTAGAAGCATGCTCGTAAACCAAATTACTCATATCAAAGCGAGTTTCCCCATAGGAAGTAAGGGAAACTTGCTTAATTGGTTCTACCTTCCCTACCCCCCCAGCCACCGGCGCTGCTCCAACCCACCACATCCCCAAAAGACCCCCCCCCCCCACCCCCAAGGCCACTGGTGCGCTTCCACATTCCCCCTGTGAACCGGCATTGCCCCCTCTCCCCCCCCCCCGCCCTCCCAAACTGAAGGCTTTACCCCCAATCTGGCACCGGCACACAGCACCAACCCGCTGGAGGTGCCAGTGCCCGAAGATCCTGCCACTTCCTGGACTGGGCCTTGAGCATCTGCGCATGCTCAAGGCCTTCTGGCTCTCGTTCTCTCCGAGAATCTCGGAGAGAGGCGGGAGCTAGAAGGTTGGTGCTGCATGCCAGTGCCAGATTGGGGGTAAGCCTTCAGTTTGGGTGGGCAGAGGATGCTGGTTTGCATGGGGGTGTGGGGGCAGGCATTTTCAAAGGGGGGCGATGCCGGTTCGCCAGCAGGGGGATTTACAAATCGAGTCAATGCTCGGTTTGCGAGTCACGATGTGCAAAAATGTTTTGCTCGTCTTGCAAAACACTTGTAAACCGCGTTACTCGCAAACCGAGGTTTGACTGTATATGAAAAAAGGGAGACCCTGGCGAGTGTGTTAAGAAAAGACAGGAGACAGAAACCAGAACCTGAGATCAACATGATTTGAAAAATAAAGTGGCAATATGACAAAAGGTAGAAATTTTTTTTAAAAAAAAATTTGTGAATAGAATATATATCAGAGCTGGTATTAGATATAGCTGGGGACCACAAAGCCCACTAATAGGCTGTGCCTTCAGCTTCCAGGGGCAGTTGCCCTAGTTCCATTACCCTAACACTATTCCTGCCATGTGTGACTGCGGTATTCTGTTAGCATGATTTTTCTATGTAACATTCTTTAGTAATTTGGCTTGCTCAGTTTCCTTGATATTGGGGGGAATATTTGTTAGAGGGAGGGGCGATGGGTTTTTGATCCTTGTTCTGTATTATATGTGACTTATAAAATGACAATTGTACAGAATGTTTTTAATGCTTTAATAAAATAAGTTCAATATAAAATAACTATTCGGGCCGAGGCTTATGCAGATGGGATCAGATGGTTTCAGGGGAATGGGCTGGGGCAGGGGATGGAGCTTCTGTGGATGGGGATTTCCCCGATTCATTCTCTAAGGGTGGTAGATACCTTTAGTTACTTTTTCCAGTGGAGGTGGTAGGGACAAAAATCAGCGATCAGAAAACATAGTTTAAATGGAGGATCTCTACAGGAAGATGGAATCAAAACCTAGACGTTCACGCTTTAAACAGAGTATAGAGAAGTGGCAGGTACAACTCTAGCCACCCGATTGGGCATATGTATCATAAGATATTTATCTGCTGTCATTTTATGTTACATACAGGTAGTTAGCGCAGTGGGTTAAGAACCTGGGGAATAGCAGCAGTCAGTACATAGTTCACTGTGTGGTCAGATATCATTACTAAACAGAAATCCCACACAGGAGAATGAAGAACCTATGAATGTTTCTTGATTCATAGGACTCATTCGAGGGCACAGATCACACAGTTGAGGGAAGGGGAGGAGCCTCTTCATGACCCCATTTGGAGTCTCAACACACTATTCGGGAACAATTGATTTTTAGAACAAGTTGTTTTTTTCTGTAACGAATAGATGTTTCAAAAACTGTTTCCATATTGAGTTTTTCCAGTCTTCTAGGTATTTTTTCCATAGGAGCCAACTTTTCAAAATTATTGGGGGTGCCCAGTATCCCTCTCCCCAGCCACCACCAAAACAGAAATACTTACATTTTGTTGAACCTCAACCAGCACAAAAATCCAGTGCATTGAGAAGCAGCAAACTCTTAATGCCAACAGCCACAGTACCTTACAAAAACACATGTAAAACCTACAGTATAAATCAAGCTTGCCATGCTATTACAGAACTGAAAGAGCTCAAACAGCAACCCTGTCTATGAATAGACAGAAGAACATAAGAATTGCCGCTGCTGGGTCAGACCAGTGGTCCATTGTGCCCTGCAGTCTGCTCACGCGGCGGCCCTTAGGTCAAAGGCAAGTGCCCTATTTGAATCTAGCCTTACCTGCGTACGTTGTGGTTCAGCAGGAATTTATCTAACATTTTCTTGAATCCCTGGAGGGTGCTTTCCCCTATAACAGCCTCTGGAAGAGCGTTCCAGATTTCTACCACTCTTGGTGAAGAACTTCCTTACGTTTGTACGGAATCTATCCCCTTTTAATTTTAGAATGCCCTCTTGTTCTCTCCACCTTGGAGAGGGTGAACAATCTCTCTTTCTCTACTAAGTCTATTCCCTTCAATATCTTGAATGTTTCGATCATGTCCCCTCTCAGTCTCCTCTTTTCAAGGGCGAAGAGGCCCAGTTTCTCTAGCCTCTCATTGTGTGGCAACTCCTCCAGTCCCTTAACCATTTTTGTCACTCTTTTCTGGACCCTTTTGAGTAGCACTTCAATAATTATCACACTGAGATTTAGAATACCAGTGACACCATCACCTATGGGTAAAACAGCATAAGCTTCACTGCTACCTAAACAGATTCTCAACAAATACAGAATACTATATGTAACTATCAACAAATTCAGAATATGTAACTAAAAATTAAAAATACAAATATGCAAACAAGACCTGAACCCCAGGATGACAAACTGTCTATGCAGCAGATCACTGGGAAAATAGTAAACAAAATGCATTTACTCTGTACTATGTAAAATATAAGAGAATTACAAATTCCAATTATACTCTAGAAATTTCAAAATAGAAAAGGCCCCTAGACTAGGTCCAGCTCCAGCCACCATCTCCCCCTTGCATCTCTGTCTCTTTCCTTCCATCTCTCTCCTCTTCTCTGCTTCCCTTCCCTCCCTTCCCCATGGTCTGGCATCTTTTTCCTCTCCCTTCCCTTAATGGTCTTTTCTTTCTTCCTTCCTTCCTTCCTTCCAATTTGGCAGCTTTCTCCTTTATCCCTCCCTTCCTTCCTTCCTTTCTCCAATCGGGTGGAACATTTCTTGTACCTTTCTCTGTCATTTGTAAGCATCAGGCCACCAGCAGCATTAATGAACTCAACACGCTACCTCTGGTGGGCCCAGAAACTTTCCCTCTGCTTCAGTTCCTGAGTAGATCTGGTAAAATAGATTGCAGTTAAAGCAATTATACTAAATTGAAATCTTTAAATTATTTTCAGGTTTGGTCTTCATTTCTTACAGTATGTCTTTTTTTTTTTAAGATTTTTGATAAGATGAATGCCTCCATATTTTGGCTTTTCTTCTGGAAAAAGTAACTGAAGCTACTATACCTTTTTAATATTTGTGGCTAAATGTGCTACCTCCTTGAAAATGTGGGCATTACTTTTTTTTTTCTTTTACAATAGTGTGGTATGTGCATGTGACTCTGTCTTCAAAAATTTAAATAATCCCTTAATTGAAGTTAAAGGAAAGATATTAATCTTTTTTTTTTTATTCTGACTAGATTATAAATTTGGTATGTTATGTTGCCATAATCTATAATCTAGTCAGAATAAAAAAAATATTATCTCTCCTTTAACTTCAGTTTTAAGGGATTATTTAAAATTTTGAACACTGAGCCACATACACTTAGCAATTTTAAACTTGATACATTTTAAAATGTACCTTAGATTGCTACAGTTACAGATTATAATTCTTTATCAGTGTTAACGTTTTCCCAGTTTACTGCTGAGTTGATTGTCTTTTTACTGCACTCCTCAATGTGCATATTTTACAGCAAGCTATGCAGATAATTCCTCTGCCTGCCTGTCCATGCTTCAGTCTCATGACAATTGGTCCGGTCTCCAGGTGCCCTCCCATAGTAGCATGCTACCCATGAGTCACAACTCTGGTACACCTGTCAACTCCAGGTATGTATTAGTATAAAGAACATACACGTTCCTAGAACAGTGGGTTTTGGGTTTGTTTGTTTTTAACAAATGGGGTAAAAGGCTTTTAAAATGTCTTATTTGACTATTGACTTTCTGATCAGCAGATGAGGACAAACATTAAGGTGGGTGACTGCACACAACAAAATGTTTGTTGTTGGTTTTTGTTGGGGTTTTTTTTTTTTTTTTTTTTAAATCCTGCATGATTTGACCTGATTCCTGACAGGTCCTTAACTTGACGCAGTGAATGGTTGGCACATATGCCCCTTTTTGTCTTTATTTTTCTGCTTCTTGTACAGATAACTTAATCTTTCAGCTGTTCAGAGTTAGGTTTAGGGGCTGGAGTCAGGGGACACTGATTTTTTTTTTTTTTTTCCTAGATGGTGCCATGACTTTCTGTGTGGCAGGCTGCGAGAAAGAGCAAAAGTACACCTACCTCTAGGGTAGGGTCACCTGCCATGACTGCTCTCTTGGATAGAGGCCATACAGTGAAATTTTCCACATAGCTTTTAAATTTTAGCCAGTTTCTGCAGGAAGATGGCAGCTAGTATTTCTGGCCAGCATCATGATATTTTTTGACTTACGGATAAGCACTTCAGGGCTAGGGCTAGAATTGGGAAACATTACAACCTAGTATTTAACTGTTATAAATTCCTGAACTTGATAGCAGTTTACAACAAGTGTCCTGGTTGAGGATATGCTTTGAGCCACAACATGTCCTGTAAATAAGCTTATATGACAAGTAGTGGAAGAAAGCAAATATGTGATTAAGCAACAGAAAAATCTAGGTGTTTCACATAATTAGTTCCCGAAGCATGCTTGTAATCCAAAGTACTGGTATATCAAAGCAACTTTTCCCATAGGCCATAATGGCAACGCTGACAATTAGTTCCAGAACCCAAAATTTGCCAAGGAAGTGGCAAGGGGTGGCCCAGGGGTGTCTACCTGTCAATTGCTGGGTGCTGCAGCGCCGTCTCATCCGTCTACCTCCTCCGTCTGCCAGCCGCTGGAGAACCCCGCAGTGCCGCTTCGGGGGGATTCCTCTGCCGTCTGCCGGCCAGCTTTCCATGCCGGGTGCCTTCCGCATGTTGGAGAGCCTCTATCTGAGCCTACGCAGCCGAGTGCCGACCCACCAGCATGTTGTGTATGATCATGCACAACATCGATGATTGACGTTGTGCGTGATCATACGTAAGGGTCAAGTGGGACGGCACTCAGCTGCGTAGGCTTAGATAGAGGCTCTCCAACATGCAGAAGGCACCTGGTGTGGAAGGCTGGCTGGCGGATGGAAAAGGAATCCCTCTGAAGCGGTGCTTCCTGCAGTGTAAGTGCTCTTTTATCAGGGCAGTGCTCAGTTTGCGAGACAAAAGTTTGCTGAGTGTTTTGCTCGTCTTGCAAAACACTTGCAATTGCGTTACTCGCAAACCGAGGTTCCACTGTATGTTTGAGAAGTTGACTTTCTAGGTTTCTAGCCATCCAACTATTGGCAAGTAAAATCTGAAAACAATGCACATTGTGGAGAAGTAGTACATAAGAACATAAGAAATGGCTTCGCCGGATCAGACTCTAGGTCCATCCAGTCCGGCGACCCGCACCCGCGGAGGCCAAGCCAGGTGTTCCTTGCTGAGAAACCTTGTTTACTCGTATCCCCCAATGTGATTTGCAAGAAGGTGTGCATCCAACTTGCCCTTGAATCCCAGAATGGTGGTTTCCGTCGCAACCTCCTCCGGGAGAGCATTCCAAGCGTCCACCACTCGTTGTGTGAAACAGAATTTCCTGATATTTGCCCTGGGCCTGTTGCCCCTCAGTTTCAGTCCATGACCTCTTATCCGAGTCACATTTGACAATGTGAATAACAATGTTTCTTGCTCTATTTTGTCAAATCCTTTTAGTATTTTAAAAGTCTCTATCATGTCTCCTCGCAGTCTTCTCTTCTCGAGGGTGAACAATCCCAGTTTTCCGAGGCATTCTTTGTAGCTCAAATTCTCGATACCTTTAACTAGCTTCGTGGCTCGCCTTTGCACCCTCTCCAGTAGGGTTATATCCTTCTTTAGGTAGGGAGACCAGTGTTGAACACAGTACTCCAAGTGTGGTCTGACCATTGCTCTGTAAAGCGGCATTATGATGTCCGCCGATCTACTTGTGATTCCCTTCTTTATCATGCCCAACATCCTATTTGCTTTCTTTGCTGCCGCTGCGCATTGAGCCGACGGCTTCAGGGTCCTGTCTATCAGTACCCCCAGGTCCCTTTCTTGTTCGGTCTTGCCCAGTGTCACACCTAACATTTTATATTCATGTTCCTTGTTTTTCTTACCCAGGTGCATCACTTTGCATTTTTCTATGTTAAACTTCATCTGCCACTTTTCTGCCCATCTGTTGCTAGTGAATTCAGCTTCTAGAAGTATAAGGGAATTATCTTGCTAGAACTTAAGCACCTGGGTGGTGGGAAGACTTAACTGATCATATCTTAACTAAACAAAATACATGGTTAGATTTATAGTAACTTCTGGTGTAACTTATTAAATTGAATGGAAATCTGAAACTTTAGGTCAGTTCCACAAAGCATTACAGGAAAGCAGAATTCTGGATGCATGGCACTAAAATGTAGAATCTTTATGGGTCACAAATATATTCAGTAGTAGCTGCCTAAAAGTTCTGCAGATATCTTTAATGTACCTGCTAAGGGTTCTAAACGCCATTTCCCGACCTACAAATGGGTTTGGTTTAAGGGTAGCTAAGTTGTATTGTTTAGAGGTGGTCACTATTGGTTATAAATCTTTCTGCAGATTTTAGTGTCGTTTCCAGTTTTCCGTGGATCTGAAATTTAGAGGGTGCTCAATCAGCATACAGCTCTTTTTTTTTTTTTTTTTTTTTTTTTTTTTTTTTAGTGATTTCTTACAAATCAAGAATTTTGGTGGAAATGTTATAAATACCTACCTATCAATTTAATAGAAATAGGAACTTCTTCCTTATTCCACTTAGCAATCTGATACTATGAGTTGTTATTAGGCCCTCAGCGTCACCACTCAGAACTCAAATATATCACCGTTCTGAGCTTTACGTGACCAATCCTCACTGGGTCTAAGTTTTACTTATTTCACGTTTTCAAGAGCTTTATATATTTAATTACTTATAAATTTTTTAAATTTTTACTTCATTTTACTTCGTTTTAATTAGCTTATTTTACTTAGCTTTAGTGTAGTTGTCTCTGGTAGAGATATTTTTAAATCAAGCAGGGTGCCATAGCCGACATGTTTCGCGGGAAACCGCTTTATCAAGGCTCCACCCCTTTAACACTATCGACTTCCTCAAATGCATTTGAGGAAGTCGATAGTGTTAAAGGGGTGGAGCCTTGATAAAGCGGTTTCCCGTGAAACATGTCGGCTATGGCACCCTGCTTGATTTAAAAATATCTCTACCAGAGACAACTACACTAAAGCTAAGTAAAATAAGCTAATTAAAACGAAGTAAAATGAAGTAAAAATTTAAAAAATTTATAAGTAATTAAATATATAAAGCTCTTGAAAACGTGAAATAAGTAAAACTTAGACCCAGTGAGGATTGGTCACGTAAAGCTCAGAACGGTGATATATTTGAGTTCTGAGTGGTGACGCTGAGGGCCTAATAACAACTCATAGTATCAGATTGCTAAGTGGAATAAGGAAGAAGTTCCTATTTCTATTAAATTGATATTTAAACAGCCATCTGAAAGTCTTATATGCTATTAAGTTGATAAATACCTACCTGGCACTTGTTTGCATTTATTAGGACATATTCACTGGGGGGGGGGTTGTTTTTTGTAAAAAAATTCAGCCAATGGAGAAAATATTCAAAAAACAATACGTAGCATGCTACTTGCAATGTTAACACAATACACAACCCTACACCTTCAAATAAACTGTACTAATTTAAATACTGAAATCTTATCATTCTTTTTATAGAGCTTCACAGACTCCGTTTAGTGTATAGTGGCTACATGTGTAAAAAATTGTTGAATGGACCTTCAGAGTGCAGCTGGGTGTTATGTGTGCAACTTTTTCCATAAAATTGAGTATACATTACATTACTTACATTACATTAGTGATTTCTATTCCGCCATTACCTTGTGGTTCAAGGTGGATTACATACGAATTGTCATAATACAGAATACATACCATGGATTACATATGAATTGTCATGATAATATAGATACATAAGGCGGATTATATGAGAATTGTCATGATATTTGGAGATAAACCACTTAGCTCAACAGTGGGTTCTCAAATTTCATCTATACCACCTCTCCCGCCATGTATATTTCAAAAGAAACTTTCTTCAGGGTCGAGGGGATCAATTGAGGGAGCTTGTATCCGGTGTCAAACAAACACAATACAGCAGGCATAGAATACTCCTCAATAAACTCCCCAATTGAATTCCTACAATTTACTTTACGGACCAAACCCAAATTAGATGCACTTCTTATTTACCTTCCACTACCTGTTAACTGTGCAAATCTCTTCCATCTGCAATCACTTCTTTATGATTTTGGATCCTCCTCCATTAATCTCCTGATCTTAGGAGTTTTTAATATTCATTTTGAAGATCTTAATAATCATTACACCAAAGATATTCTTTCCCAGTTTGATCACCTAGATTTGTGTCCACTTTTAACCGTTCCAGATCATCAAGCAGGCCATACAATTGATATGATCATAACTTCTCTTCTTACTGAGGTTAACTATCAATGAGACTCTTGCCTTCCAGTCCCTTGGTCAGATCATTTTTTGATATCAATAATTTATTCAGCTTCTTTTTCTAAAATAGCTGCAACTCACCAACAAAGTAAGTATAGAGACTTCAATAATTTATCATCAGATTCAATTGCAGCAAATTTCAATTTAAACTTTTTGGACTCAAAGATTCATTCTTTAGAAGATCTTCTATCTCAATGGAACGCCTCCACTAAGCGTCTATTAGACAAATTGGTTCCGATTCAAACCAAATTTATTTCGGCACAAAAGAGGTCCAATCCCTGGTTTACAGCAGAACTAAGTCTAATCAAAAAGCAACTTCGATCACTTGAACGAAGTTGGAGAAAAGATAAGAGCCAATCAAATCTTGATAAATTTAAAGATCACTCTAACATGTACAAAGGAAAAATAAACCAAGCAAAAATGAAATACTATTCAAATCAAATTCTTAAAGCCAAAAATGTTTCTACGCTTTATGCCATTCTAAAAGCGGTTACTCCCACATTTAAAAAACAAACTTACATTTCAAATTCCGTACTCACAGCGCAAGAACTTGCTACCTATTTTACAGAGAAGGTTAACAATATAAGGAAAAATTTAACAACGATTAAATATTCGATTTCTGCTCTGGATCAGGAGTCTGGACTATTTCTGTCTTCAAAATGTTCACACTTTAACCTTCCTAATCTTAGAGAGCTCGAATCTCTTATTAAAACTATCAACACCAAAGGAACGCAAGTTGAAGTAATTCCTCCCTTTATTCTTAAGAGATACTTTGCAATTTTTGGTCCCTTAATACTTACCTTAATTAAATAAAGTCTGCAGCAAAGCATTATGCCTTTAGCATGGAAAAAAAGCAATCATTCGTCCCATTATGAAAGATCCAAAAATTAGCTCTGAAGAAAAATCAAATTATAGGCCCATTGCAAACATCCCCTACTTGGCAAAGTTAACAGAAAAGATTGTATTTAATCAAATTTCAGAATATGTAGAAAAAACAAATGTCTTATACCCAAATCAATAGGGTTTTAGACAATATCATTCTCCGGAACATTCTCTAATAGGCATGACAACTTCCATACTTTATCACCTAGACCATCATACATCTGTTCTTTTGATTTCAATTGACCTTTCATCAGCTTTTGATACTATCGACCACATTCTTTTATTAGATAGACTTCAATCTATCGGTATTACAGATCAGGTTTTGCTTTGGTTTAAATCCTATTTTGATGATCGCTCTTCTACTGTTTTCTTTAATAATACAACTTCTGAAAGTTTCTCAGCACCTTATGGTATTCTGCAGGGATCGATTCTCTCTCCTCTTCTATTTAATATCTTCCTCGCACCTCTCATGACCCTGTGGCAGTCTATTGGTTTTTCCGTATTTTTTATGCGGACGACATTCAGCTTTTACACCCTCTTGACCCCAATAGTTCCCTTGAAATATCAGCTATAAATGGAAAACTCGAACAGATTCACCAATGGCTCGATTCCAATAGATTGGCACTTAATATTAATAAAACAAATATCATGCTTTTTTCTTGGAAAGACAGTCATACACTCTCCTCTCCAATCACTACTAAAGGCATTTCTTTGAAGTTGATTCACAAGATTAGGATTCTCGGGATTATCTTTGATGATAAATTAACCTATCACAATCATGTTAGTTATGTTGTTAAATCTACTTTTTATAGACTCCACCAAATTCGTTCAGTGTCTAAATTCTTATGTACAAAATCCTTGAATATACTGGTTCACTCTCTGGTTATTTCTAAAACCGACTATTGTAATGCCTTGTTTAAAGGACTAGCTCAAAAATAAATTAGACGCTTACAAATTATTCAGAAAGCTTCAATCAAACTTATTGAGAAAGCTAAAAAATTTGATCATGTGACCCCCTTACCTGAGAAGGCACACTGGCTTCCAGTTGCTCATCGTATAATGTGCAAATTATGCTTGCTCACTTTTAAGTCTTTGACATTTAAAACCCCAGCTTTTATTTATAAAGTTTTAATTCCTTATACTTCATCCAGATTACTAAGGTCAAATGACCAACATTTATTGGTCATTCCCTCTTTAAAATTTATTAACACACGACGGGAATCTATCTTTTCAGTTAAGGCTCCTCAAGCTTGGAATGCCCTTCCAATTTAAGAGAAGAAAGGAATTTGGAAAAATTTAAGAGCAAACTCAAGGGTTTTCTTTTTAAAGATGCATTCAAGGATTAAATGAATTGCTTATGACTTTTAATTTATCCATAATTTTCTGATTATTTGTCTCTTCCCTTCCCCAATGATTTTTTTTTACCTTAACTGTTTCTTTTACAACCAAATTGTATTTCTTCCCTAACTCTCCTTATGTTTGACTTTGTATGCATATGCTGAATTTTAATATGTTTAGTAGAATTAGCTTTTGTTAGTTATGTCTGTTTCCCCCAACTCTGTAATCTTTTATTAATTGTACATCGCTTAGAATTTGGAATAGGCGATAAATCAAATTTCATAATAAACTTGGATAAACTTGGATAAACAAGACATCCAGCATAGGGTATAAACAAAATTGGAACATATGGAGAGATACATAACAGTAACAGGAGTTGGAGGATAAGGCATTCACTTGGAGAACTGCCAGTCTTTTTTTTAATTTAAAAAAAATCCACAATGGTATGGCCTACAAAATCTGCCTCATCTTCCATCACATAAAAGCACTATGGAGTTTTTGAAGAGCTATAGCAGAAATATAATTGCATTTAAAACTATTTTGTCAAATGGTTTGAGGTCTCCTTCTATTCATAAGATGTTAATATTTTCATTCACCTGTTTTCAATCTAGCCCTTTCTGGATTTATTTATTTATTTATTTATTTAATTGATTATATTCCGCACATCCTATAATTCTATGTGGATTATAAATTATTCAGGTACGCAAGCATTTTTCCTTTTCTGTCCCGGCAGGCTCACACTCTGTCTAATGTACCTGGGGCACTGGGGGATTAAGTGACTTCCCAGGGTCACAAGGAGCAGTGTGGGATTTGGGTAGTTCTAACCACTGCACCACACACTCCTGTTATAGTCTTGTAAGTGTGGGACTGACTTTCTGTATGTTCTTCCACAGCTGTTCTGCTCTTAACTCCTTACAGATTTTAAATGCAAGCCAATGCAACCTCTGTTCTCTTTACAAATCTGGGTGGTCAAGGAACTATAGGAGGGAGGAATAGTGTTACCATTGCTGTTGGGGCAGGTAGGAACTGGAGTTAATGCTAGAGGAAACTGGAGGCTTGAGACTGCTGGGGGGGGGGAGGGGGTAAGGATCAGAGATTAAAATTTTTTTTAAAAAAGCTATCAAAAGCCCAGGAGGCTGCTTCTCCTGTCACTATCGGGGCTCTCTCCGACTCAATCAATGATCTACACAGTTGGTTGGGGGCGTGCCTCCGATCACCCCCATTTGAATGAACATGGTTGGCGAATCGGTTGGCTTGCCTCCAATCGCACAAGGATTGGAAGGTTAGTGAATCTAGGCCAATAAGACAAGGTGGTGGCCATAGCTAGAAGGATCCTAAGCTGCATAGAGGCTAATTCTAGGCTGTGTAGAAGAAAGGAGGTGCAAGTCTGTGGTGAGTACCGTGTTAATTTTGGAGGCTGTATATCACTAAGGATATTGAGGTGGTTCATAGGAAAGTGATATGGGGATAGTGTCAAAAGATGTATGAGAAGAGACTTGAAGACTTCAATATTTATATCCTAAAGCACATAAGGGGCTGTTATCTAAAACATAGGCTAAGTTGCAGACAGAATTTTTTATTAAGATACTTAGGGGTCCTTTTATTAAGGTACGCTAACTGATTTAGCACTCGCTAAAATGCGCACTTTAATAAAAGACATTTCCTCTCTTTTAGTTCACGCTTGCTGTCTAACACCAGCTCTGGCAGGATACAGATTTCAAATCTGACATATTGTAATCACAAAACAGAAAATAAAATTTTTTTCTACCTTTTATTGTCTGGTCATTATTCAAATCAGACTCTGGTTGTCTTCTGATAACTCGCTTGCCAGGGTCTCCTGCCCTTTTATTGTTTTCTTCTTTCTCCGTGCTAACCATCCATTTTCCATCTCAGTCCTCCCCTTCCATTTCCCTTCCCTCTCCCGGAGGTCTGGCATCTTTCCTTTCTTTGTCTCCATCCCCACAGCTGCAGCGATGGATCCCATCATCCCCAGATCCACCATCTCTACTTTCATCCAGCATCTGTCCCTCCTTCCCCACCACCCCAGGGTCCACCATCTCTCCCTTTCTCTTCCCAACTACCCTCCTATCCAGTATCTATTTCCCCTCCTCCACACCATCCCTTGTGTCCAACTTCTCTCCCTTTCTGTTCCTTCCCTCCCTCCATCCCATTGTCCACCATCTCTATCACCCCCCCCCCATCAGTCCAGCATATGCACATCTGTTTGGACCCCTTCTTCCCTCCCTCCATGTACTTCTACACCAGGGCCCGGCCACCACCACCCTTCCCCCACCCCCCAAAGGCCTGCATGTTTTCCTCCTTCCATATACAGTGGAACCTTGGTTTATGAGCATAATTCATTCCAGAAGCATGCTCGTAAACCAATTTACTTGTATATCAAAGCGAGTTTCCCCATAGGAAGTAAGAGAAACTCGCTTGATTCGTTCCACCTCCACTCCCCCCTCCCGAGGCCACCGGCACTGCTCCACTTTACCCCCCATCCCCGAGGCCACCTGCGCTGCTCCATATCCCCCTCGATCCAGCATCCCCCACTCACCCACCCACCTACCCAAACACAATCGCTTACCCTGTTCTGACACCGGCACCAGCACCAATGCACAGGACATGCCGGTGGTGCCCGAAGATCAGGAACTATGTCAAAGGCTTTGCTGAAATCTAAGTAAATTACATCTACCATATATCCTTGATCCAATTCTCTGGTTGGCCAGTCAAAGAATTTAATCAGATGCATTTGGCATGATTTATCTTTTAGTAAAATCGTGTCTCTGATCTTGTAACTGACTAGATTCTCAAAAATTCACTATCCTTTCCTTCAGCAATGCTTTCCTTCAGCAATGCTTCCATTATTTTTCTGATAGGAGGGAAAGACCAAGTATCAGTTGTGGATGAAGGGGGAACACTGGGAGACTCAGCTGCCCTTATGTGCCAAAAAAAGGAGGTTGGGGTCCTAGAGATCAAATTTAGCTGATCTTTCAATTTGGAGATCTTTCATACTAATTATCTTCCATACAGTTGGTTGCATGAGATTGGAAAAGACCATTTTCTCTTACTAGCCGATAAATACTATGTAATAAGCAGGAGGACTTCAGTTATCAGCCAACAAGAATCTTAGATGTAGTGATAACTTAATGAATGAGGGCATGCTCACCACAGATGTATGGAGGAACTTCTTATTTGCAATCAAGGATCCAAAAAATCTCAAATCCCACCCAGAAAGGGAAAATGCACAGCATGATGGGAAAAACTCAACCTGTAGTCTGAATTAACATGAGAACCATTTATTGTAGCTTTATCAAATTATATCAAATGAAATTAATATCCCATTACAGTGGTGCCAATATAAATATGAGGAATTTGGGTTCCAAGAGCTAATTAACACAAGTCCTTAAAATCTTTGACTATTAACCAGGGCTAATGAAGTTGTTCATCTAAGGTATTTAGTCTGGGAAGTTGCCTGGTCTTGCAACCCCAAAATTGTCTCAGTTATTGACATAGGAAGAGAGTGTCTTGGAGTCTGACAATTACTCCTGTAAAATTACCATATCCAAAGAGTTTTGTCATATTCTGTAGAAAAATGCAATGTGTTGAATTCATCTCTTGGGGAACTGTCAGGTCCATTATTGCAAAATGTTTTGCATCTCCAAATGTAGTGTTGGGTTAAGGAAATGGCTGAGGAAGGTGATTGTTCAACAGTTTAAGAAAACTCCACAAACCTGGCTTAGGTGGGAGACTAGCAAAATTTAGAGAATGACACGGGGAAAAAATCTGTCCCCTTCACCGCCCCGTTGCCAAACCCGCCGTCCCCTTCACCGCTCCGTACCCGCAGCATCCACCCTTCCCTCTCGCCACCTCACCGCCCTTCAGCAGCTAAAGAATCTCCCTCCCTCCTCCTTACCTTCGCGATGTAAAGAAACTTAATGGAGGGAAGGCGCACGGTTACCGATCATGTACACGGCCCCTTCCCTCCCTCCCTACCTCTGGCCAAATATATCTCCCTCCCTCCCTCCCTCTTATCTTTGCGGTGCTTTAGAAAAGAAACTGATGCCAGCGAAACCTGCCTGTGCCGCCCTGCAGTCATGTGTGTGTGGGCGGAAGCTTCTCTGACAATTGTAATTTTATAAACACAAATAAAACAGAGCAAGGTTCAACAAAATCCATCTCCCCTCCCTTTCACAAATATCCCCTTCACTATTGTGAAAACTGAACAAACCAAATTACTACAGAATGCTACATAGAAAAATCAAGCTAACAGAATACTGTAGTCACACATGGCAAAAATAATGTTAGGGGAGTGCAACTAGGGCAACTGCCCCCTGGTCAGAGAGAGCGAGCCCTAATCCAGCTGGAAGCTAAAGAAGCACAGCCTGGACTTTGTGGTCCCCAGTTATGTCTAATATCAGCTCTAGAAGGATACATATTTAAATCTGAAATATTCTAATCACAAAATATAAAATAAATTTATTCTTCAAATCACATTGGTCTCAGGCTTTGGTTTTAGGTTCTTTCTGTCTTCATCATGGAATGGCTAACTCCTGAAGGTAAAATAGGCGCAAGAGGAACTGGGGAGAAGATGCTGAGTCTGACATGGGCGCAATTTTTTTTTTTACCACAGGAATAAGACTTTTCACCGCTCCCATGGGGCGGTAAAAGGTCTTGTCCCCATTCCTGCGCAGCGGTGAAAGGTCTTGTCCCCATTCCTGCGGTAAACCAGTTGCAAATGTCTCAATTACTGTGGATTTACTGAGGTGACCCGCGGTAAACGGTCCCCGTGCCATTCTCTAGCAAGATTGAAACCATCACTAGAGATAAGATGGGCTTATTTTCAAATGTTGTAGGGTGCATCTCATGCCACTACTTTTGGGAGGTTTTCTGGTCCAAGGCCGAAGTAGTTTGGTTTTGATTTAAGTACCAGGTTTGTACTACATAAATTCATGTGAAGTTTTAGTCTGATCCATGCACAGGATGTCTTCCCATAGCTGTTCTTTTCTAATGTTTGCATGGTTAAATACTATAATAAACTGATGGGTTTGCTAACAGTATTTCTTTTCCTTCTGTTGCAGCCAGTATCCCAGTTTATGGTCTGTAAGCAACAGCACGGTCACGCCTGTTTCTCAGGCAGGAGGGATGACAAATGGACTAGGCTCTCAATTCCTACGAGGATCTCCAGCACATTATCCATCTCTTCAACACTCTGTATCCACACCTTCCTCGGGATCTCCACTTTATGACAATGGAACACCTGATCTTTCAGACAGCCAATATGATGCCTCGATACATAACAAGCTGGTATCCGCGTGGACTCCAGTCACACCACCTTCCATGTGATCACTTTCCCCGGACTGGTGCACACCTAACTCTGTTGTCCCACTTTATACATCTGGAATACCCAGAAAAGGAACTATAATAGTTTAAGCGAGTAGATTTCTCAAGCAAAAATATTTAATGACTCTTAGACCTGTTTGCATAGTAGGGGGACTAACTCGGTTTATCCCCTCCTTCCTGCCACTAAGAATTCATTTATTTGAATTCTGAAACTGTTTGACTATTGCAGTGGCATACAGTAGTTTTGTGGAATAGTAACCTCCATAAGAAGTAGATCTTGCTATGAACTGAAGTATCAGATCATGTAGTGACCTTTCAAACTGATGGATAAAAGCTAAATTGTGATAAGAGCAAGCAACATTACTGGTGTCATTTTGATTTGCAAAAGTAAAGCAAGAACATTTGTAAAATGTTTACATTATCCAGGTCTTGCATTGCTTTCATACTAGACCTGCTTTGTCTTAATACAAGATGTATAAAATAGGAAATTGTGTGTTCCAATTGTGTCCTAAAATTGCAGCTTTCTTAAATATTAACAATTTTTATTCCCTTCAACTGAAGTCTAGCAACTCTACTGCCCATATTTGAAACGGCGATGTCTGTTGCCTACTGGTTGATGGTGCTTCAGTTCATCAGTTGTTACATCTGTTCAGTTAAGAAATAGTTTGATGCAATCAGCTACTAAAGGAGCATGAAAGAACCATGCAAATGTTTTTAGTATTTATTTCAATGGTCTGTTAAGTCTCTCTTCTATATGTACTTGTATATAATGGATTAAAATGTAACAGGAGAAGGATGACGTACCAAATAGACATGGACAAGCATTCAGGAAAAGTAAAATATGGCTATTTTATCTGGAGAACTTGGGTCACCTGTACGGAATATGTCTTTTAAAAGGAAGTAATGCCCATGTTCTCAATGTACTTTAAATTTTAGACGGGGTAATGTGTTGTAATGCTTCCTTTGCAATGAAATTAATAGGAAGTAGAAGTCATAAAAACCATAAGAATAGCCATATTGGTTTCAGACTGATGGTCCATCTGGCCAGTATCCTTTTTCCAACAGTGGATGAGCCAGGTCACAAATACTTAGCAGAATCCCAAATACTGTAGAAGCAAATGGGCTGTGTAAAGTTAAGTGCAGTGCACCCATACAGATGTTGAATACAGTCTTAGACCTATTATACCGGTAAACCTTTTTTTCCCTGTTAAATTTTTTTCAGTAAGAATGTAGGATTTTTATTACCTAGTTTTGCAAAACTTTTCTATTAAGATACTATCTGTGGTGTCCTTTTAAATGCTGATTAACCCAAAAGTTAGTTTGCCACTATTAAGAATACTGCTTAACTCAACAGAATTGTTAGTATTATAAAACCGTCCATCGCACCACTAGGTCACAGCTTCAACCCCAGATCAGCCTGGTAAGTAACTTAAAAAAGTAGCCTTTGGGACATGTTGGCATCAGGCTGATGTCTTTAGCAGGATTCATATCGGACTGCTCAAATTCTTTTATTTGATTTCTGCACACTGTGAAGAGTTTGTGACAAGGACCCCAAGGGGGAGATACTATTCAGTGTACCATATATACTTGAATATAAGATGAGATTTATGAGCTAAAAAAAATGACCCAAAAATGGGGGTCTCTTATATTCAGGTCATCGCCCCCCAACCCCCTCCCGGATTTGTTGCAGGCCTCTGCCGGGTCTGCCGTATGGTCTGGTGGGCAGAGACAAATTTTTTTTTTTTTTTTTTACCTCCCTCCCGCCTTCCCTTGCATATCTCTTTGAATCCCTGATGGTCCAGTGGTGTACTGGGCAGGAGCGAGCTTTCTACACTCCTGCTCCACACTGAGCTCCTCCCTGAATGGCTGCCTCTAGTTCTTGTGGCCCAGTATACCGGGTATGAGCGAGCTTTTGTGCTCTCGCCTGGTGCAGAGCCACTCGCTGAATGGCTGCCCCGAGTTCTCATGAGTCCTGCAAGAACTCGAGGCAGCCATTCAGGGAGGGGCTCAGCGGGGGAAGGACTGCAGAAAGCTCACTCATGCCTGGTATACTGCTGGACTACCAGGAATTCAAAAAGATATATGGGGGGAGGCGGGAGGGAGGTAAAAAAAAAAATAAAAATGGCAGTCGGCTGGGGCAGGAGACAGGAGGGATCGCTCCTGTTCTGGCTTTCTAAGTTATAGGGCAGGCTTGGTGGAGGCCTGCAGAGCACATTAATTACTCCCCCCCTGTGTCTTATATTTGAATTAACCGTTTTTCCACCTTTTTGGAAAAGGGTGCTTCGTCTAAACTCAGAATATATACAGAGTATATACAGTAAGTTCTGCAACAACTTTTGACACTTGTTTTACTGAAATACTAAATCTGACAGTGATGAACTGACAAGTAGTGTGCATAGGGAACATAAACTGGCAATACATAACTACACTATTGTTTAAAATGAACAAAGTGAGTTAAGCTGTAATATTACCAATCTTTTGTAATGTAGATGCTAATCTTTTCCTTAAAGAAAAGGAAATCATTTAAAGGGAAATAGGTTGGTAAAATGAATTTACAGCAGTGGTCTGCTAGAGAAAATAGAATTGGCTTATTGTGCTATACAGATTTTAAAGGTTATAGCTAAAGTGTCATTGCAGTGTCATGCAGAGGTTTCAACGCTCAAATATCAAGAATTTAGCAGAAATAACTGTCCTTAATATAAAAATATTAAATTTAAGTGGTGCCTTTTTTTAGTCTTTCATGTATGTGTTTTAATCAGTATTTTCTGTTTATTGAATGACGGAGTATTTATTTTAAAAAATCCATTCGCTTTATTGGCTTAGATATGTAATTTCAGTGACAACATGTTTTCCTTAAATCTGGAGTAGTCTGCTGAAAACTAAGCACAAGTTGCCAAGGTCAAGCTATTTTTTTTTTTACATTCCAACTTTGTTTCTATAAGTTCAAACTACCCCTTTTCAAAAAAATAAATAAATAAAGATCACAGCATGTCACCTTGACCTATTTTTTTGTAGTCATTCTGCTTCTGTGTTGTACCTAAGTTATTGAAGATGTTTTTTCTCTGCTGAGCTCATCTCTATGTGGTAATTTTCCATTGTTATTAAAAAAAAAAAATTTCTGGCAAGTTGAAATATACCATGGTAGCACTGAAACTACTAGAAATCTCTTGAGAAATAAATGCTTATAGGTTACAATTTGAGTAGTGGAATTCACCAATAGTTAGCCTCAAGCAGGAATGGGTAAATTTTCAATGAGGTTCCATTTGCAACTTTTACCTATTTGGGGGGGGGGGGGGTACTGTATGTGAATTCCTTTTGAGTTTGTAAGAAAGAAATGGGATAAGCTTTCTTCTAACTCCACCCCCCCACCCTCCCCCCAAAACAAATCTCAAACTAAGGAAAAATATCACATCTTAAGGATTTGTAAAGCTTGAATAACCATAGTGGGGCATCTTCTATAGGATGTCTTAAGTCAAATTTGGATGTTTTGGAAAAAATGTACAGAAAATGTCCATTTTCAAAACAGCCAGATGTCTATCTTTTATTTATGAAAATGACCTAGGTCGATGTATTGGTCCTTAGGATGTCTCTTTTTTTTTTTTTTTGCCCATTTTCAAAAATAAAAACTTCCACAACAAAAATGCGCAAAAGCAAGTTTTGCAGATGTACCCAACTCCTTGTCTGATCACAATGGAGAATCCTTATCGCTAAGCTGGTTTTGGGGTGTCTAACTGACTCGGTTGATGGGAGATTCCTCTGCCAGGACCAGCTGAACCAGCAGGGCGAGCTGATTCTTCTATCCCTCTCTCACACTCACTGATCCCACAAACCCCCTACACAGCTCCCCACCCTATATGCCTCCCCCTCACAAATACCCCTGGACATTTCCTCAGCATAATTGGCAGGAGTGATGCTCACGCCTTCCTGCCACCGGCCCTATTGAACCTCGTCACCCTACTCCAAAACGCAGCACTTCCCGAACTCCAGGCAACCCTCCTGGCACCCAACCCTGACATCAATGCCATACCTTCAATGATAAACTGGCAGAAGGGATGCCTACTCCCTCCCAATGGCAGTCCCACCTTCACCATCCCTGTGCATCCTGGGATGCACTGATGAGGGGCTTAAGGCTCTGGCCCAGGTGCCTTAGACCCCTCCTATGGGAGATGCCTTAGGTGCTTGGGCCCCTTCCAGTGTAGGGACATGGGCCTGTGGTTAGAAAGACAAGAGAAGAGAGAGAGACCAGCAATCATCGTGGGGGACTTCATCATTAGAGAAGTTGACAGCCACATAGCGGGAGGAAGACAGGATCGGCTGGTGACCTGCCTACCGGGAGCCAAGGTAGAAGACATAGTGAGCCGTATCGACAGTATGGAAGAGGATGATACGGCGGTGGTGATCCATGTGGGGACAAACAATGTGAGCAACCGGAACTACAGCAGGGAAGTACTGAAAAGGGAATAGAGTCTGCTGGAGAGAACACACCGGAAACAAAGAATAAGTTAGAATCTCTATGGGTTATAGTTCCGTGAACAAATGGAACGGAAATGAAGATCGGCATCTACTATTGTCCCCCAGGGCAGTCGGAAGAAATTGACTTCCGGTTTTGTCAGAGATGACCTTTACAGCAGAAACACGCAGCTTTAACGCTCTAGCTCAGGGATGCCCACACTTTTTGGGCTTGTGAGCTACTTTTAAAATGACCAAGTCAAAATGATCTCAACAATAAAATTTTTTAAAATACACAAAGCACATTGTACGCTGAGAAAATGTTAATTATCATTCCTATTCTGGGGGGTTTTCAAAGAGGTCAAGGCAGATGACTCAAAGCACTGTCACCTCAGTAACAGCCATACAAAAATAGACAAATATACCCCTCCCTTTTTACTAAAGCACAATAGCAGTTTATAGTGCAGGGAGCTGCGCTGAATGCCCAGGGCTGCTCTCAACACTCATAGGCTCCCTGCGCTAAAAACCGCTATTGTGGTTTAATAAAAGGGGGGCCATAGTGCAAAATATAGACAGCAGATATAAATTCAGACACATTTTGATCACTAAATTTAAAATAAAATCATTTTTTCTACCTTGTTGTCTGGTGATTTCATGAGTCTCTGGTTGCACTTTCTTCCCTTCTTTCAGCCTGTATGCTTCCTCTCCTCCAGACCCCATTCCTTCCCCCAATTTTTTCTTCCTCTCTCCCTGCCCTTTCTTTCTCCCTGTCTCCCTTTCTTTTTTTCTCTGTTTCCCTTCTTTCCTTCTGGTCCCTGCCTGTCCCCTTTCATTCTTTCTCCCTGCCCTCCCCCAAGCTATTGCCACTGCCATTGGGGAACAGCCCCCCAAGTCACCGCCATCGGGTAACATGCCCCAAAACCACTGCCGTCCCAAGCTCTCCTTCCCTGCGTCTTCCCTGTATTGGGCCGACCAGCATTCCTCTCCCCAACGTCAATTCTGCCGTTGGAGAGGACCGCCCCCCCCCCCCCCCCCCCCCCGCCCACCCCTTGGTACGCCACTGGGACATGGAACTACTTGAAAGGGTCCAGAGGAGAGCGACTAAAATGGTTAAGGGGTAGAGGAGTTGTACAGCAAGAGATTAGAGGAACTGAGCCTTTTCTCCCATGAAAAGAGACTGAGAGGGGACATGATTGAAACGTTCAAGATAATGAAGGGAATAGACTTAGTAGATAAAGACAGGTTGTTCACCCTCTCCAAGGTAGGGAGAACGAGAGGGCACTCTCTAAAGTTGAAAGGGGATAGATTCCGTATAAATGTAAGGAAGTTCTTTTTCACCCAGAGTGGTGGAAAACTAGAACTCTCTTCTGGAAGCTGTCATAGGAGAAAACACCCTCCAGGGATTCAAGACAAAGTTAGACAAGTTCCTGCTAGACCAGAACGTACGCAGGTAAGGCTGGCCTCAGTTAGGACTCTGGTCCTTTACCTAAGGGCCGCCATGTGAGCGGACTGCTGGACACAAGGGACCACTGGTCTGACCCAGCAGCGGCAATTCTTATGTTTTAAGGGCTTCGGGGTTTTTGCCATGCAGCTTTGTAAAAGTGAAGGGAGGGGGGATTTTTGAGAAATATATTACAAAACTTACAGGGAAAATGTCATAAAAATTAGGCATCAAGCAAAAACTTCTTGTCTCATTTGAAGAAATTTTTCCTAGGTTGTGCACTGTAATTTTTGTTAAATCAGGAAATCAAATCTTTTGACCCATAAAAAGCTTCTGTTTATGGTGGAAGTACAGTTTCGCAAAGGCAAATGAGATGTCGTGAATCAACCCAACAGTTACTTTATTAATGCAAATAATAAAAAGACATAAAAGTTTATGGTTGACAAGTCTTTCTATGAAAGTCACAAGTCTTAATTGAGGCCCTATCTTTGTATGAAAGGTCTTCTGGGACACATTAGAAGACCTTTCATACAAAGTAACTGTTGGGTTGATTCACAACATCTCAATTTGCCTCTTTGTTGTATTTTGAGGCAAATTTCTTCTTATGCTGGCAGGAGGGATGCCCTGTTCTTCCTGCCGGCACCCCTTCCAAAGCCATGTGATCTTCGCTGGCAAGATCGATGCCCAATCCTTCCTGCCCAGCACCTGTAGATCGCCGGCAGAAGGGATGCCAACTCCTTCCTGCCAGAACCCCCCCCCCCATAGATTGCCAGCAGGAGAGATGCCCAATCCCTCCTGTTAGAACCCCCACCCCCTGGACCCCCCTCTAATCTATCTTGATGGCTGGATGGACAGATCCTTTGGCCGACCAGCAGGCCCGCCTCCCTCTGGTGGGCCTGCCCTTTCCCAGTGCATTTTGGGATGCATTGGGGTGGGGCCTAAGACCTGATTGGCCCAGGTGCCTTAGGCCCCTCCCCAGTGCATCCTATTCAGAGGAAAGCGGGCCTACTGGATGGATGGAGAGAGGACTCATTCAGCTGGCCATCAAAAACATAAGAGGGGGGTCTGGGTGGTGTTAGGGGTTCTAGTGGGGGGAGGGCTTGGGGGGGTTCTGGCAGGAGGGATTGACTATCTCTCCTGCCGGTGATTTATGGTGGGGGGGTGCCGGGCAGGAGGGATGGGTTTCCGCTAAACTTATCGCGGCTAAGTTAAGCGGCAACCCAATTCTCTAACCTGCATCTGTAACATGGACGTCGGTTAGAAAATCGGGTTCTTTGTAGGTGGGTTTAGGCACAATTCTGTATAGGATGTCCGTCGGCTTCTGAGACCAGGCGTCCTATACAGAATCCAGGCCTCGTTGTCTTCCTTTTTTAGATCAGGATGATAGTTATGATGCTAATGATGCAGTAGAGTTATCAAATTCTTCCCTAAATAATACTCATCTGATTGCACTAAAGAAAGCTACAGAGAAGAGACTATGGAAGGTACCCTGGTCTACTGAAATATTGCAAAAACAGAAAATCCAAGTTCGAGCTTTAGAATTAAAATGGAGAAAATATCTGAATAGTTTTAATATGGAAGCTTATCGGACAGAGTTGAAATCAAATTATAAAGCAACATTAGATGCAAAGAGAGATAACTTTAATAAATAAAATCAGTAGTAAATTAATTGTTCATGAATTGTTTTCTGTAGTTGAAGAGTTGACAGAATCAAAGATGATAACTTATGATATATGACCAATTTCTCAGCAGTTTGCTGATGGGTTTCAATTAAAGACAGCCCATATTGTTGAAGAATGGGCTTCAATTCATTTTCCTACTGTTGACCAAGTTAGTAATACTATGAGCCTCGGACTCATTTTGAACTTGTATCTGTAACTCAAACAGAGGTCATAAGGTCCTTGAATAATTCAACAAATAGTTTAAATGTTTGTTTGACATCAGTGATGAAGAGATTAGCAACTGAAATTGCTCCAAGTGTCAATATTTTGAAACATTTTGAAACAACCAATTTTGGAAAACACTAAATTGGAATCTACTGTAGTGGATAACACAAAGCAACAACCGCTTAGAATGGTAGATTTACAGTATATAAAATTTTTTTAATTAAATAAATATCCAGGGCTAATCTAACCAGAATGAATCAGCATTGAAAAGAACACTAGCCATCATCAGCTGACAATCAACTAGACTGTAAATTAAACCCCCTTATACTAAGCCGCAGTAAAGGTGTCTATCGCAGCTTGGAGCAGCGTCAGCGCTCTGGGCCACAGTAGAAACCTCTAGATGTTAATCATATATAAAATATTGCAGAAAAATTATAGATTTAGTTTGCACTACGTAAGAGTTGTCACCTTCTAGCCTCTTAGGGACTAATTGAAACATACAGTTTGACCAGAGCTACCTAAACTTGTATATAACTGTGCATTAAGGTTTACATGTAAGTAATGCCCCTTTCTGCATCATTAGGCCAAATAATCCTCTTTTCAACTTCTGAAATTATAGCATTTTAGTGCACAAGCAGGCAAAACATAATGCAAACTAAAGTTCTTAAATGAACTTTTCTGTACATTAAAGTAAGCCATACATGCATTGGAAAGATAGACCGGCTACAAATTAATGAGGTAGTAGAATGCATTACACACATCTTTTAAAGTGAAAGTATGTTAAAACAAATTGTGACCTATTGTGCACAGAAGATATGTGTTCTCTTCATTGCTACTCAAGATCATTTGTCAAGAAAGACAGCCACTTTGTACATTTGCTTTGGTGAAGTAACTATTTGCCAAGCAATCTGTGAGGTCAGAGCTGGTTAACTTTGCAAATACACATTTGTTTGACTTAGTTGGAGGGAATATTCTCACAGTTAGAGCTGCAATAAGGTTAATGCTACATCTCTACTGCAGTAACACCCTAGGCCTGCAAAATATGATACTATGGAGTTTGGGAGTTCATTTTTTTAAGTACAAATATAATTAGGGTTACAAATAGGGAAGAAGATGAGTTGGATATAGTGGCGCTTACAGAGACCAATTGTGTAGCTTTAATATGATCTTTAACATATAACGCTACTCCCCCTCCTTCCTACCCTGTCTTTCCTGAACATGGGATGACTGAGATGTACAGTAGTTACGCCTGGCTATAATATGTTCTGGAAAGACAGGGTAAGAAGGAGGGGAAGTAGCATTATATGTTAAAGATCATATTAAAGTTACACCATTGCAGGATCTGCAGGGCAAAGAGGCACTGTGGAACAATATATGGTAAATATATTTACATTGGTTTGATATACAGGCCTCCTTCACAAACAGAAGAAGTGGACAGAGATTTAATAGTAGACATTCAGAATATATCTAAACAAGGGGAAGTTTTTATTAATAGGTGATTTTAACATGCCAGATATTGATTGGGGTATCCCTATTGAGGGGGGTCTTCTAGAAGTAGGGAGATCCTGGATTCTCTACAAGGAGAACTGTTTCAGCAGTGGAACCCACGCTGGATGGGTTCGTACTGGATATAGTGTTTACAAAAGGGGAAAGTGTTTCTGATGTTACAGTGGGTGATCATCTGGCATCTTGGGATCACTGTATGGTACAGGTTAATATTAAGATGGGTATAGAGAGGGCTCATTCAAAAGTAAAGGTTCTAGACTTTAAAAAAACTGACTTTGTTCAGATGGGGGATTATGTCAAGGAATTGTCTGGATGGGAACATCTGGAAGGAGTGGAAAAGCAGTGGGCAAAACTGAAAGGCGTTATTGTAAGGGCAACAAACCTTTTTGTGAAGCAAGTAAATAAAAGTAAGAGGAAAAGAAGGCCGCTTTGGTTCTCAAAAGTAGTAGCTGAGAAGGTAAGGAATAAGAGGTTAGCTTTCATAAACTAGCAAAGATCGCAGAAAGAGGAAAACAGACAAAAATGTCTGGAAAAGTTAAGAGAGGCTAGTCAAGAAGTCAGGAAAGCAAAGATGCATATGAAAGAAAAAACAGTAGACATAGTAAAATGGGGAGACAAGACATTTTTTTTAGATATCTCAGTGATAGGAAGAAGTGCAAAAGTGGCATTGTGAGACTCAAAGGTGATGGGGAGGAATATGCAGAAGCTGATAAAGAAAAAGGCTGAATTGCTTAACAAATATTTCTGTTCTGTGTTCATGGCTGTGTCGGGAGCAGGACTGAGAAAACAAATGGGAATAGGGATGGAGGAATGGTAAACTGTGATCAATTTTCAGAGAGTTCTGTTCGTGAGGAGCTAGCTAAATTAAAGGTAGACAAAATGATAGGTCCAGATGGTGTACATCCAAGGGTGCTGAAGGAACTTAGGGAAGTTCTGGTAGCTCCGCTGACTGACCTTTTCAATGTTTCTCTAAAGTCGGGTGTGGTTCCGGAGGACTGGAAAAGGGCAGATGTGGTCCCTCTACACAAAAGTGGAAGTAAGGAAGATGTAGGGAATTACAGGCCAGTAAGTCTGACTTCTGTGGTAAGCAAATTAATGGAAACACTTCTAAAACAGAGAATGGTAAAGGTTCTGGAATCCAGTGGATTGCAGGACCAGAGGCAACAGAATTCACTAGAGGTAGATCTTGTCAGACAAATCTGATCAATTTCTTTGACTGAGTGACCAGAGAATTGGATAGTAGATGAGTTCTAGATGTGGTGTATTTAGATTTTAGCAAAGCCATTGACAGTATTCCACACAGACATCTAATAAATAAACTGAGTGCCCTCAGGATGGGACCCAAAGTGATGGGCTGGGTCAAGAACTGGTTGAGTGGAAGGCGACAGAGGGTAGTGATCAATGGAGATCGCTCCCTTCATACTACGTCACTGAGTAGATATGTTTGTCCCCCATGGCAGAGGGTCAAGGAGACGCTCACAAATACAGAATGCAGACACCAATGAACTCTTCATATTTTGCAAGTTAAGTGGCAGTTAGAGAATGACACGGGGACAAATTTTTCCCCGTCCTTGCAGGAACTCAATTTCCCTGTCCCGTCCCTGTGAGTTTTGTTGCTGTCCCTGTCCCTGCCCCATTCCTGTAAGCTCTGCCTTAACCGCACAAGGCTCGAACACTTATGATTTTTAAAGTGTTTGATGCTTGTGCAGATGAGGATGGAGCTTGCAGGAATGGGGCAGGGACAGGAAAAGAACTCGACGGGGAAAAAGTGGTCTCCGTGTCATTTTCTAGTGATAGTGTAAGCCCTTCAATAGTTCAGAGGCTGAAGCCAGACAATTTTGTTGATATGCTTTATCTGTAAGGAGTCTGTCTGTTACTTTGGGCTGTACTTCTGGTTCTGTAGCAAGAGACTTCACAGGTTCAATCTATTAAATTACAAATTACAGCTGTACCGAATAGCGTATTTTACTATTCGACTGAATATGGATAATGGGCACTGAGCTTTAACATAACAAATAATAAAAGAAGCAATGTGAAATCAAGAGTTCTATGTTTATTTCAGTAGGATTTAGCACAGTAGAGTTTCAAACTATTCTTATTTGAATTTCAATCACTTTTTGGCTGACTACGAATAATGTATTTGGGCCTCTATTCATGGCAGAATCGAATATGAATATTCAGCACAGCTTATTGCAAATTGAGTTGGACTTAGAAACTCAAACTTTCTGCCTAGCATACAATTTTAAAAGAGAGAAACAGGCATCAGAGATTTCATGCAAAACTGCACTAAACTCCATAATATAAGGAAACCTGCCAAAAATAGTCATACACCAAAAAAGGAATTATTTGCATCCTTATTTCTTATCTCGGAACCTTTAGGGAAAGGGAGTGGATATAGTGCATGGACAAGTTATATTAGGTAGTTTACAATCAAGTGCTTCTAGCACTTTCTCTATCTGTCCCGGTGGGCTCACAATCTATGTAATGTAATATAATGTAATTTATTTCTTATATACTGCTAAATCCGTTAGGTTCGAAGCGGTTTACAGAGAAATATACATTAAAGGATACAATAAAAATAAGAATAAATAAAGAATAGGTACTTGGAATTCCCTTACTGTCCCACCTTGGGCAGTGGCGGATTAAGTGACACCATCAGGGGTGTCTTCTCTATTTTATTTATTTCATTTTCTATACCATTCTCCCAGAGGAGCTCAGAACATTTTACATGAATTTATTCAGGTTCTCAAGCATTTTCCCCTGTCTGTCCCAGCAGGCTCACAATCTATCCAATGTACCTGGGGCATTGGGGAGGGTGTCACATGGAGCAGAGTGGGACTTGAACCCACAACCTCAGGGTGCTGAGGCCTTAGCTCTAACCACTACACTCTCCTGCACTTTTACTCAAAATCAGTACAGGGGTTCAAGGAAGGTTTGGATAGGTTCCTAAAGGATAAAGGGATTGAGGGGTACAGATAGAAACAGAGGTAGGATATAAAAATGGTCAAATCACTTCACAGGTCAAAGGACCTGGTGGGCCACCGCGGGAGCGGACCACTGGGCGGGATGGACCTCTGGTCTGACCCAGTGGAGGCAACTTCTTATGTTCTTATCAATCGATATCATAATGTTCATCCGTTAACTTGCAAGGCATTTGTTTACAACAGTATAACTGCGCTTTTTGTTTACAGACCCGATGAAGAGAAAATAACTCTTTGAAAGATTGTCAAAGATAAGCTACTTTAGCCAAGTAAAAAAATGTTACCTTATTTAAAGCCTCTTTTACAAAGTCACGCTAACAGCCCCAAAGCCCATAGAGATTTAAAGGGCTTTGGGGCTGTTGCCGCGCGGCTTTGTATAAGAGGCCGTTAATGTATCCAAGTGGACTAACCCAGCAATCGCAACTCTGGGCTCAATATTCTAAGTGATTTAATGGCCAGAAGATCATAATGCAAACAAACAAAACGAGGCAAACGAGAAGATCATAGCCATTTAAATCTCTTGTCCAGGGTTAATCACAGATATTTAATGGCACTTAACCGGTTACGGCAACTAAATATCCCCAGTTAGGCCCAGATTCTATAAAAGATGCCTAAAGTTAAGCTTCCAGATCGGCACACCTAACTGATCTAGGTGCCTAACTTATTTGAAAAGCTTAATCAAGGCCAATAATAAGCCATTAGCACCACATACATGGTAGCTTTTTTCTTTTGGACATTTTTATTTTTTTGAAAATGGTCAAAAAACATAGATGCACTAAGGGTGAACACATTTAGAAATTATCTTTAAAAAAAGAAAAAAGGTTTTGCTGTTTCGAAAATGTCCATTTTCGCTACCTGAAATTTTAAGGCTGCAAGTGTGTCAGGTATGTGGCCATGTGCATGTTTTGTGTGTGTGTGTGTCCTGTATATAACGGCTGCATCCAAATTTGGCATGCAACAACAAAAAGACTTCTGAATTACTGCCATACTAGAGATTTCAGCTGCAACCATATAAAGTTTTGAGTTGGGGTTTTTTTGTTGTTGTTTTTAAAAAAATTTTTTTTTTTTTTTTGGGGGGGGGTTTGCCCTGTATACTGCTTCTGCCTGATTTGGAGTTCTGAAGACCACAGTCATACACTGTTCTGGGTCTGTGCACAAGTGCTCAGCTGTTGTGCACAGGCACTAGGCACATTCCTCCCCCTTTTACCATTGATTTATTAATTGTGTGAGTTAAACTTGTAATTCGCTGTTTATGAACAGCTTAAGAACATATGAATAGCCTTACTGGATCAGGCCAATGGTCCATCTAGTCCAGTATTCCATCTTCGCGGAGGTCAATCCAAGTCACAAGTACCTGACAAAAACCCAAATAGTCGCAGCATTCCATGCCAACGATCCAGGGCAAGAAGTGGCTTTCTCCATGTCTGTCTTAACAGCAGTTTATGGATTTTTCCTCCAGGAACTTGTCCAAACATGTTGTTTTAAACCAGCTACATTAACCGCTCTTACCACATCCTTTGGCAAAGCATTCCACAGCTTAACTATTCTCTAAGTGAAAAAATATTTCCTCCAATTGGTTTTATAAGTAGTACTCTGTAACTTCACCGAGTGTCCCCTAGTCTTTGTAAATCTTGATGCTGTTAAAAAAAAAAAAAAATCGATCCACTTGAACCCATTCTACACCACTCAGGATTTTTTAGACTTCAATCATATCTCTCCTCAGCTGTCTCTTTTCTAAGCTGAAGAGACCTAACCTCTTTAGTCTTCCCTCATATGAGAGGAGTTGCATCCCCTTTATCATCTTGGTCACTCTTCTTTGTACCTTTTGTAGTGCTGCTATATCTCTTTTGAGATAAGGAGACCAGAACTGAATACAATATTCAAGGTGAGGTCGCACCATTGAGTGATACAGAGGCAGTAATAATAATAATAATAACTTTATTTTTGTATACCGCAGTACCATAACAGTTCAGAGCAGTTAACAGAGGAAGAGACTGTACATAGACAGTGAAGTTACATACAAGACATTCCAATTAACTTAACATGAAAGGAGTAGTTAGGTATAACTGGAGGCATATCAGAGATACAAGGTAAGGATATAAGGTGGGGAGGGAGTCAGAGAAATTTGTCAAAGAGATAGGTTTTGATTGATTTCCTGAAAGTTTGGTAGGAGGGTGAATGTGAAATGAGGGTGGTTAAGCATTTATTCCATTTGCCTGCATGGAATGCCAGGGATCTATCAAGGAATCTCTTACAGATACAGGAAGGGAAGGAAAACAGGTAGACATTACGTGTGCGAGTAGGGCCTGAAAATTCAAAGTGTTCTGACAGGTAGATTGGGGAAGATCCTGTTAAGGTTTTGAAGCAGAGGCAAGCAAATTTGAAGATGATCCTTGCCTCCATCGGCAGCCAGTGCAGTTTCTTGTAATAAGGGCTTACATGATCTGATTTTTTGAGATCGTAGATGAGGCGAACGGCAGCATTCTGTACAATTCTCAGGCATTTGATGGTTTTCTTGAAAGATTCCAGGTATATAATGTTGCAGTAGTCTAAGATGCTTAAGATTAGTGATTGGACCAGCAGTCAAAAGGAGAGGAAGTCAAAGTAGCGTTTAATGATGCAAAGTTTTCAGAGGGTACAAAAGCATTTTTTAACCTGAGCGCTAATATGATCTTCGAAGGTAAGGCAACGGTCCAGTATGACTCCAAGGATTTTGATGGTAGGGTTAATTGGGTAGTCTAAGCCATTTAATTTCAAAGATGTATTTGTTAGTTTGTAGGTAGGACTTGCCAGGAAAATTTTGGTTTTTTCTGGGTTCAGTTTTAATTTGAATAGTGTGGTCCATTGTTCTATCTTGGTGAGAACGGAAGAGGTGAATTGTTCCGTCTCTTGTGTCAGCGAGGTTATGGGAATGATAATAGTGATGTCATCTGGGTATATATATGAGTTCAGTTTTAGGTCAGATAACATGTGTCCCAACGAAGCCATGTAGACGTTGAATAGAGAGGGGGATGGGGGGAACCCTGTGGAACTCCACAGGGATTGCACCAGGATTGGGAGAAGGACCTGTTACAGTGAACCTGGTAAGTACCTGGTTTTTTAAGAAGCATGTGAACCAGTTTAATACCTGTCCAGTGATGCCAATGGAGTCGAGGCATCTGAGCAAAATGTCATGGTCAACTAGGTCGAAGGCACTGCTCAAGTCGAACTGGAGTATCAGGGCATTTTTTTCCCAGTGAGAACAAATGGAAGTAAAACATTCTTAGTTTTGTTTACCATCCCTTTTCTAATACCAAGTTTCCAAGTTTATTTAAAATTTTATATACCATTTAATAAGTGTCTCAGCGGTGTACAAAGAAATATAAAAATTTAAAAATCAGGGATGATGCATACTAGTTCGCAGCAAAGGACTAGATGCACTAATGATACCGACTCGATCGTTGTTAGCTGATTCTCTGGCCGTTTCTCCAGCAGCGATCGATGTGCTATCAAGTTTGCATGCAAATGCGACCGATCAATCGCTCAGTGAGTCAGCGATTGAGCCCTAACAGCAATGATGGGAAGCAGCCTCTTGTCACTGCTGTTAGTGTTAGGGCTTTTTTTTTTTAATGGCACAGATGCTGTGTGTGTGTTACACACGCACAATCTATCCAATTAAAAAAAAGACCCCCCCCTGCACCATGGCTCCCACCTGCACCAGGCACCCCTGATCCACCGTCTCCCCATGAACCCCCCCCCACTCCCTCCTGCCCACTCCTGGGATTCCCACTCTCTCCTGCCATCCCAACTAACCCCGCTCCCCCGCATCAAAATAGCAGGAGGGATGCCTACTCCCTCCACTTCCCGCACCAATCCTCCCCCAACCACCCCCTACTCCTTCCCCACCCCATAAAAAAAGGCAGGAGGGATGCCCACTCCTTCCTGCCACTGGAGGCTCCCCTCAAACTCCTCCCTCGTACCTTTTAAGTTGGGAGCAGGAGGGACGCTCATTCCCTTCTTCTCCAAGGCCTCCAAGTCTAAATGCTGGGCCTTCCCCGGAGAAGGGCCTAAGGCCCCATGCATCCCCAGGGAGGGGGAGGCCCGGCATTGTAGACTTGGTGGCTTCGGATAAGAAGGGAATGTGTGCCCCTCCTGCTCCCAACTTAAAAGGTATGAGAGGAGGGGTTGAGGGGGGCCTTCCTCCTGTCTTATTTTCAGGGGGGGGAAGAGTGGAGGGTATGATTGGTGGAGGGATGATTGGCATGGGGTCATCAATCTCTTGGCTATTTTGCAAAGGGTTTTAGCTAATTTGCATGGCTGGATCAGAAAATGGGCGATTGGGGGGAAAAACACACGGTGGGCTGTTTTGTGCATCGGGTCGGTAACAGCAATCGTCGCTAAAACTGTGAAAATAAGTTTAGTAATGATCGCCGACTTTAGTGCATCTAGTTAACCCAAAGACAAAATATTCCTATACATGTGGTAAGGCCGGTGAAATACAATAACAGGATAAGGTTACAGAAAGGGTAAGTACAATTGGAAGGCAATGGGCTCTTCCTAGCATCTTATTTGTTTTCTTGGCCGCCGCCACACATTGGGCAGAAGGTTTCAGCATATTGTCCACGATGACACCCAGATCTTTTTCTTGAACGCTGAACCCAAGGTGGACCCTAGCATCCGGTAACTATGATTTGGATTATTCTTCCCAATGTGCATCACTTTGCATTTGTCCACATTAAGTTTCTTTCATTGTTTGTTACCCACATTGAACTGCAAGGTATTGCATGATAGTAATAACATTTTAGGTTATGTTATACTCAACACTAACAACATGCATATAATTTGTATTCTGTTAGTATTGGACATCACCCGGTAATTTAGAACCACTATGTCCTGGTGCTTTCTGACACTGTGCCAAGAGTTCTGTGCATGTGCCCAGACCTAGCTGAAGACAATTTTAAAGTGGGCATCAGTTAGAGCTGTAGAAATCAATGATTTATGAGAATTTGACTTGTAATTGCTGTGCAAGAGGAGATTTGATTGAATGCCTGACTCATTGCAGACAAAAATAGCTGATGGTAGGTCATGTTGACAGCTCCATCAAAAGAGATTCCCTTGGACTTTCATTACTTTGCGGGTGACACGTATACATGAAAAATCTAAACTATCTGTGTCAATAGTTCTGTCAATTTGGGAGTAGCCCATCCTGCTGTTTCCAGTAACTCTCTGCTTCTATTCTGTCTGAGATGTATTTCAAGTGGTAGAAATGAAGATTTAGCCTATGAACCACCCTGTCATCTGAATAGAGGTTAGCCATCTCAAGAGTAGTACCAAATATCAGTTGTTCCTGGGAAAAATAAGCATCCGAGATGATAAACACAAGTTCTCAAGGAGGATGACTTGCTCCTGGAGTTTTCTATAATGAGAAGGGGTGTGATATTAGAGTTTAGGAACAGCTGGTCAATATTGTGTATCTGGATTTTTAAAAGATATTTGACAAAGTACCTCATGAAAGACTCCTGAGGAAACTAGAGTCAAGGGATAGTTGGTAATGTCCTATTGTGAATTAAGAACAGATTGAAAAACAGAAAACAGAGTAGGTTTAAATAGTCAATATTCTCAATGGAGAAGGGTAAATAGTGGGGCTCCCCAGGGGTCTGTGCTGGGACTGCTGCTTTTTAACAAATTTATCAATGATCTAGAGATGGGAATAACTAGTGAGATATTAAATTTGCTGATGACACAAAATTGTTCAAAGTTGTTGAACTGCAAGAGGACTGTGGAAAATTGCAAGAGGACCTTGCGAGACTGGAAGACTTGGTGTCAGAATGGCAGATGACGTTTAATGTGAGCAAGTGCAAAGTGATGCATGTGGAAAAGAGGAACCCGAACTATAGCTACGTGACGCTGGGTTCTATGTTAGGAGTCACTGCCCAGGAAAAAGATCATAAGAAATGGCTTCGCCGGATCAGACTCTAGGTCCATCCAGTCCGGCGACCCACACCCGCGGAGGCCAAGCCAGGTGTTCCCTGCTGAGAAACCTTACTCGTATCCCCCAATGTGATTTGCAAGAAGGTGTGCATCCAACTTGCTCTTGAATCCCAGAATGCTGGTCTCCATCACAACCTCCTCAGGGAGAGCGTTCCAAGCGTCCACCACTCATTGTGCGAAACAGAATTTCCTAATATTTGTCCTGGGTTCTCAGTTTCAGTCCATGACCTCTTGTCCGAGTCACATTTGACAATGTGAATAACGATGTTTCTTGCTCTATTTTGTCAAATCCTTTTAGTATTTTAAAAGTCAAGGTGTCATTGTTGAGGATATGTTGAAATCATCCGCTCAAGTGCGGTGGCGGCAGCTAAAAAAGCAAATAGAATGTCAGGAATTATCAGGAAAGGAATGGAAAACAAATATGAAAATGTTATAATGCCTTCACTCTAAAAATGCAGCCAAACCTGGAATACTGTGTGCAATTCTGGTCACCGCATCTCAAAAAAGATATTGCAGAATTGAAAAAGGTATAGAGAAGGATGACAAAAATTATAAAGGGATGGGATGACTTCTCTTTTTTATTACTTATTCTTTATTGAATTTCAGTTTTTTTAATGACAAAAACAATCATATGCAATCAACAGTATCCAACTTATAACAAATCTCAAAAGAAATAATATAATAAGGTAAATTAGACATGTTTCAACTGTCTGTTAGTCCACAATAAAATGAAGGAGGAGTTTCATGAAGATCGAAGACTATGAACCTCTTTTATAAAGCCACGCTAGGGCTGCCCTGTGCTAACGGCCCCGAAGCCCATAGAGATTTAAAGAGCTTCGGGGCTGTTGCCACACAGCAGCCGCTAGCACGGCTTTGTAAAAGAGGCAGTAAATTTTACTCCCTCACTTATTAAGGAAACAGACGGAAGCCTGAAGTGAACCTAATCTAAACTTCGAGCGTTCATTCCTGACTTTTGACAGGGGTGCTTGCAGACCTCACCTCATTTTCCAAAATAAATCTCGTCAACTGCGTAGAATCCCCCCAAAAAGTATACCTGGCACCCTTGAAATTAATCAGACATTTACAGGGGAACCTTAATACAAAAGTAGCTCCCAGTTTTAAAACCTGGGGTCTCATTAGCAAAAATTGTTTCCTCTTTTTTTTGTGTTAATCTGGACACATCTGGATACATTCTTATTTTTTGATTCAGAAACAAAACATCTTTATATTTGAAAAACAACTTCAATAGCCAATCTCTATCTGAATCTAGAGCTAATTGCACAAATAATGTAGCAAATGTGAGCTGTTCTGAATCTGATTTTTCCAATAAATTCGTCAAGTCAAATACATCTATTACAGGTTCCTGATGCTCTTCCAGAGTTTTCTTCTTTCCCAAGGAAATATAATAGATTTTAGAAGTAGGTGGAAAAGAATTTTGTGGGACTTTCAGAATCTATGAGATATCGTTTAAACAAATCTATTGGTGAAGTGGTAACTGACTTGGGAAAATTAATAAATCTTAAATTTTGTCTCTCTGTGACATAAAAGGGAAGGGGTCGCTTCTTGGGAAGCATTTGCAGTTCTCTGCTGAAGTGTTTGTCCATGTCAGAAGGAGGAGGAAGGGCTCACATATTGAAGGCATCTTTGAAGCAAAATGTTTTGAGTTTGGATCAAATTTTTTCCTGTGAAGGTTCTAATTTGATATGTAAGGGTAGGGCATTCCAAAGAGAGGGTGTGGTAACTGAGAACATGGCCTTTCAAGTGGTATTGTAGAATAATTCACGGTTTGATGGAATCACTAACAGGTGATGATTTTTGGATCGAAGCAGTCTGACAGAAGAGTATGGAATCAGATGTTTATCGATGAAAACAGGAATGTGTGGCCTGGGTTGGCCACTGTTGGATACAAGATACTGGGCTTGATGGACCTTCAGTCTGTCCTAGAATGGCAGCTTTTATGTTCTAATGACTGCCCTGGCCCGATATTCAGCCCACCGTGGTCATGTTTTTAGGTGTAAATGTTGTTGTTGTTTTTTTTTATTGAGGATAAGAAAAAAAAGCAAACTAGAAAATGCAGTCAGCTATACAATGGCAAAAGGCAAAGCTTCACCTGACAAACAAATACAGAAATATCATCAAATATCAAACAAAGTGACCAGAGGTCACAGCCATCCCCATTCCTAACTGCAAAAGAAAAAGGCAATCTCGCGATGACTGCGTCTGCTGGTCCCACTCCTCTGACGTCACTTACTTCTTCCTTGAGAAGAGCCGGCAGACACAGTCATCGCGAGACCTTGCAGCAACTCCTTGCATCTGCCAGTCCACCCCCTCCGATGTAACATATTCTGGTTGATCCTTGGGGCCCATAAGAGTCCAGGGCTCCGAGATGGCTAGGATTGCCTTTTTCTTTTGCAGTTAGGAACGGGGATGTCACTTATTCTGGTTAGTTGATGACAATGCCGGGGGGAGGGCGGTGTTGTCAATCTCCCGGGGGGGCCTGCATTGCCAAAGGAAAAAATAAACAAATACCTGAGTCCTCTGTTTCTTCAGCGGGCCCCCTCTGACCTAGAAGGGTGGTGGAGGGAGAGAAAGGGGGCAGGGTGGTGTGGAAGGAGAGAAAGGGGCTGATGGAATTGGGGTGCAAGGAAAGGAGAGAGACATAAGGCGGAAGGATCCTGGATGGAATTGGGGTGCAGGGAAAGGGGAGAGAGACATAAGGCGGAAGGATCCTGGATGGAATTGGGTTGGAGGGAGAGAAAGGGGGCAGATGCTGATGAAGTGGGAGGAAGGGAGAGGAAAGAGTAAAATGCCCAACCATGGGGGTGTGGGAGAGGGAAGGAGAGGAGAGAGATGCCAGACCATTGGAGGAGGGAAGGGAAGATGATGGATTCCACACCAATGGTGGAGGGGGGGGGAGAAGAAGAGATGGAAAGGAGAGGCAGACAATTTCTGGAAGAGGCATAGAAAGAGAGCAGATGCCATATGAAAGAGGCAGAAAGATGGTAGACAGTGGATGGAAGGAAGAGAATGATGAGAAGATGAGGAAAGCAGAAACCAGAAAACAAAGGTAGAAAAATAATTCTATTTGTTTTATTTATTTCTTTTTGCTTTAGGATAAAGTATTATTGTAGCTGTTCTGATAATCGTTTATTAGTAGAAAATGGAAATAAGTTGATCCTGTTTATTGGACTAATTTTAATACTTTTTTTTTTACTAATTCAGAGACAATAACTCCTTTCCTCAGGTCAGGACAGGGATACTGTAACAGCAGTATAGTTTACTGATTTGAAGAAAGAGGTTTTAACCTCTGAAAGCTAAGTGAGAAATGTATTAGTCCCACCCCCCCCCCCCAAAAAAAAAAAAAAAAGACGGGCACTAAAGTTTCTTCCTGCCATGCCGCCATGCCCCCACGACTCCTACCCATATGCAAAATATAAATTGGTGGGCTTCCCAAAGTCCTTCCAGCTGAAGATCTCTTCCTCTAGGAAGGAAGGGGAGATTTGTTCAAAGATGTTTGGAGGTTGCATAGAAGAAAAAGTGTACACTGGCACTGGTATGGTAATCTTTGTTGTTTGTTTTGAATTAAAAAAAAGAAAGTGGAAACAAAGAAGTAAGTAAATAAATGGGGGTTGGGCAGGGGTGGGGCGGGACAGGGGGCCCAGTATACTTGTGTGCCTAGGGGCCCTCAATGAATTAATCCTGCCCTGCATACACGCATGTATATGTCATCGTGTCAACATCCATGCATGCACGGAGGCTCTCCAGATGTGGCCCGGAGCTCAGGGAAGGAGATATGAGGTTTGGGGGGGGGGGAGGGGGAGGATGACAGGGCCACATGTTCTATTTTTTAAAAGAGGAAATCTGGTAACCTTAGGGAAGGAGAGGAGAGGAAGAGAGAGATGTCAGACCAGGGAAAGGAAGGGATTCTTGACTAAGGCAGGGGGAAGGAAAGGGAAAGACAGATATGCCAGACCACAAAGGGAGGCGAAGGGAAAGGAAGGAGGGGAGAGAGATGCTAGACTATGGGAAGGAGAGGAGAAAGATCCAAGACCATAGGAGGGGGAATAGGGGAAGACAGATATCAGACCATAAGAGAAAGAAAGGGAGGAGATAGTACACAGGGATGGAAGGGAAGGGGAGAGAGAGGGAGGACATGGTGCACAGGGATGGGAGGGGTGGGGAAGGAGTAGGAGAGAGCAAGGGAGGAGATGGTACATAAGGATGGGAGGAGTGAGGAAGGTAAGAAAAATGGAATAGGGGAGAAGAAAGAGGGAGAAGATGGTACTCATGGATAGATGGGAAGGGAAGACATGGAAAAATAGATAGATTTGAGGAGGAAGCAGAAAAATGGAAGAAAGTTGAATGTTTTAAGTTAAGGCCAAAGATGGATATAGGGCAGAAAATGAAGAAGGAGAGATAAACAGGAAATGGATAAAAAGGCCTTGGAAACAGAGTTAAGAGCGCAGGCAGAAGGAAGTGCAACCCGATGAATAGAAAAATAAAATCAATGGACAACAAAGGTGATTTTATTTTCAATTTAGTGATTGAAATGTATTAGTTTTCAAAATTTACATCTGCTGTCTATATTTTGTACTGTTCAGGAAAAAACATATTTCTTTCTATTTCTCTGGTGTTGTGCTTCTTAGGGTTTTGTTTGTGTATATTAGGACTTTTAGCTTGTAGTCCTGTATTTGCCTAGGGCTTATCTGTGTTCTGCACGTGTGACCAAGCCCAGGTGTTCTGGTAGGAATGAATGTCATGAAGCGTTATTGGTCTCATGTCCCCAAGAATGAAGATATTTGTCGGCAGTTTGTCCGGGTTTTGGATGGCGCTGAGCTTGGGACCACGTCTGGAGGGCCTCTACGTGTGTACGGATGTCGATGTGATGACATCACACACATGCATGCATGCATGTGATATCACATTGACATCCTTGCAAGCGTGGAGACCCTCTAGATGCAGCCTGGAGCTCAGGGAAGGAAACATGAGATTCGTGTTGGGGTGGGGCCAGGGCGGGGCCAAGTGTTCTCTTTGGTTTTTTAAAGAGGAAATCTGGTGATCCTACTTGCAGGGCTTGCAGACCCCTGTCAGCTACACCAATGGAGCCCTGATTTTGGGTGAGACTACAATGGCCCACCCATCCTTTTACTAAGCTGTAGTAAGCAGTAACACTCGGGTGTCCTGGGGCAGAGAGTAGGTGTGTTCTGTGCTAATTGCCGCATGCTAACCAACTAGCATATGGTTAGCACCCGAGCCCTTGCTGCCTACAAAATAAATGCACTAATGGGGAAATTAGCATATGACCATTAATAGGAAAACTGAAAAATGGGACCATTTTACTACTGCACTAAAAGTGGCTTCAGCACACAGGAAAAACCCGCGCTGGAGATTGTGCAGGCAGTGGCATAGTAAGGAGGGAGCGGGGGTGGGTGGGAGGGGCAGTCCTCCCTGGGCACAGTCTTTGTAAGGGGCACAGGCACCTGTTTTCCTTTCCATCCTGCCCTGCTCCTTCACGACCTCCTATGCTGTGCATGTCGGTAACAAAAATCTTATACTTGGAGAGACTCCCCCAGGAAAAAGACTTGGGAGTACTGGTCGACAAATCAATGAAGCCGTCTGAGCAATGCGTGGCAGCGGCGAAAAGGGTGAACAGAATGCTAGGAATGATTAATAAGGGGATCACAAACAGATCGGAGAAGGTTATCATGCCGCTGTACTGGGCCATGGTACGCCCCCACCTGGAATATTGCATCCAGTACTGGTCACCGTACATGAAGAAGGAAATAGTACTACTCAAAAGGATCCAGAGAAGAGTGACTAAAATGGTTAAGGAGCTGGAGGAGTTGCCGTACAGTGAGAGATTAGAGAAACTGGGCCTCTTCTCCCTTGAAAAGGGACATGTCCCTTGAGAGAGGACATGATTGAAACATTCAAGATAATGAAGGGAATAGACTTAATAGATAAAGACAGGTTGTTCACCTGCTCCAAGGTAGAGAGAACGAGAGGGCACTCTCTGAAGTTGAAAGGGGATAGATTCCGAACAAACGTAAGGAAGTTCTTCTTCACCCAGAGAGTGATGGAAAACTGGAATGCTCTTCCGGAGGCTGTTATAGGGGAAAACACCCTCCAGGGATTCAAGATAAAGTTAGACAAGTTCCTGCTGAACCAGAACATACGCAGGTAAAGCTAGTCTCAGTTAGGGCACTGGTCTTTGACCTAAGGACCATCGCATATGCGGACTGCTGGGCACGATGGACCACTGGTCTGACCCAGCAGCGGCAAATCTTATGTTCTTATGTTCCCTTCTCTTCCCTCGTACCTCTTTAATTTTCCCTGCGTGAGCAGCATTATGAACTTTCTGCCCACATTGGTGTCACCTCTCTCTCTGATATCAGTTCTGGGCCCCACACCTAAGGAAGTGACATCAGAGGGATAGCCAACACGACGGGAGGTGAGATTTCTGAGCCTGCGTTGCAGTTGCTTTATGATAACTACATAGAATGACAGATACATGGTGTATGAAAACCTGAAGCGGCTTCAGCTCCTGAGGATGCCTATATGGTGAAATGCAAGATTGTGTTGGGAGGGCTAAATATTATTTTGTCATCAAAGATGAATTCAAAGTGGCACGATTTTATGATCATCACAGGAATTAAGTCCATGTAGCATGAGATTAACAGCGATTCTTCTAATGGCTGGACTTGGAAAGATTGGACATTGAGGATGGTCCAGGTTTTCTAAACAGTAAAGGTGTATTTGATGTAGTATAATGAAATGGTTTATGTTTTGTAAGAGTGTGGAATAAGCATATTTATAAAATATAAAACTATATTTATTGTAACAGTGGGAAAGATTTAATAAATAGACTTGATAAATTAATTAATTATAGGAGTTAGCTTCTTCTGCTTTTATGGTAAGAGTTACAACTTTGGTAATGTGGAAGCTTTTCATATATAGGGCTCCTTTTAATAAGGTGCGCTAGCGTTTTTAGCGCATGCACAAGATTATCGCATACTATAGCGCATGCTAGCCAAAAAATTACCGCCTGCTTAAAAGGAGGCGGTAGCAGCTAGCGTGCGCAGCATTTTAGCGTGCGCTATTACCTAACGCACATTTGTAAAAGGAGCCCATAATGTCCTAAGTGTATATTGATTGGAAAATTTAAAAGGTACAGGGGAAGGGAAGGGGGCACGCACGTGGCAGGGGGAGTTGGGAAGGAGCGGGAGGGGGCGGAGAAGAGTGTGGTGAAGGGGCGTCACTCACCCTCGCTACGCCACTCCGTGCTGCTTAGTAAAAAGGCCCCTTTGTCATTTAGCATATTTATTGGGATCTATTAACCGCTTTTTTCATGAAGAGATTCACCCGAAGCGGTTCACAATACATGGAATATTAATCAGGTACTCTTAAGTATTTTCCCTATCTAAACCAGCAAGCTCAAAATCTAACTGTGGTAAATGGGGTAATGGAGGGATTAAGTGGGTTGCGCAGAGTCACAAGGAGGGGCTGAGATCAAAATCACAACCTCAGGGTGCTGAGGCAGCAGTTCTAACCACTAGGCCACTCCAGTCTGAAATAACAGTTAACAAATACGATTACGCATATATGTATTTAGCTAAAAGTACTTCTAACCCACCCAGCCTTGGTTCTAGGTAGGATACTTCTACTACTACTACTTATATCATAGGATACAACAAACATGGCAATTATCATATCCATGTAAAACAGACAAATGAAAAATGAACAGTAAATGAAACAAAACATCAAAACTATACAAAACGCCACAAAAGTTGAATAGATTAACACAACACTTTTTTTTTTTTTTTTTGCATATTAAGAGCATTTTTGGTTATCTTGCTCCCTCTTCTGGCCATTCTGTTAAACTGTAGAGGAAAGTGGTTAGAAAAAAATATACTGTGCCCACAGAAGCCAATACAATGATCTTTTCAAACATTGCACATTTATTTAGTTCATTTTCTATCCCATTAATGGAAACATATATAATGCAGAAAATGCACCAGGAGCTTAAACATATTACAGTCTGAAATCACAGATTTCCAATATGACCAAATCCCTGTGGTTCACTGCTAGCCATAGTTAGGGTCATATTTCTTAAGTAAAAAAAAAAGAAAAAAAGAGAACACATGGCCCCGCCCTGCTCCCACAAAAAACCTCATCTTCCCTCCTTCCCCTCACTCTCCCCCCTCCCCCCAGGGATTCTCTTGTGGTAGTATGGGGTGGGGTGGGGGTGGGATGTCACCAGAGGATGGGAGCTGCGTTAATCGCAGTCCTGCTGCAGGTACCAGTGGTACAGGGGTAGGAGCTCCTGTTGTGAGCTGCTGGAGGCTTGTTTGGCACTGGCTGCATGTGGCAGGAAAGCCTCAGCTGTGCCTTATCTCGGGGCCGTGTCTGGAGGGCCTCTGAGCATTAGTGCTGCCCAATTCACGATTTGAATCGGTTCACCAATTCGAATCAGGTGAATCGATTCGAATCGGTTCGTTTTTGTAAAAAAACAGACTTACCAATTCCTCCAGATTAAAGTTCATTCTTTTTTCACTGCCGGCCGCCGGACTCGTTCCCATCTAATGTAACTTCCGGTTTTGCAAAACCGGAAGTTAGATCAGAAGAAACGAAAGGACGTGGGAGCGTCGAGGGGAAGCGAGCAGACCTCGTGCAGCGGACCAGTCAGAAAAAAAAGGGTATTTTTTGGCTGTCTTCGCATTTCTCCTCTCTTCCCCGCGATTCAACATCCAGTCGAGTAAGTAACTGAATCGGCAGGGGGTGCTCAGAATCGGCAGGGGGGGGCTCAGAATCAGCAGGGGGTGCTCAGAATAGGCAAGGGGGCTGAGAATTGGCAGGGGGGGCTGAGAATCGGCAGAGGGGCTGGTGAGTCAGGGACTGGGGATGGAAGCTGAAATCGGCAGGGGGGCTGGAAGCTGAGATTCAGCAGGGGGCTGGTGAGTCTTGGGGGCTGGAAACTGAAATCGGCAGGGGGGCTGCTGAGTCTTGGGGGCTGGAAGCTGAAATCGGCAGGGGGGCTGGTGAGTCTTGGGGGCTGGGGATGGAAGCTGAAATTGGCAGGGGGGCTGGGGGTGGAAGCTGAAATCGGCAGGGGGACTGGTGAGTCTTGGTACCGACACATTGGGGTAGACGTCCCCCTAGTAACAAAACCAACGAATCTCGTCCCAACTCAATTACACCAATTACATTTAACCAACTTTCATCCAAAATCTCCAACAGTTACCCCAGTACTACAAAATTAAAAATAGGACTAATCAATGTTAGATCCATCAAAGGAAAATATCATTTAATAAAAGAAAAAATTACTGCAGAAGGATTTCACATTATATGTTTAATAGAAACATGGCTAACAGATGGCGAAGAAGCCTACTTGTCTTATTGCTGCCCCCCACATTATTCATTTCTATATAACCATCGTAAAAAACGTAAAGGAGGTGGCTTGGCTATTATTTACCTAAACGACACTATAAAGTTTACAGATCTTTCCAACGATAATACGACAATCGAATATCTTCAATTCCAAATTAATACCATTCCAAAAATAGATCTTTTACTTCTCTATATTCCTCCACCAGTTATTTCGAATACTCTTTCTCTCCTACAAAATTTAATTTTCGACTTTAGTTCATCTACTGAACATCCAGTGATTTTAGGAGATTTCAACTTTCATTTCGATGATAGTACCAATTCTTTAGCCAAAGAATTATTAGATTACACCAAAATGCTCAATTACTTACCCCTTATTCACGACTCAACACATCAGGCAGGGCATACACTAGATATGATCTTTGCTCCTAATATCGACCTCTTTTCATTTTCCAAAATTCAAAATACACCAGTTCCCTGGTCAGATCACCACATCATCTCATTTAATTTAATTTCTATAAAGAAAAATGAATCTGTTCCTCCACCTAAAACAATAGTTTATCGTGATTTCAACAAACTTGATCATTCAACTATTTCTTCTTTCATGAGCTCTTTACCCCCAATATCAGAGTCTGATTGCTTAGAAGATCAACTTTCTACTTGGAAACTCTCAATGCAACTTCTATTAGACAAAGAGACCCCCTGGATTAATAAAATTATCTATAACCGTAAAGCTCATAACCCATGGTTCTCCCCGGAACTTTTACTGATCAAAAGACAACTTAGATCCTGTGAGAGAAAATGGCGTAAAAACAAATCAATGGAAAATTTGGCATTATTCAAAGAGCAATCCCTATTCTATAAAGGTAAAATCAATGATGCAAAAAGAACCTACTATAGCAAAAAAATCAAAACGGCAAAAAATCCATCAATTCTATTCTCTATTGTAAAATCTTTCAATTCAAACACACACAAACAAGCTCATTCCTCAACACTCTCAGCTCAAAACTTAGCAGACACTTTTTGCACCAAAATCGAAAATATACGAAAGAAATTTGCAACTATTAGAGATAATAAGCCCCCTACAAACCAAACTTCTAATGACTATAAACTTCCGTGCGCAAAATGCTCTAACTTCAACATTCCTTCCTTATCACAAATTAAATTAATATTGCAAAATTTAAACTTAAAAAGTTCCCCCTCTGAGATCATTCCTCCTGTCATTCTAAAGAAATTCTTCTCCTGTTTTGGACCACATATACTGTCCTTTGTAAAAAAAAGCCTCAGCTCCGGTATTGTACCCAAATCATGGAAAACAGCAACAATAATTCCCATAATAAAAGACCATAAAATAAGTACAGAAGATCCTTTGAATTACCGTCCTATTGCAAATATTCCCTTCCTAGCAAAAATCACAGAAAAAGTAATTTTTAATCAAATATCAGAATTTGTAGAATCCACAAATGTTCTACACCCCAACCAAACTGGTTTTAGGAAAAATCACAGCACAGAGTACTCATTAATAGGTCTCACTACCAACATTATACATAACCTAGATCACCACAAATCCGTCATCTTGTTCTCTCTTGATCTTTCCGCAGCATTTGACACCATTGATCATTCTCTTCTACTAGACAGACTTCAATCAATCGGTATTAATGACATAGCCCTACAATGGTTCAATTCTTTCTTATCAGAACGGTCTTCTAGTGTCCAATTCAACGACACCAAATCTACTCCATACTCATCTAGCTTTGGAATTCCTCAGGGTTCAATTCTTTCCCCCTTACTCTTCAATATTTTTCTCTCACCTTTACTTAGTCTTAGCCAATCTATAGGCTTCTCCGCATATGCTTATGCGGACGACATACAATTGTTACATCCATGCAACCTAGAAAACTCTACTGAAATAGCTCAAGTCAACCAAAAATTAGTTAAAATTAAAGAATGGCTCACTCATAACAAACTCGCGCTTAACATACCAAAAACAAAGATCCTCCTCTTTCCTTCAAAACAGGGAATACAATTATCTTCTCCTTTCATGATCGATGACTTAATAATTAAAACAGTGACTTCACTCAAAATTTTAGGTGTAATCATAGATGACAAGTTTACATATCAAGAACATGTCAACAATATTGTTAAATGCTGTCTTTATCGTCTCCGTTTAATCCGTTCAATGACAAAATATTTAGAACCACAATCTTTAAACATTCTAATGCACTCTCTAGTTATAACAAAACTAGATTACTGTAACTCTCTTCTACAAAATATTACTCAAAAAGAAAAAAAACGTTTACAAATTATACAGAACATAGCAATCAAAATAATTCACAATGGTAAAAAATATGACCACGTAACACCTCTGCTAATCAAATCACATTGGCTGCCCATAAATAACCGAATAACTTACAAAATAGCTCTACTGATTTTCAAAACACTAAATTCTAATGAACCACAATTCATAGATCGTTTATTAATACCCCATTCTTCAAATCGCTCTTTACGTTCCGAATCCCAAGAATTATTAATGGTTCCCTCTCTAAAAATAGTAGGGACAAAACGCCACGATATCTTCTCTGTGGTGGCTCCTCTTACTTGGAATTCTCTTCCTTTATATATTAGAAAAAATAAGGATTTAAACCAATTCAAATCCAATTTAAAAACATTTCTTTTTAAAATTTCTTTTGATCTCTAAACTCACCTCATTGCCAATTTCGATCTGAGCACCTTCAATCCCTCCCTATTGTTTTTTTCCCTCCCCTTTCAGACCTCTCTTTCTCCCTTTTTAGGGAAAATATTTTTGTAACTTTAATTCCTTATGTTCATTCCTTATGTGTCATAGTCTGTCAATATTATTTTGTGTGTTAAATTCCTTTAATTAAAGAAATATTATTTCACTGTCATTTTACCCCTTTAGTGTTCAAGATTATATAAGTTAACGATGATTGTTATAATTTGTTAATCGCTTAGTTTGTAATAAGCGATACATCAAATAAAATTAAACTTGAAACTTGAAACTTGGTGGCTGGGGATGGAAGCTGAGAATTGGCAGGGGCCTGGAAAAACTGAGAATCAGGCAGGGGGGCTGGGAAACTTTGGGGATGATTTGCTTTGGGGAAGCTGTGAATCTATGTTTCTAACTAATTTTACAGCTATGTTATAGTTTGGATGTTCCTATTTTTGACATGATATTGCCTTGGTTAAATAAAATGTTCAAACTTAAAAATCTGTGTTATTAACAGTGAATTGAATCGAATCGGAAAATTGATTCAACAGGGTGAATCGAATTGAATCGAATCGAAATATTTTTCTCTGAATCGGGCAGCACTACTAAGGCAAGGCAGATATTGGGTTGTATCAATAGAAGTTTCGTCAGCCGAAAGCCTGAAGTCATAATGCCGTTGTACAGGGCCATGGTGAGACCTCATCTGGAGTACTGTGTGCAATTCTGGAGGCCCCATTACAGTAAAGATGTGCGCAGAATTGAATCGGTTCAACGGACGGCCACCAGGATGATCTCGGGGCTCAAGGGTCTCTCGTACGAACAGAGACTGAACAAATTGCAGCTTTACACTCTTGAGGAACGTAGGGAGAGGGGAGACATGATCGAAACATTTAAGTACCTCACGGGACGTGTCGAAGTGGAAGATGATATTTTCTTTCTCAAGGGACCCTCGGCCACAAGACGGCACCCGCTCAAACTCAGGGGCGGAAAATTTCATGGCGACACCAGAAAGTATTTCTTCACAGAGAGAGTGGTTGATCATTGGAACAAGCTTCCAGTGCAGGTGATCGAGGCAGACAGCGTGCCAGACTTTAAGAATAAATGGGATACCCATGTGGGATCCCTACGAGGGTCAATATAAGGAAATTGGGTCATTAGGGCATAGACAGGGGGTGGGTAAGCAGAGTGGACAGACTTAATGGGCTGTAGCCCTTTTCTGCCGTCATCTTCTATGTTTCTATGTTTCTATGTTACTATGCATGCATAGATGTGATGACAGCACACACATGCCTGGACACCCTCCAGATGAGACCCCAAACTCAGACAGAGCTGGGGCCTTTTCTGCCACCTCCAGCCACCACCAAGTGAGCCTCCAACAGTTCACAACAGGAGCTCTTGTCCCCAGACCACTGGTACCTACTGCTGGATCAAAATTGATGTAGCTCTCACCTGTGGATGACCCCCTGCTGCCCATCCAAAGGTTAAAAAAAAATTTAGGCTGGACTCAGAGAGTCTAAAACCCAAACAAACTGCCGGGTTTTAGAAAACCATCCAGATACCCACACAGTCCTCTGAAAAGAGGGCATGTCTGGACATATGGCAACCCTAACAACAGTTTTACAGCAGAAAACACCAAACAACTAGAGTGAGTTTAAAATGCAGCAATAAGACTACTGAAAAACCTACAAGCCCATGACCCAGTCTCTCCCTGATATCGGCCCACTGGCTGCCCATAACCAAACGCTGCATTCTCAAAGGCCTAGTGTTGGCATATAATCCCTTTACAACATGATAGCCAAATACTTCTCAGACAAACTTCCTCTCTACACCCCAAAGATAACGCTGCACTCCCAAGATGAAATTCGCCTACATAGGATTACCAGACGTCTGGATTTCCCCAAACATGTACTCCTTTTGAGAACATGTCCGGGGGTCTGGATGGCTTTTCAAAACCCGGCACTTTGTCCAGGTTTTGAAAAGCTTCCAACAAATCCAATGAGAGCAGACAGTTGGAGGGGGAGGGGGGGCAGGGATGGAACTGCTGGGCCTGGGGGCGGGTCTAGAGGTCCGGATTTTCTGTTTGGAAAATCTGGTAACCCTATGCCTACATACACCAACAGGACACTCTGACTCCAGACAGCCTGGAAACGATCCTATTCCCATTTCATACCAAACCTCTGCAACAGCCTACTTCATATCAGAGCCCTTAAAGGACTTCTTAACTTTAGAAAAGCTGTAAAAACCTACCTTTTTGCCTAGTCACTTCCTCAACCCTTCACCAGTATCAGTATGAAATTATAATGCAACACACTGTATGTAAACCCTATATTGTAACACTGTGAATGTAAACTGTAATCCGTCCTGAGCTCTTTGGGGAGGATGGGATATAAATCTAAATAAATAAATTCAATGTATGCCTATTGAAAGTACATGCATACAGCAGTCTCAACACACTAGGCAATGCTACCACCTCACCTCACAGCCCCATCTAGGGTTCTCTCTTCACACTACCCCCCATTCATTTTCAAGGCCAGGAAATGTGTTTTGGAGGGGGCCACACCTCTTACTGTATGGCCTACTTTATCCCAATGTGATACTGCTTCCGAAAGTGTATTTGGCAAAATCTCTGTGCCCAGCTCAATTTCATGTCAGGCCCTGTGGCAGGGATGCTTGGGCTAGGCCGGTGTGACCTACCCTGGGCCCCGTACCACAAGGAATAGAGTTTGTTTGTGACCCGGATCCTGCCAGTGGCTTCCAGGCCCACTGGTGTACTCCCGTTAAGCTTTTCACTTTGTGCCAAAAGGAACTAAACCACACTGAGTTCCAAAAGCAAAGCCAATGTTTCCTTTAATTGGAAATAATAATTCAATTCACAGTCATGTCAGATGGCATAATCAAGCAAATATAACAAAACAGTTGGAGTGCCTCCGGGCTAAGCAAAGTTCATAAACAGGACCCGGCATTCAAGCTTTGGCACTTCTTATAAACCTTCCAAAATCAGAAAAAAGAAAAAAAAAACAACCCTCACATTCAAAACCAGGGTTTTTCCTTGTGCAGTGCTGAGGGAGCAGCCCTGCCCTAGACCTGTGGGTCAGGCTGTTTCCCAGCAAGAAAGGTAATGCTGAATAAGAAACTTTCCCCCCACGCCTGGAGGTCTTATTGCTACAGTTCCTCTAAACAATTCAGCAAGCTAGGCAATATTGAGGTAAACAGTTCTCAACCTTAGAAAACAAACATTAAAAGAAAAAATACTTTTTTTCTTTACCCCAGAGCCCTCCCCAGGGTTCTCCTTTTCCACAGGGCTCTTAGTTTAAAAAGTCCAGTCCGGGTTTTGTAACCCCTTTTTAGGTTACACACTTTCCCCGCAGAGGAAACATAGAAAGAAACAAAAGGCAAAAATATAACCTTGAATGCCAGAACTCTCCCACCTGTAGTGCAAGCTACATTTCCATGGGATCCTCAGCTTCCAACTCTGAAGGTGAGCTGCTATCCCACTGCATGGAATCCTCTATGGGAGTTTCTTCCTCAGGGCTCCCTGCCTCTTCCATTTCCCAGTCTCCCAGCTGGGGTTGGAAAGCATTAGGACTATTTTCCTCCTTGCCTTGTGGACTTAGCTTTTCTTTCAGCTGTTCCTCCTCAGCCCCCCTCTCACTGTCCTAGCTTTGCTGGAGGATAAGGGCTCACACATGTCAGGCTCCTCCCCCTAATTACTAACAGTGAGCACAGTAGAGGCTTCCTGGCTTGAAGCCAAGGTAATTTTCTGTCTCTTCTTAAAGGGACAGGATTAAAAGGTACAGCACAAATCTGTTTAACTTTCCCCAGCTGCACTGCTCTAGGCTTGAGAATAGACACAGGGGAAAACTTAAAGACACCATCCCCCTCTAACAAGAGTTCCTCCCTGCTCTTTCTTCCTGGCACAGGGAAAACTAGAGGCTCTTGGGTTGTGTAGTTTTCTGTACTGCAATGTTTCTGGTTTAAACCTAGGTTCTGTGGAGGGAATAGGGGCGCCAGTGTTCCCTCTAAGCGGGCGGGTGTTGTGAGCAAACTTTTTTCACTGTGAGCTAAAAATATCGGGCGCCAGCAAGTTATGAGCCAAATAAATATGTTGTCAAAGTTGCTGATACATGAGGACGAGGTATTCAAAGGAATTTTAGGCCTACACGCTAAATTAAATAACGTTAAATAATATTTTTAAGAACACAAAACAACGCATTAATTCTTGAAAGTACAAAATTCTTTATTTTTTTTTTTTTTTTTTTTTTTTTTTACCAGAAAAACTCAAATTTATTTTAAAACAGTCTACAGAAATTGTAGGGATGAAATGATATCTTAATAAATGTTTTACAACAAATGTAGTTATGTCTGTTACATCCATATGTGTAAACTGTAAATTAAAAACAGTCCAGAAGACAATACGTTTGATGCTTTCAATTTCTAGACAATCTATCAATTCCAGCTTCTACACAAAAGTATAAATACATTAAAACAAAATATTGAAAACCATTTTATTGGGCACAAAGTTTGCCTTCAGTGAGAAGAGTTCACTCATTATGTTGTAGAATAATTGTTGTGAAACTGGAATGGAATCAATTCTTCACTCAAGTTAGATATCATCAATATCTTCATCATCATCCCCAATATCATCAAACTGGATTTCATCGTCATCACCGGGGCCAAATGTGTCCGTTTCATTGATTTTAGCATGTTCTGGAAGTTCTCCATAGGCTTTTAGGCTCCAAAATTCTTTATTAAGATTGTTCTCTTCTGCCTTTTTCTGATTTCCAAAAATTGTAAACACTGTCTATGTTTACATTATTTCCTGTGGCTAAATAAAGTTTGATTCTAATTAGGCATTCCAAATGTTCTACTCTTAACTTATTACGAGTCTTTGTCTTTATAGCATTCATCAAGCTAAATCCTCTCTCACAATCGGCACTTGAAGCCTGAAAGGTGCCACACACGTCTAATAGAGCATTTAGTCCACTGAACTGTTTATGCTGCTGAGCAAAATTGTACATTTCCTGAAGCGTTTGTATAGCTCCTGCTTTTACTTTTTCAGCAATAATATATTTGAACTCCGAATATTCTGAAATAAGCTGCCTTTTGAAACAATGTTCATCATCTTTGTTCATTAACAGAAAATAACGGTTAGATAATCGTGAAAATTGTTCGTTTCCAAATGTAAATTCCTCTAAGTTGGACGGATTTGAGATACAGTCTTTGTCGAAAACACGCCAGTCCTCTAATTCATTGTCAGGAAATCTTTTGTCCATATGATCACAAGTTTGTGTAATAAATGTAAGAATATGATCTGTTTTAATTACAGAATTACAAGATGAAATGAGAGTTTCAACATTTTCATTGAAATGTGGTTTTTCTCCCAGATATTGAGATCTGAGTTTCCTTAATTTGGCTTTAGTGAACTGGAATGCATCCAAAGGTGCCAAACAACTCTTCTGAAGAAGCTTACACAGTGATCCAAGCTCCTCAAGAACATCGCAGAGAATAAATAGCGCAACTTTAAATTCCAGATTACTCAATTTAGTCAGGCAGTATTTGTGCACGGGATCATTGTCTTCTTCCACCTGTTCTTGACAATATTCTAACAGGATGTCATAATTTCTAACCACTGCACTTACAGCAAAGTGCCGAGACAGCCACCTAATATCATGTATAGCTTTAAATGAAATGACATCTGAGTCTGCAGCATTAGCAATATCCTCCAGTTTGGCTTTTCGTACGCTCGATCTACTGAAAATCGTATACACGGTGCGTATTAGAGTTTCGATCTCTTTCATGAATGGGATCGTTTTCCATGCATCGTCTATGCCTAGATCTTCGCGGTGAGCTACACAGTGTTGCTCTAGAAGATGAGGAACTGATTGACGTAACTTTGCAGCTACACCATTATGCTTCCCAAGCATGACTGATGCTCCATCGGACGTGAACATGACCATACGACTGAAATCTAAATCGTTCTCACTATAAAACTGCTTTATAGCATCAACTATAGCTGTGCTGTCACAAGCAGTTAGATGTTTGATGCCAGCAAAAACTGTCTCATGAATGTTGCTGCCACTTCTTCTAAATTTAATGTATATTATGAGCATTTTCGAAACAGAAATATCAGTACTTTCATCAATTATTAGGGTATGAAAAGGAGACCTCCGGATTTCTGTAAATGTTTCCCGTTTAACAATGGCATTTATGCAGTCAAGGAACTCGAAAGCATAGTTTTTGCTTCTCCAGCTATCAGGTATTTTTACGTATTTAGCCATGTGATTGTGAATTTCCTGGACGGATAGCATGGATGAATTCAACTTTACCGCTAGCAATATATTATCAATTAAAATGTTAACTTCCTCTGGACTTGATTTATATCTCTGTGCGTATTCGATTCTGTTGTTCCGACTATCGGGAGTTTCTTTCAAGAAATTCATTAGAAAACCTCGGCTTTGATTGTGAAGCTTTTGAACCGCTTCTAAATGAGAATTATGATTCAGATGACGCTTTAAATAATCAATTTTCCACTCAGACCAAGTCTTCCCTGTGCTCCATTCTCCGTTAACACCTGCTTTTCGGCATAGGGAGCAAATTAATGCGTTGTCCGTGTCGCTATATTCGAATATTTCTTTCATCGCCACTGTTTTCCGTCCACTCGCGTGCGGCAACGTGGTGTCAACCAAAAACTCGGTCAGCCATTCCTTCTTAAATTGGCTGCGCTTTTTCTTTGTGCTGGTACCAAACTCTTCATTCTCTTTACGCTTCGACATTTTCGAATGGATGTAAAAATTATTTGACTGAATCTATGGAAGATCGCAAAAGAAAGTTTATGCACACGCTTCAAACGATCGAAACTTGAAAAGAACTTGCTTCATGCATGTATAGATAAACAATGGCGCTCGTGCGGCCTCAGTTTTGTAGCGCATTACTAATTTACTAGTAGTAGTACCGTGTTTCCCCGATGATAAGGCAGGGCCATCAAATAAGACAGCCCCCCCTTTTTAGACAAAAATATAAAATAAGGCACCCCCGCAAATAAGCCACCCACCGATACCTGCGCTTACCCGAATCGAGTGGTACGGTGGGTGACTTCATGTGGTGCCTAGTGCAGGAAATCACTCGCGTCTGCTCTGACCGCCTCTTCCTGCACGAAGTCGGGCCTTATCCAATCAGGAGCTGCATGTCAAAGCAGCTCCTGATTGAATAAGACCCGGCTTCTTGCAAGAAGAGGCGGTCGGAGCGTACGCGAGTCCGGCTGCCTCTCCTTGTTGGCGAGCTGAGCGGACCGTCGGGATCGACCCCCCGCACCCCCTAGGTACGCCTCTGCAAGTCTTGCCTTGCCCGGATTTGCCGCTCTCTTCCGGTGTTACTCCCCCCCCCACCCGACTCTCCTCTCGCCGCCCTGCCATCTGCCGTACGCCTCTTCCAATCGCCCCCCTCCCTGCTCGCACCCCCACCCCGACGTCCGATTCCTCCCCCAGCCTCCCCTTACCTTTGCGACGCGTTACATGGACTGCCAGCTCGCCTGCCTGCAAGCACGTGTGTGCGCTGTGACGAGAAACTTGTGCGCTGCGATGTAATATTTTGTGCGCCAGCGCACGCCAGCGCAGCTTAGCGGGAACACTGATAGGGACCTGCCAGGTGCTTGACACAGGCTTTCTATCACCCTGCCGAGGCTCCCTGCCACAGTCCTCATTTTTAAATCAGTGCTGTCACCAAACAAATATTGTGGAAAGCCCATCTGCTGATCCAAGCAGCTAACCATGTCTGTATGTTAGGCTCCAAAGCAGCTATTAGCATTGTACAGCTGCACCGCATCCACCCCATATCCCTAACCTTACAGCCTCTCCAGGAATATTTCTGTCCAAATATTCTAAGTGTCTTATCTAGCCCAGTATCCCGTCTTCATGGAGGCCAATCCAAGTCACAAGTACATGGCAAAAACCCAAATAGTAGCAGCATTCCATGCCACCAATCCAGGACAAGCACTCGCTCCTTCCATGTCTGTTTCAACAGCAGTTTGTGGACTTTTCCTCCAGGAACTTGTTCAAATCTTTTTTAAAACCAGCTACATTAACCGCTCTTACCACATCCTCCAGCAACGCATTCCAGTAGATCCTGAATGCACGCATCTAGGGTTACCATATTTGTGAAGATAAAAAAAGAGAACACATAGCCCCACCCACTCTCCATCTATTTCCTTGGGCCCCCTTCCCATCTGCTGTACCCTTTTAATGCTTTTCTCTCTCTCTCTTCTGCCAATCCTCCTCCCCCATGGGTGCTTCTCTCTCCTTCCAACCCCCCCTCATGTAGGTGCTTCTTGTTTTTCTTTTTCTTTTTCCAACCTTCTGGCACCTGTGGGGGGGGGGGAGGGCCTACACACACACACACACATACAGGTGCCAGTCTCTCTCCTTTCAATCTCCTCTCCTGCTGTTTTTGTCTCTCCCCTCCCATCCAGCACTACCGTATTCCATGCTCTTTTCTCCAACACTTTCCATAATGCTTCTCCAGCCCTCCCTCCCTCCGTCCATGCTGTTTCTCCAGCCCCCTTCCTTCCCTCATCCGATGCTGCTTCTCCTCCCGACCTCTGTAGCTCCCAACTCCCCCCCACCTCCTCCCTGGGCCTGGCACACTCACACACACACACTGCCGCTACAGTTCTCAAACCTTCTAGCATTAGCTTTCAAGGGAACCTCACCTCTTGCCAGTTCAGAAGCTCTCTACAGCATCCTGCCTACCGAGAACAGTAAGTTGTGCATACTGTATAGAAAGCTTCTGAGGCTGGCAAGAAGCGAGGTTGCAGTAGCAGTGAAGGGGAAGAGGGGGGAGAGCGAAAGAGACACCAAACCATGGGGAGGAGGGAAGGGAGAGTGACACCAGACTGTCAGTGGGGGAACCTGAGCCAAGAATAGGGACCGGGCACCCAAGGCACCCCCAAAGCTACACCCCTCCCTGCCTCCTTTCTTCTGCTCATCTGACGATCATCTTCCCAGCAGCGATTCAGACAGGCTCTTTCTGGCCAACCATAGGGGCCTTCTTTACAGAGAATCTGATTGTAGTTCCTCATAATAAGCTTTATGCACTAAAATGAGAATTTTAAATGAGATACAAAATTGAATCAGTAATACTTGTATAACAGTCACCCATCTAATGATGACAACTCTGCCCCAATTAGTTTCTGATAAATCCCCATAATTAAATCATATCAGATTAATGGCTGGGCGTGAGCATTTGTGTGTGCCTTGCAAATACAAGTGGCATATTCATTTTGCACACAAATGCACTACCTTCTATTTCATAAGGCAGTGTCTCTCTAGCTTTCTTAGCTCCGGCATACTATATCGAGCAAACGTTTTTCGTGGCACATTATAATTGAAATTATAAAATTTCAAAACCAACAAAAAATTAAATTTCAGTTATTTATTTAAAATTCTTTAAGCTATGTATGGGTAATTGTAACTAGAGAATGACACGGGGACAAATTTCTCCCTGTCTCCGCAGGAATTCAATTTCCTCGTCCCATCCCTGTAAGTTTTGTCGCTGTCCCTGCCTCATTCCAGTAAGCTCTGCCTTAACCGCACAAGTCTCAAACACTTATGATTTTAAAATGTTTGAGGCTTGTGCAAATGAGGACGGAGCTTGCAGGAATGGGGTAGGGACAGGAAAAGAACTTGTGGGGATGGGACGGGAAAATGAGTTCCGCAGGGACGGGAAAAAATTTGTCCCCATGTCATTCTCTAATTGTAACAACAGGTGAAAGTAAAGTAGATAGAATAGAATTGCTAATCAATGCGATGGATGTGCTTGTTTTTGAGTGCAAATTAACTCAAAATGCAGCTCGATAGTCGACAAGCAAATGCATATTTCATTATCCACCATCTGCAGTCGTTTTCTTTTTTTTTTTTTTTTTGCTTTAATTTCTGTCAGAGCTGAAAATCCAAGTTTGCAAAGATAAGAAGATCCAAATGGTAACAAAGCCTTGATTGTTTTGTTGCTCAAGTTAGGATAACTACTGCATTAAAAATTAAAAAATAAAAATAAAATGACTTGCTCTTAGTTTTTAAGGACCAATCACGTCAAAGAATGATGCTTGTCTGGGCAGTTGTATCCTTACACACACAGATTCTCATAACATTGACAGACTTTTGCATATGTGACACACATGTCATCTATTCTACTATATACTTATAAAGTGAATTTTTTAAAATGAAGTAAAATTCTGGAATCTCTCGTGGCATGCCTGGAATCTCTTTAGGGCACACCACTGTGGCAGAGGAAAGGCCCTGCCAGGGCTGGCCAGAAGCAGCCTGTGTACCGGCGCTTCCTCTGTTCACCGGCTGCCACTACAACTTCAGGTGAGGGAGAGAGGGAGTGAGTGAGTGAGGAGGGTTTGTCAGGATGCTCTGCTGCTTTGGGAATTGAAGGAGGGGTTGTCAGGACCGGCTCTGCTGTTTCGGGATTGGAGGGAGGGAGGGGTTGTCAGGACTGGCTCTGCTGCTTCAGAATGGAGGGAGGGAGATTTGTGGCTGCCGCAATGCTTTGGGAGCTGGAGGAAAAGAGGGAGATTTGTAGGTGCTGCTGATGCCTCTGGGGATGTAGGAAGGGAGGGAGGGGGTTGTTGGGTCACGGGCATCACTTTGGATGTTGGTGTGAAGGGAGACAATTTGGGGGGTTTTTTGCCAACAATTTTTTTTTGCAGGTTGGTTGAGAGTGCTGGTTAACTGAGACTCTACTGCAGTTTATCTGACCTGAGCAAAAGCATTGGAGGTATTCCAGGACTTAGGGGCTGATTCTTGAAGCAGCGCCTGCCACGACAGACGCCTCCAAAACTGGCCTCTGCTGCATGTCAATCACAGACAGGTGCCGCTTCCAGAATCGTGGAGAGCAAGGACCTTAGGTGCTGGAAATGTAGGCCAGGGAATAACAGATCTACATTTCCGGCACCTAGGGTCCTGCCAGAATTGTAAGCAGCTGCACATAGTGACGGCAAAGTCTAGCACTACCCCTAAACATGCCCATTTCCAAGTTTTGGCGTCACTATGCGCTGCTCGCCGCCAGAGACCTAGACACCCGTCACAGAGGCTGCATAGTGGCGGATATTTTTTAAATGAGGATTTAGTTGGGTTTTAATAGTGCAACTAATTATTGCGCCACTTAAACCCAATTAAACTACTTACATTATGTGCTGGATTGCATAATCTAGGCGCCTAACTTATGGCGACTTGTTTGTGAATCCAGGCTTAGGGCTCCTTTTACTAAGCTGCGCTAGCATTTTTAGCGCACGCTAAAGATTAATGCACGCTAACCCTGCGCTACGTGCCAAAAACTAACGCCAGCTCAATGGTCGCGTTAGCGTTTAGTGCACGCAGCAATGCAGGCCATGCTAAGCGCTTGCTAAAACCGCTAGCGCAGCTTAGTAAAAGGAGCCTTTAGTGTTTATGGTCATATTTTATAAAATATATACACGTGGGTATAAATTAAAGCCAGGAAAATTGTATATCTTAAATAGCAGCTGTAAATCTCTGAAAGTACTTTTTGTTCTAGTTTTCTGAAAGAAATTATACATGCATGCCCTATGAAAAAAATTGATGTAGATTAAACACATAGCTGCTGCACAAGCAGGATTTAAAATACATGGCATAAAATACAAAGTGTGAATTGGGATGAAAACCGCACATATGGAGCCTTCAGTAGAACAACACAAGCTGTCAACATGCTGCTCTCTCGCAGGGAAGGTTTTGGTTCCCATTTCACTTAGGATTCTTTGCTGCTTTTGCCGTCTGCACAATGTGCTGTGGCGGCAAAAAGGGTGAACAGAATGCTAGGAATGATTAATAAGGGGATCACGAACAGATCGGAAAAGGTTATCATGCCGTTGTACCGGGCCATGGTGCACCCTTACCTGGAGTACTGCGTCCACACTGGTCACCGTACATGAAGAAAGACACAGTACTACTCGAAAGGGTCCAGAGAAGAGCGACTAAAATGGTTAAGGGGCTGGAGTAGTTGCCGTACAGTGAGAGATTAGAGAAACTGGGCCTCTTCTCCCTTGAAAAGAGGAGACTGAGAGGGGACATGATCGAAACGTTCAAGATAATGAAGGGAATAGACTTAGTAGATAAAGACAGACTGTTCACACTCTCCAAGGTAGGGAGAACGAGAGGGCACTCTCTAAAGTTGAAAGGGGATAGATTCCGTACAAACGTAAGGAAGTTCTTCTTCACCCAGAGAGTGGTAAAAAACTGGAACACTCTTCTGGAGTCTGTTATAGGGGAAAACACCCTTCAGGGATTCAAGACAAAGTTAGACAAGTTCCTGTTGAACCGGAACGTATGCAGGTGAGGCTGGACTCATTTAGAGCACTAGTCTTTGACTCGGGGGCTGCCATGTGAGCGGACTGCTGGGGACGATGGACCACTGGTCTGACCCAGCAGCAGCAATTCTTATGTTCTTATGTACCCCTCTCTCATAGGCAATCTGGTCTCTTCCTGCATCCCCCACCCTTTTAAACATTTCAGCTCTTTGCTGACTGGGAGCAGTAACTAATGCACGCTGACTGCTCTGGTCCTAGAGACTTCGTCTTTTCCCATAGATGTGACCACATCAGAGGGAAGGCTCTGAGGCCAGTATGAGCAGCATGTCTGATTCGCTGCTCACGGATGGCAAAAAACTGAAGTATTGAAAAGGTGTATGGTTGGGAGGGGGGAGGTAGAGAGATCATCTGCAGGGGAAATGAGGGAGCGATGCCAGCAGATCTTGGGGATTCCCATCAACCACATCACAGGTGTACTGCCACAGAAGGCTCTCCTCTTGAAGCACAAAAGGTTTCTCCTGAGAAAATTAAAGAGTCATGGGATAGGAGGCAATGTTCAATTATGAACTAAAAATTGGTTATCGGACAGAAAACAAAGAGTAGGGTTAAATGGTTATTTTTCTCAATGGAGGAGAGTAAATAGTAGTGTGCCGCAAGGATCTGTGCTGGGACTGGTGCTATTTAACTTATTTATAAATAATCTGGAAATTGGAACTACAAGTGAGGTGATTAAATTTGCAGATGATACTACTGTTCAAAGTTGTTAAAATGCATGCGAACTGTGAAAACTGCAGGAAGACCTTAGGAAATTGGAAGACTGGGCGTCCAAATGGCAGATTAAATTTAATGCGGACAAATGCAAAGTGATGCACATTGGGAAAAATAATCTAAATCATAATTACCAGATGCTAGAGTCCACTTTCAGGGGTCAGCGCTCAAGAAAAAGTTCTGGGTGCCACTGTGGACAATATGCTGAAACCTTCTGCCCAATGTGTGATGGGGGCCAAGAAAGCAAACAAGATGTTAGGAATTTAGAAAAGGGATGGTAAACAATACTAAGAATGTTATAATGCCTCTGTATCACTCAATGGTGCGACCTCACCTTGAGTATTGAGTTCATTTCTGGTCTCCTTATCTCAAAAAAGATATAGTGACACTAGAAAAGGTTAAAAAGAAGATGATAAAGGGGATGGAACTCCTCTCATAAGAGGAAAGACTAAAAAGGCTAGGGCTCTTCGGTTTGGAAAAGAGATGGCTGAGGGGAGATATGATTGAAGTCTACAAAATCCTGAGTGGAGTAGAATGGACCTCCCTCCCCTTCAAAATCACTGAGCTCTGGAACAACCTTACCTCCCCTCTTCGGAACTTGAGCTCTCTCCAAGTTTTCCACAAACATCTAAAAACCTGGCTTTTCTCAAAAATGTAAGCCTCTCTCCAACTTTGGTATCCCAAGTCCTCAAAAACTCTTCATATCTGGCATCCCAAGTCCTCTAAATATTCTTCATACTCTGACCTCTAACCCTTTGTTGTAGTTCCTTCCTATTTCATCTACTGTAAACCGCGCCGAGCTCTACGAATGTGGAGATGATGCGGTATACAAACCTAAGGATTAGATTAGATTAGATTAGATTAGAATGGGTACAAGTGGATCTATTTTTCACTCCATCAAAAATTCTGAACAAGTTCCGGAGACAGTTCCTCCTCCTTATGCCGGAGCTGCTCTGCACGAATAGCATGCATATAATTTACATGCTATTGTGCCGAGTATCACCCAGTAAAGAAAAATTGCCTTAACCATGGTATTTTTTTTTACTGTGGTGTTGAAGCATTGTGCATCAGTACCTCAATCTAAACTATCCTGAAGATATGCAAAACAGAGTTGCCTACACTGCACGTTAACTCCATCAGTCAAACTCTACAGCACTTTGGAAGATTAGCCCAGTGGTTAATGCAGTGGCCTGAAATCCTGGTGAACCCAGCCTGAAGGAGATAGGGTGGAAAAGGGGATAAAATGGTTGTGCTGTAAAAGTGGACATTTGGTTATTCTGAAACCCTCTCCCCCTAAACCCAGAGTACTGAGGGAGACTCCTGGAAGTGTCAGCAGCCCATGGGGTAAGGACCTGAGTAGGACTGCCAGAGGGCAAAACTGTGAATTGTTAATTCAGCTATTATATTTGATTTTGTTTATGATTATATCTTGCAATTTTTCATTAAAATAAAACCATAATAATAAAATTGTGGAACACGAAGGTAAACATGATTTTATTATTATTATTATTATTATATATTTATTGTGAACATAGTAACATAGTAGATGACGGCAGATAAAGACCCGGATGGTCCATCCAGTCTGCCCAACCTGATTCAATTTAAATTTTTTTTTTTTTTTTTAATTTTTTCTTCTTAGCTATTTCTGGGCAAGAATCCAAAGCTTTACCCGGTACTGTGCTTGGATTCCAACTGCCGAAATCTCTGTTAAGACTTACTCCAGCCCATCTACACCCTCCCAGCCATTGAAGCCCTCCCCTGCCCATCCTCCACCAAACGGCCATACACAGACACAGACCGTACAAGTCTGCCCAGTAACTGGCCTAGTTCAATCTTTAATATTATTTTCTGATTCTAAATCTTCTGTGTTCATCCCACGCTTCTTTGAACTCAGTCACAGTTTTACTCTCCACCACCTCTCTCGGGAGCGCATTCCAGGCATCCACCACCCTCTCCGTAAAGTAGAATTTCCTAACATTGCCCCTGAATCTACCACCCCTCAACCTCAAATTATGTCCTCTGGTTTTACCATTTTCCTTTCTCTGGAAAAGATTTTGTTCTACGTTAATACCCTTTAAGTATTTGAACGTCTGAATCATATCTCCCCTGTCTCTCCTTTCCTCTAGGGTATACATATTCAGGGCTTCCAGTCTCTCCTCATACGTCTTCTGGCGCAAGCCTCCTATCATTTTCGTCGCCCTCCTCTGGACCGCCTCAAGTCTTCTTACGTCTTTCGCCAGATACGGTCTCCAAAACTGAACACAATACTCCAAGTGGGGCCTCACCAATGACCTGTACAGGGGCATCAACACCTTCTTCCTTCTACTGACTACGCCTCTCTTTATACAGCCCAGAATCCTTCTGGCAGCAGCCACTGCCTTGTCACACTGTTTTTTCGCCTTTAGATCTTCGGACACTATCACCCCAAGGTCCCTCTCCCCGTCCGTGCATATTAGCTTCTCTCCTCCCAGCATATATGGTTCCTTCCTATTATTAATCCCCAAATGCATTACTCTGCATTTCTTTGCATTGAATTTTAGTTGCCAGGCATTAGACCATTCCTCTAACTTTTGCAGATCCTTTTTCATATTTTCCACTCCCTCTTCGGTGTCTACTCTGTTACAAATCTTGGTATCATCTGCAAAAAGGCACACTTTTCCTTCTAACCCTTCAGCAATGTCACTCACATACATATTGAACAGGATTGGCCCCAGCACCGAACCCTGAGGGACTCCACTAGTCACCTTTCCTTCCTTCGAGCGACTTCCATTAACCACCACCCTCTGGCGTCTGTCCGACAGCCAGTTTCTGACCCAGTTCACCACTTTGGGTCCTAACTTCAGCCCTTCAAGTTTGTTCAACAGCTTCCTATGTGGAACTGTATCAAAGGCTTTGCTGAAATCCAAGTAAATTACATCTAGCATATGTCCTCGATCCAGCTCTCTGGTCACCCAATCAAAAAATTCAATCAGGTTCGTTTGGCACGATTTACCTTTTGTAAAGCCATGTTGCCTCGGATCCTGTAACCCATTAGATTCAAGGAAATACACTATCCTTTCTTTCAGCAACACTTCCATTATTTTTCCAACAACTGAAGTGAGGCTCACCGGGCTGTAGTTTCCTGCTTCATCCCTGTGACCACTTTTATGAATAGGGACCACATCCGCTCTCCTCCAATCCCCAGGAATCACTCCCGTCTCCAGAGATTTGTTGAACAAGTCTTTAATAGGACTCGCCAGAACCTCTCTGAGCTCCCTTAGTATCCTGGGATGGATCCCGTCTGGTCCCATCGCTTTGTCCACCTTCAGTTTTCAAGTTGCTCATAAACACCCTCCTCTGTGAACGGCGCAGAATCTACTCCATTTTCTCGTGTAACTTTGCCAGACAATCTCGGTCCTTCTCCAGGATTTTCTTCTGTGAACACAGAACAGAAGTATTTGTTTAGCACATTTGCTTTCTCCTCATCACTCTCCACATATTTGTTCCCAGCATCTTTTAGCCTAGCAATTCCATTTTTTATCTTCCTCCTTTCACTAATATATCTGAAAAATTTTTTATCTCCCTTTTTTACATTTTTAGCCATTTGTTCTTCCGCCTGTGCCTTCGCCAAACGTATCTCTCTCTTGGCTTCTTTCAGTTTCACCCTGTAGTCCTTTCTGCTCTCCTCTTCTTGGGTTTTTTTATATTTCATGAACGCCAACTCTTTCGCCTTTATTTTCTCAGCCACTAGGTTGGAGAACCATATCGGCTTCCTTTTTCTCTTGTTTTTATTGATTTTCTTCACATAAAGGTCCGTAGCCATTTTTATCGCTCCTTTCAGCTTAGACCACTGTCTTTCCACTTCTCTTATGTCCTCCCATCCTAACAGCTCTTTCTTCAGGTACTTTCCCATTGCATTAAAGTCCGTACGTTTAAAATCTAGGACTTTAAGTATCGTGCAGCCGCTCTCCACTTTAGCCGTTATATCAAACCAAACCGTTTGATGATCGCTACTACCCAGGTGAGCACCCACTCGAACATTAGAGATACTCTCTCCATTTGTGAGGACCAGATCCAATATCGCTTTTTCCCTTGTGGGTTCCGTCACCATTTGTCTGAGCAGAGCCTCTTGAAAGGCATCCACAATCTCCCTACTTCTTTCCGATTCCGCAGACGGAACATTCCAGTCCGCATCCGGCAGGTTAAAATCTCCCAACAGCAGAACCTCCTCTTTCCTTCCAAACTTTTGGATATCCACAATCAGATCCTTATCAATTTGCTGCGATTGAGTCGGAGGTCTGTAGACTACACCCACGTAGATAGAAGTTCCATCTTCTCTTTTCAGAGCAATCCATATCGCTTCTTCCTCTCCCCAGTGCAATATGGGCATGATAACCAGCCAACAATACAATACAAAGAAATACAAAATAGCAAACAGCAATAACCGATACAACAGGGAAACAACCCAGAGGTATCCACACCCCCATTGCAATCATTATTTTCAGTATTTAAACCCCACATTCACACACCCCAAGCACCCTCCCGCAATCACTCAAATTTCAATGCTCACCAACTGTATCGCACCAGGCAACCCACACACACCCATCCACCCACTCCAAAGCATTCATCCATCCCGCCTCCGGAAGGCCTTCTTAGTCCAGGATCCCCAAGATAGTACCAGGCAACTCAGAGGATTCTCCATGGCAGTGGAGCAGTAGGTCTTTCCAGAGATCTATGTAGCTCAGGTGGTGAACTATCTCACCTTTGGGTGAACACTTTGTTTCAAATCTGGCCACCTCTGCCACCCGGTGTAGCCAGTGGGAATAAGTAGCTGGTTGGTCCGACACCCAATGTTGCAACAAAAGCTTTTTAACTACCAAGACAGCCAGGTAAAGAAACTTCCACTGGGAAAGCAAGAGCCCCTCCTGTATCAATCCCCTCTGATCTCCAAGTAGCAGCAGACCATAATCCCACGGGATCGAGCATTGGACTACGCGTTCCAGAAGGGGAAGGACCCTCAGCCAAAGCTCTGTGGCGGGGCATTCCAAAAAATGATGGACAAGGGTACCCAGGGACCTCTGACATTTGGAGCACCAATCCCCCTCCCACGACCCCATACAGGTCCCTTGGATCCTGGAAATATAAGCTCTATGCCAAATCTTAAATTGCATCTCTTTAAGATCCGTCGATCCCCCCAATAAATGTACACAAGCAAAAAGGTCAAGGAAAGACCTCCGATCATATTGGATATTCAACTCCTCCTGCCACAGACTGGCCACCTTATCCACTGATCCTAGATCAGAGGCAGTTTCCAAGACCTTATACCATGGAGAGTTTGTTAAGCTCTACCGGAACCTGCATAAACTGAGTATCCAGTGGACCACAGAGCCAGGTGCCCCCCCCCCCCCCCCCCACTGCAGCTGCAATGAATTATAATAATGACGAATCTGAAGATAAGCCTAAAACTGAGTCAAGGGCAAATCCCACTGGGCCTGTTCTTGAGCAAATATCAGAAAAAACCCCTCCCCCACATCCCAGAGATCTTTCAAAGACTTGCACCCTTGCTGCTCCCAGAGCCGAAACCAGGACCGACCCTCCCCCAGAGGGAAGGCTGCATTGCCCAAGACCTGCATCATCAAAGAAGGGCATAGAGAAAGTGGAGTGGGACAGATTCTTCAATCTTTTGAAAACTACAAGAAAGAGAGGGCATTCGGAAAAGTTGAAAGGGGACAGATTCAAAACAAATGTTAGGAAATTTTTCTTCACCCAATGGGTGGTGGACACCTGGAATGCACTTCCAGAGGGCATGATAGGACAGAGTATGGTATTGGGGTTCAAGAAGGGATTGGACAATTTTCTGAAGGAAAAGGGGATACAGGAGATATAGATAGAGGATTACTACACAGGTCCTGGACCTGTTGGGCCGCTGCGTGAGCGGACTGCTGGGCACGATGGACCTCTGGTCTGACCCAGCAGAGGCACTGCTTATGTTCTTATGTTCTTAAGCTTCAGGGTGTTTGTTTTGACACCTCCTCCACCATCTCCAGGCCAGCTAAACAGGCTGCAACAGTTGCATCTTAGAGGCCCCCTCGGAACTGCAGATGCCTTCAAGTGAAGTAAATTCAGAACAGAGTGCAGAGAGCACTAAGCTTCCAGACATCCCCTGGGAGAATACCGAGAGTGACCTGTCCACCCCTCATGCACGAAACGGAAGAGAACAGTCACATTGTATAGTCTAAGTCAGATCAGGAAGTTTCAACCCCCCATTTCTTGACCAGCACCAGCTTATCTTAGCTGATACAAATACGTTTATGGCGCCATATAAACGAAAATATAATAGAACGAAACCCCCCTAACATCCTTATTCACTATCCACATCAGGAGGACCTGTAAAGGATACAAAAGTTTTGGAATCAATACCATTTTGGTCAACGCCACCCTACCCCAAACAGTGAGCGGCAGCTCCCGCCACTTTGCACACAGAGTCTTTATCTGCTCGATATGATTTTGAATATTAGCCAAAAGTTGGGCCTCAAATACATCCCCAAATACCGCATTGGCTTCCGAACTGGAGGGATACACAGGTGGAAACATGATTTAATGGCACCTAGTCAGCATGGGTTCAGTCGAGAGATCTTGCCTCACCAATTTGCTTGACTTCTTTGAAGGTGTGAATAAACATGTGGATAAAGATGAGCCAGTTGATGTAGTGCAGTGGTCTTCAATGCAAAGCTCGTGAGCTAATGATAGCCCTTGGAGACCTTCTGGGTGTCCCGCATACTTATCCGGAGTTGCCCTCCCCCACCCCAGCGAGATCTGGTGCTTGCTCACCATTCTCATTCTCAACAGTGCTGCTCTTACTCTTCAGGCTGTTGGCAGAGTGAGTGAAGTAAACAAAAACAGGCAGAATAACAAAGAAAAAAACATGAAAAGCAAGTATATCAAAGAAAAGCAAACCACTCCACTAATGGTTTTAACCAGGAGTTGGAGTGGTGTGCTTTTTTTTATATATACTTGTTTTTTATGTTTTTTCTTTGTTATTCTGCCGGTTTTTGCTTTTATTTTTTTCCTGTGGACTTTTCCGATGACTCTGCAACCGATGTTTTTAACCTTGTTTCAGCACTGGTTTCACGGAGCATCTTTTCATCTCACTTTTTACTAGTACTTCTATTAATTATTTCTATAGTGCTACCAGACTTACACAGCGCTGTACAGAGTCACAAAGAAGATCGATAGTTTTGGAAAAAACAGTATAGAAATTTTAAAAATAAATAAATATAGCTTACAATATAAACAGACAAACAGGATACAGTTAAGGGGAGCAGTTAATCTGCTGGCTGAGTTGGAGGGCAGTGGGGAGTAGTGTTATAGATTGAAGGCTGTATCAAAAAGGTGGGTTTTCAGTCTGCTTTTAAACAAGGGAAGGGGTTTGGTGGACAAACTCAGGTAATTTATTCCAGGCATAGGGGGCAGTAAAGTCTTGAATTGGCAGTGGAGGAGAAGGGTACAACTAAGAGCAGCTTATCTGAGGAACGGAGTTCTCTGGAAGGTGTATAAGGAGAGAGAAGCGAGAAGAGATATTGAGGGGCAGCAGAATAAACACACTTGTACGCCAGCAGTAGGAGCTTGAACTCTATGCGAAGGCGGAAAGGGAGCCAGTGAAGTGATTTAAGGAGAGGGGTGACATGAGTGTAGCGAGATTGGTAGAAGTTGAGTCGTGCAGCAGAGTTTTGCATACATTGCAGTGGGGGGAGAGGCGGCACTACGGGAGACCAGTTAGATGTAGATTGCAGTAATCTAAGCGTGAGGTTACGACAGTGTGGACAAGTTCCGGTTAGTGTGCTCAGAGAGGAAGGGGCGAATGTTGCTGATGATGTAGGGATAGAAGCTTTAGGCCTTAGTAGTTTGTTGGATGTGTATAGAAAATGAGAGGGCAACATGCAGGAATTCCACAAGATTTAGGCACCGTCCAAATGGCCATGATTTGCTAGGTTTTAAAGATATGAGCAGTAACTATTTTTGTTGCAGGTATGGTATGATGTTTCTGAGTTTTCATATTTTTGCTATGTTTGCTCATAGGCAACTTGGAAAGCATTTTATCACCTGGTTTCCTGAGGCAGCTAATGCAAAACACAGCTTGTGTTGAAGCCGGGATTAACATCTTCATTGCCCTAAGTCTAGGGCCTAAGATAAGTGTCTATAATACCTAGTTTCCTAATTTATGAGTAAAACCAAGAGAGGCTCCTGAGAAAACTAAAGGGTCATGGGATAGGAGTCAGTGTTAAGTTGTGGATTAGGAATTGGTTATTGAACAGAAAACAGAGGGTAGGGTTTAATGGCTATTTTTCTCAATGGAGGAGGGTAAACAGTGAAGCGCTGCAAGGATTTGTACTGGGACTGGTGCTATTTATTTTATTTGTAAATGATCTGGAAACTAGAATGGCTGCAACTCATTCAAAACACGGCAGCCATATTGATATTTGGTAAGAGTAAATACGATCACGTTACTCCTCTGTTGAAAGCTTTGCACTGGCTTCCGGTTTATTGGAGAATCCAATTCAAATGTGCCAGTATAATATTTAAAATTCTATATGGGATTTTTTTCCCCATTGATCGCTCTTTCGTTTAGGTCTCAACAGCCTCTGTCCTCCAGGGGAATTCATAAATTTAAACTAGCCTTCCCTTCTATTAAGGAAATTAAAGCTTTAGATAAGATTTGTCAATCTTTTGCTTTTTCTTTTGCAAAAATTTGGAATGATCTTTCTGCAGAAGTCAGACTCCTTCCCAGTAGTGTACCAAGGGGGGGCAATCCGCTCTGGGTGCAGCCTTAGGGGAGGTGCACAGCCAGCCCGGTCCCTATCGCGCTCCCACCCTCCCAGCGAGAGCAGCAAGCCTCCCTCCAGTAGCGTCGGCTGCTTCGCGCTTTCTCCTCCCTCTGCGCGTCACTGATGACGTCATCAATGACGTTTCACTGGCAGTAGAAAGCCGCAAAGCAGCCGACACTACTGGAAGGAGGTTTGCTGCTTTCGCTGGGAGGGTCGGAAAGGTTCACTGGGGGGAGATAGAAAGGAGGGTCAGTGAGTTCAGCTGGGAGGGGGGAGAAGCGGTCTGCCTCGGTCTGCCTCGGTGCTCCATTACCTTCTTCGGGCAGCAGCAGCTTTTACAATTCGCTGCTGTTGCCGGCTTCAGGCCTTCCTCTCTGCCGGGTCCTGCCTACTTCCTGTTTTCATGAAGACAGGACCCGACAGAGAGGAAGGCCTGAAGCGGGCAACAGCAGTGAATTGTGAATGCTGCTGCTGCCTGATGAAGTTCAGGACATCAGGCCTTGTGTGACAGAAGGCGGAAAGGGAGCAGAGGGGGAGAGAATTGGGGAGAGTGTGGCTGTACCAAACTAGAGGGAATGAAAGGAGATGCCAGGGCTTAGAGGGAAGAAGAGACACCAGGGCATGGAGGGAAGGAGGAAGGTATGCCAGATCAAGGGAAAAGGAAGGGGGAAAGGAAGGGGGAGATGTCAGAGCATGGAGGGGAAGGGAGAGATGAAAGGAAAGGAGAGAGATGCCGGGAATTAGGGAAGGGATGATGCCAGATCATGAGGTGGGAAGGAAAGAAAGAAGAAGAGAGAGATGGTGGTGGTGACTGAGAGAGAAAAACGGAGAGGTAACAGAGTTAAAATCAATCATGTACAAAGGAGAGAAGGGGCACGGGATAGATAGTTTATGGAAGGAGCATAGAAAGAGGGAAGATGCCATTTGGAAGAGAGAGAGAGAGGGTGCACACTGGATAGAAAGAGCACAGAGGGCAGTGAATGGAAGGGGCGAGATAGAGGGTGAACAGTAGATGGAAGGGGTAGAGAGAGGGAAACAGACACTGATTGGAAGTGTGGGGGAGAGGACGGACAGCTGCTGAATGGAAGTGTGAGGGAAAGGGGGAGCAGATGCTGGAAGGAATTGGGGAGGAGAAAGAAAAAAAGGGCACATGCAGGATTGAGGGAAGAGGATAGTTACTGGAAGGGGTGAGGGAAAGAGATGGCAAGCTATAGGTAGACACAGTGAAAGAGGGAAATTGAGGACTGAATAGTAAAAAAGAATTTAGACAGAGGCAGAAAATAAATTGAGAAGGAAGACCAGGAAAGAATAGGTAGAAGGGTGCGGAGAGAGATATGCCAGAGCAGGGGGAAGGAGAGGAGACAGATACCAGACCAATGGGGGTGAAAGGAGAGATGGAAGGGGGAGGCATACAATTTCTGGAAAGGGCATAGAAGGAGAGAAGATGCCATATAGGGGCAGAGAGATGGCAGACAGTGGATGGCAGGAAGAGAGTAACAAGAAGATGAAGAAAGCAGAAACCAGAGAAGACAAAGGTAGAACAAAAATTTTCCATTTATTTATTGCTTTAGGAGACGTGTCACTGTTTCTGTGGTATTGCATTGTATGCAGAGTCCAGCTTCTTGCTGGTTCAATTTAACCTTTGTCTATGTATTTCTATTTTATCCCCCCTTTTACAAAACTGTGGAGCGTTTTTTAGCGCCAGCCGTGGTGGTAGCAGCTCTGATGCTCAGAATTCTATGAGCGTCAGAGCTGTTACCACCGTGGCTAAAATCCACACTACAGTTTTGTAAAAGGGGGAGGGGTAAGTTTGTGATGACATTCCATACTAGGTGAAGATGTTTTCTGTGTTCTGTGTGTTCGAAAGACATGGTTTTTTGTTAGGATTGATTACAGGATTGATCTGTACTAGTCTGGCTTGTTTAGTTTTACAATGGGTTTATTGATGTTGTACTTCTCACTGCAGTATGTAAGATGCTGCCTTTTCCTAGTTACTCATGTGTGACATGTGGCTTGTTACTAAAAATCATGTTTTTCGTACAGATGGGGAGGGGGGGCTGCCTAAAATGATGGGCCCCGGGTGTCACACAAGCCAGGTACGCCACTGCTCCTTCCTTCTCTGATAACTTTTCAGAATCCTTAAAAACTTATCTGTTTCATAAATTTCTGACTGTTCAACATAAATAAAGATTATAAATGATGATGCCTTTGCTCTAATAATTTGTTTTCTTTGTCCTATTAGTTAATTATTTTGTAAACTGAATCGAGCCCCATTGTTGGGATGATTTGGTATATAAGACCAAGGATTGGATTGGAAAGAATGGCAAATGAGGGAATTAAATGAGGAACTCTAAATTGTTTAAAGTTGTTAAAATGAGTGCAGACTGTGAAAAATTGCAGGTAGACCTTAGGAAATTGGCATCCAAATGGCAGATGAAATTTAATATGGAGAAATGCAAATGCTAGGGTCCAGATGCTAGGGTCCAGCTTGGGAGTCAGCACCTAAAAAAAAGATCTGGGTTTCATTGTAGACAATATGCTGAAATCTTCCGCCCAATGTGCGGCAGTAGACAAAAAAGCAAAGAAGATGCTAGGAATTATTAGAAAAGTGATGGTAAACAATACTAAGAATATTGTAGTGCCTCTGTATCGCACCATGGTGTGACCGCACCTTGAGTACTGTATTCAATTCTGGTTGCCTTATCTTAAAAAAGATATAGCGGAACTAGAAAAGGTTCAAAGAAGAGCAACCAAGATGATAAAAGGGATGGAATTCCTTTTGTATGAGGAAAAACTAAAGAGGTTAGGGCTCTTCAGCTTGGTAAAGAGATGGCTGAGGGGAGATATGACTGTTAAAGTAGGTGGATACATGGAACGCGCTACCGGAGGATGTGATAAGCAGGAGCACGCTGCAGGGCTTCAAAGAAGGATTGGATAGGTACCTGGAGGACAAAGGGATTGAGGGGTACAGATAGGAGTAGAGGTAGGCTATAGGGATAGGATTAGATTAAGAGGCAGTTACATAATTAGTCAGGGACACTGTTCAGGCAATTGGGCCTGGTGGGCCGCCGCGGGTGCGGACCGCTGGGCGAGATGGACCTCTGGTCTGCCTCAGCGGAGGCAACTTCTTATGTTCTTATGGTTTTAAAAAAGGTTTGGACAAGTTCCTGGAAGAAAAGTCCTTAGTCTGCTATTGTGACAAACATGGGGGAAGCCACTGCTTGCCCTGGATCAGTAGCATGGAATGTTGCTACTATTTGGGATTCTTGCCAGGTACATGTGACCTGAACTGGCCACCATGAAAACGAGATACTGGGCTAGATGGAGCATTGGTCTGACCCAGTAAGGCTATTCTTATGTTCTTACATGCCGTTACAGAACTGGTGATAAGCACATCCCATCGTGGCACCTACTGTATGTCTTGGTGTCAACTTATAGAATTGCCCCTCCCCCAGTCTCTACTATCCTCCTATGGAATCCCCAAGATCTCAGAATCCTAACACCCAGCCAGTCTGAATCTGTCTTCTTCTGATTTCTTGTTGTATCTTTGAGTTTGCACCTCAATTTGAGTCCCTGCTCTCCTGCATCCCCATATTTCCAGTATCTGCACTTCTGTTTGCCTTTCCCCAGGCCAGCATCTACTGCCCCTTGTAACTCCCCCATTCTGCCTTCTTCCCTTCTCTAGCATTCTCCTGTATTCATTTACCCTGCTGTTCTTCCCCCTTGTCTCAACATCTTTCCCTCAGCCTCTCACTCTTTTTTGTCCTTGCTCTTTCCACACTCACAATATCTGTTCTCCTTTTCATTCTCATTTTCCCAGAATCTCCCAGCTCCAGCCCCTTCTCCTACCTGTCCCCATCATCATCAGTTCCTTTCTCCTAGTCCAAGTCCCTCTCTGTTCCAAGTTTAGTCCCAGTTCCTAACATCAGCATCCTTGTTCCAGCCCTGGATTAGCTCCGGCCCCAGCCTTTCTCCTATTTGCTCCCATCATCGGCCACATTCTCCTAGCCCAGCCTCAGATCCCTTGTCTCAACCCCTTCTTTTACCTCCCGCTGCTTAGCCTTTCTGCTGCTGGCATCATGGGAAGAGGTTTTATAAAACAGGAACAAGCATTTTTTGGGGGTTTTTTTTGTAAGAAATAGTATACTGAGGAAGGAGAAGAAGTAGACCGTAGAGTCAAGGCAAAAATCTTTATTTGTACATATAAAATTCCAGGGATTAAAAGTTGATGCTCAACATGGCCATGTTTCGTCATACACAGGCTGCAACAGAGGCAATGAAATCACAAGGTGTAAAAACCACAAACTTCACCAACTGGCAAGCAATGTTTCCTCTCCTGTGTCAAAATGTTTTATTGTACTTCTTCTTCCTCCATACTGGATCTAGTGGACCATTTACTGTGCTGTTTTCTCACTCCAAAAATAGAATATCTCCACTCCACTCCAATGGAGAAGAAATGTATAAAAAAGGGATACTATTAAAGAAGTTTTCCTATTAGTGTGAAAAAAATGCCACAAGAAGCTTAATCACATTTTACTGTATATACATTTCCCTCAGGGCTTAATTTGTAGACAAAAAGGAAGTGATACTGTGGAGTTGGGGGGACAGGCAAGCCAAGGACAGGAGCAACAGAAGAAGATAAATAGCTGAGGGATTAGAAAGACTGTTCTGTGATCTGTTTCAGGCTCCCCCCCCCCCTTTTTTTTTCTTTTCTTCCCTGGAAGAGAGGGTATGGAACAAAACACTGACAATTCCATATATTTCAAAGGCACATTGGAGTACAACAAAAGTGTAACCCTGACCTCCTATTGGACCCTATGGCTGGTTATGTGTACAGGAGGCAGGCCAGAAGAACATTATCAGGTAAAAAGAGGATAAATATGACAAATAGAAATTCCCGCTTTACCAGTATATTCATGGTTCTGGAACACTGATTCCCAGAGCTATATGTATAGAGCTGTAGGGTTACCATATGGCTCCAGAAAAAGGAGGACGGATTGAGACATCCGGGTTTTACTTCCATTGCTTTCAGTAGAAGTAAAATCCAGATGTCTCAATCTGTCCTCCTTTTTCTGGAGCCATATGGTAACCCTATATAGAGATAGCCAGCTGCATAGAGAAATTCTCTGCCAGCTCCCACCAAACTATTAACCAGAGAGACAAGTTATTTCTCCCTACTCCAAACTGCTCCCTTCCCCTTCTCACACACACTGTTCTCAGCCTGAAAAAAAGCACTCTAAATCTTTCCAAAGAGCCAATAGTAGCTCTCTGGGAAGAGTCCAAACCAGTGTGCAGACAGCCAGTGGTGTACCTAGCATATGTGGCACCCAGGGCCCATCGTTTTTTGATACCCCCCATTTGTATGAAAAACATGATTTTTAGTAAAAATCCAAATGTCACACAAGAGTATACCTAGGAAAAGGCAGCATCTTATATACTGCAGTGAGCAGTACATCAAAACACCCATTGTAAAACTAAACAAGCCAGACTAGAACAGATCAATCCTGCAGTAAATCCTAACAGAAAACCATGTCTTTTGAACACACCTTCGCCTAGTATGGAATATGTAATCACAAACTAACCCCTCCCCCTTTTACAAAACTTTAGTGTGGTTTTTAGCCATGGTGGTAGAATTTTGAGCATCAGAGCTGCTACCATCACGGCTGGGGCTAAAAAACGCTCCACAGTTTTGTAAAAGGGGGGATAAAATAGAAATACATAGACAAAGGTTAAATTGAACCAGCAAGAAGCTGGACTCTGCATACAATGCAACACCACAGAAACAGTGACACATGTCTCCTAAAGCAATAACTAAATAGAAAATTTTTGTTCTACCTTTGTCTTCTCTGGTTTCTGCTTTCCTCATCTTGTTACTCTCTTCCTTCCATCCACTGTCTGCTGTCTCTCTGTCCCTATATGGCATCTTCTCTCCTATGCCCCTTCCAAAAACTGTATGCCTCCCCCTTCCATCTCTCCTTTCACCCCCATTGGTCTGGCATCTCTTTCCTCTCCTTCCCTTTCCATCTCTCCTCTGCAATCCCTTTCCTTTTTTCCCTCATTTTTCTTTTCAATTTATTTTCTGCATCCGTCTAGATTACACTCTTACTACCTTCTCATCAATTTCCTTTTTTACTGTCTACCTACAGCTCGCCAACTCTTTCCCTCACCCCCTCCAGTATTTCACTAATTCAATCCTTTCCCCCCCCATCATGTGCCCTCCTTTTATTTATCTCCTCCTTCCATCATGTGCCCTCTTTCTCTACCCCTTCCATCTAGTACCTTCTCCTCTCTCTGTCCACTTCCATTCAACATCTGCTCCCCTCTTTCTCTCCTCCCATTTCCTTCCTGCATTTTCTCCCTTATTTCTTCAATCCGCACTTCCATCTAGCATAGGCTCCCCCTCTACCCTCCCCACTACCATCCAATGCCTGCCCTTTCTCTCTCCATCCACCCCTCTTCAATTAGCATCTACCCCCTTTCTTTCCCTCCAATCCAATTCCATCCAGTATCCTTTCCCCTTATGCCTCTCTTCCCTTTCCCTGCATACCAATTCCATCAGTACCACCCTTCTCCCTTCTCTCCCTCCATCACTCTTGAAGTCCTGCTCCCTTCATGCAGCAAGGTCCTGCGATGAGTACATCTGCCGGCTCTGCTACAGAAGAAGTAAGTTACGTCGGAGGGGGTGGACCCGGCAGACGCAGTCATCGCAACTCCCTGCGTTTGCCGGGTCCAACCCCTCCGATGTAACTTACTTCTTCCAGAGCAGAGCCAGCAGACATACTCATCGCGGGACCTTCCTGCATCTCAGCGCGGCTGCCGACTCTGCTCCAAAGCAAGTATATCGGAGGGGGTGTACCAGCAGCCACGCTGAGGTGCAGACCTTTCTCAACAGTAGGGCAGGACGTTCCAGACCCGGACCGCTATGCACCCCCCTAGGGCGTGCACCCGGGGAGGACCGCCCCCCCCCTCCAGGCAGACAGCCTCCCCACTGCCACGACATCAGGCAATAGCAGCTCCCTGCAGTGAACAGAGGAATCCCCCCTCCTCACAAAAGAGAGAGCCTGCTATTGGTTGGCTCCTTCTCTCTGGAATAGACTGTCACAAGATATCCAAAATGAATCATAAGAAATTCAAGGTGCTTTTAAAGAGTTCTTATTTTAAACAAGCTTTTCATATCTAGCTGTTGGGGTGGAGGTGGGGAAGAGACATGTAGTTTGCACCAATTGGTGTTTGCATCTTCTTGTGAACTTTTTGGAAGATAGTGTGTTTGTATGAATGATTATGTCTTGGTTGAGTGGATAAGTCATTTATGCTTAATTAAGTAGTTTTTTCCCTTCTTTTATTTGTGTTTTATGATTGTAAGCCACCTAGATCAGATAAAGCCTGGTGATATATCAAATTTTTAATAAATAAACATATTGCTCTGAAATCTGAAGTGGGGGAAGTACATTCTAGGCTATTCCCCTCCCCCCCCCCCCCCGAATCTAAGCCCTGGTTTCCTCATATTGAGCTGAAGAATTAAGCAAGTGATTAAGACATAAACCTGGAAAACTCCGAAACAGAGTTGGATTTTAAGAGCCTAGCTCATCAATATTTTCAATGATGCAAGGTGCTGACAGTAGAATCAGAAAATAATATTAAATATTGAACTAAGGCCAGTACTGGGCAGACTTGTGTCTGTATATGGTGTTTGGTGGGGGATGGGCTGGGGAGGGCTTCAGTGGCTGGGAGGGTGTAGATGGGCTGGAATAGGTTTTAACGGAGATTTCGGCAGTTGGAACCCAAGCACAGTACCGGGTAGAGCTTTGGATTCTTGCCCAGAAATAGCTAATTAAAAAATTTAAATTGAATCAGGTTGGGCAGACTGGATGGACCATTCGGGTCTTTATCTGCTGTCATCTACTATGTTACTATGACACCAGAGTAGAATTCCAGGCTGATTTGTAATTGTTTATTTTTACCAGTACTCATAAAGGCATGACGGTGAAATCTAGGACATCAGTTGAGTTTACAGAGGGACATTCACTTTAACAAATTTGGAGTCTAACCAACTATATTAGAGAATTGCACAATTACTGTCTACCAGAATCTATATCTTACTACTAATAATCATTTCTATAACGTTACTAGACATATGCAACGCTGTACATCAAAACATAGAAGACAGTCCTTGCACAAAAGAGCTTACAATCTAGTCAAGATAGACAAATTGGACAAGAAAGTGCATCCATACAGAGTGCTCAGGTGGGGGAATGATAAGACAGATATTGTTGCTTAGCAGGTGGGTTGGAGTTTGGAATTGAAAGCAACTTCAAAGAAGTGGGCTTTGAATCTGGATTTGAATACTGCCAAAGATGGAGCATGATGTACCAAGTCAGGCAGTTTGTTTCAGGCACACAGTGCAGCAAAGTAGAAGGGACAGAGTCTGGAGTTGGCTGTAGAGATAAGAGAGACTTATTCAATGGGCGGAGTACTCGGGGTGGGGGGGGGGGGGAAGGAAAGAGGAGAGATATTCAGGAGTTGTGGGACAAATACATTTGTAGGTCTTACTTTCAGTGTGACTGTACACCCTGTTGCACATTGCAGAATATTTGTCACTAGCTACAGGCAAAATAATATGTATATTTAAGTATTAGAACATACTATAGATGGAAAGCTAGAGATAAGGCAGATTTGTAAAAGAAAAGTCAAATAGAGTCTCACAGCTCTCCCTAATCTCCGGCACTTAATTTTTTAATTTTGTGCTACACTATTTGGACCATTTCTATGCCTTTCAAAAATTCTGGCATGATCAATGATTTTTCCCATCTGGATCCTTAAGGTACTTGAGTCTGATGCATAGATTAAAACTCCATGTTTCTATCTGTTTTTGGAAATTATGCTGGGAGTCACAGTTCGTGTGCACAGTTCAACAAAAGTAGAAGAAAGCACTAGGATATTTGCTCATAAAGTACACATCATACATGAACTTTCAGCCGACAGGGCCGGATTCTCGGAAAGCCACCCTACCACCACTTAACTTAGGGCTAGATTCACTAAGCCAGGGGTGCCCACACTTTTTGGGCTTGCGAGCTACTTTTAAACTGACCAAGTCAAAATGATCTACCAACAATAAAATTTTTACAAAACACAAAGCACACTGTACGCTGAGAAAGTATTAATTATCATTCCTATTCCGGGGTTTTTTCAAAGAGGTCAAGGCAGATGACTCTATGCACTGTCACCTCAATAACAACCATACAAAAATAGACAAATATACCCCCCTCCATTTTTATTAAACCACAATAACAGTTTTTAGCGCAGGGAGCTCTCAACGCTCATAGGTTCCCTGCGCTAAAAAAACGCTATTGTGGTTTAGCAAAAGGGGGGCCATAGTGCAAAATATAGACAGCAGCTATAAATTCAGACACATTTTGATCACTAAATTGAAAATAAAATCATTTTTCCTACCATGTTGTCTGGTGATTTCATGAGTCTCTGGTTGCACTTTCTTCTTCTGACTGTGCATTCAATCTTTCAGAATAACTTGTGCCTAACTTTAGGAGCGGGCATGTACAGTATATGTTTTTTTTGTTGGTACAAATCGCCATGCCTACATTTAGGGCTCCTTTTACTAAGGTGCGCTAGGGCTTTAACGCGCGGAATAGCGCACGCTACATTGCCCCGCGCGCTAGACCTTAACGCCAGCGTTGAGCTGGCGTTAGTTCTAGAAGCGTAGCACACGGTGTAGCGCACGGTAATTTCCTGCGTGCGCTACAAACGCTAGCGCACCTTAGTAAAAGGAGCCCTTAGGCATGGTTTCAGGGAGTAAGCACCACGAGGGGGCCGCTGAAAAGTTCTCAGCCCAACCAACAAGGTTGGGGCATTCTCCATCGAGGGCTATACATGTGTCCAGCGATTTTCTACTTATTTTGTTCTGTCACACCTTACAATAAGCAAAGTTTATAGAATACCACTTTTTTCAGTGCTGATTTTTTAGATGCCATATATAGAATGTACCCCTAAATTCTAAATTTTTGAGTTGATGAACACATGAAAAACAGGTAAGAGATTTTGAGGAACAGAGTCTCTGAATTTCTTTCTGTTTAAAGAAAAATAAACACAAATGCAAAGAATAAAATCAATTGAAACAGGAATCAGAAACAAATGAACAGCGCTGCGTACGCCTTTCAGCGTTATAGAAATAAATAATTGTAATAGTATCCCTATCTGAGCCCTCCCTTGATCCTTCCAGCTCTTATTATCATAGGGATCTCTCTTCACATGGTAGGAGGAATCACCGGTTGCGCCTGCTCCACTGGATCAATAAGTACAAAGGATGCTGGTAGACTGTGTCTTCAGTATTATGGTTCATATTATATTTACTAATAAAGATGTCATGATGTTAGGATTCGGTTCTGTGTCTCCCTCCTGGGGTCATGGGCTCCTTGCACAAGGACTGCAGCTACAGGCAGTCCCCGCGTTGAGAACCAGTTACGTTTTTAAAGCTGCTTTTAAATTGAATTTGTATGTAGCTCAGAACTTGTAGATTTTAAGATTCTTGCGGCTTACCTCTGCTCCCAGCTGACAAAAGGGTCAACTGTCTCTACTAATATTCCCTCTATGCAGTGGCATACCAAGGGGGGGTGGACTGCCCCGGGTGCATGCCCTAGGGGGGTGCATAGTTGGCCGGGTCTAGAACCTCCTGGGACCTGCACTTCAGCGCAGCTGCTGGTCCACCCCCGTGGCCAAGAAAAAGGCTAAGAAGCCAGCGAGAGTGGCGAAAGTGCCCTTTAAGGAACACCCTCCCAATCTGGCTCTATCACGCCCCCTTCGTGACGCCATTGGACAGCGTTCTAAGCCATTGGTCGACCTTGCCTGGGCGCTGCGACCCCAGGAGCCAGAATGCTGATCGAGAACTAAAGTTGCTTTTGGACTATCCCCTCTATGAGTTTTATAAATAGTGGGATTAGTGCGATGGGTCTGTCAGGCTGTGAGGTTAGTTTTTTCATGTCTTTTACGATGGGTCTGATGATAATGTAGCCTCTTCCTGTGGGGAATTCCCCTCTGCTTATCGTGTCTGCTAACCAAGTGTACAGATCAGATAGGAACATGTCTGGGGCTTTAGCCATTAGTACAGGGGAGACAGGAATCTAGGGGAGAGTATTTTTGAACATATTTTCAAATAATTATATTTGGACGATTTTCCAAATATGAATCAAACAATTTTATTACTGTCTCCTTGATACCTATTTCTTGTAACCGAAATAGTAACGATGAATGATCAATTTCTTTTAAACACACCGTCTTCCTCTATTATGCCTGTCCCAATCTTAGTACTACCAAGATTCTAGCTGGGTTACCTCAGGGTTACTCTTTACACCCAAGAGCAGTTCCCAAAACACCATTCCCCTTTTCCCAACTAAGGGCAGTTCTCAAACTCCTTTTACCTTCCTGGGCAATTCAAACCCCTTTTCTACTCTAGGGCAATTTCATGCTCTATTCACAAGCCAGGGCAATTCCAAAGCCCTTTTACACACTAGGGTAATTCTAACCCCTTTCACACTCCAGGGCAATTCCAAACCTCTCTAAGCTACCAAATACAGTCTTTCTAGGCAGTTGCATAGCGAGGGAGGTTGGCGCCCGGGACAGTGGTGCCTAGCATCACTGTGCCATGCAACCCCCTACTTTCCCTTCCACGCCATGTGTCCTTCACCCCCACATACTTCCTGAAATGTTCACCTACGCGAGCAGCACCTTCCATCTGTTGATCACGCTGGCCTTGGCTCCCTTCTGACATCACTTTCTGGTCCTGCATGAGCAGCAGATGGAAGATACTGCTCGCCCTGGCAAACGTTTAAAGAGGTATGAGGAGAGGAGCTGGTGCCCCCTCAAAGGTGGTGCCTGGGGTGATCTGCCCCCCAACCCCAGCCCTCCCTTAGTAAGAGGGGGGTGCTGAAAAATTCTCAGCCCAACCAACCAGCTTCCTAAATTCTGAGCATTGTTTTGTCGCTGGAGCTAAAAAGAGTGCTATCTTATTTTGTTAAGTGCCAGTTTGCTGAAACAAAATTCTGTGTTTTGACACTGTTTCAGATTGATTGAACCATATCCACGTCGTTCTCTTCTTGGTCGGGTGAGGTTCCTGCATGGGACAGCACTTATACTGTACTTGGATTCACTCTCTGGAGGCCATATCTGGATTGGAAGCAAATGCCAGACCACAAAGTGAAAATGAAAGCAAAGAATGTTTTGTTTTGTTTTTAAAGACAAATATCAAATGTCCCGGGAAGGGGGGGGGGGGGGTAATAAATGGATAGAAATAACAAGTTCCCCTCTAAAACTTTTTGAGAATGGTGGATCGCAAAAATGCTTACTATTAGGGGAAATTCCCCATGTGCTAATTTATTTAAAGCATTAAATTTATATTTTGATGTAACCTCAGTGCTTTGGTAAAAGCTATCATTTTGGAAGCCCGAATTACAGGTTTATACTGTGTAAGGGGCTATTTCTCACGCCTCTTTAGCACCATCATGGGTATACATTATGTGCTTTTTAAATAATAATGCAATTCACTCAAAAAGTGTTTTATAATCAATGTAAAACTATCTAATGCAATAATTGCGATCCACCAATTCAAAGAGTGCTCAAACTAGCGATTTCGAGCTCCTCAATTGCTTGACAATTCTCCGTATGGTGAGTACTTTCTATAAATGGTCCCGGCGCATTTTCACCACCTTCATGCCTCGCGGTAAAAATGCACTGGGACCATTTATAGGAACTTTGATTATCGGCACTTGGACGACTTGTCTTTTAGATTGTCCAAGAGCCGATTTTGGACATTTTTTAGACATTTTTCTGTTTCGATTATGAACCCCTTAAGGTTTAGTTTAGTTTCTCCTGTGGTAATTTTTAAAAATGGCCGTCCACTAATGGCAACATGGCCTTTAATAGCGCATGGCCATTAATGAAATAAATTGAAAATTGGGGGTGTTTACTGCCATGGTAAAAATGGCCTTAACACACAGGAAAAACCCCATGTAAGGGCGCGCTAAAGCCAGTTTTTACCACAGCTTAACCCTCCATTGCTGCAGGCACAAAGACTGTGAGCTCTCCAGGGACAGGGAATTCCCAGTGTTCTTGAGTGTAACTCAACTTGAGCCACTATTGAAAAATATATTAACATAATCCAAAATAAATCAATAATAATATAGCACATGACATACCTATATGCAATCTCTTGTATGGTAACAGTTTTTTAATTCCTATCTCTCACCACAGGGTGGCAGGGTCAGTACATCTCAAAAAAAAAGAACACTTCACACAAAACACAAAAAGTGGCAGTAAAACACAGTGGGAATGACCAAATATTTAAAAAAGAAACCTAATGATTCAATAATTTCCCTGTTAAAAACTTTTTATTGTAAAACTTCTTTTGATGTACACAGGTTCAGAAGTATAGACTCGACAACAGTTATTTCAGCATAGTAGCCTTCACCAGGGATCCAATAATCAACTAAGGAAAAACATAATTATAAACATATAAAACATCAGAAAAAATTAATTTCATATGAGTTAAAATATGGACATAAAATAAAAGCAAAGAATGATGGGCAAATAAATGTGCTAATATCATCCAAATGTACTCGTAAATTAAATTGTGGGGCAATTATGATTTACAATACGAAGCCTGAACACAAATATAAATTGAGGTGAGTACAAGCTGTAGATGGAAGGGAAATCCATTCCCACAACATAACATTAGTGAGACATGTCATGAATGGCCATGTTAAAAATTGTGGTACATGTGAACATCATATGGATTCATAACTGAAATAAACAACGCAATAAAATAACTGGCTGGGTAAAAAGAATAAAGAGCAAGATAAAAAAACAGACTTAACCTATGAGAAGAGTGTGGCATAGTGGTTAGAGCTATAGCTTTAGCACCTTGAGGTTGTGGGTTCAAACACTGTGCTGCTCCTTGTGAGCCTGGGCAAGTCACTTAACCCTCCACTGCCCTAGGTACATTAGATAGACTGAGCTCACCAGGACAGATGGAGAAAATGCTTGCATAACTGATTGTAAACCACTTACCATAAATACTTGAATATAAGCCAAGATTTTTGGGCTCCAAAATGGGGGGGGGGGGTCTCGGCTTATATTCTGGTCAGTACCCACCTGCCCTCATCCCGGACCTGTTGCAGGCCTCTGCCGGGCCTGCTGTAAGACTTGGTGGTCCAGTGGTGGGCGGGGATAGAAGGGATCCCTCCTGCCTCCTGTCCCCACCGACTCTAAAAACTTTTACTTCTCTCCCGCTTCCCCCGCAAACCTTTTGAATTCCCTTGCAGTCTCACGGTGGGCCAGGACAGTAGGGATCTCTCCTGCCTCCAGTCCCAGCTGACTGTGACGATTTTTACCTCCCTCTTGCCTCCCCCACGTACCTTTAAAATTCCCAGGTGATTTCCATTCAAATGGGCAGACTTAGCTTTCCGTTATTTGGGCATCCAGTTAACGTCTTCTGTTGCTTCTCTTAAGCATTCTAATTTACAGTTACTCTTGGATTATACCCGTCAGTGTCTGGATAGTTGGAAATTTTTCCCTCTTTCTCTGCATGGTCGTATTCATCTATTCAATATGATCATTTTTCCAAAATGGCTGTACATTCTACAAGTTTTGCCTATTCGTCTTTTACAAAACAACAAGCGCGCGTTAGCTTTTATCTCAATTTCTTTGGGGTGGCTCTCTGATATTTGTTGGGGTCCTGGTCGCAGGGGGGTATGGGTGTCCCCGATATACAGAAATATAATAAGGCCTGTTTACTTCACTATCTTGGAGACTGGGTCTTAGGGCAGGAAGAGTATACCTGTTTTGATTATGAATTGGCCTTTTATCATCCCTAGCACTTATATTCTTTGCTTCATGCGCCTCGGACTTCCCTCCCCTTTTATTTACGTTCCAGTTTTTTACTGGGATCCCTCCGAGATGTATGGAAGGTCTTGGTGTTGCCTTATTCACCGCATCCTGACCCTTTCTACATCGGCGGAACTTCGGGAATGCCAATTCTGGGTTTTACATCGAGCGTACTTTACGTGTGTTCAATTGTATCACTCTGATTTAGCGGAATCTGCCCAATGTGAAAAATGTAACAGTGCTCCTAAGTCTTTCTTTCATGCTTTTTGGAGTGTTCCGGTGGTTAAGACATTTTGGAGATGGGTGGTCTGGTATTTGGAACAGCTGCTGGGCCGCTTTATCCCTTTTACTCCAGAGGGAATTCTCTTGGATAAATACAAGGCCTTTCAGCTTCCCCCTAGTATTGGCTGGTTACTCCTGTGGAAGGAAGGATTGGTGGCTAAGAAAATCATTCTGGGGGAAAGGACATCAGAACACTCTCCATCTTATTGGGCTTGGCGTAACCATCTGCATGCTCTGATGCTTCTTTTCGACAATCCAAGTTCTTTTAGCAAGGTTGGGGTTCTTATATATATTCTTTGTCTCCTAAAACCCGTGAAGGGGCATAATCGAAAGGGACGTCTTAGTCCATTTATGTCTAAGTCACAAGTCGTCCAAATTAAAAAAAACAGCCTAGGACATATTTTCGAAAAATACGTCCAAAATTTTTTTCTTTTGAAAATCATCTAACTATACGTCCTGCCAATCTGATCGTCCAAGTCGCTAAATCGTCCATCTTTATACCACATTTTTGTCAAACTTTTCGTCCAAGTCCAAAACGCCTTGAACAAGCCCTGTTGGATGTGGGAGGGGTCTGCAAAGTGATAGACTGAACACCCAGACATGGCACCTAAATAGTGGGGTACCTTACAGGGCACTGCTGTGAACTTCACAAAAAGGGTGCCATGGTTTTCCTCACTACAGCTCCCTTATAGGTCACGGTGAGCCCCCCAAACCACCTCCAGAATCCCCTAGACCCACTTATCTACCACCCCAATAGCCCTTATGGCTGCAGGAGCCACTTATATGCCAGTACAAAAGGGTTTTGGGGGTGTTTAGGAGAATGCACATGTTTAAGTATCAATGCAGTGATTGCAGGGGCTTATGGGCATGGGTCCTCCTCTCTATGGGTCCCTAACCCACCCCTAAGATGACTTAAGCTACCTCTGTGCTGGACAACTAAGCTTTCCTATGCCAGGTGGCCAGGTGATGATGGCCTAGAGCAGCGATGGCGAACCTATGGCACGCGTGCCAACTGTGGCACGCGAAGGCCTTGCAGCTGGCACGCGCAGGGCCGCCATCAGGGCAGTACTACCAGGGGGTGCACAGGAGAGAGAGCTGAACGGGGACGATGGGGGACCCGCGGGGTTAAATATAACTCGAGCCGCGAGGCTCGTCTTCTACTCCGACTGCCCTGCCGCTCACACAGCCGATCGGAAATCTTCCCCGACGTCAGCGCTGACGTCGGGGAAGATTTCCGATCGGCTAGGTGTGCGCGGCGGGACAGGCAGGAAATAGAAGACAAGCCTACGCAGCTCGAGCTACATTTTGCTGAGAAAGTTGCTAAGATGGGCTGGGAGACAAACGGGGAACACAAAAGGGGGAGGGAGTGCGTTTTGGACACAAGGCATGAACTTGGGAGAAAGGAAGGGAGGGAAAGAGATGCTGAGGTGGGGGAGGGAATGGGTTTTTGGACACAGAAGGCATGGACTTGGGAGAGAGGAAGGGAGGGAAAGAGATGCTGAGGTGAGGGATGGAATGGGTTTTTGGACACAGAAAGCATGAATTGGGAGAGAGGAAAGGAGGGAAAGAGATGCTGAGGTGGGGGAGGGAATGGGTTTTTGGACACAGAAAGCATGAACTTGAGAGAGAGGAAAGGAGGGAAAGAGATGCTGAGGTGGGGGAGGGAATGGGTTTTTGGACACAGAAAGCATGAACTTGGGAGAGAGGAAAGGAGGGAAAGAGATGCTGAGGTGGGGGAGGGAATAGGTTTTTGCACACAGAAGGCATGGACTTGGGAGAGAGGAAGGGAGAGAAAGAGATGCTAAGGTGGGGGAAGGAATGGGTTTTTGGACACAGAAGGCATGGACTTGGGAGAGAGGAAGGGAGGGAAATAGATGCTGAGGTGGGGGAGGGAATGGGTTTTTGGACACAAGGCATGGACTTGGGAGAGAGGAAGGGAGGGAAAGAGATGCTGAGGTGGGGGAGGGAATGTGTTTTTGGACACAGAAGGCAAGGACTTGGGTGAGAGGAAGGGAGGGAAAGAGATGGTTGTGTACACGGGGAATAGAAGAAAGGAGAATTTTTGGTCATAGGGAGGGAGTGAGGTACAGACAGTGGCATACCAAGGTGGGGGTGGGGGCGGTCTGCCCCGGTTTTATGCCCCAAGGGGGTGCACAGCTGGCCACCCTCCAGTGTTCTCCCTAGGCTGGCAAACTGCGTCTCTTTAGCAACTTGAGTGCCACCGCCGCCATTGGGAACAGGCCGGTGCCAAGTTCTCTCTGCTTTTCCCTGTGGGGCCGACCAACTCTCGCCACCCGCGTCAATTCTGATGTCGGAGAGGACGTTCTGGGCCAGCCAATCGCTGCCTGGCTGGCCCAGAACGTCCTCTCCGATGTTAGAATTGACGTCGAGTGGCGAGAGTTGGTCGGCCCCGTGGGGAAGAGAAGCAGGGCGAACTCGGCGCCGGCCTGTTCCCGATAGCGGCAGTGGCAGCCTATTCCCCAGTGGCGGTGGCAGCATTTTCCCAATGGTGGTGACATAGGGGAGGGCAAGGAGAAAGAAAGAAAGGGGGGGACAGGGAGCCAAAAAAAAAAAAGAAAGAGGGCTGGGTGAAACAAAGAAAAATGGGGCACGGAGAGAGAGAGAAAGACAGACATACAGAATGAAAGGGGGTATGGAGAGAGAGAAAAAGAAAGAAGGGGGCAGGGTGAAACAAAGAAAAAGTTTGGGGAGGGAATGAGGTCTGAAGTAGAGAATGACACGGGGAAAAAATCTGTCCCCGTCACCGCCCCGTCACCGGCCCACCATCCTCTGCACCGCCCCGTCACCGCCATTCCCTTCACCGCCCCGTCACCGTCACCGCCATCCCTTTCACCGCCCCGTCACCGCCACTGCCATCCCATTCACCGCCCCGTCACCGTCCCCGCTGCATCCATATAAGCCTTAGTACTGTAATATTTAGCTTATTCCTTTCTTATAAATCAAAGTTCCTGCTGCTGAACTAGAGAAAGAGATGTTCAGCTGGCAGGGCTTTGTTTATAAATTTTTATCAACACAACTAATATACTATTTTATCCTAAAGCAAAAAATAAATAAATAAATATAATTTTTTTTTCTACCTTTGTTGTCTGGTTTCTGCTTTCCACATCTTCTCATTGAATTCCTTCCATCCACTGTGTGTCTTCTCTCTGCGTCTTCCATTTGCTGTTACTGTGCCTCCCCCTTACCCCCCCCCCCCCAATTGGTCTAGCACCCATCTTCTTCCCTCCGTTCCCCCATAGTCTGGCATCTGTCTTCTTCCCATTCTGTCTTCCACATTTCCCTTCGGGGTCTGTTCCTCTCCACCCTCCTTCAATGTCTGTCCTATTCCTTTCCACCACCACCCTTCCCTCCCTCCTTTACCATCTGTTCCTTTCTACCACCCTTCAGCTTCTCTCGCGTGGCCTATCTATCTACCTTCCTCCCTCTTATTTTCATGGCACGTTACAATGTAATTTGTGCAAGCCACTGGAGCCTGCGAGCTCGGTCCCTGTCCCATCCCCACAAACCATCTCGCTTCTGTGCTCCTATTTTCCCCATTTCTAATATCTCCCATATGTATCTGCCATTGCCCCCCGTGTCTATATACCATCCCCATGGCATGTCCCCTTTATGTCTCTGTCCCTATGCCCCATGCACATAATTTCCCCTCTTTCTGTTACCTTCCTGTGTCCAGATTTCCCCTATCTTCCTCTTCCATACCAGTGTGTCTCTTCTTTTCAACCCCATCTAGCTTTTTTCCCTCTTTCTTTCCCCCCCCCCTGCTTCTAGCATCTGGCTCACCTGCCAGTCCTTCCCTTTTTTTCCTGCTGTGGGTTTTTCTTTCCGACTTCATCCCCTTTCCCTTTCACTCCCTCCTTCCAATTTGAGCCGGAAACACTAGCGATCGCACGGTCCCCGCAGCTCACACCCGCCTGCCCAATCGATTCTAGTGTTTAGCCAGCTCTCTCCCTTCTCCTCACCTTAGTTTGTAGATTTTCTTTTTCGGCGACCCACACGCTATCAGAGAGCCGCGCACTCGCGGCTGCTCAGTGTTCAATCTTCTGCTCTGCTGCAACTTCCTGTTTCCGGTTGCGTCAGAGCAGAAGATTGAACACTGAGCAGCCGCGTGTGCGCGGCTCTCTGATAGCGTGCGGGTCGCCGAAAAAGAAAATCTACAAACTAAGGTGAGGAGAAGGGAGAGAGCTGGCTAAACACTAGAATCGATTGGGCAGGCGGGTGTGAGCTGCGGGGACCGCGCGATCCTTCATGCCTCACTGCGGGGACAAGACCAATCACCGCCCCGCGGGCGGTGAATGGCCTTGTCCCCGTCGCCGCAGCGACTGCTAGTTTTCTTCCCCGTTTTCGGCGGGTGACCCGCGGCTAAAATGCGGTGGCCGCGGGTAAACCGCCACCGTGTCATTCTCTAGTCTGAAGGAGAGAAAGCATACAGGAGGCTGAAAAAAGGGAAGAAATATTGGATGCACAGTCAGAAGAATAAAGTGCAACCAGAGACTGATGAAATTACCAAAGGTAGGAAAATGATTTTATTTTCAATTTAGTGATCAAAATGTTTCCGTTTTGAGAATTTATATATGCTGTCTATATTTTGCACTATGGCCCCCTTTTACTAAACCGCAATAGCGTTTTTTAGCGCAGGGAGCCTATGAGCTTCAAGAGCAGCGTGGGGCATTCAGCGCAGGTCCCTGCGCTAAAAACCGCTATCGCGGTTTAGTAAAAAGGGAGGGGGAATATTTGTCTATTTTTGTATAGTTGTTACTGAGGTGACATTGCATAAAGTCATCTGCCTTGACCTCTTTGAAAACCCGCGGAATATAAATGATAATTAACATTTTCTCTGCGTACAGCGTACTTTGTGTTTTTAAAATTTTATTGTTGGTAGATCATTTTGACTTGGCCACAAAGGTAAGGGGGAGGGAGGGGAGCTGCTGAAAGAGTCTACCTTGACGTGGTTGCAGGCTTACAAATCTTTTGGTCAAAGAGTGCGATGACAGAGAAAAGTATGTGTGTATTCGGCCCATGAATGAAATCATTAAAACATTATAAATTGCCAATAAATTGAAATGAAAACCAAAGGATTGTGAATCAAATTGATTCTCTGACAATACAAAGATTCCAACCTTTAAAAATGATGTTACATAGTTCAGGCAACTTTATAAAGAGTTTTTAGATACTAAAATCTTGTTAAGGTTTAATTGACGTGTTGGCACTTTGAGGAAATTCTTTGGTTTTGTGCGGCAGTTTGGGCACTCGGGCTCAAAAAGGTTAGCCATCACTGGCCTAGAGGCTGAATTTTAAAGGTGTGATTAATATTTTTAGGGGGGTGGGTCGGTGATCACTGGGGTAGTGTTCTTAATTATTTTATTGATTTTCAAACAACATAGCAAGTAATCACTTGTACAGAAAGTTAGTTAGTATAGATATGACCTATATCCAATATAAATCATATTCAATCTAAATAAAAAGAGAAAAATACAGGAAAATTCTTTCAACCAACTCAGCTCAAGTCCTCAAAATATGGATCCAAGAATACATTAAAGCGAACAAAGGAAATTATTATTAGAAGATAAAATACAGACACAACTGAGAGATGGGCAGATATATGATTATGGAGCTGTTGATTTCTCTTTATCCAGTCGGGACATAGCCAGAAAAGTTGTTAACTGTTGTGGTACAAAGAAAACATATTTAAGTGAACGGTAGCAAACAATACACTTGCAAGGGTGTCTCAAGTAAAACGTTGCTTCCAGTGAAGTGACTCCAGATTTCAACAACAAAAATTCTCTATGTCGCTTTTGAGTTTCTCTGGAGAGATCAGGAAACATTTGTATTTTGCAACCAAGAAACTCTTTCTGTCTATTTTTAAAGAAAAGTCTCAATAACTATGTTTTATCTATGGCGAGAGCTACAGTCAAAATCATTGTAGAAGGTACAACTGTTTCTCTATCTGAAATTTCTAACAATTCAGAAACATTCAGTAATGCTTGATCCGATACTTTGACTTGCGTTGGGGCCCCTTCTTTATTTGGCAAGTAATACACTTGAACAAATGGTGGTAAGGTTTCTTCTGAAACTTGCAAAGTTTCTATCAAATATCTCTTAAGCATTTCCCTAGGAGTAACCGAAGTCAATCTAGGGAAATTAATTAATCTCAAATTGTTATTCCGGGATTTATTTTCAAGTGTCTCCAATTTCTTCCTTAAGTTAATATTGTCTTTAATTAGGGACTCCTGTACTTGTTCGGTCAAATACATTTCTTGATCAAGCTTTTGAATTGTATCCTTTGAAACAGTCACTTCCACAGACAAATCTTTCAGCTCTCTAGAATGTTGAATCAATTTCCACTCAATATATTGGAAATTGGGACTAATATTCCTAGTAAAATTTGCAATCAAATCCCATAGTGAATCTAAAGTCACTTGCGCTGGTTTCTCCTAAATTGGAAGACTTTGCTGGGTGTGAAAATGCTCACCGTCAGAAGAAGAAAAGTTCCCCTGGTTAGGTTCTGGTTGGAATCCTTCACCTCCGGTTGCTTGTTCTAGCCCGGTTTCTTCTGCAACTACTCCCTGGCCAGAGAGTATTGCCTCCTCAGTTTCCCATGATGACCCTGCTGCCTCGAGGGGAAGTACTTCCCCCATCTCCGGGGTTTCCTCTACCCCTGGAGAACTGGCTGACCGGGGACATGGAGGTGGTGCTCTCGAATCGGGGCTCAAGGTAGTCTCTAGCCCTGGAGAGACAAGCCCGGTCTCGCCCCTCTCCGGTGCTATCAACGGGCTTGCTCCCGACACAGGAAGGACTGCCTCCTGCAACCGCCGCAACATCTCATCGACACTGCCGAAGGAGGGCACCTCGGAGCGCCGTGAGGCGCCAGCTGCGCTCCGGCCCCTTCTCTTCGGCATCCACAGTAAGTAACCAGCAAGCTGACTAACAGGAAAAAGGAAAGACGAGTGGAGCGGTCAGAAGCGTCGCTTTCAGAGTGTCTGCACCGCGGCCATCTTGGATCCGGTTCGCTCTCACTGGGGTAGTGTGTGGGGGTCTGTTTTATGTGTTTGCAGTGCTTATCTGGTGACTTTAGGTGTTTTTTTGTGACTTAGACCATGTTTTACATAGTCTAAGTCACAACATCCAAGTGGACTGTATAATTATCGATTATACATGCTGTACGACTAAGTCTAAGCCAGCCTACGTCCCGCCCAACTCCCGCCCTCGACACTCCTCCCGAAACACCCTGTTTAGCTTTGGTCGTTCAGTGGCACTATGTAGGCCTAGGTCGTTTAGAAATACGGCCTAAACCCATTTTTAGTATCAGCACTTGGACGTATTTGGGAAATGTTCGACCAAGTGCCGACTTAGGCCGGTTTTTGGACTTTTTTTTCTTTCGATTATGAGCCCCATAGTCTTATTCTTAACACTTTAAAAGTCTGACTTTTTTTTGGGTGGTGGGGGGTTTGCGACCCTGGGGTGGCTTTATTATTCCTATGGACCTCCCGGTTATTCCACAGAACAAAATATATTAATTTTTTGTTTGTTTCTTGTTTTTGGTGTTTGATTGTTTGTTGGGTACACTTTTAGTTGGCTGGGGGAACTCCTCTGCACTGTTCTTCGGGGTCCATATTTATGATCTGATCTTGGTAGAGCTCTTCCAGTTGAGTTGACTTGGGATATCTGATATTTTCACTTTACTGACTGCAGCTTGTTTTGGTTTGTTTGTTTGTTTTTTCTTCTCTGTAGCAGTCATTTTGTTCTGTAACCATTATCTTATTTGGTTCTGTATATCCTTTTGGTTGATTCTTCTCATTATCCATTATCCATTATTGTTTTCAACTGCTAAAGGGAAGGGAGGGGGGCTGGGGACATGTTTCAATGAGTTTTAGAAGTTGTTCTTGAGATAATCTCAAACGCCTTCCTCAAATTTCAAAGACTTCTGATCATTGGGGACATCAATCTCCACCAACACCAACAAGGATACGATCGAACTGAAGAGCTTCCTCATCTCTCTTGGTTTTTCCCCCTTTCACCTTCCCCAACCCATGAAAAGGGACACACTCTAGACCTCATTAGTTTCCTGGACCTTACCGCCTACAAAACCACAGCCGGTGACACCCTCTGGGAACAGGTCCCTGGTCTGACCACTTCCTTGGGACCTTCTGCCTCCCCATCTTCATGTCACATCTCGGGGCCCCTCCCCCCTCCTCCAATTCAATCTCCTTTCGCAGAAAAGTTTCTGGCGACCTGTTCTGGTCAAAATTTCTCAAACAACTTTCCTCCGCTCCCAAGCCTGCAGATCCCGAATCCAACTGGCATAACTGGACCTCCCTCTCCGAGTCCACCTACCACTCCCACCTACCACTACCACCTTTCCACCAAATCCATCTCCTATCCTCGCAAAGCCCCCTGGTACCTCCCTTATCACAGAGAATTAAAGCAGAAATGCCGTACCCTGGAGCGCATATGGAAAAATCTAACTCCCCTATAGACAGGCAGTCCTGGAGAGCCAACATTAAGCTCTACAATTCGGCACTAAAAAAGGCTAGGAAGAACTACTACGGTGAGAACATATCCAGATCCAACAACCAGAGTAGTACACTTTTCAAAATCTGGCGCTCTCTAACCTCCAAAAAAGACTCCACCTCTCTCCCCTCCTCTCCCTCATCCGAAGTCCTAGCAAAATTCTTCAATGAAAAGGTCACCACCCTTCGTTGGTCCTTCCCACCTGCTATCTCCTACAACTCCCTAGTTTGCACTGACTCCAACTCTACTCCAACGGCTTCTAATAATATCCCAGCCGACAGATTCTGGGCAACCTTCGAACACATTTCCGAATCCCTCATCCTCAAACTCTGTCTCAAACTGAAATCATGCAATTGCTCTTTAGACCCTTTCCCCTCCTATCTCTATGAGGAAATACCCGCTCAGGCCATCTCCTCCATTACCATACTCCTAAACTTCGCCCTACATTCGGGCCTTTTCTCCCCAGAAATGGGCCATATCGCCTTAACCCCTCTATTAAAAAAACCTGACCTCGACCCTTCCTCACCATCCAGCTATCGCCCAATAGCAAATATTCCTCTTTTAACCAAGATGCTCGAGACCATCATATCGACCCAACTCTCATCCTATCTAGAGAAATTTTCCATTCTCCTACCTTACCAATATGGCTTTCGCCCCAATTTCAGCACCGAATCCCTACTGACCTCCCTAATCTCCAAGGTTCAACAACTTCACTCCCATAACAAGTTCACTGTCCTCCTACAATTCGATCTTTCTGCCGCCTTCGACGTTGTCCACCACGATATTCTGATCTACCAACTCTCCGAGATTGGTTCTCAAAATTCCTCCGTTCCCGTTCCTACATTGTCAATAGGAACGGCACCTCATCCCCCCCCTGGACACCAACCTGCGGAGTCCCGCAAGGCTCACCTTTATCTCCTATCCTTTTCAACATTTATATGACCTCTCTAAAACTCCTCCATCTATCCCCCCTTGAAACAATTTACACCTACGCTGATGACATCCTTGTCCTTCTCGAGGCCGACTCGAACCTCACCAATCTCTCAGAGAACATATCTTCTTGTATCTCGAACCTCCAATCTTGGGCCCACACCGTCCAAATGAAATTGAATGAAACCAAGACAAAACTCCTTTGGCTCGGCCCAAAATTAGCTCACCTACCCGCCTCAATCCCACTGTCCTCTGGCTCCACTCTGCAGCTTGAATTCTCCAGCAAGGTCCTGGGCGTCATCATTGACTCCACATTGTCTTTCAATGACCACCTCAACTCCCTGGTAAAAAAATGCTACTTCAGCCTACACATGCTGAGGAAAGTAAGATCCTGTTTCCATCAAAAACATTTCGCTGTTCTTGTCCAATCCATCATCCTCTCCAGATTGGACTACTGCAATTCTATTTTCATAAGCCTAACAAAGAAAAACCTTCACAAACTCCAACGGATTCAAAATGCCGCAGCCAAGCTTATCTTTGCAAAAAGTAAATTCGATCACGTCTCACCGCTTCTTTCCAAGCTTTCATTGGCTCCCGATAATTTCCAGAGTTCACTTCAAATGCATCTGCCTAACTTTCAAGATCCTCCACGGCATCCTTCCTCCATTAATTCCACTCTCCTGGAATTCCTCAAATCTCAATACCATCAGACCCACCCAAAAACTAAAATTATCCTTCCCCTCACTAAAAGACATCTCTTAACTGGGGACCTCCCTCCTCTTCAGATTCATCGAGCTCTGGAATAGCCTTGCCTCCCCTCTTCGGAACCTGAGTGCCCTCGAACCCTTCCGTAAACATCTGAAAACCTGGCTTTTCTCAAAAACCTAACACTCCCTCCTCTTCTGATATCCCAGCCCGCTAACATCCTCCCCCTCTGATCTTCACCCATCCCTCCCTTGGAGTTCCTTTCTCATTACAATTCTTGTAAACTGTGCCGAGCTCCACAAATGTGGAGATGGTGCGGTATATAAACCCAAGATTTAGTTTAGTTTAGTTTAGTTTATAATCATAAAAACATGAACTATTGAGCTTTTCTGTACAACTTTATTTGTTTTTGCAATTTATTTTCAATTAAAAATATTTAACATACAATTCCCAGGTGATCCAGTGGTGAACCAAGCAGGAGTGATCTTCCTGCACTCCTGCTCGACGAAGAGCCACTAGCTGAATGACTGCCGTGAGTTCATAGAAGCAGACAAAGTTGGTGCTGCATTAGGAGTTGTGTTTGCAGTGTCAGCCTGAGCCCGCATTGCTTGCATCAGCAAGTATTTGGCACAAGGTCTGGCACCATCTGACTGGATCCAGTGCAGCTTGAATTGTGGATGTAAAACACTTGCTACTATCAAATCATCCTTAGCTTCAAGTGGACCAAAGCACTTAATGATTCCATTCATTAGAGAATCACCAAGTGGGCTGGCAAATTTGAGTGCAGGCCCGATGGACATAAGATGTGCTTGCAGGGAAGAAATCGTTGGCAGAAGAACTCCCATGAAACACTAGGCTTCAGCCTGCAGTGTGTCCAGTGCCATAGCAATCAGTTTCATCACCTTAATATACTCTGCCATGAAAACAATTTCATTTGATCGGAAAGCTTTTCACAGATGTCATTGAGCAGTTTCAGACTTCTTCTCCACAATAGAATACACTTTGCCAACACCATAATATAATTCCATCTAGTAACATTTGGTACAGCAAGTGTTGTTTCTGAAGTTTTGTACACTATTTCAGCTGCCTGTGGACCTTTACTGCACTTGTTCCATAGGGCACTACATTTCACCAAGGCTCTATGGCTTAATTTCTTGTAATTTGCATCTTCATTGGCCCCTTCTGAATCAGACACAGCAATCAAGTTTATTGTATGGGTACTACAATGATGGTGAGATGAAAGTACATACTCTGTTGCTTCTGCATCTGTTTGGTTGTCTAGGATTTATGCAATGTTTGTGAATTTGTTGTCAATTTGTAAGGACATAACTTGTGTTGGTTCTACGACCATTGTTTCTATCTCTGAGAATGCCTTAACAAAGTTTGATCCATTGTCAGTAACTGTGCAGAGAACTTTGTCAGTGAAATGAAATTTGGAGTGGATCTTCTCAAGTGTGGATGCAATCAGGTCGAAAGTATGTCATCTTCGCAAATGTGAACATGCAAATGCTGTAGACCAGGGGTGCCCACACTTTTTGGGCTTGCGAGCTACTTTTTAAATGACCAAGTCAAAATGATCTACCAACAATAAAATAAAAAAAAAACACAAAGCACACTGTACGCATAGAAAATGTTAATCATCATTCCTATTCCAGGGTTTTTCAAAGAGGTTAAAACAGATGACTCTATGCACTATCACCTCAGTAACAACCATACAAAAATAGACAAATATACCCCCCTCCCTTTTTACTAAACCACTATAGCAGTTTTTAGCGCAGGGAGCTGCGCTGAATGCCCAGCGCTGCTCTCGACACTCATAGGCTCCCTGCGCTAAAAACCTCTATTGCGGTTTAGTAAAAGGGGACCTTAGTGTAAAATATAGACAGCAGATATAAATTCAGACACATTTTGATCACTAAATTTAAAATAAAATCATTTTCCCTACCTTGTCTGGTGATTTTATGAGTCTCTGGTTGCACTTTCTTCTTCTGACTGTGCATACAATCTTTCTTCCCTTCTTTTAGCCTGTATGCTTCCTTTCCTCCAGACCTCATTCCTTCCCCCAACTTTTCCTTCCTCTTCCATGCCCTTTCTTTCTCTCTGCCTCCCTTTCATTTTTTTCTGTTTCTCTTCTTTCCTTCTGTCTCCCTGCCTGCCCTTTTTCTTTCTTTCTCCCTGCCCTCCCTCAAGCCACTGCCACTGCCATTACCATCGGGGACCAGGACCCAAACGCCACCAATAACAGGCCCCAAGCTCTCCCTGCTTCGGCCAACCAGCATTCCTCTCCCCGACGTCAATTCTGCCGTCGGGAAGAGAAAGGCTGATCAGCCCAAGATCGTGATCAACCTATTGGGGGAAATGCTGCCGGGTCCTGCCTTCGCGGAAACAGAAAGTAGGCAGGACCCGGCAGGAAGAAAAACAAATGCTTCACTAACCTGTCTCCGCATTAGCCCGTAGCGAACGCTTGCTTCAGGGCTCTCAACATGTGCGTGCCGGCTTCCCTTCTCCCCCCCCCCCCCCCCCGACATAACTTCCGGTTTCGGAGGGAAGAGAAGAGAAGCACGTTAGAGCCCGGAGCATAAGTTCGCTACGGGCTGAAATCTCCAAGCCGTTTTTTTTGGTTTTTTTTTAATGTTCAGCAGCGGCAGATGACAGCTGGGCGGATCGCCCAGCTAAAAGGCCCTAGGGAGAACACTGGAGAGGAAGGCTGATCGGCCCGTAGATCAGAACAGCAACACGAGTCTATCACAGAGCCCGGGATGGGCTCCGCGATCGACTCGCGTTGCCTTCCTGAGCTACTGGTCGATCGCGATCGACGCGTTGGGCACCCCTGCTGTAGACTTTCATTCCAATGTGCTGATCTAGATCCAGTGTATGGTAACTCCAAAAAAACTTATGTTGTAGGAGGTTCATATGTCAGCTGTTGTGCAAACTTCAGTCACAAGTGACAGCTTATTCTGAAGGTCATCTGTCATCTTACGATACTGGACCTCAGTGTGTCCAGTAAGAGTCTTGTGAGTCAATATGGTTTTACCTGGTTGAAGACCAGTGACCAACAAATGAATTCTGGTGACTCAACCACTGAGAAGGCTTGCATGTCCCCAATAACAAAATTCATGATGAGATCATTGAACTTTTTCTGTGACACAATGATGCCTCCATCACTGCTCCATGAAGCAGCCAAAGTTTTCTGTTTCTTTGGCAAGGATTCTGATACATCTGATGAAGAACAGCTTGCTGATCTCTTCAACGAAGGCAGTTTATCATGTGCAGCTGGATGGATGTTTTGTAGGTACTTCTTAAGATTTGCTGTAGTATTGATTGTACAGCTATAGGTCTGCTTAGAAGCTGGCAGACAAAGTTTACAACGTACACTTTTCCCTCCGTATTCACTGTGATAGGGGATTAACAGAACCGCAAATACAGAAAAACCGCAAATAATTTTTTCATATGTTATTCGCTGTTTTCTATTAAAAACCATCATGAATATAGTGAAACCGTGAATAACATGGTGGGAGATCTGGCTTGTTCCTGAAGGAGAGGCAAAACATAGTAAAGAAAGTGCTGGGAATCAGTGATTTCTCTATGCAAGCTGATGTCATTTGAGGGGAGGAGCCAGCAAGCTAAAAACCATGAATAATCGAAACCGTAATTACTGAAACCGTGAATACGGAGGGAGAAGTGTACATGGATATTTCTGCTCTCTGTGAAGATTGAACGCTCAAATTAGCTTGCATGATTATCATTTTTCTCCATTGGGAATAGGAATGCTGTTTAGTTGAAGGGCACAACCAGGATGCATACTTCATCCTGGGAGTGGAGGGACCTGTTCAGCAAGGCTAAAACTTTTATATATAAATATATATATGAGGAGATGAGCATATCAGGATGCATAGCCGTTTAGTTGAAGGACACAACCAGGATGGAGTGGAGGGACACAACCAGGAGGGAGTGGAGGGACCTGTTCAGCAAGAATGGAGGAAGTTTTGCTATCACATAGCCTGGCGCCATGTCGTACAAGGATTTGAATGCTAGCATCAGGCTCTTGAAGACACAATGTTTGGATATGGGCAGCCAGTGAGCTGATGATAGAGTCTAGGAGATGGTCAAAAGCATGGAAATTTTTTAGAAGTCTGATTGCCATGTTTTGTACATGCTGGAGACAAAGTATGTTGTTCACCTTGAGATCGTTGAATAGAACGTTGCAGTAGTCCATGTGGGAAAGGACTAAGGAATAGAGTAGTTAGGTGAAGTCAGACTCAGAAAAGCAGTTTCTTATTTTTTTGGAGTTGACGTAGGTAATAAAATGAGGAAGACACCACCTGAGAGATATGGTTGGAAAGCGACAGGTTGGAGTCTAGGAGTATTTCTAGGCTGTGTGCTTGGTCCTTTGCAGTTAAGGTAATCGAGTCCCAGCATAGCTAGCGATGGATGCGGATGCAGTGTTCTTTGCGGATCCAAAGGAGTTCTGTTTTGGAGGCATTTAGTTGCAATTTGTTGACTGTCATCTAGTTTTTTATTTCCGGGAAGCATTTTAGGAGTTTTGCGATCTGGGCATCGCGTTTTTCTCCTAGTGGTAGGTATGTCATCCGCAATGGAGTGAATCTGTGTTGGTATCTGTGGGCTATGTCTAGGACTGGTCTAATATAGAGATTGAATAATAGGGGGATAGCAGAGCCCCCTGCGGAACACCGTATTTTATTGTTTTCTGTTACGCATCATTGAACAGTACACTTTGGGACCTATTATTTAGATAAGAGGTGAACCCATCATAATGCAGTGTCTTGGATTCCAATTTCAGAGAGCCGCACAATGAGGAGAGGATGGTCAATAGTGTTGAACGCCGCGCTGAGATCCAGGTTTGATCTCTTACACCAGTTATTTGGCTGGTATTAAGTACTAGCCTACAGCCTGGCTTCCCTGAGTAGACCTGCTTTAACTATCAGAAACTATGCAGGGTTGGGCCTGGTTAGTACCTGGATGGAAGACCAGGTGTTATAGGCTGAGGGGCCCTATGTTGGGCAGCAGAAACATAGAGGAACCACACACTGCATGAGAGAAGGCAATGGCAAATCAGTTCTGTACTCTGCTGTGAAACATTCTCAATGGAAATGGGTAAATAGTAGGGTTCCCTGGGGGTCTGTGCTTGGACTGCTGCTTTTTTTTTTTTTTTTTTTTTTTTTAAATTATTTATTTATCAAATTTTTACATGTTATAAATCAAGTATCCACTTGTACAGAAAGTTGAAGAAAAGCAGGAAAATAATACTCAAAAGTAAAATACATGGTAATCAAGTAAAATAAAATAAAATTTTTAGCTTAAATTCAGCTCAAGTCCTCAAAATTAGATCCAAGAAGGATAAGGCGGACTTAGTAACAAATACTAACAACTATCAATTCAAATATTAGGAAAACAAGATCCCTTGGCTGAGGAAGGATATCATTATTCAAATGCACTTCACTTTGATTTTGATTTTCCTTCATCCAGCCGAGTTCCTACCAAAAAGGCTGTCAGCTGGAATGGTTCAAAGAATACATATTTCTTCATATGGTATTGTATTACACATTTACAAGGGTGTCGAAGAAAAAAAGTCCCACCAAGAGATATAACTCCTGGTTTCAACAAAAGAAACTCTCGTCTTCTTCTCTGGGTTTCCCGTGCCAAGTCTGGAAACATTAATATTTTTTGTCCAAGAAATTCTTTCATTTTGTTTCTAAAGAACAATCTAAGCAACCAGTTTTTATCTAGGGCAAGAGCCACAGTAAGAAGCAATGTTGCCGGAGATGCAAGCTCTCTATCCGAAAGTTCCAAAATTGCTGAAACATTAATTTGTTGATTATTCTCCTGTTGTTTAGATGGTGATTTAATAGGTTTCGTTGGTAGGTAATATACTTGAGTAAGTGGTGGTAATGTATCCTCCGGAATGCCCAAAATCTCCAACATGTAACGTTTCAACATATCCCTAGGCGTCACCGAGGGTATCTTAGGAAAGTTAATCAGTCGGAGATTATTATTACGCGAGAAATTCTCCAAAGTTTCCAATTTTCTACGCATATTTGTATTATCTTTTATTATTGCTTCATTAAGCTGTTTTGATGCTTTTAACTCCTGTTGTATATTCTCAATAGAATTCTTAGATTCACCAATTTCAACTTTTATATTTTTTATCTCAGTTTCTTGAAGAATAATTTTATTTTCCAGCTGCAAAAGCTGGGGCTTGACAGACTTGGCTAGGTCAGCCACCAAATCCCAAATTGAATCCAGTGTTACTTCTCTGGGTTTTTCAATAACATATGAAGAATTAAAAGTTTGAATAGTCTCACCAGTTTTCAGCTGTTCCTGGTAATCCTTCTGCTGGCCTGAAGTAGTCCCTGATGTTTCCAATTCCTCAATATTCTTTGGACTCACCTGAAAACTCAGGGAGTCCATCTCCACGCTCCCCTCACTGTTCTCCCTGGCCTCCGAGGGTAGATGCCTGCCTTCTACCGGCAGCTCCTCCTCTCGTGGGGAGCTGGTAACCTGAGGAGGTGGGGGAGGTGCCCTAGCGTCGGGGCTCAGCGTAGTCTCCAGCCCCAAGGAGATCGCCTCATTCCCGCCCCTCAGAGGCGTCTCCAGCGGGGGCACCGACGCTGCCGGGACATCCTGCATCCGACGCAGGAGTTCTTCTATGTTGCCGAACGAGGGGACCGCCGAACGCCGCGAGGCTCCAGCGGCGCTGCGGCCTCTCCTCTTCGGCATTCTGAGTAAGTAACTCTCTCCAAAGAAAAGTTTTCAGAAAATCTCCGGCGTGCTGCTCAGCGTCCGGGACCGTCGGCCATCTTGGATCTCTGGACTGCTGCTTTTTAACATATTTATCAATGATCTAGAGATGGGAATAACTAGTGAGATAATTAAATTTCCTGATGACACAAAGTTGTTAAATCACAAGAGGATCGTGGAAAATCGCAAGAGGACCTTAAGAATGGGACTGGGAGACTGGGCATCAAAATGGCAGATGACGCTTAATGTGAGCAAGTGCAAAGTGATACATATGGGAAAGAGGAACCTGAACTATAGCTACGTGATGCAGGGTTCCACATTAGGAGGAAAAGGATCTAGGTGTCATCGCTGATGATAAGTTGAAATCCTCAGCTTAATGTGTGGTGGCAGCTAAGAAAGCAAATAGAATGTTAGGAATTATCATGATAGGAATGGAAAGCAAAGATGAAAATGTTATAATGCCCTTGTATTGCTCTTTGGTGCAGCCGCACCTCGAATACTATTTGCAATTCCGGTCGCCTTATCTCAAAAAAATGTAGCAGAATTAGAAATGATAGAGATGAGTGACAAAAATGATGAAAGGTATGGAATGACTTCCCTATGAGGAAAGGCTAAAGGGGCTAGGGCTCTTCAGCTTGGAGAAGAGATGGCTCAGGGGTGATATGATAGAGGTCTATAAAATATTGAGTGGAGTGGAAATCACTTGTTTACTCTTTACAAAAATACTAGGACTAGGGGGTATGAGATGAAGTTACTAAGTAGTAGATTTAAAACAGACCGAAGAAAATATTTCTTCATACAATGTGTAATTAAACTCTGGAATTTGTTGCCAGAGAATATGCTGAAATCAGTTAGCTTAGCAGGGTTTAAAAAAGGTTTGATTAATTTCCTAAAAGAAAAGTCCAGCTGCTCGTAGGAAGCAAATTTAGAGAAATTGCCTGCCGCAAAGATAAGGGGCAGGGAGGGAGATGCTCAGGCGGTGGCGGCAGCGATCGGGCAGCAGTGATCAGGAGGGAGGTAGATGCTTCGGTGGCGACGATGATCGGGCAGCGGCGGAGGCTATCAGTAAGGAGAGAGGGAGCATGATCGGTGACCGCGTGCGTTCCCTCCCTTAACTGCAGAGACAAGGCCATTCACCACTCCATAGGGTGGTGAATGGCCTTGTCTCTGCAGTTAAGGGAGAGAATGCGCGCGGTCACCGATCATGCTCTCTCCCTCCTTACTGATAGCCGCCGCCGCTGCCCGATCGCCGTCGCCACCATAGTATCTAGGCCATATAGGCCATTCAGCACTCCACAGGGTGGTGAATGGCCTTGTCCCCATAGCAGCGGTGAATACTGTTCCCCCCCCCCCACCCCCACCGTTTCAGTGGGTTACCCGCAGTCACCTACGGCTTCTCTAGTTTGTAGCAAGGAGAGTGAGGAAACTCTGCTTTTCTTCAGTGGTGAGTTTAAGTGGGATATTTTTGTTACAACTTTTTCCATCCAGCAGAGTCACTCTTCATCAGCAGTTAAACTGCTGGCAACCAGGGCTAGGCAGACTGCCATATAAGCCTATCTTTTATCAAAGAGGAATTGATTATTGCACTGTTACATATGAAACTGTTCCACTTATGAACTGCAAGCTCCAAGGGAACTGTTCCTGAGAGAGTTGGAATTTTGAACTGGGGAAGTTTTGTATTTTATTTGTTTTCGTTCCCTGCTGAACTGAATCTGAAGCTGGGGGGGGGGGGTTTCTGTTGAATATATTTTTGGCTTGGGAGCCATAAGCCTTGTTTTTCTCTGAGGATAATAAAAGGACAAGAACTGTGAACTGAAATACTGGTGGTGTGTGATTTCATGCTCACATGTCTTTTTCCTGACTATGCTTATGAGGCCCAAATTGACCCCATAGGCTATTAAATTCTGCCATAGGTTACCCCACAAGCCATAGTCTTAAGGGGGGCCTATGACAGTATTGAATTATATTTTATGTTTTTTAAAATATATTTTACATTGATCTTCTTCTGTTTTGATATTTACTTGTTAAAGATCATTAAAAATTTATCATACTGCTCCCCCATTAGAATATTTTTGCTCAAAATTGCATACACAAATTTAGGCATGTGCATAGTTTAATTGACCCCCCTCCTTTTACTAAGCCACGGTAGAGGTTTCTACCATGGTCCGGAGTGCTAAATGCTCCACTGCTGCTTCGATGCTCATAGAATTCCTAGACACAACAGAGGATTTAGTGCTCCAGGCCACAGTAGAAACCTTTACCGTGTCTTAGTAAAAGAGGGCCTGAATAATGAAGCAATTAATACTAATAATTAGGCATTAGCAATCAATTATTGGTGCTCATTGTCAATAATTTGAATTTACTAAGGCATCTTGCTAGGGCTATTCTAAAAAGATGTGCACCAAAAGTTTAACATGCAACTGAAAAGAAGGCTGACCTTGGGAGGGTTGTGGGCATGTCGGGAGCATTCACTTAAGATGGGCACAGCATTATAGAATACTAGTGTTTAAGCCCGTTACATTAATGGGTGCTAGAAAGCAGCCCCCTTTCCCTCTCACCCTCCAGTTCCTCCCTGACTGTCTCTCCATGGCCCCCTTCTGTCTTCCCCCCAAGCAAAGCTGTCTGCCTCCCAGCACATCTCTCCCCCCAAAGCAGCCTCTTTTCCCTCTTCCCCTCCAGTTCCTCCCTGACTGTCTCTCCATGGCCCCCCTTCTGTCTTCCCTCCAAGAAAAGCTGTCTGCCTCCCAGCACACCCCTCCCCCAAAGCAGCCCCCTTTCCCTCTCCCCCTCCAGTTCCTCCCTGACTGTCTCTCCGTAGCCCCCCTTCTGTCTTTCCCCCCCCAAGCAAAGCTGTCTGCCTCCCAGCACACCCCTCAGCACACCCCTCCTCCAAAGCAGCCCCCTTTCCCTCTCCCCCTCCCCAATAGCAGCCCCTTTTCCCTCTCCCCTTCCCCAAAGCAGCCCCCTTTCCCTCTCCCCCTTCTTTGAGAATTTTTACCTGTATGGGACACCTGCAGCACCAGCAAGATACCCTCCAGCCGTTCCTCTGAGCGAAACTGTCACCACCTGTTCAAACTCCTGTTCAAACAGCTGTTGAAGCTGCCACGCGCCGTTCCTGCCGTGGTCTGGCCGGCTCCCTTACTCCCTTGCTGCTGCCCTTCTTCCCTTCCCGTGGTCCCAACAAACCTCCTGACTCCAGCAGCAGCCGCAGCACTCTAAACACACTGCGTCGCGACCTTCTACTGCCCTGATTTGCTCTGCCGTGTCCCTGATGACATCATCAGAGATGGGCAGAGCAAATCAGGGCAGTAGAAGACCGCGAAGCAGCGTGTTTAGAGTGCTGTGGCCACTGCTGGAGTCAGGAGGTTTGTTGGGACCGCAGGAAGGGAAGAGGGTCGGTGGCAAAGGTCTAAGGGAGCAGGTCAGACTGCGGGAAGGGAGGGTCGGATGGGAGGATCAGACTGCGGTGAGAGGGTCGGATGGGAGGCTGAACAGGGGTTCGGGTGTGCCGGGGAGGAGGGGGGGGCGAAAATGATGAAGACAAACTTAGTTGTTTTGTGAATTGTATTTTTTAGTTCAAAGCCAATGCCGCGGCTCCTCTCTCAATCCCCGCCTAAGTCAGAAGTCTTCTCCGACGCTGGTGCGGTTCAAGAGAGGAGCCGCAGCAGCAGCTTTGAGCTAAAAAATGAACTTTGTCAGGTAATTGCAAGTGTTCCGGAGCCAGCAAGCCCGCTACGAGAGAGAGAGAGAGAGAGATGCGTGGTAAGCGCACATGCGCACTCTGCCAACCACAGAACTACAGATCAGGAATCAGGGAACACGGCGGTAAGAGTGCGCATGCGCGCTTAGCATTTTATTATAGTAGATAGGAGGTGCGCGCATAATTTTAGTGTGAGAATTTATTTATTTATTCAGTTTTCTATACCATTCTCCCAAGGGCGCTCAGAGCGGTTTACATGAATTTATTCTGATACTCAAGCATTTTCCCTTGTCTGTCCTGGTGGGCTCACAATCTATCTAATGTACCTGGGGAATTGGGGGATTAAGTGACTTGCCCACGGTCACAAGGAGCAGTGCAGGTTTGAACCCACATCCTCAGGGTGTTGAGACTGTAGCTTTAAGCAAAAAACAAAAGGAATTGACCCCAAAATATCCACAAAGAAGAAAATGCAGAGAAAACAAACAAAAAAAAACCCCAACTCTGTGGAGTGACGATGTTCCTAAATGGACTTTATTTGAAAGTGTGAAAGTTCCAAAGGTACACTGAAATCATCCACATAAAATAATTCCATCCACATAAAAGTAAATCATCCACATAAGAGCCTTAAAGGACCTAGTCCGCTAGGGATACAGGACCCACGGTCCGCGTTTCGACAAAAAGTCTTCTTCAAGGGTCCCTGGGGGTCACCACACAATTGTTTCCCATGTATTCACCTTTATAGGACCCCCAGGGATCCCTGAAGAAGACTTTTTGTCAAAACGCGGACTGTGTTGGGTCCTGTATCCCTAGCGGACTAGGTCCTTTAAAGGCTCTTATGTAGATGATTTACTTTTATGTGGATGATTTCAGTGTACCTTTGGAACTTTGACACTTTCAAATAAAGTCCATTTAGGAACATCGTCACTCCATAGAGGCTGTAGCTTTAACCACTGTGCACATTAATGTAGTTGAAGCTAAGAACATTGAGATTCCAGATTCTGATTTTAAAAATAGTTCTGAAATTTGTTTTGAATGTAATTTCTATTGAGTGGTTTAATGACGCAATTTATACCAGGATTTAGTTGTGCCCCAAACTGGGCCTTGTTCTAGGGCAGGGGTAGGGAACTCCGGTCCTCGAGAGCCGTATTCCAGTCAGGTTTTCAGGATTTCCCCAATGAATATACATTGAAAGCAGTGCATGCAAATAGATTACATTACATTACAGATTTCTATTCCGCCATTAACTTTCGGTTCAAAGCAGATTACAAAAAGAGTTATGGAAGAAGGGTTACAACGTTAGATCAGAGAAGGTTTCCAAGAGAGGGAAAAGTAGGATCTGGGGTTAGGGAGGGGATGGTAAGAGGGGGGTTAAGCTTTATCATTGTATTAAGCTTTATTAAGGGATTTCTTGAAGAGTATAGTTTTTATTTCCTTTCTGAACATCTTGTAGTCTGGAGTTGTTGTCAACAGGTTGGAGACTTGGTTGTCTATCTTCGCTGCCTGAGTGGCCAGTAGTCCGTTGTATAGTTTTTTCCATTTTACTTCTTTGATTGGGAGGTAAGTGAATGGGGTGTGTGTTTTTCTATGCCTGGTAGAGGTGGTTTGAATGAGGCGGTCGTTTAGGTAGGTTGGGCTGTCTCCATTTATAGTTTTAAATAGTATACAGTAGAATTTAAATTGTATTCTTTCCTGGATTGGAAGCCAATGAGAATTGATGAATGCCTCAGTAATGTGATCATTAAATAGATCTCATGCATATTCATTGGGGAAATCCTGAAAACCCGACTGGAATATGGCTCTCGAGGACCTGAGTTCCCTACCCCTGTTCTAGGGCTAAGCGCTATTTTATAAACAGTGCCTATCTCAGAGTGCCATTTTTAGAACAGCACTCAGCATTTATTTTTTTTCAGCATCCAACGTTTGGTGCCATTTACTGAATCCAGCCCCATATGCCCACCATTGAAGGTTTAATGCTGGATGTATTAGTGCTTTTTGAATATCAGACACAAATTTTCTAAATTGAGAAATACATCTAAGGATGCAAGGGAATATTGAGGAATATCAGGGAGTCTGGGGTCTACCGAAACAAACTACATGAGATGTGGGGCGGTGTTCAAGGACCTAGAAGCTCAGCTTTGTTATGGATGGATTATGGGCCCAAACTCCTGAACGCAGTCAGGAAATTTATTGGATGGAGGGGTTGTGGGCCCAGAGACCTGATCCTTATTCCATGGTGATAGGGGCAATTAGCGTTGGAAAATCTTGCTGACAGATCATGCATTACCATGGTCACATACCGAGGCAATCCAGGATATGATCTACATTACGTTATGATGACGTTTAAACTAGCAGGTGACAATATTATATATGGATAGTTTTAAAAAAAGAGCTGTTTTTCCATGTGTAATATTAAGTGATATAAATAAAAATGCCTTTTTCCTACCTCATTAGAAGGAGAAAGGATTTTGTGAGAATCTTTAATGAAATCGCAATGCACCCTTACACAATAAAATGTAGTGGGTATATATTTTTCTATAAATGTTTTACAGGATTATTCTATATTGAATTCATCAGATGACCGGGTACATGCAGGTATGTATCTGGTATCTAAGGTTTAGTAATCTGCTACAGCTAATAAAATATTTACTAGAAAGGTTTTTTTTTTAAATCATGCCCATTTAAAACCTATAGTTATTTTTTTTTTAATTCATTTTATATCCGGGTTACAAGATAACATACATAATAATTAGACAAAATGAGTTACATAATTGGGTCACCTCACTGTCTATTTAGCATAAAATATTTGCTGTTCTCCCAAAACACAATCTTCATGTTTGATTTCACGAGATTGTCTAGCTCCTCCTCCTTTAATGTACCTCAGTGCTTTAAACCTTTTCAGTGTTGGGAATCATTTTCTCCCTCCATGGAATCGCTGAGGTAGTTAAACAGAGAAGGCATTTGGATATAGTCGTTTTGATTTATAGCAGCAGGAATGAAAGCCAGAGAGCACAGACGTCAGCGCCTCTGCTGTGAATCTGGCAGCAAAGGCTTTGTAACATACAACCTACGTCAGTCGCTCTGCAGTTCCCTCTGTTCTCTGTGAGAAGCCGCTACACTGTTGTCTGTATGGGGAAGCACTCTGCTACTGAAATGTTTTGTAATGAATCTCCTGATAAAGTTAATGATTCCTAACAGCCTGCATCCCTTTGGGAGTACAGTATTTCAGGTGCCATGACCTTGCTGAAGCCAGGATTACCCATCTCTCTTCGACTTGGTCATGGTTGATTCGGTCATAGTTTTCAGGTGATCTGGATAGAAATTCAAGAGCTTGTCTGAACTTGTTCCTGTTAAAACTTTGTTGCAGTAACATTGGAATGTGCATATTGTGGACCCTTGTTGGTGGAGTGGTATAACTAGTTGGTGCAAGTGTCATGGTACCTAGCAGGGTTCCCAAATAACTCCACACAACCATGGGATTTGACAAGAAAAGGAATTGTAAGATTTATTAGATAACAATAGGAGAAGAGCAGGTAAGCTCTTCAAATAGGTACCAATTGGTACAACATGCAAGATGTTAATACTATAGGATAAATTACAGAGGCTAAAGGATGTTACAGGCAGTGGGTACCTAGCATATGTGACACCTGGGGCCCATCATTTTTTGACCCCCCCCCCCCCCATCTATATGAAAAATATGATTTTTAGTAACAATCTGCATATCGCACAACAAGAGTGTACCTAGCAAAAGGCAGTATCTTAAACACTGCAGTGAGCACTAGAACACCAACACATACATTGTAAAACTAAACAAACCAGATCCTGCACAGTCAGTTGATCCTGTACAGTCGATGCTATCAGAAAGACATGTCCCTTTCATACACACAGACAGATACACCCTTGCCCAATATGGAATAATCACAAACTAAAAATAGAAATATGTAGACAAAAGTTAAACTGAACTGCCAAGAAACCAGACTGCATACAATGCAACACCACAACACCACAAAAACAGTAATACATGTACTCTAATACTGTGCAAAATATAAAGACAGTAGATGTAAATTTGAAAAAACTGATATATAACAATCACCACTTTACAAATTAACAAATAAAAATAAAACAAATAATGAGAAATAAGAAAATACCATTTTATTGGACTAATCCCCGTAAGCTCGGTCCCCATCCCCACAAACCACCTGATTCCATGCACACAAGCCTTGAATTGTTTTATATTGAACTTATTATATTAAAGTATAAAAAGAAACAATATTCTGTACAATTGTCAATTTATAAATCAGTGTCTTTTCCCCACTCTCTGTTCCCCATTTCCCTTCAGCGTCCTCAGCCCACTCTCTCTCCACTTTTCTTCAGCGCACGCACATGAAAACAAGCAAGTAATTTTATATCATTTTCATTCTATTCATTCCTAGAAATTAAAGTCTAGATAATGCCAGTCACATAACAAAACATGATTTTACAAAAATAATTCCCTGCACAGTCAAGCCTGCAAGGATTGCTAGATGTCTTTCAGCAGCTCCCCTCTCTCCCCCCCTTACCTTCGTGGCCAAGTCAAAATGATCTACCAACAATAAAATTTTAAAAACACAAAGCATACTGTATGCAGAGAAAATGTTAATTATCATTTATATTCCGTGGGTTTTCAAAGAGGTCAAGGCAGATGACTTTATGCAATGTCACCTCAGTAACAACTATACAAAAATAGACAAATATACTCCTTCCCTTTTTACTAAACCACGATAGCGTTTTTTAGCACAGGGAGCTGCACTGAATGCCCCACGCTGCTCTCGACGCTCATAGGCTCCCTGCACTAAAAACTGCTATTGCAGTTTAGTAAAAGGGGCCCATAGTGCAAAATATAGACAGCATATATAAATTCTCAAAACGGACACATTTTGATCACTAAATTGAAAATAAAATCATTTTTCCTACCTTTGTTTGGTAATTTCATCAGTCTCTGGTTGCACTTTATTCTTCTGACTGTGCATCCAATATTTCTTCCCATCTTTCAGCCTCCTGTATGCTTCCTCTCCTCCAGACCTCATTCCCTCCCTCATCTTTTTCTTTCTTTCATCCTGCCCCCTTCTTTCTTTCTCTCTCCATGACCCCTTTCTTTCTGTATATCTGTCTTTCTCTCTCTCTCTTCGTGCCCCATTTCTTTCTTTGTTTCACCCTGTCCCTTCTTTCTCTCTCCATGCCCCCTTTCTTTCTCTATGTCTATCTTTCTCTCTCTCCCCATGCCCCATTTTTTTCTTTCTTTCACTCTGCCCCTTTCTTTCTTTTTGGATCCCTGTCTCCCCCCCCTTTCTTTCTTTCTGGCTCCCTGTCTCCTCCCCCCTTTCTTTCTTTCTCCCTGTCCTCCCCATTCCACCGCCGCAACAAGCACCATGCATCCACCACTGCCGGGGAAAGGCTGCCACTGGCCATCGGAAACAGGCCGGCGCCGAAATCGCCCTGCTTTGTTTCCCGCGGGCCAACCAACTCTGGCTGTCCGACCTCAATTCTAACGTTGCAGAGGACGTTCCGGGCCAGCCAGGCAGCGATTGGACCAAGGTGGACCCTAGCATCCAGTAACTGTGATTCAGGTTATTCTTCCCAATGTGCATCACTCTGTATTTGTTCACATTAAATTTCATCTGCCATTTGGACGCCCAGTCTTCCAATTTCCTAAGGTCCACCTGCAATTTTTCACAATCTGCATGCGTTTTAACAACTTTGAACAGTTTAGTGTCATCTGCAAATTTAATCATCTCACTCGTTCCAATTTCCAGATCATTTATAGAGTTCAATAAATTTTATTATATAATACTTAGACACAACCAAGTCTTAACAGATTTACATTATACATAGGAACCAACAATCGTCCTATACAATAACAGTTATATAATACATCAGGAAAAAAAGTAATAATTAACACAATTAAAACTAAGCACAAATAAAGGTAGCTCACTTGCAACTACCAATAGATAATAACAATAATCAAAATATAGGGCTCCTTTTACAAAGCCGCGTTGGTGGTTTTAGTGCATGCAGCTTTTTAGCGCACGCTAAACCTGCGCTATGTAGCTAGAACTAACACCAGCTCAATGCTGGCATTGGTGTCTAGCGTGGCCGGCAGTTTAGCGTGCTATTACACGCGTTAAATCGTTAACACGGCTTCGTAAAAAGAGCCCATAATTAGCAGCATGAATGTATATTAATATATTTCAACAAAATAAATCTGCTACATCACTATATTTTATGAGAGGTTTCCATATCTTACGATATGTGTGCAAACTACCTCTTTTTTCAGCAAAAGCCCTTTCGAATTTAATTGAGATATACAGAATTCCACCAAGTAATATATTCTATCCTTGTAAAATCTTTCCAATGGCTAAGAATTGGTTTTATTGCTAAATTTAGTAATATTCGCAATAATTTAGCCAGCTCATCTGTGATTGGGGCCTTTAGACCTATTTTGCCCAACAGAATAACATTTATGGATAGTTATTCTTGAATGTTAACAAACAAATGGACACCCAAACTTGTTTCCAAAAGTACTGTAAATGTTCACATTGGAAAAGTAAGTGAACTACAGTACCTGTATCTTTGCCAGAGGACCAGCATTTATTTGATTCATTAATTTTGATTTTGCTCAATTTGTACGTAGTCCATATGGCTTTATGTACAACAAAATATATAGACTGGGTCATAGCCGTAGACTTTAAACCTTTATGTATCGAAAGCCATACTTGTTCCCAATATTTAACAGACAACTCTATTTTCCATATCATTTATAAATAAGTTAAATAGCACCGGTCTCAGTACAGGCCCCTGCGGCACTCCACTGTTTACACTCTTCCATTGAGAAAAATGACCATTTAACTCTACCCTCTGTTTTCTATCTGATAACCAATTCCTAATCCACAACTGAACTTTGCCACCTATCCCATGACATTTTAATTTTCTCAGAAGCCTCTCGTGAGGAACTTTATCAAAAGCTCTCTATATCAACCGGCTCACCTTTATCCACATGTTTATTCACACCTTCAAAGAAGTCAAGCAAATTTGTGAGGCAAGATCTCCCTCGGCTGAACCATTGCTGACTCCGTCTCATTAAATCATGTTCCACAATTTTATTTTTTATAATCGTTTCTATCATTTTGCCCGGCACCGAAGACATAGCATGTTTGCACAGGATCAATACAACACAAGTTTTAGATCCTGCAGGGAGATTTGTAATTAGGTTTAATTAAATAATTAACCAAAAGTATGTTTGTTGCATCATCTATGTGCGTAAAATGTAAGATCGTAAATTATTTTTTTAGCATACAGTATAGTGACCAAGCTCAGAATGTTCTTAGAATACCAAATGTTTCTGACAAGGGATTTTAATAAAGTGGCTGATCCTTGCCCAGATTGTAAACTGACCAAAAAACTTAAGTATTACAGTGACATCTCAGGGATTATCTTTCCATGAAAAGAATTTGGCATTCTGGATATTTAAAAGATTAGCGTTGGCGGCTTGCTATTCCTTATGGGGATTTTTTTGAACCAGGACTTTAAAAAAGATAAGTTCAATTCATTTTTCAAAGTATTTATTAAGTATTTATTAAACACGGTACTAATGATTAATTAAATATAGAGATAAACTATAAGTTACAAAAATTATAAAAAGTAATAAAGTGGTACATGAGCCTATGAGGAAGCACCAGCGGCAAACTAGCCCCTTGAACTAATACTTGATATATTTGGGGTGCCGCTTCTGACGGCTCAGGACGCATCACTAGAGAAATTGTTGTGAAGGATCTTTGCAACATATATGTGGATGATTTGCATTAGTTGATGATTATGGCACTGTCATCTTGACATAGGGACACTGGATCATCTGTTGTTCTATTGTCCTTTGATACTTAACTTTTGGAAATCTATATGGAGACATATTAATTTGATTCTGGAGACTGTGATTCTGCTGTCGTATGAAGCGGTAATCTGTGGGATATTATCACCTTCACCTCCAAAAGATAGACATAAAAGCAGATTACTTGGTATAATGACTGGGGTAGCCATGAAAATGGTTACTAAAAATTGGAAGAATTTTGACAGATTAAATTTCACTTTTTGGTGGAATTCATTATGCTTGTGTTATAAATACCAGAAAATGAATTCTGAACTAATGGGTAATAATAAGTTGTTTAAACTGACCTGGGGTCCATAGACCAATTTTAACAATCTTAATTAAATAGTTTATTCCCTTATTTCCGGTTTGATTTACACATCCAGGGAAGGGGGGAGGGTGGGAGGGAAGGCGATGTTATATTTGGATTTGTTTATTAATTACATGGATATACTGTTGTATGATTTATTGAATACATTGGAATTAGGGTGTGTGGGAGGGGATGAAAATGGTTTCTCATATATTTACTGATTGATGTAAGTGCGGTTTTTCAATTTACTGATATGTATTCCTTTATGCACTGTTTTTAGATTGAAAAATTAATAAAGATATACAACCCCCCCAAAAAACAGTTGAAACCATTATAAAAAATAAACGTTAGTGTTTAGTAAACAGTGGTAGGAAGTGAATGAATATCAAAGCATTTACCTCGCTGGCCCATGGTAAAAAAAAAACTCTATCATGATTTAGTAAAAGGAGTTCAAAATTACAGAACATGTAGACCAGTGTGCCGCAAGCTTTTTGAAGCTGCAGCACATTAAACTTGAGGTCGTGGCTGGAGGTCATCCAGAAATGCATGGATGTAACATAATAACTTTGTTTGTGTATGTGCGGATGCCCTCCAGCCGCGGCCCTGAGCCTCCTATTACTGCAGGTGGGGGTGGTGCTGGAGGAGGAGATGCGCTGGTGCCAGCTGACTGCCTACAGGACGTGCCTCTTGCTGTGAGTGGCACATCCTGTAAGCAGTCAGCTGGTGCTGGTACCTTTTCTGCTCGCTGGTGTCTCGTGGCACACCTGGAATCTGCTGCAGCACACAGTTTGTGATACACTGATGTAGACAAACATGGCTTAATGGGACAGAGTCAGCATGGGTTCAGCCAAGCCTCACCAGTTTGCTGCATTTCTTTGAAGGTATAAATAAACATGTGGATAAAGGAGAGCTGGTTGATGTAGGGTATCTAGATCGGTGTTCTTCAACTGCCGGTCTGCGGATCAGAGCCAGTCCGCAGAAAATTCCTGCCAGTCCGTGTAGGGCTGGCGAGATCGATGCGCTGAAATTTCTTCCGGTCTGTGCAGGTTCCGACAAGAGCCTCCAACAGTGGCTTCCTCCCCTTCCCTCTGCTCCCCTCCCAGCAGCTCTCAGTACTTGCCTGCAGCAGCGATTCACTTCGGCAGCCTTAGGCTTTTGCTGAGTCACGGCCCATCTCTGATAATGCAACTTCCTCTTTCCTCAGAGGCGGCATGACCCATCAAAGGACCCAAGGCTGCCAAAGTGAATCGCTGCTGCAGGCAAGTACTGAGACCTGCAGGAATTTTCTGCGGACCATCAACGGTCCGCGGACCGGCGGTTGAAGAACATTGCCATACAGGATCTTGAAAGCAATACTTGCACATTTGAAATGAATTCTGAGATGGACAGGAGGGGAGGGGAGGGAGAGGGGAGCGGAGCGGAGTGAAGGAAGCCCCTGTTGGAGGCTGGGAAACTGTTGGATAAAGGGAGAGCTGCTACTGGACCTGGAGTGAGGGAGAAGGAGAGATGCTGCTGGGAGGGTAGGAGGGAAAGGGAAGAGAAGAAAGTTACTCTTGGATAGGGGGAGGAGAGAAGGAAAAAAGGAAGGAAACAGCTGGCAAGGAGATTAGAGGAGGGAAAGGGGTCAAGGTGGAATGGAGAGATTTAATGAGGGAAAGGGGAGAGACAGAGGAATGAGAAAGTAGAGAGAGATTGATGCTGGGAAAGGGGTCAGCAGAGAAATAAAGAGAGGGACAAAGATGCTAGATCTGGTGTAGGAGAAGTGAAGCTGGAATGAATCATGTAAAAAAGAGAGAGGGGGCGCAGGATGGATGGAAAGGGGAGAGAGGCATAGAAAGAAGGCAGATACCATATAGAAGGGGGAGAGGGAAGACAGTGGATGGAAGAGGCAGATGCTGGACTGAAGAGACAGAGAGGGCAGACGCTGGAGGGAAGAGAGTGAAAAGAAGATGAAAGCAGAAACCAGACAACAAAAGGTAGAAAAAAATTTTTATTTCTATTTTGTGATTTGAATATACAGTATCAGATTTGAAATATTTATCCTGCTAGAGCTGGTGTTAGACATAACTGGGGACTGCAAAGCCCAGGCAGTGCTGCTTTAGCTTCTAGCTGGCTTAGGACTCTCTTTGACCAGGGGGCAGTTGATCTAGTTGCACTCCCCTAACATTATTCCTGTCATGTGTGACTGCGGTATTCTGTTAGCATCATATTTCTGTGTAGCATTCTGTAATAATTTGGCTTGTTCAGTTTTCTTGATAGTAGAGGGGATATATGTGAAGGGGAGGGGAGACAGGTTTTGTTGATCCTTGCTCTGTATTATTTGTATTTATAAAATGACAATTGCACAGAATATTGTTTCTTTTTATACTTTAATAAAATACATTCAATATAAAATCATAACTAAGGCTTCAGATGGTTTGCAGGGACTGAGCTCACGGAGATGGGGCGGAAACGGTTTTTTTAATTTCAGTCTTAGTAGTTTGCTGGTCCACAAAGTAATTCTTTTATTTCCGCCGATCCATAGGTATAAAAAGGTTGAAGAACACTGATCTAGATTATCAGAAAGCTTTCAACAAACTTCCTCATAAGAAGCTCCTGAGAAAATTAAGGTAGTAAGTTGGTGGCTGCTCGATCCTCCTCTACTGCTATCCCACTATCAGTCAGTGAACTACAGGGCTCCATGACCTCTTCTCTCTATATACTTATTCCCTTGGTGCTCTGACCTTCTCCTTTGGTTTTCAGTATCATCTTTTTGCTGACTCCCAGATGTACCTCTCCTCATCAGAAATTTCAGCAGCAATCCAGGCCTAAGTCTCAGACTGCTTGCCTGACACTACTGCCTGGATGACTCATCGCCATCCGAAATTGAACATGGCCAGGACTGAACTTTTTGTTCCCCTTAAATCAGTGGTCTCAAACTCAAACCCTTTGCAGGGCTACATTTTGGATTTATAGGTACTTGAAGGGCCGCAGAAAAAAATAGGCAATGTCTTATTAAAGAAATGACAATTTTGCATGAGGTAAAACTCTTTATATTTTATAAATCTTCCCCCCTCCCCAAAGACCTGCATGTTCCCTCCTTCTTTTCAGCATCCTCCAACTTCCCCCCTGGCCTCCCAGTTTTAGTTTCAGATAATTATCGCTGCCTGCCGAGAGGATCGCCGGTGCTGTGGGGTTCCTTGCAGGCTGCCATCAGCCTCCGCAGCACATTTCCTCTGCTGCAGTCCTGCCCTTCCTCTAACGTCACGGCAGAGGGAATGTGCTGCTGAGGACAGAGGCAGCCTGCAAGGATCGCTACAGCACCGGCAATCCTCTCTGCAGGCAGCGGTAATTATCTGAAGAGCGGTAGGCCAGGGGGGGAAGCCGGAGGACGCTGCAAAGAGTAGGCAGTACTAGTACAGACCACAGGCCACAAAATAGTACCTGGCAGGCCGCATGTGGTCCCCGGGCTGCGAGTTTGAGACCACTGCCCTACATCCACCTTTTCTTTTCTCTTGTTCTCTATTTATGTGGATAACACACTCATCATCCCTGCCTTGTAAGCCCATAACCTTTGGTCTTAATTGACTCGTCTCTCTCTTTCTCTGCATGTATCCAACTTGCTGCTAAAACCTCTCATTTCTTCCGAGTTGGTTAAATACTTAAGCAGAAGTAAAACCAAAAGTATATTTTAATACCTAGCAAGATGCATATGTAAATTCTAATTGTTTCCAATTAGCACTGATAATTGATTGTGACTGCTGAATTATTGATGCTAATTGGTTCATCATTCAATTAAATTGCACCTGGAAATTGGGCATGTGCCCAAATTTCTGTGCCAATTTTGAGCGCCTTATATAAAATCTAGGGGTATATGTGTAAATGACACTATTTATGCATGAATTCATGAGTAGAGCTTCTAAAGTACAGACCATAAAGTATAAGCACATATTTATGTCTACCTTGGATCAGGTTCAGATTTGTTTGCATTTACACATGTTCTGGGTGCTTATTTTATAAAAGGTACACAGAGGGCCATTTTCAATATAATGTTCAAATCAGAGTTTGCACATTTTGTGGAAGATGCACAAAAATACAGTACCAAACATGCCCATTTTCAAAAATGCAAAATGTTTATCGTGGGGTGGGTTTTTTTTTTTTGTTTGTTTTTTAATGGCCATTTTTAAGATGCCTTATACAATCCAATGGGAATTCTGATTCCACTTTCTCAAAACGAGTCAGTGGTGTTGGAATTCTTCATCATTCCCAAAACATGGAAAGTACTCAATATGATTTCTAGAGATATATGTTTTTAAAGATTTTTTTTCTTTTTAAAGATTTTTTTCTACTTTCACATCAATATAACTTATTATAGCTTAAATAGCTTGTATATAGAAAAAGGTTTAAAAGTGCATCACTTAACTTAAATCCTTATCGGTTCCCCTTCCCGACGCGTTTCGGAATTCTTTTTCAAGGTCGGGGGAACAAGAGATAAGGTTAATCCTCAACCATACATTTAAGGTTAATCCTCAACCATACATTTATTGAGGCTATCTTTTTACAACTTGAAGTGAGTCATAATAATTTGGTACATTTTTAAGATGTACATCTATCTTTTTGAACTATTTTTGAAAAACAACTCGTCCAAAACAAAAACAAAACAAGCCATTTTGGAACCGCAATAGCTAGGAGACTAAAACATTTGCTCTGTTGTATAGTATTTTTCTGAAGCTCACATAAATCCTCTTTCCAGCATAATAATGGAAGGATTCCAAACAGTGGTTGAAGTTTCTAAAGAACCCTAACCAACCTAGTGTTTTCACTTCAGCCAGGATTGTAAATGCAATATTCTCAGAAATGCAAACAATATATTAAATCTTCAGTGAGGATCTACACAATACCTCTTCCCCCCTCCCCCACATTTATTTATTCAGGTAAGTTGAATTTTGGGTGTATTTATAACATGGTTTACTTAGATCACGTGTTAGTGTATTTCCCTATACCTAAAGATAATTTGAGACGGATTCAGTATGTTAGCATTTAATTCATGTGGTCTCGACTGAAAACTGGAACCACGATGGAAACAATGAGGTTCAAAAGCCAGCACTGAAATGGTCAGGAAGGAACATCCCACAATGAACGTGCCACCCTGAAATGGCAGCTCTTAATCAGTGGCAATGAAAGGGCTGTGCTGAATTGGCTCATTTCCCACCCCCTTTCCCCTCTACTTACAGGTCCAGCATCCATGTCTCCTCTCATCTCCTCCCCTGCAGGTCTATCATTCATGTCCCCTCCTCTTCCCCCCCCCTTGCAGTCCAGGATCCATGTCTCTTCCTCTTCTCCCACCACAACAGGTCTAGCATTCATGTTCTCTCCCCCCCCTTCCCAAACTGTGGTCTAGCATCCAGGTCCCTCCTCTACTTCCTCTCCCCCATGCAGGTCTGGCCTCTCTCCCTCTGACCAATCCCCCCTATGAGATCAGACATACCTGTGGACTTTCCAGAGCAGCAACGGTGGTGGCAGTCAGCCAGCAGAGGCAGCACTGTGAACAGGCTGTTTGTGGCCAGCCCTGATAGGGCCTTCCCTCTACCACATCATCTATCTACAGGAAGTGATGCAGCAGAGAAAAGGCCCTGGCAGGGCCACAACCAGTCCATTCACAGTGCTACCTCTGCCAGCCACCTTCCACCACTGCTGCTTCCTTGGGAGGCCCATAGATATATCTGATCCCATGGGGGGAAGAGGTCGGTTAGAGAAAGAGAGGCCAGACCCATGGGGAGACAGGGACAGGATGGAAGGTTTGCACACAGTTCTGCACATGTGCAAAATTCTGCGCAGATGGGGAATTCTGTGCAAATTTTGTGCTGTGCAGTTGCACAGAATTCTGCCCAGAATATTATATGCTATGTACATTTATTAATGCTAATAATTGTTTACTTATATTTTAATGTATTATAAAGTACTTTGTTACCTCCATTGTGTTAAACATAAATAATTTTCTGGCTTAGGTGGTTATATTCTGTTTATAAATTATTTGATAAGGCCTCTCTAAATACCTTAATAAATGCTTTTATTATTTCACATATTGACATGCTGAAACAAAGAAGCATGACAGTAGACAAAAGCCAGTCTGCCCATCCACAGCATCCACTATCTCCTCCTCTTTCTAAGAGATCCCACATGCCTGTTCCACACTTCCTTGAATTCAGACACAGTCTTTGTCTCTATCATCTGTACTGGGAGACTATTCAACGTTTTTACCCTTTCTGTAAAAACATATTTCCTTTGATTACTCCTGAGCCTATCACCTCTTAATCTCTCACTCTGGACTTTCTTTTCAATTGAAAGAAACTTGCCTCATGTGTATTTATGCCATGTAGGTTATTTAAATGTCTCTATCATAGCTCCCCTCTCCTGCCTTTCCTTCAAAGTATACATATTGAGATATTTGAGTCCGTCCCCATATGCCTTATGACATAGACCACTGACCATTTTCGTAGCCTTCCTCTGGACTAACTTCATCCTGTTTATATCTTTTTGAAGGTGTTGTCTCCAGAATTGTACACAATATTCTAAATGAGGTCTCAGCAGGGGCATCAATACCTCCTTTTTCCTACAGGCCATACCTCTCTCTTTGCAGCCAGGCATCCTTCTAGCTTTCGTTGTTGCTTTTTCAATCTGTCTGGCCACCTTAAGATCATCATATACTATGACACCCAAGTCCTGCTCCTCTTTTAAGCACAAAAGCTCTTCACCTCCCTAAACTGTACCGTTCCTTTGGGTTTTTGCAGCCCAAATGCACGACCTTGCATTTCTTAGCATTAAACGTAGCTTCCAAATTTCAGACCATTCCTCAAGCTTCACTAGGTCCTTCATCATGTTATCCACACCATCAGGGGTGTCTTCTCTATTTTATTTATTTATTTAATTTTCTATACCATTCTCCCAGAGGAGCTCAGAACATTTTACATGAATTTATTGAGGTTCTCAAGCATTTTTCCCTGTCTGTCCAAGCAGGCTCACTATCTGCCCTGGGGCAATGGGGGGGGGGATTAAGTGACTTATCCAGAGTCACAAGGAGCAGAATGCATTTGAACCCACAACCTCAGGGTTCTGAGGCTGTAGCTTTAACCACTATGCCACACTCTCCCCTCCTTGCAGATATTGGTAGTATATAATTTATTGTGGCATTTTCTCTATTCTACTGCGTTGTTTACAAACCCTCCAAAACTCTCCTATCCGGCTTTTATGCAAAGCAAAAAAACAAAATAAAATATGACTATGTTGCTCCCCTTTTTATTTAGTTACACTGGCTTTCACTCAAATACAGCATAAAGGTCCTATGGTTGACCCACAAATCAGTGCACCTTGGTGTCCTTCCTATCTCTTATATTTCCTCTCATGTTCTTCGTTCCATGGAGTCCATCGTCTGGTTCTTTCTTCACCTAGAGCCTCTTCTACGAAACTGTACTAGCAGTTTCTAGCGCGGGGAGTCGTACTGAATGGCCCGTGCTACTCCTGATGCTCATAGGAACTCACCCCCTCTTCTACTAAACTGTACTAGTGGTTTTAGCGCAGAGAGCCGCGCTGAATGGCCCGCCCTGCTCCCGACGCTCATTGAGTTCCTCTGAGCGTCGGGAGCAGTATGGGCCATTCAGTGCAGCTCTCTGCGCTAAAACTGTTAGCACGGTTTAGTAGAAGAGGCCCTCAATGAGCATCTGGAGCAGCGAAGGCCATTCAGCGTAGCTCTTTGTGCTCTCTCTGCGCTAAAAACTGCTAGTGTGGTTTCGTAGAAGAGGGGGCTAGATTGGCTTACCATGAATCTACGCAACATTCTACTTTCTATTTCCTTTCTCTATGTCTTTGGAATAACCTACATCCTTCTATTAGTACTAAACTATTGTTTATGAAATTTGAACACCCATCTTTCTCCCAATCTTTCGGTATCATTTGAGACAGGGATGACTGCTCTGACAGCACAGAACAATTAAAAAAATGTTTGTAACTGTCTAGCTTTTCTGTAAGTTTTATTCTGAGTAAATGCTTGTTCTCTTTCCTATAGAAATTGGAGTTCCTTTTCTAATTGTTTTATGTTCATTTTTAATATAATAAACCACTTTGATCTTTGCCTAGTAATAGCGGTATATTAATGTTTTTGGTTTTAAAAAAAACAAAAAAAAAAACATAAACATATCAAGCGTAACACCTATGAAACAGCCCCAGAACTGAGTCCAGTGTCCCAAAGGCTGCTGCATAAACTTTAACTTGCTTGCATAATGCAATGACACCAACACCAAAACAAAGAAGAGCTCCTGATGTTAAAGGAAAGATCTGTGGGAGTCCCTGGAACTGTTCTGCTATTTGTTATTGTTTTAGCAAAGTCTGCATAAGGTCACCAGATATTGCAGTTAGAATCACTAGATGGCAGCAGTGAGGTAACTGGCTTGAAGGAGAAGCCGTAGCTGTAGCCTGAACTTAAAACATGAGTTAATTTGATATCCTGGGTAAAAGAGCACCCAGAGGGATTATTTGTTGGCTCTGTGCCATAAAGAGCAATTTAGAGCAGAAGTGATACAGTATTAGTGCCACAGGGCTTTAGGGTAAATCTCTCCATAAGGGCTGTTAATAAACCTCAGTGAATGAATAAATTAATTAATATGTGTTGCACAAATTTCAAATATGTAGGAAAATGTACCAAAACAATACAGAGTGTTGCAAATGTGCCAGAAGAGTATAAACCTTTAAAAATAATTTACTATAAAAGTATATAAATTGATAAAACCCTTTTGTAGAAAACCATCAGATATTGGAATGTTCTGATCTTATCACAGTAGCAATGCTGTGAAATACATTTACAGATTCTCTAAATACCATTTCTCATTATGCACGTTCAGTTTTAGGTGGCTTAAGGAGTCCTTTTATTAAACTGTAGTAAGCACTAGCATGCACTTATCACATATTAAAAAAAAAAAAAGGCTTCCCACGGAACACGCGCTGGAGTCCTGCGGTAAATTTACCAATTTGCACACGCATTCTGGGAAGAGGGCATGTTTGGGGGGCATGGGGGGTGTGGAGAATGAGTGTGACAGCACTAATCAATCAGTTAGTGCTTGAGGCATTGCCGCAGGCTATTTGATTAGTGTGAGCTTAGCAAGGAGGCACTTAAGGTGGTGGTAAGGACTCATGTGATAAGTTCTTTTAATGGCCATGCACTAATGGCAAATATAGAATAAAATGCCCCCATGTAAAATTCAACAGGTCATGACCATTAATTCAGAAATTCGGAAAATAAGTCATTTTCTGGCTCTGGAAAAAGTGGCCTCAGCGCGTGAGAGAGACCCACATAAGAGCAGCACTACAGCTACTTTTGCAGTGGCTGTAGTAAAAGGGCCCCTAAATTATGCCTGAATGAATATGTTTTATATAAATGAGTTCTTTTTAGATAAATACTGAGAGAACCAATATGCAATAAATTTATGGGCATTTTATCCCTCACAGGTACTCCACATGGCATGAGATGCAAGTGGGCTCTTGAAGTGGGAGAGACACAATGTGGATTACCCTACCTTGGGAATGATTAACAATTGTGTTGAAGGCAGTATTGCTCCTGCCCCCCATCCCCTCCCTTGTGGGAACTAAATAAATTGTGTGCACCAGAGGTATGTACTGGTGGGGTACAGGGCTGGATTCTCAAAACTTACCATGCCCTTAACGATGGTTGCTAAACCGGCTCCAGCTGGTTTAGTGTGCCAGTATTTTACCTTCTGATTATCAGAATGGCTCACCATGGTGTTTTCCAAGCTTCCTAGCAGTTTCCGACTCTGTCATACAAATGTAGTACAATTAGGTCATTAATATTACTTTTCAGAGTCTGACTTGGCCTAACTACTATATACCTTAGTACTCTCCCGCATGAAATACTGCAATGTGCTATCCAACGGTGTCACAAAAAACGTACATCGTTTCGTGTGTTCAAAATGCAGCAATAAGGCTTCTAAAAAATCTCTGTGCCCGCAACCATTTCTCCCAGGTTCTAGTGTTGGCTCACTGGCTGCCCATGTCAAGGGCCTGATTCTAGCGTTCAAATCCTTGCATGCCATGGCACCGGGCTATGTGATGGCTTTGCTTCCTCTGTACGTACCTAATCGGTCTCTCTGCTCCCAGGCTAAAATACACCTCACAATGCATGCAAACTGCCAAACGACGTTCCTACTCACACTACATGCCGAGCCTCTGAAATCGACTGCCCACGCATATTAGATCCCTTGAAGGACTCCTCAACTTTAGGAAAGGAATAAAAACATACCTCTTTACCTAACCCCCTGCCCTTGACCGATGGACTACAAAGAAATGTACATTGGTACCAGAACCTGGTATGTGTCACGAAAGGAAAGCTTTTAAGGTAAAATCTTTTTGTTATAACTATGCCAAATACCAACCTGTGTGTCAATTAGGATAAAGCTTGCACTGTAAGAATAACCAGGGTAAATTGTAACCGATAAACTGTATATTATATATATATTAGTATTAGACCCTTAATATGTGTCTAGCTAGGAGAAAAACTTGTATCGGAAACTTGTACTGGAATAATGGCAAATCTAGTGTAAATTGTAACCTGTTAACTATACACTATGTATGTTTAACCTGTAACCTGAGCTCTTTGGGGACAACGGGATCGAAATTGAAATAAATAAATAAATAAATATTAAAATGGTAGTAAAATGGGCTCATTAATATTTAAAAGAGTGATGGTGATTCTGTACCATTGTCAGGTGATTCCCTAACTTCATTGCGCATCATTTGTGGGCAAAATTTTCTGGCAGGGTCTGAGCTGTCGTTGTCTTACGTTCCAGTCAGGGAAATTATTTAAAAAAAAATAAAGACCCCCGAATTGAAGGATGGCAGGAGGGAGTCCAGCGGTGTACCAGGCAGGAGTGAGCTTTCTGTGCTCCTGCCCCATGCTGAACCCCTCCGTGAATGGCTGCCTCGAGTTCTCGCGGCTCAGCAGTGTACCGGACATGAGCAAGCTTTATGCGTTCCTGCCTGGCCCTGAGCCACTCCCTGAATGGCTGTTGCCAGTTCTCACGAGAACTGGTAGCAGCCATTCAGCGAGCGGCTCAGCAAAGGGCAAGAGCACAAAAAGCTCACTTCTGCTTGATACACCGCTGGACCACAAAAACTCACAGCAGCCATTCAAAGGGGCTCAGCGTGGGGCAGGAGTGTGGAAAGTGCTCCTGCCTGGTACACCACTTGACCATCAGTGATTCAAAAAGGTACATGGGAGAATGTAAAAAAATTGCGGGAGGGAGGTAAAAATAATTGTCAGAGTTGGCCGAGTCAAGAGAGATCCCTTCTGAGGACAGACACAACTGTATATAGGATGCCCGTGTGCGATTCTCAAAAGCCACTTAGCGGCTTCTGAGACCGGGCGTCCTATACAGAATCCAGCCCTTATTGCCCAGGTCTTGGAGATTAACATTTTCTCTCCAATAAAGAATTCACATCAAGGCACAGTGAGAGAGAGAGAAAGAAGGACCTAACTTCCATGTTGATTGTGTTTCTTCATATCAGGGATAAGATCAAGATAGGCCTTAAAGGAACTAAAAGGAGGGGGAGGGAAGGATTTTATTCCCTGACTTTGATGAATAGCTTTAACCCAGAAAAAGAGTCAGAATTTGGGTGAATCAAGCACACAAAACGTTATCATAACACAATCAGAATAAAAGTAGAACTGCATATCCTTTGCTTTAAACATTGCTGGGACTAAAATATTAATTGGAATATTACTGGATTAAAAAAATGAACTTTACTGTGCTGCTGCTGAGGAAAAAATAAATAATATCAGCTAAATCATCCTTAAGGGAATGGTGAAAGATGAGATATGGCAGGGGTAAGCAGTCATAGACTTCGAGGGCCAAAATCCAGTCAGGTTTTCAAGAATTCCACAATGAAAATGCATGAGATTGATTTGTATGCCCTGCTTCCATTGTAAGCAAACAGGTCACATTCATACTCATTCTGGGAATATTGAAACTCAGCTGGGTTGTGGCCCTCAAGGACCAAGGCTAACCACCTCTGAGGTATGATCAGGCTCCCTGGCCTCCTGTAATACTACAGTTGGGAGAAGAGGCTCTAAATCGGGTGCTTCCCCTGGAATTCTGCATTACTGGAAAGGAGGTGGTGGCGGCTGATTCCCCACATGCAGAATCCCAGCTTTTTCAGAGGACAGCTGCAGCTCTGTTATTCAAACCACATCCTTCCATTCTGCTTCTGGACCTGCAATGCCAGGTTTTGACCTGCACAGCAGTAGAGCATCTCATATGGACACCAGGGGGGGAGGACATGGCTGAGGCTAGAAGTGCTGATAACCTCATTCTGTAGCCAAGCTAAGCTGGAAGGCCCAGTGAAGAAATGAAAGGCAAGACAGAGGGGGCATGAGGGAATGAGGAAGGACCCAGAATAAGACAATATGTATGTAAGTGACAATGCTGAAGGGTTAGAAGGAAAAGTGTGCCTTTTTGCAGATGATACCAAGATTTGTAACAGAGTAGACACCGAAGAGGGAGTGGAGAATATGAAAAAGGATCTGCAAAAGTTAGAGGAATGGTCTAATGCCTGGCGACTAGGATTCAATGCAAAGAAATGCAGAGTAATGCATTTGGGGATTAATAATAGGAAGGAACCGTATATGCTGGGAGGAGAGAAGCTGATATGCACGGACGGGGAGAGGGACCTTGGGGTGATAGTGTCCGAAGATCTAAAGGCGAAAAAACAGTGTGACAAGGCAGTGGCTGCTGCCAGAAGGATTCTGGGCTGTATAAAGAGAGGCGTAGTCAGTAGAAGGAAGAAGGTGTTGATGCCCCTGTACAGGTCCCACTTGGAGTATTGTGTTCAGTTTTGGAGACCGTATCTGGCGAAAGACGTAAGAAGACTTGAGGCGGTCCAGAGGAGAGCGACGAAAATGATAGGAGGCTTGCGCCAGAAGACGTATGAGGAGAGACTGGAAGCCCTGAATATGTATACCCTAGAGGAAAGGAGAGACAGGGGAGATATGATTCAGACGTTCAAATACTTAAAGGGTATTAACGTAGAACAAAATCTTTTCCAGAGAAAGGAAAATGGTAAAGCCAGAGGACATAATTTGAGGTTGAGGGGTGGTAGATTCAGGGGCAATGTTAGGAAATTCTACTTTACGGAGAGGGTGGTGGATGCCTGGAATGCGCTCCCGAGAGAGGTGGTGGAGAGTAAAACTGTGACTGAGTTCAAAGAAGCGTGGGATGAACACAGAAGATTTAGAATCAGAAAATAATATTAAATATTGAACTAGGCCAGTTACTGGGCAGACTTGCACGGTCTGTGTCTGTGTATGGCCGTTTGGTGGAGGATGGGCAGGGGAGGGCTTCAATGGCTGGGAGGGTGTAGATGGGCTGGAGTAAGTCTTAACAGAGATTTCGGCAGTTGGAACCCAAGCATAGTACCGGGTAAAGCTTTGGATTCTTGCCCAGAAATAGCTAAGAAGAAAAAAAAAAAAAAGAAAAAATTTTTAATTGAATCAGGTTGGGCAGACTGGATAGACCATTCGGGTCTTTATCTGCTGTCATCTACTATGTTACTATGTTACAAAGGCAATGTTTATGGATCCCTATGTGATGTGCTTTAATCTGGTCTTGGTCCTGCTGCTATTGATGCCACTGTACAAGTTTGTAACTCTGACTGTCTGCAATCTGTGGGTTTAAGGTTGGGCAGGGTGATGGTGGTGGTGGTGGTGGTGGCAGCACATGATTTCTCTCCTTTCCAATAGCAGCATCCAGGCTGTCTTGAATGGATTACACACATAATTTACGACATCACACTGTGGCAGTGCTGACAGCCCCTGAACCTGCATCAGGCTACAGGTGTCGCCAAAATATGACATCATAAATTATGCACATACGCTACCTAGAGCTCAATTTAATGTTACTCCAGTCCTGGAAGAGGGAGCAAGCAAAAAAAAGAACGGGCACTGAAGAGGATACAGAGGAAGGGAGTGTGAAAAGGGAGATCATTGGGACTCTGGGGTGTAGGAAGATTTCTTTTATAAAATTAAAATGTATCCATTTATAAAAATTTATACACTATCTTATCTGTAAACAAATGCCTATGGTGTACCTTTCCCTCCCCACTGCATCATGTGATGCACGAGGAGTGGCTTATGACCCTGATTGGCTCAGATGCCTACAGCCCCTCCCCTTGGGAGAGTCCTTAGGCGTCTGAGCCAATCAGGACATTAGGTTCCTCCCTCTGTATCCCAGGATACAAGGAGGAGCAGTCTAAGGCCATGATTGGCTTGACTGAGGGGATAGGCCTTAGGCATCTGAGCCAATCAGGGCCTTAAGCCTATGAGTGGGACAGACTTTTCTTTAAAAAGGTATGGGAGGGATTCGGAGGATGGGGTTGGGGTTTTGGGGGACCTCTGGTGGCAGGAGGGAGTGGGCATCCCTTCTGCCTTTTTTTAAGGGGGAAAAGGGTAGGGTAGGGGATGTTTGGGGGGGTGCCTGATACAGGAATGGGCCTTTATTGGCAGGAAGGAGTGGGAATCCCTCCTGCCATTTCTCTGCCATGGGATGGGGTGGTTGGCATGGCAGGAGGGAGTGGGTGGGAGCCAGTTCGTGGGGGAGAGCCATCATCTGTGGGGGGTGTTTTTTCTTTTTTTTGTTTGGGTGTGTGTGTGTAACATGCACAGCATCTGTGCCCATTAAAAAAAAGGTTTCCTACCCTGAACTGCTCAGTGGCAGGAGGCTTTCCCCTCCTCTCAGCTGTTTGGGCTTCCCCTGTGGCTCTGCGCATGTGTGAGAGTCACTCTTATAGCGATCATCATTCAGCAGAGTCAGGGATTGTGACGAACATCCATGTGAATCATTTGCATTCAAACTTTGTAGTGCATCAATAGCTCTTTCGGAATCAGCCTCATAATTGGATTGGTGCAGACCCACATGGTCTTACCGATCCTCATAGTGCATCTAGGCCTTAGTCCTCTGACCAGTAGAGTTTGCCATAAGCATTTTTCACGATGCATTGGATGTGTATTGTCATGTCCAGGTTTGGGTCTAGCCATACTCCTAGGTTTCTCACTCCCTCAGTGGATGATTTTATGGTGTTGTCATTCAGAGTTAGTTGGTAACTTGGGCTGTTTCCTCCCCATTTGTTAATTAGAAATAGTTCAGTTTTTCCACTTTTGGCTACTAGTCCATTTATGTGGAACCAACCGAAGATTTCTCTAGGTCTGTCTTGATCTTCTACTTGGTTTTCATAAACTGTTTGTTCACTGGGTTGACCCGTTGGACATCATCTGCATAGATGTAGCATTCCCAACCTTGTTCTCTGATGAATTTCCCCTATGGTTGGAGGAAGATATTGAACAGCATGGGTGACATGGTTGATATCTGTGATACTCCTATGTCCGCTTCTTTCCAGTTTCTTGTAGACCCCCCAGTGGCGTACCAAGGGGGGGGCGGTCCGCCATGGGTGCCAGCCCTGAGGGGGTGCTCCCGGCCTTGCCGTTCAGTCCCACCCCCCACCCCCGAAGGACCGCTCGCTCCACTAACCTTCCTGCACCACCTGTGAAGCAGCCCGCAGCAGGATCGCGACATCAGCGATCCCTGAGCTGCTTGGGCGCTGCTTCCTGCGCCGCGGTCCCGCCCCTCCTCTGATGTCAGAGGAGAGGCGGGACTGCGGCGCAGGAAGCAGCGCAGGGATCGCTGACGTCGCGATCCTGCTGTGGCTGCTTCATAGGTGGTGCAGGAAGGTCAGTGGGGCGAGCGGTCCTTCGGGGGTGGTGGGAGGGGGACTGAAGGGCAAGGCCGGGAGCATAAGTAGTGCTGCTTCATAGGTGGTGCGGGGAGGCCAGGGGGGCGAGCGGTCCTTCGGGGTGGGGCGGGCGGGCAGGCAGGCAGGCTTTCAAGTGGAAGGGGGGTGACAGGCAGGCAGACCTTCAAGGGGGTACAGGCCTTCAAGGGGGGGACAGGCAGGCCTTCAAGGGGGGGACAGGCCTTCGGGGGGGGTGCAGACTTTCAAGGGGGAGGGACAGGCCTTCAAGGGGGGGCAGGCAGGCCTTCAAGGGGGGGCAGACAGGCCTTCAAGAGGGGGACAGGTCTACAAGGGGGTGGGACAGACCTACAAGGGGATGGGACAGGCCTTCAAGGGGGTGACAGGCCTTCGGGGGGATGCAGGCCTTCAGGGGGGTGCAGGCCTTCGGGGGGGTGTAGGCCTTCGGGGGGGGTGCAGGACTTTGGGGGGGTGCAGACCTTCAAGGGGGTGCAGGCCTTCAAGGGGGGACAGGCCTTCAAGGGGGGGGACAGGCCTTCAAGGGGGTGACAGGCAGGCAGGCCTTCAAGGGGGGGGACAGGCCTACAAGGGGGTGGGACAGGCCTTCAAGGGGGGGGACAGGCCTACAAGGGGGTGGGACAGGCCTTCAAGGGGGGTGCAGGCCTTCGGGGGGGTGCAGGCCTTCGGGGGGGTGCAGACCTTCAAGGGGGTGCAGGCCTTCAAGGGGGTACAGGCCTTCGGGGGGGTGCAGACTTTCAAGGGGGTGCAGACCTTCAAGGGGGGGACAGGCCTTCAAGGGGGGGACAGGCAGACAGGCCTACAAGGGGGGACAGGCCTACAAGGGGGTGGGACAGGCCTTCAAGGGGGGTACAGGCCTTCGGGGGGGGGGTGCAGACCTTTGGGGAGGTGCAGACCTTCAAGGGGGGGGACAGGCCTTCAAGGGGGGACAGGCAGGCCATCAAGGGGGGGGACAGGCCTACAAGGGGTGGACAGGCCTTCAAGGGGGGGGACAGGCCTACAAGGGGGTGGGACAGACCTTCAAGGGGGGTGCAGGCCTTCAAGGGGGGACAGGCAGACCTTTAAGGGGGGACAGGCCTTTGGGGGGGACCTTGGTTTAGAAGTACACGGAGGGAAGGGGGTGTTCAAAGAGACATGCTTATGCCAAACTTTGGGGAAGGAGGAAGAAATAATGGGTCTGAAAATAGAGGAGAGGGAGAAAGATGATGGACCATGGGATTTAGGGAGGGAAGGAACAGAAAGGGAGAGAAATTGGACACAAGGGATGGTGTGGAGGAGGGATAAAGATACTGGATAGGAGGGTAATTGGGAAAAGAAAGGGAGAGATGATGGACTCTGGGGTGGTGGGGAAGGAGAGAGAGATGCCGGATGAAAGAGTAGTTAAGAAAAGGTGGATCTGTGAAGGGAGATGAAAAAAAGGAAAGATACCAGACTTCCTGGGGAGGGAAGGGAAATGGAAAGGGAGGACATAGTTGGCAGATGGATGGTTAGCACACAGAAAGAAGAAAGAAGGAGACCCTGGAAAGCAAGTTATCAGAAGAAAACCAGAGCCTTGGACCAACAAGATTTGAAATATAACCAGACAACAAAAGGTAGAAAAATTAATCTTATTTTCTGTTTTGTGATTATAATATGTCAGATTTGAAATGTGTATCCTGACAGAGCTGGTGTTGGACTGCAAACGTGAGCTAGGATTTAACAGAGAGAGGAAAAGTCCTTTTTGTTTCTTTATTTTATTTACACCACAGCACCAATGTGGTTAGGAGAAGCCAAAGGGGGTGAAAAAGCTATAAAACCCACCAGGAGTTTTGAAAAAAATCACCCAACTGGGCAGGAAAATCGAATTGAAAAACCAATTCAATAGGCTGAATCGAATCGAAATTTTTTTCCCTGAATCTGGCAGTATTAGTTTGCGCTACTGTCTTAGACTTTAGGACCTGGGATTGGGGAGAGATGGCATCCTCAGTACTTTATAATGCAAGTGAAACGAGGATTTGGTCAGACTTTTGAAGGGTCTGCAGAAAAAAAATATTGTATAGGCCGGGGGCATGAGACAGCAGGAAATGGGAACTTTTCTTCCTTCTATTTTTGTGAATGGAAAGGCTGATGATGTCAGAGAGTTCAGTTAAAATATGTGCTTTATAAGAAAATATAATAATGTGTTTTATAAAGTTTATAGCATAGCTGGCCTACCCAGTGAGGTGTTCCTAGTAGTGGTGGTGGCAGCGTGTCAATGTGTTGAGAGGAAGAGGTGGTCTGGGAAATTCTGCTGAGCAAACTACGGGCCCATTTCCACCCCCCAGTTAGTCCACTCCACTCAACTGGTTCACACACTGAGTGGGTCTTTGGGTGTTGCTTTGGGATCTCTTCCAGTGGTTTATCAGTATCTCCTTCTGGTCCAAGGAAGGAAACTTTGTTATCCTTAGCATTGACCTACAGAATATGTTTGTAACAGCGCTGCTTGTGTGGCATTAGGCTATGTAGTGATCAAAAGAAAAAAAACAGACCTTTGCACATTTTTGCACTATATGGTGGGTATATGAGGAGATTCACATTTCCTGCACAGCTAAGTCCATGTGAAGTTACCTTGTGCTGTATTTGACATCTAGCAAGGTCTCTGTTTGGAAGGAAAGATCTAAACTTAAAAATTAAGTGGCCAGAAGTTATGGTAAAAGCAGTTAGTATAGCTGGTTTTAAGAAAGATTTGGACAAATTCCTGGAGGAAAAGTCCATAATCTGTTATTAAGACATGGGGGAAGTGTCTGCTTGCCCTGGATCGGTAGCATGGAATGTTGCTACTCTTTGGGTTTTGACCAGGTATTAGTGTCCTGGATTGGCTACCATGAGAATGGGCTACTGGGCATGATGGACCATTGGTCTGACCCAGTTAGGCTATTCTTATGTTATGTTCTCATCTGTAGGGGCATTTGTTTTCACTTCTTATTTTAATGCATTTTTTTTCTGGGAACTTATCAGTGTTTTTTATAATGGGAACAAAAATGGAAGAGAATTAATGTGTGTGGGATGAGGGGGTAACTAATTTCTTCAGCTAAATAATTCAATCCACTTCAAACAGACATAGGAGAACTCACGCACCATTCACACACCCTCCAACCAAAAACGTCAAAAGAAAAAAAGTGTTCGACAACCTCCTAGCCATTCGAGCTGCAACACTCGACCCCCAACCCTACAACCAATTGACATCGACCACAGATTGCAAAACCTTCAAAAAGAAATAAAAACCCTTCTATTCAAAAAACACATAAAACCGAACTAACACAATCAGAACTGTCCCAAGCAGTGTTCCCTCTAAGCGGGCGGGTGTTGTGAGCAAACTTTTTTCACCGTGAGCCAAAAATATCGGGCGCCAGCAAGTTATGAGCCAACTCGCCCGATTCTCCTCTCGCCGCCCTGCCATCTGCCGTACGCCTCTTCCGATCGTGCGCTGTGACGAGAAACGTGTGCGCTGCGATGTAATATTTTGTGCGCCAGCGCACGCCAGCGCAGCTTAGCGGGAACACTGGTTCAAATGGTTTTATTTATTTCCCCAAATTTATTTTTGTTATACGCATTGAAAATATTTGATATTGCGTTTAAATCAAAATCTCAATAAACTTGAAACGAGTGCCCGTGAGATTGTGGGAGGGTTAAATACTCAAAACTTAGAAGTTTTTGCTACGCCAGCTTTCTGGTATCTTTACATACAGTGGCGTACCTCGCATATGTAACATCCGGGGCCCATCATTTTTTGGCACCCCCCCCCATCTGTAAGAAAAACATGATTTTTAGTAACAAACCACACGTCACACATGAGTACCTAGGAAAAGGCAGCATCTTACATATTGCAGTGAGCAGTACATCAATACACCCATTGTAAAACTAAACAAGCCAGACCAGCACAGATCAATCCTACACCGTCAATCCTAACAGAAAACCATGTCTTTCGAACACACAGAACACAGAAAACACCTTCGCCTAGTAAGGAATATGTAATCACAAACTAACCCCTCCCTCTTTTACAAAACTGTAGTGTGGATTTTAGCTACGGAGGTAACAGCTCTGATGCTCATAAAATTCTGAGCATCAGAGCTGCTACCACCAAGGCTGGTGCTAAAAACGCTTCACAGTTTTGTAAAAGGGGGGATAAAATAAAAATACATAGACAAAGGTTAAATTGAACCAGCAAGAAGCTGGACTCTGCATACAATGCTTCACAGAAACAGTGACACATGTCTCCTAAAGCAATAAATAAATAGAAATTTTTTTCTACCTTTGTCTTCTGTGGTTTCTCCTTTCCTCATCTTCTTGTAACTCTCTTCCTTCCATCCACTGTCTGCCGTCTCTCTTCCCCTATATGGCATCTTCTCTCCTTCTATGCCCCTTCCAGAAACTGTATGCCTCCCCCTTCCATCTCTCCTTTCACCCCATTGGTCTGGCATCTCTCTCCTCACCTTCCCTCTCCCACACCTCTCCTCATAGTCTGGTATCTCCCCTTCCCTGATTCTCTGGCATCTCTCTCCTTTCCTTTTCTTCCATCTTTCGCTCCCCCTCCATGCTCTCACATCTCCCCCTTCCTTTTCCCTTAGACTGGCATACCTTCCTCCTACGCTCCAAGCCCTGGCATCTCCTTTAATTCCCTCCCTCATCTTCCTTCTCCCTCCAGCTGGGTACCGCAACACTCTTCCCTGCAGCTCTGCACTTCCCCACAATTGCCATGCTTCGGTTCCTCTTCTTCCTTCCTTCCTCCCCCCCCCCCCCGCGGGACCCTGCGGCACCATCAACTCTTACTCCCTCTAATGTCGGCCCTGCAGCTCCAGACTTCCTCGCACCTTCTCCCCTCCCCCTTTGGATCGCTATTATTTTAAATGTTATAGCCGCGGAGCTGTATCCATCAGTGGAGATGTCTAACCTCGGCCTGCCCCGGAACTCTTACTGCAGCAGACGCCCGTCTAGGCAGGAACAGGAAGTCACTGTTGCAGTAAGAGTTCCGGGGCAGGCCGAGGTTAGACATCTCCACTGATGGATACAGCTCCGCGGCTATAACATTTAAAATAATAGCGATCCAAAGGAGGAGGGGAGAAGGTGCGAGGAAGTCTGGAGCTGCAGGGCCGACATTAGAGGGAGTAAGAGTTGATGGTGCCGCAGGGTCCCGCGGGGGGGGGGGGGGAGGAAGGAAGGAAGAAGAGGAACCGAAGCATGGCAATTGTGGGGAAGTGCAATCCCCCCAATGCGTCCCCTTACCTTACCGACGCGTGTGTGCGCTGTGAAGAGAAACTTTGCGCTGCGATGTAATATTTTGTGCGTGAGCGCAGGCCAACGCAGCTTAGCGGGAACACTGGTCCCAAGCATCACCTGCAACTACTCCATATGTACTTCTGATGTCATGACAATTCAGACATAATTTATGTTATGTTATGTTTGGATTATAAGAAAATTTTCACTGCCTGTTTCTATTCTGACCATTTATTCCGTTTCATGGTCATTACAAAAAATATTTTTTTACATGGGGGGGGTATGTTTCAAAAAATGATGGGCCCCGGGTGCCACATACCCTAGGTACGCCACTGAGTCCCCCCTGCCATTCTACTCTCGTTAGTCTTTTCAATAGAAAGGATTCTATCCATGCCATGACTTTTCCTTTGGGGCCTAATTCTACGTATCTCAATTTTAACAGTGTGTTAGACTAGGTCGAAGGCTGCTGAGAGGTCCAGGAACCCCAGCAACACGTCCTCTCCTTTAGCATGGTGTTTGAGAACCGAGTTCTGCACTGTTTCTGTGCTCAGGTGTCTTCTGAACCCTAATTGTGCCTGGTCTAGCTTTGAAGAGTTTTCTAGGAAGTCTGATATTTGTTGGCAGGCCAGTTTGCCTATTAGTTTAGATACCCATAGTTGGCTGACTTCCTGCCTATAGTTGGAGAGATCTTCTAGCTCTTTTCCTCTGTTCTCCAGAATGGGCTTGATGACTAAGAGTTTCCATTTATGTAGGACTTCTCTGAACTGTAGTGATATATTAAAAAAGTCAGTGAAGTAGGCGAGTCCCGGGTCTTCAAGTTCTTTCATCAGGTGTATCAGGCATGTGTCAAGGGACGGTGGGCCTGGTTTTACTCTTCTTAGTAGTTTCTTCACCTGGATCTCTGCGACTGGTTCAAACTCATCCATTGTGTCTCCTGTTTCCCTTGTATATTTGTCTATTGATATATTGTTATTTAGGTCGACTTTCAGTGTCTTTATTTTCTCTGTGAAGAAGTAGCTGAACTCTGCTAGTTAGGGAGCTTTTGGTGGTGATTTCTGGGGTGGGGGGAGGGTTCTATGGGTTTTTTGCAGCTTCAAGGATCTTGAAAATCCACATTCAAGTAACTAGGAATAAAAAGCTTTTTACCTTCTTCCTAAATACCATCAAATCTAGTTCATGTCTTATGTCCCACACTGGCTGTTGTGACAGTGCATTTTTCTGGCAGGACTCTCCAAAAGACAACCTTAACTCGAGCGTAGAGGCTGTGAGGGATGGTACCATTGGTACTCTGAGAAATTAAAATATAAAAAATGTAAAATTTTATAAGTCAGAACTAGAATTTGAAATTGCACTCTATGCATCAAATGCAAACAATGTGGTCTATTCAGTAAAGACTCAATGCTCTCTCTTCTATTACAGCCATAATTTCTGCTGCTGTGCTTTGAATGACTTGCAATTTTCACAAAACTTTACAGAAAGCCCAATATACAAAGTGCTTGAAAAAATCCAATGCACAGATCACAACAGCCCAAATGACTATATGCAAGGCTGACCATTCCACAAACACAGAAAGCTGTTGTAGCAACCTCAATTTAAAATACGCTTGCTATATCACTGGATTCAGGCTAGATTCTTTTTTAAAAAAAAAATCATTCATTTTTAAAGCTTTCAACAAGTGTAACATAAAATACAATCATTTTCTACTTTAACATCACTTAATATATCATCAAATTCTAACTCAAATCAAATATCACCCTCCCTTATACCCAACAATTGTTCTTATACATAAGAAATCATAAAATATTCCCTCCCCCCTCCCCACCCTGGACATGTATGAACAAAGGGAAAAAATAATGTTCATTCTGCCAGCATCTATTAGACTTAGAGCTATCCAATTTCTGTAAACGAACTGAGGTCCAAACTGCTCTATGTAACAAAAAAAAAAAAACACAACCCAAGTTTGTCTCATAGATGCTGATGCCGTACATCTCATCCTCCAAGCCCAAATTCGTGGCCATTGAGATGCAGTAATTTGATGCTTTATCTCAATGCTCTAAATGTCACGCAAACCAGTCTTTGGTTTCTTATTCAAAAATCCAGATATTAATTTATACCACTGAGCAGCCTGGTGTCCCAGGAAGTCCACCTGAATACATAAGGCCGGCAAACTATACTGATTAGTTAGATTTTTCCATTCAGGGAACCCCCTCCTGAATGGCCTGCTTCAACTGCAACCATCTATAATTTTGTGATTTGTTAAGACCAAATTTGTGTTGCAATCGTGAAAAGTCAAGCAGCTTACCATCTGATATAACATCATCCAAAGTACATATACCTGCCTTCATCCAGTGTTTCCAGATGACCTTAAACCCGCCAATTTGAGTCTTGGAGTTCAGCCTGAGGGTCTGACACGTGGATTTATGGATTGGAATAGGTGTTAAATTATTGATAGATTTTAAAGTTTGCCACGTGTCTAATATAATTCTATTGTCCTTATACAACCTAGGTAACTTGATACTTAGAACGTGACCTAATTGCAGTAGAGACATGAGTTGCCGTTCCAGCCAAAACCAGTCTGGGAGATTTTCCATGAGCTCAGGGAGGATACAGTACATACCCTGACACATAATATAGGCTTGATGGTACCTATGAAAGTTGGGAAAATTTACCCCACCCTCCGCAGTTGGTTTTTGTAGAGATACCAAGGCAATTCTTGCTGCTTTCCCCAGCCAAATAAATTTTGTCAGAATACTATTTAATTTTTTGTAAAAAGACCCCTGAAAAAACACTGGCAACATTCCCATTTGGTAACAAACCACAGGCAGAATCATCATCTTAACTGTTTGGACTCTCCCCCACCAAGACAGATGTGATGGGTTCCAATGTTCACATATTACTTTTTATCCAAATACCTAAATATTTTATACCCTCTTCCTTCCAGAGAAAAGGGAATGTATCAAATAATCCTTTTGTACAATATACATTTAATGGAAAAACCTCTAATTTTCTCCAGAGAATTTTCCAAATCTATCAATCAGATCCAGTAAATACGGAATGGTGGTTTCAGGATTCCTCAAATGAAGCAATATGTCATCTGCATAAGCAGAGATCTTGTATTTTCGACCTGTATAAGGAATACCCTTTATCTCCTTTGCCTGCTGAATAGCCAATAACAAGGGTTTCAATACAATATCAAAAAGCAAAGGAGATAACGGACACCCTTGTCTAACTCTACTTTTTAAACAAAAACGTTCAGAAAAATTATTATTAATGTATAATCTTGCATAAGGGGAACTATACAAGGTTTGAATCATTTGTATAAATCCAGAACCAATACCAAACCAATCCATTGCTTGATACATGAAGGTCCATTCCATACGATCAAAGGCCTTCTCTGCATCCAAGGATACAGAGAAAGCCGGATCTTCCATAGTTTAGGCTAGATTCTTTAAAAAAAAAAAAGCGTTAAAAAACAACAGGCTGCTATCGAGCTGTTCTGATGGTGAATTAAAAAGAGTGAGTCATTCTCCCAAAAATGTTCATGCAAATGAGGTTGGTGGAGAGTAGTGAAGACTCGCTAAATTTGCATGTGCCCATTGCTGGTGATAGAGATGGGCACATGTGCAGAATAAACACAAAAAGAATTCCCCCCTCAAAAAAAAACACAACAACAGCGGGAGAGAAGTTCAATCTCTCCTTCTGCCAACCAACATCCCCCCTACAACGGGAGAGATGCCTACTCTCTCCTGCTGCCAAGCGAACCCCTCCCAGCAGTGGGAGAGATGCCTACTCTTTCCCGCCACAAACAACATCCCCCCTGCTGTGGCGACTCCCACCAGCAGTGGGAGAAATACCCATTCTCTCTCATTGCCACACAACACTCCCCCCGCCTCCGACTCCTCTCCCCCTTACCTTGAATTAGTTGGCTGACCGGAGAGATGCCTACTTCTTACGGCCAGCTGGCCCGTCTCTTCAAAATGGGCCTTCCCTTCCCCAGTGCATCTTGGGATGCACCAGGGAGGGGCCTGGACTCTGATTGGCCCAGGTTGTTTAAGGGCTCTCCCATGTGTCACGTTAGGATGAAAACTTGTATTAAAAAGTCTTGCACTGTAACTATAGCAAATTGTAACCTGTATGTTATGTATATTGGTATTAGATCCCTAGAATGTGTTGAGTTTGAATAAAAAACTTGTAATGGAAAAACTTGTACTTTGGTATGGCAAATTGTATATTTGCCAGTTAACTGTATATTTTGTATGTTAACCTTTAATCTGTTCTGAGCTCGTTGGGGAGAACGGGGCAGAAAACAAATTAAATACATAAATAAAAAAAAATCCCTCCAGCCAAGTAGCTCTGTTTCCATCCAAACCCTAACCCATCTATTCTTAAGAAGTTCTATGTGTGCTCTATCCGCTTCCTGTGTCATGTCTTCCAGCTCAGCCAACCATATCTGGAAAGCCCCCAAATCAGTGCACAGCCCCTCAACCCATTCTCCAATGATTCCATTTTATTAAATATCATTTGAAATTTTATCTCCCGATTTCTCCATGAGGCCACGACCTCCCAGGACACTTTCACCACCCAAAGGGATCACAATATTGGGCCTGGTGTGCAAGCTTATCGTAATCTCATTTTGAGAGTTAGCTGCCATTACATGACTTCCTGGACACTCTCAGGGATCAAGTTCAGCTCCTGACAGTACTATGGCAAGTGTAAGTAGGTGGAGAAGTTATTATGGGGCTGTAGGGAAACCAGTTGGAGTCTCATGTGGTTCCACTGTAAGGCCCAACTATCTATTCATATGAAATGAATCAATGCAGTACAATCCCCAAACCCCAACACCTCCTGTGCAGAATCCTTCCATCAGCTAAAGTCACTGGAAAGATCTTATGTAATACACAATACTGTGTGATTCTAACTTAGGATCTTATAAACCAAATCCATCATCTTGGTCAACAGTGACTTTATTTCTGAACCTGTTCTAAATCCTGCTTGTCCCAGATATGATGGAAGTCAAGATGGCATCGGAAGGTGTGGATGTGTGATCAACGCTCTCACAGTGGTTACTCTTGAAGGTATGGGGAAGCGAAAGGCTAAGCTTAAGCTGATCCCCCCCAGCAATAGCTGAGCCTCCCAGACTGAAACAATCCACCCTTGAAGCTTGTGTTCGCTGTCCTCTGATAGATACTGCTATTTTGGACGCTCCTGGTAGCTGTACAGGAAGAAGTTTGGAAGTGGCATCATTGAGCCCATGAGGCCTTCTCCTCCCCTGCGACCCAGAGATGAATTGGCAGTGAGTAGGGGTAATTCTCCTGCCCAAAGGAAGAAAGTGAGAGATACTGCTGGCAATATCCTCTCCGGCGCCACAAAGGAATGGAGTTTCAAGTTTATTAGATTTTAATATACCGACCATCAAGCAAATATCTGGACGGTTTACATTAGATTTAAAAATGAGCATTAATAGTGACTGGAGATCTTCAACAGAGGGGAGGGGGGGGGGGGGAACCCTTGCCAAATACCAACTTGGCGTTCGAGCAGAGGGGTTTGAATAAACTGACCATAGTCACTCTTGACACTCATTGGGGAATTTTGTCTCACATGGATCATTCCCTACAGACACAGTTTAAAAATGTTTCTGAAAAATTATTGGATTTTGCAATAAAAAAAAGAAGGTCTGGTTCAGCAACAAAAACACCAAGCTACCAGGATAGACAACTTGGAGACACAGGTGTAGGAATTCTCCACTGCTGAGTTGAAAGAAAGGGGAATATTACACAGGAAGATGGAACATCTTGAAAATCAAGTAAGAAAAAACAATTTACATTTTTTCAACTTTCCGAAGTCTCCTTTAGTACCTCCAATTGAGATGTTGAGGAAAACTTTAGAGACCTTGAATCTACCTGAGGATAATCTTCCCCCAGTAGTGAAAGCAGTTTATCTATCTTTATGTAAATTACCACCTGGTAAATTGGAAGGAAACCAAGAAGTCAATCAACAGGAATCTTTAAATTTGTCTGAATTTTAGGAATCATCATTATGTCTAGAATGACTCTTTTGGTAACTTCCGCTTTGGAATCCGACCGTAATATGATATTGAGATTGTATTTCTGCAATTTATCTCAGCAATTTATGGGATCATCAGTGTGTATATTTCCTGATCTATCTAGAACAACCAAGCTAGAAGAAGGGAATTCTTGGAATATAAACCCAGAGTTCTCAGCTTGGGAGGCTTGTTTTTGTTAAAATATCCTTGTCCTTGATTTGTTATTTTTTGAGGGGAAAAATTTTATGTTTACTGATTCATTTGCTGGATTTTATAATCGCAAGGGAAAATCAGGTGATAATTAACAATTCCACAGAGGTACCTTAACCAGCTAATAGCAGAGAATTGGACACCTTCTAGAAATCTGATTTCTTTTTCCTTAGTTTAAATATTTTCCTTTGGCTTCTCCCAATATTGTGGGCTAAAGTTTTGTTATGACTCTTTTGATTATATTGTATTTCCTAATGATGATTGTTCATTATTTCTAACATATATGCTGTAATTTGCTGAATGCATATCTTGAAATTTTTTTTTTTTTTTTTTGGGGGGGGAAATCCTGCTTGTCCCACATCAAGGTCCTCTTCAGCCTTCAAACACTTCCCTAATATGCTGCCTGTTTTTCCAGAATAAAAAGGGCAATAACTGTCACAATCAGGGGTAGGAGCAGGGTGAGATAGAGGGAATAATAATAATAACTTTATTCTTTTATACTACCATAACCAAACGTTCTAGGCAGTTTACACTAAAAATACAGTAAAAAATACAAATATATGTAAAATAAATTTCAATAATAAAACTCTCATTAAGTAATAAACTTATAGAACAAAGTGGTCTTAATTTCTGAAAACAGCAATAGGATAACATAGCTTGCTGAATACCTTACCAAGATTGTTGCCTACCAGCTTGAAATGCTATGGTCCTATCTAAGAAGGTCTTATATCTATAGGAGCGTTGAAAGCGGGCAATAACCCCCAAATTCTGTGTATGGCTCCTTAATTTGTGCATGCAAATAGTGCACACAGCAGATTTGCACACACAACTTAATTGATTAATTGGCCTAATCGGTGCTGATAATTGGTAAATATCTCCTCATAATTGATTCTATTTACCACCAATTAATTTAAAGATACATGTACAACTCAGAAAGGCAAGTGTACAAATATGAAAAGGGGTCATGGCCAGGAGTAGATCATGGGTATTCCTAAACGTTATGCGCATTGTTATAGAATACACCCAATCCGTGCACAACTTAGGCATGGGCATTTAGATTTGGTTTTAGCTGGCCAAAATGGGCATGCCAAAAAGTAATGCAATGCACAGGCACTTAGCACAATTCTATAAAAGGTAAGTGCACCTTGAAGAATCACAGTAACGTCATTGTAGTCAATGCCAATTGTTTGGGGCACTCTACATAGATTCAGACCCTATGAGTGTGGAGTTCAAGTAAGGGGACTGAAATGTGTGTGTGTGGGGGGGGGGGCTGAGGTGTTTGGAAGAGCTGTTGAATGTGAATGGGGATCAGAGAGGATATTGGAGGGAGTTGAAAGAGATGCAGGCAAGAATAAGAAAAGGGATTGGTTTCAGGAGGATCTCCCCCCCCCCCCATTAACAGTGCTTTTTTCTAGCATAAAAGATGCAAGTGCTCGGATGCTGGGCTGGTGTGGTCATTATTATACCTGTCTTTAGACCATGCTTTTGTTGGGCAAAGAGAAGAAGACAGAATCTCCACATAGAAACCAGAAGCGAAACCAGAAGCTCACGAAACACCTCATTTTGGTCACATATGAAAAAAATAAAAGCCTGAGAGCTTGTTTCAATGGGCACTAATTAGAGAATGATATGGGGACAAATTTTTCCCCGTCCCCAGGAGAACTAATTTTCCCGTCCCGATACCTGCGAGTTCTTTTCCTATCCCTGCCCTTTTCCTTTAAGCTCCGTCCTCATCTGCACAAGCCTCAAACACTTTAAAATCATAAGGGTCCGAGCCTTGCGCGGTTAAGGCAGAGCTTACAGAAATGGGGCAGGGACAGGGTCTGCAACAAAACTCATGGGGATGGGATAGGGAAATTGAGTTCCTGTAGGGGGGACAGGAACAAATTTGTCCCTGTGTCATTCTCTAGCTACTAATATGGGGCTGGAAGGCCTTGTTGGCGCTCATCTCTACTTGCTGGGCAGTAAGGGCAGGGAAGGGAGAGCAGTGGGTAAATAATTAATAATAGTAGTAGTAGTAAATGGGGTGGGCAGGATAGGCGTAGAGAAGGAGGCAGGTTGGGCAGGCAAGAGTGCATTGAGGAAGACTGGCTTCCCGCCTTAGGAGAGGGAGTGGATTGGCTGGGAGAATACGATCGGTGAGTCTTGGGAGGGGCATAAAAGGCTGGGACCTCTAAGGCTCAGGGCCTGCAATGGCAGGTGGATAGGCTGGTTCCATTACTTTGGGGGCTCGGTGCTAGGCAGCCCATCTGAGCATGTGTAGCTGTGGAATTCTGATTACCATGGGGTGCATAGTGTGACTGGCAAGGGCCTCGTGCTCACACTGCTTTGGGGGTGCTGGTGCTGTGCTCTTGGTTCCCAGCTAGTTTTTCCTGTTCGGGGGAGCTGGTGAGAGACTGCAGTTCGCGGGTGCCCCATGGACCCCTCCTCCTCCTTCCTTCTGCAGTGGGGAGTTGTTCGCTGGGGTTTATCGTACCTGCGGGGTGTGGAGATCCCATTGATGCGTTGTTCGAGGTGGTCCGCTGGGATGTGGGCGGCCTGGGTGATTTGGTTTGGAGTATATGACTGGCCACCTTCAGATTCGCAGTTTGGGCTATGGAATCCTGTGCCCGGTAGTGTTCTGGGGTCATTGCCCTTGTTCCATTGTTTCCATGGGGCTTGCACCAGGAGGTTATCTCTTTCTGCTCTGCTGGGCTGGGCCCCGTTTTGGTCTGATGTTTTTGACTTCTCTACTGTGGTCCATGTGATGGGGTGGTGCGATGCCTCCAGCCTTGGAGTGCATTCGTTCTGCCTTGGTGCATGGTTAGTATGAGGGTTGCTGGGTTTTCAGTCAAATGCGTGTGGAATTTGGGGATTTGGGCCTTGGTGGGGGACTGGGTGCTACACGGGTGGCAGACGGTCAGTTGCATGTGGGATAGTGGGGAGTTCGTGCTCTAATTATTGTTGGGGTCCATAGTTCCTCTTTGTTAGTGGGTTTTAAGTTTGTTTCTTGTTTCCTTTGGCGGTTTCTTTCTGATTGTGTCATTCTTGTGTCTTGGTGTTGTCTCGTTCACAGGATGGGAATGCTTGCCGTGGAGTTTTCCTTTTTAGTGCTCAGGGTGTCCTGAGATGCAGCTAGAGGGTCATCTATGCCTCCTGGGAACCAGGAGGGTCAGGCGTGGGTATTTAGAAGTGGGGTCCAGGCTATCAGCCAGAGGGAGGCTGGTTGGGGGGGGGGATGATTAGAAGTCGGTTTCTGGTTGTGGGGCATTGTGCCAATAATGTGGGCGGGGCTTTTGTGGGTCGAGTAGTTCCTCCAGGCCTGGTTTATCTTGGGGTGTGGGTACCATTTTTCTGATGGGCCCTGGCTGCAACTCTGTTGATTGGGGGGGGGGAGGGGGAGGCCTATAATTTCATTACAGGCCTGTGGCGGTGATCCCAAACTACTGGGTAATGGGCTCATCTGGCGATGAGCGATTGGCTGGCAGTAATCTGTGGGAGCTGATGCCATTTGGGTCGGGTGACCCAGAAATGAGGCATGGAGGTCCATGCCACCCCCCAGGCCTTTGCTGACATGGTGGGGCCAGGGAGCTATATATATTGTTTGTCATGACACTTATGTTGTGGCTCGGGAGTTATTATTCTACTGTTAATGTTTGCGCTAATTTTGGTTTCCCATGAACAGAGCTGCGAACAGTTTTTCCCAACTGAAAGTGTCTGTGTTTTGATTTAGGTATGTACATTGCCAAGTGATACATATGCTACTAAGAAAGGGGGGTAGGGGGCATGAGGGGGTCGAGAGGCCAACGGGGCCTGTCCAGATCCCAATGTTAATAGTCAGAGTTTTATCAACTCCAGAAGAAACGACCACATATTAGAAATAGAAGTGTGCAGACAAAAACTCAGCTGGAAACCCCTATGAAGCTGGATTGTCTGCAGTGCAACACTGGAGAAATTGAAACAGATATGCAAAATATAAAGATAACAGAGATGCTGCACGTGCAGATTTCCAAAGCTAGCCTATTCAAACCACTAAATCAAAGCTTAAAAAAAATTCTACCTTTACTGTTTGGACAGCTCAGCCTCTGTAGCCTGCATCTCCCACCTTTTGCAATAGTTGAGCTATCATAGCATTCTCCTGTGAGCCTGCAAGGACTGGTTGTAGGCACTGTTTCTCCCATGGGGAGGTACTCTGTGTATGCATTTGGGGTCTGCCCTGCCTGGGCTCTTTTATTAATACAGTACTTAGGGACCATGAGTGAATTTTAGCAAGCAATGGAAAATGTGCCAATACTTACCACCACCTATTTCTCCCAGAAAGAAGCCCTGCCTCTCCCCTTTTCCCAGATCCTTTCTTTCTCATTCCCCTTCTCTCCTTTCCCTCTATCTCCTTCCCCAATCCATTCACCTTTCAGGCCTGAGATTTCTTCTCCATCTGCTGAAATCTCTTCCCTCCTCCCTCCCCTCCCCCATGTCTTAAATCCCTTCTCATATTCTCTATCTCCATCCTCCCCTTCTAGCTCGAATCACTACAATTTACCCCCAACAGAGAGCCAAACATGAACTGGAGAGAATGTTAAAAAAAAGAGGTTAGTTTTATAAAGAAATATTAAAATATGCATTATTTAATATTCACATATGTGCAAATATGTTACCCAAATACCCCAGAAATGCTGAAACTTTGCTGCAGAATTTTCCAACTCTTGGCACATAATCGGCCCTTGAGCTGCCACTGGGGACTGTGGGAATGATGTGATTCAAGCTAGGGACAGCAAATAAATCACACCTGAAGATTGCTGCAGTATTATATAGTAAGGACTGGACACCACCACTTTGTATATTCTCTTTCCAATACTACAGACCTGGCACAAAAGGTAAAACACAGACAGAACATATAGACAGAAAAGAGGGCACCCCAAAATAGGAAAGATTTTTAAACACACAAAAGCAGTCATTAATTGTGCTATCTGCCAGCAGTAAGTCTCAGCAATGATTTGATTTATAAGGATAATAATAAAAATCCCATTATGTTCTCATTGAGAAAAAAAACCTGGCTGTGTGTCACAAGAGGCAGCATTGACGCAGGCAGTGATGACGCACACAGCGATTCCAGGGGGAGAAGGGGAGGGGGGGGGGGAGCCGTCTGTTCTCTTCTACCTCAGACAGAGCTCACACAGCACATCTTCAAGCCCACTCTGCCCCTCCAAACCCAGACCTCAGAAGCATCGCCTTTTTAGCAGGGGGGGGGGGACGGGGGACGAAGAGAGGGGTTCTAGAGAGTACTGGCTCCGTGTGTAAGAAGACATGGTGCAGGGCTGGGAGGAAGAACAGACAATTGACTAGTTGCAGGGTGGGATGCATGAGGAGGCTGCCAGTACAGCAGTTATTCTGGCGCGAAGTGCTGAGGAGGAGGGTCTTGAGGTCAGATCCTTTCTAGTCCACGTCAATCAGAGCATTTCTGAGCCAGGGAAAAGAAATGCAGGTGTCAGGGTGACATGCGAATTCAAACAAAAATCATAATCGTGCTATTGATAAGGGCAATTATTAATCCAAAATCAACAATAAAGGAAGAGGGATTAATCAGAAACGGTAACTCAGATCGCAGTTTGGACGGGGTGAGCGAGGAACCAGAGCCTTTGCAGAATAAGTAATCAGTCAGTGTAAGTTATTCGGGGGATGGGGAAGACAGATCGCCAGAAATAGGTGTGCCTGCTACAGTGTCTGAGGATATTTCAATTAAAAGCCGCAGAACAGTTTGGGCTGCTCATTTTTTTTTTTTAAAGTCATGAACATGGAAATAAATTTGCCACATAGCCCTGGTCTGCAGCGTTTTCTAGAGAGGGGCAAGTTATATAGGGTTATAGTAGATCTTATAAATAACCGCTAATGACTGTTTTAGCAATATAAATTCAATAAAAATACATACGAGTGGTATATTCAACAATAGGACTGGGAAACATTGTGATTCAAATATTTAAGGATTTCTAAAAAAAATTAAATTAAATTAACTGCAGCAAAGAAATGAATGAATGAGATGTTTCCTTAAGAGCGAAAGCCTTTATTTCAAAAGCATTAACAATGCACAAGAGAAATGTGATCGAACAGACTTACAAAAACTGGCTATATTCGCGCCCTTCCCCTTTCGCTAAGCGCACTGTTTTAACAGGATCCGCTAACACACTGCGCGTCAGTCCTGACCGCTGCAACGTGTCCAAACCCCAATTCCAACTTGCACCAAAGCCCGGACACGTCGCTCCTGGACGGCCAAGCTCTCCCACCCCCACAACTCTTTTCAACTTTTTTTTTGCTTTTCGCACCTCGTGAGCCCACGAGAAAACAGTAGCTTTGTGCGCCGGTTGCAAATACGCTTTGCACAGAGGGGAGAAGTTGGTTGTGCACTTTTTTTTTTTTTTGCAGAGCAGGTTATTTTTTGCAGGCGTTGCTTTGCTTGCCAGACTCGTGCCCGCTCGCAGCCTATAGTCACAGGTTCAGTCCGCTTGCGTCGCTGCGCCCTTTATCATTTCAATGGAGCTACTGACGTCATTGCCTCCTGTTGGACGTGAGAGGAGCCCGCGCGTCGGTCCTCTCGCGCTGGAAAACTTCAAACTTCCAGCGAGCCGCCCAGTCCTTCCTGCGATCCAGCGCGGGCGCAGACCTTCACACCGCAAAGCCCCCGGCGGAGATTGTTCTTTTACCAACTGCAGCCTCAGCCGGATGGATGGAAGAGAAGGAACCGGCTGAAAGATCAGAGAGGCACTCTGGCCATGGCCACCTTGCAAACTCAAAAGACTGGGTTTCAGCAGCGCCACAGGTAGCAAATGCTGCGTCCTGAGGTGTTCTGAGCTTCCACCTTTTCGATCGCCCTATTAGACCTTCAACTCCATCCTTTCTTTAGAGGTGAAAGTGTGGCCTCTGTGGTAATGATGTGAAGACCAGGACAACAAGGGCAAGGGTCCTTAACTAGCGCTACAGGTAAGCTGCAAAACTAAAAAAAATACCTGCAACAGTTATTGGAAGTTGACTTTTTTCTTAGCTGGGGTGGGAGAAGAAGAAGAAGAAGCAAGAAAATATTCCATAGACAAGGATCTGGTACGTTTGATGCTCAGGAGGGAAAGGGTTACAAAGAGTGCAGGTGTAGGCACGTCCCGTTTAGCTATCCTGCTACAATAACATTACCTCTTTAATCTTGTTACAGGTGCTTCCAGCTAACAGGAATGGCAGCCTACCGCCGTTTGGTACCCGAGGTTACCCGGTGTTGGGACTCGAAGAAGAGGACATGTGGGTTCAGGGTGACGCCGGGGAACATGACGATCGGCTCAGAGCGTGGAGGCTGGGATGGTTCGCGCCTCTCGGGCTCCCCCTGGCGTCCGCGCACGTTGCAGCACGGAGCCTTCCAGGAACCTCAGCCCGAGCCGAGTCACGTGATCTCGCGTCTCCCAGCCGCATCTGGAGTTTATTTGGTTCTCTTAGCCACCTTCTCCCGCCTTTTTCTCTTTCGCCTTCCACCTTCACCTACTTTTTAAGGCTGCATTTCTTTTTGCCCACCCGAAGGGGTCCCAAGTGAAGCCGAGACATAAAAATCGAGGCATGAAAGTGCGGAGCGGTTCGACACCCGCCGGTCTGAGACGTGGTTGCAACTCCAGAAATCCTGGGAGTGAATGAGAAAAAGCGTCCCCAGAGCCCCCCCCGGAAGAACTGATGCAATTGCGATTCGCAGGATTTTCTCCACTTTAGCTCCTGCCTCTCCGGCCACTGGGGGGAAAGTCTCGCCCTGCTTTCTCGCCCGCCTCTCCCTTGCGTCGACGGCACCTTCCCCGGAGCGGGAGCGAAGGGATCCCTCGACAGCCCGCTGCAGATGTCGAAGAGGCGCAAGAGCCCCGTTGGCGGGTCGGGGGTCCCCAGCGAAGGATCCCCCCCTGCGCGGCGTGAGAGCAGCGACCAAGGTAAGGGCCGGCCAAAGCCACATGGAGGGAAAGAGAGAGGGCATGTGAGGGGAGAAAAGTGCCAAGGGGAGCTTAGCCTTGGGCAAGTGACCAGGGCTCCTAGTGCTGGAATGCACGAGTCAACCTGATCCCCTCCCCCTGCTTGTGACAGAGGTTAAGTGCTGGGCTGACTAACAGATCAGCTCCATGAGGGCAGCTGAAATATTTGGGTGGGGGCGTGGGGGGGTTAATGTCAACTTCCTCAGAGAGATGGAGGTTGTACCGAAGAAGGGGGCGATTGCTGTTTTGGGGGGTGTTTTGTTGTTGTCCTGCCGGTTGCATTGCGCACTATGTATGATTTCAACCCAAACTTGTGCGAAACCTTCTTTGCATTGTGCGAGGGATCCACTGCAGGAGCAGTGAGTGAATGAATGTGATCTGGCTGGTCTGATTCTGATTCTCGCCATACGGTTGGTTTGTGTCGTGAAACCGGTGCACCCTCGTGTTTACACAATAATTGGGGAGATTTGTTTTTGCAGAGTAAGTGGGATGGGTGGGTGGATTAGGCTGGAGCATTCTTGAGGTGTCTGTGTTTCCTGATTCTTAGATGTCACAGCGCTTGTGTATTCTGGCTTTTTCTGTGTGTGTGATTTTGGGGATTTAAGTATCTCTATTATTTTAATTAGAGTGAGTGGTGTAAAAGCAGCTATGTACCTTTCACCTGGTAGCATCAATGATGAAAACACTGGATTTGGTTTTGCTGCTGTGTTTTAATGAAAGGGGGACTGGGCCTTATTCAAAAGGGACCTTTTTCCATTTTGTGTCTGTGGGGAAAAAAACATCTTTAATGAGTAAGGGCTAATGCATGAAAATATTTCTTCTGATGTGGCTGAAAGTTAAAACTGGGGTTGACACAAATGAGGTATTGCACAGCACATGCCAGAGGTTGTCACAGTAAAGTCGTTTCCTCTCTCCTTGCCCTTATGGTTAATGGTATAGAACTAGAGCTGTGGGGCCAGGTGGTGCACACAATAGCTTTTAATAAAGCTCATATGGATAGATTGCCCCACTGCTGTAGCATTTCTTTCCCCCAATCCTCAGAGGCACAGTGCTTTATATGAGGTGTAGTAAGGAATATGGAGGAGACTTGTATGGAAATGAATCTTCTCTCCAATATGGAGTCAATGGTTGTTTTTTTAGGTGAAGGAAAGACTCACAGTGTCACAGAGATCTGAACATGACATCCACCATGAAAGGACTGCAGATGCTTTTATCATTTGTCATAAACAATTTGGCACCTAGGTCACCGGATTCTTCATAATAATAATAATAAACCTCAAATAAAATAAAAGCAGAGCATTCTCCAAAGGGAGACTGTATGGTATCAGGGCTGCTATGATTTTGTATTGATTTAGACGTGTACAATGGAAATAGCAAACCCTACAAGGCCATTATGTATTATAGCCATTGTATTACAATGAAGTGCAAGCACACAAGGTATATGAATTATTTCGTGTAGCGCAAAATGGTAAATGAATCACAATTTTCCCCATCTGCAAAATCTAATACCTCTTCCTAGAATACAAACACATATTTGAAATATGATTGTATTTTATTGGTGCACTCTATTGTTATTGCTCTGTATTGGATCCCTGTTATTTTGTTTGATGTAAACTGTTTTGGGTCTGGCTTTTGTTTAAGGAAAGTGGCACGTAAGTATAACGTAAAGTAAAGTAACACCGATGCATACCTCCTAAGGACCCTGGGTTTTATATGGTTGCTTTTAGGTTTTTCCAACACAAATCAGGCTAAACTAAGCTGCAGGTCACTTCTGCAGATTTTATATTCCACAATATTTCCGCTGGTTGCATAAGTGCCTGCAGAACATTGTGTTTAAGGAGACATTAGTATCATCGTGTAAAGAACTGTAGAAGGAAAGCTGAATAATTAAAAATAACATTTATGATGTACAAGTATTTCTTAAACGTAAGCAGGTTCTTATACACCTGCTATGTGGGTGTACTGATAATCCTTCTAATGCATCATCCGATTTTACATAATCTACTACTGCCATACAAAAGTGTCAGACACAAATTGGAATAAATATTGAACGTGCCCGTCTGCACTGATGTGTGCCCAGTTAGCAGTGGAAAAGACATGGGCTGACACATGCCAGATAGCAAAATTTGAAATTGGTACTAAAGAACAAAGTCTGCCTGAGAAATGATCAGTCCCCAAACCAACATCATGCAGTAACGAGCTGTTTCTGTTTAGCAACTAATTCATGTAGGGTTACTTGCTTTTGAGAAGACAATGCTAAAATGCTGTTTGTTAATGATATTGTCTCTGTGGCTCTGTAACTGCAGAGATGCAGAGACCCAAAAAGTGCCATACTCCTGTAGTGAGCAGACATTTTTGTGAAAGGTCTCTCTGGGTAGTGACTTCCTTAGTCACTGGGGCCAGTGGTTAAAGATTCTAGTGATGATAGAAGGAGTAATACAGTATGTTCTCAATCGGACTTCAAGGCACTATACCTTTTTTTTTTAAAGTGTATTATGAATATTCTGGTCATATTATTTTCAAAAGCAGAAGTTTTATTGTTGCTGCTCCTTGACTTGTTTTTTATTTTTTCGTAGTCTCTCAGCAAAGCCAGGACACATTATTTGTAAGAGCACCTGTAGCAAAATGCCTCTGAAGCTCATGCCACAATAAGTTCCTCTTTTACAAAGGTGCGCTAAGCATTTTAGCACGCGTTTAGCGTACGCTAAATCAACGCTTGCGCTAATCACTAATGCGTCCATAGGATAACATGCACGCGTTAGTGTTTAGCGCGAGATTAGTGTGTGCTAATATTTACCACGCGCTAAAAAGCATAGCGCACCTTAAAGAGGGGGTAAGTCACGGTAGAGGTTTCTACTGAGGCCCAGGGCACTAAATGCTACGACGCTGCTGTGATGCTCATAGAATTCTTTGAGCATCAGAGCAGCGTCGGAGCATTTAGCGCTCCGGGCCGCAGTAGACACCTCTACCGCAGTTTAGTAAAAGGGTGTGTGTGTGTAAATTGGTTAGTCTGTAAGTTGTCACCAGCCTCATTGCTGTTGGTTTTTGCTGCTATCCTTTTGAAAGCTTAGGGTTATTTAACAGATTTTTTTTCCTGGCTGTTTAGGACTAGCAGAGTAGGATAAGATCCCAGCAGACTTACTTTGGTACATGATCACTGCTTAAATATATTAACTTCTTTTGCATAATTAAAAGACGTGGAGGGGGATAATCAAAAGACACGTCTAAGTTCGCTTTTGGCCTAAGTCCCTAGATGCAGAAAGTAGGCAGCAGGGAAATGTCCATTCTCAAAAAAAAGTCCAAAATGAGGGTTTTTTTGAGAATGGCCTACCTCTACGTTCACCAGTTTAATCGCCCAAGCCACCACTAAGTCTATCCTTAAGACACATTCCCAACCACAAAATCACCCAAGTCCCAAACGCCCAAAACAAGATCTTTTAGGCGAAGGAGGGGCCAGTCTTTCGCCAAAAACAACGCCGGTTACAAAATCCTGGAACATTCCTCCCCCCGCAGCAATCGTGGCAGGAGAGATGCCTAATCTTTCCTGCTTCGATCCCCCCCCTCTGAACCTCGTGATTACTGGCAGGAGGGATCCCAAGCCTTCCTGTTGGCCAACACCCCCCTGAACCCCACGAACACCGGTATGAGGGAGCCTAAGCCTTCCTGCCGGAAGGCAAACACCCCCCGAACCCCTCGACCAGGCACTCCCTGGACCTCCTGATCGGGCACCCCCTGCGGACACCACTAACTCCAAATCCCCCCTGGACCCCCTCTCTAATCTGAAGAGTTGGCCAGCTGGATGGCTCCTCCGTCCATCTGGCAGGCTCGCCTTCTTTCGAATGGTGGGCCTGCCCCTTCCTGGTGAACTGTGGGATGCACCGGGGAGGGGCCTAGGGTCTGATTGGCCCAGGCGCCTAAGGCCCTGCCCATAGGAGGGGCCTTAGGCACTTGGTCCAACCAGCACATGGACCAACCTAAGATTCAGTTGGCTGGCAGGAGGACTTGGGCTCCCTCCTGCCGGTGTTTGTGGGGTTTGGGGGCAGGGAGTTTGGCTGGCAGGAGAGCTTGGGCTCCCTCCTGCCAGTGTTCTCGAGGTTCGGGGGGAGATTGGCCGGCAGGAAGGCTTGAGCTTCCTCCTGCCCGTGTTTACGAGGTTTGTGGGGGGGAGGTTGGCCGGCAGGAGGGCTTGGGCTCCCTCCTGTCAGTGTTCGTGAGGTTCGGGGGGGGGAGGCAGGTTGACTGGGCTGCTGAGCTGATCGCGGCAGCTGCGATCTGCTCAGCAGCCCCTATTCAGAACTTATACCTGTTTTGAGTTGGTCTAAGTCAAAACATATAAGTTCCGTCTGGCAACCTGTGAAACCTTTGTGGTTATGGCTGCCAGACTACTAAGTCTAAGTCGGCCCACCTCCCATCCTTTCCACTCCTCCAAAAATGCTCCTTTTCGCTCTAGGTGTACAGAGGTAGGGTAAAGGCCTAAGCTGGTTTTAGATATGTCTAAAACCAATTTTGATTGTCGGTACTTGGACGATCTGTCTTTTTGATTGTCCAAGTACTGACTTAGGACACTTTTTGAATGTTTTTTTTAAAATTATGAGCCCCATAACAAATATGAAAAAAATAAGCAACTGAAAACAAGAAATATGAAAAGCATCTAAAGACAAATTCAAATTTATGTGATGTTAAAAAACAAAACAAAAGCCAGGTCCATTTCACATCTCTGTGCCAGAGGTTAACAAAGAAAAGGAGCACAATGCAGGGTTTCTCAACCAAGAGAACCCCAAGCCAGCTGTTTTTCAAGATATTCACAATGAATATCCATTATTTACAAATATACCTCCCCCCTTTTAAAAAAACACAATAGTGGTTTTTAGTGCAGGCAGGTGTGCTGAATACTCTGCGCTGCTCACAACACTCATAGAGCTCTTATGAGCGTTGGGAGTAGTACAGAGCATTCAGTGCACTGGTCTGCGCTAAAAACCTTTATTGCGGTTTTGTAAAACGGGGGGAATAATCTCATGCATATTCATTGTGGATATCATGAAAACCAAACTGACTTGGGCTTCTCCAAGTACAGGGCAGAAAAACCTAAAGTATGATTCTTGCATATGCATGATTCATGAATATGCATGCAATCTATTTGCATACAAGGGAGGCAGTGCATGCAAATAGATCTCATGCATATTCATTGGGGAAATCCTGAAAACCCGACTGGATTGCGGCCCTCATTCCCCACCCCTGATCTTGTGCATATTAATTGTGGATACCTTAAAAACTAGACTAGCTTGGTATGTCCTGAGGACTGGGTTGAGGACATCTGCTTTTCAGTGTTGGCCCCTTTCTAGCTTAGACTGGTTAAGGTTCATAAGGACCAGAAAATGTATGAATATCCTTTAAGTAACTTAGGCATTCTGACATTCATATCGATCTACTAAATCCCCCTCATGAATATTACCTGACAGAATTTCCTGCAAATTATTGTATGCAAACCTCGGCAATTCTATCAATTGAGATGTAGATTTAAAATATACCAATATCTCCATATTACTTTCCTAATCTGGGCTTGAACTGAATGAGGCAATATGCACGTCACCTGGTTATTCTTCTGTTTTCTTCCTGCTCTGTTGAAAGCTCTTTGTATAATTTTTGTCGGGTAACCCCTTTGGTCAAATGGTTCCTTCGTCAGTCCTACTTGACGTAAGAACTCCCGCGAATCAATACATAATCGTTTTACTTGTAGAAATTAACCGCTGTCTCTCAAATTCTTAGGGTGGTAACTCGCATTATGAAGGATAATATTCCGATCAGTAGCCTTTCTGAAGATCAACACGACTAACTACCCCATGTTCTAATTAATACATCAAGAAAATGGATTCCCATAGTCGATATCGTGTTCTGAAATGAAATGTTCATATCACCGTTCTCCAAATATCATAAAAACTCAATGTAATTTCATCACTGGACCAAATCAACAAGATGTCATCAACAAACCTTTTCCAACTCACAATAATTTTCTGAACTTACTCTTATAAACATACTTCTGTTCAAATCGGGCCATGTAGAGGCAAGCTATTGAGGGGGCCACTGTAGCCCCCATAGCCATCCTTTCTTTTTGCAAAAAGAATCTCTTATCAAACATAAAATAATTGCCCTTAATCACCAATTCACTAAACTCCCCCAATAGAACTTTAAACCCTTCAGATATATCCATTTCCCCAATAAATATGCATGAGATCTATTTGCATGCACTGCCTCCATTGTATGCAAATAGACTGCATACATATTCATTGGGAAAACCGACTGAATTGGGGCCCTTGTTCCCCACCCCAGCACAAGATTAATGCGCAAGCAATGCTTCCATTGTGTGCAATTTGGCATATTTATTGTATCTTGAAAACCTGGCCAGCTGGATGTGTCCAGATGACTGTGTTGAGAGCCCCTGACTTGGATAGACCAAAAAAGAAAAGGAAAACCATTAGGGCAGGGGTGAGCAACCAATTGCCTTTGAGGGCCACAACCCAGTTGGGTTTTCAACAACAAATATGAATGAGATTGATTTGCATGTACTGCTTAATCCTTGTGGAAATCTTGAAACCTCAATTGGGTTGTGGCCCTCAAGGACTATGATTGCTCACCCTTGCACTAGGGGCTCCAACTGGCTTCATTACTCAGACTGATGCAGTCCTGGTTTTACCCCATTGCATATGTGAACCTGAATTTCTGATATCCTTAACAAAAGAAGTACTACAAGTGCTGGATGAGAAATCACCTTTGGAAATTCTCTGCAATCCTCATATATACTCTGCTGGACAAACCCTTTTCTCACTCCATCATAAGAGTGACAGGATCATACTGAGTCACAACACTAAAGAAATGGATTGAGGGCCGGATGCACAAAACTCTCTGACCGCCTAAAGATCGTCGCTAAACGAGTTTGACTGGTTTAGCGACGGACCTAATTTGCTGACCCGATGTACAAAATGGCTCATCACATGCTTTTCTGTGCGTTCGTTCATTCTCTGACTCTACCATGCAAATGACCTCATTAGTATTAAAATGAAGTCTTTAATATTAAAACAAGCTCTCCGATCGACACCTTTACATCACTAAGGCATATAGAGATGGTTGTTAAGGGCACAAAATTAACGACAAGTTAAACCTTTTGGTGACTGTATTACTGATAGGTCTGCACTATTTTTATTTTTTTTTATGGCCACAGATGTTGTGTATGTGTTACACATGTACAATATCTGTCCACATAAAAAAAAGTTGTGCCCCCTGATGATGGCCCCCCCGATGGACGCCCCCACACCACGTCTTGCCACCTAGACCCCCCACACTCCCGACCCTCCCAAAGATTGTGGGGCCCCCCCAGTGAAGATCTTTAGCAGAATGGATACCCACTCCCTCATGCCTCGGCACATTTTAGTGCATCCAGCCCCCTCTGATACCCCCCTGAAGATCACACCTTCCCCCCCCTCCCGGCGAAGATTCCTGTGAACGTCGGAGCAGCATCTGAGCATTTAGTGCCCCGGACTGCGGTAGAAACCTCTATTGGGACTTAGTAAAAGAGGGCCTTAATTTTTATGAATTGATTTTTTTTTTTTTTTAAGTTTATTTCTTCTTCATCTCCATCTTCCTCTTCAATTTCTTTTCCTGGTGCATCTCTCAGCTTTTTTGTTTGTCATCTCTTGTTCTTCTTTAGCTATTAATTAATCCTCTGTATCTCTTGCATTTTTCTTTAGTCTCGTTTCTTCCTTTTTTTTTTTTTTTCAATAGTCTGGTTTCATTATAAACTTCCCACTTCCTTCTTTCTCTCACTCACATTTATGCCTCTTGTCTTTCCCATCTGTTTTACCTGGTATTTATTTGTATCTTAGCCTCACCTGCTGAACTGCAGTGTATCGCAAACTGTGTGCCAAGGTTCACTAGTGTGCTGCCTGAGATTCCAGGTGTGCCGCAAGACACCGGGGAGGAGAGGCACAGGCGCCGGCTGACTGCCTACAGGACATGTCTCTCATTGCAACGCCGATGCCAGCACCTCTCCTTCTCTTCATGCATTTAGCCTTCCAACACGCCCCACTGGTGGCTCAGGGCCCTGTCTGAAGGGCCTTCATTCATGCATGGACATCAATGTGATATCATGCATGCACATGACATCATTGCTTTGACGTCTGCACTAGAGAATGACATGGAGAAAAATTCTGTCCTCGTCACTGCCCCGTCCCCGGACCACCATCTTCTTCACCACCCCGTCCCCGCCATCCCCTTCACTGCCCCATCCCCGTCTCCGCTGTCCTTTTCACCACCCTGTCCCTGTCCCCGCCGTCCCTTTCACCGCCCCGTCCCCGCAGCATCCATACAAGCCTCAGTACTGCAATATTTAGCTTATTTCTTCCTTATAAATCCAAGTTCTGGCTGCTGAACTAGAGAAAGAGATGTTCAGCTTGCAGGGCTTTGTTTATAAATTGTTATCAACACAACTAATATAGTACTTTATCCTAAAGCAAAAAAAAAAGGAAATAAATCAAAAATTTTTTTCTACCTTTGTTGTCTGGTTTCTGCTTTCCTCATCTTCTCATTCAATTCCTTCCATCCACTGTCTTCTCTCAGCGTCTTTCATTTGCTTTGTTACTGTGTCTCTCCCTTCACCCCCCCCAAATGGTCTGACACCCATCTTCTTCCCTCCACTCCCCCCATAGTCTGGCATCTCTGTCTTCCCCATTTCCCTTCCAGCATCTTCTGCCCACTCTTGTCTTCCCCAGTTCCCTACCAGCGCCTTCTCCCTACTCTTGTCTTCCCTATTTCCCTTCAAGCGTCTTCTGCCCACTCTTGTCTTCCCCATTTCCCTTCCAGCGCCTTCTCTCCACTCTTGTCTTCCCCATTTCCCTTCCAGCGCCTTCTCCCCACTCTTGTCTTCCCTATTTCCCTTCCAGCGCCTTCTCCCCACACTTGTCTTCCCCATTTCCCTTCAAGCATCTTCTGCCCACTTTTGTCTTCCTCATTTCCTTTTCAGCGCCTTCTCCCCACCACCACCCTTCCCTCTCGCCACCTCACCGCCCTTCAGCACCCCCTTGCGCAGCCTGAGAATCCCCCTCCCTCCCCCTTACCTTTGCGGCGTGTTAGTAAAGTAAGTTGCTCAAGCCGGATGAGCCTGCCTGCTTGCAGTCACGTGTGTGTGAGCGGAAGCTTCTCCTCTGATGCAACCGGAAGTTGCGTCAGAGGAGAAGCTTCCACCCACACACACACGCGACTGCAGGCAGGCAGGCTCGGCTGGCTTGAGCAACTTTACTAATGCGTCGTGAAGGTAAGGAGGGGGAAGGGGGATAGATTCGGTAGATAGGAAGGTGGGAGGGGACTGTGCGCGATCATTGACTGCGCGCATTCCCTCCCTTAACTGCGGGGACAAGGCCATTCACCGCTCCACAGGGCGGTGGATGGCCTTGTCCCCGTGCCCGCAGTGAGCACTTCTTCCCCCCCCTGTTTTGGCGGGTTACCCGTAGCTAGCTGCGGGTAACAGCCACCGTGTCATTCTCTAGTCTGCACACTTCCGGATGCCCTCGAGCTGCGGCCACCATGTTTAGTGTGCTGCGGTGTCACAAAGATTACAAGACACTGCTGTAATGGAAGGACTTAATTTCTGGGGGAATGGCCTAGAACACAGTTCCACCACTATCTGTTCTACTCTAACCCTCCAGATAGCTTGCAGAGAAGAGAAGAAGACAGGACCAGCCTGCGGCAGAGCATGGACCAGACTCCTTAATCCAGCTGTTTTTCTTTTGCTCCTGCCTCTAGCTCATCTATTCTCTCCCCTGGCTTTACAGTCTAGAAATTAAGGGGCCTGGGGAGTGGCAAGATGGCAGTATGAAGTCTGGTCACGCTGCAACCATTCTACTTGCTGCAAATTCTCCTGTTTTCCACTTCAGTACTAATGCCTCACACTAAATCAGGGGTAGGGAACTCCGGTCCTCGAGAGCCGTATTCCAGTCGGGTTTTCAGGATTTCCCCAGTGAATATGCATTGAAAGCAGTGCATGCAAATAGATCTCATGCATATTCATTGGGGGAAATTCTGAAAACCCGACTGGAATATGGCTCTCGAGTACCGGAGTTCCTTACCCCTGCACTAAATGGAAAGGAATGGATAAAATGGCTCCCTCATTCACTAAAACCTCCCCTCTGCTCTAGCAGATGATTGTGCACTATGCTTCCGGGACCCTTGCCCAACAATCTGGAGGAATTTTCCTGGCTGCCAAGAGTGAAGTAGAACCACGGGCTTTGGGACTAGATGCCACACTTTCCCCTCTGGTGTGCAACCCACCGCCATACCTGATTGATATAGCTGCTGCTGGGGGATTCTCTCATGTAGAAATTGCTGGTGTGGGGCACCTGTCGAGGGCAAGCTTGCAGCAAACTCTGCCGGTGTGAGTGAAAATATCGAGGCGCAGCCAGCAGTGAAGGTTGGCAGTAAGCCTTCTGTGGTGGTTTCTCTGGAGAACATTTGGACTATTCTTCAAAAGTTGGACTCAATGCAGGCACTATCTACCCAGGAAGTTACAAACCAGAATTGATGATTTAATGAAAAATCTGGATGGAACTAAGATTGCGTTGTCAACGCAGATTTCATCTATAAAGGAAGAGGTAAAATCTTTGCAGAACACAACATCTGTTATAATTAAAGATAAAATGATAATTCATAAGAAGATTTGACAATTAGAAAAGTATAATAGGAAAATCTTCATTTATATGTAGAATTTTCCAAAAGTCTGTTGATATTTTTTAAAGATATGTAATTGAGATCTTAAAGTGTTCTTCTGATCAAATTCCTCCTTTGAATAAGATTAAGTTCCCTTGAGGATAGCATTATGAGAACAACCTGGACCTATGATACAGAATATAAGGACTGAAGATCTTAAAATTGCTATAATACTTGCAACCTGACTGAATGAAGACTCAGAAAGAGGAAGATCTTAATGCAGTTCTGAGGATATATTTTCCAAAAATTTCAAACCCTCTTGTATGGACGTAGAAAAGCCTTTTTAGCTCTGAGACATGATATCTATGGGAGCATTCTTTTTATTGGCCTACTTTGGTTAAATATTGGGTATAAAATATGTCTATTTTCGACCGGAGCAATTGAGGACTTTCTTAGATCTAAAAAAAAGATATCTGTCACTGTGGTCTAACTTAATTTAAAGTTGTGCTTTGGAATAAGTGTGGGGTTATTCACATTAATGGCATTTCTTTTTGTCCTTTATCTAATCTAATCTAAGCAACACATTTCTGTTCCGCTTTATCAAGATAAGCTCTAGGCGGATTACAATAAAACAAATTTGGAAACATAATTCCATGATAAAACAATAAAATAATACTGTTCCTTTTCAAACACTGAGCATAAGGTCTAGCCTGCAAAAGTTTGACTGGTTTAGAGACGTACCTAATTTGTCGACCCGATGTACAAAATGGCCCATCGTGTGCTTTTCCATGCATTCGTTCATTCTCCGACTTTACCATGCAAATGACCTCATTAGTATTAAAAAGAGGTATTTAATATTAAAACAAGCCCTCCGATCGATGCTCTTACATTGCTAAGGCATCTAGAGACAGCTGCTAAGGGCCTGAAATTACCAAATGGTTAAACCTCTCGGTAACTGTATTACTGATAGGTCTGATGTTGTGTGTATGTTACACAAGTACAATATCTGTCCCATAAAAAAAAAAAAGTTGTGCCCCCTTATGACGGCCACCCCAATGACGCCCTTGCACCATAATAATAATAATAATAATTTATTTCTTATATACCACTATACCGTGAAGTTCGAAGCGGTTTACAATAAAGATACATTTGACAGTATATGGGATAGAAACGGTTTACAATAAAGATATGTTTAGTCAGTACATGGGATGCAAGTGGGTTACAATACAAGTGGGTTACTATCAAGGTGCATTTTGTCAGTGTATGGGATACAGGTGGGTTACCATAAAGATACATTTAGTCAGTACATGGGTTACAATAAAGATACGTTTGTCAGTACATGGGGTGCAGATGGGTTACAATAAAGATACATTATGTCAGTACATGAGATTCAAGGTGGAAAGTATAATTAGTTTCGGGCCTTGGAATTAGGGGGCGAGGTAGAAGGGTCATGGCGAGGAAGAGTTGGGTATGGGAATTTAGAATTTGTTAAACAGTCGAGTTTTCAGGGATTTTCTAAAGTCTGCGTATATAGTGGCCTCAAGTATGGGCTTTCCAAGCCATGTGTTCAGCCTAGCTGCCTGGAATGATAACATTCTATCTAGAAACTTTTTGTATTGGTAAGATTTCAAGGAGGGGTAATTAAATAGGTTTGTTCTGCGAGTGCTCTTGTTGGACTCGTTGGGAGAGAACTGGGAGATTAGGTAGCTGGAAGAATCCCAAAGACAGCTTTGTAGCAAAAACAAGCAAACTTGAAGAGGACTCTGGATTCTGTGAGTAACCATGTCATGCCACTGAGACCCCCCCACACTCCTGACCCCCCCCCCTAAAGATTGCAGGCTCCGCCCCTTAGCAAAGATCCATGGCAGTGGTTCCAAATAAGAAAAACGCTGCGAGCTTCTGTATACTTCAAGCAGCAGGCTCTTAACAGGATATCGAGAGTATTCCTTTTTTGGTTTCATTACCTGTATTCTGGTGCTGTCTACTGGGCTTCATTCATACATCCCTGAGAAAGGCTTTTATAGCCGAAACAAGGCCCGTGTTTGGAGTCCAGCACAAAAAGGACTGAAAGACTTTTTGTTTAGACCTGCACAATTTTGTGTATATGTTTTATATGTATCAGTTATTTATATACAGTATTTTCAATAAATTGATTGTCCCTGAAGTTGGTTGACCGTATCCCTTCCCCATTTCTTTTTTTTTGGTTCACATCTCACGGTTACTCATGCACAGTTGTGGCTCAGTGTAAGTTTAACATTCCAAGAGACAGGTTGTCAGGAAAGTCCTCGTGTGAATCAAGTAAGAAACTGCTAGATTTGGAGTACTGTTCAGTGATAAAATTTCTCACAAAAGAAGGGAAGAAAACAAAGGAGCTCCATGAACGCATGACTTCAGTTTATGGTGAGTCTGTCTCATCATCCTACAAAGTAAAATTTTGGAGCAAGCAGTTTAGGTGGGGTAAAAAGTCCTTTGAAGTTGACCCTCATACTTGATGGCCTGTGGAAGCAACTTACACAGAAATGCGCAAAAAAGTTGGGGATTTAATTTTGTCAGACAGACAAATTAAGGTTTCCCAAATTGCTGAAGAAATGGGCATCTCGGCAGGTACAGTTTGAAAAATAATTTATGAAAACTTGGGTATTTCCAAGGTTAGTGCAAGATAAGTTCCAAGAATGCTGACACCATGTCACAAGGCCACGAGGCTTTAGTACTGTCAGGAGAACTTGGAGATGCTTTGTAAAGACCAAGTGAATTTCTTTCATCGTTTGGTGACTGGAGATGAGACATGGGTCTATCACAGAGATCCTGAGTCCAAAATGGACAGTTCAAGACAGAAAAATCTGCAAACAAAGTCATAGCAACTGTCTTTTACAATGATGAAGGACTTTTGCTTCTGGAGTTCATGCCACACAAGACAACCATAACTGGGAAGAGTTACACCACACAATGATCACTTTGTGGGAGTCAATCAAGAAGAAAAGATGAGGCAAACTCACAGCAGGCGTGCTGCACATGTCAGGCCAATCACAGGCTGCCATCTGAGAATGTGGATTTCAGCAGCTGAATCATCCACCCTACAGTCCTGGACCTGGATCCCTCAGATTATTTCCTGTTATGAGTTTTGAAGAAATATCTCCGTGAACAGCAGTGATGAAGACATTAAGGAATCTGTGATGTCCTGGTTTGAAGGTCAAATAGAAGAAGAATTCTTTTCAAAGGGGTTAAAGTCATTGCATGAAAAGTAGATGAAATGTATGGTATTATCAGGAGATCATATTGAAAAATAAAACATTTTTTTTGAAAACTCTTCTTTCCTATTGAGGTAGATAAATTATTGAACGCCTCTATTTAGTTACATAACGTGCATAAAGGTAGTCTTTAAGGGCATGATTCTCAAAACCGCACCATAAATTAGGCATCAGTAAGTACCTTGCTACCACCAAACTTAATTGATGATAAACAATGCAGTTATTGACTGCGTTATTTAAAACAGAACACTGTCCAATTTCCATCTATGTCCTGCCTATGTCAAAAGTAGGCATGGACTGCTGGAACTGGACATAGGTGCCGGTAGGTACCTCTGTATATGGAATTCTCATCACAAATAGGCACTGTAAATGTAGGCCTGGTGCCTACTTTTGATGGGGCTGTGATTTTGCAGATAGTGCCATAGTGTGATTGACATGTGAATGGCAACGATTTTGTAGGCAGCTGCCGATAACAGTGCCATTTGCAGAATCTAGCCCTAACTGTCTTCCTGAAAACATGGTAACATTTGATATCCCTAATCTCACATGGTAACTTATGTCATAAACTGGGACCACTTCCTATTGACAACCTGTGACTAATATATTTCAGACTTCCTTGTCTTTTATTCTGTTCCCCAAACTCTTGTGGTCTAAGAAGAATTTGTTATAATTTCCTCATGTTCCTAATTTTCTGTTTTATTGTAATAATTTTATCTATTTTGCTTAAATAAGTGTTTATATTGTAACATATATTTATAATTCATCATCTCAGTGACCTCTTTTGCCACAGCCTGCTGCCTGATCTCTGGAATCTGATAGGGACGTTGCCAAACTACCACCCCTGGCTCAATGATAATGTCATGAGTTGCCAGGTGCGTCTGACCCAGCTTTCTAGAAAACATCTTGATTCTGACTCACCAACTATTCCAGATTGTCTGGGAGGTGGGTTCAAGTTTCAATATTGTAATGTTTGGTTATGTTGAGCAAGGCTACAGCTTGTGTAATTTGTCATTTGTGAAATGTTGAGTTAGTGATGTCTAAAGTAAAGATGAAGATGATAATTCTTATGGTATATAAGTAAGTTGTAGAAGAAAAATTGGAGCACATAGAGGTAAGTAAGGAGGATGTCCTCAAACAGATAGACAGGTTAAAATGCGGTAAATCACCGGGCCCGGATGGGATCCACCCAAGGGTTCTGAAGGAACTAAGACAAGAAATAGCGGGCACAATCCAGCATGTTTGCAACCTATCCTTGAAAACTGGTGAGGTACCAGAGGACTGGAAATTGGCGAATGTCACACCTATCTTCAAGAAGGGATCGAGGGGTGACCCCGGGAACTACAGGCCGGTGAGCCTGACTTCAATTATAGGGAAGATGGTGGAAGCTATGATCAAGGATGGCATTTGCGAGCACATCGAGAGGAATGGCCTACTGAGAACAAGCCAGCACTGATTCTGTAAGGGAAGGTCGTGCCTAACGAACCTTCTGTACTTCTTTGAGGGAATAAGCAGTCGGGTGGACAATGGGGAACCCATAGACATCATTTACCTCGATTTTCAAAAGGCTTTTGACAAGGTGCCACATGAAAGGCTGCTTAGGAAGCTGTGGAACCACGGGGTGGGAGGGGATGTGCACAGATGGATCAAGCACTGGTTGTCGGGTAGACTACAGAGGGTCAGAGTGAAGGGCCAATATTCCGGCTGGCGGGGAGTCACAAGCGGTGTGCCACAGGGATCGGTGCTGGGGCCGTTACTCTTCAACATATTTATCAATGACCTGGAAAAGGAGGCAAAGTGCGAGGTTATAAAATTTGCAGACGATACCAAACTGTGCGGCAGAGTTAGGTCCAGGGAGGAGTGTGAGGACCTGCAAAGGGACCTGGACAAGCTGGAAGACTGGGCAAACAAATGGCAAATGCGCTTTAACGTGGAAAAATGCAAGGTCATGCATATAGGGAAAAAAAACCCGTTGTTCAACTACAAATTGTTGGGAGACAGCAGACTTGAGAGAGACTTGGGTGTGCTGGTGGATGCATCACTGAAGCCATCTGCACAGTGCGCAGCAGCCTCGAAAAAAGCCAACAGGATGCTGGGCATCATAAAGAGGGGCATAACAACCAGGACGCGGGAAGTCATCATGCCATTGTATCGAGCGATGGTGCGTCCACATCTGGAATACTGCGTTCAGTATTGGTCGCCGCACCTCAAGAAGGACATGGCGGTACTTGAGAGAGTCCAAAGGAGAGCAACGAAACTGGTAAAAGGGCTGGAACACTGCCCATACGCCGAGAGGTTGGATAGGCTGGGGCTCTTCTCTCTGGAAAAAAGGAGGCTCAGGGGAGATATGATAGAGACCTTCAAGATCATGAGGGGCACAGAGAGGGCGGATAGGGACAGATTCTTCAGACTGAAGGGGACAACAAGTACGAGGGGGCATTCGGAGAAACTGAAGGGAGATAGGTTCAAAACAAATGCAAGGAAGTTTTTTTTCACCCAAAGGGTCGTGGATACTTGGAATGCGCTACCGGAGGAAGTGATCAGGCAGAGTACGGTACAGGGATTCAAACAGGGATTGGACGGATTCCTGAGGGATAAAGGGATCGTGGGATACTGAGGGAGGAGCTGGGATGTAACACAAGTATAGAAAGCTAACCAGGTAATAAGTATAGAAACCCAACCAGGTCGTGCATGTGCAAGACCGGAGGGTTAGGACTTCGATGGGAAGATAGGACTTCAATGAGAAACCAAGGTGGCAAGGGAGCCCCTTCTGGTGATTCAGACAGGTCGTGACCTGTTTGGGCCGCCGCGGGAGCGGACTGCAGGGCAGGATGGACCTATGGTCTGACCCAGCGGAGGCACTGCTTATGTTCTTATGTTAACATGGTACCTAGACTAGAACTCTCAGAAACCCAGAGAACATTTACTCCATTAGGAAAAGGCTGTTCCTCTTTGGGAAGTGCTAATTGCTTACGTAACTGAGAAGGGGGTGCAGAGTGGAGCTAGAAGTTCTTTAAAGGAACAGAAACAGCAGCAATGGTGGAAATTTTTCATCCCCTGATGTAGCTTTTTTTATGAGGCAAAACAGGATATGACAAAACGGGAAAGACAAGGAAGTTGGACTTAATGGCTGTGTTCTAGAAGACTGATTCCAGTTATTCGAGATAAGTAGCTTTATATGCTTTTTTCTCTGGACAGTGTTTCTACTTATTTTTGATCGAGTTGCTATTGCATGCTAATTAAGAGCACTTTCAAAAAATTATATTATGCCCACAATTGTTACTTTCATTTTGAAGTTTATTGGCACGGCGCCCTGATTTTAATAGACTCACAGTCAGTGATAAGGAAGATTTTGATCAATATCAGTGTATAGGATTAAGTTATATTGATGTTGTGGAGTTTTTTCATTCCAGTGATGATACAGGCTCCTTTTGGGTATCATGTGGCCAGGGAACCATTATATTGAGGTTCCATTATATTGGTGTTCCACAGGGGTCGGTGCTTGGACCACTGCTATTCAATGTATTTATAAATGATCTAGAAACGGGGATGAAGAGCGAAGTAATAAAATTCGCAGATGACACCAAGCTATTCAATGGGGCTAGGACTAAAGAGGACTGCGAAGATTTACAAAGGGACCTAAACAAACTAGGAGAGTGGGCGACGAGATGGCAGATGAAGTTCAATGTAGAGAAATGCAAAGTCTTACACATAGGAAACAGAAATCCGAGGTACAGCTACACAATGAGAGGGCTGTTATTGAGTGAGAGTTCCCAAGAAAGGGACTTGGGGGTAATAGTGGACATGACAATGAAGCCATCGGCACAATGCGCAGCGGCTGCTAAGAAAGCAAATAGAATGCTAGGAATAATCAAGAAGGGTATTACAAGTAGAACGAAAGAAGTTATCCTGCCATTGTATCGGGCAATGGTGCGCAAGCATCTGGAGTACTGCATTCAATATTGGTCGCCGTATCTAAAGAAGGATATGGCGATACTCGAGAGGGTTCAGAAGAGAGTGACACGTTTGATAAAAGGTATGGAAAACCTTTCATACGCTGAAAGATTAGAGAGACTGGGGCTTTTTTCGCTGGAGAAGTGGATACTTAGAGGGGATATGATAGAGACTTATAAGATCACGAAGGGCATAGAGAAAGTGGAGAGGGACAGATTCTTCAAACTTTCGACAACTACAAGAACGAGAGGGCATTCCGAAAAATTAAAAGGGGACAGATTCAGAACCAATGCTAGGAAGTTCTTCTTCACCCAATGGGTGGTGGACACCTTGAATGCGCTTCCAGAGGGAGTGATAGGATAGGGAACGGTATTGGAGTTCAAGAAGGGATTGGACAATTTTCTGAAGGAAAAGGGGATAGAAGGGTATAGATAGACGATCCAAGATGGCTGCCGCTTGCTGCTGCTGAGTAGACGCGTACGAGTGTCTCGCTTACCTTCGGGAAAAATGCCTAAGAGAAGGGGAAGAAGTGTCGGTGGTGCCTCCCGACGCTCGGAGACCCCTCTGCCTGCAGTCGATGTCATTTTTAGGCGTCTTTTGAGTGAGCAGGTTTCGTCGGGGAATCGCCTGCTGGGAGCGCCGGCAGAGAGTAGTGCCGCGGCGAACTCCCTTGGGCTAGAAGTCTCTCTGAGCCCCGATGTAAGGTCACCGCCCCTGCAGCCGTTGCCGCTGGGAGCAAGCTCGCCGCGAGAGGAGAGCACGCTGGAGGAGGAAGTGTTTTCCTCTCGAGAGGCCAGCATGTCGGAGGGCTTGCAATTGAAGACAGCTGAAACTGAAAGTGAGTTACTCCTTTTAGGAAAACCGGCGGTAGGAACAACTCTAGCTAAAGGGGATCAAGGCTCCGGAGAGGTAAAACAGCCGAGTGAACACTTATTAATGACACAACCGATTTTTGTTTCTCCTGTTAGACCTTATGAAGTCACCCTAGACTCTCTCTGGGACTTAGTGTCCAATTTTGGAAATGCCCTTAACTTACAGGTAAAAAATTTGGACAAAGAAATACAAATCCAGAAAGAAGAGATAAAAACTTTAAAGGAAGAGACTGTATCACTGAAATTAGATATCCAAGAAGAAAAGAACTTAAAAACAATTAAGAGTAACCAAGATTTATTTGTTAAAGACAATACGATTATGCAGAGAAAATTGGAAGCTTTAGATAACAATATTCAGATTAATAATTTGCGATTAATTAATTTTCCTAAAGTATTATCAATTTCTCCACGAGATATGATAAAGCGATACTTTCTGGAAATTCTTAAAATACCTGAAAATGCTTTACCACCTCTTACAAAGGTTTACTATTTACCTATAAGAAATCAGGATCCTCAAAAGAAAGAAGATGAAGGAATACCACAGAAAGAACCCTTGGACGTTTCCACTTTGTTAGAGCAATCAGATAGAGAATTGGCTATTCCAGCCACTCTCTTATTGACTGTGGCTTTGGCCCCAGACAAGGATTGGATTCTTAAACTTTTCTTTAAAAATAGGGCCAAGGACTTTTTGGGGTTTCATATTCAGATATTTCCTGATGTCTCGAGAGAGACTCAGAAGAGAAGAAGGGAATTCTTAATGTTAAAACCAGGAGTGACTCAAATAGGGGGTTTATTTTTTCTTAGGTATCCTTGTAAATGTTTCATAAGATACCGTTCCTTGAAATATGTATTTGTAGATCCAGCTCATTTGACTACTTTCCTTTCTGCGAAACGTCTTGAGTCTGTAGAACCATCTGTACCATTGTGATAATAATTAGCTCACCTCTCAGTAGTAGTGTTAGTGATTTTTCTTGTTAAAACGTTTTACTTTAATTTAATATCTACTCTTATCGTTAATCTTGGATCTTAATTTGAGGACTAGTGTGTGATTAAGTTAGGATGTATACTTTCTTTATTATTTTGAATTGCTTTCAGGTTTGAGAGTAAATAATATTATTATGTTTTCTTGATCTCACTTTCTGTACAAGATGATATGCTTGACAATAAATGTGTAAATTTTATAAAAAAAAAAAAAAAAAAGAAGGGTATAGATAGAGGGCTAGTATACAGGTCCTGGACCTGATGGGTCACTGTGTGAGCGGACTGCTGGGCATGATGGACCTCAGGTCTGACCTAATAGAGGCACGACTTATGTTCTTATGTTATGTTCTTATTATTTTTTATTATTTGTTTGAACGTCTGTGGCAATCCTTCCAATACTTACCAGTAGTGAGTTTTCCATATATTGTGTGATTTTTGCCTAGAACTTTACCACTACAACCCCCCTTTTTTCCATTTTTGTCTTATGGCAGTTGCCAGAAGTCAATATAAAGCAAATTTTTCCTTTTTGAATTTCAGTCTTGGTAAACAGAACTCTGCCTGAGGGTAGTTGTAGCAATAGTTGGGTGAAGTTCCCATTTACAGAGAAATTGTGAATGAACTAGACATACCGGGCTCGATATGCCATCCACTGGATACAGTTCGACTATTTCCTGTGGGCCGCAGCTATCCCAGATACTCAGTGCCGAGGCTGTATCTGCTCACTGTCTTTGAACGTTTGGGTCAAAGTTCAAATTAAGGCCCCTATCCTATCTTGTATTGTCATAATGCATTTCTGTACTCCTTATCTTAGACTGTAAGCTGTCAAGATGGTTGTCTGATTGGCGGAACAGAAAACCCAATAAACATGAAACTTGAGGAAAGAGTCCAGGCTGTTATTTGAAGGGAAGTGACCGAGGGTTCCATGGAGAACCAAGCCCAAGACACAAGATAATATTAAATGTCAGTGAATGAAAGAACACTGCCAGAGAGTTTTTATTTTACAATTTACTATAATACCTTCCCAGTAGTTAAGTACAATAAATCTGTTTAAAAATATTTTTTTTGACTAGCAACATTAGGGTTATTATGCCAATTCAGCCAAATACAAAAGCTTATGACTTGCCTAGTATCTAAGAATTCTATATTAGGCACCCTGCATTATGCGCTATTTCTGTGCTGATTTTCTGGCATGGAAATCATAAGAGAGAAGCATGACTTATATCCCGCCAAATCTTTACATATCAGAGTTCTAAGCAGGTTACAATTTGCATATAGCTTTACAAAATCTTATCTACTTAAAAAGATTGAGCAAAACATGTCACATCTTCAACAAATTTTACAAGAAACTGTATATTACATCTTTAATCATTATTATAATCTACCATGGGTTAAACAATATCAGTTCTTAGGTATTAGGTTGTGAATTGCAGGGAGGATAAGGCCATAGCGGAAAGACTGAATGAATTCTTTGCTTCGGTCTTTATGGGAGAAGATGTAAGAGATCTACCTGAACCGGAAATGGTTTTCAAGGGTGATGATGTGGAGAAACTGAAAGAAGTCTTGGTGAATCTGGAAGATGTACTAAGCCAAATCAACAAGTTAAAAAATGATAAATTGCCTGGACCAGATGGTATACATCCCAGGGTACTAAAAGAACTCAAACATAAAATTGCTAACCTGCTGTTAGTGATCTGTAACCTGTCGCTAAAATCATCTGTAGTACCTGAAGATTGGAGGGTGGCCAATGTTATGCCGATTTTTAAAAAGGGCTCCAGGGAAGATCCGGGAAATTACAGACCGGTAAGTCTCACTTCAGTGCCGGGCAAAATGGTAGAAACAAATATAAAAAATAAAATTATGGAACATGTAGACAAAAATGATTTAATGAGACGGAGTCAGTATGGGTTCAGCCGAGAGGGGTTCTTGCCTCAGCAATTTGCTTGACTTCTTTGAAGGTGTGAATAAACATGTGTATAAAGGTGAGCCGGTTGATATAGTAACATAACATAGTAGATGACAGTATATAAAGACCCGAATGGTCCATCTAGTCTGCCCAACCTGATTCAATTTAAATTTTTTTTCTTAGCTATTTCCGGGCAAGAATCCAAAGCTCTACCCGATACTGTGCTTGGGTTCCAACTGCCGAAATCTTTGTTAAAACCTACTCCAGCCCATCTACACCCTCCCAGCAACTGAAGCCCTCCCCAGCCCATCCCCCACCAAACAGCCACACATAGACACAGACCATGCAAGTCTGCCCAGTACTGGCCTTAGTTCAATATTTAATATTATTTTCTGATTCTAGATCCTCTATGTTCATCCCATGCTTCTTTGAACTCAGTCACAGTTTTACTCTCCACCACCTCTCTCGGGAGCGCATTCCAGGCATCCACCACCCTCTCTGTAAAGTAGAACTTCCTAACATTGCCTTTGAATCTACCACCCCTCAACCTCAAATTATGTCCTCTGGTTTTACCATTTTCCTTTCTCTGGAAAATATTTTGCTCTACGTTAATACCCTTCAAGTATTTGAACGTCTGAATCATATCTCCCTTGTCCCTCCTTTCCTCTAGGGTATACATATTCAGGGCTTCCAGTCTCTCCTCATACGTCTTCTGGCGCAAGCCTCCTATAATTTTCGTCGCCCTCCTCTGGACCGCCTCAAGTCTTCTTATGTCCTTCGCCAGATATGGTCTCCAAAACTGAACACAATACTCCAAGTGGGGCCTCACCAATGACCTGCACAGGGGCATTAACACCTTCTTTCTACTGGCTATGCTTCTCTTTATACAGCCCAGCATCCTTCTGGCAACAGCCACTGCCTTGTCACATTGTTTTTTTCGCCTTTAGATCTTCGGACACTATCACCCCAAGGTCCCTCTCCCCGTCTGTGCATATCAGCTTCTCACCTCCCAGCATATACGGTTCCTTCTGATTATTAATCCCCAAATGCATTACTCTGCATTTCTTTGCATTGAATTTTAGTTGCCAGGCATTAGACCATTCCTCTAACTTTTGCAGATCCTTTTTCATATTTTTCACTCCCTCTTCAGTGTCTACTCTGTTATAAATCTTGGTATCATCTGCAAAAAGTCACACTTTTCCTTCTAACCCTTCAGCAATGTCACTGACAAACATATTGCACAGGATCGGCCCCAGCACCGAACCCTGAGGGACTCCACTACTCACCTTTCCTTCCTCCGAGCGACTTCCATTAACCACCACCCTCTGGCGTCTGTCCGACAGCCAGTTTCTAACCCAGTTCACCACTTTGGGTCCTAACTTCAGCCCTTCAAGTTTGTTCAACAGTCTCCTATAGTGTATCTAGATTTTCAGAAAGCTTTTGATAAAGCTCATGAGAGGCTCCTGAGAAAATCAAAGAGTCATGGATAGGTGGCAAAGTTCAGTTGTGGATTAGGAATTAGTTATCGGATAGAAAACAGAGGGTAGAGTTAAACGGTAATTTTTCCTCAATGAAGGAGAGTAAACAGTGGAGTGCCACAGGGGTCTGTACTGAGACCTGTGCTATTTAACTTATTTATAAATGATCTGAAAAATGGAATGATGAGTGAGGTGATTAAATTTACAGATGACACATTCCTTCCTCCTTCCCTATGCCACCCCATCTCATAACTTTGTATCTACTCCTTCCCTAATCTAATTACCTCGCTGTCCTTACAGCACCGTTTATTGTGCACCGTCTTGAACTGTAAAGGTATGATGGGACATAAATAAAGCTATTATTATTAAACTGTTCAAAGTTGTTAAAATGCATGCGGATTGTGAAAAATTGCAGGCAGACCTTAGAAAATTGGAAAATTGGGCGCCCAAGTGGCAGATGAAATTTAATGTGGACAAATGCAAAGTGATGCACATTGGGAAGAATAACCTGAATCACAGTTGCCCAAGAAAAGGATCTGGGTGTCATCGTAGACAATATGATGAAACCTTCTGCCCAATGTGCGGGCAGTGTCCTAAAAAGCAAACAGAAAGTTAGGAATTATTTTAAAAAAGGGATAGTTAACAAGATTAAGAATGTTATAATGACCCTGAATCGCTCCATGGTGCAACCTCATCTAGAGCATTGCGTTCAGTTCTGGTCTCCTTATCTCAAGAAAGATATAGTGGTGCTAGAAAAGGTTCAAAGAAGAGCAACCAAGATGATAAAGGGGATGGAACTCCTCTCGCATGAGGAAAGACTAAAATGGTTAGGGCTCTTCAGCTTGGAAAAGAGAAGGCTGAGGGGAGATATGATTGAAGTCTACAAAATCCTGAGTGGAGTAGAATGGGTACAAGTGGATCGATTTTTCATTCTGTCAAAAGTTACAAAGACTAGGGGACACTCAATGAAGTTACAGGGAAATATTTTTAAAACCAATAGGAGGAATTTTTTTTCACTCAGAGAATAGTTAAGCTCTGGAATGCATTGTCAGAGGTTGTGGTAAGAGCGGATAGCGTAGCTGGTTTTAAGAAAGGTTTGGACAATTTCCTGGAGGAAAACATAGTTTGTTATTGAGAAAGACATGGGGGAAGCGACTGCTTGCCCTATATTGGTAGCCTGGAATATTGCTACTCCTTGGGTTTTGGCCAGGTACTAGTGACCTGGATTGGTTACTCTGAAAACGAGCTACTGGGCTTGATGGACCATTGGTCTGACCCAGTAAGGCTATTCTTATGTTCTTATGAGTAGGTTTATGGGAGGAGAGCTAGATTGCGGTGTGCAGTTCAGATTTCTTGAGACCTCTCATAGCAGTTCTGAAAAAAACATGTTTTCAGATCTTTTCAGAACCTAGTTAGTTTGTTGGTAGTTCAGATCTCTGTGGGGAGTGAATTTCAAGTTTTGGTAATTCAGTAGTTAAATGATATGCAATGGAGTTTAGTGTATTTTACACCCATTATGGATGGGTAAGATAGAGTTAGTCTGTCTGAGTTGCGATGTTCTAGTGTTCTGCCTAGTATTTCTGCGAATCTTGGAAAGCTGTCAGGAGCATCACCATAAAGGGTTTTGAATGCTATATAGCTTAATTTGAAGTCAATTCATTTTTCCATTGGGATCTAGTGTAGCTCTTTAAGGAGCGGCATCAAATCTCTATTGCTGCAGTGTTTTGTGTTAGTTGGAGTTTTTTCATAGATTTCACTGAGATTCCCGAAAGTAGTGCATTACAAGGTGACAAGGTTAGGATGGCTGATGATTGTGTTAATATCCTAAAATGTTGTTGGAAGAAGAGAACACTGACTCTTCTCAGCTTTTGAAGTGTGGCAAATGCTTTCCTAACTAAAGGTCCCTTTTATCAAGCTGCGTTAGGTTTAAAAAAAAAAAAAAAATTGCAGGCTGCTGCGGTAAATTTCCGACACTCATAGAATTCCTATGAGCATCAGAGCTTTTACCGCAGTAATTGGCGATAAAAAATCCCTAATGCAGCTTGATAAAAGTTGTTTACATATAGTTCAAAATTCAGTGAGTTGCTTAAGTGAACTCCCAGAACTGTAGATGACCCTGGGCAAGTCACGTAACACTCCATTGCCCTAGGTACATTAGTCAGATTGTTAGCCCACTAGGGAGAAATACTGGAGTACCTGAATGTAAACTGCATAGGCTATATACAATGTATAAATACTAACATAAATAAATAAGATTTTTCAATGGTGAAGCTGACTCTGTTTGCTAGACTAATGGTGGGTGGGATTTGGTGTATGTGTTATCTGAACCATAATATTTTGGTTTTTCCTGTGTTCAATTTAAGGTGGTATTTTGTCAACCCTTCTTGTACTTTTGCTAGTGTTCTGGCTAACTTAGTAGCCATTTTTTCAGGGTTTAGGTTTGCAAGAATTAATAGAAATCTGTCATTTGCATATAAGAAAAGTAATTCCTCTGGTTCCAGATTGATTGTGTTTAGGTTGGTCATGAAAATGTTATATAGTAATGTTGAGATGGATGATCCATGTGGTACAAACAAATGAGATTGTGGAAATTCAATGTTCTCGGATCTTGGAGAAAATTTATTCAAGATTTTCTTGATAAAAGTAAACAACAATAAAACAGTAGTAAAAACTCAATCCACATGTGTCTTTTAGAAGGACCGACATGGGCCATGTTTCGGCTAAACATGCCTTCCTCAGGGATCCTAGGGTATGAATGCCAAAAAAAAGAGATGTATGTAAATCTAAGAAAGTGTAGAAAGTGTCAAAATGGTGCAAAATGTGAACTGCAAATGAGGGATTCATATATATATGTGATAGTTGAGTCTTGGGCTCCAATAGTTTGAGAAGGAGCCTTCTTTTATTACTCTATATCTTCTGTTGGTTAGGAATCTTTGAAACCACTGTAATATTGGACCAGCAATTCCTATTTCGGATAGTTTGTTTAATAATAGGTTGTGGTTTCCAAGTTTATTAATGTCTTACTATCCCATACCCAGGGTTTCAACCATCTGGGTGGCTTGCTATCTTTGAGGAAAGGGAGGGAAGGGAGCAGTGGGTGGAGAAGAAATGTGTAGGCCATGTTCACCCAGTCCACCCCCAGGCCCAACCAAAAACAGAGGTTATCTCCTGGCTAACTCCTGGCATCCACTTAGTTAAAAGGCAATAAAATGCAATTACCATATATACTCGAATATAAGTGATCCAAATATAAGTCAAGACCCCCATTTCCCCCCCCCAAAAGGAGGAAAAATGGTTGACTCGAATATAAGAAAGGGCTTAATATTCAAGTGCCATGCCCTGCCAGGATCTGCAACCAGTGTCCACTCCCTCACGCCCTCCCCTGCCAGGCTCTGCACTCAGCCTCCCTCCCTACCAAGTTTGGCACCCAGCCCCCTTCCCTCCCTGCCCTGCAAGGCTCTGCACCAAGCCCCCTTTCAGCCCTACCCTGCAAAGCTCTGCACCTAGCCCCCTTCCCTTCCTGCCCTACCAGGCTATGCAGTCATCCCCCCTCCCTGCTAGGCTATGCAGCCAGCCCCCCTCACTACTTTCCAGGCTCTGCTCTGCACCCTATCCCCTCCTCCCTGCCAGGCTCTGCATTGCACACTGTCCCCCCTCCTTACTAGGCTCTTCACCCTATCCCACCTCCTCTTCTACCTCTGGTGGTAGGCTGGGTCGGAACAGGAGAGATCCTTCCCGTCTGGGCCTGGCTGATGCAAATCATTTTTTTACACCCCCCCCGCCCCCGAGTACCTTTTCAGTTATCCCTAGTGGTCCAATGGTGTGTGGGCAGGACCGCACTCCTGCCCTGTGCACCTCCTTCCAGGCTCAGGACTCACTGATCGGGCTCGCGGCCCTGTGCCACTAGCAAAATTGCTGCCGCCAGATCCCACAAGAATTGGTGGCAGCCATTCTGCTAGGGCCGTGTGGGAGCTTGCTCCTACGTGCCTGTGTGCCCTGAGCAGCAAGTCAAAGGAGGTGAGCAGGCAGGAGCGCGGTCCTGCCCCTACACCGCTGGACTACCAGGGATAACTGAAACAGTAGGTAGGTACGGATGGATGGGGGGGAGGGGAGTAGCAGAAAAGGTACGCAGGGGGAGGGGTACAAATAATTTGCCTCAGCCAGACTGGGAGACAGGAAGGTTCTCTCCTGTCCCGGCCTATCAGAGGCTTGCATCAAGTCAGGGAGGGGGGTCGGGTGATGACCCAAATATAGGGCAAGACTCCCATTTTTGGACCAATCTCATCCTATATTCAAGTTTATACGGTACATTTAAATAAATCCAAAGCTTTGATTTTTTTAAAAAAAAAACAGATTCTCCTGGAATAACCACTATAAATTTAGCAAATGCAGTTACTTATATTCTAAACTCCCAAAATATAAAAATTCTTGGAGTGGTTATAGAGTTTGATCTTTCTTTCCGTCCTTAGATCATTCGTATTCTTAGTTACTCCTTGGTCCTCACACATTTGGATTACTGTAATGCACTGTATAATAATAATAACAGTTTATATACTACAGGACCGTGAAGTTCTATGAGGTTTACAGTGATTAAAAGATGGTACATCTTGAGTGGAATAAACAGAGTTAAGAGCTAGTGATTAACAGGTATTGATTAACAGTTATTTTGGAGTAAGAATTGTACAGGTCAGCTGCCTAAATACTTCAGTAACAGATATGTTTTTAGGCATTACCTAAATTCCCCATATGTAGTAGGCGTAAGCAATTGATCTAGATCTTTACCCCATAATGCTGCCTGATGTGAGAAAAGGTGTTGATGATGTCTTTTAAGTTTACATCCTCTAACTGGAGGGGAAACAAAGTTCAAGTGTGAGCTTCTCTTATGTCTGTTGGCTGAGAAAGAGAAAAGGTCAGTTATATATTTGGGGACTAGACCGAATAGTGCCTTAAATTAAAAACAATCGAATTTAAACTTCACACCCGCCTCCATCAGCAGCCAATGCAGTAGTCGGTAGCAAGGTGTCACATGATCGAACTTCTTCAGTCCGAAAATCAGTTTGATCGCTGCATTTTGCACCAGTTGTAATCGTTGCATATTCCTTTGGGCAATTGCCAAATAGGCGATATTACAGTAATCAAGTTGATTTAGTACGAGGGATTGTACCAGAATTCTAAAAGCTGACATGTCAAAATATGCTCTAAGGTTTATGTAAAAAAGGATATAAAAAGATTCCAACTGATACAAAATATAGCAGTGAAAATGATAACTTAGAAACTTAATGCATAGAAACATGATGGCAGATAAAGGCCAAATGGCCCATCTAGTCTGCCCATCCACAGTAAACATTATCTCTTTCTCTCTCCTAGAGATCTCAAGTGCCTATCCCAGGCCCTTTGAATTCAGACACAGTCTCTGTCTCCACCACCTCTTCTGGGAGAATGTTCCATGCATCTACCACCCTTTCTGTAAAAAAGTATTTCCTTAGATAACTCCGGAGCCTATCACCTCTTAACTATGCCCTCTCATTGCAGAGTTTCCTTTCAAATGAAAGAGACTCAACTCATGCGAATTTACATTACATGTCTCTAGCATATCTCCCCTCCCCCATCTTTCCTCCAAAGTATTCAGATTGAGATCTTTAAGTCTGTCCCCATATGCCGTATGATGAAGACCACATACCATTTTAGTAGCCTTCCTCTGGACCAACCCCATCCTTTTTATATCTTTTTGAAGGTGTGGCCTCCAGAATTATACACAATATTCTAAATGAGGTCTCACCAAAGTCTTATACAGGGGCATTAATACCTCCTTTTTCCTACTGGCCATACCTCTCCCTATACAATCTAGCATCCTAGCACCGTCAACTTTTCAACTGTTTGGCCACCTTAAGATCATGACATACAATCACACCCAAGTCCCACTCTTCTGTCGTGCACATAAGTTCTTCATCCACTAAACGGTACCGTTTCCTCAGGTTTTTGCTGTCCAAATGCATGACCTTGCATTTCTTAGCATTAAATTGTAGCTGCCAGATTTCAGATCATTCTTCAAGCTTCGCCAAGTCTTTCTTCATGTTATTCACACCATCTGGTGTGTCTACTCTATTGCAGATTTTGATATCATCCGCAAAGAGGCAAATCTTACCCGACAACCCATCAGCAATATTGTTTATAAAAAAATGTTAAAAAGAACAGGCCCAAGAACAGAACCTTGAGGCACACCACTGGTAACATCCCTTTCCTCAGAGCTACCTCCATTGGGACCCATGCCGAGGGCACTCAGTTTATTTATTAGATGTCTGTGTGGAACACTGTCAAAGGCTTTGCTAAAATCTAAATACACCATATCTAGCGCACAACCTCTATAGTATATGGAATCAGAAGTATGTCAGTGAAGGCTGGTTGATTGGAGTTTTTTGTTTTGAATGTTAATAGGAGTATTTTATAAGAAAGACGATGAGTAATGGGTAACCAGTGTGCTTTACGAAGAAGAGGAGTGACATGATCAAATTTTTTTGCATGGTAGATTAATTTAACAGCAGCATTTTGCAGAAGTTGTAGACGACGGATTTCTTTCCGAGTAATACCCTGAAAAGGGCATTGCAGAAATCAGTGTGTGACATTACGAGAGAGTGAATCAAAGTGTTGATAGAAGGACGGTCTAAGAGAGAAGAAATGGAATGGACGAGCCTTAGTTTATAGAAACATTTCTGTGTGACTGCACTAATTTGTTGATGAAAGTTTAGGTCCTTATCGAGAATAATTCCGAGGAGTAATTTTGGTATCTATTTGAATTGGAGAAGAATCAATACAGGTGGGTAGGCAAAGATGTTGCTCTGTAGAATGTGAGAAGAGAACGCTGGTTGTTTTAGAGATATTCAGTGCAAGATTGTACAGTTGAAGCCAAGAGCTGATTTTATTGAGTTTGTGGTTAATTTTTGTTATTTCATCAGGTGTTGTAGAATCTAAGGGGTGAAGCCGTTGGATATCATCTGTGTACGTGAGCACAGTGAATCCTATGGATTGAGCTAAAGTAAGTAAAGGGGCCATAAAGATGTTAAAGAGTAGTGGCGAAATGATTGAACCCTGAGGGACTTACTTGCCAGATGATCATCCACTTACTTATTTTGTAATGTAGCCCACTTAAAAACATTGGCATAATAAAGCAAATAATACATTTCCAGAATAAATACATGTTCTATGAATTGTATTTGTTTAAATCACTTTAATGCAGTCCTTTGGGATTGATAAGAAGGATAATAATGTAATAGAGCATAATAAAATGGAACCTATGATTCATGGGTCTACCTGAGATGCTTACAGAAGCAGTTAATTAGGTTCTTAGAAGTCTGGCTCCCAGAAGATTTGAAGCTGATGGAGGACCAAGTATAGTTCAGAATAGAAAGGGCACAGAGAGTAAGCCTCCAAAAAGCTCATTGCCCCTGAATGGTAATCACTAAAGTGCTTAACTTAGCTCATAAGACAGTGACTCTAGAAGCATTTCAGAGGGCTTAAGACCTGTAACATGGTGCTTGGAAGATGCTTACTTTCCCAGATTACACCAGCATGGTGGCAGGCAGACAAAAGGGATACTTGACAGGATATGTGAATATGTTCTCAAAGAGTAAAAATCTGTTTCATGTTCTAATATCCTGTTAAACTGAAAGCAGCATGTGAAGGTAAGCTGTACATTTTTGAGACATATGCAGCTGCCAAGATCATTTCTAGCTCAGATCAGAAAGTAGCCTAGTAGTTAGAGCAGTGAGCTGAGAACAGGGAAGTCAGAAATCTTAACCTCCAATGCAGACTTGACTGAGGCTTCCATGGACAAGAAATAACTGGTGCACCTGAATATAACTCACCGTGGGCTCCTACCATGGGTGTAGTTTGACTGATTCATTTGGGAGGAGGGGCAAAGGGTAGGATTTGGCACAGTAGCATATTCATTTGCCTACATACATCTCATATATTCATTATCGTTATTTAAACACACACACACACCAGACTAATATCTCCCCTTCCCCTCACTATCCCAAACAGGTAGCACTTTTTTCTGGGGCCATCCATAGGCAATAGTTCCCCCTACCTTTGCAGGCAGAACTTTTTTTCCTACCATCCTCCCCCAAAGGCAATAGTTACCCCTCCAGGCAGTACCATGTACAAACCCCACCCCCTAACATGTGGGTTCAAGCATGACACATGGATGCCTTTCCCGGAAATCTTCCCTTCTGGGCTTAAGACCCACAAAAATTGATCTTGTGCAACCAGTCCCCATCCCGCGTCTATCGTTAGGCTTGTGGTCCCATTTTGAACCTTATATATACTCTATATATGGGAAGGGGGTCAGTTTGGGAGATGCTTGTATTGGGGGACCCTTTATTTGAGAGGGGGGCCTCTGAAGGGTGTTTGTGCTTGGGGCATAGGGCTGGTAGGGAAAGCATCTCACAGGACAGTAAAATAAATCTACGTGTTTTCTGGGATTATTTTCTGGCTAAAAGGCAACTTGTGGTATTCACTGTAGACTAGTGCTGTCCGATTCCCGATTCAAATCGATTCACTGATTCACTTTGGGTGAATCGATTTGAATCAATTTGTTTTTGCAAAAAATCAAACTCATCGATTAATCGTCCCTCTTGCTAGAGACCCGTTCGGGTTTTCCCTCTGCCACCGGAGTCCTTCCATCTAATGTAACTTCCAGTTTTGCAAAATCGGAAATTGTTATAAAAATTATTAATAAGCTATCTCACTCTCAAAGAGAGGAATATAACTTTTAAAGCACTATTAATTTGGGGAAAGTTAGTTCGTTTGATTAAAAATTTAGTTCTGTAACCATAATTAAATATATTTATTCAAGAACTAAGACTCAGAACATTTATAAGCAAACTGAAAATTTTTTTGAAAGCGTTAATCAAGCAGGTAAAGCTGTTACAGATGGGATCTTTTAAGCAAAGACAATAGGATTGCACATGACAAATGTTGCTAAAGCAGAAAGATTAATTTATCTGGATACAAAAAGTTACTTCACAGTGTGAATAGTCCTTAAAATGGAGTAGAGGCCGCATGGCCTAGTGAAGCAGCATGATGATCCAGGGAGAAGAATTGTAGCTTGATCCAGGCTGGTTCCAGAGGGAGAGAGAGCATCTTCCCTTCTGAGAAAGGATTTTACCCTCATATTTATAGGGCTGAGACCTGTTCTAAAAATAGAATCCTGAGTCTGAACCCATGATGCAAAGCAGTTCAGTCTTTTTCTATGTTCCTAGATGGTGTCATGATTGAATTACAATGGCTTAAAATGGTGTCCCAGTACAGAGTATTGTTACTGTTCATGCGGGATGTGGTGTTAATTTATGTCTGAGAGGTTTAAAATGGAGGATAGAACATAAGAACATAAGAACATAAGAAGTTGCCTCCGCTGAGGCAGACCAGAGGTCCATCTCGCCCAGCGGTCCGCTCCCGCGGCGGCCCATCAGGCCCATTGCCTGAGCAATGGTCCCAGACTATCCCTATAACCTACCGCTACTCTTATCTGTACCCCTCAATTCCTTTATCCTCTAGGAACCTATCCAAACCTTCTTTGAAGCCTTGTAACGTGCTCCGGCCTATCACAGCCTCCGGAAGCGCGTTCCATGTGTCCACCACTCTCTGGGTGAAAAAGAACTTTCTGGCATTTGTTTTAAACCTGTCTCCTTTTAATTTTTCCGAGTGCCCCCTTGTACTTGTGGTTCCCCATAATCTGAAAAATCTGTCCCTGTCTACTTTTTCTATACCCTTCAGGATCTTGAAGGTTTCTATCATGTCTCCTCTAAGTCTCCGCTTTTCCAGGGAGAACAGCCCCAGCTTTTTCAGTCTGTCAGTATATGAGAGGTTTTCCATACCTCTTATCAGTTTAGTTGCTCTTCTCTGGACTCCCTCAAGTACCGCCATGTCCTTTTTGAGGTACGGCGACCAATATTGGACACAGTACTCCAGATGCGGTCGCACCATTGCACGATATAGTGGCAGGATGACCTCCTTCGTCCTGGTCGTGATACCCTTCTTAATGATACCCAACATTTTGTTTGCTTTTCTTGAGGCTGTGGCGCACTGTGCCGACGCCTTCAAAGACGTGTCCACCATCACTCCCAGGTCTCTTTCAAGGTTACTTACCCCTAGCAGTGATCCTCCCATTTTGTAGCTGAACATCGGGTTCTTTTTCCCTACATGCATGACCTTGCATTTCCCTACATTAAAGTTCATTTGCCATTTTTTGGCCCATTCTTCTAGCGTCGTTAGATCCCTTTGCAGATCTTCGCAGTCTTCCATGGTATCAACCCTGCGGTAGAGTTTGGTGTCATCCGCAAATTTAATAACTTCGCAATTTGTTCCTGCCTCCAGGTCATTAATAAATATATTGAACAGGAGCGGTCCCAGCACCGACCCCTGCGGAACTCCGCTCGTGACCCCATGCCAGTCCGAGTAATGGCCCTTCACTCCAACCCTCTGTTTCCTGTCCGCCAGCCAGTTTTTGATCCATCGGTGGACCTCCCCTTGCACCCCGTGTCTCCACAGCTTTTTAAGCAGTCTTTCGTGCGGTACCTTGTCAAAGGCTTTTTGAAAGTCAAGGTAAATGATGTCAATGGATTCCCCTTTATCCACCTGTCTGTTTACCCCCTCAAAGAAGTACAATAAGTTTGTGAGGCATGACCTACCCTTGCAGAAGCCGTGCTGGCTCGACTTTAGCTGTCCATTGTTTTCTATGTGTTCACAGATACTGTCCTTAATCAGTGCTTCCATCATTTTTCCCGGGACTGAGGTCAAGCTCACCGGCCTGTAGTTCCCCGGGTCCCCCCTTGAACCCTTCTTGAAGATGGGTGTGACATTCGCAATTTTCCAATCCTCCGGGATCTCTCCAGTTTTTAAGGATAGGTTACATATTTGGCGAAGTGGCTCTGCTATTACGTTCCTTAGTTCCTTGAGTACCCTTGGGTGAATGCCGTCCGGACCTGGCGATTTGTCGCTCTTTAGTCTGTCTATCTGCCTGAGGACATCCTCTTGGCTTACCTCTAGTTGGACCAGCTTTTCATCCTGATCCCCATTTACAATGTCCTCCGGTTCCGGAATATTGGATGTGTCCTCCCTCGTGAAGACTGACGTGAAGAACTTATTTAACCTGTCTGCTATCTCTTTTTCCTCTTTTACCACTCCTTTTTTGTCTCCATCATCCAATGGCCCCACTTCTTTCCTTGCCGGTTGCTTCCCCTTCACATATCTGAAGAACGATTTGAAGTTTGTTGTTTCCCCCGCCAGTCTCTCCTCATATTCCCTTTTAGCTTTTTTAACCACACGGTGACACTCCCTTTGGTGTTCTTTGTGTTCCATTTGGTTGTCCATTGTTTGGTCCTTTTTCCATTTTTTGAACGATGCTTTCTTGTCACTTATCGCCTTTTTTACTGCAGTTGTTATCCACGCTGGGTTTTTTGTTCGGTTTTTTTTGCACCCCTTCCTGAATCTGGGGATGTACAGGTTCTGTGCCTCTTGCACCGTGCCCTTGAGTAGGGACCAGGCTTTTTCTACAGACTCCATCTTCCTTTCGCTACCGTTGAGTTTCTTTCCCACCAATTTCCTCATGCCATCATAATTCCCTTTTTTGAAGTTGAGTGCTGTCGCTGTGGATCTTTTCACCTTTGATGGTCCAATTTCCAGCTTGCACTGGATCATGTTGTGATCGCTGTTTCCTAGGGGTTCTAGCACCGCCACCTCCTTTGCAGGTCCCCCTAGCCCATTGAGGATTAGGTCGAGAGTTGCATCCCCCCGTGTTGGTTCCGTGACCAGCTGTTCCATGAAACAGTCCCTCGTGGTTTCCAGGAATTTGGTCTCCCTTGTGCAGTTTGAGTGTCCAATACTCCAGTCTATCCCAGGGTAGTTGAAGTCTCCCATCACCATCACACTTCCGCTTTTGCATATCTGCCTCAGCTCAGCCTCCAGGTCCTGGTCGAGTGCTTCCGGTTGTCCAGGTGGGCGATAGTACAGGCCCAATTTTATGTCTGCTCCAGCTCCTCCAGGTAGCTTAATCCATAGTGATTCCAAGTCGTCCGCCCTTACTGTTGTTTCTATCCTGGTTGAAGGTATGGAGTCCTTTATATAAAGCGCTATTCCTCCACCCTTCTTGTGTGTCCTGTCCCTCCTGTAGAGTTTGTACCCTGGTATGGCCACATCCCATTTGTTGTCGTCAGTCCACCACGTTTCTGTGACTCCTATTATGTCCAGGTCCTTTGTACTGGCTATGACTTCTAGTTCTCCCATTTTGGCTCTTAGGCTCCTAGCATTAGTGTATAGGCAATTTAAGTCCTGGTTGTTTGCCTTTTCCGCTGGTTTTCCTCGTGGTTTGGCGCTCCTGCCAACCTCCTCATGGGTTGCCAGCCCCGGAGCTTTGTTGTGTTCATCCCCATCCTGCGGTGCGTCTATGTTGTCCTCAGCCTGCTCCCCCATGTTTGGATGACCCTCTGGCTCCTGTTGCTCTCTCTTAATTCTGCTTGCTAGTTTCGTTTGTGCATTGGCTCCCTGCATTGCGTCCTTGTGTCCTTTTCCCAAAAGTACCCTCTCAGTCCCGAGCCCTCTTTTACAAATTTCTGGTTCAGTATCCTTGTTTGATACTTTGGTCCGATGTGTCGAGGTCAGGTCGACTGTCGGCTTTCCCCTTCTCCTCAGTTTAAAGCCAAGTCAATGCTGCTCTGGACGTTGCGTGCCAGCAACCTCGTTCCAGCCGTGCTCAGGTGCAGTCCATCCCTCCTGTAGAGCTTGTTCTTCCCCCAAAAAGTTGTCCAGTTCCGTACAAAGTGGAAACCCTCCTCTTCGCACCATCTCCTCAGCCAACCGTTTACTGCTTGCAGCTCGGTCTGTCTCTTAGCATCTGCCCTCGGTACTGGCAGGATCTCCGAGAAGGCTATCCTCCTTGTCCTCAGCTTCAGTTTCCTGATCATCTGATTGAATCTTCTTTGGTGTGATGAGCTTCTATTGATCTTGTAGTCCAGAGATGAATTTGAAGTGAAGGGCTTCTGTTTGATCTACATCCTGTTAAAGGTCTGTTTAGCTCTGGTATCCACCTTGGCCATGTCTTTTGTACTTAACATTTTCTGAAGGTGATGGTTCAGTCCTTTCTTTTGCGTTCTATTGAATGGGGCATTTAACACCTTTCTGAACAGATGGCTGTGCTGGCTCAAAGACCACATCAGAAATTTACTTTTAAATCCATCAAATTAATATACTTTACACTTCTCCCTCCGAATCTGCAGTTTCAGCATCCACGGATTTGGTTATTCGTGATTTTTTTTTTCTTAATTTAAAAAAAAAATTAAAGTTGTATTCTGGACCTTCCCTGCCTCCCTCCCGCTTTCCCCCAGAAACCCTTAAGCCTTTCGGGGCAGGAGTGATCTTCCTATGCTCCTGCCCCATGCAGATTACTCATAGGAAATGGCTCGAGAGACTACTGGAGTTCACGGCAGCCATTTCCTATGAGTGATCTGCATGGGGCAGGAGCGTAGGAAGATTGCTCCTGCCCTGAAAATCCACTAGACCAACAGTTAAGGCTTAAGGGATTCTGGGGGAAAGTGGGAGGGAGATGGGGAAGGTCCGGAATACAGCTTTAATTTTTTTAAAAAATTAAGAAAAAAAAAATCACGAATAATCAAATCCGTGGATGCTGAAACTGCAGATTCGGAGGGAGAAGTGTAAAGTATATTAATTTGATGGATTTAAAAGTAAATTTCTGATGTGGTCTTAATTCTGGGGGAAAGCGGGGGGGAGGGGTGTCAGAACCGACCCAAATATTATTTGTGGTTTTTTAATATTTGCAGGCTGGCTCTGCCCCTAACCCCCGTGAATATTGAGGGAGAAGTGTAACTCCAAGCAGAATTGTAAAACCATATCATTTCTACTTTATGTCCCTTATAATAAATAATAATAATAATAACTTTATTTTTGTATACCGCAATACCACAAAACAGTTCAGAGCGGTTTACAGGAGAAGAGACTGTACATTTGCAGCGAAGATGCAGAGTCTGATTAACCAGCGTAAAGTAACCAGTAACAGTAACAATTAAAATTAAAAAGTAAGATAGGTACTTAGAAATTCCCTTACTGTCCCGAAGGCTCACAATCTAACTAAAGTACCTGGAGAATAACAAAGAAGTGAAAAATAGAGATAGAGGAAAAATAAGAAATAAACATTCTAACAAGACTACATTGATCTAAAATACTTTGGAAGGATGAAGAGAGGAGAGAAAGGAATATATACAATTACAAGGGAGTGCAGGATGAGGATAGTAAGATCTATTGGGTCAGGCAATAATTCAAATTCAAAATTCATAACCCCAGCAACATAATGCTACATATTTTAAGATCATATCAGAATTATAAAATCATTTCATGCTACAGTTACATCAGAAGCAAGGACTCTGGTGGCAGAGGGAAAGCCGAGCAGATCTCTGCGTGCAGATCGGCGGCAGCAAGGTGATTTTTAATTGGTTGGCTGGCTGGCTGGCTCTCCTTCCCGGCTGGAAGTATTTCTCCTCTTCTCCCTGGCCAGGCATAAGCGGTGGTAGTGAATGCGATTCACTACAATACTGCTACTCCGGGCGTCTTTTCTCCATAAGGCCATCCAAGCGTAAACAGGAAGTTTTCACTGAGGGCAGGCCGCAGTGGAGAGAAGACGCAAGGAGTGGTGGCAGGAGTGGATCGCTAAATCATTATCACTACCGGCAACATGTTGTAACATCAAAATAAAGGTAGATAGGGGAGAGAGGATATGGACTTGGGGGAGTTGGTGGACTGGAGAAGGAGAGATGGGGAGAAGATGGATGAGAGAGATGAACTTGGTGGCAGGGAGAAGATGGATGGTGGAGGGGGCAGAGAGACTTGGGGGAGATTATGGAGAGGGGAAATGGACTTGGGGAGATCATGGAGAGGGGAGATGGACTGGGGGAGAGAGGGAGAGGGACTTGGGGGAGTTGGTGGACTAGAGAAGGAGAGATGGGGAGAATATGGATGGGAGAGATGAACTTGGTGGAGAGGGGAGATGGGTGGTGGAGGGGGGATGGACTTGGGGAGATCATGGAGAGGGGAGATGGACTTGGGGAAGGAAGAGATGAACTTGGGAGAGATCATGGAGCGTAGAGAGGGGAGATAGGGGAGGGATAGAAGAAATAATGGATCTAAAAACAGGAGAGGGAGAGAGATCGTGGACAATGGGATTTAGGGAGGAAAAGAACAGAAAGGGAGAGAAGTTGGACACAAGGGATGGTGTAGGGGGGGATAGAGATACTAGATAGGAGGGTAGTTAGAAAGAGAAAGGGAGAGCTGGTGGACCCAGGGGTGGTGGGGAAGGAGGGAGAGATGCTGGATGAAAGGGTAGTTGAGAAAAAGGAGAGATGGTGAATCTGGGTGTGGTGTGGTCCATCGCAGCAGCTGCAGGGATGGAAACAAAAAAAGGAAAGATGCCATACCTCCAGGGGAGGGAAGGGGAGGACAGGGATGGAAGATGGATGGTTAGCACGGAGAAAGAAGGAAATGACAAATGGTAAGAGACCCTGGCAAGCGAGTTATCAGAAGACAACCAGAGCCTGGGACCAACATGATTTGAATAATGACCAGACAACAAAAGGTAGAAAAAATTATTTTATTTTCTGTTTTGTGATTACAATGTGTCAGATTTGAAATGTGTATCCTGCCAGAGTTGGTATTAGACTGCAAACGTGAGCTAGGATTTAACAGAGAGAGGAAAAGTCTTTTTTGTTTGTTTACTTTGTTTACACCACAGCGCCACTCTGGGTAGGATAAGGCAAAGGGGGTGGAGTGGGTGAAGAGGCTATAAAATAAACCCATCAGGATGTTTGGAAAAAAACACCCAATTGGGCAGGAGAATCGAATCAAATCAAAAAATAGATTCAATAGGCTGAATCGAATCAAAATATTTTTCCTGAATTGGGCAGCACTACTGCATTCTGTTATAGAAATTACATAATAATGAGGTGATTTGCATGTTTGCATCTATGTGTAATTCAAATAACATTATATTACATTAGTGGTTTCTATTCCACAATCTGGAGAAGTGCCTTTTAATTCACATTAAGGGACAAACATGGATTAATGCCCTAATAAAGTTTGATAACTACTCTAAATTTGGAATAAAGTTGCTGTACCAATATAAATATTCAATTTTCACTTTATGTTAGATTGTCACAGGTTCAAATTACACACACAATTCAGCACGACTCGAGCCCTTTTTGCCAGCAGCTTAAATGCCAACACCACAAGATGGCTACTGCTGCTTCCTGTAGAAAGTTCTAGTAATTGTTTTTAGTAGTTGTAGCTCAAAAAGCCATTATATGTGAGTCTTATAAGTTTATAACAGCCTCTAATCTTCAGTTCCAAAGGAAAGTTCAAAAGTATATTTTTTTTGTCAACTAGCCTCAGTAGCACAACCAAAAGAGTTGCTACCAGCCACCCATTCTAGCAGAAAGCTTCACAAAACAATTCTGTAAGCTGGTGTCTAGACAGTTACACAGTTATAGGTGTCAGAGTTGCCCATAATTTGCAGTTATTAATGTATACTCACTAGGCGCTATTCTATAAGTTATCACCTAAGTGCTATAGGGTAGTGGTCTCCAATCTTTTTCATGTAAACCATCATGTCCTGCTTGTTCAGACTGGGTATTATAAATTAATATTGATTGTACAAAACTTCTGGTATATATTATAAAAACTCACTTTATTTTGGATTGTCAAGTATAGAAAATTCCATAGATGAGACACCTGAGTAACACACTTAAGAGATTGTGTGCATTTACTATATCAAACAGACAAGATTGAAATTTATGTATTTACAGGAATTAAAGAGCATTTCAGCCAGTTTGAGGGCCACAATGGGGGACTTTGAGGGCCACATTCAGCACCGGGGCCACATCTTGGAGACCACTGTTATAAATCATAACTGCAAGGGGGGCATATACATATGCATGGAGCATAGATGGGCCATGGGCGTATTCCCAAACAATGAGTGCAATTTATAGAATACTATCTTTTGCACACTTGGTCATTTAGGCACACCAACAAATGCAGCCATTGACATGCTATAAGTGGACATACTTAAATTCTTGCATGCCAAAGCAGGTTCATTTTGTGATGGCTTAGGTGCATCAAAGTTGTTGGTACTCTATGATGGCTTAAGTACCATTATAAATGAGCACTAAGCATGCCCAATCGTGGCCTCTATTTTTAGGCACCATGTTATAGTACTGCTCCTCAGTTTGTAAGCTTAGATAAATACCGTAGTAGTTTTTGGAAATATCCCACCTTAGGGCTGGCCTTCCTCTATCCTTCCATTCAGCATGATTGCAGCTCTGGCTGTATCCTCAATAGCTTTCAGGCTTCAACTGACTAAGCAGTTGGGCTTTTAGTTTAATCAGCTGGCTGACCTAGAGCTCTACCCTCTCTGCTTCCCATGTCCCACCCTTTAGAATCATATTGGCTAATGGGGTAGCCTTGCCCCTCCACTGTTTATCAGACAACCTTAGTCTAAAAGTACCCTTATCCCTAGTATTACTTGAACTCCGTCATATGAGAGAAAATTTATTTACTGAAAGCCATAATCTACTCCAGTCCCAAGTATAAATTTACCCTCTCTTCTACGAAACCGAGCTAGCGGTTTTTAGTGCAGAGAGCCGCGCTGATCCCAACACTCATAGGAACTCAATGAGCGTCGGGAGCAGCATGGGCCTTTCAGCACGGCTCTCTGCGCTAAAAACCGCTAGCACGGTTTCATAGAAGAGGGGTTAGTGCTTTCTCAAATTAAAAAAAAAACTTTTTATCATTCCATGTGATCAATTGACACTTACTTTCCAACACTCATTTTGATCCCTCAAGGCATTCTGATACTTTTTACTTGCACTCACATATTACCTCTTTTGTGGGAATTAGAGCTAAAGGCAGCATATTTAGTCCTGAAAAATAAATAAGGTAAGAAAAGCCAACTAGAGATTTATTAGAGTTATATTAATTTCCAGCTGTGGATCTGCAAATGACAGTGCTGAATAAAGTTCAAAGGTCATTTTAGATGCAGTATAAAACTATATTAAAATTTTTGAAGTCTATATCAAGAATTCATTGTATCCATATCACCAAATTTATAAGAAAATAAGAATTGCCGCTGCTGGGTCAGACCAGTGGTCCATTGTGCTCACGCGGAGGCCCTTAGGTCAAAGACCAGTGCCCTAACTGAGTCTAGCTTTACCTGTGTAGGTTCTGGTTCTGCAGGAACTTGTCTAACTTTGTCTTGAATCCATGGACGGTGTTTTCCTCTATAACAGACTCCGGAAGAGCGTTCCAGTTTTCTACCACTCTCTGGGTGAAGAAGAACTTCCTTACATTTGTATGGAATCTATCCCCTGTTAACTTTAGAGAGTTCCCTCTCGTTCTCTATGCCTTGGAGAGGGTGAACAACCTGTCTTTATCTACTAAGTCTATTCACTTTATTATCTTGAATGTTTCGATCATGTTCCCTCTCAGTCTCCTCTTTTCAAGGGAGAAGAGGCCCAGTTTCTTTAATCTCTCACTGTATGGCAACTCTTCCAGCACCTTAACCATTTTAGTCACTCTTCTCTGGACCCTTTCGAGTAGTACTGTGTCCTTCTTCATGTACGGTGACCAGTGCTGGATGCAGTATTCCAGGTGGGGGCATACCATGGCCCGGTACAGCAACATGATAACCTTCTCCGATCTGTTTGTGATCCCCTTCTTAATCATTCCTAGCTTTCTGTTCGCCCTTTTTGCTGCTGCCGCACATTGCATGGAAGGCTTCATTGACTTGTCGACCAGTACTCCCAAGTCTTTTTCCGGGGGGGGGGGGGGTCTCTCCGAGTAGTGCACCGGGATTCCTGTATTCGTGTATAAGATTTTTCTTACCGACATGAATCACCTTATACTTATCTAAATTAAACCTCATTTGCTATGTCATGACCCATTTCTCGAGCGTGTTTATGTAACGTTGCAGGTCTTCGCAATCCTTCTGTTTCTTCACAACTCTGAATAACTTCGTATCGTCTGCAAATTTAATCACCTTGCTCTTCGTACCAATTTCCAGGTCGCATATAAATATGTTGAAGAGCATGCATCGAACCCTGTGGCACTCCACCCATGACACTTTTCCAGTCCGAGTGTAGTCCATTTACCCCCACTCTCTGTTTCCTATCCGCCAATCCACGTGAGTATTTCACCCTCTGTTCCATGGCTCGCAATTTTTTGAAGAGTCGTTCATGCGGGACCTTGTCGAACGCCTTCTGAAAATCCAGATATACAATGTCGACCGGGTCACCCTTGTCTATCTGCCTGTTTACTCCCTCAAAGAAGTGCAGCGGATGGCCACCAGGATGGTCTCGGGGCTCAAGGATCTCCCGTATGAAGTAAGGCTGAATAAATTGCAGCTGTACTCGCTTGAGGAACGAAGAGAGAGAGGGGACATGATTGAGACATTTAAATATATCACGGGCCATATCGAGGTGGAAGAGGATATCTTCCGTCTTATAGGACCCTCATCCACCAGAAGACATCCGCTGAAAATCAGGGGAGGGAAATTTCATGGTGACTCCAGAAAATATTTCTTCACCGAAAGGGTGGTTGATCATTGGAACGAACTCCCACTGCAAGTGATTGAGGCAAACAGCGTGGCAGATTTTAAAAATAAATGGGATATTCACGTGGGATCTCTAATGATGTAAAGGAGGGGGTGGGTCGGCAAAATCAGGGCGAAGGGTCACTGGAGTGGGCAGACTTGATGGGCTGTGGCCCTTTTCTGCCGTCATTTTTCTATGTTTCTATGTTTCCTTTGCTGAAGCCATGCTGGTTGGTCCTCATCAGATTGTGTCCGTCAAGGTGATCAATGAAGCAGTCCTTTATCAGAGCCTCTACCATCTTTCCCAGTACCGAGGTCAGACTCACCGGTCTGTAGTTTCCCAGATCTCCCCTCAAACCTTTCTTGAAGATCGGCATAACATTCGCCACTTTCCAGTCTTTTGGAATCCTTCTTGATATGATCGACAGATTGGATATTAGTTGGAGCAGTTTAGCTATAGCCCCTTTCAGTTCCTTGATTACCCTGGGATGGATGCAATCTGGTCCTGGGGATTTATCGTTTTTAAGCCTATCAATCTGCCTGCATACCTCTTCTAGACTGACCGTCAACCCTGTCAGTTTCCCATCTTCGTTTCCTGTGTAGAGCTTGTCGGCTTCCGGTATGTTGTGTATATCCTCTTCGGTAAATACAGATGCAAAAAATGTGTTCAGTTTGTTGGTGATGGCTTTGTCCTTCAGTAGCACTCCCTTTATTCCATGGTCATCCAGCGGCCTCACCGCTTTCTTCGCAGGTCATTTCCCCTTAATATATGAAAGAACGGCTTGAAGTTTTTTGCCTTCTTGGCTATTTTTTCCTCTTAGTCTCTTTTGGCCCCTCTTACCACCTTATGGCACTTGCTTTGATGTTGCTTGTGCTTTTTCCAGTTTTCTTCCTTTTTTGACCTTTTCCATTCCTTAAACGAAGTCTTCTTGGCTTTGTTTGCTTCCTTCACCACTACAGTGAGCCATGCCGGTTCCTTATTTTTCCTCTTGGATCCCTTGTTGATATGCAGTAAATATAGATTTTGCGCCTCAGTGACTATGTCCTTAAAAGGGGACCATGCTTGTTCTAGCGTTTTTATAGTGCTTATCGTCTTCTTAATCTTCTTCCCCACCATGAGTCTCTTCCCATCGTAATTCCCTTTTCGGAAGTTCAATGCCGTGGCCATCGTTTTGGATCGATGTTTTGCCCCTGTGTTTAGGTTAAGTGGATCACATTGTGATCACTACTTCCCAGCTTCCCTTCTACTTCTACATCTTGTGTCAGTCCTCATAGTCCATTTAGAATTAAGTCCAGAATTTCATTTCTTCTCGCATTTTCCTTGACAAGTTGTTCCAGGAAACAATCGCCTACAGCATCCAGGAACTTGGTTTCCCTATTGCAGCCGGAGGTGCCTAAGTTCCAGTCTATCACCGGATAATTGAAGTCGCCCATGATAACTGTGTTGCCTCCCTTTCAGTTGCGTTTAATCTCGTTCGTCATTTCTCCATCAGTTTCTTCGGACTGCCCTGGGGTCAGTAGTAGCTGATCTTTGTTTCATTTCCATTTGTTCCCGGAATTTTGCCCCTTAAAGACTCTACCTTATTTTTCGTTTCTGGCGTGTTCTCTCCAGTAGACTCAGTACCCCCCACCTTTTTGACCTACTCTGTCTCTGTGGTATAGCTTGTATCCTGGTAGCACAGTATCCCAGACGTTTTCCTCATTCCACCATGTTTTTGTGATGCCGATGATGTCAAGGTTATCTTTATGTGCCATAGCTTCTAATTCCCCCATCTTATTCCTTAGGCTCCTTGCGTTCATGTACATACACTTGAGTATGCAGTCTGTTACTTTCTTGCATTTCCTTCCCTCTTGTGTCCCTTTTGATCCATCAGGATTTCTGTCTTGCCCATGATCCATTGCGTCTTCCCCGCTATCTTCCTGCATGGTATCCCCTGGATATACCGTTTCCCAAACCATCACCTGTTGGTCGACTGTCGGCTTTCCCCTTCTTCCTAGTTTAAAAACTTATCAATTTCTCTCTTGATGTTACTTGCAAGTAGCCTCGTTCCATCTCTGCTGAGGTGGAGTCCATCATTCCTGTATAGCTTGCACTTCCCCCAGAATGTCGTCCAGTTGCGCACAAAGTGGAATCCTTCCTCACACCAGCGCCTCATCCATGCGTTGACTGCTTGCAGCTCCATCTGCCTCTTATTGTCAGCCCTGGGTACCAGCAGGATCTCTGAGAATGCTACCCTCGGCGTTCTGGTCTAAAGGTTTCCTCCTAGCATCTGGAACTGGTCCTTCATTCCTTCCCTGCTGTAGTTCCTGTTGCTCACATTGTTTGTCCCCCATGTGGATCACCACCACTGTATCTTCCTCTTCCACACTTTCGATGATCCTGTTGATGCGGCTCACTATATGTTCTAACTTGGCTTCTGGTAGGCAGGTCACCAGCCGATCCTGTCTTCCTCCCGCTATGTGGATGTCGAATTGTCTGATGATGGAGTCCCCCACGATGATTGTTGTTCTCTCTATCTTCTCTTTCCTCTCTAGCCACAGGTCCGTGTCCCTGGTGTGTGACCATCTTTCCAGCCAAAGGTCCGTGTTCTCTGTGCACTTCCATCTTCCCTCGTCCTGGCGTTGGCTTGCACTAGACTCGTCTTCCTGTTAGTTCCCTCTGCTGTTTCCAGGTCTCACTGCTGCATCACCTATTTCTTCCTTGTAGTTGTCCTCCAGGTGGTCTTCATTTACTGTATCTTGGTCCTCACTCACTGTAGGTGTTTCTTGGCTCCACTGTTGGTGATTTTCCAAAGCCTCCCTGTATGCCTGCTCGATGAACTTCTCTAACTCCCTGACTTCTTCCTCAATGGTTTCCTCTGTCGTGAAGCTTTCTGCCTCTCTGTCCTTCTCTTCCACTGCTCGAAGTGCTTCTAGTTCCAGTATTCTGTCCTCCAAGAGTCTGACTTGCTTCTTCAGGCCCTCCAATTCCTCGCATCGAGTGTATACATAAGACCGCCTCCCAGAGGGGAGGTAGTCATACATATGGCAAACGGTGCAGAAAACTGAGTAGCTCAACATCCTGCTTCTGTCTGCTGCATCCATTGCTGTCCGTTTGCTGTCTGTCGTCTGAAGTGGCTTCTCCTTGTGTAGGAATCTGTATAGCGTCCTTGGTGTTACTGTGAAGTCCTTTTCTTGATTTTAAACCTGCTACCCCTGTTGCTTGTGTGTGTCCTCTGTGTCTGCTGTGGTTGCCCTCTGCTGCGTTTGTTTATCTACTGCTTGTCTGTCTTGTTGCCCTTGTGGTACTTGCCTTTGTGGTACTTAAGAACATAAGAACATAAGAACATAAGAAGTTGCCTCCGCTGAGGCAGACCAGAGGTCCATCTCGCCCAGCGGTCCGCTCCCGCGGTGGCCCATCAGGCCCATTGCCTGAGCAATGGTCCCAGACTATCCCTATAACCTACGCCTACTCTTATCTGTACCCCTCAATTCCTTTATCCTCTAGGAACCTATCCAAACCTTCTTTGAAGCCTTGTAACGTGCTCCGGCCTATCACAGCCTCCGGAAGCGCGTTCCATGTGTCCACCACCCTCTGGGTGAAAAAGAACTTTCTGGCATTTGTTTTAAACCTGTCTCCTTTTAATTTTTCCGAGTGCCCCCTTGTACTTGTGGTTCCCCGTAATCTGAAAAATCTGTCCCTGTCTACCTTTTCTATACCCTTCAGGATCTTGAAGGTTTCTATCATGTCTCCTCTAAGTCTCCGCTTTTCCAGGGAGAACAGCCCCAGCTTTTTCAGTCTGTCAGTATATGAGAGGTTTTCCATACCTCTTATCAGTTTAGTTGCTCTTCTCTGGACTCCCTCAAGTACCGCCATGTCCTTTTTGAGGTACGGCGACCAATATTGGACACAGTACTCCAGATGCGGTCGCACCATTGAACGATACAGTGGCAGGATGACCTCCTTCGTCCTGGTCGTGATACCCTTCTTAATGATACCCAACATTTTGTTTGCTTTTCTTGAGGCTGTGGCGCACTGTGCCGACGCCTTTAAAGACGTGTCCACCATCACTCCCAGGTCTCTTTCAAGGTTACTTACCCCTAGCAATGACCTCCCATTTTGTAGCTGAACATCGGGTTCTTTTTCCCTACATGCATGACCTTGCATTTCCCTACATTAAAGTTCATTTGCCATTTTTTGGCCCATTCTTCTAGCGTCGTTAGGTCCCTTTGCAGATCTTCGCAGTCTTCCTTGGTTTCAACCCTGCGGTAGAGTTTGGTGTCATCCGCAAATTTAATAACTTCGCAATTTGTTCCCGCCTCCAGGTCATTTATAAATATATTGAACAGGAGCGGTCCCAGCACCGACCCCTGCGGAACTCCGCTCGTGACCCCATGCCAGTCTGAGTAATGGCCCTTCACTCCAACCCTCTGTTTCCTGTCTGCCAGCCAGTTTTTGATCCATCGGTGGACCTCCCCTTGCACCCCGTGTCTCCACAGCTTTTTAAGCAGTCTTTCGTGCGGTACCTTGTCAAAGGCTTTTTGAAAGTCAAGGTAAATGATGTCAATGGATTCCCCTTTATCCACCTGTCTGTTTACCCCCTCAAAGAAGTACAATAAGTTTGTGAGGCATGACCTACCCTTGCAGAAGCCGTGCTGGCTCGACTTTAGCTGTCCATTGTTTTCTATGTGTTCACAGATACTGTCCTTAATCAGTGCTTCCATCATTTTTCCCGGGACCGAGGTCAAGCTCACCGGCCTGTAGTTCCCCGGGTCCCCCCTTGAACCCTTCTTGAAGATGGGTGTGACATTTGCAATTTTCCAATCCTCCGGGATCTCTCCAGTTTTTAAGGATATGTTACATATTTGGCGAAGTGGCTCTGCTATTACGTTCCTTAGTTCCTTGAGTACCCTTGGGTGAATGCCGTCCGGACCTGGCGATTTGTCGCTCTTTAGTCTGTCTATCTGCCTGAGGACATCCTCTTGGCTTACCTCTAGTTGGACCAGCTTTTCATCCCGATCCCCATTTACGATGTCCTCCGGTTCCGGAATATTGGATGTATCCTCTCTCGTGAAGACTGACGTGAAGAACTTATTTAACCTGTCTGCCATCTCTTTTTCCTCTTTTACCACTCCTTTTTTGTCTCCATCATCCAATGGCCCCACTTCTTCCCTTGCCGGTTGCTTCCCCTTCACATATCTGAAGAACGATTTGAAGTTTGTTGCTTCCCCCGCCAGTCTCTCTTCATATTCCCTTTTAGCTTTTTTAACCACACGGTGACACTTCCTTTGGTGTTCTTTGTGTTCCTTTTGGTTGTCTTTTGTTTGGTCCTTTTTCCATTTTTTGAACGATGCTTTCTTGTCACTTATCGCCTTTTTCACTGCAGTTGTTATCCACGCTGGGTTTTTTGTCCGGTTTTTTTTGCACCCCTTCCTGAATCTGGGGATGTACAGGTTCTGTGCCTCTTGCACCGTGCCCTTGAGTCGGGACCAGGCTTTTTCTACAGACTCCATCTTCCTTTCGCTACCATTGAGTTTCTTTCCCACCAGTTTCCTCATGCCATCATAATTCCCTTTTTTGAAGTTGAGTGCTGTCGTTGTGGATCTTTTCACCTTTGATGGTCCAATTTCCAGCTTGCACTGGATCATGTTGTGATCGCTGTTTCCTAGGGGTTCTAGCACCGCCACCTCCTTTGCAGGTCCCCCTAGTCCATTGAGGATTAGGTCGAGAGTTGCATCCCCCCGTGTTGGTTTCGTGACCAGCTGTTCCATGAAACAGTCCCTCGTGGTTTCCAGGAATTTGGTCTCCCTTGTGCAGTTTGAGTGTCCAATACTCCAGTCTATCCCAGGGTAGTTGAAGTCTCCCATCACCATCATGCTTCCGCTTTTGCATATCTGCCTCAGCTCAGCCTCCAGGTCCTGGTCGAGTGCTTCCGTTTGTCCAGGTGGGCGATAGTACAGGCCCAATTTTATGTCTGCTCCAGCTCCTCCAGGTAGCTTAATCCATAGTGATTCCAAGTCGTCCGCCTTTACTGTAGTTTCTATCCTGGTTGAAGGTATGGAGTCCTTTATATAAAGCGCTATTCCACCACCCTTCTTGTGTGTCCTGTCCCTCCTGTAGAGTTTGTACCCTGGTATGGCCACATCCCATTTGTTGTCGTCAGTCCACCACGTTTCTGTGACTCCTATTATGTCCAGGTCCTTTGTACTGGCTATGACTTCTAGTTCTCCCATTTTAGCTCTTAGGCTCCTAGCATTAGTGTATAGGCAATTTAAGTCCTGGTTGTTTGCCTTTTCCGCTGGTTTTCCTCGTGGTTTGGCGCCCCTGCCAACCTCCTCATGGGTTGCCAGCCCCGGAGCTTTGTTGTGTTCATCCCCATCCTGCGGTGCGTCTATGTTGTCCTCAGCCTGCTCCCCCATGTTTGGATGTCCCTCTGGCTCCTGTTGCTCTCTCTTAATTCTGCTTGCTAGGTTCGTTTGTGCATTGGCTCCCTGCATTGCGTCCTTGTGTCCTTTTCCCAAAAGTTCCCTCTCAGTCCCGAGCCCTCTTTTAGAAATTTCTGGTTCAGTATCCTTGTTTGATACTTTGGTCCGATGTGTCGAGGTCAGGTCGACTGTCGGCTTTCCCCTTCTCCTCAGTTTAAAGCCAAGTCTATGCTGCTCTGGACGTTGCGTGCCAGCAACCTCGTCCCAGCCGTGCTCAGGTGCAGTCCGTCCCTCCTGTAGAGCTTGTTCTTCCCCCAAAAAGTTGTCCAGTTCCGTACAAAGTGGAAACCCTCCTCTTCGCACCATCTCCTCAGCCATCCGTTTACTGCTTGCAGCTCGGTCTGTCTCTTAGCATCTGCCCTCGGTACTGGCAGGATCTCCGAGAAGGCTATCCTCCTTGTCCTCAGCTTCAGTTTCCTCCCCAGGATCCTGAACTGCTCAGTTAGTGTAGTCCTGTTGTAGCTCCTCCTGCTGATGTCATTGGTTCCAACGTGGATTATCACCGCTGTCTCCTCTGTTTCAGCTCCGTCCAGGATTCTCTCTATTCTGTCAATGACGTCCTTCGTTCTCGCCCCCGGGAGACATGTCACTAGTCGGTCCTCTCTCCCTCCTGCTATGTGACTGTCCACTTCTCTCAGGATTGAGTCTCCCACTACAATTGCAGACTTCCCCTTCCTTGGTTGTCTCTCTGGTCTCAGGTCCGTGTCGCGATCCATTAGAATTTCCTCTGGGTTCGGTTGGGTCACTATCTCCTCAGTCTGTCCAGCTCCTCCGCAATGTCCTACTCTTTGCGGAGGAGCTGGACAGACTGAGGAGATAGTGTCCTTCCTTAGTGTTTCTTCTTTGCTTGTCCCTTCTTAAGGCACTCTCGCTAAGGCGAGCGCCTTTAACGCTCACCTTCGATGTGTTCCAAATGGCTGAGCGCCATTGGCCCCCTCCCTTTTTAAGGGGGGAGCTCTGGTGGATGACGTTGGGGGTGGGCGGAGCTACCTCTTGCCGATACCCCTTGCTCTCTCCTGCCTTTTCTTGCTCCTTCTTCCCCTCTCCTGTTCTCTTCTCTGCTTTTCTCTCCTTCTCCTTTCCTGCCTTCTGCTTGCCTGCCCAAGCCTGTTAATTGAGTGACGTTGGCCCTTCCCCTTTTAAGGGGGAGCTCTGGTGGATGATGTCGGGGTGGGTGGGCAGAGCTACCTATAGCTGATGCCCCTGGCTCTCCTGCCTTCTCTTGCTCCTTCTTCCCCTCTCCTGTCCTCTTCTCTGCTTTTCTCTCCTCCTTTCCTGCCTCTGGCTTGCCTGCCCACTTCTGAGCTTTAAATACATGCATCAGATATAGCATGGAATCTTGTATTTATTAACAATTCCAATCCTTTAACCTTTGATCTCTTCCATAAGTTTTTCATTTTGCCAGGTCTCTATAGGGTTGATATTGAATGGGTTTAAGTGGATAGGAGAGGATTGCCCAAAAGGCAGTCCTATCTTTTTCCACTTAGCTGTGTAGGTGCTGATTCTGATATCAACTGACACTGTATAACTTCCAGGTTGACAGCTGACTCGGTTATTCAATACTGATATCTGGACATGGCCCTGGCATTTAATAACCAGGTCAGATTTAGCTCATAGCAGTGAGCAGCTGTAAAAACCACTGACTTCTGCTGGCTGAATGTCAGATGGGTGATAGTTGACAGATGTGGATTTCCACCCAATAGGGCTATTGGTGGTAATTTGTTGAAAGTAAACTTAACTCTGGCACATGCCCCTATCTGGATCCTAGCCATATGGGAGATAAAGAGGTTTGTTTTACAGGTCTTATGATACATCTGATAATTAAAAGGATAAAATAAAACTGCTACTAAATGGCAACCACTTGACTTGGCTTATCTTTGGTTATTATGAATGGACCACTGCATATTAGCATATTTATAAGTGATCTGGAAAAGGAAGCAATGAGTGAGGTGATTACATTTTCAGATGACACAAGCGTATTCAGTGTTATATCAGAAACAGATTATGCAGTCGATGCAGGAGGACCTGGTGAGGCTGGGGGGATTGGGCATTGAAATGCCAGAAAAAAAAAATTAATGTAAACAAATACAAATAAGAAAAAATTATCCCAACTATGGCTGGGTTCCTTATGTGGAGCTGCCACCCAGAGAAAGAATCTTGACGTCATTGTGGTCAATATGTTGAAATCCTCAGCTCTGTGTGTGGTTGCAGTCAAAAAAGCAAATAAATGTTAGAATGCAAAATGCAGAATATGATAATGCCTATCTGCAACTTGAGTACTAGGGGAGTAATTCTATAAAGGGTGCCCCCTATTAGACAGCCTGTTTTATAAATGCATCTTAGCACCCAAATTCCGTTATAGAATACTAACATAAACCCACATAGATATACCCACTTATGTTAGGTCTACGCTTACATAAGCAAGCGTGCTTAAATGCAGCTGTTGTATAAATCTCAAATATGACTGTGGCTTGCTAGTGCTTCACCCCTACAAACACCCTCTGAATTGTTATGTTAAGGCATTTATTTATGCGAGTACATTATAGAATACCTCTGAATGCTCTGCTGGCACTTTATGCGCATAGGCTATAATGAGACCCTTTAGTAAACAGCAACCACAGCTACCAAGTTGTGAAGAGGACCCCACTCATCAGGCCTGCAGAACAACAGCAAGGGATTTAGGCCCAGATTCTCAAAAGTTTAATGCTTCGCTAAACTGTCTGACGGTTTAGCCTGCACGCATTTTAGCAGCGGATTATCAAAATGGCTTATCTCTGTTTTTAGTGAGGTTTCTAGCAGTCTCCGACACTGACATGCAAATGGGCTCTTCAACATTAAAATGAGCACTCCAGTGGATTCTTTAAAATCGTCAAGCCATTCTCCAAGAGCGGCGTCAGCTAAATCAGCGACTGGTCCAGAGGTATCGGTACAGTAACAACACTGTTTAAAAATCCCGGTTTAGCAGTGCCGGAGACTGCTAGAAAAGCCATTTTGAGAAGTGACCACCCCCCCAGCAGCAGGAAAGAGGCTCATTCTCTCTCGCTGCCATACAACACCCCCCTACAGTGGGAGAGATGACTACTCTCTTCCGCTGCCAAGTGAACCCCCTCCCCTGCAGCAGCAGAAGAGATGCCCATTCTCTCCCGCTGCCACATAACACCTCCCCTGCAGAAGGAGAGAAGCCCACTCCCACTGCTAAGCGAACCCCCCCCCCCTAGCAGCGGGAGAGATGCCTACTCTCTCCTGCTGACAAGCAAACCCCTTCAGCAGTGGAAGAGATGCCCCCTGCCTCCGATCCCTTTCCCTCCTCAGATGCACCGGGAAGGGGTATAAGGCTCTGATTGGCCTGGACACCTAAGGCCTCTCCTATGGGGTGTCCGGACCTATAAGAGCCTTAGGCCCCTTCCCGGTACATCCGGGGAGGGGCCTGAGGCTCTGATTGGTCTAGGTTGTTTTAAGGCCCTTCCTATGGGAGGGGCTTTAAACAATTTGGGCCAATCAGAGCCTCATGCCCCTCCCTGGTGCATTCCAGAATGCACCGGGGAGGGGAAGTCCCATTTTGAAAGAGGTGGGCCAGCTGGCCAGAGTAGGCATACTTCCGGTCAGCCATTTAATTAAAGGTATGGGGGAAAAGGATCAGAGGTGGGAGGGGGGTATGTGTTGTGATGCAGCAGGAGAAAATGGGCATCTCTCCCGCTGCTGTGGGGGCTTCGCTTGGCAGCAGAAGAGAGAGGGCATCTTTCCCTTTGCAGGGGGGGGGGTTGTGTGGCAGTGGGAGAGAATGGATATTTCTCCTGCTGCGGGGTGGGAGGGGGGGTGTTGGTTGGCAGCGGGAGAGACTGAACATCTCTTCCGCTGTTGTGTTTTGTTTTGTTTTTTTGCATTTTTTCTGTGCATGTGCCCATCACTATCACCAGTGATGGGCACATGCAAATTTAGTGAGCCTTTGCTACTCTCTGCCAATCTCATTTACATGAGCATTTTTTGGAGAATGACTCGTTTTTTATAAATTTGCTACCAGAACAGCTGCGCTAGCAGCCCATCATTTTTAACGCAGTTTTTAAAAAATCTAGGCCTTGGCCATTTTCGATAATGCATCTAAGTCCGATGTGGACTTCTTGAGAAAAGCATCCAAAAATCGGGAGGTGAAAACATCTATTTTCAAAACTATTAAACGTCTGTCTTTTATGTCCTGAAAATCGCCTATGTCACCCTTTTTATGGTTTACTACACCGCCAACCAGATTACTCCAGGCACCTGCTTGCTGCTCTACTAGGATTTCCTATACCAGGTGCTGCTGTTATAGAGACAAGTATGTACTGTTTCTTTCACATCTTTGGGGGGTGAGAGGGAGTCATTGACTATTGGGGAAGTGTGGGGGAGTCATAAATTTATTGCTTCCATGGTCATCTGGTCAATTTGGGTAACTTTGTGGCGCTTAAACGCAATTAAAACACGTCTAGCTCAGGATGTCTAAAAGGCTTCCTGGCCGTCTTAGGAAATGTTTGATTATTGCTGCAAGATGTCCAAGTGCCAAGCGTGCCAAAATTCCATCCATAACATACCTCCTTGAACTTTGGATGCACTGCAGACAAAAAGACTAGCAGGATGTCTAGAAAGTTGGTTTTGAAAATTGATGATTAAAACATTTAAGTGGGTTTATGCTGTTTTTCAGATGTTTTTGTTTTTTGAAAATGAGCCCCTTAGCCTTTAAGAAAAAGCTCAGAGATAGGCAACTTCTACCTTTTGGTTTAACTTCAGTAGTTTTCTTTGCCAGTCTCCTGTACCCTCAGGAATAGGAATGATAATTAACAATTCTATGAGTACAGTGTGCGTTGTGTTTTTTTTTTTATTTTATTGTTGGTAGATCATTTTGACTTGGTCATTTTAAAAGTAGCTCGCAAGCCCAAAAAGTGTGGGCACCCCTGGTCTAAGCCTTACATTTTATTGAGTTTTACACACATCCAGGATGGGAGGGAAGGGGGGAAATATGTCTATATTATTATTTGTTAGTAATAAGTGCTGTTATTTGGTGTTAATTGTATTTCTGTATGCACTTGTGTATGTTTTAAAATGAATAAATATTTATTAAAAAAGAAAACAAAAACATTGGAATTAAAATTACAAGGGGGACACTCTTCAGTCCAAATGTAAGTATCTTTTTAGTTTATTTCTATGGGGACCTTTCTCCTACAGGCTTTCTGGGCTGGAGTTGCTTAGGCCATGTGAAGGCTCATTTTCAAAGCACGCAGTCTTACAAAGTTACATATGTTACTATGGAACTTTGTAAGTCTTATATGTGCTTTGAAAGTGAGCACCATAGTCTCTCCTTTTCCTCAGCTGAGCCTGCTTTCTTTGGTATCCTCTTCTCTGGGCTTCTTTCTCTCTCTGACTACATTCTGAGGAGAGCTTTTATGGTGCTTCACAGCATCAACCCCTCCCCTTCTCCTTAGCTCACAACCTGTCAGACTTCCTTACCATTACTACTGCTACTATTACTAAAAAAATAAAGTGTACATTTACCCACATAAGTGCTAGTATTCCCGAAATTAAGTTCAGTTCTGGCCACCCTAACTCAAAAAAGAAACAGAGGAACTTGTAAAGATTAAGAAAGGGGAAGAAAACTAAGAAGAGGATAAACACTATAGAGACGCTGGAGCAAGCTTGGTCTCTTTTTAAGGATACGGTCACCGAGGCGCAAAATCTATATATACCACGTATCAACAAGGGATCAAAGAGGAAAAAGAATAAAGAATCAGCGTGGCTCACTGTAGAGGTTAAGGAAGGGATCAAAGACAAAATATCTTTGTTTAAGGAATGGAAAAGATCAAAAACAGATGAAAACTGTATAAGTACAAACAACATCAACGCAAGTGCCATAAGGCTGTAAAAGTGGCAAAAGGAGACTACGAGGAAAAAATAGCCAAGGAGGCGAAAAACTTCAAGCCGTTCTTTCGATATATTAAAGGGAAATGACGCGCGAAGGAAGCGGTGGGACCGTTGGATGACCAAGAGATAAAGGGAGCACTAAAGGAGGACAAAGCAATCACTTACAGACTGAACACGTTTTTTGCATCTGTATTTACCAAAGAGGATATACACAGTATACCGGAACCCATCAGGCTATATGCTGTAAGCGAAACAGGAAACTGACAGGGTCTACGGTCAGTCTAGAAGAGGTATACAGGCAGATCGATAGGCTTAAGAGCGATAAATCCCCAGGACCGGATGGCATCCACCCGAGGATCATCAAGGAACTGAAAGGGGCCATAGCTGAACTGCTTCAACTAATAGCCAAACTGTCAATCAAAACAGGAAAGATTCCGGAGGACTGGAAGATGGCGAATGTTACACCAATCTTCAAAAAAGTTTCGAGGGGAGACCTGGGAAACTACAGACCGGTGAGTCTGACCTCGGTACCGGGAAAGATGGTAGAGGCGCTGATAAAGGACCGCATCATTGATCACCTCGACGGATACGGTCTGATGAGGACAAGCCTGCACAGTTTCAGCAAAGGCAGATCTTGTTTGACAAACTTGCTGCACTTCTTTGAGGGAGTAAACAAGCAGATAGACAAGGGCGACCCAGTCGACATTGTATATCTGGACTTTCAGAAGGCATTCGACAAGGTTCTGCATGAACGACTGCTTCGGAAAATTGCGAGCCATGGAATCGAGGGAGAAATACTGGCTAGGAAATAGAGAGTGGAAGTAAATGGGCATACTTGGACTGGAAGAGCATCACCAGTGGGGTGCTGCAGGACTTAGTGCTTGAACCTGTACTCTTCAACATCTTTATAAATGATCTGGACATAGGTACGACGAGCGAGGTGATTAAATTTGCAGACGACACAAAATTATTCAGAGTAGTGAAGATGCAGGGAGGATTGCTAAGATCTACAACGTGACATAATCAGGCTCGAGGAATGGTATCGACATGGCAGATGAGGTTCAACGTGGATAAGTGTAAAGTGCTGCATGTTGGTATAAAAAATTTCAAGCACGAGTACTGGATGTCTGGGGCGGTACTTGGAGAGACCTCCCAGAAAAGGGACTTGGGAGTTCTGATCGACAAGTCGATGATGCCGTCTACACTGTGCGGCGGCGGCAAAAAGGGCGAACAGAATGCTAGGAATGATAAAGAAGGGGCTCATGAACAGATCGGAGAAGGTTATCATGCCGCTGTACCGGGCCATGGTGCGCCCTCACCTAGAGTACTGCATACAGCACTGGTTGCTGTACATGAAGAAAGACACGGTACTACTCGAGAGGGTCCAGAGAAGAACAACTAAGATGATTAAGGGGTTGGAGGAGCTGCCGTACAGCAAAAGATTAGAGAAACTGGGCCTCTTCTCCCTCGAACAGAGGTACTGAAGGGGATAGACTTAGTAGATAAGGACAGGTTGTTCACCCTGGAGAGAGAACGAGAGGGCACTCACTGATCATTTCTAAACTTGATTACTGCAATTCTCTACTGTTAAATATTACACAAAAAGAAAAGAAACGCTTACAAATTATACAAAAACTGCCGTTAAGCTTATTTATAAAGGCAAAAAATATGATCATGTCACTCCCTTTCTGATTAAATCACACTGGCTTCCCATTAATCATCGGATTACTTATAAAATCCTATTAATAACATTCAAAACTCTTGACACTAATGAACCCCAGTTTATAAATAAAGTACTTATTCCATATAGTACCTCGCGTTCTTTACGATCAAACAACCATAAACTTTTAATGATTCCCTCCTTAAAAGTTATTGGAACCCGCCGACAAGATATGTTCTCTGTATCAGCGCCACAACTTTGGAATTCATTACCATTACAGTTAAGAGATGAAAATAACTTAAGCGATTTTAAAAAGAATTTAAAATGCTTTTTATTCAAGGATGCCTTTAACGTATAAATTACTTATGAGCTCTCCCTCGTTCTCTTTTTTTTTTCTTTTCTATGCTTCTTTTCCTAAAATTTTTTTTTTTTTTTTTTTTATATCTTATATGTTGATATCTTTTACATTATTGTATAAATTTATTATCTTATTATATATTTGTTATGTAAATTCTTCTGTTTTTTTTTTAAATTGTATTTATTGTATAAATTGTTAGTTATATAATATCTTATATGTTATTTCCTATTTTAGTATTATCCCAGGACAAGCAGGCAGCATATTCTTGACTGATGGGTGACGGCACCGACGGAGCCCCGGTACAGACAATTTTAGAGTGATTGCACTCTAAGAACTTTAGAAAGTTCTAGCTAGGCCGCACCGCGCGTGCGCGAGTGCCTTCCCGCCCGACAGAGGCGCGCGGTCCCCAGTTTTCTTAATTCCGCGGAGCTAAGAAGACGCGTGTTTCCAACGGCTGTTGGAAGTTTTTTTCTAAACTGTTCACTTGCCTTCCCGCTCGCGCGTATTTTTCTCTTCATTTTATTTCTTTCTTGTTCTTTTAACGTTTGTGAAAAAAAAAAAAAAAAAATTGTTTTATTTTTTTCTTTTTTTTATTGACTACCCCGGCGGGGCCTGTTGGCACCATCGAAGCCTCCGGCTTCGATTTTGCTACAGCGGTTTTTCCCTTCATGCCCCCGTCACCGGGTTTCAAAAAGTGTCAGCGGTGTGCGCGCCCTATATCCCTCTCCGACCCGCACAAGTGGTGCCTTCAGTGTCTGGGTCCGGACCATAGGGCTGACACCTGCACCCGCTGTAGTTCTTTACAAAAAAGAACTTTAAAAAACCGACAGATTCAGCAACGAATTCTGTTCGGCACCGACATGGAAGTTGCACCAGTATCGACATCGGCAACTTCCTCCAAATCGACACCGACTGTCTCGGCACCGACAGATACATCGCCGACGTCGATCCCTGTAGGTAAGCCGGCTAAGAAGCCTTCCCCTACTGTCCTAGGGCCACCAGTCGAGCATGCAGTGAGCCAAGTCCTGCAGACTGAGCGCCGGCCCCGTAAACGCTCCGCTCCCATTGAAGTCACTGCCTCGTCATCGGCATCGACTTCACCCGAGCGTCGAGCGGCACCGAAGGTACCGAGCAAGAAAAGACCGGTACCGGTGCAATCGGGACCTACGTTGGATGAGCGCATTGCCTCTATCCTCCAGGCCCAACTTAAACAGCAATTACAACAATTGCTCCCGGCTCTGTTGACACCGAATCCTCCAGTGTCGGTACCCAATGAGCCTTCGGTGCCGACCGTCGATCAACCCCTTTTATTGACATTGAATTTGTCGGCACCGCACAAATCCATGTCCATGCCTATTCTATCAGCAGAACCGAAACGACGTTCTGCTCCGGACATTTCTGACCCGGTACCGTTCTCTGAACCCCGTACCGTTCTACACTCCCCTGGTACCGTCTCCAACCGTTCGGGGAAATCGGTACGCAAGACTAAACATGTTGGCACCTCGACTTCACTTTCTCAGGGCCGTCTCCAATCGGTACGGGACCCTGACTTGTGGGATGACTCGGATGATCACCTCGGTACCGAGGAAGATTATTCATCTGAAGAGGAGGATCTATCGGTGCAAGACCCTGCTACTAAGCCAGAGCACTCCTCATTTACCAAATTTTTAAGGGAAATGTCAGACACCCTTTCAATTCCTTTGGAGTCTGATTCTAAAAAGTCCAAGGCATTCTTAGATGCCTTGGACTTTGATCATCCTCCTAAGGAGTTCTTAAAGTTGCCCCTCCATGATATCTTGAGGGAAACTTTCTATAAGAACTTGGAAACTCCCTTAACCATCCCGGGAGCCCCAAGAAAATTGGAATCTCTTTATAAAGTCATTCCAATCCCAGGATTCGACTAGCAACAACTTCCCCACGAATCCTTGTTGGTGGAATCAACCCTGAAGAAGTCTGTAGGTGCCAGTGTTTACGCCTCTGTCCCTCCTGGCAGAGAGGGAAAGGCCATGGATAAATTTGGAAAGCGCCTTTACCAAAACGCCATGCTGGCCAACCGTTCAGGTAATTACGCATTCCACTTCTCGTTTTACCTGAAGCATCTCATTCAACAGGTGACCTCTTTTCAGAAGTACATTCCGGACCGTAAGCTTCCTGCTTTTCAGCAATGTACTTCTAGTCTTTTGCAACTCAGGAAGTTTATGGTCCGTTCCATTTATGATACTTTTGAACTGACGTCACGGGCCACTGCTATTTCTGTAGCAATGAGACGGTTGGCATGGCTACGGGTCTCAGAACTGGATGTAAACCATCAGGACCGACTGGCCAATGCGCCATGCCTGGGGGATGAGCTGTTTGGGGAGTCCATGGATACTGCCACACAAAAGCTCTCCGCGCATGAGACTAGGTGGGACACCTTGTTGAAAAACAAGAAGAAACCTCCTCCTCCTCGTCCATTCAGGCAACAACCTTCTTATCAAAGAAGGTTTTCTGCTCGCCCGGCTCAGACTCATCCTCCTCAACCTCGCAGGCAGCGTCAACAGCAGCAACAGGCTCGTCAACAACAACAGCCTGCTGTAAAACCGGCTGTTCAACCTAAGTCTACACAGCCCTTTTGACTCTCTTCTCGAGAACATTGCCAGTCTTCCTCCCTCATGCCTTCTACCTCAGCCCATAGGAGGTCGACTACAGGTTTTTCTGTCTCGATGGGAAGCAATTACCTCCGACCAGTGGGTACTTGCTATCATCGCTCACGGATATGCCCTGAACTTTCAGACTCCTCCACCGTTAAATCTACCAAAAGAGTCTGCTTCCAACAAGGCTCAGTCCCTCCTTCTCGGTCAGGAGGTTCAATCCCTCCTCCTTCTCAATGCCATCGAACCAGTTCCTCTAGACCAGCAAGGCCTGGGATTTTATTCCCGGTACTTTCTTGTACCCAAAAAAACCGGAAATCTCAGACCAATATTAGATCTCAGAGATCTCAACAAATGTCTGGTCAAGGAGAAGTTCAAGATGTTATCTCTTGCCACCCTATACCCTCTTCTCTCTCAGGAAGACTGGCTATGTTCCCTCGATCTCAAGGAGGCGTATACTCACATTCCAATTCATCTGATGTCCAGACAATACCTTCGCTTTCTTGTCAACCAACATCATTACCAATACAAGGTGCTACCCTTCGGCTTAGCCTCCTCTCCCAGGGTATTCACCAAATGTCTGATTGTGGTCGCAGCTTATCTCCGCTCCCACAATTTTCAAGTCTTCCCTTATCTGGACGACTGGCTCATCAAGGCTCCTTCCCCTCAGTCCGTTCACATAGCCACCAATCAGACCATTTCCTTCCTTCGACTGTTGGGGTTCGAGATCAATCTACCCAAGTCACACCTCATTCCAACTCAGCGACTTCAATTCATTGGAGCCATTCTGGATACTGTTCAGATGAGGGCGTTTCTTCCTCCAAACCGCCTTCACACCATCCTTCATCTCTGTCAGCAGGTGTTCCAGAAAACTTCCATCTCTGCAAATCAAATGATGGTACTTTTGGGGCACATGGCATCCACAGTGCATGTCACCCCCTTCGCACGTCTCCACCTGCGTACTCCTCAATGGACCCTAGCGACTCAGTGGTCACAAGCGACGGATCCTTGTTCACAACACATATCTGTGACCTCGTCTCTTCGACAGTCGCTTCTTTGGTGGTTGAACTCATCAAATCTATCCAGAGGTCTACTGTTCCATCTACCTCCTCATCAACTAGTCATCACCACGGATTCCTCCCCCTATGCATGGGGAGCTCACTTGAACGAGTTCCAAACTCAGGGGTTTTGGACCACCCAGGAAAAGAAACACCACATCAATTTCCTGGAACTCAGAGCGATATTTTACGCCCTCAAAGCTTTTCAACATCTCCTCTTTCCTCAGGTTCTTCTCATTTGCACAGACAACCAAGTTGCAATGTATTACCTCAACAAACAAGGAGGGACGGGATCCCGTCCTTTATGTCAGGAAGCTCAAAGGATTTGGACATGGGCGACTGCTCGTCACCTATTCCTGAAAGCAGTCTACATCCAAGGGGAACAGAATTGCTTAGCAGACAATCTCAGCAGAATTCTTCAACCTCACGAATGGACTCTCGACCCCTCGACTCTCCAGTTCATTTTCTCTCAATGGGGCACTCCTCAGGTGGATCTTTTTGCAGCTCCCCACAACCATCAACTGCCCCTGTTTTGCTCCAGACTTTACTCTCCTCACCGTCTGGAACCCGATGCATTTCTTCTGGATTGGACCAATCTCTTCCTTTATGCATTCCCTCCTCTTCCGCTCATGCTGCGCACCTTATTCAAGCTCAAGAGGGAACAAGCCACCATGATCCTCATCGCTCCACGGTGGCCCAGACAGCATTGGTTTTCCCTTCTACTTCAACTCAGTTCCAGGGAACCCATACCTCTTCCTCTGTTTCCTTCACTGCTTACACAGAATCAGCAAACGCTTCTTCATCCCAACTTACAGTCTCTGCACCTGACAGCTTGGTATCTCTCGGGCTGACTTCACCTCATGCTCTCCTTTCTCAGCCTGTCCGTTCTATTATTGATGCCTCCAGGAAACCGTCTACACTTCAATGTTACCAGCAGAAGTGGTCTCGGTTTTCTTCCTGGTGCCTGTTACATCACCATAATCCCATATCTACAGCAGTGGGATTGGTGTTGGACTATCTTTTGTCCTTATCTGACTCTGGTCTTAAATCCTCTTCGATAAGGGTCCATCTTAGTGCCATTGCAGCTTTTCATGAGCCGATCCATGGAAAACCCCTCTCAGCTCATCCCTTAGTCTCAAGGTTCATGAAAGGCCTTTTCAATGTAAAACCACCTCTTAAGGCCCCTCCTGTTGTATGGGATCTTAATGTGGTTCTTTCTGCGTTAATGAAGCCTCCTTTCGAGCCTCTGGCCACAACGCATTTTAAATTTCTAACTTGGAAAGTGGTCTTTCTGATAGCTCTCACTTCTGCCAGGAGGGTCAGTGAGCTCCATGCACTGGTGGCTGATCCACCTTTCACTGTTTTTCACCATGATAAGGTTGTCCTTCGTACACATCCAAAATTCCTTCCTAAGGTTGTGTCTGAGTTTCACCTTAATCAATCCATCGTTCTTCCTGTTTTTTTCCCAAAGCCTCATTCTAATCCAGGTGAACAGGCTTTGCATACCTTGGATTGTAAACGTGCTCTGGCTTACTATCTTGATCGCACCAAACCTCACAGATCATCTCCTCAACTGTTTTTGTCCTTTGATCCTAACAAGTTGGGTCACCCTCAGTGTTCCCGCTAAGCTGCGCTGGGGTGCGCTGGCGCTCAAAATATTACCTCGCAGCGCACAAGTTTCTCGTCACAGCGCACACAGTGTAGAGCACAGTTCTTCAACCGCCGGTCCGCAAACAAAATCTTGCCGGTCCGCGAAGGATTCGGTCCCCGCCGCAACGAAAGGCCGGCGTCAGCTGACTTGCAACTTCCTGTTGCAGTCGCTGTGCCGGGACTCCTGCCTTCGCCGGGACTCCTGCCTTCCACCGCGTTTGCCTCCTGCCTTGTCTCCGCACCTCCAGACCAGCAGCGGCAGCTGTGTATGCTTTTAACTTCGGCACAGAGCTGCCCCTAATCAATAGTTTAGCGCAGTTTCATAAGGCAGCCTCGGGGCCTTTGCTAGGCCGGCCCACATCGCATCATCGAAGCGGGCCGGCTATCAAAGGCCCCGAGGCTGCCTCATGAAACCGCGCTAAACTATTGATTAGGGGCAGCTCTGTGCCGAAGTTAAAAGCATACAGAGCTGCCGCTGCTGGTCTGAACTCTTGGGCCGCTGAAGGAGGGCAAAAAGCAGCTGTCCTGGAGGTTTCCCTTCCTCTCGCCTTTACAGGTTCCTTTTTTCCACCTTTTTTTTTTTCCTTCAAACGGCAACGGGCCCCAGCATCGACATCAATCAAGTAAGTTCCACTGTCAATCAAGCGGTTCTGCTCGGCCAAAGCTTCCCCTGTGACATGAGCCACCCTCAGGGGAAAGAAAGTGACCCACAAAGGTGAGGGGAAGGGGGGCAGATGATGGAAGTTGGGGGGGGGGAGAGAGGGAGAGAGAGAGAAGGGGCAGATGATGGAATGGAGGAGATGAGAGAGAGAGAGAAGGGGACAGATGATGGAAGTGAGAAGAAGGGAGAGAGAGCAGAAGGCAGATGGATGTCAGTTGAGAAGGGAGAGCAGATGCTGAATGGAAGTGGGGAAAGAACACATACTGGATGGAAGGAGGAGATAAATAAAGGGGGAAGAAAATAGTAAGATAATGGAGGGATGAGGGAAAGGGGTGACAAGCTGTGTGTAGACACAGTGAAAAGAGGGAAACGGGACTAAATAGTAAGAAAGAATTTAATTTAGATGGAGGCAGAAAATAGAGAAGGAAGACCAGAGAAGAAAAGGGAAGAGAGAGCAGAGAATGATCAGATCTGAGTGGAGGAAATGAGAAGAGAGATATGCTAAAAACCACAGGGGGGAGGGAAGGATAGAGATGCCAGACCATGAGGGGAACAGAAGGAAGATGATGGATGCTAGACCAAATTGGGGGGTGGGGGGGGGGGCAGGAGGAGAGATGGCAGGGAAAGACAGACAGTGAATGGAAGGGGCAGATGCTGGACTGAAGAGACAGAGAAGGTTATCATGCTGCTGTACCGGGCCATGGTACGCCCTCACCTGGAGTACTGCGTCCAGCACTGGTACTTTAAGAAGGACACGGTACTACTCGAAAGGATCCAGAGAAGAGCAACTAAAATGGTTAAGGGGCTGGAGGAGTTGCCGTACAGCGAAAGATTAGAGAAACTGGGCCTCTTCTCCCTTGAGCAGAGGAGATTGAGAGGGGACATGATAGAAACATTCAAGGTACTGAAGGGAATAGACTTAGTAGCTAAGGCAGGGAGAACGAGAGGGCACTCTCTAAAGTTGAAAGGGGATAGATTCCATACAAACGTAAGGAAGTTCTGTGGTAGAAAGCAACATATTTATTTGGCTCATAACTTGCTGGCGCCCGATATTTTTAGCTCACAGTGAAAAAAGTTTGCTCACAACACCCGCCCGCTTAGAGGGAACACTGGTCACCCTGTATCTAAACGCACTCTATCCAATTGGCTTGCTGCTTGCGTTTCTTTTTGTTATGCTCAGTCGGGCCTGACACTGGAGGGTTCTGTCACGGGCCACAAAATTAGAGCTATGGCAGCGTCTGTAGCTTTCCTCCGTTCCACTCCTATTGAGGAAATCTGCAAAGCTGCTACTTGGTCCTCAGTTCATACTTTCACATCTCACTATTGTCTGGATGCATTCTCCAGGCGGGATGGACACTTCGGCCAATCTGTTTTACAAAATTTATTCTCCTAATGGCCAACCTTCCCTCCATCCCTCTTTTTGTTAGCTTGGAGGTCACCCATCAGTCAAGAATATGCTGCCTGCTTGTCCTGGGATAAAGCACAGTTACTTACCGTAACAGGTGTTATCCAGGGACAGCAGGCAGATATTCTTGCGTCCCTCCCACCTCCCCGGGTTGGCTTCTTAGCTGGCTTATCCTAACTGGGGACCGCGCGCCTCTGTCGGGCGGGAAGGCACTCGCGCACGCGCGGTGTGGCCTAGCTAGAACTTTCTAAAGTTCTTAGAGTGCAATCACTCTAAAATTGTCCGTACCGGGGCTCCGTCGGTGCCGTCACCCATCAGTCAAGAATATCTGCCTGCTGTCCCTGGATAACACCTGTTACGGTAAGTAACTGTGCTTTATGTTTATTCATATGGATCAGTACTCATAGAAATCCCCTGTCCTGACCCTAGACCTAGACCTTTTAGCCCTGGATACTTTTACTCTCAGAAAAGGAGAACAATTTTCAGGATCTTTTTTCTCAGCATGTAATAGATATTACCATGCAGAAAGCTTGGCATTATCTAATCCAGGGGTGGGTAACCTCAGTCTTCAAAGGCCACTACCCAGTTGGGTTTTCTGAATTTCCCTTATATGCATGAGATCTATTTGCATACAATGGAGGTAGTGCATGCAAATAAAGCAAATGCATATTCACTGAGGAAATCTTGAAAACCCGAATAAGAACATAAACATAAGAGTTGCCATATTGGGTCCATCAAGCCCAGAAAATTGCATGTGGAGTCAGAATGATGCATGAAAATGATCTCAGCTAGAGGAGGGGATAAGCAAGTCCTATTGCAAGTCCAGTACTGTATGTGCAGCTGGTGTTAGTCCTTGTGTATGTGACTAGTTATTTCTTCCATTACAAGGCTTGAGAGAAGAGTCAAGCTTTTACCTGCCTCTTGAAGTGTTGTGTTGAGTCAGGGGTCTCAAAGTCCCTCCTTGAGGGCTGCAATCCAGTTGGGTTTTCAGGATTTCCCCAATGAATATGCATGAGATCTATGTGCATGCACTGCTTTCAATGCATATTCATTAGGGAAATCCTGTAAACCCGACTGGATTCGGGAGGGATTTTGAGATCCCTGTGTTGAGTGAGGCCTTACAGTGAGTGCTTTCCAAAGTGTGGGGTTACTCCACTGAAGGATCGCCAGCAGGTATCACATTGTATGATGTCCTTTGGAGAGGGCGTTTTGGAGAGGGCGTGGTTAGAGATACTTCTTGGGAGGAATTTAGTGACCATGGAAGTGTGTAGACGGAGATCATGCTCTTCAAGTACTTTTGGCCATTTCCTTTAAGGGCCTTGTAGATCATACACAGAATTTTAAATTTAGCCTGTACTGGTAGCCAGTGGAGGTTTTCAAAAAATGGTGTGATATGGTCATTTCACTTGTAACCTTTTATTAATGTGCTACAGCATTCTGAATTAGATGGAGCTGGTGCAAACCCTTTGTTGTTAGACCTATGTAGAGTGTCTTACAGTAAGGCGCAGTAAGGTTTTACACTTAAAATTAATATGCAGTAAGTGTAAAGACTGTGCAATAACTGCAGAAGGTGTGCCCACCATTTGCCCTGCATTTACTGCAAGGCACCGTTTTACCTGTAGTGCCAGACAGCAGGTAACATGGTGCTAGCTCAAGCAGATATAAATAAATAATGTTCTTCAGATTTGCTGCAGCAATACTTCCCCCTTCTGATTCCCACTCTGCTTTCGACATCCAAATTCTTCTAATGCCCCCAGTAACAAGATTGAACCTGCCTGGCACCTGCAATGACAAGACTAAGCCTTTTCAACATCCCTGTTGACAGCACTGAACTTCCTTGACCCCCCTATAATATTTGGCTAAGCCTCTTCCCAGACCCAAGCTTTGCCCACATGTGCTAACAGAAACCTTCCCTACACTCCCAAACCCTTTAACATCTCTGGGACTCATCTAGAAGTGATCAATTATGGTATTGTGTACAATGACAGGAGCAGTCCCACTCTGCTCCTGCCCTGTCCAGCTCCAGGAAAAAAAATGACTGCTCTGACCTCTATGTTCATGGTACTTTTACTGGGAGGATTATCTATCATAATAAAACCGTTAGCGCGCATGCACATTTTAATCTCAATGTTCCGTGCGTCTATGCTTTATGCTACTGTGCCGCGCATTCGCAGTACAATAATTCGCCTGCTGCCGATCACCCGTGCCTGCCTCAGCTGATTTCCTTCTGCCCCGATCTCCGATGCCAGCTGACTTCCTGCCTTCTGCCTATGCTGCCGGGACACCTCTTCTTCTCACCCACCACAGACCAGCAGCAGCTGCAGTTTCATCAAGCAGCCGCGGGGCCTTTGCTAGGTCGGCCCACTTCGATAATGCGAGGTGGGCCGGCCTAGTAAAAGCCCCGAGGTTGCCTGGGTTAGCGGATGCTGGACAGGGGGAGCAGGGAAGGGAGAAGGGGTACTATTGGACAGGGGGGAGGTAAAAGGAAGGGAGAAGGGCTTCTGCTGGACAGGGGGAGCAGGGAAGGGGTGCTGCTGGACAGGGGGAGGTAAAAGGAAGAGAGAAGGGCTACTGCTGGACAGGGGGAGCAGGGAAGGGGTACTGCTGGACAGGGGGGAGGTAAAAGGAAGGGAGAAGGGCTACTGCTGGACAGGGGGAGCAGGAAGCAAAGAAAGAAAGAGAAAGAAAGAAAGGCCTCAGTGCCGCATTGTGCTAAAAGTTTGCACATCTATTCTAGCACCCGTTAATGTAAAGGACTTACACACTAGTTCTACTTAATAAGATACCTTATATAGAAGGATGCTGTTTAGTGGTAGTACTGCAAGACAATTTTGTTTCCTGAAGTGGGATGGGATTGCCCTTGACACCACCACTGATCACATTTGTCTAAGTTCCAGGGGTATTGAGGGACTGGGGGAGGATTTCTATTGACTATTGTGGGCAGGCTAGAGTTCAGGGAGGAGCATAGCCAAATGTTATCATTGGGAGCTTAAGGGAGATCCAGTCTTTTCATTAGTGGTATCAGGAAAGTCCAGTGCTGTCTTTAGGGTGTCAAGGAGGTTCAGTCTTATCATCAGAAGTGTCGGAGAAGGGGAATGGAATGAGAAGGGAAAGACAGTGGGGGCTGTGGACCTCTACAACTTGGTCTGTAGCCATATTTAGCACTTCCTTTTGAGAAGATGATAATTTTTGAGCCGCTATCAGCAGTCAGGATAGCTAATGTGCAATATGAACCCATGCGTCAGCTGTCTTTGCCAGGCACTCCTTTACCCACTTAAGTCATACCTAACTCTCACATCAGGTGTGTAATGTAGGAGGTTCAAGGTAGAGAATGACACGGTGGCGGTTTACCCGCGGCCACCGCATTTTAGCCGCGGGTCACCCGCCGAAAACGGGGAAGAAAATTAGCAGTCGCTGCGGCGACGGGGACAAGGCCATTCACCGCCCGCGGGGCGGTGAATGGTCTTGTCTCCGCAGTGAGGTATCAAGGATCGCGCGGTCCCCGCAGCCACCGCCCGCCCGCCCGTAGCATTTAGCCAGCTCCCTCCCTCCACCTCACCTTAAATTTCGAGTTTTCTGGCTTCCTTTTTTCCGAGCCGCACGTGTTCAAAAATCCGTGCACGCGCGGCTGCGCGAGTCAATCAATCTTCTCCTCTGACGCAACCGGAAACAGGAAGTTGCAGGAGAGGAGAAGTTTGATTGACTCGCGCAGCCGCGCGTGCACGGATTTTTTGAACACGTGCGGCTCGGAAAAAAGGAAGCCGGAAAACTCGAAATTTAAGGTGAGGTGGAGGGAGGGAGCTGGCTAAATGCACGGCTTTTTGAACGCGTGCGGCTAGGGAAAAAGGAAGCCGGCAAACTCGGAACGAATATAAGGTGAGGTTGAGGGAGGGTGGGGGCTGCTGGACCATTCTTCATTACTTTGCCATACTAATTCCATTCTATGTTAGGTGCCACGGACTCAGATTCGAGTCCTAGAGATGATGAGTTAAAGATCCCAAAAGAAGCCAACTTCTAAATCCAGTGGTTAGAGCTACACTACACTCCTTGTGACCCTGGGCAAGTCACTTAATCCCTATTGCTTCTGACACAATGGGCAGTTCCAAAGACCAAGACTGGCCAGTGTCAAAGACAGGATGCTGAGCTTGATAGACCCTTAGTCTCCACTGTTTTTAGTGATCATCAAAGTTCTATGTTTCTATAATCACCCTAATTCTGTTATCATTGGACTAGATATTCAAAATGATTTAAATGGCCAGGACAGGCTCCTGGCTGTTCAAATCATCTGTCCAGGGCTAACCAGGCATTTTCAATCTTCATGTTCAGCCCAAATGGTGTCACACAATTCAGCAAAAATACCCAATGTTGTTCCTCATAATTTAAATATTGCTCATAGAAGGAACAACATTGGGTATTTTTGCAAATGGAAGTTGGAGGGTTAATTCCCTTGAAACAGCCAATTGAGTGAAACATGAATTCATGCTGGGACACAAGATAGGTTGAATTTGTTTTGAATTTAAAAAGAAAAATGATCAATGAAGAATACTATAATGGCAAGAAAATATAATGATAAAACAGCAACTAATTTTGCCTATTTTTATATATTAAAAAAGTACTACATAAGGTGAGTGTCCATATTGTTGTCTGTTGTTCTGCTGAGCACTGGCATTGAAACAGCAAAATGCATTTATTGCATACTTGTCCTCTGTCGGAAACATTATGGTGGTATATTAGTTGTGTTAATAAAAATTTATAAACAAAGCCCTGCCAGCTGAACATCTCTTTCTCTAGTTCAGCAGCAGGAACTTTGATTTATAAGAATGGAATACGCTAAATATTAGAGTACTAAGGCTTATATGGATGCTGCGGGGACGGTGACGGGGCGGTGAATGGGATGGCAGTGGCGGTGACGGGGCGGTGAAAGGGATGGCAGTGACGGTGACGGGGCGGTGAATGGAATGGCGGTGACGGGGCGGTGCAGAGGATGGTGGGCCGGGGACGGGGCGGTGACGGGGACAGATTTTTTCCCCGTGTCATTCTCTAGTTCAAGGCCCATTTAAAAGCCCACCTCTTTGAGAGTGTTTTTGACTCCTAACTCCTCTCACCTTGGGTTCTGCATCCCCCTACCCTCTATGTCATGTCCGTCTGTCCAAGTTAGATTGTAAGTTCTTTCGAGTAGGGACAGTCTATAAATGTCAAAATGTATAGCGCTGCTTATGCCTTTCAACGCTATATAAGTGATAAGTAGTAGTAGTAAACTCTTTCTAGATGTATTAAAAGCAAGAAGCCATGAAATAATCATTTGGACTGCTAGATGACCAAGGGATAAAAGGGGCTCTCAGGGAAGACAAGGCCATAGCGGAGACATTAAATGAATTCTCTGTTTAAGTCTTCAACAAAGAAGATGTTGGGGAGTTACCAGTGCCAGAAATGGTATTCAGTTCTGATGAATCAGAGAAACTCAAACAAACTGTAATACTGGAAGATGTAATAGGTCAATTTAAGAAACTGAACAGTAACAAATCAGCTGGACAGGATGGTTTACATCCCAGAGTGCTGATAGAATTGCAAAATGAACTTGCAGAGCTATTGTTAGGTTTAAAAAAAAAAAAAAAAATTGTTGGCTATTTGTAATTTTTCTCTAAAATTCTGCATAGTACCGGAAGACTGGAGCGTAGCCAAGTGATGCTGATTTTTAAAAAGGGTTCCAGAGGTGATTCGGGAAATTATAGACTAATGAGTCTGATGTCGGTGCCAAACAAAATGGTAGAGACTATTATAAAGAATAAAATGACTTTTGTTTTGATCCTTCTTCCTCTCTTTCTCATTATACAAATGTATTTCTACCCTTCTCCATTTTGTATCGGTATGTTAATGTTTGTCTGTGCGTTTGATTGTTTGTAATATTAATTATAATTTGTTTTTAACTTATGCCCTTTTTATGTTTTGTTTTTATATTATGTAAAACCGCTTTGAATTTTGATAAGGTGGTATATCAAATTTTTAAATAAACCTGAAACCTGAAACCATAAGCATGGATTAATGAGAGAAAGACAACAAGGATTTAGTCAAGGGAAATCTTACCAATCTACTACATTTATTTGAAAGGGTGAATGAATATGTGGATTTTCAAAAGGCATTTGACAAATTACCTCATTAAAGACTTCTGAGGAAATTAGAAAGTCATGGGATAGAAGGTAATGTCGTATTATGGATTAAGAGCAAGTTGAAACAGAAAACAGAGAGTGGGTTTAAATGGTTAATATTCTCAATGGAGAGGGGTAAATAGTGGGGTTCCCCAGGGGTCTGTGCTGGGACTGCTGCTTTTTAACTTATTTATCAATGATCTAGCGATGGGAATAACTAGTGAGATTATTAATCCCCCCTTTTACGAGGCCTCGTTAGGCTTTTATCCCAGGACAAGCAGGCAGCATATTCTTAACACATGGGTGACGTCACCGACGGAGCCCTCGGTACGGACCTTTTTAACTAGAAGTTTCTAGTTGGCCGCACCGCGCGTGCGCGAGTGCCTTCCCGCCCGACGGAGGAGTGCGTGGTCCCCAGTTTCTTCGTTTCCGCAGAGCGAAGAAGACGCGTGTGTTTTTTCAACGGCCGTTGAAACCACTTTTTGCCTTCCCGCTCGCGCTTTTTTCCATATTTTTTCTTCTTTTGCCTTCGGGTTTCTTTTTTCTTTGCTTGGTAAAAAAAAAAAACAAAAACCTTTGCTTTTTTTCCCCTTTTTTCGATTTTGCCCCGGCGGGGCCTGTTGCCATTATACAGGCCTCGGGGTTCGATTTTGCGGAGGCCGTTTTCCCCTTCATGCCCCCGCAGGTCGGTTTTAAAAAGTGCCAGCGGTGTGCACGCCCGATCTCCCTCACTGACCCACACAATTGGTGTTTGCAGTGTTTGGGTCCGGAGCATCGGGCGGACTCCTGCACCCGCTGTGCCACTCTTCAAAAGAGAACCCTTAAAAACCGAAGAATTCAACAAACTCTTCTCTTCGGCACCGGGTCGGCGATGGACTCCTCGACATCGACAGCGGTACCACAGAAATCGGCACAGTCTACTTCGACACCGCCCGACCCCACATCGGCGTCTCTGGCGCCAGGTAAGCCGGCTAAGAAGCCTTCCTCTTCCCTCGAGCGCCCTCCAACTACGGTGGCGACGCCGACCTTGCCGGCATCGCACCGGTCCCGCAAGCGCTCCGCCCCGATCTCGGTGAGTGCCTCGTCATCGGCCTCCTCATCGCCGGGGCGTGGAGCGGCATCTAAAGAACCGAAGAAAAAGAAAGCGGTTCCGATGCCACCCCTAGATGACCGTATCTCGGCCATCTTAAAGGTTCAACTCCAGGAACAGTTACAGCAACAACTCGAGCACCTGTTGCCCACTATCCTGGCACCGCTCCTTCCGGTACCAGACCGGCCCGAGCCCCGTACCGAACCCCCGGTATCCACCCCTTCGGTACCTATCAACACCTCCATGCCGATTCTTTCGGCTGAGCAGCTTCATACCCCTCCAGTGGTTCACTCCCATACCACATCGGATCCTCCTCGGCACCAAGCAGTGCGTCATTCTTCCCGGGACCGGGATCGACGCCGGTCTTCCTCTCCTGGTACCGTTTCGGTGCGTTCTGGGAAATCTTTATCCAAGACCCGCCATACCGCACCTTCCACCCCGGTGTCTCGACATGCACCAGAGGTCCGGGACCCTGACTTATGGGAGGAATCCCCTCTCGGTACCGAGGAGGATCCCTCCTCATCTGATGAGGACCCGTCGGCACCCGATGCCACCTCCAAACCGGAGCAGTGCTCATTTTCTAAATTTCTGAGGGAGATGTCTGCAGCCCTGTCCCTTCCTTTAGAATCTGACTCAAAGAAGTCTCAAGCCTTCCTGGAGGCTTTAGATTTCGAACAACCTCCTAAAGAGTTCCTCAAGCTTCCCGTGCATGACATCCTACGGGAGACTTTTTACAAAAACTGGGAGAATCCCCTTACGGTACCGGGGGCCCCCCGTAAACTGGACAACCTCTATCGAGTCATCCCTATCCCAGGGTTCGACAAGTCTCAATTGCCCCATGAGTCCCTTCTTGTTGAATCCACCTTGAAAAAGACTCAGGGCTCCAGTGTCTATGCCTCTACCCCTCCTGGCAGAGAGGGTAAGACCATGGACAAGTTTGGCAAGAGGCTCTACCAGAATGCCATGCTGGCCAACAGGGCGAACAACTATTCCTTCCATTTTTCTTTCTATATGAAACATTTGGTCCAACAGCTGTCTGCCCTCCAAAAGTACCTGCCGGAGCGCAAGGTCCCACTGTTCCAGCAGCACATCTCTGGCCTTCTTCAGTTGCGCAAGTTTATGGTCCGCTCGATATACGACTCATTCGAGCTCACCTCCCGTGCCTCTGCCATGGCCGTAGCCATGCGCCGCTTGGCCTGGCTGAGAGTCTCCGACCTGGACATCAACCACCAGGATCGTCTAGCCAATGCCCCCTGTCTCGGGGATGAACTTTTTGGAGAGTCACTGGATTCCACCACCCAGAAACTCTCCGCCCATGAAACAAGGTGGGACACCCTGATCAAACTAAAAAAGAAGGCTCCGCCTGCCCGCCCTTATCGACCTCAGTCATCTTATCAGCGCAGGTTCTCAGCCAGGCCACTCAATCCGCCTCCTCAACAACCTCGGCGGCCCCGTCAACAGCAGCACCATGCCCAGGCTCGTTCTCAGGCCACTCAACCCTCCAAGCCTCTTCAGCCTGCTAAGCAATCCCAGCCCTTTTGACTCTTCTCTCCAGGGCATAGCCAGTCATCCACCCTCGCTACCTCTTCCACAACCAATCGGAGGTCGTCTCACCATATTCGCCAGCCGTTGGGAGGTCATCACATCGGACCAGTGGGTCCTCAACATCATCCGCCACGGCTACTCTCTCAACTTCCAGACTCTTCCATCGGACAACCTTCCCGTAGAGTCTGCTTCACACTCATCTCAAACCCCCCTCCTCCTGAGGGAGGTTCAATCCCTCCTCCTTCTCAATGCCATCGAAGAAGTACCTCCAGATCAAAGGGGTCAGGGATTCTACTCCCGCTACTTCCTGGTACCCAAAAAGACGGGAGACCTCCGTCCCATTCTCGATCTCAGGGACCTCAACAAGTGTCTGGTCAAGGAGAAGTTCAGAATGCTCTCCCTTGCCACGCTCTACCCTCTTCTTTCTCAACACGACTGGCTATGTTCCCTGGACCTCAAAGAGGCCTACACTCACATCTCCATCAATCAGAATTCTCGCCGCTACCTGCGGTTCCAGGTGCTGCACCACCACTATCAGTACAAGGTGCTACCGTTCGGCCTCGCTTCCTCACCCAGGGTCTTCACCAAGTGCCTTATAGTGGTAGCGGCCTTCCTCAGGTCTCACAACCTCCAGGTGTTCCCCTACTTGGACGATTGGTTGGTGAAAGCACCTACGTCTCAACTTGTGCTACAGGCTACTCATCACACCATCTCTCTCCTCCACCTCCTGGGGTTCGAGATCAACTACCCCAAGTCGCATCTGCTTCCCACCCAGCGACTTCAATTCATTGGAGCAGTTCTGGACACCACACTAATGAGGGCTTTTCTCCCCTCCGATCGTCAGCGGACCCTGCTCCACCTCTGTCGTCAGGTGCTCATGCATCCCTCCATTCCTGCCCGACAGATGATGGTCCTCCTGGGTCACATGGCCTCGACGGTGCATGTCCTTCCTCTGGCACGTCTCCACCTTCGCACGCCTCAGTGGACTCTCGCCAACCAATGGTCACAGACTACGGATCTTCTTTCTCATCCCATCTCTGTGACATCATCTCTTCAGCAATCTCTCCAATGGTGGTTGAACTCCTCAAATCTTTTCAGGGGTCTACTTTTTCATCTACCCCCTCACTCTATGATCATCACCACGGATGCGTCCCCCTATGCGTGGGGAGCTCACCTAGGAGATCTACGCACCCAGGGACTTTGGACCCCACAGGAGCGTCGTCATCACATCAATTTCCTGGAACTCAGAGCCATGTTCTACGCCCTCAAGGCTTTCCAACATCTCCTCTGTCCTCAAGTCCTCCTCCTGTGCACAGACAATCAAGTCGCCATGTACTACATAAACAAGCAAGGCGGCACCGGATCTCGCCCCCTTTGTTTGGAGGCTCTGCGCATCTGGACCTGGGCCACGGACCGCAATCTCTTTCTCAGGGCGGTCTATATCCAGGGCGAACAGAACTCCCTGGCCGACAATCTCAGCCGCATCCTTCAACCTCACGAGTGGACGTTGGACCCTCCGACTCTGCTCTCCATCTTTGCTCGATGGGGCACTCCGCAGGTGGACCTCTTTGCAGCACCTCACAATCATCAACTGCCCCTCTTCTGTTCCAGACTCTTCTCTCCTCACCGTCTGGCCCCGGATGCATTCCTGCTCGATTGGAGGGATCGGTTCCTGTATGCCTTCCCTCCACTTCCTCTGATGTTGCGGACCTTGTCCAAACTCCGCAAGGACAACGCCACCATGATTCTCATCGCCCCTCGGTGGCCTCGCCAACACTGGTTCTCCCTCCTGCTCCAACTCAGCTCCAGGGAGCCCATTCCTCTTCCTGTGTTTCCTACTCTACTTACGCAACGGCATCAGTCTCTACTGCATCCCAATCTGTCTTCGCTCCACCTGACAGCTTGGTTTCTCTCGGGCTGACCTCTCCAGAAAATCTATCTCAGCCGGTCCGCCTCATCTTGGACGCCTCCAGGAAACCGGCCACCCTCCAATGTTACCATCAGAAATGGACCAGATTCTCCTCGTGGTGTCTCCGGCATCATCAGGAACCCACCTCCTTAGCGGTGGAAACTGTATTGGAATATTTGCTCTCGCTGTCCAATGCTGGCCTCAAAACTACCTCCATCAGAGTCCACCTCAGTGCCATCACTGCGTTTCATGAGCCTATTCTCGGAAAACCCCTCACGGCTCATCCTCTGGTTTCCAGATTTATGAGAGGGCTCTTCAATATCAAGCCGCCTCTCAAGCCTCCTCCTGTCGTCTGGGACCTGAATGTGGTTCTCTCAGCACTCATGAAACCTCCATTTGAGCCTCTTGCCACAACTTCGCTCAGGCTCCTTACCTGGAAGGTGCTTTTCCTAATTGCCATCACCTCTGCCAGGAGGGTTAGCGAACTGCATGCACTGGTTGCCGACCCACCGTTCACTGTTTTTCACCATGACAAGGTTGTTCTGCGTACCCACCCTAAATTCCTTCCCAAGGTGGTCTCGGCTTTTCACCTCAACCAGTCCATTGTGCTGCCCGTCTTCTTCCCTAAGCCTCACTCGCACCCTGGGGAACAGGCGTTGCACACGCTGGACTGTAAGCGTGCCCTTGCTTACTACCTTGATCGTACCAGAGCTCACCGTACATCCCCTCAGCTATTTTTGTCTTTCGATCCCAACCGTTTGGGTCGTCCTGTCTCCAAACGGACACTTTCAAATTGGCTTGCTGCCTGTATTGCATTCTGCTATGCTCGGGCCGGTCTCTCACTGGAAGGTGCTGTCACGGCCCACAGAGTCCGAGCTATGGCTGCTTCTGTAGCTTTCCTCCGTTCCACGCCCATCGAGGAAATCTGCAAGGCTGCCACTTGGTCCTCAGTTCACACGTTCACTACTCACTACTGTCTGGATGCCTTTTCCAGACGGGATGGTCACTTCGGCCAATCGGTGTTACAGAATTTATTTTCATGATGGCCAACCATCCCCCCTCCCTCTTTGTTAGCTTGGAGGTCACCCATGTGTTAAGAATATGCTGCCTGCTTGTCCTGGGATAAAGCACAGTTACTTACCGTAACAGGTGTTATCCAGGGACAGCAGGCAGATATTCTTACGTCCCACCCACCTCCCCGGGTTGGCTTCTTAGCTGGCTTATCCTAACTGGGGACCACGCACTCCTCCGTCGGGCGGGAAGGCACTCGCGCACGCGCGGTGCGGCCAACTAGAAACTTCTAGTTAAAAAGGTCCGTACCGAGGGCTCCGTCACCCATGTGTTAAGAATATCTGCCTGCTGTCCCTGGATAACACCTGTTACGGTAAGTAACTGTGCTTTTTAATCGCGGTATTAGCTCAAATGTTCATAGAATTCCTATGAGTGTCAGGGCTAATAGTGCTATGGCTGGCAATTAAAAGGTCTAACATGGGGGGGGGGGGTGTTTAAATTTGTCGATGACACAAAGTTGTTCAAAGTTGTTAAATTTCAGGAGAATTGTGAAAAATTGCAAGAGGACCTTTTGAGACTGGGAGACGGGGCGTCAAAATGGCAGATTATGTTTAATGTGAGCAAGTGCAAAGTGATGCAAGTAGTATGATGCATGTAGGAAAGAAGAACCCAAACTATAGCTACATGATGCAGGGTTCCACGTTAGGAGTAACTGCCCAGGAAAACGATCTAGATGTCATTGTTGAGTATACATTGAAACCCTCAGCTCAATGTGCAGTGTAGGTTAAGAAAGCAAATAAAATGTTAGGAATTATCAGGAAAGGAATGGAAAACAAAGATGAAAATGTTATAATGCCCTTGTATTGCTCAATGGTACAGCTGTACCTCGAATACTGTGTGCAGTTCTGGTTGCCGTATCTCAAGAAAGATGTAACATCATTAGAAAAGGTACAGAGAAGGGTGATGAAAATGATAAAAGGAATGGAATGACATCCCTATGAGGAAAGACTTAAAGCAGCTAGGGCTCTTCAGCTTGGAGAAGAGATGGCTCAGGGGTGATATGATAGAGGTCTATAAAATTCTGAGTGAAGTGGAAATGGTAAATGTAAATCACTGGTTTACTCTTTCCAAAAATACTGGGACTAGGGGGCATACGATGAAGCTACTATATTAAAATAAAAATTAAAAACCCAGAGAAAATATTTCTTCACACAATGTGTAATTAAACTCTGGAATTTGTTGCCCGATAATGTGGTGAAATCAGTTAGCTTAGCAGGGTTTAAAAAAAAGCTTGGATAATTTCCTAAAAAAGAAGTCCATAGGTCTTTATTAAGATGGCTTGAGGAAATCTACTGCTTATTCCTAGGATAAGTAGCATAAAATCTATTTTAGAACTTGAGATCTAGTTAGGTACTTGGAATCTGGACTGGCCACTGATGGAAATAGGATGCTGGGCTTGATGGATATCTGGCCTGTCCCAGTATGGCAATTCATATGTTCTTAAAACAGTCCAAAGACTGCATATGTTTCAAACTCCAGAAGGTGCCACAATCTGGCCAAAAACTATCACTGTGTCGGCTGGGGCTAGATGGATTATAAAATGGGGAAGAAGACTGGGTAGTTGCAGATGAAAAGGCATGAAACTTAGCTCAGTTGAGGTCAGTTCTCATTGAACTGAAAGCCCAAAGAAACAAGAGTAAAACCTTGTTGCTGATGTCAGCCTGCAAGAAAAAAAATATTCAAATAACATGCTTTGATGCTGCATGTGAACTACGTTCTAGACAGTTACAAAATGGATGAAAATTATTTTCATTCATAGGTTAATAGACACCTTTCATGGTAAGATTAAGAAATTAAATAACAGGGTTTCATCTTAATTTGTCTGTACAAGAAAAGAGAGCATTATAAAAATTATGCACTAATGATATGATTGAGGTGAAGGCACTAGGGGAAGGGGAAGAAGGAGGTGTAGGGGTGTGGTTTGTAATAAATGGAATTTTAATGCTAAAATTATTTTTCTAGTTAGGAGGCATCTATCTAGATCTGCCTATATATTTATTTTGTAGTATGATAATGGACAGGTATAAATCTAATACTTGCTGTAATGGTTTTTGTGAAGGGTAGTATATCATATAACAAATAAATACCTATCTATTTATAGACAGATATAGATATACAGTCAAACCGCGGTTTGCGAGCATTTTGCAAGATGAGCAAAACACTCAGCAAACTTTTGACTCACAAACCGAATGTTGACTCGATTTGCGAGCATCCCCCCCCATAACCGGCATCGCTCACCCCCGCTCGCAAAGGCCCCCTCGCTCCAACCGCCCCCCCCCCCGCGTGAACCGGCCTCCCCCCCGCCTGAACAACTTAAACTTAACCCCCCCCCCCAGTCTGGCACCGGCACGCAGGCACAGATCGTGCCGGTGCCTAGAAGATCTTCCGGCTTCTGCCTGCCTTGAGCATGCATCTGTGCATGCTCAAGGACTTCTAATTCTCCCTCTCTACCTTTTCCACTCTACTCCACTCAGCATTTTATAGGCCTCTATCATATCACCCTAAGCCGTCTCTTATCCAAGCTGAAGAGCCCTAACCGCCTTAGCCTTTCCTCATAGGGAAGTCATCCCATCCCTTTTATCATTTTTGTCACCCTTCTCTGTACCTTTTCTAATTCTGCTATATCTTTTATGAGATATGGCGACCAGAATTGCACACAGTATTTGATGTATGGCTGTACCATAGAGTGATACGAGGGCATTCTAACATTTTCATCTATGTTTTCCATTCCTTTCCCCATAATTCCTAACATTCTATTTACTTTCTTATCTGCTGCCACACATTGAGCTGAGGAACGTATCCTCAGCAATGACTCCTAGATCTTTTCCTTGGGTAATGACTCCTAACATAGAATCTAGCATCATATAGTCATAGTTTGGGTTCCTCTTTCCCACATGCATCACTTTGCACTTGCTCACATTAAACGTCATCTGCCATTTTGACGTCCAGTCTTCCAGTCTTACAAGGTCCTCTTGCAATTTTCACAGTCCTCTTGCAATTTTCACAATCCTCTTGCAATTTAACAATTTTGTGTCATCGGCAAATTTAATTATCTCACTAGTTATTTCCATTTCAAGATCATTGATAAATATGTTAAAAAGCACCGGTCCTAGCACAGACCCCTGGGGAACCCCACAATTTACAATCCAAAAAAAACCCCTTTCATTAAAAATTGCTAATCTCTCTCCAGGAAGGCTGCTGATGTATCAAATAGTGTGAAATAGTTAAATTACAAGATTTGTTGAGAAGGAGGAAAAAGCCTCACTCAAGCCTCCCACTGTCACTCTTGCATGCAAACAGGCATTAACTAAGGAGATACCTCATCAGCATAAAAAACCTCCTCCTCCTCCTCTCCAAATCAATCCGATGTGTCTAACTTAATGTATTAATATCCTCCAGTGTTTTAAGCTTAATAAATTAATGTCCCATGCTTAATAAACTTGCCCATTTGTCTTAACTTATCTTGTGTTGAAAATACTCATTCTCGGTTCGGCTGTGCTTGTAAAACTCAACCCACATTTCATGGCCATCCTCAGCTTTAGCTGAATTATAAACAAAACAGAGCAGGATCTGGTCCTGGCTGAATGACGAATGGAGTAAGGTCCGATCCTGGATTGAGTTTTACAAGCGCAGCCAACTGAGAAAGAATATTTTCAACAAAAGATAAGTGGATAAGTTAAAACAAGTGGACAAGTTTATTAAGCAAGGGACTTTAATTTATTAAGCTTAAAACACTGGAGGATATTAATACATTACCCCCCCCCCCATTTTACAAAACCATGATAGCGGTTTTTAGCTCAGGCTGGCGTGCTGAATGCTCTGCACTGCTCCCGACACTCATAGAGTTCCTATGAACTTATTTTGCTATATATGTGGGGAGTACACACTGAAAGCAAGTAGGAAACCTTAAGTTTGTAAAAAGAGCATATATAAGTTATTTTGGTATCAAGCTTGGAGATTACATTACATTACATTAGGGACTTCTATTCCGCCTATACCTTGCAGTTCAAGGCGGATTACAAAAGAGCTAAATGGACATTTCCAGTGAAGTTACAACAGTTTTGGGGGGATTTTTTTGGTTACAAGGGAGGAGAGGTAGCTGGATTAATTCCGGAAGAACTTGCAAATTGGATATTAAATTGACTGTACGTTACTGTGTGATATAACAAATAGATTACAGTTAGAGATCCTCTTATTGTATGCAACACTTGTACTGAGCATTTGCACCAGTGAACAAATGGAAAGAGAAGTTGCCTGAAATTTGGAGTACCAATGGTTTGAAGGGAACCGAAAAACCACTTCATTGTTATTTTTGTATTGTTAAAATCATAGGCATCAATCTAAATCAGTGTTCTTCTACCTTTTTACACCTATGGACCGGCAGAAATAAAATAATTATTTCGTGGACCGGCAAACTAATAAGACTGAAATTTTTAAAAACCCCATTGCCACCCCATCCCCGCGAGCTCGGTCCCATTAACCATCTGATCCCATCCGCACAAGCCTCAAATAGTTATGATTTTATATTGAACATATTTTATTAAAGTATAAAAAGAAACAATATTCTGTACAATTGTCATTTTATAAATATAAATAATACAGGGCAAAGATCAACAAAACCCCTGTCTCCCCTCCCCTTCACATATATCCCCTCTACTATCAAGAAAACTGAATAAGCCAAATTATTACAGAATGCTACACAAATATCATGCTAACAGAATACCACAGTCACACATGGCAGGAATGGTGTTAGGGGAGTGGAACTAGGGCAACTGCCTCCTGGTCAGAGAGAGCCCTAAGCCAGCTGGAAGCTAAAGACGCACTGCCTGGGCTTTGCACTCCCCAGTTATGTCTAACATCAGCTCTAGCAGGATACATATTTTAAATCTGATATATTCTAATCACAAGATAGAAATAAAATTATTTTTTTCTACCTTTTGTCGTCTCTGGTTTCTGCTTTCATCTTCTTTTCACTCTCTTCCATCCAGCGTCTGCCCTCTGTCTGTTCAATCCAGCATCTGCCTCTTCCATCCACAGTCTGCCCTCTACCCCTCCCCCTTCCATATGGTATCTGCGCTCTTTCTATGCCCCTCTCTCCTACACCAGATCTAGCATCTTTGTCCCTCTTTCCTTATTTTTCATCTGATCCCCCTTCCCAGCATCAATCTCTTTCTACTTTGTCATTCCTCTGTCTCTCCCCTTTCCCTCATCTGATCTCTCCATTCCATCCTGACTCCTTCCCCTCCACTAATCTCCCTGCCAGCTGTTTCCTTCCAATGTTCCTCCTCCCCTGTCCAGCAGTACCTTTTCCCTTTCTTCCTCCCCTTATCCAACAATAATTCTCATCCCTTCCCCTTCTCCCCTGTCAGCAGTAGCCCCTTCCCCTCCCTTGTCCAGGAGTATCCCTTCTGCCTTTCCTCCTCCTCTTATCCAACAGTAATTTTCATCCTTTCCCCTTCTCCCCTGTCAGCAGTAGCCCCTTCCCCTTCCTTGTCCAGGAGTACCCCTTCTCCCTTTCCTCCTCCTCTTATCCAACAGTAACTCTAGTCCCTTCCCTTTCCCTTCTCCCCTGTCAGCAGTAGCCCCTTCCCCTCCCTTGTCCAGGAGTACCCCTTCTCCCTTTCCTCCTCCTCTTATCCAACAGTAACTCTCGTCCCTTCCCCTTCTCCCCTGTCAGCAGTAGCCCTTTCCCCTCCCTTGTCCAGGAGCACCCCTTCTCCCTTTCCTTCTCCTCTTATCCAACAGTAACTCTCGTCCCTTCCCTTTCCCCTCCCTTGTCCAGGAGCACCCCTACTCCCTTCCCTCCTTCCCTCTCCAGCAAATGTTTCCTCGATGTAGGCTAGCGGCAGCTCTGTGTGCTTTTAACTTCGGCACACAGTTGCCCCTAAGCAGTATTTTAGCCGCGGTTTCATGAGGCAGCCTCAGGGCCTTTGGTAGGCCGGCCCGCTTTGATGATGCGATGTGGGCCGGCCTATCAAAGGCCCTGAGGCTGCCTCATGAAACCGCGGCTAAAATACTGCTTAGGGGCAGCTGTGTGCCGAAGTTAAAAGCACACAAAGCTGCCCCTGCTTGTCTGGGGGTGCGGAGACATACGCGGCAGGAGTAGGAAGTGGAAGGCAGGAGTGTCGGCATAGCGACGGCAACAGGAAGTTGCAAGTCAGCTGACGCCGGCACTTTTTGCTGTGGCTGGGGACCCGAATCCTTCGCGGACCGGCAACATTTTTTTGCGGACCGACACCGGTCTGCGGACCGACGGTTGAAGAACTGTGATCTAAATGATCATGACAAATGGTCTTACCCTGATCTACCTTCAACCAGGAGACCTGTTCCGCACTCGGATCTTGTACCCGTTCAACCTTTCTGTGAACTACTATAACTCTCAGAGGATTAGTCTTGCATGTCTGGTATCATACAAGCTAAAGAAAGTGGGACAGTGACAGTGATTCCAAAACAACTTCACATAGTGACCATTTTGACCAGAATGAATTGAGTGATCTGATTAGGGATTTAATCTTTCCAAGGAGTCTTCTAAATTGCTTGCTTCCAGACTAAAGGAAAAGAATGTACTTCAGCCAGGAACGAAAATTACATTTTATCGAAGAAGAGAAAAGGACTTGTTGCCATTCTTTACTGAAGACAACAACTTAGTATTCTGCAATGACATCGGAAACCTTCTGAAGAAAATGGGTCTTTCAGAATATAATCCAAGTAAGTGGTGTCTTTTCATCGACAGTGCTAAACATTGTTTGAAATGTGTTCTTTTAAATAATTGCAACAAATATGGTTCTATTCCAATTGGTCACTCCATCAGGATGAAAGAAGAGTACAAGGCCATCTCTTTAGACTTGGAAAAGATAAATGACCAAGAACATCAGTGATTTGTGTAGACTTGAAGATGGTTAATTTTCTTCTTGGTCAACAAAGTGGCTCACAAAGTATCCTTGCTTTTTATGCTTTTGAGATAGTAGAGCCAAACATGAATATTGGGAAAAAAAAAAAAGATTGGTCTCCAAGGGAATATATGGTGGTTGGAGAACAAAATGTAATTAATGAACCTTTGGTAGCATGAGATAGAATCATACTGCCACCACTGCATATAAAGATAGGCCTGATGAAACAATTTGTAAAGGCTTTTAATAAAGACGGTTCTTGCACTGAATACATAGCACTTATGCTACCTGGACTTACTATGGAAAAACTGAAGACAGGAATGGTTCACAGATCAGACAACTTATAAATAACCCACATTTCATAGCATCAGTGAATGAAACTGAATCATGTGCCTGGTCTTCATTTGTTCTTATTGTGAAAACCTTTCTTGGCAACAAGAAGGCAGACAACTACACACAATTAGTAGAGGATATGCTCTTTCATTTCAACAGGCTTGGCTGTAACATAAGTGTTAAGGTCCATTATCTGTATAGTCACTTAGCTCGCTTTCTAGAGAACCTTGATGACTTAAGCAAAGAGCAAGGTGAAAGATTTCACCAAGATATAAAAACAATGGAAGCCAGATAGCAAGGATGATGGGATGCACAAATGATGGCAGACTATTGTTGTCCTGCCAGATCCCACTCTTGGAAGTCTTACAAAGAAGCTTCTTGTGTGTTGAATGACTGGAAAGTTTGTATCATAAACTTATACTTTTGGTATGAAATAAATAGATTTTCTAAAGTAAGTACCACCTTGACTAATAAATCTCTGCCTCGAGTGCTCATCTGTCATTTCAGGTAAAAATTGATACAAAACAAAATGGGAGATGCTTCACATGAATGCATGTCCCTGGTGCCAAGATGGCTTGTATAGATAGTCAGCTGAATATCTGCATATAGGGAAGGAGGTGGAATGGGGGGCTTTAAAAAGAAGAAAAGGGTTATGTGGGTTCTGGTCGATATTCAGTCAGGACCCAGATAACTGTCTAATGTGAACCCTGGCTGACTATTGGCCAGGATCCGCATAAGCCCCAGTGGTTAACATTGGTCAAATTAAACCTGGAAATTCAGTGCCAGGGCCTTGACATGGCCCAACACTGAATATCCGTGGCTAATGTGCAATGGATTTTATCAGGTCACGTTTTTACTGTGAGTTGTCAAGGTAGATGTTCTGACGCTCATGGGAATAGAATGAGAATCAGAGCATTTACCTCGCTGGCCCAAGATAAAAAGCTTTACTCTGGTTTGATAAAAGGAGCCCTTAGTCAGTCATTGTCAGCATTTACAAAAACAGTGACCAACACCAATTGAATATCGGCAGAAAACAAATACCAAAACATACTCTCAATCAGTCAAAAGCAGCACCAAGGGTTTCTTTTGTCTCTCACATCTCTAGCTAAATACTCTTGGGAGAACCCCTCAACTGGGACTTTTCATTTACTGGTTCCATTGCATCATTCCCGAGTCATTCCTCCAAGCAGGAATCTGCCTGTAATTGGAATACTGTTATTAAATTTATGAGGGCTTCTTCTTACAGAATTACCATTACCATTACCATTAATTTCAAAAGTGAGTTCCTCAAACCACCTTTTAGTACTGAAACTCTCACAGTAAATTCCCATTCATTTGCAGCCTTCTTCTATACCAGATGGAATATCTATGTCTTGAAAAATAAAATAAGCAATTTCCAAAGTAGACAAGGAGTTTAATGCTTATTATCCCCTCACTAGGATTCAGGGTGGATAAAAATCAATGATTAAAAAAAGAAATCATATTTTAAAAAATTTAAATCATATTTTTAAATTTAAATTGGATTGTTTTAAATCAAATGCTTTTTTGAGGAAAAATCTATCTAAAGATAGTTTTCTATTTAATATACAGTATATAATATAGTCCAAAAGTTATTCATTGTGAAATAAGGATTAGTTAGTTATGTAGCATGAGACTGTATATTCACGCAATGTTTAACCCTCCCCCACCCCTTTTTACGAGCCACATTCGGCTTTTTTATCACCGACCATGGCGGTAGTAACTCCAATGTTCATAGGAATTCTATGACTGTCAAAGCTAATACTGCCGTGGCTGGTGATTAAAAAAATGCCTAATTCAGTTTTGTAAAAGGGGGCCTAAATTTTTTGGTAAATAAATTCTATTTTTCCATTCATAATGTCACAGGCCATTTTTCTGTCTAGAAGATATTATCACAGATGCTTGGTTTTGCATTTCTCAAAACTGAGAATTTGTGTCTGCAGAGATAACGTGATTCTTCCTCACAGAAAAAAACCTATCTGTAGAAACCATGATTTAAATCAAGCCTTTCTGACTAGTGATTAAAATCAAATCCACCCTGCTAGGATCCATTCTGGTTCTTCCTCATTCAGGATCCTGATGTACCTCAAGCTTCATCCATATCCTTCAGGGGCTAGAAACTTGACCCTTGAGCCTCAACCACTTTCCCTGTATACTTTCTGAACTTCTCTACAGTACTGAAACAACTTTCCCCACAAGACACCTTCCTTTGAGGTTGAGCAATACTAATATACTTTCTGACATCATTTGTAAGTGCCTATAATAAGGACAGGAAGCATTTAGGATCCCTACTTGCATGTAGATATAGTATATTATTTCTGTAGATATAGTATATTATTTCTTCAGTAAATATTTTTCCCATAAACATTTAGGCACCAATTTTCATATTGCCTGCAAAACTACAAAGTCTGCATAGTTAATCTGGCCTTAGGTGAGGTGAAATAGCACGCTAGAGAGGCAGTTATTTTTCCATCCAAAAAAAGGTGCAGAGCAAGGGTCTCCCCTGAAAAAGTGAACTCTTGACTCTGTCCATGCTGCTGTCAAAGGGCATCTGCTCCATCCAAGCAGTCCTGTCTTTGGTGCAATTATCAGCTGAGCAGCAAAGTCCCATTTAATAGAAGACTGCCTGGATGGATCAGGAGCCCTTGATACACCCACCCGTCACCCCATCTCCCAAGCAACCAGCCATCTTCCATCAAGTCAGCTATCTAACCCTTCCCATGCCTAGACAGCCATAGCTCTACTTAGTTAATGGTCACTCCCTCCCACCATCTGCCATTGCCCAACCTGTGCCCACCCTTATCTAGTCAGTAAGACCTCCCCTACCCCATCTGATTAGCCAGTCAGCCTTCCCCTCAGCTGCCCAATCACTCTGCCATCCTCAGTCAGTCAGTCAACCATCCCCCATCCATCTTGCTCTGATATTTGCTGGCTGTGGCTGGCAGTGTTACTTCCAGAATGATTGATGCCTTCTGGTGCTACATGGCTGCCAGTGATGCTTAGACTCCTGTTTGGTTGTCACAGTCTAACAAGAATAATGTGGGAATCGCATAGTTTTAAATTCATAGAAAGAAAGCATCTACTCTTCCAGCAGCTATTTCAACAGTCAGGGCCTGGCCATGGCCTTCAAATAAACTCCACATATTTTAGTTGTGAAGAATTTATTTTTATGTGGATGATTTCACAGTCTTATAGCTTACTTTGTCTGATAACTGCTTGTACAGTGTGATACACATATATATATTTGAAGAAAACACAACATGTTTCTGAAGTTACGTAAGTTCTTTGGTGACATCATAAGATCACTGTTACCTAGGCAATGGAACAGGTTGTCATGGAAACTTCAAGGCTGCATCATTATACAGATTCATGAATGTTGACAGTTGAAAAAAGACTTTTTTCTAATATTGAAATTCAAAATATTTTTTTTATATTATTAGTATATATAGTATTTTGTGAAATATCTAATCTCTGGCAAAAAAAATATGATCTGTTTAAAAGTGAGAGACTTAACTTGCCAAATCTGAAAAAGACAGTTAATCAAGTGTTTAAACTTAATTTTAATCCTTTGTGTGCTGCTGTAGAGTGTACCTGTGATCAGTAATATGTGGTGTTGGTTTTTTTTTTAAAATTTTAATGTTGTATACAGTGTTTCCCCGATCATTCGCGGTTTGTGGTCCCGCGATATTCTCCAACCGGGACTTCCTGTGCTAAAGTCGGGCTTCACCAATCAAGAGCTGCGTTTCAAAGCAGCTCCTGTTTGGTGAAGCCTGACTTTAGTGCAGGAAGAGGTGGTCAGAGCATGCCGAAAGTGATTTCCTTCATTCACCAGTGCTCCAGTTGCCCTATCCTGCCTCTCCAGTTGCCCTCTCCTGCCTCCCCAGGTGAAAAACCGTATTTGCAGTTTTTCAATATTCACGGGGGTTCCTGGAATGGAACCCCTGTGAATATCTTTGAAGTTTGGCTATAAGAGGTAGGGGTGAAAGGAGGTTACAGTGGCTGATGAAATTTAATGTGGACAAATGCAGGAGGTGTTTTTTTTAAAAAAAAAACATGTGTCCCAATTAGCTGGTTTGGCAGCAGTTGGCTGCCTACAATCAGGATTCCATTTATAGAATCCGGGCCTAAATATCCTACACTGTTAATACTTGAAAATCAATAAAGATTAAAAAAAACAAAACAAAACAAAAAATACAACATTTCAAATTTCAAATTTTGAAATTGATGGGAATTGGCTCCTTATTTGTTCAATCTTGTTCTTGAAAAACAGAGCTAACTCATGAGCAGAAGGAGCTGATGAAGAATTATCTTTCAGGTTTAAAAGTTGTCTTTCTTACTAGGCTTAAAAGCTCTCGTTTTATTACTATTACTATTAATCTTATCATTCAGATATAGCCGCATAGCTGTTTTCGAATGGTCTTATATAATTTAATTTTTGTTCTCCAAACTTCTCTATCCAAGGAAGATCCTGTATGCAGCTCTCGTATGCAAACATCTACACTCTAACCTCCTGCATTCCTTCTTCAAAACCTTCAATTCATCTGGAAATCATTTCTCATTGTAAACCACTGTGTTAAAGGGGTCAGTGGCAGTGTTTTATAGTTAAAACATTTTGTATGAAAATGTCTGGTTATCATACTCATTCACTGTCATCACTGGCATTAAAGGAAGTTGTGAATTTCTCAGGAACACCAATTCCAAATGAGGCCATACAAAGAAAAAAGGAAAGTTGCTGACCAGTGAACCTGAACAAAGCCACTGTCAAAGTTTGTGGGCCATAAATTTGACATTAAGCCTGACATTATCTTTTCATGATATTTTGAGTAATGAAGGAGATGCTTTGAACAATTAATGACACAGCAATTATATTTTATGCATGTTTTGTTCTCACCTCCCTTCCTCTCCCTCCCTCCCCCTTAATTGCTTCATTTACCTTGGGAATTTACACAAATGTTTGATATGATATCCAGTAGTCAAGAAATGGAAGGATTTGATACTATTACTATTAATTATTTTTATAGCACTACCAGACGTGTGTGGCGCTTCACAGAGTTACAAAGAAGAAGAAACAGTCATAGGACTGGAATGTCAAAGGCCTCAAGCTTATTGTTTATTTCTTTGATGCCACCAAGGCAGACTGACAGTGATCTAGGTCTTTGGGTCATAAGGGCCTGTCTGATAGAAATGACTGGTTCTGCATCTATTATAATATTTCTCATTTTTATTTTTATTGCAATTTTAATTTACAAATCAAGCATCCACTTGTGGACCAACATTTCTTTCTCCCTCTTCCCTCCCAGCCCTTGTTGACCAAAATCTCTTCCGCCCTCCTTTTCAACTCCAGATCCATTATTTCTCTTTCTTTCCTCCTTATCTCTCCCTCCTCTGGTCCATTTCTTCCTCCATTACCTCTCTCTATCTCTCTCTTTCCTGCCTTACCCCGTCCATCATTTTTTTTCTTTCTTTCCTCTCCCCTTACCTCCTGAATCCAACATCTCTCCTTTCTCTTCCTCCACTGCTCCGAGTCTATTTTAATGTAACCTTGCAGGATAGGAAGGGCTTTGAGTAATTGTGGGTGGTAATGAGTTGAGGCATGGGTGCTGGCAGATGATGGTTGCTATCTGAGTTGCCTGGGTCACTGGAGTCTGTCCAGGATATTGCCAGGGTGAGTATCAGAGGCTGCAGAGGCCTGCAGACCTGAGCTGTTTGGATTCAGGCATCATGACTGTGATCTGGGTGTACAGTTGGATGTGGGAAGCTAAGGTTTGTGGGGAGAGCTGGCTGGCAGGAAAGAACAGGCTAAGCTGCCTTTCTCCCTGTCTCTTCTACTCTCCTCCCTTCCCCCTAGGTTACCTGAAAAAGCATCTTCCCCCTAGTTTACCTGGCACCAGCAGCAATTAGGCATTATCCATGACCTGCTCAGAGATTCTTTTTTACTATGACCCACAACTGCATAAACAGGAAATTGCATCACAGGGACTGATTTGGGACAGGAGAGGCTCTGAGCAGGCTGTATCTAATTGCTGCTGATTCTAGCGATCAAGATACTGTTTAACGTAGATGGGAGTGGGGAATATGGGAGTGGAAGAAATACTGGATCACCTAGGGCAGGGGTAGGCAATAACAGTCCTCAAGGGCCGGAGCCAGGTCAGGTTTTCAGGATATCCACAATAAATATGCATGAGATAGACTTGTATCTCAAGGAAACAGTGCATGCAAATCCATCTCATACATATTCATTGTGGATATCCTGAAAACCTGACCTGGCTCTGGCTCTCGAGGACCGGAATTGCCTACCCCTGACCTAGGAGGAGGCACTGAGTTCTACTCCAAACAAAGCGGAACTGAAGGATTATTATGAAATGCAAGTGAAAAATAATAATGTCTTAAAGAGGGATTTCAGTTTGTTAACTGAGTAAATCATATGAAAGGCAATTCTGTAACAGGAAAGGCTGATACATGCATTTTGGCTGCCATCATCACAGATTAGGGGCAGGCAGTGCCTACAGTAGTGGTTGTTGCAACAGTGGGGAATTTAGAGGGAAAACGAAGAGGCGATATTGGTCACAGGAGTGCTTAGGGATATGAGGGAGATACAGGGGAGAAAGGGAGGGGTGAAGTTGGACATGGGGAAGTGGAAAGGAGATGGACATGGGGGCATGGAAGAGAGATGCTGGACATGAAGAGGGGCTAGGGAGAAACGAGAGGAGAATTCTGCCCATGGGGAGGGGATAGGGTAAAAGAATGAGAGTGAGAGGGGGAGACATTGGATGTTAGAAAAGGGAAGAGATGCGGGATATAGGGCAAAGAGAGATGGGAAAGTTGCTGAATGACTGGGACCAAGATGCTGTGGAAGGAGAGAGAGATGGAAAATGTGAGACTAGGGCGAAAGAAAAAGATGAAAGACTGGATAGTGCTGAAATGGTCAGAGGAAATATTGTGTGGCACTATCCACTTAGAGATGGATTCTGCAAATGACACCATTATCGGTGGCAGCCTACAAAAGCAGCACCGATTGCTTGTCAGTCTGCTGTGGCACCGTTTGCAGAATCGCAGCCACGTCAAAAGTAGGTGCCGGAAATGAAGGCCAGGGTTTTACAGGCCTACATTTACGGCGCCTACATGTGATGAGAATCATGTCTATAGAGGCGCCTGCCGACTCCTACGTCCACTTCTGGTGCAAACCATGCCTACTTTTGAGGTAAGCACCAGTAGGCGCCTCTAGAGACGAAACTTGAATGGTATACATTTTTAAAAAATTACTTCTTAATTGGTTTTAAATGACATGGTAAATTATCGCGCTGTGTATCACCAATTAAGATAGCTGGCGGTAGGGCGTCTACCACAGCCCAACTTATGGCACATTTTTGAGAATAAGGCCCTTAGTGCTACTGAATATCCTTCTCATCGGTGCTTATCCAGTTAGCAGCAATAATATGGGCACTGGTATGGAATATGTGGGCCTTTGGCAGTGCCTGGATATTAAATGGATACAGCAAATATTCAGTGCTATGCCTGCATAGCTAACCTGGCTGAGATAGAGCTGCCATTTCTATGGTCCAACTTGTTCAGAGCTGAGGAGTAGCCTCGTGGTAGAGCTGCTGCCTCAGCAATCTGAGGTTGTGGGATCAAATCCTGGTACTGTTCTTTTTGACCATGGGCAAGTCACTTAATCCTCCATTGCCCCAGGTACAAAATAAGAATCTGTATATACAGTATATAAACTGCTTTGAATGTGTAACCACAAAAAGGCCTCTTTCCCGTTCAGTTAGTTATGTAAGCTTCAGCTGGTTTCCATATAAATTCTAGCTCTTCCCTATCTCTGCCCTAGGACCACTTTCTTATTAATCAACAATGCATACAACTGTGGAAGTAACCACAGATTTTTTTTGTTGTATTGTGCAAATAAGTGCTGCTGGAAATCTGGATTTGGCCTGCTAACCACAATATAAATGGGTAGGATCTTCTCCTGACTGGTTATATTATTCTGAGTATTGACCCTATCATTTTTCTAACTCTTAATAAATAACTATGCTAGATATTGCGGTTTGGAGTAACTTGGCTTCCTGCATTCTGGCTATAGAGTAATAACTGACGATACCACTCAAATACCATACCTTTGATTTTTAAGTGATCTTTGTTGCTAAATGGGAACATAGTCTTCCCAATGTCTTTACTGAAGAACTGTACTTGATTTGGGAAGGCCCAAAAATAATTCCAATTAGAATATCATAGACAGCAGCAGAATATGCATGAGATCTATTGGCATACAATGAAAGCAGTGCATGCGGGTGGATCTCATGCGTATTCATTTGGGGAATCCTGGGGGCCCTTCTGGATTGCGGCCCTTGAGGAGGGACTTTGACGCCTGTGCTCTACGGTATGCATATTCAGGGCTTCTGGTCTCCCGTAATACAGCTTTTGTCGTAAACCTCCTATAATTTTTGTCGCCCTCCTCTGGACCGCTTCAACCCTTTTTGTGTCCTTTGCCAGATACGATCTCCAACGACCTGTACAGGGGCATCAACACCTTTGTCCTTCTACTGGTTACGCCTCTTTTTATACAGTCCAGGATCCTTGTCGCACTGTTTTTTCACCTTTAGATCTTCGGACACTCTCATCCCAAGGTCCCTCTCCCCATCTGTGCATATCAGCCTTTCACCTCCCAGCATATACGGCGCCTTCCGATTATTAATCCCCAAATGCATTATTCTGCATTTCTTTGCATTGAATTTTAGTTAACAGATATTAGACCATTTCTCTAACTTTTGTAGATCCTTTTTCATGTTTTCCACTTCCTCCTCAGTGTCTACTTTGTTACAAATGTTGGTATCATCAGCAAAAAGACAAACTTTCCTACTAACCTTTCAGCAATGTCACTCACAAACATATTGAACAGGACCAGCCCCAGCACCGAACCCTGAGGGACTCCACTACTCACCTTTCCTTCCTCCGAGCGACTTCCATTAACCACCACCCTCTGGCATCTATCAACCAAAATATGCAATACTATAGCTGCATTAATGATTCAGACTTATCTGATTCTCTGCTAGGGCTTTCACCAACGCAGAAGAGCAACCTAGAAAGGGACTTGGGGGTTTTAGTGGACCAATCATTGAAGTCGGGAGCACAATGCGCAGCGGCCTCCAAGAAGGCGAACAGAATGTTGGGAATTATTAAAAAAGGAATCACTACCAGAACCAAAGAAGTTATCCTGCCACTATATCAGGCGATGGTACTCCCGCATCTGGATTACTGCGGTTCAATACTGGTCGCCGTACCTTAAGAAGGATATGGCGACACTCGAGAGGGTCCAGAGAAGAGCAACAAAGATGATAAGGGGCATGGAAGACCTTTCATATGCTGAGAGGCTGGAGAAACTGGGGCTCTTTTCCCTGGAAAAACGGAGACTTAGAGGAGACATGATAGAAACTTACAAAATCATAAAGGGTATAGAGAAGGTAGAGAGGGGCAGATTCTTCAGACTGGCGGGGGAAACAAAAACAAGAGGGCACGTAAGAAATTGAAGGGAAACAGATTCAGAACAAATGTTAGGAAGTTCTTCTTCACTCAGAGTGTGGTGGATACCTGGAATGCGCTTCCGGAGGAGGTGGTAGAGCAGAGCACGATTTTGGGTTTCAAAAAGGGGTTGGACATGTTCCTGAAGGAAAAGGGGATTGAGGGGTATAGTTAGAGGGGTACTATAAAGGATAAAATGTCTTAAGTAAAGGATCACTACAGGTCACGGACCTGGGGGGCCGCCGTGAGTGCGGACTGCTGAGCACGATGGACCTATAGTCTGACTCGGCAGAGGCAATGCTTATGTTCTTATCTGACAGAAAGCTGTGATGGTGGAGGCAGCTGTGCCCCTTTAAAAACCAATTGGTAATTCAGCTCTGAAACTCTTGAGTTGCTGTAATCATATGTCTGTGTTGCAGTTTGATAAGCAAAAGCTCTATAGGAGTCCTGACCAACTGCTTTGCTAAACAATGGGTCTCATCAGAAAGGTTTGTCAGATAACAGTTGTGGGTTATAGGAGCCAATGTGTTTGGTTGCTTAAAATCTGTCTGCCTACAATTTATTGTGTTACCATGTTTTGTATGGCTTCCACATCTGCATAAGCAGAATTTTGACCTGATTTTGCTGATCCTTGTCAAATCTAACCCTTAGTACAGTGCAAATGTGCCTGATTTTGCCTTAGTTTCATAAATACCAAATTATTTAAGTCTGCCCAGAATTGGCCTTAACTCTTCAATATATACCATTCATTTTCTAATTAGAGATCTTCTGTGTCTATCCAATGTTTTTTTTAAATTCCATCACTATTTTCCTTTCCACCACCTCTCTCGGAAGGGCATTTCAGGCATCAACCAACTCCTGCGTGAGAAATAATTTCCTAACATTACTCCTATCCACCTCCCTGCAATCTCAATTTATGTCCTCTAGTTTTACCATTTTCCCTTCTCTGGAAAAGATTTGGTTCTATATTAATACTTTTCAAGTATTTAAATGTCTGTATCATATCTCCCCTGTTCCTCCTCTCCTCCAAAGTATTAATATTCAGGTCTTCCAGTCTCTTTCGTACTTCTTTTGGCACAGACTCCCTACCATTTTCATTACCTTCCTTTGGACCGCTTCAAGTCTTCTTAAATCCTTCGCCAGATACAGCCTCCAAAACTGAACACAATACTCCAAGTGTGGCCTCACCAACTACCTGTACAGGGGCATCAACACCTCCCTTTTTCTGCTAGTTACTCCCTTTTCTATACAGCCTAGCATCATTCTGGCTACAGCCACCGCCTTACCACACTATTTTGTCGCCTTCAGATCCTCAGACACTGTCACCACAAGGTTCCTCTCCCCATATGTACACATTAGCCTCTCAGCACCGAATGTCCCCAGTTAGGCAGTAGGAAGCAATTTAAGCGGGCAGGAAAGGCTCTGCTCGCTTAAATTGCTTTGAATATAGACCCCTAAGTCTTTCATATAACTTTGCTGTGATAGTAGCATTCATCTTTTACAAACTAAAGTACCAAGAACATCAGGATGCCTTCACATTCTGTTTGTAAGCATTCAGAGGCATGGTCAGTTGTGACAAATCCCATTTAAAGTGGAGTGCTTTCAATACCCTCCAGCATGGGGCAGCAGTGGGCTGTTTTGGAATAAGCTAGCCATGTGGGAAACTAGAATATTTATTGTGCTTGACTAGAAGGTAACAGGTGGCAGCTGTGAAACTGGTTGGAGAGCACACTGTTAAACATGGCATGTGACCTACGCAGTCCTCACTGCAGCGTTTAGAATCTGCAGACAGATTTTGTGAAAGTACATTGGTATCTACTGAATGCAATAAAAATATTAAAGGTTTAGAGCTGTACCGAATAGCATATTATACTGGTTGCCCATAGCCAAATGTTGTGTCTTCAAGGGCCTGATGCTAGAGTTCAGATCTTTGCATATGGCATTGGGCTACATGATGACCAAGCTTCCTCCGTAAATGTTGAACAGGTCCCTTCGATTCCAGGATGAAATACACCTCAAAACTCCCCCTGGATGTGCCCTTCAACTGCAAACCGCCAAATGACATTCTTACTCTTACTTCATGCCGAGCCACTGGAATCAACTGTCCACATAGATTAGATCCCTTACCTTTAGGAAAGCAATAAAAATATATCTTAACTCCCCCCGCCCACGACCGATAAATGACAAAGAAATATATATTGATATAAGATCCTCGATAAGTGTTGCATTAGGATAAAAACTTGTATTGAAAAAAATCTTGCACTGTAACTACGACTAATTTAACCTATAAACTGTATATTATGGATATCGGTATTAGATTCCTAGTATGTGTTGAGTTAGGATAATAAGTTGTACCTGAAAATCTTGTCCTGTAAATATGGAAAATTGTAACCTGTTAACTGTATATTCTGTACATTGACCTGTGACCCATCCTGGGCTGTTTTGGGAGGATGGGATAGAAAATGAATTAAATAAATAAATAAATATTTGGACAACAGGTCCAGCTTAACCTAAGGACCAGGTGAGGCTCTGTCCCAGGGCACTGCTGCTAAAAGGGCTCCAAACACCAAGGGCCATAACATTACCAGCCCATAAGTTAAAGTACCCTGTGACTTTCCTCCTCTCCTAATGCTGCTGCCCTGGCCCAGTAGACTGCAGCTTCATGGGCCAGCATCAGCATCAGAGGACCAGGACGTGATGTCAGAAGGGAGCTGAGGCCGGCGCAAGCAGGTGGTGGAAGATGCTGCTCGCGCCAGTGAACATTTCAAGAGGCGCTTGAGAGGCAGGAAAGTGTGTGTGTGTGTGTGTTAGGGCTCCTTTTACAAAGGTGTGCTAGCGTTTTTAGCGCACGCACCGGATTAGCGCATGCTATAGCGTGCGCTAGCTGAAAAACTACCGCCTGTTCAAGAGGAGGCGGTAGCGGCTAGCGCACACGGCATTTTAGCGCGCGCTATTCCGCGTGTTAAGGCCCTAACGCGCCTTTGTAAAAGGAGCCCTTAATCTCCTTCTGAACAACCCCCCCCAAAAAACACACCATTAAAAAGAAGCAATATAAAATTAAAGGAGATATTTTGGACCAATGACAAACTAGCTAACCCAAAGGATTAATTGAATTCTGAAGTCCTTTTCCTCTGCTCTTTATCATGAGTTTAATTTGTTTTTCAAGGCTATATAGAAGCAAAGTTTATTTTAATGTAATGAATACAATTGGGAACATGAATTAAAAAAAAGGAAAGTTGCTTCAGTTTGTGCAGAGTTTATGATAAGGATTTTGGAGAGTAATAGTTCTGAATGCAGAATTTTTAGTAATAGCTCCCCTTTTTTTTTTAATGAAAGAATTTACACCGACGTCCTACTATTTTTTTTTTTTAATAATCATCATATCCACAATGAATATGCAGGAGAAAGACCTGCATACAGTGGAAGTAGTAACGGGGAAATTCTAGAAACGGCGCCTTGCCAGCGTCTCAGTTAAATAACAAACACCATTGAAAATGGCAAAAAAATGGCACCGTTAAAGCACCTACTTGCGCCTAAATAATACGTACTGGAATTGCACCTATGGAACTGCTTTAGGCTGCTGAATGCCACTGTGGGCATGGTTAATGCTGGAAGTGGCATTAGGTGGCCTAAAGAGCTTATGTAGGCATGATTCGCGCCAAAGATAGGCACCGGAAACCCTGGCCTAAATTTCCAGCGCCTATTTGTTGCAGAGGTGCGATTCTCTGTAGGGTGCCTTTGCCTGATTAACATACGATCGGTAGCCGCTTTGTAGGCGGCTGCCAGTATCGGTGCCCTATAGAGAATAGGGGCCATAGTAGATATCTATCCCTTGCATTTTCATTGTAAATATCTTCAAATCCAGGCCGTTTGAGTGCATCCTGAGAGCCATTGTTGTCCCCACCAGATTAGAGCTCTTTCATGGATCTTGCTTGTTTGCTGGGATTGTTGCTTAAGCCACGATTACCAGTTGGCTGCAGCCCACCAAGAATATGTTAAGCCGTTACTATTTTTTAATTTTATTCTGCCGTATTGCGATTGGAAGGGGATGGGTTGAGAAGTGCTACAGTGAGTGTGAGGTGTTTGGCTCTGCGACATCCCCACTTAGACATGGCAATGCCAAACCCGACATATTCTTATAGTGAGATGGTCCATGTCTTTTTTTATCACAGTCTGATTTTTCCGAATGAGCGCTTCCAGTGGACATTGCTGCCCCAGGTACGTTTATACAGGCATGTATTTTAGAAAAGGATCTATATCAGCAAACCCCTTTCCTGAGATTCTTGTCTAATTTTAGACATCTCAACCTGGATGTCTCAAATCAGATTTGGGTGGCCTTTCTAAAATGCCACTCCACACTACAAAATGAAGCTGTGGATAAACTCTGCTTCTACCTGGAACCTCATGAATCGTCTTTATTGAATTCTACAGGATGTCTTTCAAACAATGGGTCCCAACAGTAGATCTGTTTGCAAGAAAGACAACCAAAAACTTCTGAAGTTCTGCTCCATATGGCCAACTCTTCACAGAATATCAGATGCTTTTATTTTATGCTGGGAAACAGGACTGCTCTATACCTATCCACCAATTCTTCTCATATCCAGTATGAGGGCCTTTGTAATTCTCATAGCCCCTTTTGATTTCCTGATCTATATCAACTAAAAGTGAAAATGATGAATTGTATGAAATAATTTACTATTATTTATCATTTCTACAGCACTGCCAAACATATACAGCACTATACATATTAGACAATCCCTGCTTGATAGACCTTACAATTTAATCAAAACAGACAGGACAAATAGGGGTTAGTGAATTTCTCATAGAAGGAATGATAAAACAGTACTTAGGTACTTTACAAGTGAGTAGAAGTTAGGAGGTAAAAGCAGCCTTGAAAAAGTGGGCTTTTAGCCTAGGTTTGAATACTGCCAGAGATGGAACTTGATGTACTGTCCCAGGCATATGGTGCATCAGGATAGAAGGAATGGAGTCTGGAGTTGGCAGTAAAGGAGAAGGGTACAGATAAGAGAGACTTACCCAATGAACAGAATTCCCGGGGAGGAGTATAAAGAGAGATAAGAGAGGAGAGCTACTGAGGAGCTGCAAACTGAATTCACTTGAAAGCCAAATAATTTCTGTGTGTCATTTAAAGTTAATGATGATGATGATAGGTACCACTCTATTTTTGCTATGGGTGCTTGAGCACACCAGCATAAAGCAAATGCTTTCACTCTGTTCAAGGATGGCTAATTTGTGATGTTTGTAACATGCCTATTATTCTGAAAAGTTGGTCTTTATGATGATGATAAAGTGGAAGGGATTTGATATATTGTCTGTGGATATAGTCAAAGCAGTTTATACGTGGAGAGCCATTTTTGATAGGACATCTAAGTCCAGCTTTGGATGTTTCCCGCAAGACACCCAAAGTTGGAGGCAGAGAAATGGCCATTTTCGAACTGGACATCCGAATAATTTTTTTTTTTTAAATCACCTACGTGGAAGTCTTGGCTGCCAAAACATCTAGACCAGTGGTTCCCAACCCTGTCCTGGAGGACCACCAGGCCAATCGGGTTTTCAGGATAGCCCTAATGAATATGCATGGAGCAGATTTGCATGCCTGGCACTTCCATTATATGCAAATCTCTCCCATGCATATTCATTAGGGCTATCCTGAAAACCCGATTGGCCTGGTGGTCCTCCGGCAGGGTTGGGAACCACTGATCTAGACTGTCAGGTTGTCTAACTTTATTCATCATTTCGACCACAAAAACATCCAAGTTAGAAATGTCCAAATCAGCACCAGGACATGACATCAGAAGGGAGCCGAGGCCGGTATGAGCAGCAAGTGGAAGATTCTGCTCACGCTGGTGAATATTTAAAGAGGTACAAGGGGGTGGGGGTGGGGAGACAGAGAGGAAGAGAGATGTCTGCGCTTCCGCATAGACGGCACCCAGGTTGGTCCACCCCCCCGCCCCCTTTACTGATCAAGAATGTGAGCGCCACCCAAACGTATTCTCTAGCACTGACTGCCTAGATGTTAGTGATGTCTCTCCAACTTTTCAAGAAAGAAGAGGTGACCCTACTTTTCAGCTAAGAAGGAATAAACTGTAATAGGAAATCCTATAGTTTTTAATGTAAAAGATTTAAGATATTGCTCTGCTATAAGTATATCTGGCTGTAGAAGCAGCTTAACTTACTTGTATTAACGGGAATGCAGTTTTGCTTAAGCTACTAGTACCTTACATTCTTAAAAAGTCTACAGCATAACAAACCCCCATTGAAAAAAATGACCATTTAATTTAACCTTTTCCTATCATAATAAATTTTACGTTACGCTGGTTCCAATCGTAATTATTTTAACAAAGTTTTGTATTATTCACCGTTATCATTTACGGCTATTGTAAACATAATGTAAATAAGTCAAAAGTCTGTAAATTCAAATATTTTGTTTTCCTGGCTCTTTATTAGTCCATACAGACTGTTTATCCACTGTCTATGTCATTTTTGGAATGTCCCGTCATTCGGGACACACAATGGGAAAAGGTTAATATGAGCATTTATATCTTGCCTTTTCTATAAAAAATTTCAATATAATAATGAAAACATAGATATTTTGCATAATCAGTTAAAACTAATATAAAAATAGCAAACATCACAAGTAGAGTCATGCTTAATTTGTGCCCCTATTATTCAACCCTCAAGTTGTCAACTAAGTTTTAAAGAAAAAAAGTGTTGAACAATCTCCAAAATATATATTTGCACATGTTTTCATACCCAGATGTTCAGCAGTACTTGAATATTGGTTATATATATGATACAGTGCCCTTGTAATAAAATGTATATAGGCCGGACCATCAGACCAATTAAGCTGAGACTGAATGAGCATAAATCGAGAGTCTATACGCAAAAGGACACTGCCCGCAATTGGCAATTGTTGAAGCACTCTTTGCAAGACATGCGGTGGAGAATCATAGATGCGGTAACAGGGTAGGAGGGAGATGATCTTGAACAAATTCTTGCACTGAAAGAACTAAGATAGATTTTTAAAGCAAACAGTTTAGCCCCGCATAGTCTCAACGAAGATATGGAATGGCTATCCAGTGCATCCCAGGAAGCTTAAGGAAGGGAAAGACACACTATTTTGCAGAGGCAGGTCTTGCCGGCAGGAGGGAGTGCGCATCCCTCCAGCTGAATTTCAATGATGATTATGCCTATAAGGTACAGGGAGCTGGGGGTATCCTTGAGCTGGGAAGAGACAGGTAGGCCTTTTAATTGATGTAATTATTGTCATATGAATCAATATGATTGTGTAATCACAATAAATGGACACATTGGACCTCAATGTTTGTAGAGCTGGTTTGATAAGTGAAATATTTTCTGAAGCATGCCAAACCAATTATGCAAGTCACATTGTTCAATGGAGGCTTTGAATCTGAATGCCTGTTAAAGGGGCAGAGACAGAAATGCTGAAGAAATGACTGCCAAGTCTGTCTCACAGAAGATACCTCCAGTCCTGCCATAGGCTTCACAGGTAATGTTATACAATAAATCTCACTCTGGAGTGCCATTTCCCAGCTGGTATGGATGGGCAGTCTCATTACTGAGATTTTAAGTACTTCTAAAACATCTTAGTGCTCTGAAGTGATTCAAAACCCTTTATCTACAGCGGTTTTATCAGATCTTTTGCAATATTAGTTAGGTGCCATCAACTCGTGTTCGAGTCCTAGCAACTTGATGAATCACAGATCTAATAAGAAATCAGTCCTCCAGCATCATCCCTATGGTTATTTTATATATATCTAAATTCACAGATTGGGAAATATCTGTTTTTTAAAGTCATTAATAAGAGGGCCATTATTTAGTGGGAAGCTATCCAGTTAAGGATACCATTTAACTCTAATTAGATATTCATCCAAATTATCTGGTTTAGTTGGGCTGCTGAATATATGTAACCCAATTTAATCAATAATTACCCGCACAGCACTAAAGGCTTGATTCTATAAACAGCACCTAAAACATAGATTCCAAGGAATGCAGCACATAGCACATGTCAATCTTAAGTTAGCCGCCATTTATAGAATCGCGCCTAGTGGAACCTAAAGTGGACTTAGGTGTCAGTAGGCTTTTGAACCTTAGGCACACCCTATATATGTCTCCAATGTGGTGGAACGCCCTACCGAATTAAAACTAGAAAAGAACACCGTAAAATTCAAGAAAGGGATAAAGACTATCCTTTTCTCAGATTACTTCAACCTGAAACTGTGAACTGACAGGAGAGGAAGCAACATAGAGGAAAATATAATACCATTACTAGAGCTAATTTAGGATGCATGTAAATACATTTACTTAGCTGAAAGAGTTAACATAGTAGGAGGGTGTAAATATAGTAGGATGGTGTAAACTTAGTATAAATATACAATAGGCAACAATGTCATATGCATAGGATAGTGTGTAAATACTGTAGACTCAGTCAAAAAGACTTAAGTTCAAAAGATAAGTCAATGTACCACACCACAATGCCTAAATACACCTAAACCAAAGTGAGTGCTATACTGAAAACCATCACAGAAACACTCTGACTCTGTATTATAACACCTGTGCAAAAGCTCTGAATTGACTTACCCAGTCATTAGTAGTGGTATAGAAGCTTTCAACAAACAATATTTATGCAAGGGTTTTCTTGGCCTAAATACTGGCACCTAAGTTAGCTACCTAAATCCAAAACAGGTACCTACATTAAAAACCTATACCTAATCACACCCACTTTCTGGTAGGCACTTTGGACTAAGCACCTCTATCTGAATGTGATAGGCATCTACTGATCTATGGCTAGATTCACAAAGCAAACCGATCAGACCATAGTTTTCTAAGTATATTTTTCCTGGCCAGACCAACCCCTGCATTTAAAAAACTTTGTCAGATTTTCAGAAATAATGGAATCGTGTATGAATTTTTGACTTATCAATTTACAAATGATTTGAAACTTGGAAGCTCTAGCACCAGTTGGGAAGGTGTCAACTATATTTACTGTCCATTCAAGAATCTTTTCAGCACATTTATGATTCAGGACTTTACATCCATTATTCTGTTGTCTTAAAGTCTGGATCAAATGAAAGTACATATTACCCTCATGCATAGACAATACGCTGAAACCTTCTACCCAATGTGCGGCAGCAGCCAAGAAAGCAAACAAGATGCTAGGAATTACTAGAAAACGGATGGTAAACAAGACTAAGAATGTTATAATGCCTTTGTATCGCTCAATGGTGTGACCTCACCTTGAGTACTGTGTTCAGTTCTGGTCTCTTTATCTCAAAAAAGATATAGCAGCACTAGAAAAGGTTCAAAGAAGAGCGACCAAGATGATAAATGGGATGGAACTCCTCTCGTATGAGGAAAGATTAAAGAGGTTAGGGCTCTTCAGCTTGGAAAAGAGACAGCTGAGGGGAGATATGATTGAAGCAGTAGTAAGGGGAGGAAGGGGGTGGTCCACCCTGGGTACAGTCTTGGTAGGGGCACTAGCACCCATCTTCTCTGCCTCCCTGATCTTTCCCGACACCTCCTGCCGTACACGTGCACCCTTTCCCTTCCTTTGTACCTCTTTAATTTTCTCTTCTGTGAGCAGCATTGTGAACTTGCTGCCCACATCTGTATCACCTCTCTCTGATGTCACTTCCAGGCCCCGCACCTAGGAAGTGATGTCAGAGGGATAGCTGACACAATGCAGGCAGCAAGTTTGTGATGTTGCTTGTGCCTGGAAAATTTAAAAGGTACGGGGGAAGGGAAGGGGGGGTGCATGTGCGGAAGAGGGTTTGGGAAGGAATGGGGCTAAGAGGGATGGGGAGGGGCACCACCGCCTTGGGCACCACTCACCTTCGCTACGCCACTGGATTGAAGTCTGCAAAATCCTGAGTGGTGTAGAATAGGCACAAGTGGATCCGTTTTTTTTACTGCATCAAGATTTACAAAGACTAGGGGACAGTCGATGAAGTTGCAGAGTAATACTTTTAAAACCAATAGGAGGAAATATTTTTTCAATCAGAGAATAGTTGAGCTCTAGAATGTATTGCCAAAGTATGTGGTAAGCAGTGTTCCCGCTAAGGTGTGCTGGCCTGCGCTCGCGCACAAAATATTACATCGCAGCGCAAAGTTTCTCTTCACAGCGCACACATGCGTCGCAAAGGTAAGGGGAGGTAAGGTAAGGGGACGCATTGGGGGGATTGCACTTCCCCACAATTGCCATGCTTCGGTTCCTCTTCTTCCTTCCTTCCTCCCCCCCCCCCCCCGCGGGACCCTGCGGCACCATCAACTCTTACTCCCTCTAATGTCGGCCCTGCAGCTCCAGACTTCCTCGCACCTTCTCCCCTCCCCCTTTGGATCGCTATTATTTTAAATGTTATAGCCGCGGAGCTGTATCCATCAGTGGAGATGTCTAACCTCGGCCTGCCCCGGAACTCTTACTGCAACAGTGACTTCCTGTTCCTGCCTAGACGGGCGGCTGCTGCAGTAAGAGTTCCGGGGCAGGCCGAGGTTAGACATCTCCACTGATGGATACAGCTCCGCGGCTATAACATTTAAAATAATAGCGATCCAAAGGGGGAGGGGAGAAGGTGCGAGGAAGTCTGGAGCTGCAGGGCCGACATTAGAGGGAGTAAGAGTTGATGGTGCCGCAGGGTCCCGCGGGGGGGGGGGGGAGGAAGGAAGGAAGAAGAGGAACCGAAGCATGGCAATTGTGGGGAAGTGCAGAGCTGCAGGGAAGAGTGTTGCGGTACCCAGCTGGAGGGAGAAGGAAGATGAGGGAGGGAATTAAAGGAGATGCCAGGGCTTGGAGCATAGGAGGAAGGTATGCCAGTCTAAGGGAAAAGGAAGGGGGAGATGTGAGAGCATGGAGGGGGAGCGAAAGATGGAAGAAAAGGAAAGGAGAGAGATGCCAGAGAATCAGGGAAGGGGAGATACCAGACTATGAGGAGAGGTGTGGGAGAGGGAAGGCGAGGAGAGAGATGCCAGACCAATGGGGTGAAAGGAGAGATGGAAGGGGGAGGCATACAGTTTCTGGAAGGGGCATAGAAGGAGAGAAGATGCCATATAGGGGAAGAGAGACGGCAGACAGTGAATGGAAGGAAGAGAGTTACAAGAAGATGAGGAAAGGAGAAACCACAGAAGACAAAGGTAGAAAAAAATTTCTATTTATTTATTGCTTTAGGAGACATGTGTCACTGTTTCTGTGAAGCATTGTATGCAGAGTCCAGCTTCTTGCTGGTTCAATTTAACCTTTGTCTATGTATTTTTATTTTATCCCCCCTTTTACAAAACTGTGAAGCGTTTTTAGCACCAGCCTTGGTGGTAGCAGCTCTGATGCTCAGAATTTTATGAGCATCAGAGCTGTTACCTCCGTAGCTAAAATCCACACTACAGTTTTGTAAAAGAGGGAGGGGTTAGTTTGTGATTACATATTCCTTACTAGGCGAAGGTGTTTTCTGTGTTCTGTGTGTTCGAAAGACATGGTTTTCTGTTAGGATTGACGGTGTAGGATTGATCTGTGCTGGTCTGGCTTGTTTAGTTTTACAATGGGTGTATTGATGTACTGCTCACTGCAATATGTAAGATGCTGCCTTTTCCTAGGTACTCATGTGTGACGTGTGGTTTGTTACTAAAAATCATGTTTTTCTTACAGATGGGGGGGGGGTGCCAAAAAATGATGGGCCCCGGATGTTACATATGCTAGGTACGCCACTGTATGTAAAGATACCAGAAAGCTGGCGTAGCAAAAACTTCTAAGTTTTGAGTATTTAACCCTCCCACAATCTCACGGGCACTCGTTTCAAGTTTATTGAGATTTTGATTTAAACGCAATATCAAATATTTTCAATGCGTATAACAAAAATAAATTTGGGGAAATAAATAAAACCATTTGAACCAGTGTTCCCGCTAAGCTGCGCTGGCGTGCGCTGGCGCACAAAATATTACATCGCAGCGCACACGTTTCTCGTCACAGCGCACGATCGGAAGAGGCGTACGGCAGATGGCAGGGCGGCGAGAGGAGAATCGGGCGAGTTGGCTCATAACTTGCTGGCGCCCGATATTTTTGGCTCACGGTGAAAAAAGTTTGCTCACAACACCCGCCCGCTTAGAGGGAACACTGGTGGTAAGAGTGGTTAATGTAGCTGGTTTTAAAAAAGTTTTGGACAAGTTCCTGGAGGAAATGTCTATAATCTGTTGTTGATACAGACAGGGGGGAAGCCACTGCTTGCCCTGGATTGGTGGCATGGAATGCTGCTATTATTTGGGTTTTTGCCAGGTACTTGTGACTTGGATTGGCCTCCCTGAAGACGAAGGGATACTAGGTTAGATGGACCATTGGTCTGACCCAGTAAGGCTATTCTTATGCTCTTATGCTTGGATCCGAAATGACCAGGCACTTTGCATGCTTTTAAGGAGTTTTTTTTTTTTTTTTTTTTTAAGAAATGTGAATAGCAGTGAAAAAATTGTAGGTGAAAACTTAAGGGAAACCAAAATATTTTACTTTTTTAAAAGAATTCCGTTTTCTAGCATGTGTAGAGCAGCGCTGGTAAGTTGTATGGAGGGGAAAGGAAACAACATTTTCTGAGGATGTGAAATGCCAATATGCAATTGGCTCAGTGTGCGGGCTTTAATAGAGTAAGAGTGACATCTGGTGGTCAATGTTAATTGTTGCAGTTTTCAAAATTGTTTGGTTTTGAAATATTATTTTCAGAAAAAAGAAATGAAGTACTGTGGAGCCAAGAGTTTTATTTTTGCTTGCTATTGCTAGAGCTACACATCTCAGACAGAAAGCCTATTTGGCAATGAAGTTAATAATTTTAGTCTTAGTGGCTTCATTTTTCCTTAAATATTCCTGCAAATGATTATCTTTCAGAGTAAGAAATACTCGTATTTTGAGGGATTGGCTGCAGCTAGAGCAATTTCTTAAGGGTCATGAGAAATAAATTTTCCTTGGATTATTTGTTAATTATAGCAAAATTAGCTTTTTGGGAGTCCTTTTACTAAGCTGTAATAAAAAGTGGCCTTAGCTTGCGGAAAAAACAAATACCATGTAAGGGTGTGGTAAGGCCACATTTTACCGCAGTTGGCCATGTACTAATCTAATCTATGTTGTCATTTTTAACCCGCTTAATTCCTGACATGGGAAGCAACTGGGGATCACTGTTTCCTATCCTACCCTAGACCACCAGTGCTTTGGTCAGGTAGGCCTGGAGGATCAAAGGAGCAGGAGGAACCGGGCACCCCTCCTGTTCCCAACTATTGTAAAGGTACTGGAGTGAGTGGGCCGGGCCCAACTGCCTGGGCTGACCAAGGGTGGGCCGGGGAGGTGGGAGGACTAGGAGCAGGAGGGACTGAGCACCCCTTCTGCTCCCAACATTTTGGTGCCGGGGGTGGATGGGCCGTGTAGAGAGGGGGCGAGGGCCATGCTGGGAGGACCATGCCGGGAGGGGGGCGAGGGCCGGTGTCGAGCAGGGCTGGTGTGTCGGGCCGGTGCCCGATCTCTCTTCTCTGCTCGCCGGATTCTCCTACCCTCTGCCGCCATTCCCCGCAGTGCAGGCCTGCTTTAAAACCACAGGCTTGCACTGCAGGGAACTGTGGCAGAGAGCAGGAGTGTCCGGGAGCAGGCTGCTTCTCCTGTCACTACTGTCAGGGTGTGCGCATGAGCAGGGATCACTCTGGCCGTGGGTAGGGGACGTGTTAATGATCGTCCCCATTTGCATGCCGGCCTTTACTGAATTCGTCGGCCGGCATGCAAATGGAAACGGATCGTGCACGGTTTGGAGGTTTAGTGAATCTAGGCCTTTGTCTTCTTCTTTTTATCACACTTTTCAAGTTTCCTCCTCTCCACCCCTTCTTCCTTGTTTCTTTTTTTATTATTTAAATACCACTTATCAATGAAGGTTGTCTAAATGGTTTACATTCAGGTACTCAAGCACTATTCCCCATCTGTCCTGGCAAGCTCACAATCTATCTAATGTTTCTTGAGTAATGTAGGATTGAGTAACTTGCCCAGGGTCACAGAGAGCAGAGTGGGGCTTGAGCCCACAACCTCCTTCCTCCATTATCCCTGTCCAGGTTGTCCATTGTTCCTCTGATCTTGTCTCTTACCCTTCATCTTCCTGCCTCTTGTTTCTCCAATTCTCATTTTTGCTCTGCTAGTTTATCTTTTGAGCAACTTGATTGTGCACTTAGGAGTCTAAATGGATTTTAAGGAAACGTATGTGCAATATACCCCAATCACCAATATAATCACTTGCAATATACAATTCCACAAAATAACACTGTACATAAATAAATTTATACAAATTTAATATCACTGAACAAATATTATCTCCAATCTTCTTTTTTTCTCTTTATCTACCAGCAAATGTATTACTTAGACATACATGTAAAACTGTCATGCCAATAAAGTTATCTGAATCAAAGGAACAAAAAGCCAGGTTTTAATATTTTTCCCTAAAATCTGATGTGTAGGTCAGGCAGACTTCCTGCCTTTGATTTAACATAGAGAGGGTAAGAAATGTTGAGGAAGACACCGGGAAAGGAATGAGGACTTGATAGAGAAGCAGGGAAAGGAAAGAGTAGGTTGAGAGCTGGAAGGGATGGGATGGGTTGTGAGAGGAAGAGAGGATGAGGGAAGAGATATGGAGTGCATAAGGGAAAACAGAGCTGAAGTAAATATGAGCTGGGGGGTATATATAGGCTGTGATACAAAGATAAGTGGGTGAGGGATAGGCTGAAGAAAGAGAATAGAGAAGAGGATAAAGGAGAGGAACTATGTGGGGTTCAAATTAGACAGGAGATAAGCTGAGGAAAAGGTTCTGAGAAGCATGAGGGAGAAGGTCAAGTTGGAGGGATGGAAGTGGCAGGAGAGGTGAAACTAGGAAGAAAAAAAAAATAAAAAACAAGCTATGACAGGGTGAAGTTCCTGTCCCAGGCCAGCAGAGGGAGCCTGAGCAATAGTATGTGGAGTTCATTTGCATAAAGATCTTGCAAGGGCTGTTGGGAACTGTCCATTAACCCTAAGTGAGTTAGGGTTCTGAAAAGGACAGTTCCAGATTAGTGAACTAAGAAAGATAAGTGCTCCTTTTGGAAATCTGTGATCCTGGGAGGAGGCATGCTGGCTTCAGTCTAATTCCTGGTAAGCCTAGTATTGGCTGGTGCTGACAGAAGGCCCAATGCAGTAGAGGAGCTGTCATATGCTGTCTGGGGGCATGGTGTAGTAGAGTAAGAGAGATCCTGGCTTATATAAGCCTACCTGGAGAGTTCTCAAGCTTGATGATTAGTAGAGTGAGAGAGCATCTGATGGATCTGGAGAGTCCTGACAGGCTGATAACCAGACCAGTAGTAGTCCGAGAGTGAGAGAGAATCTGAGTAATCCGGAAAGTACTCAGAGAGAGAGAGAGTACTCAGAGAGAGAGAGAGAGAGTGCGTAAGGAACCAGAAGAGTCCTCAGTGGAATGCCTGAAGGACTGGGGGAGTCCTCAGGGAGTGACTGTGACCAGAGGGTTTATGGAGATACCAGTGTAAGAATCAGAGGGACCAGCTGGAGCCAAGAGGCTGGCAACTAGAGGGACCAGTGGGGACCAGAGAGGCTGGTAACCAGAGTGACCAGTAGGATCCAGAGTGGGTGACCAGAGGGACTGGCTACCAGAATGTCAAGAGATGAACAGTGGTGCCCACTGTGAATGACCGGTGGTGACCAGAGTGAATGGTAGAGGCTGGAACAATCTTTGGTGGCCCGAGAAACCAGGGAGTGTGACTGAAAGAAGTCTGGAACAACAGAGTGAACAAGGAAAGAAAGCCAGAAGAGCCTGGGAGTGATGGGTGATGATCTCTCGGCCAATTCACACATGCAAAGAAAAGATAATTTTCAGTTATGGGGGGGAATGGTTCGAATCTATCATTTGCTCCCCACAACTGTACGAGCTCAAGAATCACTAGGTGGGAATGTATTATATTGCTAATTAAGCTGGGTCAGTTTGGGGTATCTGTTCTTTTCTTCCAACCTTGCAATCACAAGGATAAATAAGGTAATTCATTAGAACAGGGGTCCCCAAAGTCCCTCCTTGAGGGCCGAATCCAGTTGGGTTTTCAGGATTTCCCCAATGAATATGCATTGAAAGCAGTGCATGCACATAGATCTTATGCATATTCATTGGGGAAATCCTGAAACCCGACTGGATTCGGCCCTCAAGGAGGGACTTTGGGGGACCCCTGCATTAGAAGGATGGGGAAGGGGATCAAGGTTGTGGAAGAATGGAATTTCATAAACTGGAAATCTCCCTTTTAAAATATTCTTTTTCTTGGCAGCTCTGGTGTTGAGAGGGGCTATGGTCAGGGATTGAGCTTAGGAAGAATGGAGAATAGCACTGTTCCAATTCCTCAGAAAAATTAAAAATATTATTCCCCATTATATCCCTCAGTAGATAGAAATGAGCACTGGGCTTTGTGAGCCTAAAAAATATAACGCAGGAAGAGGTGGCAGGAGATAATTGACAAAGTTGGAGGGAGGGGGAGAAGCAGGGCTGGTGTTAAGGGAGGGCATCGGCCCCGAAGCTTTCCCTCCTCTGACACAACTTCCTGTTTCTGCATGGGTGGATTGCAGCTTTGGTGCAGCAACAGCAACTTGTGAAGATGGCTGTCACACTGGGGCCCCTCTGAAAAAGAAGATTTTGACTTTGAAAGGAGACCGGGAAGGTAAAGGGGAGGGATGCCCGGACCACGGGGCCCCCTGGAGCTATTTTAAGTTAGTCCAGGGGTGGGGGCAGGGAGGGATGAGAGCAGGGGGAAACACAGACCAGAGGTGAGGGAGGGAGGGGGAGAAGGAGAAATGTTGTACTGGGGGGCTGGGGTGGCAAGAGAGATGCTAGATTATGGGGTGAGAGGAGGAAAAACAGTAGGAAAGAGAGCAGGAGCAATGTTGGATCTTGAGGGAGAGGAGAGAGAGAGGAAGAGGTGAGATGATGAATTGTGGAGGAAGGGACAATAGGGAAGAGAGATGGGACAGGAAATTGGAGAAATAAAGGACAGGGAGATGTTAGGCCATGAAGAGGAGAGGGACAAGAAATGCTGAGTTAAAAGAATGGAAAGAGGAGATATACTGGAAATTGTGGAATCAGGTGGGAGAGTGGGAGAGGGTGGTGGTGGTGGCAGGGAGATGAATGAGAGATGGATAGTAAGTACAGAGGTAGAAATATGGTAATGATGAGTAGAGCAGCAGATATTAAATACAGAGGAGAAATGTAATAATGAGGAGTAGATGAAGATAGAAGGGAATAGAAGAATGGGGAGCATGGGAGATGGGAAATGGGAGAGAAAGAGAGATGGAAAGTTGGTAGGTAACTGAAAAAGAAAAAGAATGAAATTTGAGAGGATGGAGATGCAGAAAAGAAAAGAAAGCAGGAAGAGCTAAATAGGAAAGATCAGTATATCAAGACAGGTATAGAGAGTGAATGAAACAAGATAGGAGAGAGGAAAAAAGACATGACCAACAACCACTGGATAGGGAATTATCAGAAGACATAGGAAAATAGAAGAGACAAAATGGGACCAACATGATGGAAAAATAAAATGTCCAGACAACAAAGGTAGAAATAATGTTTTATTTTAAATTTATTACCTGGAATATGTTAGCTTTGGGATATGGAGTCAACAAACAAAAAATGGTCAGCCAACAAATCTGCAGTTAAGTAATGCAAGCAAGAAACCAAAAGGAGAACTGCGGAGTAGTTGTTTGTAGTGCCGGATTTATTGAGACACTCAACAAATTATAGTACTCTGTATCAACAACTGTATCCACATTTTATGTAGAATTCAGAATGGTACGGACCCATGCATTCATTAGAGTGTTCAGGCTTGGCACGCACGCCTCAAGCTTATTCATTTTATCCACAACTTTGTCTTAGCTTTACATCCATCCTTAGGAGCCCTGAGGAAGATGATCGGGTCGAAACACGGCCCGTGTTGGGTCCATACTATTCTGAATTCTACAAAAAATATGGATACAGTTGTTGATACAGAGCTTTGGGATATGTACATCACAGATCTTTGTGTTGTGTTCAGTAGCTTGCCACACTGGAGAAGAGCCCAAGGTGATGGGGTGTGGTAAGAGAGAGTATGATGTTGATAAGCTGTGAGGGAGAGTGGCAGGACCCTAGCTTTTGATTTGTTCATAATACCTGCCTTGCTCATGAGATTTAGGTACCAGATGTATTTTGTTTTTCTTTGCTGGGTGAGGAGAAATTTGTTGTGAGTTTTGAGTTCAGCACCCCTAATCATTTTCAAAAATTGGCTCCTAAGCATGAGTCAACTCCTGTGCTCAACCCCTTTTGCATTGGGCAACCAGTAATTGGCACATGTAGTTAAATACTTTGGCTTACGGAAGCTTTCTACATTGGCTCTAGTGCTGATCAGTGCTTCAAATCTCTTTCCTGCTTTGGCTTCCCTTCCTGTCCCCTTCCAGGAGGCATGGAGAGGAGGGACTGAAGAAGGGAGCAAAACAATTGTTTGCTCTCCTGTGTCCTCTCTCTGCTCACCCTTTTCCCTTCTGTCCCAATGATAATAGGCAGTGTAAAAGGATAAACAGAAAGGAAGGAAGGGACTGTAGCAGACACCCTGAAGCTCTGTGGTGCTAGGGGAAGTGTTGGGAAGGAGATACCCAGGAGCACACGTCAGGGAAGTATACTTGATATCTGAGGAACCAGAAGAAGTAAATGTTGAAACAAGGGGAGGGGTGGTAAGAGAGGAGAGGCTGCACAGTTGGGAAGAATCCACAGACACTTTAGTCACAATGAATAAGCCTTCAGTATTGTGTCAGTGCATGGCTCTGCTTCTATGTCTCTGAGAAAGCTGGAAGGCAAAACCATGGCCACGTCAGAGAGAATGCAGTGATGGCTCAGCAGGAGCTCTCTTCAAGGGCTCTTTCAGCTGAACAGATAAGTACTGTACTGTGTTTAGAAAGAGAAGTTGAAGAAGTAAACCAAACTATATCTGTCTGAAAATATTCTGCCATTGTCAAGTTTGAAAGAAGTTTGAATAGAGACAGGCTACTCATTATATAGAACAGGAAACCGTCGGCACAATGTGTGGCAGCGGAAATGAAAGCGAATAGAATGTTAGGCATGATAAAGAAGGGAATCACTTGTAGAGCAGAGAAAGTTATAATGCCGCTATATAGAGCAATGGTCAGACCTCACTTGGAATACTGTGTCCAACATTGGTCTCCCAACCTAAGGAAGGATATAAAACTGCTGGAGAGGGTGCAGAGACGAGCAACGAAGCTAGTAAAAGGTATGGAGAACTTGGAATACGAGGAACAACTTAAGAGACTGGGATTGTTCTCCCTTGAGAAGAAGAGACTGTGAGGAGATATGATCGAGACCTTCAAAATAATAAAAGGAATCGACAAAATAGAGCAGGAAAAAAAAATTATTTACAATGTCCAATGTGACATGGACAAGAGGACATGGACTGAAGCTATGGGGGGACAAGTCCAGGACAAATATCAGGAAGTTCTGCTTCACGCAGGGAGTGGTGGACACCTGGAATGCCCTCTCAGAGGAGGTTATTGCGGAATCCACCGTTCTAGGATTAAAAGCAAACTAGATGCACATTTCCTTATGAGAGGCATAGAGGGATATGGGTGACTTAATTTATGCCAGGTGCACACCTGGCAGGGCCTCCGCGTGTGCAGATCGCCGGACTTGATGGACCATGAGTCTGATCCGGTGATAGCAGTTCTTATGTTCTTAAATTAGACTGCTTAGCTCAGGTCCCGGCATTGAATATTGATGGCATCCACAAAACCTTGGGCTTTTCTTCAGTGCTGCCCCTGACTTGCCCACTTTTTAGTTTGGTAGTCTGTGGGAATATTCTGTGACACTGTCTGGTTAGGTGCTGCCGAATATCCCTACGTAGGCGGCAAGAAGCGATTTAAGTGGGCAGGAGAGGCTCTTGCCCACTTAAATCACTTTGAATCTCAGACTCATAACAGCATAATGTTGACTGTGGTAAACTGACAGATGACAGAGGGTAGTGGTAAATGGAATTCACTTGGAAGAAAGAAAGGCGAATAGTGGAGTGCCTCAAGGATCCATCCCAGGGCTGATCCTGTTCAGTATCATTGTGAACAATGCTACCAAAGGGTTAAAAGGAAAAAATATGCCATTTTTGCCAATGTCACAAAGATTAACAACAGAATAGACTCCTCAGAGGGAGTGGAAACCATGTAGAGGGATTTACAAAAATTAGAAGCTTGGGCTCATGCTTAGCTGTTAAGCTTTAATGTGAAGAAATGTAGAGTTATGCATCTGGGCTGCAGAAATCCAAAGATGCTATATGCGATTGGAGGAGAAAGACTGATGTGCACAGGCCAGAAAAGAGACCATGGGATGATAGTGACTCAAAATCTCAAGGTGGCAAAACAGTGTGAAAAGGTGGTGGCCAAGGCCAAAAAGATGCTAGGCTCCTAACTCAATTTAGGTGCCACTAGGCGTGATCCTAAAAACAGTGCCACCATCATATAGTGCAACAGAGGGGGAATGTCGTCCTTATTTGCAGCTTGGTGTGGTGTGGGCCATCAGCTGGTCTATGTTAAACTTATATAAAAGAGACAAGTCTTGAGGTATTTTCACTTCTAATTTTGATACTGAACACTCTGCTGTAATGGCAGAGCAAGCGATTTTTTTGTTTATTGAAAACCAAACCAGAGAATAAACTAAACTCATTGATAATTTCTAAAGCTTGTACTAGTGATCTCTGTGGCTTCCCCAGAGTAAGCAAGATGGCATCTGCAAAGGCTAACACTCGCAACTGCCCCAAAACTTTTGCTGGGCCTTCCGACTTGGCATCTTAGGCCAGGGTTCTCAGCCAAGGTTCTACATAAAGCAAAAATAACAATGGGGACATGGGGAATCCTATCTAGTATCTCTAGCTATTGGGTAAAGAGGGCATTCTAATACCATTCACTAATACAGAGGCTGTAGAGTAGTTGGAGGGTCTTAAAATACCATCCCTCTGTACCTAAGTTTACAAGTTTATTAAAAATTTGATATACCATCTAATCAGGCTTCTAGGCGGTGTACATAAATAAAAAGCATAAAGTACATATAGTTAGATTAAATTAATAAAATCAAGTGTTGCATAAAGTACATACTCGGAACACATACTGCCAATGTACTTTGTCAAAGTTCTTGACAACATTCACTAAAAGACCTGGTATGTGACAATATAACGCCTTGGCCATTGCAAGCAGTACTCATCGCACATTTTGGCCCGAGCGTCTGTCTGACAGAACCCCCCCTGGGTTTTTTTTTACCAATAAGGGTGGGCAATAATTGGAGCTATTATAGTAGTCAGTATTCTAGCACAACCTTTACATCCATGTTCAAAAAAGATATAGGCCTGTAAGACTTCAAATCATGACCTGACTTACCAGGTTTCAGAATTGAAGTGATCACAGCCTCATTTACTCTGGCACAAAAAAATCCTTGGGGATTCTGAAGAGTAGCCATCTGGCCCTGGCGCAGTAAATATTTTATAGCTAACTGAATTTATTTGCCATATATAGGGACATTTAAACCAGAACATAATGGGAAGGGCAAATGAGGCAATCCTGTGTCTTCTAAATAATACTATGTATTAAAATTTGATTTATTTTTTGTTCCTGGGTAATAAGTGTTCTTTCTTAATTGCCTATACAACAATTATACATTATTTTAGATGGCATGCAGAGGCTGCAAACATCTGGCAGATGCATTTTGTTATGTATGTTGCCAATTTATCAAGACAAGAGGGAAAAAGTCCTCCATAGAAGCATCTGCTAAGAGACATACAATGTTTACAAAGTATATTTCGGCATGCCTGTTGGGGATCTAGACAAACCATGGGTACCTCACTTCACATGCGAGCACTGCCCAAAAACTCAGGAAGATAAGAGAATTTTGTTTCTCACTGGGATGGCAGAATTATCTGCTATAAAATTTATTAGAATGCTTAATTTTAATATATATTTAAATTTTAAAAATTTCACTGTTCTTTGAAAATATATCATGTATGAAATATGTTGTGAGAGTCTTGTACATATTAGTCATAGGTGAAATAAATTGGTTTTATTATCAGTTTCATATCTGATTAAGTAGTTGAGATATTTTTGGTTTGGATAGAATGGGGCTCTTAATCGAAAGAGAAAAATGTCCAAAAACCGGCCTAAGTCAGCACTTGGACGATCATAAACGAAAGACGTCCAAGTGCCGATAATCAAACCAGGTTTTGGATGTATTTCTAAATGACCTAGGCCTACATAGTGCCGCTGAACGACCATAGCTAAATGGGGCGTTCCAGGAGGAGCGTCGAGGGCGGGATTTGGGCGGGACGTGGGCAGGCTTAGACTTAGCATGTATAACCGAAAGTTTTACAACAGAGCCTAGACGGAACTTGGATGTTGTGACTTAGACCATTTAAAACATGGTTTAAGTCACAGAAACCCACCTAAAGTCACCAGATAAGCACTGCACACACATAATGCAAACTCCCACGCACTACCCCAGTGATCACCGACCCCCCCAACCCCATAAAAATCGTAATCACACCTTTAAAATTCAGCCTCCAAACTATCATCACCTGGCAGCCTGGAATAGGAAAGCCTAGTCGTCCAGCACAGAGGTGGCTTAAGCCGCTTTGGGGATGGGTTAGGGACTCATGGAGAGGAGGACTGGGCATCCAAATGACAGATGAAATTTAACAAGGACCTGCAGAAACTGATACATACAGATAATCCACAGAAATATAAAATAAAAGAGAGTTGTTCATAGAAAGGAAGCAGGGGAGACCAAAAGGCTGTTGGCTGGATACCATCAAGAATGACACTGGAATGAACATTAAGCAATTGAAAGAATTCATGGAAAACAGGGAAGAATGGGGAGGACTGGCTTACAGTAGCGGTTCATAGAAATAGAAATTAGTACTTAATTTAACTTTCCATTAGTGTAAAAAGTAATAACATCTTAGTTGTCTTGCATGGAATACCTAGAACCAATTCAATTAGAAACCAACCGAATATTTATTAAAGACTGACACCGGCCTTGTCTTGTGTAGTTGTTTGCTCTGGCAACTGTTGATTCCTGCCGATAATAGCTTGCTCTTTTTTTATTCTGCGGGCAAGTTGGACACACATCCGCGCACAATTTTCTGGAACACCCCTGACCTACCCATGCAGTTGCATAGCGGGGGTGATGGGCAGTCAGGGTGGTGGCACCCCCCTCCTGCCCTTTTCCTCGCCCCCTGCCATATGCAGGTGCCCCTTCCCCGTACCTTTTTATCTTCGGCACGAGCAACCATGAACATGCTGCTCGCGTCGGCTTTGGCGCTCTCTCTGATGTCACTTCCTAGGCGTGAGTCCTGGAAGTGATGTCAGAGAACGCACCGAAGTAAAAAAGGTATGAGGGGGGAAAGGAAGAGGCATGTGCACAGCAGGGGGAGGAGTGGGAAGAGGCAGCAGAGAGTGGGAGGGGTGCTAGCGCCTAGAGGAAGACCGTGCCTGGGGCGGACCGCACCCCCCTTACTACGCCACTGCATCCATGTTCCTCCAGCAGTCACATCCTTTTGCAGTTATGCACAATTACACTTAGGAGCTATCCTATAACTTGGCGCGTAAGTGTATTTGCTTGCCGATCTGCTGTTTCAGTCTTGTTTTGGTGCCTTGCATTCATCGAAATGAATTTCTGCACTGGAAATCGGGTGCCCAATTAGCGTCTAAATTTAGGCACCATATATGGGCTTAATTCTATAAATGGTGCCTAGGTTGGGCGCCACTAGGCGCCCTTAAGGAGGATGCCTAACTGAAATCAGTATGAAATTTGACTTTTTAAATGGGTTTAATTGACATGGTAATTGACCATGTCATTAAAAACCAATTTATAAAACTAAAAAACAAAGTTTCACATGGAAGTCTGCAAGGCACCTAGTGACACTTAATTCAAGGCGCCTACCAGTGCCTAATGCCTGGCTGAGAAGTAGGTGTGGTTAGGGGCGGAGAATAGGTGTTGTTGACTTAGGCATCTGTGTTATGCACTGTCAAATTAGGACAGGAAAACCCTGGCCTAATATACCGGCTCTCACCAGAAAGATACCTAATGATGCCTATGCTTGTTTAGTTGCTGGTAGGCGTGATTCAGCAGCACCTAGGAGTTATGAGCCATTAGGCACCATTTATAGAATCAGGCCCTATGTGCATACAGGTTTAGAATAACAGCATTTACACATATAAGTGCGCCCATATGTGCCTAAATGCCAAAATGTTATTATTCTTAAATACCTGTTTATCTTACCTACAGGTAGATAATAAAAGTGATTTAAACAGCCAGAATAAGCTCCTGCCTGGTTAAATCATATCTTTTGGGCTAGCCGCTAATTTTAAGTGACACTTAACCAGTTAGGTAGGGAGAACGAGAGGGCATTCTCTAAAATTGAAAGGGGATAGATTCCGTATGAACATAAGGAAGTTCTTCTTCACCCAGAGAGTGGTAGAAAACTGGAACACTCTTCTGGAGTCTGTCATAGGGGAAAACACCCTCCAGGGATTCAAGACAAAGTTAGACAAGTTCCTGCTGAACCAGAACGTATGCAGGTAAGGCTAGAATCAATTAGGACACTGGTCTTTGACTTAAGGGCTGCCGCATGAGCGGACTGCTGGGCAAGATGGACCACTGGTCTGACCCAACGGTGGCAATTCTTATGTTCTTAGTGCTGAAAATAACCAGTTTGCGCCGGCTATTTTAGTCTAAACCGGCTATTTTAGGGGCATTCTTGGGGTGGAGTTGGCACTTGGCCTGTTAAGTGCTGATATTCAGCATTTAATCATCCAGGGTAATCACATAAATGGAACCACTTAAAAGTCTGTCCTAACTTTATGTGGTAACCCATAGTCAGTTAAGTGCTAAATATTGGACTTAGCCAACTCTACAAAACCAGATATTCAATATTGAAGCCTAGACAGGGCCCAGGCACTGAATATCTGAGAATAACCCTGGCATTGGTCAGCAAAATGCTGACTGCTACCACCTGAGTTTCAACCCCGTGGAGGGGCATAATCAAAAAAAAAGTCTAAGTCCCCTTTTGGCCTAAGGCCTTAAACGTTGAAAGTAGAAGCAGGGAAAATGTCTATTATCAAAAAAAAAAAAACGTCCAAAAGGAGTTTTTTTTTTGATAATGGCCTGCCTTTACGTTCAGCTGTTTAAACGCCCAGACCACCACTATGTCTAAACTTACACCATATAATCAACCTAAAAAAAGCCTAAGCCCCAAACGTCCAAAACAAGGGCTTTTAGTCAAAGGAGGAGCCAGTCCTTCGCCTAAAAGCTGGATTTTGTAACCGGTGTCTGTCAAAAACAACATCGGTTACAGAATCCACCCTTCCCCTGACGACATCGGGGAAAGAGGGAGCCCAAGCCCTCTTGCCCCAGCGGCGCCCCGACTCGATCGAGCCAGAAGGAAACCCAAGCCTTCCTGGCCATGCGACCCCCACCCCCTACAAGATCGGGCAGGAGGGAGCCCAACCCCTCTTGCCCCAGCGGCGCCCCGACTTGATCGAGCCAGGAGGGAACCCAACCCTCCTGGCCACGTGACCCCCACCCCCTACAAGATCGGGCAAGAGGGAGCCCAACCCCTCCTGCCCCAGCGGCGCCCCGACTCGATCAAGCCAGGAGGGAACCCAACCCTCCTGGCCACGTGACCCCCACCCCCTACAAGATCGGGCAGGAGGGAGCCCAACCCTTCCTGCCCAGGCGTACCCCTTACCCCCACCCCCACTAAAATATGGGCAGGAGGGATCCCAGGCCCTCCTGCCCTCGACTCAACTCCCCCCATGACTGCCCCCCGAACCCCCGATCGGCCGACCCGCGACCCCCCCGCCGACCCCATGGCCACACCCCGCCCCCAATCCCACCCCCATACCTTGAAAGTGTTGGCCGGACAGACGGGTGCCAAGCCCGCCTGTCCGGCAGGCCAGCCAGCTCAGGAATGGGGCCGGATTGGCCCAGGCGGCTTAAATCCTGCCCACAGGTGGGGCCTGAGGTGCCTGGACCAACCAGAATAGGCCCAGGAGCCTTAGGCTCCTCCTGTGGGCGGGGCCTGAAGCACATGGGCCGGGTTGGGTCCATGTGCCTAAGGCCCCGCCCACAGGAGGGACCTAAGGCTCCTGAGCCTATTCTGGTTGGCCCAGGTGCCTCAGGCCCCACCTGTGGGCAGGGTTTAAGCCGCCTGGGCCAATCCGGCCCCATTCCTGAGCTGGCTGGCCTGCCGGACGGGCGGACTTGGCACCCGTGCATCCAGCCAACGCTTTCAAAGTATGGGGGGTGGTCGTGGGGTCGGCGGGGGAGCCTATCAGGGGCTTGGGGGGGCAGTCATGGGGGGGAGTTGAGTCAAGGGCAGGAGGGCCTAGGATCCCTCCTGCCCGTATTTTAGTGCGGGTGGGGGGTAGGGGGTCCGCCTGGGCAGGAGGGGTTGGGCTCCCTCCTGCCCGATCTTGTAGGGGATGGGGGTCGCGTGGCCAGGAGTGCTTGGGTTCCCTCCTGGCTCGATCGAGTCAGGGCACTGCTGGGGCAAGAGGGCTTGGGCTCCCTCATGCCCTGATGTCATCGGGGGGGGGGGGGGAGGGTGTGATGTATCACGGCAGGAGAGTTTGGCCATCTCCCCTGCCGCGATGCAATCACTCCTCTCCCCGAACTGCCACAATTCGCAGCAGGAGAGATTGGGCTCTCTCGTGCTGCAGGCCTAGGCAGTTTGGGTAGAGGGGTGATCGCATCGCGGTAGGGGAGATGAGGCATCTCTCCTGCTGCGATGGTTGTGGTGGGGTGGGTGGGTAGGTTGCCGGGCTGCTGAACTGATCGCGCCAGCCGCCATCAGCTCAGCGGCCCCTTTTTCGGCACTTATACCTGTTTTGACTTGGTCTAAGTCAAAACGTATAAGTGCCGACTAGGCAACCTGTCAAATGTTTTGATTATACCTGCTGCATGCTTAGGTGTAGGTCAGCCCGCCCACCGCCCGCCCTTTCCCCTCCTCTAAAAACACCTCTTTCCTCTCTGTGCATTTAGAGGCAGGGGAAAGGCCTAAGCTGGTTTTAGATACGTCTAAAACCAGCTTTAATTATGGGTACTTGGACGATCAGGCTTTTTGATCGTCCAAGTAGCCATTTAGGCCACTTTTTAGACTTTTTTTTAATTATTATTATGAGCCCCATAGTGTTTATTTGTAAGGGGAGTGTACACAGGGCAGAGCAAGTGCAGGGCCCACAAGTATGTACAAGGTGAGGCAAAAAAGAAAGTAACTCCCTAAACTGCTTTACTGTTTCTCAGCAACTGTGTGGCATTTCAATGTGAAATTTTAAAGCTTTATTTGTTATAGGATGAGATTATCTTTAAACCTGGCAAAGTTACATACTTTTCTACTCCTGCGAAAACTTCTGCCTCCTTGAATCTTTCACTTGTGCAAAGTGCCTCAGCGCATGAGTTCATTATTCACCAGATTGATGTCTAAATTGAGTTGGCCATTGCTGGCATTCTTTTTTACTGGAGCTGTTTTATTAGCTGTATGCACAATAAGTTTTATTTCTGTTATATTCCACAGGGACTTTATTTTATTTTTGATATTATAAAGCTGTTCCTATAAGGAACTGTGTCAAAAATTTTGCTGAAATCTAAGTAAATTACATCTAGCGCACGCCCTCTATCCAGTTCAGATTAATTTGGTACGATTTACCTTTAGTAAAACCATGTTGCCTCAGATCTTATAACCCATTAGATTCTAGGAAATTCACTATCCTTTCCTTCAGCAACGCTTCCATTATTTTTCCAATAACCAAAATGAGGCTTACCAGCCTGTAGTTTCCTATGCCGTCTCTGTGACCACTTTAGTGAAAAGGAACCACATCCTCTCTTCTCCTATCCCACAAAACCTCTCCCATCTCCAATAAATTGAATAAATCTTTAAGAGGGCCTGCCAGAACCTCTCTGAGCTCCCTCAATATCCTGTCTGGTCCCATGACTTTGTCCACCTTCACTAGGCATCGTTATGCATGATTCTCTGACTCATCTGGGTGCCAGAAGTGTAGGCCTTTAAATCCCTGGCCTACACTTCCGACGCCCAGGGTTTGTGGTAACCATGATTTTGGAAGTGATTGACACATAGCAAGTGCCCATTTTGTAGGCTCCTGCCGCAGCAGGCGTTGCTTCCAGAATCAGCCCCTCTATGGTAAGTAGAGTCATCATCTGTATTTTCTACACAGACAGTGTTGAAGCCATGGACAGTGTCTAGTGTAGCAATGATCAATTGAAGTCTGACCATAGGCAGACTGCAAGTCATGGATAGAATTCAATTTACCTTGTTCAATGACAATCTGAAATAGGTGACACCTCCCCCTCTCCAGCTGTGAAACTCTCTCTGAGTCATACCCGGTAAGAAAGCAGGATTTCCCACAGTTGGCAGCAGGGGCATTACAATATTCTGGCCAAGAAGGCGCTTACAAAAAGTGTGCCATATTCCACACATATAGCAAAAAATAATATGAGCAGCCAAATGTGAAGGAAGAGTAGTGCCAGACATATGAATCATAGAACACAACTGTGTTTCCACTGAAGTCAAAGACATATAGTAGGAATTGCGATACCAGTCACTTAGATGGCACATCTCACATGCTAATTTATACGAGCATAAATCAAGCAACCATAACATACCCTGGGGCCTAAGAAGATATGGAGGGGTATTTTCGATATGATGCCAACATGTCACAAAAATCCAGTGACAAATATGATAAGTTTTGATCCAGAAAAAAAGTCTATCTTGGATCGAAAATCACCCTATTTTAGAATTATCACGCTCAGGCCATTTTCAAACAAAAAACGTTTAAGGGAAAAGCACACAAAAACAAACCATTTAGCTGTCAGGGGGTCAGCAGACTTACTAGACTTACTAGACTGACTACACAGACATCCCAGCGGAGTAGTGGGGCAGCCTAGGGGACACTACAGTGAACTTCGCATTAAAGGTCTCAGGTACACATCATATCATAACTAGGGCTACCGTATGGCTCCAGAAAAAGGAGAATCACACATCCAATATTTGGCAAATATCTTTCTCTATTTATATGAGGAACTAAATAATTCACCATCTATTTACTATATCCTCATTATATATTATCAAGGAGTTTCTTTAACATCAACGATCTTCCAAAGTCTTCTGATATATTATGATTTACTTGAAAATTATATTGTTAATCCTTTCAAATGAAAAGTGATATTTGAAAGGATTAACAATATAATTTTCAAGTAAATCATAATATATCAGAAGTCTTTGGAAGATCGTTGATGTTAAAGAAACTCCTTGATAATATATAATGAGGATATAGTAAATAGATCCAGAAAAAGGAGGACACATTGAGACATCTTGGTTTTACTTCCAATGAAAGCAACGGAAGTAAAAACACAGATGTTTCAATCCATCCTCCTTTTTCTAGAGCCATATGGTAACACTGATCATAACTCCCTTATATGTATAATGAGCCCTTCAGGAATAGCAAACAATATACTGTATCCAAAGTGCACCACTACAGTATCCCTTATTCCTGCAGGTGTTACCTATATGTGGGTTCAGTAGGTATTTTGTGGTGTTTGTGGAGCTCTCACTTTCCATCACAAATGTACATTAGAATGGAACATGGGCCTATCTCCCCTTCTTTACAGTCCACTGCACCGACCAGTAGGCTACTCCAGGGACCTGCTTGCTGCTGTAAGAGAAATGGTCATTATTCATTTATTTATTATGGTTTACTTACCGCCTTTTTGAAGGAATTCACTCAAGGCAGTGTGCAATAGACAATTACAGCAGTAAAAATATTCAAATTATAATCAAGATATGGCATAATATGCTACATTACAATGTTGACATAATGCATGGTAAAACATTTTGTAACGCCCCCTTCAGCATGACTTTGGGTGCGGGGCCTGACCTGGCTAAAGTCCCCTGAAGGCATTCTCTCTCAGTCCCTCACTTGTTTAGCGCTCAGTGCGGGTGGGATCACATTCTTCTCCCCCCCCCCAAAAAAAAAAAATTCAGAAACACTTCTTTGAACAAGGGTGGCAATTAAATTAAACAGGTTTTATTGAATTAATTACATAGGCCTAATTATAAAGCTAGTTATCACAAAAGGCTTTTACCAATTTCTGTATTTACTCACTTAAACCAATACTTATGCAGTTAACCCAACAACATTATCCTAAGATTCAGATACTTAAAACTATTAACTGATAGTCTTTTGAAACTTTTAAATCTCCTTCAGTTTTGTTTGCCAAGACAGTAGTTGCAAGCTCCTCCCAATTTCTCAATTAAGTCAGAGTGTGGACAAGACTCCTTGCCAATCTCAGTCCCCAGATCTCATCCATCCTTTGCAGGGCAGGATTAATTCGTCTAGGGCCCCTAGGCACACAAGTACGCTGTGCCCCCCTGCCCCGCCCCGCCCCACCCCACCATGCGCCCAGGCGGAAACAGGAAGCTGCGTCAGAGGGAAGCTTTGAGCAAGCAGCACCGCTTGCAAAATTACAGTTCCTGTTGCCTTTCTGCATGTCTTGCTTTCCGTTGATGGGGGGGGGCCACGTTGCCGATCGGGGGGGGGGGCATGTTGCCGATCAATGCTGGAGGAGCCCATTGCCGTTTGGAAAAAACAATGTTGATGCCCTGCTTCATCAGGCCCCCCTGACCATTTTGGGCCCTAGGCACGTGCCGACTGGGCCTATTGGTTAATTCTGCCCTGATCCTTTGGAGCTCTCATGGGCAGGAGGCTGCTGTTCTTTTAGGCTGGCTAGGCCTGTTCCTCTGAGCTCTGAGAACTGCGGTCTTTCTCCACTGGACATTCCTAGGGAGCCATCTCCTTTGCTGAACCCTAGTGCCAATCACACACCAGAGGTCTTGCCCCTCTGCTGGGCCCCTGGTGCTGATTGCACCCCAAAGGCCTTAGTTTTTTGAGTGGTTCCTTGTTGGGGTTCAGATTACCAGATCTCAACAGGGCTCTGCAGTCTCTTGAGCTGACCCTTAGTTTTGTTGACTTCATCATTGGAAAATATCTTTAAAAATATGGACCCCAATACGAGCCTAAAAAGTAGATGGCAGGTGGGAAGGATTTAGGGTGGCAAAATAAAGTTATGAGCTTAGCATTGATTTTAATACTAGGAACCTACTATAAATTAGACTCTTAATTCTAGTTAAATGAATAGCAGATTTAATTTAGAAGCATAATTTAAGCATCTAAATTTAGGTGAATTTATAGCTGAAAAGTTACGAGTCTTGTGTTTCACTGAATATAAGGGAGAAATTGAAGAAATAAGCTTAAATGCCTATATTTAGGCTCTCAATTTTTTAAAAAAAATAATATCAGGTGTTTTCTCTCCAACTTGTTAGTCTATTTGAAAAGCTCAAGTAGACCCCCACCCCCCATATCTGTTGGGGAGGGGTGGGGAATTTCCAAAGCTTAGTGGGCAGATAGGAAGTCCCTAGGCACTTTTTACCTAGGCATTATTGAGGTGCTCCTCAGGGCGAGGTTATGCAGCAATTTAAGTATTTTCAAAGCTCATCAATTAGGCTCCTAAATTTGACCCTTTTTTTCAGCCAAACTTAGGCTCCTAAGAGCCCAATATGCAGAAAAAGCCGAGCTCTTAAATTTATGCTCCTAGATTACCCTACTAAATTTGTGCCTTATTTTCAGCCAAACATAGGAGCTGAAAATTCATCTTTAAGAGCCTTTCCTGCCCAGTTAAACCCTTTCAAATACTGACCTCCAAATATTTATTTATTTTAGATTAACTGACACCTTTTACAGTAGTAGTTCAAGGTGTGCTACATTAAGGTACAAATCAGTTTTTCCTTGTACCCAGAGGACTTACTGCAGTGGTCTTCAACATGCAGTCCTCGAAGTCCTCCATTGCAGCCCTCAAACAGTTGGCTGAAATGCTCTTCAAATCCTGTAAATGCGTTAACTTCAATCTGGCCCACTTGATAAAATAACTGCAATCACTCTCTTCAATGTGTTACTCAGATGGCTTATTTATGGAATTTTCTACTGCTTACAATCCAAAATGGAGTGAGTTTTTAAAATATATCCTTGAAGTGTTGTAGAATCAATATTGACATTAATTTTTAATGTTTAATACCCATTCTGAACAAGCAGGTCAAGGTGGTTTACAAATTAGTAGTATGTGTAAGATGGAAAACTTTTGGTGACCCTTAGAGCTTTCTCATTTTCACACTGCTACCCTTTACATGAAAAAGGTTGGAGTCCACTGGCTTAAGAGTTATGTTAATCAGGTTTTCTATTCCACCTTTACCTATTCAGTTCAAGGCCAGACTACAGCGTAAGAAGCTGGGTCAGGATACACAAGAGGTTGAAATATACAGAGTAATTATGGATACAGTTACAAGATTACCCAAGAGGTTACAATGTTCAAAGTTATTATAGGTATTGTTATAGTAGTTTTAAGGTCGTTACATTAGTTAGATAATGCTGAGTTTCATTAGTTAGATAATGATGGGTCGTCAGTCCATTGAATTACTGAGGTGTGATTATAGTTGGTTCTATCTTGATCCAAATAGGCTTTTAGAAGTTTTCTGAATCTAAGGTAGTGATTAGAGGAACATAATGTGAGTGGAAGCAGGTTCCAGCAGTTTGTTGGTTAGTATTGGATGGACAACATAAGTTGCTTCATGGACTTGACATTTTTGCATGTTAGTTTTGGATTCTTAGGGATGGGTGTTAGAATGATTCCTCCGCCTTTATCGGGGAAGAGACCGGTTTTGTGGTGATGGTTGAGTTATTGCATTGTATACCTATAGTCATTGAGGAGGTTGTTTTGATCAGGTAGTGGGGACAAGTGTCGAGATTGTAGTGGGCTTTAGACTAGAGTATTTTAAGAGAAACTTTTTTGTATCTTTAAATTTGATTTCTTCAAAGTCATGCTAGGTTCTGTCAGCTGGTATACCTGGGGGGGGGGGGGCTGTTGTTCCATTTTGGTGTGTCAGTCTAGAGTAGCAAGGGGTAGGTGGTCTCATGTGGTCTGAATCTTTGTCTTGAAATAAGTGGTGAGTTCTGAGGCTGAGAGAGTGATAGAGTTATGTTTGTGATGGTTTTAGTGTTAGTCAGTTTCTCCAATAGTGCGAATAGTTTCCAAGCAAGTCAACAAAACAGCTGGCTAGGCAACACTCCTCATCCTACCTTAACTTCAGAAAACTAGTTAAAACCAACCTGTTCAACCGATTTGTAACCAAGAACTGTTAAACCTTCCACTGTACCCCTATCACATATTCTTGATTTCCCCACATTGTGACTTTATGTAACCAAAGTCTTCATTGTTGTTTTTTTCGCTGACTGTCCAGCTCTTCTTGTAAACTGCCTCGAACTACTATGGCTTTGGCGGTATATAAAATTATAATAATAATAATTATTATTATTATTAATGTTCAGGTTTTTCTTGACTTTGTTTTGTTTGGATTAATGTTTTTTCTTATTTTATGTTAGTAGTCCTTTGTATTCTAGGATTTTTTTGGTGCCACTTAGATATGCTTTCTGTTGTAGGGTGCTGTCTCCAGTAGCACTCAGCATGTCAACATGTTCTTTTTAGGTTGAGTAGTTCTGAGTTAAACCACTTGATTAGTGCTAGTGTGTTCAGGGTTTCTTCACAGATCACTTTCCAGTGATCCAAGAATTCATAGTCAGAGATTGGATAAGTTGACAGTGAGTGGTCCACTGTATTCCAGAATGTTTCAGGGATGATCTTATTTCTATAATTGGAGGTTATCCAGGAGGTCAATTTTGCTAATGGTGTCTCTTTCCAGTGTATGATAAATTCAAGGAGGAAGTGGTCTGACCAGGGTGCTCTGGATGAGGAGTTGAATTCTATATTGCTGTTGCCCTTTGATGGGGTAGAGGAGGCAATTAAATCTAAGTAGTGACCTTTTTTATGTGGGTTGATAGAATAAGAGTATGAAGTCTAATTTGCTTAGAAAGTTGTATAATTTCTTGGTTTGTGTGTTAGATATCGAGTCTTGTAGATTGAGGTCTCCAATGATAGTGTACTGTTGTTCTTGATATAGTGTCTGTGAACTGTGGTTCTGCTTCTGGCTATTTTCTGGGATGAATGTAAAATAGTATGCAGCAGATGAGTCCTTGGAAGGAGTTATTGTTGCTATCTACTGTTAGTAGTTCTAGCAATAGATTCCAGTATGCTGCTGTGGAAGAATGATTTGTGTAATATTGCTAGGCCGCCACCTTTGTGAACAGATCTGGATAGGTGGGTGATTTTGTAGTCTGGTGGACAGAGTAGTTGTATTCTCAGGTCACCTTGCATTGGTTCAGTTAAGCATAGTAGGCTAGGCTGAGATTTTTCTAGAAGGTCATTAATGATTTAGGTTCTACTTACATTGATATATTCACAGGGAATGGGACCAGATTTGTATTTGTGTTGGTATCTTTGGTGACTGGGGGGTTCTTGAGAGTATTAGGATAGCCTGTGGCATGTGGTTTGCTCAGTTGGTTAGGGTGTGTCATAGGTGGTTGTCAAGCTTGTTGTTGAGAGGAGTAGGCTTCATTCTGCTTGTTGCTAGTTAGTAGGCAGAGGATTATTTAAACATAGAAACATGACGGCAGATAAAGGCCAAATGGCCCATCTAGCCTGCCCATCTGCAATATGCCAATTCATTTTGGTCGGGTTCCTAATGGTTGGTAGGTTTTTGTAGGGTGTTGAATTGTGACTGAGCTGATTTGAATTTGGCCTACGGGTGAGACTAGCATGTATGGTTCCTTCAAGTTTGTGTCAGTAGGTTGTTGATAGAGAGCAATGGTATAGGAGGTCAAAGATTAACTCACTCACTCATTTCTTGGTGTTGCGCTCTCTTCATAGACAGTTGACAACATCCTGGGGGTATGGTGGTGGCTCACTTGCTGGGGGTTTGGTGTTCCTCTGGCTGTTGGCTAATTTATGGTGCCTGGGATTTTGGGGGAGTTGTGTGTTTTGTAGTCATCCAGATTGCTGTGCAAAATGCTGCGCAAAGAAGCTCTTCTTTGGCTGCAGTGCATCACTAGGCACATTGCCCTAAATGGATGCCGCGATGTGACATCAGGGTTGGGGGCTGAGTGATTCTCCCACACTGGCACCTGACTCCACTCCCTTGTGCCCAAGGCTGCTGCAACCTCAAGTATTTCTTCACTGAAAGGGTGGTTGATCATTGGAATGATCTTCCATTTCAGGTAGTTGAGGCCAGCAATGTGCTCGATTTTAAGAAAAGATGGGATAAACATGTGGGTTCACTTCGAGGAAGTGCTTAAGGGGGAGGGTTCTTGAATGGGCAGACTTGTTGGGCCGATGGCCCTTTTCTGACGTCATATTCTATGTTTCCTGGGGGCAGCTCCTTGGTGGCATTGGAGCTGCCCGATAGGTTTTTAGAATATTTTGGGGTCTCACAGTGGAGTACCTGATATACTCACGAGCTCTTATTTTCCCATAGTCTTTGTTCTCTTTCTCTACTTGCTTCATTTCAATGCCACCTGTACTGTGGCAGTCTGCATTTCTCTTGGAAGGAAACTATTACTTGACAGGGTGATAGTCCCTCTTCCTTTGCTGATATGTTTGAAAAAATTCATCAGTATAAAAAATAAGGGACTTGGTAATTTGTCTATTTGATCCCACCATACCACTGGCTCTGATACCCACATATGCACTTTTTTAAAAAATTTTTATCAGAAGTGTTTTGGTATCATTTAGTGCAAAAATAGGCTAGCAGGAGAACTACTAGGAATTCTCAATGTTTGCATTTCCCTGAGGATTTAGAGACAGTAACATATATTCTGACTTATAACACATATCATTTTATACCCTTAGTGGAGAGGCAGGGTGCTTTATTTTATTTATTTATTTATTTTTTTAATCACAAACTAGTGCCCAGTCAAAGCAATTTTTCTCAACAGGCTCTGCCAACAAAAATATAGGCGGTGGCCTGCTACCATGACAAGAGGGCGGTGGAGAGGTAAGGCCATCCTGAATCAATTCCAGTGCTCTGACAGGATTTTTCCACAGAGCTGCTCTGGCTATATCATTCCAATTACAGACAGGAGAGCAGAAAGGGAAAGAGAGAGACAGAGAAAAAAAAATGCTGCAGCAGTGACTGCACAAGCTACTGTTGTGACGCAGGTCCTGCCTGCTCACACTCCTCCCCGTTTGCTTCTTTCCAGCTGAGATATTTGATTCATGAGCTTATTCTCAGCTTGCAATAGAGCTGGGTGGCTCAGAAAATGTGTCCAGTGAATGGTTCATTAACTGAGATTAATGTTACCACATACCTTGCATGCTTTTTATTCCCCCCACCCCCAAATTAAATACCTTGCCGTTTTTTGGTTTTATTTTTACTGGAAAGCCTCAATTAAGAAACAAATTGTGTGGATCTCCCCTTTTTTCTGCCCTTGCTAGGGTTGTAGGCAGGCTTCCAGCAATTCAGTTCAGAACCTGTGATATAATTACATGTATCTGCAGAAAAGCCCGGAGCTGGAACATCATTCACTGTGGCACTCACTAACGTCATCAAGCCTACGAAAAGCTGGGATGGCTCGATCTTGCTTTAAACCCTATGACAATGTGAATATCATTAACTATTTGGAGTCAAGCAGAAATTTGGATTCTAAATCCATGCAGATACGAACACATTGATATGAGTCTGCATAACTCAACAGTGCACACTTTCATTTTTAGGTTACTGTGTGTTAAATTGATTTTGCCTTCATTAGATTTTTTTTAAGGCACATAGAATGCTTGTCAAAATTTTCTAGCCTGCACTGTTAACAAGGCAGATTACAATACTAATAATAATAATAATAAACAATTCATAATAAAAAGCAACAAACGAACAATCAACTAAATAATCAAACTGCGGCTCTTTTCTATGCTTAAAATTGCCGATAAAAAGTGTTTTCAATTGCTTAGTAAAACGAAGCAAATCCGAACTAAGATGCAGAGAACCAGGTAATTTGTTCCATTGAAGAGGTCCTGCAACTGAAAATACTGTGTCCCTGGTGGCAGCATAATACAAATTAAAAAGAGCAGGCACCAGCAATTACTTCTTACCCTTAGACCCAGGGTGGATTTGATTTAAATCAAATCAATTTATATTGCAATTTAAGGGCCTCTTCTATTAAACTGTGCTAGCAGTTTCTAGCGTGGAGAGCTGCGCTGAATGGCCCGCGCTACTCCCAACACTCATAGAATTCCTATGAGCGACTGGAGCAGCGCAGGCCATTCAGCGCAGCTCTCTGAGCTAAAAACTTCTAGCACAATCTAATAGAAGAGGGAGTAAATCACAAGTCAGAAAGACTTGATTTAAATCATGTGTTTTTTAACAGAAGAACTCATTTGTGCTAGTATGTATAATCTTAGGTTTCAGTTTTTGAAAAATAACTTTTCAGATTAGTTTTACAGTTATATCAAAAAAATTACTGATTTGATTACCGCATATACTCAAATATAAACCAAAATTTTTGGATCAAAAAATGGCTCAAAAATGGGGGTCTTGGTTTATATTTGGGTCAGCGCTGACCCATCCCCCTCTCAAACCTGTTGCACGCCTCTGCCGAGCCTGCCAGGGCCAGGCCAGGAGGGATCCCTTCTGTCTCCTGTCCTGGCTGACTTTACTAACTTTTACCTCCCGCCCCCTCCCCAGTGTACCTTTAAAATCCATGGTGGTCCATCGTTGGGCCACGACAGCAGGGATCCTTCCTGGGATCCCTCCCGCCCCTGTCCCAGCCAATTCTAAGAATTTTTACCTCCCCCCTGCCTCCTCCGTGTACCTTTAGAAACCCTGGTAGTACAGTGGTGAACCGCAGCAGGAGTGACATGCAGGAGCCACTAGCTGATTGGCTGATGCAAATTCTCATGGGACCGTGAGAACTCATGGCAGCCAATCAGCTAGTGGCTCTGCATGGGCAGGAGCAAAGGAAGGTCACTCCTGCCTGTGCAGAACTGCAAGCTGATTGGCTGCTGAGAACTTACAGCAGCTAATCAGCTAGCGGCTCTGCACAGGCAGGAGTGAAGGAAAGTCGTTCCTGCTGCATTTCACTGCTGGATCACCAGGGATTCTAAAGGTACGCTGGGGAGGCGGCAGAGAAGTAAAATTTCTTAGAATCGGCTGGGACAAGAGGTGGGAGGGATCCTTGCTGTCCCTGCCTACTTCTGGCCCACCAGTACTTAACAGCAGGCCCAGTGGAGGCCTGCAAAGCTTTGGTAGGGAGGGGGGGACAGGGTACAGAGACTGTCAGGGGAAGGAATGAGCGAGGGGGCTGGATGCAGAGCCTGGCAGAGCAGGGAGGGAGGGGAACAGGGTGAAGAGCCTGGTAGGACATCTGAGCAAGGCACTGCACTTGAATATTAAACCCTCCCCCCCCCCCCCCCCCCGGTTTATATTTGGGTCAACCTTTTTTCCTTTTGGGGGGAAAGGTTACCTCGGTTTATATTCGGGTCGGTTTATATTCAAGTATGCTGTATATGGTATAGTATTAGAAATACATAGATAAATAATTATGAAAGTATTGCGAAGTGAACTATAACTAGTTTAATAGGTTAATTATTCATATCTGGACAACTTTTCTGTTGTACGTTATTGAAAGGGGAAAAATAATAACAATTTAAATAGTTTTATTTAACCAAAACAATAACATTATAGCATATGTATTCTTCTATTTGCTTCAACATCCATGTTAACTGATGTGGTTAAGCAAAATATCTTTTTTAAAAAACTAAGATTATTAGATGGGTCCATAGATGAAAAAATTAAAATACAGTGTTCTATAGCTCACTCATCTTCGTGTTTCTTTATAATCTGGAAAAGAAAAATAAGCTCGGGTCTCAAACAATTTCTCAATTTGGAATGAATGTGTTCAACCTGCAGAAGAAGCTGTTAAAAGTGAAATCATTACTTCAACAGTCTCTAAATCCAAGTGCTTAATAAGTGACCACCAGTTTACTCTTTAAAACATCATCAACAAACATATATTTTTTCAATGAACATAAGAGCATAAGAACATAAGAATAGCCTCACTGGGCCAGACCAATGCTCCATCAAGCCAAGTAGTAGAGAATGATACAGGGAAAATTCTGTCCCCATCACCGCCCCGTCCCCGGCCCACCATCCTCTGCACCGCCCCGTCACCGTCACCGCCATCCCTTTCACCACCACTGCCATCCCATTCACCGCCCCGTCACCATCCCCGCTGCATCCATATAAGCCTTAGTACTGTAATATTTAGCTTATTCCTTTCTTATAAATCAAAGTTCCTGCTACTGAACTAGAGAAAGAGATGTTCAGCTGGCAGGGCTTTGTTTATAAATTTTTATCAACACAACTAATATACTACTTTATCCTAAAGCAAAAAATAAATAAATAAATATAATTTTTTTTCTACCTTTGTTGTCTGGTTTCTGCTTTCCACATCTTCTCATTCAATTCCTTCCATCCACTGTGTGTCTTCTCTCTGCGTCTTCCATTTGCTGTTACTGTGCCTCTCCCTTCACCCCCCCCCAATTGATCTAGCATCCATCTTCTTCCCTCCGCTCCCCCATAGTCTGGCATCTGTCTTCTTCCCACTCTGTCTTTCACATTTCCCTTCAGGGTTTGTTCCTCTCCACCCTCCTTCAATGTCTGTCCTATTCCTTTCCACCACCACCCTTCCCTCCCTCCTTTACCATCTGTTCCTTTCCACCACCCTTCAGCTCCTCTCACGTGGCCTATCTATCTACCTTCCTCCCTCTTATTTTCATGGCACATTACAATGTAATTTGTGCAAGCCACTGGAGCCTGTGAGCTCGGTCCCTGTCCTATCCTCACAAACCATCTCGCTTCTGTGCTCCTATTTTCCCCATTTCTAATATCTCCCCTATGTATCTGCCATTGCCCCCCCCTGTGTCCATATTCCATCCCCATGGCATGTTCCCTTTATGTCTCTGTCCCTATGCCCCATGCACATAATTTCCCCTCTTTCTGTTACCTTCCTGTGTCTAGATTTCCCCTATCTTCCTCTTCCATACCAGTGTGTCTCTTCTTTTCAACCCCATCTAGCTTTTTTCCCTCTTTCTTCCCCCCCCCTGCTTCTAGCATCTGGCTCACCTACCTGTCTTTCCCTTTCTTTCTTGCTGTGGGTTTTTCTTTCCGTCTTCATCCCCTTGGCCCAGAATCCTTTTCCCTTTCACTCCCTCCTTCCAGTTTGAGCCTGGTTGGGCAGAAGCAATGCGCTGTTCCTTCATCTCCAAGGTAATATGCTATATTAATATGGTATTGCACCTGGTAAGTTTGCAACCACCACTTCCTCTTCCCTCAACATGCAATAGAGGTAGACAGCTCATAATAGTGAAAGCGGTTTCTAGAACTGCACATCTAGATAACCAAAGTTCCAAATAAGCAGGTAGGGTAGATGGTGTTATCTAGTACAAAACATTCGTTCTTCTTACACCTTAAGTACCAACCACTACTCCAACAAATAATGAACAATGGCAACTAGTGCATTACAGGCGATTGATATGGCACATGTTGTTCTCAGCATTAACCAAAAAACGATGCTCTCTAGTAGAAATGCATGTAACATATCTTACAGATGGATCGCGCGGTCCCCGCAGCCCCCACCCGCCTGCCCAATCGATCCAAGTGTTTAGCCAGTTCTCTCCCTTCTCTTCACCTTAGTTTGTAGGTTTTCTTTTTCTGCGACCTGCACGCTTTCCCAAAGAGCCGCGCACGCGCTGTTGCTCAGTGTTCAATCTTCTGCTTTGCTGCAACTTCCTGTTTCCGGTTGCGTCAGAGCAGAAGATCGAAACTGAGCAGTAGCGGGTACGCGGCTCTTTGATAGTGTGCGGGTCACCGAAAAAGAAAGCCTACAAACTAAGGTGAGGAGAAGGGAGAGAGCTGGCTAAACACTAGGATCGATTGGGCAGGCGGGTGGTGGCTGCGGGGACCGCGCGATCCTTCATGCCTCACTGCGGGGATAAGACCATTCACCGCTCCACGGGGCGGTGAATGGCCTTGTCCCCGTCCCCGCAGCGACTGCTATTTTTCGTTCCCAGTTTCGGCGGGTTACCCGCGGCTAAACGCGGTGGCCGCGGGTAAACCGCCACCGTGTCATTCTCTACCAAGTAGCCCATGCTCATGGTGGCCAATCCAGGTCACTAGTTCCTGGCCAAAGCCCAAGGATTAGCAACATTCCATGCTACTGATCCAGGGCAAACAGTGGCTTCCCCCATGTCTCTCAATAACAGACTATGGACTTTCTCCCTTAGCTCTGAAGTTTATTATAGTTGGCATTACAGATGGATGATTCCTGGATATCCATGTCATAGCTAACTCCTCTTCTTCAGCACTTAAGGTTTAACCCTGGTACTGGATATTGACAAAAAAAATGAGCGTGACCTATTCATTTTTTTAATGCTTGTAAGTTAATTCTGTCGAGGTGCAGTTCTGTTTTTAAGTGCTCACTCAGGCCCTGATTTTATAGAGCATGCCTACATTAAGTATCAATAGGCTGCCTAGCAACATCTAAGTTTGGGATCCATACCAATTTTTGTTAATTGGCTTAATTAGCGTGGTAATTTTTCAGCCAATCAAAAAAAAATATGAATCACTAAGAGTTCAGCACCGAACTCCTAGGATACCTAGTGACACCTAAGTGAAGGCACCCTCCCATGCCTAAGAACATCTAACAACATCTATCTGAAGAAGTAGGCGTGGTTAGTAGAGAAAAATAGGCATGGTTGAGTTAGGCATCGTTAGGTGTCCAACAAGGACGCCACCAAATTAGGCGAGGGAAAAGCTGGCCTAATGGAGTGGTTCCTATGTCTAGGATGCCTAGTGACACCTAAGTCCGCTTAGGCACCGTTAGGCATGATTCTGTAAAGGGTGCCTAGCAGTTGATTGACAACCACGCCAAAAGTTTTGGGGTAGCCACTGATCTGGTATAAAGCCTGCTTTTCTGACCTACTAATTTTCAGCCAATGTGTCTGCTGATTAGGTGTAGAAGGGAGGGGCTTTGATTTACTACTAAGGTTAACTTCCCTGTGAACTTCTTAAAGCTAAGTTACTCAGACTTTCATATTCTACTCTTTTCACTGTTTTTCAGCATTATATCTGCTTAATTTCTCTTCTCCTCCTCCCTGTTTCTTACTTAAAGACACAAAAAACAAACAAACAAACAAAAAATAAACCCTTCTCTTTCCTCTGTTTAATCTTGTTTCTTCTTCCTCTTCATAGGAGGTAGATTCAAGAGCAATGTTAGGAAATTCTACTTTGCGGAGATGGTGGTGGATGCCTGGAATGCGCTCCCAAGAGAGGTGGTGGAGAGGAAAATGGTGACTGAGTTCAAAGAAGCGTGGGATGAAAACAGAGGATCTAGAATCAGAAAATAATATTAAATATTGAACTAAGGCCAGTACTGGGCAGATTTGCACGGTCTGTATATAGTTGTTTGGGGGAGGATGGGCTGGAGAGGGCTTCAATGGCTGGGAGGGTGTAGATAGGCTGGAGTAGGTTTTGACGGAGATTTCAGCAATTGGAACTCAAGCACAGTACCGGGTAGAGCTTTGGATTCTTGCCCAGAAATAGCTAAGAAGAAAAAATTTAAATAATTTAAATTGAATCAGGTTGACTGGATGGACCATTCAGGTCTTTATCTGCCGTCATCTACTATGTTATGTTATATGTTACTAAGTGTCGTCTACAGTGTAGGCACCATTAGGCACTGTTTATAGATTGTAGCCCTCGGTTCCTTTCAAATTTCAACAACATCAGCAATAAAACAGCTATTTTTCTGTATTTTGTCTAAAGCTTCCGAAATGGGTTTCAGGATTCTCAACATATCTTCAACATTTCTCATAAACCCATTGTTGAGTATTTTGGATGTAACAGTGCCATCTGTAGCTCACATTAGCTTTTGCACAATAGCTCAAGCTATAGGCAGAATAGAAGTCCCTAATGTAATGTAATGTAATTATTGCCTCCAATTGACTACTGTAATTCACTACATGAGGGCACCAGAAAGAAACTTCAGTATAGAATTCAGCTTTTGCAAAACACAAAAGCTAGACTATTTAGTGGGTTAAAACAATTTGATGTAATAACTCCTGTATTATGTCATCTGTACTGGTTACTAGAGACAGATACAGTGCATTAGAGTTTGAACTGTAGAGTAGCAAACATGTAGGTTTTGTATTAACAAGTTATTACATAAGAGAAGGCCTCCCCACCAAACTCAAAAAGATCATTCCTAAGTGTGCAGTCTCTTATAATCACCTTGCCATGTGATCTGTGGAGGAGGGGAACAGGTAAGCTAGGCTTGGGACTGCATATTTGGGCCAGCAGGAGTGGTGCTGCTTAGAAGAAAAAAGGTTTAAATCCTTGCCATGTGAGGTGGGGAACATGTAGGCTAGGCTTGGGATTTGTTATTTCTGTACTTTAAACTAATGTTTAAACACTAAACCGAGACTTTCCTCAACTGCAACCTAAAATACTAACCTAGACTAAAATACTTTTTATATAAAACCCTAACAGAGCCTGTAAAGGCTACACTATTGTCTAAACTGACTTTGCTGAAAAAGCAGAATACTGAACTCTTTTTCAAGTATATTAAAAGCATGATGCTGGGAAGAGAATTAGTTGGACTGTTAATTGACCAAGGGATAAAAGTGGCTTTCAAGGAAGACAAGGCCATAGCAGAGAGATTAAATTAATTCTTCACTGAGGAAGACATGGGGGAGTTGCCGGTGCCAGAAATGGCATTCATTTCTGATGAATCCAAGAAACTCATAAAAATCTCTGTAACATTGGATGATGTAATGGGTCAATTTGACAAACTGAATAGTAGCAAATTGCCTGGACTGGATGGTATACTTCCCAGAGTTCTGTTAGAATTGTAAAATGAACTTGCTGAGCTATTGTTAGTAATTTGTACCTGTTTCCCTTCCCTGCAGCCTCCAGCCCCTAACCCCCTTTAGGTCCCAGCACCTTTCTCTCTTCCCTCCAGCCTCCTTCAGGTCCAGCCCCTCTTTCCCTTCCTTCCATCCCCTAACTCTCTTCAGATCCCAGCACCTTTCTCCCTTCCCTCCAGCCTCCCTGAAGGCCCAGCACCTCTTTCCCTTCTCTGTAGCCTCCAGACCAGACACCCCATCCCCACTCTGCGCAGATCCAACACGTCTCTATCCTTTCCCTATTTCAGTCTGCCGCGATACTTGCAGTTTAAATTATGGGTGCCAGCTGGCAGCAATTCACACAAGCTCAACCAATCAAACTGCATCAAGCAAAGAGTAAACACACAAAAAAGTGTGCCTGTATTGCTGAGGGATTCACTGAATCTTTTGAAGGCCTTGATGACATGTTACTGCTGTTGGGGTTGGGAGGAAACAGAGGGCTGCGAGCAAATAAATATTAGCATCAATTCCTGTGAGTACAGGTGGGGATGGAGGAGATTAATAGTGGGGGATGGGGAGGGATGGAATGGATCTTAGTGGATATGGGTTAAATTCCATTGGGGATGGGTGGAGATAGGTGAAATTTCTGTCCCCGTGCAACTCTCTATTTCAGTGTTTCAAGTTTCAGGGAAGAGGCATATAAGTTTCTTAAATAAATGAAACTGTTGCACCTACTGCAGCTGCTTGTGACTCTGGGCAAGTCATTTAACACTTCATTGCCCCCAGATACAAAATACAGAGCCGTGGAAAAGTTTTGCATCACCTCCGAGTAATACATTGTTCCGTCTTTCATGCTGGATCACAGCAATATTTCTGATGCCTACTGCTGCATATTATATACTGACATGTTCAGAATTTTATGCTCTATCACCCTGAACATTTTAAATTGATTTAGGACTTCAGATTTAAGACTTGTAACACATAAACTGTGGAATGTCGAAAATGTTGATATTTCACGTCAAAACCGGATCGAAACGCTCCAATCAGATCACTCCGTTATCCATCAATGGTGTTTGTTTTCAGGAACCAATCACAGCGCAGCATTCACGTGCATATATGACGAAGCGGGAAAATCAGTTTTCATAACTGTCTGCTACTCCAGTGACAGCATAATCGCAACATGGGAAAAGTTAGAAATCTTACAAAAGAAGAACGTTTGACGGCGGTTGTACTTAATGAAGAAGGCTATTCAAGCTAGCAAATTGCAGCCAGGGTGAAGTGCAATCAAAGTACAGTCATATGCTAGCTCAAGTAAGAAAAAAGAGACAGGAAATGTGACTGACAGGGTTCGAAGTGGAAGACCATGCAAATCCACTGTGTGAGAAGACAAGGTTGTTCGCCAGATCTCAGTGGCAGATCGCAAATAGAGAATGACAAGGGGAAAAAAATCTGTCCCCGTCACCGCCTCGTCCCCGGCCCACCATCCTCTGCACCGCCCCGTCACCGCCGTTCCCTTCACCGCCCCGTCACCATCACCGCCATCCCTTTCACCGCCACTGCCATCCCATTCACCGCCCCGTCACCGTCCCCGCAGCATCCATATAAGCCTTAGTACTCTAATATTTAGCTTATTCCGTTTTTATAAATCAAAGTTTCTGCTGCTGAACTAGAGAAAGAGATGTTCAGCTGGCAGGGCTTTGTTTATAAATTTTTATCAACACAACTAATATACCACCATAATGTTTCCGACAGAGGACAAGTATGCAATAAATGCATTTTGCTGTTTCAATGCCAGTGCTCAGCAGAACAACAGACAGCAATATGGACATTCACCTTATGGACTGGGTGATATACATTTCAAATGTAGTACTTTTTTTATATATAAAAATAGGCAAAATTAGTTGCTGTTTTATCATTATATTTTCTTGCCATTGGTGCCACACATGATTTTAAAATGATAAACCAGTTCTGCTAAAGAGGGGAGAATACCCACAACGAAACAGTAAAGTCAAAAGAGGTACGGGGTAGGGATGGGGTGTTCACGCATGCAGCAGGGGTGGGGTGGAGAAGAGGGTGGAGGAGGGACATCACCAATCCGGGCACCTCTCACCCTCGCTACGCCACTGCTTGGAAGGAATCAGTCGGTAGGTGGGTGGGAGAGAGGGGTCAGAGAGAGAGAGAGGAATTGGTGTTTGCTCTGTTGGTTCAGCTAATCGCAGCAAGGGAATCCCCAATCACCTGAGCTGGCAGGATTTCCCAAAGCCACGGTTTTTGGGAATCCTGCTGGCTCAGCTGATCAGGGATTCCTCTGCCATGATCTGCTGATTGCAGACTGTGGACTGTTGTAGGCAAAGATAGATGCCAGAAATGTAGGCCAGGGGTTTCTGAACCTACCGTATATTTCTGGCGCTTTTCTTTGTGTGAATTATGTCTATGTAGGCACTTGAGGTGCTATTCTCTAACTGGCACTATTGTGTGATTGACACACGATCTGCAGCTGCTTTTAAGGCAGCTGCCAACATGGGTGCTGGTTAGAGAATCCAGGGGTTAATGTGTAATTAAACTTTGGAATTCATTGCCAGTGAATGTGGTGAAAGCAGTTAGCTTAGCAGGGTTTAAAATAGTGTGGATAATTTCCTTAAAAAAGTCCATAAGCCAATATTTAGATGGACTTTGGAAAACGCACTGATTATTACTAGGATAAACAGCATACAATCGGTTTTACTCTTTTGGGATCTTACCGGGTTTTTGGGACCTGAGGTAGCTACTGTTGGAAACAGGATACTGGGCTTGATGGACCTGTTCCGTATCGCAACTCATGTTATTTTACCACTAACTATTTTAGCACAGGTCTCATTTTATGCAATGTGACCTAGTTTCCAATGACTGGGGTTAATAGTTAAATATCACTTCTTAACAATAGCCCATATCGATAACATTCCCCCTTAGAATTTAACACAATCAGCCTGGACTAGAACAAGCATGAAAAGACTGTATGAACTGCATAAGAAAACAGCTTGCAGTCTGGCACTGTATAACAATTAGCTTATATATGTATTGGAGAAAGTAGAGAACCTTGTTTGGATCATCAGAGCCTTTTAGCCTTTCAAAACTTTGTCCTTAGAGCATTATAGTATTCTTCATTGATGATTTTTCCTTTTAAATTCAAAACAAATTCAACCTATCTTGTGTCCCAGCATGAATTCATGTTTCACTCAATTGGCTGTTTCAAGGGCATTAACCCTCCAACTTCCATTTGCAAAAATATCCAATGTTGTTCCTTCTATGAGCAATATTTAAATTATGAGGAACAACATTGGGTATTTTTGCTGAATTGTGTGACACCATATGGGCTGAACATGAAGATTTAAAATGCCTGGTTAGCCCTGGACAGATGATTTGAACAGCCAGGAGCCTGTCCTGGCCATTTAAATCATTTTGAGTATCTAGTCCAATGATAACAGAATTAGGGTGATTATAGAAACATAGAACTTTGTTGATCACTAAAAACAGAGGAGACTAAAGGTCTATCAAGCCCAGCATCCTGTCTTTGACATTGGCCAGTCTTGGTCTTTGGAACTGCCCATTGTGTCAGAAGCAATAGGGATTAAGTGACTTGCCCAGGGTCACAAGGAGTGTAGCTCTAATCACTGGATTTAGAAGTTGGCTTCTTTTGGGATCTTTAACTCATCGTCGCTAGGACTCGAATCTGAGTCCGTGGCACCTAACACAGAATGGAATTAGTATGGCAAGGTAATGAAGAATGGTCCATCAGCCCCCACCCTCCCTCCACCTCACCTTATATTCCTTCCGAGTTTTTTCCCGAGCCGCACGTGTTCAAAAAGCCGTGTATGCGCGGCTGCGCGAGTCAATCAAAATTCTCCTCTCCTGCAACTTCCTGTTTCCGGTTGCATCAGAGGAGAAGATTGATTGACTCGCACAGCTGCGTGTGCACGGCTTTTTGAATGCGAGCGGCTCGGAAAAAAGGAAGCCGGAAAACTTGAAATTTAAGGTGAGGTGGAGGGAGGGAGCTGGCTAAATGCTATGGGCGGGCGATGGCTGCGGGGACCGCGCGATCCTTGATACCTCACTGCGGAGACAAGACCATTCACCGCTCCACGGGGCAGTGAAAGGCCTTGTCCCCGTCCCCGCAGCGACTGCTTTTTTTCTTTCCCCGTTCCGGCGGGTTACCCGCGGCTAAAGACGGTAGCCGCGGGTAAACCGCCACCATGTCATTCTCTAATCGCAAACTCAGATCACCAGAATTGTCAACCTAATGGCAGGAAATGTGTTCAGTGAACGTATCTGCCTCAACAGTACGTCGGCGGTGCCTGGAGTTTGGCCTATGTGGCTTTAGAGCAAGAAAGAAGCCATTGGTAATGGAGATGCAAAGAAAGCGACGGGTTGAGTGGGCCAGAAAGTACAGCATGTGGACTCCAGAGGTGTGAGAAAATGTTCTCTTCAGTGATAAGAGTATTTTCTGTGTATTAGGAGGCCAGTGCAACACATTTGTAAGACGATTTAAGAATGAGGCTTTCAATCCACAGTGTCTGGACTTGACTGTAAAGCAGGGGTGTCAAACTCAATCACATAAGGGGCCGAAATCTAAAACATAGGCTAAGTTGCGGGCCAAATTTTTTGTTAAGATACTTAAGGGTCCTTTTATTAAGGTACGCTAACCGATTTAGCGCGTGCTAAACGCGCTCCTTAATAAAAGGATCCCACACCGGCTCTGTGATGTAACCAAAATAAATTTTTAAAAACTTTTCCTCCCTCTTTTAGGTCCTAGATCACGCTTGCTATCTAACACCAGCTCTGGAGGGGTAATAAATATATATTTTTTTCCTTTTGGTTTGCAGTGAGGATATATTCAAGCAAGCTTCCTAGCTATTAGTAATAATAATGCAAATTCCACATGCTTTCCATTTCCTTCAAGTTTCACACTCTGCAAACTTCAGCGATCTGCTGCCTAAGTCCGGACACTGCCCATTGGAGCCTATTTAAAAGTGCCATCGAAGGGCAGGAACTGCATCCTGAGGTTTGCACACCCTGGTATCCTGAAACGTACCTGCCGGCTGCATGCCAAGGGTTCTCCGCTCCTCCTTTTCTGATCAAAAAGGCTTGCAAGCGAGCCCCTTCTCAGGGCACTTAACATTTTCCTGTATTGTGGGGCGCAAGGGGTGGGGGGTCCTTCGGCATGAGACGATTGCGGCACTGGGGGAGAGAATGCCCAGCAAAGGCTCTACAGTCGGTGCCTGCAACACATTCCTCTGACGTATGGGACTGCAGCAGATTGAATGTGCTGCTGAGGCTACGGCAGCCTGCAAGGATCTCTAAGGCCGACCAGCGATCCTCTGCAAGCTGTTGATGCGGCGCTTGTACCGGCGGGCCAGGTTAAGAGGAAAGTTGAAAATGTCTGGTGGGCCAAATTTTACTATACCGCAGGCTAGATTTGACCCACGGGCTAGAGTTTGATATGTCTTCTGTAAAGCATCCGACAAAAATCATGGTCTGTGGTTGTATGTCAGCCAGTGGCATTGGACGCCTTCAGGTGATTGATGGCATGATGAACGGTGCCAAGTAGCTCTCCACTTTGTAAAACATAATGGTTCCGTCTGCAAGGAGTCTCTTCCAGGGTGACTTGCACTTCCAGGATGACAATGCACCCTATCATCGGGCAAAGATGGTGACAAAGTGGATGACATCGAGCCATATTCAGCGACTGGAATGACCAGGGCAGTTACCAGATCTCAATCCAATTGAGAATTTGTGGAATAATTTTGTTGTCATGGTGTTCAGAAAACACCCAAAAACAAAGGTCGAGTTGATTGAAGCACTGGTTAATGCTTGGCACCATGTTGTACAGCCAGAAAAGATGTACTTCGAAAATTGGTTCACTCCATGCCTCAACGATGCAAGCTTGTTATCAAGAACAAAGGCTGGCCCATACGTTATTAGAATAGCAGAAAACAACCAGCCCTTTTCAGGGCTACCTCCTCTTTAAGGGGGTAACAGTTAAAATACATTCTGCAGTTTATGCGTTACAAGTCTTAAATCTGAAATCCTAAATCAATTTAAAATGCACAGGGTGATAAGAGCATAAAATTCTGAACACGTCAGTATATAATATGCAGCAGTCAGAATGAAAAGTTGGCTAATAGTGGAAGAATGGATGCTGCGAGCAGGTTGGTATAGGACAATGAGATATGAAAGATAAGATGCTACACTCTGGGATAACATAACATAACCTTTGTATAATGCATTAACTTTCATATCTATGCAGTTTAACCAAAGTAAAAATACAAAAATGTCCTAAATAAATAAGTCTTTAATAGCTTCCTAAAATTTTGATATGATGTAGATGTAAAGAATAATTGATGAAAATCAGTATCCCAAGTAGCTGCTTCAAATGACAGTAGTCGATTATTATATCTTTTGTAGCAGCAACCTGTGGTCGTTTGAAAATCAAAAAGGGAAGCTATCCGAGTAGAACGTCTATGATGGGAAAAAATTAATTGATCAACTAAATAGGCTGGAGCAAAACCAGATATTACTTCATAACCCAGGCAACCGAACTTGAACTGCCCACTAGCTTCCAGGGGAACCAATGCAGCTCCCTGTAATAAGGCATTATGTGGTCCAATGCTTTTCATTTAAAAATCAGACGAATTGCTGTATTAATCGAAGTTGAGCCAGGTTTTTTGGGTTGACTGGCAGATGCACAATATTGCAATAGTCCAGAATACTCAGGACAAAAGACTGAACCAAAAGTCTAAACAATTTGTTATCAAAATATGATCTAATCAGCCTAGGTTTCCAAAGTCAATTTGACTTTGAACCTCAATTCACGCAAGACCTACTCTTTGTAAAGTTATTCCCTAATGTTTTACTCCTTCGTTCTAATTCATATATTGATTGTAGTTCTCTCCAATTTCCTTTTGTTTTATAGTCTACCTTTTTCCGAAGTAAGTCATTGTCTCCCAAACGAATTGTCTGTCGTCCCCTTTTTGTTGTACATCACTTTGAATTTCTGAAAAAGCAATTGTATCAAATTTTTAAATAAACTTGAAATTTGAAAGCATAAAGAAGCATTTTATTTATTTATTTTTTTTAACCAATGAATTGACTTGAGTAATCATAGATAAATTCCTGTCCAAATAGGCACCTAATATTTTGATGGTGGCTAGAATGGAATAAGTGATCCCATTTAAGATCACACTATTTTCTTCACAATTATGTGTCAAAATCAGTATCGTTTATTGGTTTTGGAAAGGGATCAGAAGCCAATGGTATTGCCTCAGGAGTGGGATGACACTGTCAAAACGGCGTGCATGAGAGAGAAGATGAACAGAAGTGTTCCAGACAGATGAGTTTCCTTACAAGAATGCACCCAAATCATGCCCAAACCACACCACTAACACGTATCCTTGCAATTTCTCCATATTATGGATTTCCATGTGTAGTCCTTTCTAAAATCACTGTTTACCTGTAGATGTTATTTCCATGTGTAAATGTCAGAATTTCTATGCAGAAATTGCAAATAAGGTTTTTCAGATACCCCCCATACTGCATAAAAATATGTAGGTGTATAAATACATTATACTGTAGCTCAGGGCTGCCCAAGTCCGGTCCTCGAGATCTATTGGCAGACCAGGTTTTCAGGATATCCACAATGAACATGCATAAGAGAGATTTGCATACCAAGAAGACAGTGCAGGCAAATATCTCTCATGCATATTCATTGTGGATATCCTGAAAACCTGGCCTGCCAGTAGATCTCGAGGACCGGACTTGGGCAGCCCTGCTGTAGATTAATTCCCAAAGAGTTTAAACTCAACATAATGCAATTCATTGCAGGAATGGAGAGATTATTGAAGGCTTTTTTTTTTTTTTTTTTTTGCTAGAGATGTAGAATGTGACTATTTTTGCTTGTCTGTGTGCATTACGATTCTGCTGTTTGCCTCTATTCAAAAGAATATTCACCCCCTTCAAATGTTATTCTTTCTCAGACTGATATATTCAACTCCACTTCTGTTTCCTTACTCTCAGCTTCTACTAAAGTTTTGGCAATATGCTGCACATTGATGTCCTCCTTGTAAACTTTGTACCCTGTGTCATGAATGTTCACAGGTGTGGTTTAATATAGAGGTGATGGCAGTCCTTTTCTGCTCTGATCCATCTATTGGATCCTGTACTTATCTCTATTTTTATTCACCAGCTTCACCAAATATTTTTTGCCCCCTGATTTTCCTGAGATATGAGTTTGAATGAAAAATACCTAATGATCTATGGCTGCTGCCTCACTTTTATTTGGCATTCCTGTAGGAAAATGAAGCACTATATTATTACGAAGGTTATGTCATTGTGCTGAACACTCAGGACAGTTCATGCCTGTCGTACCATGATGGATTTTCTCTTGGCGACTTTTGCAAAGCTCAGCTGAGCTTTCTGTGCAGGCACATCAATGTGACTTCACACTGAGGAGTAAAAGGCAGAAGAATTTACAGTATACTATATATCAGGGGTTCATGCCACTGCTCAGAAAGTGATATTTGTGTTGGACAAAGGGTTGAATGAGTGGGCATAAGGCATGGATCCTCGTTCTACCCACTCCCTGCCCTCCACTTCCCCTTCCATTTCCTTCCCCCAATTCCCTCCCCCAACCAAACTTTAAAAATTAGCACCTTGGTTGATAGGATCCCCAACTCCCCCTAGCTGAAGGCATTTGATCCCAGACACCCAGGCCATGACAACATAATGGCAGTCAGCAACTGCACTCCCAGCAACTGATGCTGGCACCCAACACATAAGAATATGCTCAGTTCTTGCACAAGAGCGGAATGTGCGCAGGGTGCCAGGGTTAGTGACTGGGAGTGTGGCTGCTGACTGATACTGAACTGTGGCGGTCTGGTGGCTCAGGTTAATAATGTCTTGAGCTGGTGGGGCTTGGGGATCCCAGCTAGCTACACAATGATTCATGCCCCTGCTCAGTGGGCCTGAGTCTTACCTACATCAAATCTCAGTTGAAATATGTAGAAATTAAGTAATATTTATTTGAATGTTCAAATAGTCTGAACTACATCTGTTGCCACATAATTGTCTTTAAAATGTCATTTATGCAGTTAATTTAATGTTATTTAACAAAATCCAGCAAAGAGGATATATATGTCTGTGCAATTTATCTTCATTGTAAACCGCCTAGAAGTCGCAAGATTGTTGGCGGTATATAAGAATAAAGTTATTATTATTATTATTATTATATCTTGTTTGCTTCTGTTTTGGCTCGTGAGCTCCCTGTTGACCATCTGATCTCTAATATAATGTTCCCTCCTCTCCTGTTTGTACACGTCATCAGCAGCCTCAGTTGTCATTTTTATACACCTTTCTTTGGACTGGGTGTGTGATGGCCAGTCTGGAACCACAATGGGCTTGCTCAGAAATACCTTGATCTCTGCTGTTGTCATGGTAACGATAACTAGAGGCTCAGAAACCCCAGAGTTCCTGTCAAGTAGTTAGATAAATGTGGTTGCCTCAGTGTTGATGTCTCCAAGCTATGTCTTTTCATTTCCTTCACTTCTGATCTTCTATATCTTCTCCACTGCATCTCTTCTCTCCTGTTCCTCTTCACTGCACAAAAATAGTTTGCAGAACAGACTCGCTATAACCATACCAAGCTGACTGTTAGGCATGACTACATTTTTTACCTCTTTACACTGTTCTTTCTCCAGTTGCAGCTGTAAGAGGAGATGCCTGGGACCTTGTAACAATTGATATTTATTTTTATAATGAACCAGTTTACCATGTAAACCCCCCCAGAGAACTCACAATCATTCTTAAGTTTTTCAGATTCTTTCCATTCAGATTATGCTTACAAATCCATATTCTCGTGAGTGAGCCCTAGAGCTGTTGTGAGCTTTTTGCAATGTGATATGGGTCCTATTTCCAACAGAGCCAAATCCTTTAGCAAGACACCTATTCTAATGGTGGTTACAATTCTATAGGGAAGACAAAGAGCGAGACCAGCATTCTGAGAAGTTTGTGGTCGTTGGGTTCTCTGAAGCAGCCTGTTGCAAAACACGTCAGAACCCATTAAACATTTGCTACGCTTCAACACAAGATAAGTTCTAGTTTATAGCACATTTTTGATGAGGTAAATATGGGACTTTTGCTCACTACTATATATATAAAAAAAACTTCTTGAGTGCAATGATTGAAAAAGGAGAGACTTTTTGTGTTGCGGCAAGACTCCAGTCTGGTCTCTTATAGGATTCTTCTGAGCACTGTCAAGCAATTCAATTTAATTAGTTAGTTTTATTGACCAGGGTTCTTTTGATACATATGATATGAATTTTTCTCGGTCTTGTGTAATTCACAAAGTCCCAACATTTGTTGGGTTTAATGCACAGTATTCTGCATGTAATGCCCTCTGTTAATGCTTTCCTGTCCTGTAAATGATTTTATGAGATTTTGTGTTTCCATCTTGTAGGATGAATTTAAAAGAAGATTTTAATAATGATACTGTTAGTTAATGTCTTCTTGTGTTTGTCATTTTGAAACATGTATAGTATTTCTTAAATATGTATGCATGTAATTTTGTAAACCGCGTGGAGGTGCATAATCGAAAGGGACGTCTAAGTCCGTTTGCGTCCAACTCGCAAGTCATCCAAAGTGAAAAACAGCCTAGGACACATTTTCAAAAAATACGTCCAAAATTTTTTTTGTTTCGAAAATCGTCTAATTATACGCCCTGCCGATCTGATTGTCCAAGTCACTAAATCATCCATCTTTATACCACATTTCTGTCCAACTTTTCATCCAAGACCAAAACGTCTAGAACAAGCCCAGTTGGACGTGGGAGGGGTCTGCAAAGTGATGGACTGAACACCCAGACATGGCACCTAAATAGTGGAGAACCTAAATAGTGGAGAACATCACAAAAAGGGTGCTATGTCTTCTCCTCACTACAGCTCTTTTATAGGTCATGGTGAGCCCCCCAAACCACCTCCAGAATCCCCTAGACCCACTTATCAACCACCCTAATGGCCCTTATGGCTGCAGGAGCCACTTATATGCCAGTACAAAAGGATTTTGGGGGTGTATAGGGGAGTGCACATGTTTAAGTATCAATGCAATGATTACAGGGGCTTATGGACATGGGTCCTCCTCTCTGTGGGTCCCTAACCCACCCCCAAGACGACTTAAGCCCCCTCTGTGCTGGACGACTAGGCTTTCCTATGCCAGGCAGCCAGGTGATGATGGTCTGGAGGCTGAATTTTAAAGGTGTGATTAATATTTTTATGGGGTGGGGGTCGGTGATCACTGGGGTAGTGTGTGGAGGGTCTGTATTATGTGTTTGCAGTGCTTATCTGGTGACTTTAGGTGGGTTTTTGTGACTTAGACCATGTTTTACACGGTCTAAGTCACAACGTCCAAGTTCCGTCAATCCCAGCCTGTATAACTTTTGGTTATGCATGCTGTATGACTGAGTCTAAGCCAGCCCACGTCCCGCCAAACTCCCGCCCTCGACACTCCTCCCGAAACGCCCCGTTTAGCTTTGGTCATTCAGCGGCACTAAGAAGGCCTAGGTCGTTTAGAAATATGTCCAAAACCCGTTTTTAGTATCAGCACTTGGACGTATTTGGGAAATGTTTGTCCAAGTGCCAACTTAGGCCGGTTTTTGGATGTTTTTCTCTTTCGATTATGAGCCCCAGAGTTATTATGTGGTCTATAAATTTTTAAATAAATAAATAATATCCGGTTTGCTTCAAACCTTAGTTAAAGTCCAGTTTATCTTTGGCATTTAAACTCCATGATGTAATTGGTACTGTGCTAAGGTTGTGTGGATCCACCTGCACAGATCAAGACTCCCAGCATTAAAGATCGAAAGCTGGATAAAATATAAATCCTAGTGTTCAAGTTCAGAGATAAAATCTGGAATTCAATTTTCCATGACTAGGAAGCGAATTTTGTGGCCACAAGTGTTTTTATCATTAGAATAAGCTGATGTTCTTACCAGATGTGAAATGTGTCATCTGGACTTGTTTATCAAATGATACAGTCCAATACGGTGCATCCCTGGATTAGAAGGTTTAAAAAGTGGGAAAAGCATGTGCAGAATTGATCATAGAATTCTTTTCAGCCCCTATGCAGGTGTATGTGCCCCCAAACCTGGAGAAGAGGGGAGGTTTGAATGAAGCAATGCCCAAATAATCTGTTGATTTGAAAAAATAAAACTGATGGGCCCTTTCACTAAAGTGTGCTAAACACTTAAAATGCAAATTGGCACACACTAAGAATTAATGTGGCAACTTGACAAAACACACATTTTGTGTATTAACCCCCAAATTTTGTATATGGTGCCTAAAGTTGTGCCGATGTATGCGTACAACTTAATTAATTGATATCAATTGTCAATAAATACTTCATAATTGACACTAATTGGCAGGGCTGGATTAAAGGGTAGGCCCTAGGGCCCGAAAACATCTGGGGGGGGGGGGGGGCCACCGGCATTAGGGGAAGGCAAACAGGACAGCTGCCCTGGGCCCCTCTGTCTGGGCATCTTTTCCACCTTCCCCTCACCTTCATGGCACTTTTCCAAACCAGTTTTCTCTCTCAGAGGGGCCCTGATGCAGCAGCCGTTCTCACTAGTTGCACACGTGTGGCTGCCGCAAAGCTTCTCCTCTGACACGATCCAGCAGAAACCAGAAGTTACGCTGGAGGAAAAGCTTCCGGGGAGCTGCACGTGTGCAACTTGTGAGAACAGCTTCCCCGTCACCATCAGGGCCCGTCTGAGAGAGAGAACATTGGTTTAAGGATTGTGATGTGGTGCATAAGTGTTCTGACTTGATGCTAAAACACGGGTAACCGTTTTAACAGTGTCACGTGGTTCCTTTGTTGACTAGCTCAAATATACCAGCAAATGAATTCATGGTGGAAGAGGTTTAATTTTTGAAAGCTAATCACAAGTTTTATTAGGTTACTTAGTCCAAAAAGAAATTTATCACTTTTAGATTCCTTTTAATAAAGTAGCTCAAGTTCAATTCAACTCTCTCAGCCACAGAAAGAAAATTGGATGTAATTTTGTTTTTGAATGGTTTAGATGACACAGAGCTTCATCTCTGCAAACTTATTGGACTTAACAAACCTCTGGGTCATCTCAGCACCACATAATAAACATTCAACGTTATTGTTTCTGTTAAACCCTCTTTCTGAGAAATCCCCATTTTCCTGGGATAGTTTAGAAACCAAAGTACAAGATAGTTACAGAAAATGACTGAAGTAAGCATTACGCTTTTGTTTTTTTTTATATCTGCAAAATCAATCCTTTAACACATAGAAATCGCTATAAAGAAAGAAAATTAACTCACTCCTTTTTCTTGTGCTTGTGTATGTGTGTTAAGAGGCATAGAGAAAGAAGAAAAAAAGAGTGTGGGAGAGCATATTTTAAACAATGCAACCAATTTTCATGTAGTCTTCCTTGAGCAACAATAGTTGAAGATATATTTAATGTAGGGCTGTAGCCATTGGTAGGCTAGAGTGAGCAAAGGCTCACCATCTTTGAACTCAGGGCCACCCAGCAGTGGCATAGTTGTGATGTGGCTGATGGGGATTCCAAAGCCCTGCCAGCTAAAGACTTGTGGCATCTCCTTCTCTTCTTCCCCCTCCCCCCCAGGTGATTGGGGTCTTTTAACTCCACTCCTCCTACATATCCTCCCCCCTCCCTTGATACATTTCAATTCCTTCAGTTCTTCACCAGCAATGCACAATGCTGCTCATACTGACCCTGAGCCTTCCCTCTGATGCAAATCCCTGTTTTTGGGACCAAGAAGTTGCAATAAAGGGAGGACTTGGGGCTGGCTTGAGCAGCAGGTATGAGTTGCTACTCACTGCCAGTAAAGAACTAAGGGCTAGATTCACTAAGAACACCGATCATGTCCTGATCACTTTGCAACCCAATTTTCCTGCGACCTGATTCGCTAACCACATGGCCGATCATCCTCTGATCCGAACTGTGCATGCAAATGAGGGGAAAAGGCGTGCAAAATAGGAAGAACACGATTCGCTAAACTAAAGAAACCACATCGAGCGGGCTGGCTGATCCAAAACAAGCGACTGGCGAGGACCAGTCGCTTGAGCAAAAACCCTGCTCTCTGCCCCGATTCTCCTGCTGAGTGAATAATCAGGCTTTTTAAACTGCATTTGGAACTGTGCATATTTTCATAAGGAAAGTTCCAAATAAAAAAGCACTCAAGCAAGTTGTGCTAATTTATTTATTTATGTTAAAGATTTCTAACCTGCATAGACAGAGAGGGTAATTGTTGTAGCTCTTTTTAAAATTACCTTAAAGAACAACTAGATGTACTCAGCAGGGACTGTCTCCTTTGCGACTCTGTACAGCGCTGCATACGTCTGGTAGCGCTTTAGAAATAATTACCGTATTTTCACGTAGATAACGCGCACCCGTGTAAAACGCGCACACGGGTATAGCGTGCGGGAAACCGAAATATATGTTTAAAAAATTTGTATACCGCGCACACCCGTATACTGCGCATGCTGCCCCGACTCTCCCATCGCCGCCCGACTCTCCTTTCGCCCGCCCCGACTCTCCTCTGGCCACCCCGACTCTCCTTTCACCCGCCCCGACTCTCCTCTCCCCCTTGAAGTCCTGTCCCCACCCTGAAAGCCTGATGCCCCTCCAACATCCAATTCACCCCCCCACAGGACCGCTCGCACCCCCACCCTGAGGGACCGCTCGCACGCACCCGCACCCCCACCCCGAAGGACCGTTCACATGCACTCGCATGTCCCCTACTGGACTGGTACAGATACCCCCTGTGCAGAAAAAAAACATGCTAAACTACCTCACCTTGATTGTGTACACAGTAAAGACAGAACTCCTACTCTCCCCACTTACTCTGGCAGTCCTCACTCTCTTCTTTCCTTACACCTCATCAAATGTAAAATACCTAAATAGAAATTGGAAATATAAATATGCAGAAGAGAAATTGGAGAAGTCATGCAGTACAACACTGTAATGAGCACGATACAAGAGAAGCACATTCCCAAATCCAATAGTATACCAGTTACTAAACTCAGTCTCTCATGCTCACTTTTCATTTTCATTTTCAGTCTCTTTTCTCTTTTCTTTTTCTCCACACTTTTTCCTCTCATTTTGTCCCCTACATATGTCCGACATTGATCTACCCTTATCATTTTCTCTGTTCTCCCTTTCTGCCCACTCAGATTTTCTTCCTTCTTCTTCCCCTCTCATTCTCTAGTCTTTAGTCACCCTTTATCACTTCTTGTTTACCAGCATTCCATATTTCCAACCTTTCCCAGCTGATCTTCCCGATCCCTCATTCCCTCTGCAGTGTATCTCATTTTACTGTCAATTATTCCTTCTTCAGCCTATTTTCTCCTTTGACTTTTACCCATTCACTATTTCCCCAACCTCCAGACCATTTCTTCTTTTAACCCCTCCCCTCCCCCAACCCAACCCAAATTCCCATTATCTCCTTTCATTACCTCTCCAGGGCCATTTCAGCCCTCTTTTACCTTCTTTATCAATTTCTACTGCATGTTCTATTGCATGTTCCTTTCTACTGCTGTTCCACATCTCAACCCTTCCTTACCCTTCATACTCCTCCTTCTGTTCCCATTACATATCCATAACTCTGTGCCTCCCAGTCTATCTATACAAACCACATCTTCCACCCAGTTGCTAAGTCATTGCTATCCCTCAGACAAGCCCTGTCCAAATGACTGGTTAAGTTCCCATTCTTATCAGCCATCCTCAAGTCCTTGCTTTCCTCCTACCTAATCTCTGAATGCTTACTGTCTGAATCCATTCTCCCCTCTCGCCCAGTAGAGCCCATGGCTTCCCTGTCTAATCTGGGAGTCCCCACCCTCTTCTCCCCTTATTCCCCATTTTACTTTCTCCTGCTGTCTTAGTCAGTAGGACCCCAAACCCGAAATTCCCTGCTGAAAAGACTTTCCTCATCAGGGAATCATTCCACACACACCCTCCTTTATAGTGTTACCTTTCCTAATTCTAAGTATAGTTTTGCTTGAGGTAGGTCTTGTCAGACAAGTCTGATTAATTTTTTTGACTGGATGTCCAGAGAATTGGATTATTGGAGAGTGTGATATGTGGTATACTTAGATTATAGAAACCCTTTGACACAGTTCTACATTAATGAGTCATAAAATAAACTGAGTGATCTTGGTGTGGGCCTTAAAGTGGCTAACTGGGTAGAAACTGGCTGAAAGGTGACAAAGGGTAGTGGTAAATGCAGTTAGAGGCCAATCGAATTTTGGTTTTGTCTTCAGCATTGAAACCAGCTTGAAATCTGAATTTGGCCATGCTTCAGTTATAGCTGAAAATGTTGGTACATTTTTGGCTGAAACCAAAACTCCCTCCCATCAGTACAAGTGTGACTACTTTCTGCCCCCTGACTAGAAGTGCTGCTCTCCGACTAACCATAGGTCCTCCCCAGGCTTATTTTAGAAGCTCTGGTGGTCTAGTGGCCTCGGGGCAGAAGTGATACCCAGTTGCTCCTGCCCATTATTTCTCTGCAGTCAAAATGGCATCCACAACTTCCTACAGCAGCTTCGCAAGACTACTGTGGGAGCTTGCAGCAGCCATTTTGAGATTGGAGCTGACAGGGGCAGGAGCAACTGAGGACTAATACCTGGTGACCTCTTTATTTATTTTAGTGGGGATGACTGATAGTTCTCCATATGATGCTCTTGCTCAGGTTGTCTAAACCAGTGGTTCTCAACCCTGTCCTGGGTTTCAAGATATCCCTATGAATATGCATGAGAAATTTTCATATAATGGAAATGACAGGTATGCAAATCTCTCTCATGCATATTCATTAGGGATATCTTGAAAACCTGACTGGCTGGGGGATCCCCAGGACAGGGTTGAGAACCACTGGTCTAAACAATAAGGAGAAAATCAAGTTACATGGCCTTCCAGTTGTGACAGGGAGATCACTGGAAACTAGAATGAGAGGATTATCAAGTTCAAAATATAATTGTTTGCAGGTTTTGTGCTTGATGTTCTCATTGGTAAAGATTTCTTGGCATATTTAATAGGTATTGAGATTTTCAGCACAGACAACGTTTGAGCAGCAATATACCAGACTCCTGAACAGCGCTATAGAAATAATAAATAGTAGTAGTAGTTGAACACTATAGATCTCTTTGTTTCTTCATCTCCTCCACTGTGTTGTGGTTTGCCTTTGGACTTGCAGTAGATTAGTTTTCTGTTTTTCTGAGGAGACTATCTGAAGCCCAGATGGCTGAGAGTAGAGGAACAGTTGGTAGATCCTTTCCTGATCTGCCACAAGTTGGGCTCTGTACTTCTTTCCTTATAGATGGAGTCAGTGATTCAGGTGACTTGTATGGAAGTTTGAGAATGGACTCAATCCTTTGATCCAGAATGTTTTTGAGTACAGTCTTATGGTATAATCCCTATTTCCATGTACTGAATGTTTGTGTTTATTGAAAACTTAATATACCGCAATTACAAAAAATGACCATAGTGGTTTAAAGTATTAACCCCCCCCCAACAAACATAGAACAAATAGAAAAATAGGAAGGAGGACCATAGGTACCAGCTCTGTTGGTGCCCAATATTTTTCCCTGTAACTTTAGAGATCTGTGGCAGCAAACTCCATGCTACAGAGCTACAAGAAACTCAGGAAGGAAATGCTTCTGTTTTCTACCTATTGCTCCTGCCTCCCCCTGTGGCTTGTCCAACAGAATACAGGGAAGGAGGAGTTGCTGTAGCCTAGCAGCCGCCAATGGGGAAGGCAAGTGCAACAGACTGACACTCACAAAAGGAACAGCCAGGAACTTTGATTGGTGATGTGGCCCCAACTAGGAAGATACTTGTTAGCTTTTCTTTAGCTTTTTTGGACTTGAAATGGCCCCCAACTTAAAAATTAGTGACGATTACTACCACCTATTGTATTTTTGTGGTGATTTGTTTTGAGAGTGTGTGTTGAAGAACTCACAACGCTTTGCAGTTTGTGCAATGTATGTTGTTTATTAAAATTAAATAGTTACAAAAAATAAAAGAAGACAGGATACTGTGCTAGATGGACCATTGGTCTGACCCTCTATTTCTATTCTTATACAGGGTTTTGTATTACTTCTTGATGTACTTCATTGGCACTGAAAGGTAGGGGGGTTGGGGGGGGTCTGTAGCAGTTACTGAAATGCCATTGCATGTTTTAAAGTCATCTTATTTGTTTTTCAAACATAAGAGAAGAGTCGAAAATTACTCCCAGCAGTATGAGTTTCCCTATTATAATTGGTGCAAGAGATGGACATTCACTGAATCCTGTGAACCAACATGCTAGAGATTTGGTGGTATTCAGTACTTGTAGTCCTGTAGTCATTTAGATATCGTACTTAACCATGTTTGACATTTACTTAGGTCTAAAGAGGAAGGGTCATTTTTTTGCACTACAACAGACAATCAAACTCTGCTCTTGGATTATAGAAATTAATGGACTTAGAAAAATATTAAACAAGAGAGGAAACAGTGCTGATCCCTGTGGAACTCCACAGGTCACTGTTTTTTTTTTCTGTGGAACTGTCACTGCCTTGATATACCACAAATGCTCTTCCTGTTAGGAATTATTTAAAGCAGGTTAATGTCAGTCCCATAATGCCTATTGCCCTAAGTCTTGACAAAACAGTTCGTGATCCACTGAGTTAAATGCTGACATTAGATCCAATGAAACTAGTACAAATTGACCTTTCTCTAAGATTTCCTAAATATTGCTAGGTACTGAGGTTAAAATTGTCTCCATACTGCATCCTTTCCTAAAACCAGACAGTCTAGGATGAGGGAAAGAGTCATTTGTTGGTGGACCTGCAGTTTATGTGCCATACTTTAAAAAAAAGGTTTGTAGCAGCACAGATTACAGGGAACATTGCCATAGAGCAGTGGTCTCAAACCCGCGGCCTGGGGACCACATACGGCCCACCAGGTACTATTTTGAGGTCCTTGGTATTATAAAAAATGATTCTTTATGGAAAACTTGTGCCTTAAGTGTTCGGCGGTCACATTCTGGAACGTGGCCCGCCTCACTGCTGTAACTTCATGCAAGCGCTTTCCTGCGTCTGTACGCGATTGTCCTCTCCACTCCACCTCACAATCATGTACAGACACAGAAAAGCGCTTGTGTGAGGTTACAGCAGTGAGGCGGGCGACGTTCTAGAACATAAGGTAACCATTGGAGGCAGTGCAGTTTGTGCATGTGTCCGGTACTGGAGGAGGTGAGAGCTGAAGACGGTTGCGGACGCGACCGCCGGACTCTTAAGACACAAGTTTTCCATAAAGAATCATTCTTTATAATACCGAGGGCCTCAAAATAGTTGGTCCAAAATAGTTGGTCCAAGCAGTTGATACTTTAATAGTTTTTCACTTTCTACATGTTGCACTGCTTTCAGCTGTGTACATTAACTATTTTTTTCTACGGCCCTCCAAGTACCTACAAATCCAAAATGTGGCCCTGCAAAGAGTTTGAGTTTGAGACCGCTGCCATAGAGGTGATGTAAATGTTGCCCCTAAATGCCAGAGATATTCTATAAGATATGACCATGTGAGTCCTGCACGTGCTCCACTCAGCCTCCACCCATATGTACACCCACCTGACAAATAAGTGTTATATAATATATGCATTTATTGGCACTTATGCATGTATATTCAGCACTGAATATCCAGGTGTGCTGCTGACTGCAGGAGCTATTTGGATGATGGCAATATTTAGTTCTATTATGTGAATAATTATTTCGATACCCTAAGGCAGATAAAGCTCAAAAATATAACACAAACAAAAACAAGAAAAGTTATTGTGAAGAAGTTTTTGCTACAACCCCTTTTCATGTTTTCGTTTGTGTTATATTTTTGAACTTTATCTACCCTAGGGTATGGCCTTCTTTTTGATTACTGCATCTTTTGGGGTAGGATTTTGATAATTGCTGTACCTTCCTTTCTTTATGACTTTTTGGAATGTCAATAATTATTTTGATAACAGGGCAGTCACCATTCAAATAATTTCCCCTTTCCGCCCTTTCACCTTCTTGATGTGCCAACTTATAATGAATTTCATTAGCACTATCCGGATAATGCCACTGAAAATCGATGGATGATCCCAGTCAGCCGCACTTATCCTACATACATGAGTGCATTTGAATATTGGGCCTTTAGAATTTATGTGGATAATTTTAGGCCATTGAAATTGGTAAATGGATTAATAATATCTTTATAAAAACGGTCTGGGTTTGGGGCAGGGTGAGACTGTACAAAATAATTATCTGGAAAGCAGAGATATTCAGCTAGTAATTGGATAAGGTATTCTTTTATTTTTGCAGGCCTAAATCAAATGGATAGTTCTGGTGCAGCCACCAGACTATCCACTATTTAGCACTGCTCCTATATGGATAAAAGTGGTGAATACACCAATTAAATTCAATGCCAGATCAAGCTGAATATTCACCCCACGTATTACTATATCGCCTTGGGTGAACTTTTTCAAAAAGGCGGTGTATAAATCCTAGACAAATAAATAAAAAATATATAATACACTCCTACCCTCCCACTCGCTTGTAAAGTACCCATGCCTGAGGAACTCCCTAGCCCCCTACTTGTCCTGTTTATTTGATTTATACTGTAAGCTCTACTGAGCAGGAACTGTCTCGTGAATGTTTTAATGTACAGCGCTACGTATGTCTAGCAGCGCTGTAGACATGATAAGGAGCGGTACCATGGTCCTGACAAAATCTACAGCATATAGCCTGCCTAAAATTAGGCACCTACATCGGCACGCCTAGCTGATGTATGCCCTAATTGGTTAATAGGCCTAATTGGTGTAGATCAGGGGTGTCCAACCTGCGGCCCGAGGGCCACATGTGGCCCGGTGAAGAATTTTGTGTGGCCCCGGTCGAGGGTGATGCAGTGTTTTCCTCTGCTGCCCCCAGATGTTTACCGTCTTGCCGGCTCCCTCCTATGTCTTGCTGCAGCGTTTGCGCATTTATGTGACCCCAGGAACATTTTTTTTTTGGCCAATGCGACCCAGGGAAGCCAAAAGGTTGGACACCCCTGGTGTAGATAATTGGCACTTAATACCTCATCATTGCTGTTAATTGAAAGTTGGGCACCTAACTTGCAAAACGTGATTCTGTAAAAAGTAGGCGCCTAGTCCAAAGCACCTACCTAAAAGAGGCCGTCGTCATGTTTTTGAGTTAGGCATATCTTTTTGAATTAGATGAAGTTATTTAGGCAACGAAAACGCTGGCATAAATATGGTGCACCTAAAGATAGGATATCTAGCGATGCCTAATGTCACATAGGCAGCACTAAGCCTAATTATATATAGGACACCTAATTTTTATAGAATTGCGCTTAGCACTTTGCTAGTCAACGCCACATGTTTAGGCAACCTACAGTACATAGAATTGGGCCCTTCATGTTTTAGATGTCGTAAATCAGCATTTAGATGTTCATAGGACATGATTGTATAAATTCCCATTAGACAAAGCTGGGATATGAATGTCTGGGCATGTAGGGCTGGGGCTAGGGCAAGTCCAAATAGAGATGATCGAATTTCGGTTTTGGTTCCAAAACCAGCAAAAATTGGATTCAGGTTTCAGCTAAAAATGCCTCATCCCCACCCCCACTGCTGTCAACGCTGTATACAGCTTCCCTGCCCCTTCGCTCACCCCCCTGCTGCCGCCTTGCTTTCCCCCTCCTGGAGCCAGGTTTCAAACCCCCCCCCCACCCCCGGGGCCCACTTTAGGCGCCCTGGTAGTCTAGTGGCCTAACGAGGACAACAGCAATTAATTTGCTCTTGCCCTGACCATCTTTACGACGAAAATGCCCACCTTGAATTTACTCATAGTAGTCATTTTGGTTGGTGGAAATGGACAGGGCAAGAGCGACTATGAATTGCTGGCCTATGGGTGGGTCTGAAAGTGGGTAAGAGAGGCTGTGAGTGGTGGTGTATGCAGCAGTGCCTGTGGCGGTGGGGGAGGGGGAGCATGGTGGCTGGCTGTGTACAGTAATGGTAGCAGTGGTAGCGGTGGTGGGGGAGGGGCTCAGCTGGTTTTGTTTTGGGCTTTGGTTTCTACTAAAACCAAGTGGCTAATTTTGGTCACGGATTCAGGTTCAGCAGAAAATGATGACCATGGGTTAAGTTGGGCTCCAGTCCAAAAATAAGACGTTTATTCCCCATTTTGGAAGTAGAAGTGTCCAAAGAGATAGATGTCAGTATATAGAGTTGCTACCTAGGGTGTGTAGGTTTATAAAATTGCTCTAGTCGAACTGCATGCTACTGCAGGGATTAAGGAAGATCACATCCTTTATCCCCATAGTAGTTACTGTCCTCCCTTAAAGGGAGGCTCTGGAATAGTTTCAGGAATATTGAACATCTGTGTTTCTAAAATGGCTAAGATAAACCTTTCTGTCCTGGCACATAGATGCTTATCTTGCTATTTTACAACATAAGCATCGATTATATACACACATGAAGGTCTGTGTGTGCATTTTTTGACCCGTTCATAATTTAGATGTTCATATTTCTAAAATATAGTGACATATGTAACCAGTGCATGGACATTCATTTTGCCATGTATTTCAGAAGATGTTCTGCATTAGCTGAACCAGAGACATCCCGACCTGAACATCTCGGTTCCAATTTGGATGTCCTTTCTAAAATGCCACTCTGCTTGTTGCACATTTACTTAAAACGTTATTTGAGCTCTCGGCAGGAAAAGCAATCTTCCATTTTCAGCACAGAGCAAAAAATAGTAAAACCTGCTGGATCTTGATTCAAAACCTGGCAGCTGGCTTGACGCATGAATTCTGCCTGCAGGCGAAAAACCCCCCAAAAAAACAACCCACCCCAAATAAACCTGCCAAAGCATCTGATTTGATTTATTTTGATACCTATCTCCTCAATGATTCAAGTCTGGGTGGGTTTGACATGGTCCCTGCGTATTTTAAATGATTATAAACAGTACTGATGTATCTACAATGCCATTAAAAATAAATTCCAGTGTATGGTTTGCGGCAGCGCACACAGTAAAGGAAATTGTATTACAGTGCTTACCTAAGCTAGCCAAGATGCTGACCTCAGGGAGCTTCCTGACCTCCTAGCGGAGCCTGACAGCCACTGAAGCTCTCAGAAAGAAAAACTATAAACTTGTGGCAAGGAACAAACAGTGAGGGCAGGGTGTTCTGTGTAATGCTAAATGGATGACGTGAGCTGACTGGCCAAATGCCAGGGCTCCACAACGGGAAGCCTTGACAGCTTGTTAGGAAATTTATTCAGACAGATTTAAAAGCCCATTGTTAAATACTAGGAAAGCTCTATGCTGTTCTAGGTGCCTTGACGTTGCGATGATCCGATTCCTTTTCCATCAGATGCCAGTAAAGAACTAAAGATTAAAAACTAAAATGCTGCATTTTACTGCCTGCCAAAAAAAAAAGTGGGTTGGAGAAACAAACTGAAATTGAATGTGGCACAGCTGGAAACTCAAGGATGGTGACAAGATCATCGGTTGAGTTACGCTCACTTAAAATCACTCACCAAAGCTCCGTCTCCTAAATCATTCATATAAATCTGAGAATGGAAAATCTCGGCGAGTGGGCAGCTGTCTATCTCTCTCATCTATGTTTGCTCCCTTCTAGCATGATGTCTCTCTTGGTGCAGCACTTTTCTCCAGAAAAGAAGTTTTATGTTCATCTTAGTTTCCAATTTGCCAGCTTTGCATTAGTTCAATAAAAAAGGTATTATCTTTTTTTTGGTGGTGTTCTATTTCTATTTATTACCTTTGAAAGTGGACTAACATGGCCGCCACACTATTTTATTCTAGATCTAGAGATTCTTCACATTACTTTCTCATCTGCTCTCTTTTCTTTTATCATTCTTTGGATTTTACTTGTATTAGATGACACTAATCTAATCTTCATTTTATATACCAAATCTACTCCCTAAGGAGCTCGACTCGGTTTACAGTTCGTTAAAAAATGAAACATAACAAGTAAAAACTGTGGGATAAAAACAGAAATTGGTTAGATTAGATGGATGGAAAAAGTTAGAAAAAAGTATGTTGAATTACTTAAAATTACTATACGACAGCTAAAATCAAATTAACTATTGTGAAAACAACCAGGTTTTTAAACTTTTTTGAAATTGAAATAATTGATCTACCAGTCTTAGAGAATCTGGAAGTCCATTCCAAATTCTCACCAATTTAAAAGTAAAAGATTTACTAAGCAGATGGATTCTCAAAATGCCTCCAAAATATGTCCATTTGCCAAAACGTCCAAATTATAATTTTGGAATGCCTAAAGTTGGACATCCTGGACCACAATATATCTAAATAGCAAGGGGACGTATTCTGAGTGTGTTTTGGGAGGGCCCAAAATTAGGATGTCTAACAGCAATAATCAAATGGAAAGAAACATCCATGTCTAAAAAGAACGTTTTTATTTAGACCTGTTTCAATTACATCCAAGGTATAAAAAGGTGCTCCGACTGAGCAGCTGACTACTGGAGAGATTAAAGTATGACCCCTTCTCAATTCCCTAATGGTTGCTGTCCCTCTCCTTGAAAGTGATACCAAAAAAAGAAAAACTAGGCTTCCTTTCAACATCAGGTATTATGGACATTCTAAGCAAAGTAGCAAATAGGCCTGAAGGGTAGCCTAGTGGTCAGGGTGTTGAACTGTAACTCAGGGGACCCAGGTTCAAATCTCACTTCAATGCTCTTCATTTTTTTAACCGTTAAAACTGTGAGCCCTTCAGAACCAGGTAGACACAGTACCTACTATACCTAAATATTAAAGACATCTGCAAGCCTGAGAGCTATTGAGGTGGTTCCCATTCACATACAGTAAGTATTTCCCTGTCTCTGGCAGGCTTATGATTTAAAATAACAGGTTTGCAGTGGAATGTGAACCTGGGTGCCCTGAATTATTTATTTATTTCTATACTTACTAATTATTTCCAAATAACACAAACAATAGAAAACCACCAATTACCACAATGGAATTACCGTATTTTCACGCATATAACGCGCGCGTTATATGTGTTTTTACAAACCGTGCATAACCTTGCGCGGTATATGCGTGAGCGCGTTGTACAAAATTTTTTTTACATAGTTCCCCCCCGACGTCCGATTCACCCTCACCGCAGGACCGCTCGCACCCCCACCCCAAAGGACCGCTCGCACGCACCTGCACCCCCACCCCGAAGGACCGCTCGCACGCACTCCCACCTGCACCCGCACCCCCACCCTGAAGGACCGCTCGCACCCCACAGCCTCCCGACCCCCCTCCCATCATGTAAAAGCTCCTACTGGTGTCCTGCTGTTTCCTCTTGGCGGTCCCGACACCCGACACGATCGGGACAAGAGGGAGCTCAAGCCCTCTTGCCCCCCGACTCCCCGACACGATCGGGGCAAAAGGGAGCCCAAGCCCTCTTGCCCCGCCGACTCCCCAACTCCCCGACAATATCGGGCCAGGAGGGAGCCCAAGTTCTCCTGGCCCTGGCGACCCCCCCATTAGTTGTTCGGGCCAGGAGGGAGCCAAACCCTCCTGGCCACGGTGACCCCCTACCCCCACCCCGCAGTACATTACGGGCAGGAGGGATCCCAGGCCATCCTGCCCTTGACGCAAACCCCCCTCCCCCCAACGACCGCCCCCCCCAAGAACCTCCGACCGCCCCCCAGCCGACCCGCGACCCTCCTGGCCGACCCCCATGACACACCCACCCCCCTTCCCCGTACCTTTGTGTAGTTGGCCGGACAGACGGGAGTCAAACTCGCCTGTCCGGCAGGCAGCCAACGACGGAATGAGGCCGGATTGGCCCATCTGTCAAAAAGCTCCGCCTACTGGTGGGGCCTAAGGCGCTTGGGCCTATCAGAATAGGCCCGGAAGCCTTAAGTCCCACATGGGGGCGGGGCCTGAGGCACATGGGCCCAACCTGACCATGTGCCCAAGGCCCCGCCCCCAGGAGGGACCTAAGGCTCCCGGGCCTATTCTGATTGGCCTAGGCGCCTTAGGCCCCACCAGTAGGCGGAGCTTTGGGACGGATGGGCCAATCCGGCCTCATTCCGTCGTTGGCTGCCTGCCGGACAGGCGGGTTTGGCTCCCGTGTGTCTGGCCAACCACACAAAGGTACGGGTTGGCTGGGGGGGCGGTCGGAGGTTCTAGGGGGGACGGTCGTTGGGGGGAGGGGGGTTTGTGTCGAGGGCAGGAGGGCCTGGGATCCCTCCTGCCCGTAATGTAGTGCGGGGTGGGGGTAGGGGGTCGCCGTGGCCAGGAGGGTTTGGGCTCCCTCCTGGCCCGAACAACTAGCGGGGGGGGGGGGGTCGCCAGGGCCAGGAGGACTTGGCCTCCCTCCTGGCCCGATATTGTCGGGGAGTTGGGGAGTCGGCGGGGCAAGAGGGCTTGGGCTCCCTTTTGCCCCGATCGTGTCGGAGAGTCGGGGGGGGCAAGAGGGCTTGAGCTCCCTCTTGCACCGATCGCGTCGGGGGTGCCGCGGTTGGCTGGGGCAAGAGGGCTTGAGCTCCCTCTTACCCCGATCGTGTGTTTTTCGCGCGCTATACCCGTGTGCGCGTTTTACACGGGTGCACGTTATCTACGTGAAAATACGGTACAGTTCTCATACATCCTTCTGAATCCCCTAGCCCTCATCCACCCCATCCCTAAACATTCACTAAATACCAAATATGACGCACCAAGCACCATATTTAACGCAGGCAGGGGTAAAGGGGGAGAGAAGAGACATTGTTGGTGAGGGGACAGGACGGGGTGCAGAAAAAAAAAGTATGTGGTCCCGGCCCGATTTTCAGCCGCATATTATTCAGGGCATGCATAACTCTTATTCAGCTAGGTCCATATAGCAGCTGAAGCTGCATACGCTCCAGGTGATCTGGTCATCCAGAACTATATATACCGATATTCAGTACCAGTGTCTGGACATGGCCAGGCACTGAATGTTGGGATATAGTTAAACAAAATGCTGACTGCAGCCAACTGAATATTGGGTGGTGGTGGGGGATGTATCCAGGGCCAGATTAAAGGGTAGGCCCAGTAGGCATGTGCCTAGGGTTCGAAATGGTCAGGGGGCCCGCTGAAGGAGGGCAAACAGACCACTGAAAAAACATTTTTTCAAACGGCGATGGGGCCCTCTCCCCAAGCATCGATCAGCAATGGGGCCCTCCCCTCCAGCAACATTTGGCAACGCGACCCCCCCAAGCATCAATCGGCAATGCAGGCCGGCTTCCCTGCTGACCCTCCTATCTCTCCCTCCCATTGTGGGACGACAGACCGACCAACAAACCTCCCTCCAGCAGTGTTGGCAGCTGCAGCACTGTAAACAGGCTGCTTCATTGCTATCTGCCAGTGATTCCCTCTGCCGTGTCATTGATGATGTCATCAGTGATGCGGCAGAGGGAATCACCGGCAGGAGAAGGCAAGCAGCCTGTTTAGTGCTGCGGCTGCCGACACTGCTGGAGGGAGGTTTGTTGGTTGGTCAGTTGTCTTGCGATAGGAGGGAGAGATAGGAGAGTTGGAGGTGGGGCCTGGCCCAGCCCATATTGCCGATCGATGTGCCAGGGGGAGGGGGAGGAGGAGAGAAAATCAGTCTGCCCTGGGTGCTCCATTAACTTCTTCAGGCAGCAACAGCGTTTACAATTCGCTGCTGTTGCCAGCTTCAGGCCTTCCTCTCTGCTGAGTCCTGCCTACTTCCTGTTTCCATGAAGGCAGGACTCAACAGAGAAGAAGGCCCGAAGCTGGCAACCGCAGCAAATTGTGAATGCTGCTTCTGCCCGAAGAAGTTCATGATGCCAGGCCTTGGGTGACAGAAGGAGGAAAGGGAGCAGAGGTGGTGAGAATTGCTGCACCCAACTGAAGGGAGAAAGAGAGGGAGAAGGAAGATGAAGGAGGGAATGAAAGGAGATGCCAGGGCTTGGAGGGAAGGGAGGGAGGAAGAGATGCCAGGGCATGGAGGGAAGGAGGAGGGTATGCCAGACCAAGGAAAAAGGAAGGGGGAAAGGAAGGAGACGATGTCAGAGCATGGAGGGGGTGGGAGAGAAGGAAGAAAAGGAAAGGAGAGAGATGCCAGGGAATTAGGGAAGGGAAGATGCCAGACTATAGAGTGGGAGGGAAAGAAAGGAGAAGAGAGAGATGCCAGAGCATAGGGGAGGGGGTGGTAACAGAGAGAGAAAAATGGAGAGATGACAGAGCTGAAATCAATCATGTACAAAGGAGAGAAGATGGACAGTTTATGGAAGGAGCATAGAAAGAGAGAAGATGCCATATGGAATAGGGAGAGGGCGAACAGTGGATGGAAGGGGCTGATGCTGCATGGAAGAGAGAGGATAGATGCTGGCTAGAAAGAAGAGAGTGAAGACAAGATGATTAAAGCAGAGATGACAAAAGGTAGAAAAAATATTTTTTCGTTGTTTTAGAATAAAATAGTATTGTAGTTGTACTAATAAAACTTTTATAAACAGAAAATAAGGTAATCTTTTTATTGGACTAATTTTAATACATTTTTTAAAAGTAACTTTTAGAGACCAAAACTGTAATGTAAGAGGAATACTGTAAACTATATTGACCTGACGAAGGAGGCTATGGCCTCTGAAAGTTAATTGAAAAATGAATTAGTCCAATAAAATGGTATATTCTTATTTTCAATTTTTGTTTTATTTCTATTTGTTCATTTGTAAAGTGGTAATTGTGTGTCAGTTTCTTCAAATTTACATCTACTATATTTATATTTTGCAGAGTATTAGGGAGCTAAGTGTCATTGTTTCTGTGGTTTTTCACAATATGCAGTTTGACTTCTTGGCGTGTCAGTTTAACCTTTATCTACATATTTCTAGTTTTAGTTTGTGATTACTTATTCCATACTGGGTGAGGGTGTATCTGTGTTCTGTGCGTATGAAAGACATGGTTTTCTGTTAGCATTAACTAGCTTTGTTTGGCAAAATGCATCGGGCATGGTTCTTGGGAGCACCTTGAATGAACCTGATTTGAATCTCCTTATTTTCTGCCGATCCTCTTTTGTTTCATGTTGGATTCTTTGGTGGACTGCTTGCCTTGTTGTTTTGTTACAAGTTAACATACATGGAGTGGAACGTACTAGAGGAGTTACAGATTTGGTTGTTTATACAGTTGGTTGACATAGAGTGAGGCAGTTGAGAGGCTTTGTAAGCTTAGGTATAAATATAGACATATTTTGGAGAGTATTATTGCTTTACAATATATTTGAGCACTTTTATATATGTAAGGAAATGGTTCAGAGTAAGTGGGAAGGGAAGGAATGGGGATTTGTTCAGAGATGTTTGGGGGTTGCATAGAAGAAAAACTGTGCACTGGTATGCTAATCTTTGTTTGTTTTGAATTTTAAAAAATAAAGAAATAAATAAGAAAACAGATAATTGGGGGCAGGGTGTGGGCAGGGCAGGGCCAGGGGGGCCCAGTATACCTGTGTGCCTAGGGGCCCTTGAAGAATTAATCCCTCCCTGGATGTATCTTCCACCCCCATTCCAAAATGAAGACAGTATCGCTGTAAAATGTCTTTATTGTAAAACACAATTCTCCTGATATATAAACTGCAGGAGATAGCTGGCTGTCTCTTGCGGTCCGCTGCAGACCTGGAAGTTCATATGTATGTCTAGTAGCGTTATAGAAATGATTACTATTAGTAGTATCCAACAACTGGCATTGAATTTACTTTTTTTTTAAGGGGATGGTGAGGGGAGGGGGGGGGGGGGGCGGCCGAGACATAGCCAGCTAAGCCGACTAAGTCCTAACAGCCAAGGATAGACCGGCCTATCTAGCCACTGAACTTATCCGGCAAGCTGATGAATATTGATGGTGGTCAGTTATTTTGCATTACGTAGCTGATTATCTTGCTATCTGACGAATGGGATATTCAGCAGGGATATTCAGCTGTCGATCTCCCAGCTGAATATTGATGGATAGCCGGCAATGTGATAATTAGCCAGCCAGGAGACATTCCTGGCCATCTAAGCAGTGCTGACTATTGGGCCCAAAGACACTGAAAACAAGATTACAAAGTGGATGAATAGGCCAGAGCTTTTATATTATCAGCTATTTGTCACTGTCTCCCTAAGGAATTGGTAGTGCATTCCAACAACAACAACAAAAAAATATATATATTTTTTAATTCCTACAACAGCATTTACCCTTCCTTCTCTTGTTTGGAAAGTTTAAATAGAGAAGGAGGACAAGATCCGCTCTCGTGAATCACTGAAAATAGTTCAATCAACAATTGGGACAAAAGAAAAATTATATGATTGCTCAAAAGACCCTTGAGGCAGGCTAAGAGCCAAAACATTGACAGTGTTAGGTCTCTTTCTTCTGGAATAAAGAAATATATGTTCCAGCTTTTCAAGCATCTATACTCTTTATTGGGTGCTATTTGGTTTGTTGTGTATTTGGAATTCCCTTTCTTTGTGTGTTATACTAGAAGGTTAAGACATGGGGCAACAGTATTATGATGTCCCTCAGAATTCTTTTTACCATGGATTGGCATAATTGAAAAATGTTTAAGTCCATTTTAGGCCTAAGGCGGTAGTCATCCAAAGTCAGCAGCGTCTAAAGTCCATTCTCGAAAAATAAGTCCAAAATATACCGTATTTGCCGGCGTATAAGACGACTTTTCAGTACCTTAAAATCCTCCCCAAAGTCGGGGGTCGTCTTATACGCCGGGTACTGTTTACATGCAGTGGCGTACCAAGGGGGGGGGGGCGGAGGGGGCGGTGCGCCCCGGGTGCCAGCCCTAAGTGGGTGTTCCCGGCCTTGCCGTTCAGTCCCCCGCCACCCCAGAAGGACCGCTCGCCCCACTGACCTTCCTGCACCACCTGTGAAGCAGCCCGCAGCAGGATCGCGAAGTCAGCATCAGCGATCCCTGCGCTGCTTCCTGCGCCGCGATCCCGCCCCTTCTCTGACGTCAGAGGAGGGGCGGGACCGTGGCGCAGGAAGCAGCGCAGGGATCGCTGACGCTGACTTCGCGATCCTGCTGCGGCTGCTTCATAGGTGGTGCGGGGAGGCCAGGGGGGTGAGCGGTCCTTCGGGGTGGGTCGGGGCATCAGGCCTTCAGGGTGGGGCGGGCGGGCAGGCAGGCAGGCTTTCAAGGGGGAGGGGGTGACAGGCAGGCAGGCAGGCCTTCAAGGGGGGACAGGCCTTCAAGGGGGGAAAGGCAGGCAGGCAGGCCTTCAAGGGGGAGACAGGCCTATAAGGGGGGGACAGGCCTACAAGGGGGGGACAGGCCTTCGGGGGGGTGCAGGCCTTCGGGGGGTGCAGACCTTCAAGGGGGGGACAGGCAGGCAGAAGGTTGTGCAGAAGGTGTGCGGAAGAAGGGGTAGTCTTATACGGCGAGTATATAACAAACTCCATATTTTAACTGTAAAAGTTGGGGGGGTCGTCTTATACGCCCAGTCGTCTTATATGCCGGCAAATACGGTATATATTTTTTGAGAATCATCTACTTCTACGTCCAGACGTTTGATTGTCCAGACTGCTAAGTCATCTATCTTTATACCGCATTCTCGTCCCAAAAATCGTCCAAGTCCAAAACACCTAGAAAAAGACCTTTTTGGACTTGGGAGGGGCTAGCAAAGTGATGGACTGGCCACACAGACATGGCAACAGAGAAGTGGGGCACCTTACAGGGCACTGCTATGAACTTCACAAAAAGTGTGATGTCGACATTTGATTTTTGGATCGTGGTTCAAATGATAGTCTTATCAAAGCTGGACTATTGTAATGCCCTTTATTTAGAGGTTCCTACAGTACAGTGCAAAGCTCTACAAATGATCCAAAGTGAAGCTACAAGATTCATTTGACCACATAACACCTTGGCTTAAGAAATTGCACTGGTTACCAGTGCGAATACGTATCATTTTCAAAACTTTAACTCTGGTGTTCAAGGTCATTTACCAGGGGATCCCTTGATATAAGAAAATAAGAATTGCTGCTGCTGGGTCAGACCAGTGGTCCATCATGCCCAGCAGTCTGCTCACGTGGTGACCCTCCGGTCAAAGACCAGCACCCTAACCAAGACTAGCCCTATCAGTGTACGTCCTTGTTCAGCAGGAACTCGTCTAACTTTGTCTTGAATCCCTGTAAGGTGTTTTTCCCCTACGACAGACTATGGCAATTTATAAACCACTTAGAGCTCTGCGATCTGAAGGTGTGATACGATTGGCTTTGACAGACTTCTCAAAAGTGCACTATGAAAACACAAGAACTTCTGCCGTTTCTATCATGGGAGCAACGCTGTGGAACAAATTAACTGGACTGCTTAGGGTGTTATCAGAAGTTTAAGAAAATTCTTAAAACTGCATTATTTTTAAAAGCTTTTCAAAAAAATATGTGCTGGTTTTAGGATGAATGGTACTGTGAAGATCTATTTAATTAAGATTTCCTAAGATGTAATTATGCATCTATAACTTAAGATGTTTGTATAAGTCCTGTCCTTTTTATTCTGTGTATGTTATTTTTGTAATGCCGCCTAGGAATAGGAAGTTGATAAATTTTAAAATAAATAAATAAACATCTCACCACAACTCCCTTGGAGGTCATGGTGAGCCCCCCAAAACACCCTCAAATCTACTATACCCACCTATATACCACCCCAATAGCCCTTATGGCTGAAGGTGGTACCTATATGGCAGTACAGTAGGGTTTTGGTGGGCTCACATTTTCCACCTTGAATGCAGTGGTTAGAGTGGCTTATGGGCCTGGGTCCTGCTCTCTATGGTTTACTAGCCCACCCTCCAGACTACTTAAGCCACCTCTGTGCTGAGATTCTGTAGGCAGGTATGCATGTTTTTATTCCAATTTGTATGCCAGTAAAAGGGGGAAGGGGGAGGAGGGTCCGTGATCATTGGAGGAGTGTGTGGAGGTCTGTACTTTGTCCCTGCAGTGGTTATCTGGTCACTTTGGATACCTTCTGGGCACTTAGACCTGTTTTTAGATCATCTAAGTCACAACGTATAAGTTCCGTCTAAGCAGTCTCGTTAAACTTCGATTATTGCTGCAGAATGACTATCCCACCCTAACCACTCCTCAAAGAAATACCCCTTTTCACTCTGGGCGCACAGCGGCAGTGAAAAGGCCTAAGCTGCTTTTAGATACGTCTAAAACCTGTTTCGATTATCGGCACTTGGACGGCACTCGTCCAAGTTCTGATGTAGGCGGATTTTTAGATGTATTCCGTTTCGATTATGAACCTCATATTGTCCACTTTTATGGACTCAACCCCTGCTTCATTTTGTTTAAACCATATTACTTGGCTAACCATTTCCAAAGCTTGAGTCTCAGGGGTTGTCAAGAAATTAAAGGTTTGTTCTTTTCTCTTGTGTCCCCTATTTACTGGCACTGAAGCATCCCTACCCCCACTTCCTTTCTTATTTTTCCAATGAAATGCCACCCAAGAGGGGTCAATAAATCTTTATTAGGCCTGACCGACCCAACCTCTCCTCTAATGTATTGTGCCTATTTGTAATGGCTTATTTTGTCCTTTATAGCTGAATGCAAAGCTTAAGTAAAAATATTCAGTCCAGTCTCTGTAAGATGAACACACTCATTTCTATAAAGTCCTTTGCATTGTTCTGTCAGGTTCATATGGTATTTCATATCTCCCTCTATCGCCTGTAAAAATTTTTCCCACTGCCCTATTCAGTCATTTTCTGCTTCTCTCTATCCATTTTTTCCTTTCCATTTCAATCTGGAAATGATTATTATCAAGTGTGGCCAGAGGGCTTTCAGAAAAGCTAAATCCATTGTAATTTTGATAATAAGGATAAGGCCTTATTGCAATACCAAGTCATTATGTCCTAAATGAATTTATAGAACATCTGGTCTAGGCTTCTCCCTAGTTCTCAGTCACGATGTGGGTAATAATTGGGCCCATTATATTCCTCTGTTTCCCAAGCACATAAGTTTGGAAAGTGAAGCACAAGGGTTATCTCATAAAACAGCCAATCTTGCTTAACTCTTATTTTATTACAGAATATTGTATATATTATATGTGGCATAAGCTTCTTAAGTGTGGTTCAATGCAGTTTACATAACAAGAGTAGGACCATTTATCCAGAATTACAACATCATTTGCAAATGCCACTTACAGTATGTAAGAAACAGAAGTAAAGAAAAAATAGCTATTTAGCTTTTAGAACATATTCCGGAAAAAAATACGTTTTCAAGGATCTCCTAAACATTGTACAAGGCGGTGCTGAAAGTTCTCAGCCCAGCCAACCAAGTTCTTAAATTCTGAGCGTTATTTTGCCAATTTGCAGAAACAAAATTCTCTGTTTTGATATTGTTTCAGATCATTTATTGAATCACATCAATGTCATTCTGTTCTTGACTGGGCTGAGAACTTTTCAGCATCCCCTCATATACTCCCCCTTTAACAAAACCACTCAAGAGGTTTTTAGCGCCAGCCGGCACGCTGAATGCTCTGCGCTGCTCCAAAACTCATAGGAACTCTATAACCATCGGAGCAGCGCAGAGAATTCAGGGTGCCGGCTGCTGCTTAAAACCACTTGTGTGGTTTTGTAAAAGGTAGGGTAGGGGGGATAACTTGTTATTGACGAGATTTGAGATGGTTGCGTTTTCCAAATCTATGCAGCTTGAAAAGAGAACATAGAATTAAACAGTCTACCAATTTTTCCCCTTTGGATTGGGAAAAATAAATGATGATCCTGCCTTGTAACCTTTAAACTTGCTCTACTGGTAGAGATTGCACAAGAAAAAATTTTAAACATTTTACAATAAAATTTAAATAGTATTCTTCCCTCAGTTGGCAAACCAATGTAATTCGATCAGGAGTGGTGTGATCCTCTCCTCTCCTTTTTTATAATGAGAAAATAAGATACATTGCTGTATTTGGCAAAGTTTGCAGCTTTTGCTGTGTCAGTTTCGGACTGTTTTTCCCAACTCGGTCCTGGAGTACCCCCTTGCCAGACAGGTTTTTGGGATATCCACATTGAATTTGCATAAACTTAATTTGCATGCACTCCTCCATTATATGCAAATTTCTTTCATGCATATTCATTGTGGATATCTTGAAAACCTGACTGGCAAGGGGGTACGCCAGGACCGAGTTGAGAAACACTGATCTAAAGAGATGATGTTACAATAAAGGCATGTCCCACAAGCCAGACTGTTTCTCCTACACTAATTGGTCTCAATGCCTGTGTGAATAGGAATACAAGATTATTTTGGCTTATGCAGTTCTAAACCTCACACATGTCCAACCTCCTATAGTAGCATACGTTCATCAAACATTCCCAATTCACTTGCCCCAATCTTAAAAGATTGTGTCCCAAAACATCCAATTTTCAACAAAGCATCCATAATCCTTAGAAATTAGAATCAAGATAATGCAGATCTATTACGGTATCAAAAAAAGGACCTTCACCAGTTGCTCTCGCCTCATATGTAGTCATCTGCAGCCAATATTGGGTAGAGGTTCTCTGGTGGGATAACTAGAATCACATTCATCTCTTCTGCACACTTGTCTTTTTGGAGCCACTAAACCCTCAGGCTGATTCTCAGAACTCCTATGATATAGCCATCAACGCAGGTCCCATACCACCAGAACAATGCAGAAAATAGCTCTCCAGTGCTCAAAGGAAATGATATTCAAATTATATGCATTAGACAATGACACGGGGACAAATTTTTCCCCGTTCCTGTGGGAACTCATTTTCCTGTCCCGTCCCTGTGAGTTCTTTTCCTATCCCTGCAAGCTCTATCCTCATCTGCACAAGCCTCAAACACTTTAAAATCATAAGTGATTGAGGCTTGTGCGGTTAAAGTAGAGCTTACAGGACTGGGGCAGGGACAGGTATAGCTACAAAACTCGCGGGCATGGGATGGGAAAAATGAGTTCCCATGGGGACAGGGACAAATTTGTCCCCGTGCATTCTGTAAAAGTGAAAACAAAGAGGAGGAATGTGCTTGGCGGATGCGCAGGAGAGTATCACAGTATGCGCAGCTCTTGTGTGCATGCACCAGGCAAACCTAACTGTCGCTGCTCTTACGCACCCTCAAATATAAGCTTTGAAAAAGACTTATACAGCATTTAAGCACAGAAAACAGGAACCAATGTGTGTTTTCATTTTCAGGTTTGCTCAGACTTGCACACATTTGGTTCTCATTACTGGCATATACAAGCTTTCTTCCAATTCCAGAAAGGGAATGGGATTTGATATACTGCCTTTCTGTGGTTACAATCAAAGTGGTTTACATATTATATACAGGTACTTATTTTGTACCTGGAGCAATGGATGGTTAAGTGACTTGCCCAGTCACAAGGAGCAGCAGCAGGAATCAAACCCACTTCCCCAGGTTCCCCGGCTGCTGCACTAACCACTAGGCTAGGGTTACCAGATTTCCTCTTTGATAAAAGAGGACACCTGACCCCATCCTGTTCCACCCCCAGTCCCTCCCCATTCTTCCTCTGGCTCCGCCCTGTTTCTCTTCCAGCCACGCCCCCTCACAGACCTTCCCAAGCTCGAAGGCTGCATTTGAAAGCCTTCGCGCATGTGTGGATGTCGATACAATGACATCATCAAAATGATGGCTGTACATGCGCAAAGGCTTCCAGACGCAGCCTCCAAGCTCAGGACTTCCCAAACCGGACAAACTTCCAGGCTTTGGAAATCCTTCCAGGTACCCAGACAGTCCTCTAAAAAGAGGATATATCCAGGTTTTCCAAGACGTCTGGTAAGCCTACAATAGGCTACCCCTCCACTTCTCCAGAAGAAATCAAACTCAGCAGATTTTAAAACTGGAAATCAAAAGACGTCTTCTCTTTAAACCTTCCTCTGCCAGATCGGAGCTGGTGTTATTTTTCTTGCAGCAAGAGTAGATTTTGCTTGTGCACTGTTCTCCAAGCATTGGAAAGGCAAAGCAAATGACATTCACATACATTGAATACATTTAAATACAATTTGCTATGCTAGGCACATTGCTTCCCGTGCTAAAGCCTTCTGAGCATTCCGTGCAGATTTGTGTGTGTGCTATTCCTGCACTAATTGGCCTTACTACCAGTGGTAGGGTTTTGCGAATCAGCCTGCATGTATGGTATTAACAGTGACTTTTAATGCTTGCTAAGAGTGTGATGCCATGTTAATAATCAGAGCACTGTGCACTAGTGAATGCTAATTGCTGTATTAAACACCAAACACAGAAATTCCTATTGGCATTGTAGGACTGCACTTTGCAGTTAATTTGGAGGTTGTTACCATGTGTTAACTGCTAATATTCTAGAAGTGTAACTAACTATATTCTGAATTCTGTTACACCATTTTCCCCAAATTCTGAATATGGCACCTTATGCTGTGCATGCAAATCGGGTCGCACCGCTGATTTGCATACATAACTTGTTTATTAATAATAATAATAATAACAGTTTATGTACTGCAGGACCATGCAGTTCTATGCGGTTTATAAAGATTAAAAGATGGTACAAATTGATTGAACTTAATAGGGTGGAAGCTAGAGATTAACAGTTCAAGGGATCAGTTATTGAGGAGAAAGAGTAGTACGAGTCAGCTGCCTAGATATTTCAGGAACAGATATATTTTTAGGCGTTTCCTGAATTCCCCATAAATACGCCTAATCGGTGCTGATAATTGTCAATTAAGACCCCATAATTGATGCTAAACAGCCTAATTAAAAGTTACATGCACAGCTTGGTAGGTGTATTCTATAAAGTGCTGTGCGCCAGTTCTTGTGTGTGAACCTGAAAGGGGGCATAGCCAGGGGAGGAGCATGTGCAGATTATGGGTATTCCTAGACGTTATGCGCACTGTTACAGAATACGCCTGATGTGCGCCCTTGGCCTAAATGGCTATGCCTAAAAGCTGTGACACGAACTGGTGCGTAGCGCAATTCTATTAGGTACATGTAAATTTTATAGAATTTTCTAGAAGAAATTCACACAAGCATTAGAGTTGCCCAGAATAACTTAAAACTGGAAAAACTGTGCAAATTGAAGTTTTTCCCATGAATTTGAGTGTGCTTGATCATCCGTAGTGGCACCTAAAAGAGAGCCAAAAAACAGTTGAATTGCTCCAATTTTGCAATCATCTTCTTGTTGTACATGAGTTAACTGGAAAACATGAACATTTTTGTTCCGTATATGTTGCAGGCCATCGAGCGTGATTGATGTATCATTCCTGGCTTCAGGAATCATAAGTGTGTTTTCAGTGCACATAGTCATGTGGTAGAAGTGTAGGGTCACTGCTTGTTCCTCGACAACCTTAATTCTAGTGTCCATTATCCAAGGTTCGTCAACTTTCAGGGTCAGAAATTTTACATCCTGCTTGTCTAGTTTGTCCCACAGTTTCTTGAAAACAGTTCATTTTCTGGCCTTGTAGCTTTACCAAACAGACCCTTCCATACTTCCCCAATAACTACTTCAATGATATGATGCCTACAGGCCAAATAGAAGAGCTTCTTACCAATTTTGTCTTCAATAGTATTGCAGCACCTTTCTTAATGCCACTGTTGCTAGCAGTAGTTTTGAAGACTAATGCCAATATATTGTCAGCCAGCTGCCACAGTTCAAGTAACTCGTAAGATGTGTCTGCTTGTGACATGCCTGTAGTATCAGATAGGTTTGGCACAACCAGGAGTTTACCTTCTGTGTATTCTGAAACACCATTTGTGAGACTTTCCGAGATGATCTTACTTTACAATCCCAGTGAAGAGCAGAGTAGCGTGGAGGATTCTCTCATACAGTGGCAATAACATCTTCAGCAATTTTTTGCCTGTTAGCCATTCTGTTGCTGCACCTAATTTGTTGCGAGATGTCAGACTCGCTGAGGTCACCATTGCCAGACTTAATGACTGCTGAGACAATGAGAGTGCTCTGATTGTCTGATAGTTTTAGTCTGTCAGCTGCAGCAGTTGCTGTATTTCAACACACTGCATTGTTTTCTATGGAAGTTGAATTGTTATGGAGTTGGCTGCCTTAGTTTCTCTCTTGGCATGAAGTCGTCAACCTCCATGTCATTTTTCTTCAATACTTTCTGCTTCAATATTCATCTCACCACTGTCACATACTTTAACGTTAAACAACCTTGCTTTTTCTTTTTCAGTCTTTCGCTTTTCATTTTCCTGTCTAAATGTTTCCATCACTGCTTTTGTTGTAAATATCTTGTCATGTCCAGACATGGTTGCCTGTCTTTTACCTCTTTGGTCAATGCAAAAGTCCAAGTCAGCTTTCTTGTCTTCACTTGACAGCAGTCGAGAACTCATTATAGTTTCAATGGCATCTGGAGCACCAATATGAAGAAGTGTGTCCAGCTTCGTAATAAAGTTTCCTCTTTTTTTTTCCTCCTGGATCACTTTCAAGTCCTTTATTTTTTAAAAGACTACTCCATTCATTCCTGAGAGCTATACCATCCAGCATACAGTTTAGCCTGGTCTTTGTCTTGTTGCGGGCCATTTGCTAAAATACCGTAGCAATGTTAGCAACACTGTAGGCAATTTCTTAATTTAAATGCTCTTTTTTTTTTTTTTAATACTTTATTCATTTTGAAGTCAAAAATAAGTGCAACATATTATACAATCATATTACACTATAATAGCACTTAAATTCAATCAAAATTATGAACTATGAGAAATACATTTATCACCCCTATCTACATATTCAAAAATTGCACTAAAAATTAAAAATATTTTCAACCCCCCACCCCACCCTGGACGTGCATGATCAAGGGGGAAAATCAACAATCATTCTTTGCAAAATTTTGTCAATGGCTCCCAAATATCCAAAAACTTCTTATATCATTCCTGTTGAATGGCCATAATACATTCCATTTTAAAGATGTGACACAGAGACTCCCACCAAAAGGAATAGTTTAACCGATCCCAGTTTTTCCAATTCTTTAAAATAAGCTGTATGGCAGCCCCTGTCATAATAAAGAGAAGTTTGTTATTGTGAGATGATATTTGACTTTTAGCTCTCATTAAAGTGCCAAATAACACAGTGTCGTATGTTAGTGCCACTGGATTTTCCAGTATTTTGTTCACCTGATCGCAAATGGATCTCCAAAATTTAAGTATCAAGGGACAATAGTACAGTAAATGATATTTTCCTGATCATAGCAGAGATGCAAAAAAAAAAATACTTCATGACTTATCTGCATGTAGGCAACTTAGACCCTGGAATCAAAATGATGAATGTCCAATGAGCCAAAATTCACTCACTGCTCTGGTAACTGGCGTTAAGGTTTTCTCAGATGATGAATTTGGTAAACCAGGAACATCATCTTTATCTTTGTAGATTTCTCCATTTCTAGTTGTCATCCTCAGTTACTAATGAAATGAGTTACTGTGGTTAGAAACTTAAAATATACAACAGTACAACAAAAATATACAACAGTACAACAAAACTCAAACACTGCTTTGAATAAAAGTGAACTTATGCTTATCTGATATTGGGTTTATGTAGGTGCTGTCACCAGATGCAGTAAGTCATTCTTGCCCACGCAAGTTCAGAATATGCTTAGAACCAGAACTAACTCATGCTTGAGTAAAGGAAGGGGCGCTCACAAGCATTTCTCAGACAGATCTGATGCTGATGCCTAGACAAGCCCAATCAGCCATGCGATAATCAAACTATTAGTTGTTCTATGAATCTCTATTTGATTTCTGTATGACATTGTAACCCAGAAATTCTTTCACATATGTCTAATGTCAGAGTTGCTTATATGTACACGTTTAATCTACATCCATAGCATAATTATAATATTATCACTTGTTTAGTACAAAATTGTCTGCCGATTTTAAGGAAAAAAACAGATTTGGGGCGTACGTATGTTCATTGGCTTTGAGCGACCCCAGGATGGGCCTAAAAAATTGTACAAAAATTTTTTTGTGAACAAGCACATACAAATTCATGGGGAAAAACTTCAGTCAGTAAAGTTTCTCCAGCTTTAGGTTTTTCTGGACAATCTAGTCATTGACAATGGACAATATCAACAGAAAAAATATTCAAACAGCAGTACATGTTATTGGATTGGATTTATTATATTTGATATACCGCTTGTACATGAGTATTAAGTGGCTTACAATTAGAAATAAGGGTTACATTTTCAGTCATTAGAAACATTTCCCTCTCTGTCTCGGTGGGCTCACAATCTAATAATAGGATCTATATAAGAAGTTTTGTTTTTTTTTCTTAAATTAATCTTTATTCATTTTTAAAGCTCACAATAAGTGTAACATAATACAATCATTTATACTTTAAAATCACTTAATATATCATCAAATTCTAACTCGCATTAAATATCTCCCCTCCCTTATACCCAACAGTTATTCATAAGCAAAAGAAATCATAAAATATTCCCACCCCCCACCCCACCCTGGACGTGTATGAACAAAAGGGAAAAATTAATATTTAATCTATGCAGTAATTTCAATCTTTACAGTATCTTGTTAATGGCTCCCAAATAACCTGACATTTTTTAAAATTTCCCTGCTGCATGGCAATTATCCTTTCCATTTTGAATATGTGACACAAAGAGTTCCACCAAAAGCTATAATTCAGCCTGAGTATTTATTTATTTATTCATTCAGGTATTTATGAAATATTTTAATCGTTAAGGGTTGATTAATTTTAATTTTATGGGGAAAGAAAAAAGGGTTTTTAGAGTATTGAAGCATTCATTTTATGAAGTTTAAAAGTTTATTATTTATAGATTAATTACTTTATTACCATGGGACCTTATATCTATTTCCTATAAGAAGTATTTTAAATACATGCTAGAGAAATATTAAAAGAAGAAAGAGATGTACTGTGAATACTATAGGCATTCAAAATGGCAACATAAGATTATGCAGACATACGCAGACTATGGCGAGTAATCACATAGGGTTCCATAGTGTTGGTATCAATTGTTTCCGGAAGGAAAGGTAGGGGATTTTTTCAGTGTTATATTATATGCAATCTTATATCCCATGGAATCCTCATCAGTTAGAGTTCTAAGCGGGTTACAGGCGTAAAATGCTACTTACAATGTTGACACAATACATAATAAAACCTCTTAATGGACAGCTTAGGGTTAGAAAAAGAGGATAGAAAATAAAGGGCCTAGTTTAAGCTAGGTACAAAACCTTAGTGTACCATAGTAAATAGTTTAGGTTGTCAATTAAAATACTTAATCTGGCACGGGTAGTTTAGAATGAAATGTTGCATTGTCATTGTTAATCCTAGTGTTTTGATTGCAATTGAACTGTAGAAGGTATTGGGGCAAGGACATAACAAACAGAACATCAAATCAGCAAAGCGCAACAAAAGATTTAAAGAAAAAAGGGAGGGGAGGCTGTGGTTCATCCTACTCAACTGCCATAAACCTGGAGAAAGAATCAGATTAGATTTGAATTGACTTGTTGAGACTTTGGCCCTAAGATCTAGCGCAGTGTCCCGCAAACTTCCTCAAGCCGCGGCACACTAAAGCTAGTAGCCGCGGCTCGAGGCATCTGAAAGTGCGCAGGTGTCGCCGTGAAGACATCACATGCATGTGCGATTTAATCCCTTCGATGGCTGCGTATGCGCGAAGGCCCTCAGAAAGGCCCTGAGATGCCGGGGGTGGGGTGGGGGGGGTGGAGAAGGTGCTAGCAGGGAAGAAGCCGGAGAGGTGCTAGCACCGCATGCCTCTCGCCATGAGAAGCACATCCTGTAGGCAGTCAGCGGGTGCTGGCGCCTCTCCTCCTCCTCAGTGTGCCGTGGCACACCTGAAATCTCAGGAGGCACACTAGCGTGCCAGGGCACACAGTTTGAGATACACTGATCTAGAGGAAGCAAATTCCTTGGGAAAAAAAAATGCTATAAGCAAAAGCACCTCGTTATATTGTCTGAGCTTAATTCTGGAAGAGGTGATGGTGGGGGAACAGTTTAAAGCCTGCCTCAAGAGGAATGCAAAGACTGAGAGGCAATCTACAGTAACAGAAGGTCAAATAGATAAGTGAGGTCCCCTTCCGTAACATACAGAAAGTCAAAAGTAAAAGATGGTGCTTATTGCCTGACATTCAAACTTTTTTTTTTTTTAATGATCTTTTTACACAGACCTACATACTTCAGTTTTATCAGGGAGGATTATTGCAGCGCCCTGTGCTTGGATTTATCAAAAACATTTACTGTACATGAACTTTATTTATTTATACAATTTTCTATACCGTTCTCCCAGGAGAGCTCAGAACGGTTTACATGAATTTATTCAGGTACCCAAGCATTTTTCCCTGTCTGTCCCGGTGGGCTCACAATCTATCTAACGTACCTGGGGCAATGGGGGGATTAAGTGACTTGCCCAGGGTCACAAGGAGCAGCGAGAGTTTGAACACACAACCCCAGGGTGCTGAAGCTGTAGCTTTAACCACTGCTGCCCACAGGAGCCAGTTCTGTGGGTGCTGTGGGTGCTTGAGCATCGCCAATATTGAGTGAACTCTATGACTGTGTGCAATGATTGTATAATTTCCATTGGTTTTAGCATTCTCAATCATTTTGAATAGTTGGCTTTTATGGGTGTAGATGCTTGAGTATTCCCAATATTGAGCAAATGATTATGTCTGTTCAAGGAGGTGTAATTTATGATGTGTTTAGCACCCCAATCACTCTGAAATGGCTCCTATGCTGCAGCCTGTGCATACAAAACGATACACATGTATTGGCGAAGCGTTTCTGGGAGCAGGTGCGAGGTGAGAGTGCACTTATGTGCATATGCTTGGATTTTCAGAAGCATGTCACAGAAGAAATACCTGAAGAAATAACAGGCACAGACTTATACAGATACTTTTTCCCAAGTAGTGGCATAGTAAGGGGGGGTCGCCCCGGGCGCCGTCTTGGGGGAGGGGCGCCAGACCTCTCCACCTCCGCCCATGCCACGCTCAAGCCCTCCTTCTCAACCCACCTCTTTAAATCTTCGCCAGCATGAGCAACTACCCTGGCCTGGTTCCCTCTGAAATCACTTCCAGGTCATGGGACCAGGAACTGACATCAGAGGGAACACCAATGCTGGCGTGAACAGCAGGCCAGAGAAGCTGCTCGTGCTGGCAAAAATTTAAAAAAGGTACAGTGGTGGGAAGGGAGGGCGCGAGTGTGGCGTGGGTGTGTGTGGAAGGAGCAGGGGGTGGAGAGGAGGGTGCACCACCCTGGGCGCTTCCTACCCTCGCTATGCTACTGTCCCCAAGCCATTCAAAAACATCTTGACAGTTCAGTGCTTCTGCATGAAAGAATGCTGGTGGGCTTATTTGAGGTGGGGTGGAAGATGAATTGCCACATAGACTTGTGCTGAAACATTGCTTCCATTAGAGTCCATTGATTTCAGTTCTTTAAAGCAATGTATCAAGTGGTGTAATAAAAGGGGGGTGGGAAGACTGCCCTGGGCACTTCTTGGTTGGGGTGCCAGCACCTCTCCTCGCCACTATCATGAGATGCGTCCAAGTGCAATAAATCAAATGTGAGAGTACACGAAAATTCAATATAATTATAATTATTAAATTTTAACTTTCCAAACTTATAAAAGAGAAATTTAGTGGTTAGGCACCATGATGGTGTGTGGCTTTAAGATAATTGTCTCGCTTTTTGAGCCATTCTTACTAGCACTAGAACGGCTACCTTGCACCAATTCCTTATGCTGGTTGTCCCACACTGAGGATACTTCTCTCAAAATTATAAATTGATGTTCACTGTTGTTACCTGTTAAGAGTGCAATTTAGTGTTTCGTGTGGTAACTTTGGATTGATCTATTGGCGTTGCTGCCCCTATCAGTATCTTTTAAGCACCTTTCGCAGCATTTGAGATTTATTTTAGGTGAATATTGTATCTAACTCAATATTCAGTTCGTGTTAGCTAGCTCATGAAATCCGGAAAATCTGGACATGGCCTTGCATTGAATTTTTGGGCTTAATGCCACTGGCGCTTAGGAAAATGCTATTTGCTGCTGGCTGAATATCAGGCCCATAAGAACATAAGAACTGCCGCTGCTGGGTCAGACCAGTGGTCCATCGTGCTCAGCAGTCCGCTCCCACAGCATCTCATAGGTCAAAGACCAGTGCCCCGAGTCTAGCCTTACTTGCATATGTTCTGGTTCAGCAGGAACTTGTCTAATTTTTATTCCTATAACTGGGTCAACTTACAATGAATGTTATGTGCGATCTTACAAGTATATCCCACCGAATCCTCACAAATTGAAGTTCTAGGCGGGTTACAAGCAGCATATCGCTACATAGAATTATACCTAGAATCATACTTGCTATATAGAGGTATACATGTTACATAAAATTATACCTGTAATGTAAAATAAGGCCTCTAAAACAGTAAGTAACCACTAACATTGTCATTCTATCGAGTAAACATTTATTACCAAGTCTCCTTAGGCCCCTAACAGGGACTTCTTGAAAAGCCATGTTATTAGACTTTTGCAAACAGTGCATATTCCACAAAATATGTACTTGATGACAGTTGTGTAGGACTTTTTTTTAAATCGAGCACTTGCACGATTTCCTTCTCATTACCGCTTAAATATCGCCGTGGTATATTTTTTGTCAAGTGACATTATGGTTGTTTAAATCATAATGTCAAACACAAATAACACAACATAAGGTTCCAACGCTGCATGATGAATCCTCTCAGCGATACTTTCAAAGATTTCTAGTTAACTTACTAGCTGTTGTGCTTCCAGATATTGGCCACGTAGTTCTGATTCATTTGTGCATGACAAATCTTTTTTATAAGATCTGGCAGGATCTCTTTGATTCATGGACGCTTCAGGTCTCATATGCAGCCAGTCATGCTAGCTCCGAAGAGCTAATAATACTTTATAAACATTTCTATCCGCTGCCAGTAGCTTTCTGTTTTAACGTGTACGCTTGCTTAAATTGGGTAATGCAGTTATTTTAGCTTGATGGTTTGGGAGAGATTATCTCCCTTCTACGCAGAAAAACGTACTGTTTCGTAGTATGATTGTTTCTGATATCACTGCATACTGTTAAGACGCATGTACTGAGACTGTGATGAAATCAAGAGATAACTAGATGCGGAATGGCACGTGCACAACCGGGGGTGAAAATGGATACTCCAATACTGTAATAAATAAGAAAATTAATCTGTGAAGCAGCTCAAGTCAATATCAACCATCAAGAGCTTTGTGGGCAGCAGAAGCAGCATTGTTGAATGTGCCATCTTTTAAAATAGTGAGGTTGGAAGATTATAGGGCTTCGACATTTTCATTTTGGGTCCGAAGTTATGGAATATGTTACCAGCCCTTTTAAGGTTAGAGCAGGATATGAAGGCTTTTAAAAGCGGCCTAAAAACTCTGCTGTTTCAGAAGGCTTACCCATCTCAAGACTGAGAACAGGGGAGGCTGGTTTTGTGGAGATGTATGGGATGGTTAGATCTGATGTGTTTGATGTTGTGGCATGTTAAACTGTGTCTGTGTTAGTAATTTTATTTTTGATTTTAATTATGTAAGTGTTAAGTGTACACCAGGGGTGTCCAACCTTTTGGCTTCCCTGGGCTGCATTGGCCGAAAAAAAATGTTTCTGGGGCCGCATAAACCCGCAAACGCTGCAGCAAGACAGAGGAGGGAGCCGGCAAGATGGTAAACACCCGGGGGCAGCAGAGGCAAACACTGCATTGCCCTCGAATGGGGCCGCACAAAATACTTCACGGGGCCGCATGCGGCCCTCGGGCCACAGGTTGGACACCCCTGGTGTACACCATCTTGAATATTGGAGTGGCAGTATATAAATACTGTATATTAAATCAATCAATGAATATTGTGAAATATTTCATAGAGTACAGTTCACATCAGATAGAATGAGGTGACCTGAGTGGAAAAAAATCTGCTGGTGTCAAAAAGAATGAAACCTAAGATCTGAGTCATACAATTCATTAATGTCTCCCTTCCTCTCTATAACTACAAAGGCTCATGATTATGTAGGCAAGTTGTACTGTTTGCAGGGTAACCCATCGCCTGAGCCTGTCAGCAGTTTTCCGGGAGAGAACAGAACAAGCCAATGAAACAAACAGGTAACAAGTGTGGCAGGAAGATATACCTGCAGCACCTTTTGCGAAAAGTTGGGCAATCTAATCATTTCCAGTGAAGGTTGCTGAGATGGATGCGGGATACATGACCCACACAAACATAGGGCAATCCTCCTATGACATTCCTTTAAAGATGTTTGAAATGCCTTCCATTTCTGTGCCATAGTCGTTTAGGTATTTATGCTTTGAAATTAAATCACAAGTATTTCAAACTCAAGAGGGAATGAGGACTGCACCATACAAGGTAGATATTCAAATGGGGTTTAAAGTGGAGAGGAGAGGCTCCTGCTGATTAGTAGGCCACGAGTGGACATTCATAATAAAATAGTAAATGACAGCAGATAAATACCTAAACGCTCCATCCAGTCTGCCCAATAGTCACACTCATTATATAGCATATTCATGTCTTTTCTTTAATAATTCTGGGCAATAGACCAAAGAAGTCCACTCGGTACTGTCTTTAGGTTCCCACTGCTGGAGTTGCCATTGAAGCCCACTCCAGCCTATTTTAACCATCCTGTCACTGGAGCTTCTATCAAAGCCCTCCCCAGCTCATCCTAAACAAAATCACCATATATGGGACACAGACTGTGCAGGATTGCCCAGTACCAGCCTTAGTTTGTTTTATACCATTCATTTTCTAATTAGAGATCCTCTGTGTTCGTCCCATGCTTTTTTGAATTCTGTCACCGTTTTCATCTCCACCACCTCCGTGGGAGGGCATTCCAGGCATCTACCTCCCTCTCTGTGAAAAATAATTTCCTAACATTACTCCGAAGTCTGCCACCCTGCAAACTCAATTCATGCCCTCTAGCTTTACAATTTTCCTTTATTTCTATATTAAAACCTTTCAAGTATTTAAACATCTGTCATATCACCCCTGTCCCTTCTCTCCTCCAGAGCAGTGGTTTTAAACTCAAACCCTTTGCAGGGCCACATTTTGGATTTGTAGGTACTTGAAGGGCCTAAGAAAAATAGTTAACGTGTTATTAAAGAAATGACAATTTTGCATGAGGTAAAACTATAGTTTATAAATTTTCCTTTTGGCTAAGTCTTAATAATAATATTGTAATTTATAGCTAAAGAGACATGTGATCAAGAAACTGTTTTATTTTACATTTGTGATTATGATAAACATACCGAGGGTCTCACAATAGTACCTGGCACGCTGCATGTGGCCTCCGGGCCGCGAGTTTGAGACCACTGCTCTAGAGTATACATATTCAGGTCTTCCAATCTCGTACGTCTCTTGACGCAAACCCCATACCATTTTCATCACTTCTCTCTGGACTGCTTCAAGTCTTTATACATTCTTAGCCAGATATGACCTCCAAAACTGAACACAGTACTCCAGGTGGGCCTCACCAATGACCTGTACAGGGGCATCAACACCTCCTTTTTTCTGCTGGTTTTCCCTCTTTCTATACAGCCCAGCATTCTTCTGGCTACAGTCACCACCTTGTCACACTGTTTCATCACCTTTAGATCTTAGACACTACCACCCCAAGGTCCCTCTTCCTATCCGTGCCTCTCATCTCTCAGCACATACAGTTCCCTTGGATTTCTACTTCCCAAGTGCATCACTCTGCACTTCTTCACTTTGAATTTTAGTTGCAAAACATTAGACCAGTCTTACAACTTTTACAACGGAATCCAGAGGGACAACCAAAAACAGGGGAACAGGCTGAGGACGAAACAGACACACCACAGGAGGAGGATGACCGAGACGAGGCTTGGGGTCTGGCAACTCACGAGGGGGCCAGGAGCGCCAAACCACGAGGAAAAACAGCAAGAAAGGCGAACAAAGGGGACTTACTTTGCCTATACACTAATGCTAGGAGCCTAAGGGCTAAAATGGGAGAGCTGGAAATCCTAGCCAGCAAAAAGGACCTAGACATAATTGGAGTCACAGAAACGTGGTGGACTGATGACAATGAATGGGATGTGGCTTTACCAGGATTCAAACTCTACAGGAGAGATAGGTCACACAAAAAGGGTGGAGGAATAGCGCTATATATAAAAGATTCCATACCTTCAACCAGAATGGAAACAACAGTAAGGGCGGACGACTTGGAATCACTATGGGTTAAGCTATCAGGAGGAACTGGAGCAGACATAAAATTGGGTCTGTACTATCGCCCACCTGGACAAACGGAAGAAATCGACCAGGATCTGGAGGCTGAACTGAGGCAGGTTTGCAAAAGCAGAAGTGTGGTGGTGATGGGAGACTTCAACTACCCGGGAATAAACTGGAGTATTGGGCGCTCAAACTGCATGAGGGAGACCAAATTCCTGGAGGTCATGAGGGATTGTTTCATGGAACAGCTGGTTACGGAACCAACACGGGGTGATGCCACTCTTGACCTAATCCTCAACGGACTAGGGGGACCCGCTAAGGAGGTGGCAGTACTAGCCCCACTAGGAAACAACGATCACAACACGATCCAGTACAGGCTAAAAATTGGATCATCAAAGGTGAAAAGAACTACAACGACTGCGCTTAACTTCAAAAAAGGGAATTATGATGCCATGAGGAAAATGGTGGGAAAGAAACTCAACGACAGCGCAAGGAAGATGGAGTCCGTAGAAAATGCCTGGACCATACTCAAGGGCACAGTGCACGAAGCACAGAACCTGTGCATCCCCAAGTACAGGAAAGAGTGCAAAAAAAATAGAACAAAAACCCAGTGTGGATAACAAATGCAGTGAAAAAGGCGATAAGTGACAAGAAAGCATCATTCAAAAAATGGAAAAAGGACAAAACAGAGGAGAACCAAAAGGAACACAAAAAACACCAAAAGGAGTGTCATCGTGTGGTTAGGAAAGCAAAAAAAGAATATGAAGAGAGACTGGCAGGGGAAGCAACAAACTTCAAATCATTCTTCAGGTACATTAAGGGGAAGCAACCAGCAAGGGAGGAAGTGGGACCCTTGGGTGATGGGGACAGAAAGGGAGTGGTAAAAGAGAAAAAGGAGATAGCTGACAGGCTAAATAAGTTCTTCACGTCAGTTTTCACGAGGGAGGACACAACCAACATTCCAGAGCCTGAGGAGATCGTAAAAGGAGAGCAGGATGAAAATCTGGTCCAGCTAGAGGTGAGCAAGGTGGATGTCCTCAGGCAGATAGACAGGCTAAAGAGCGACAAATCGCCAGGTCCGGATGGCATTCACCCAAGGGTACTCAAGGAACTAAGGAACGAAATAGCTGAGCCACTTCGACAAATATGCAACCTATCCCTAAAAACTGGAGAGATTCCGGAAGACTGGAAAATAGCAAATGTCACACCCATCTTCAAGAAAGGCTCAAGGGGAGACCCAGGAAACTACAGGCCGGTGAGCTTGACCTCGGTCCCGGGAAAGATGATGGAAGCACTGATTAAAGACAGCATCTGGGAACACATCGACAACTATGGGCAGCTAAAATCGAGCCAGCATGGCTTCTGCAAGGGCAGGTTATGCCTCACGAACTTATTATACTTCTTTGAGGGGGTAACCAGCCAGGTGGATAAAGGGGAATCCATAGATATCATTTACCTTGACTTCCAAAAAGCCTTCGACAAGGTGCCACACGAAAGACTACTAAGGAAGCTATGGAACCATGGGGTGCAAGGGGAGGTCCACCGATGGATCAAACCGCTGGCTGGCAGACAGGAAACAGGGTTGGAGTGAGGGGACATTACTCGGACTGGCAATGGGTCACGAGCGGAGTTCCGCAGGGGTCGGTGCTGGGACCGCTCCTATTCAATATATTCATTAACGACCTGGAAGCAGGAACAAAATGTGAGGTTATTAAATTTGCGGATGACACCAAACTATATCACAAGGTCAATAACATGGAGGACTGCGAAGATCTCCAAAAAGATCTGACAACACTGGAAAAATGGGCCAAAAATGGGCAAATGAGTTTCAACATAGGGAAATGCAAGGTCATGCATATAGGGGAAAAAAACCAGATGTTCACTTACAAAATGGGGGGATCAGCGCTAGGAGTGAGCGACCTTGAAAGAGACCTGGGAGTGATGGTAGACACAACATTGAAGGCGTCAGCGCAGTGTGCCACGGCCTCAAGGAAAGCAAACAGAATGTTGGGTATCATTAAGAAGGGTATCACGACCAGGACAAAGGAAGTCATCCTGCCACTGTATCGTGCTATGGTGCGCCCGCACCTGGAGTACTGTGTTCAGTTCTGGTCGCCGTACCTCAAGAAGGACATGGAGGTACTTGAGAGGGTCCAGAGAAGAGCAACTAAGCTAATAAAGGGCATTGAGGACCTTTCATATACTGACAGACTGAAAAAGCTAGGGCTTTTCTCTCTGGAAAAGTGGAGACTTAGAGGAGACATGATAGAAACCTTCAAGATCATGAAGGGCATAGAAAAAATAGACAGGGACAGATTTTTCAAATTAAGGGGATCAATAAGTACAAGGGGGCACTCAGAGAAATTGAAAGGGGAGAGGCTTAGAACAAACGCCAGGAAGTTCTTTTTCACACAGAGGGTGGTGGATACATGGAACGCGCTACCAGAGGATGTGATAAACAGGAGCACGCTACAGGGGTTCAAAGAAGCTTTGGATAGGTACTTGGGAGACAAAGGGATTGAGGGGTACAGATAAGAGTAAAGGTAGATTATAGGGATGGGATTAGAGGTAAGTTACAAAATTAATCAGGGACCACTGTTCAGGCACTAGGCCTGATGGGCCGCCGTGGGAGCGGACCGCTGAGCAAGATGGACCTCTGGTCTGACTCAGCGGGGGCAACTTCTTATGTTCTTATGTTCTTTTTCATGTTTTCCACTCCCTCTGGGGTGTTTACCCTTACAAATCTTGGTATCATCTGAAAAAAGACAAACCTTACCTTTTAACCCTTTAGCAATGTCGTTCATAAATATATTGAACAGAATTGGCTCCAACACCGATCCTTGTGGCACTCCACTACTCACCTTTCCTTCTTCCAAGCCAATTTCTTTAATCACCACCCTTTGGCATTTATCCATCAACCAGTTTCTAATCCAGTTCACCACTTTGGGTCCTAATTTCTGCTAGTTGTTTGTTCAAAATCCTTCTATGAGGAACCGTGTCAAAGGCTTTGCTAAAATCTAAGTAAATTATGTCTAGCATACTGGTTATCCAGTCAGAGAATTCAATCAGATTTGTTTGGGCATGATTTACCTTTAGTAAAGCCATGTTGTCTCGGATCTTGTAACCCATTTGATTCTAGGAATTTCACTATCCTCTCCTTCATCTCTGCGACCAATTTTGTGAAGAGGCACCTCATCTGCTTTTTTCCATTCCCATGGAACCACTACTGTCTCTAGGGATTTATTGAACAAATCTTTAAAAGTTTTTAATATTCTTTATTAAAGTTTTCAAAATACAAATACAAAAATTTAAAATCCTACCTCATTACAACTATATAAACTAATATAATAGTCATAACGCTCTCCTTTCCTCCAGTCAAATTTGCAAGACATATCTCAATTTCAAAGGAGAGATAAATATAATTATAATCTTATCTCTAAACCCCAATCCACCTCCCAAAACCTTACCCCTCAAACCCCCCTCCCTCCCCCCAACGAGGTCAAGAGGTGACATAATGATTCTAAATTTAAGCGGTTATACTATTTCATGATATAACAGAATCATCTTCTCATAGCTGTTAATTTGGACATATTGTAGACAAATTTTATCTTATATTGGACTATCTTAACTGATGGCAAATCTCTTTTCTTCCATTATGCATCTAGCATCATACGTGCTGCTGTCATAACTAAGCCAATCCATTTCCTATGGTGAGATAATATTGCGGAAGTAACCACATTCAATAAGCACCATTTCTTGGTTTTATACACCTGAAACCCCAATACTTCTGATATAAAGTTCAGCTTAGCGCACCTTTGTAAAAGAGGGCCTTAGTAACTTCTCAACATTCTCGACGGCATTTTAAAGTATCTGAGGTAATATCTGCAAATATTTCCACCTTCACATTATCCATCATGAGATGTCCAATTTTTTGTGCAGCTTGTAACACCTTCTCTTCTGGGGAAAGCGTAGAAAGCATGCTATTATATCTCTAGGCTTTTCCACTCAACGCGGGCCTAAGGCCTGATGAACCCGTTCAAACTCCATAATAGGTAGTTTTGCCTCTGGATCCTCCGCCTGAAGAAACTTATGGTATAAAGATTGCATAAAAGCCACCAGATCTTTAATTTCTTCATTCTCAGGGACTCCACGAACTCTCACATTATTCCGCCTTGCCCTATTTTCTCCATCTTCAATTTTTAAGGCGTAAGTCCTCCAACGTCGAATTCAGCTGGCTACAGTGTTTTTGAATTTCAAATATTTCCTGGTCATGAGAGATGATTCATTCTTCAAATTCCTGGAGACTCTGACTCATATCATCCATTTTCTTGTATAGTCCATCAATATTAACTTTAATATCTGATGTAAAGACTCTTAATACTAATTTAATATCACCCATCCATTATTGTAGGTCTTCTTTACTAGCTAATACAATTTCTGTAAGTGATGTCTCTAAAAATTCCATCAATTCTTTTCCAAGGGTAATTTGGCCAGGATCTTCTTGTAAAAAACCGGCTTTGGATCGTTGTTTCCACTATCTCTTCAGCACAAAAGGCAAAGGCTTTAAGATCTGGCCATTCATATAGTCAAAAAAGCCTCTCTCGCGTTGTGCATGATTGAGGAGAGAGGTTTTTTTGACTATATGAATGGCAGCAACCATACATTTGTTCCCCCGATGAAGGTTTTTGACTGAAATGCTCATGAAAAAATTGAGCGTCAATAAAGCCAACGTTGGACTAGCAGTTCGCTGTGAAGAGATAAGTGTTGCTGACATATATAAAAGGACTTTATGAATGGAAGCAACCATACATTTGTTTCCCCAATGAAGGTCTTTGACTGAAATGCTCACGAAAAAATTGAGCACCGGGCAGTAATGATTTAATAAAGCCAACGTTGGAATAGCAGTTCACTGTGAAGAGATAAGTGTTGCTGACATATAGAAAAGTTTACAAAAAGATTTTTTATTGATAGATATAGTTACAACGATGAATTGATTGAATAATGTTAGATTTATGAACTAGGAAGAAACATCATGAATTGTTCATTATAGAGATAGAATTTTTTAATGAAATACAACATAAAATAAAATAAAATAAATAAAGATATTAATTAATTAAGGGAAGGGAAGGTGGTTTGGTATAAATGATTATTGAAATCCAACAGAATACGGACCTGGGATAACGTATGTTATGGGCGGTCCTATGCACTGAGATCTGTTATCAGGTATGATATACCATCCTCCTAGTTTATTCAGGGATTTTCAATTAATTTAAGTGCTTTATTAAATTGATAAAAATGGGATGATGAATTTATTTATAAAAAGTTAAGTGAATGGTATAAAGTACGTATGCGACTAATATAAATATATGTAAAAAACAATTCAATAACTTCCCATAACCCTATTTGTTCATAGAAAACCCCAAATAGTAGCAACATTTCATGATTCTGATCCCAGAGGAAACTCTGGAATGAAGGGGCATGAAAAAGGTGACAGGTGATAGATTCAGAAGTAAACTCAGGAAATACTTTTCACAGAAAGGGTGATGAATGCTTGGAAAGGCCTCCCAGTGGAGGTGGTGGAGACAAAAAGTGTATCTGAATTCAAGAAAGCTTGGGACAAGTATGTTGGATCTCTTAAGGGAGAGGAGAAGATTGTAGATGGCATGGTTAGAAAAAGTATTGTATATGTAATTCGGTGAGATATGGGCAGCCAGTGTGCTTTTTTCAGAAGAGGAGTGACGTGATCAAATTTCTTGGCGTTAAAGATAAATTTTATTGCAGTGTTTTGAATAATCTGTAATCTCCTGATTTTTTTTTTTGGTGTAATACCCTGTCGCTAAAATCGTCTGTAGTACCTGAAGATTGGAGGGTGGCCAATGTTACACCGATTTTTAAAAAGGGCTCCAGGGGAACTCTTCTCGTATGAGGAAAGACTAAAAAGATTAGGGCTCTTCAGCTTGGAAAAGAGATGGCTGAAAGGAGATATGATTGAAGTCTACAAAATCCTGAGTGGTACAAGTGGATCGATTTTTCACTCCTTCAAAAATTACAAAGACTAGGGGACACTCGATGAAGTTACAGGGAAATATTTTTAAAGCCAATAGGAGGGAATTTTTTTTCACTCAGAGAATAGTTAAGCTCTGGAACGCGTTGCCCGAGAATGTGGAAAGAGCTGGTTTTAAGAAAGGTTTGAACAAGTTCCTGGAGGAAAAGTCCATAGTCTGTTATTGAGAAAGACATGAGGGAAGCCACTGCTTGACCTGTATTGGTAGCATGGAATATTGCTACACCTTGGGTTTTGCCAGGTACTATTGACCTGGATTGGCTACCGTGAGAACAGGCTACTGGGTTTAATGGACCATTGGTCTGACCCAATAAGGCTATTCTTATGTTCTCAGATTGGAAATGACCAGCGAATGAATGAGAATGTCGAGAGATTTGGTGTCCAGAAGCAATGAGAGTGAACAAATCATATTAAGCTTGAAGGAATATTTCCATACTACTGAGCTGATTTATGTGTGGAAGAAAAGTTTATCATCCAGAATAACACCTACGAGTTTGATTGTAGGTACAATTTCAATCGCTTTTGACTTGATAAAGATTGGGGATACGAATAGTTCATAATCTCCAGCGGTAAAGGTATGGCCTTAGATTTATTGATGTTGAGGAATAGTAAGTCCTTGGAAAGCCAATTACTAATGAGGTTCAAATTTTGGTTAATTTCCTGTATTTCTGACACATTATGCATATGAACAGGATGAAGGAGCCGGATATTGTCAGCGTAAGCAAAGATTGTAAATCCGACAGATTGAGTAAGAGGGGCAAGGAAAAGGTTGAAGAACAGCAATGTTACCATGTCTTCCTACTGGAAGCAAAGTGAGACAGCCACTACTGGGGCATTTTGGAGGCATTTGGTGCCATCTCCAAAAATGCCTCACTATGCTTTATGATAGAACCACACCTGCATTAACATGTGAACCTAGCTGTTATTCATCAATAGAGATAGAAAGGAATGCAAAGGTAAGAAATGTTGCTTTGTTCTGGGTGGGGAGGGGGTTGAGTAAGGGAGGAGTGGGGGTTATGTGCTTGCCACCGATATTCGGTGCTGGTGCTCACATAAATTAATTAACCCCCCTCCTTTACATAGTTGCACTAGCATATTTAGTGCCAGAAATTCTATGAGTATTGGAGCTGTTACCGCCATGGCCAGCAGTAAAAACGTTAGCTTGGCTTTGTAAAGGAGGGGGTAAGTAATTTACCCACCTTTTTTTACAAAATCGTAGCGCAGATTTTAGTGCTGGCCAAGGCGGTAACAACTTCGACACTCATGAGCACTGGAGCTGTTACCGGCTGACGCTAAAAACCGTGCTACAGTTTTGTAAAAGGGGGGGGGGGAGTATTTATTTAAAATGCTTATAGTCTGCCTAAACCTAAGCGAGTTCCAAAAATACATGCAAAATTAAAAACACAACAAAATCATGACATAAAAATACTAGACAGTGTAATTACTACTCATCCTGCATCTACTTCATCCCTTTAGTCATTGCTTCTCACCAACCTTAAAAATATGTACAGTATTTATTTAAAAAGCGGGTTCCAAAAATACATTCAAAATTAAAATCACAACAAAATAAACAAACATGTGTGGGCTTGCATAAACAGTGTTTTTTTTCTACTAGGGCTTTGCAGGGGGGATTCTGGAAGTTATTGGCCTTAATACAGAAAATAAAAGAAAGATTGCATCACATTTACATTAATTGGTCCTGTGATACTATAAGGTGAGGACATTTCTACAGTGGTAGGGACTAAGGCCAAGATTCACTAACGCTTACCTATCTTTGCGATCCGTGGGCGATCTGGGGCCGAGTCTCGGTGGGCGACCAATTCACTACAGTGTCTTCATGCAAATGAAGTGATCGGACGCCCGCCCCTTACCAACCCACACAGATCGCAGAAGAGCGATCCTTAAGCATGCACTGACCATCTTCTTTGCCTGTAGATGGTCTGCGTATGCTCTCCATGCCATGGGGAACGTGATTCCTGTTTTCTTTTGCAGCACTACTGTTTAAATGGGAGGCAGCTCCTGTGCAGGTTTGCATAGCGTTCAGCACAGTGATTGGCTAGTGAAAAGCTGATCGGTCCCCGTTGATGGGGTGCATGTCAATCTGGCAGGAGAATAGAACCGTTTCCCTTGCTTTTTTTTTCACTCCCCCCAATCCCTCAAGCAGAATGTGGTTCTGGGAGCGCTAGAGTTGAAATGAGCCCCTCCCTCGCTGCTGCCTCCGGTGATCCTGGCCGGGGGTGTGTGGGGGTGGTGATGATCCTTTTCTGTCCCTGCTGTCCGGGCCTATGCCCTATGCTTATTGCTGGGTTGCAAGCTTCTTTTGTTTTCTCTCTGCTTTTTCCGAGGTCGTATATCCTGCTTTCAGCTCTCCTTTTCCCCCCTCTTCTAGTTCAGCAGTAGTTTCTGCATTATTTTGGCAGATTCCACTAGAGCAGGATATTTGGGGTGGCAAGAGCAAGGAGAGTCAGGGAGGCAAGAGTGGGAGAGTCTAGGCGGCAAGAGCAGGGCGTTTTTTACTTTTTCAGGGCTGCAGGAGGAAAGGACGTGAGTGGTAAGGACGTGAGAGACTGGTCCCCAGCAGTAGCTTCTTTTTTGATCGGCCAGCCCAGTCGGTGCTATTGAAAATGTTTTGTGAATTGCAATCTTTCCTACTTTGCATGCCATTCCCCCTCATTTGCATGCGTGGATCGGATCAGGCACAGATTGGATCGGGAGTAAGGTTAGTGAATCGGGTCGGGGTCGCAAAGGGCTTGCAAACCGATCGGTACACGATCGGTTTGCGTAGTGAATCTAGCCCAAAGTCCTTGTTTTCCAGCCAAGAAATCAGTCATCTGAACTGGTTTTGTAAAATTGGCATTTTATGATGCATTTAGACAGAAGTTTAAGAAAAATTGAAGAACTGGTCTTAACAATAAGAATTTCTTATTTTTTGACCTGAATGGCCTTTGCCATATCTGGAAACATTCTAACCTTATAGCTATGAACAGAAGCATCCAGATGTTTAAAAATATATGGAGAATCTACTCTAGTCAGAATATATAGAGCCAAGCAAACCACTAAAGTGGCAGGGATCATAGAAACCAGCTCTGTGGGTGCTCAAACACTCCTAAAATTACATGTCCTCGTTGAGTGTGTTCAGACAGAGGTCATTTCCATCGGGTTTAACACCCCCAATAATTTTGAAAAATTGGCTCATATAGCAGTTAAGTGGCAGATTTTTCAAACTTAACAGTTAGGTTGCAATTTTCCACAATTTGCTGTATGGCAACCCCTGTCATGATGAGCAAAAGTTTATTATTATTAGAAGAGATTTGACTCTTGGCTCTCATGGAAATACCAAATAACACAGTGTCATATGATAATGCCACCGGATTTTCCAGTAGATTATTTACTTGGCCCCATATAGATTTCAAAAAACTAAGTATCAATGGACAATGGAATAGTAAATGATCTAATGTCCCAGCTTCGAGATAACAGTGCCAGCATCTATTAGACTTAGAGCTATCTAATTTCTGTAAACGAACTGGAGTCCAAATTGCTCTATGTAACAAAAAAACCAAGTTTGTCTCATAGATGCAGACACCGTACATCTCATCCTCCAAGTCCAAATACGTGGCCATTGATATGCAGTAATTTGATGCTTTATCTCAATGCTCCAAATGTCACACCGACCAGTCTTTGGTTTCTTATTCAAAAATCCAGATATTAATTTATACCACTGAGCGGCCTGGTGTCCCAGGAAGTCCACCTGAAAGCATAAGACCGGCAAACTATGCTGATTAGTTAGATTTTTCCATTCAGGGAACCCCTCCTGAATGGCCTGCTTCAACTGCAAACATCTATAATTTTGTGCTTTGTTAAGACCAAATTTGTGTTGCAGGAACCAGTACATACTCTGAAGCATAATATAAAAGTTGGGAAAATTTACCCCCACCATCCGCAATTGGTTTTTATAGAGATACCAAGGCAATTCTTGCTGCTATCCCCAGCCAAATAAATTTTGTCAGAATACTATTTAATTTTTTGTAAAAGGACCCCTAAAAAAACAATGGTAACATACCCATTTGGTAACAAACCACAGGCAGAATCATCATCTTAACTGTTTGGACTCTCCCCCACCATGACAGATGTAATGGGTTCCAATGCTCACACATTTCTGTGACCTTCGGCAATAAGGATCTTTCATTTACTTTCATAGTTTCTTCCATAAGAACATAAGAATTGCCGCTGCTAGGTCAGACTAGTAGTCCATCATGCCCAGCATTCCGCTCACGCGGCGGCCGTCTGGTCAAAGACCAGCGCCCTAACTGAGACTAGCCCTACCTGCATGTGCTCTTGTTCACCAGGAACTTGTCTAACTTTGTCTTGAATCCCTGGAGGGTGTTTTCCCCATGACAGACTCCCGAAGCGCATTCCAGTTTTCTACCACTCTCTGGGTGAAGAAGAACTTCCTTACGTTCATACGGAATCTATCCCCTTTCAACTTTAGAGAGTGCCCTCTCGTTCTCCCTACCTTGGAGAGGGTGAACAACCTGTCTTTATCTATTAAGTCTATCCCCTTCAGTACCTTGAATGTTTCGATCATGTCCCCTCTCAATCTCCTCTGTTCGAGGGAGAAGAGGCCCAGTTTCTCTAATCTTTCATTGTACGGCAACTCCTCCAACCCCTTAACTATCTTAGTCGCTCTTCTCTGGACCTTTTCGAGTAGTACCGTGTCTTTCTTCATGTATGGCGACCAGTGCTTGACGCAGTACTCCAGGTGAGGGTGCACCATGGCCCAGTACTGCAGCATGATAACCTTCTCCGATCTGTTCGTGATCCCCTTCTTTATCATTCCTAGCATTCTGTTCACCCTTTTCGCTGCCACCGCACATTGTGTGGATGGCTTCATCGATTTGTCGATCAGAACTCCCAAGTCCCTTTCCTGGGAGGGCACTTTTTATCCAAATACCTAAATATTTTATACCCTCTTCCTTCCAAAGAAAAGGGAATGTATCAAATAATCCTTTTGTACAATATACATTTAGTGGAAGAATCTCTGATTTGCTCCAGTTTATTTTGTAACCAGAGAATTTTCCAAATCTATCAATCAGATCCAGTAAATGCGGAATGGTGGTTTCAGGAATCCTCAAATGAAGCAATATGTCATCTGCATAAGCAGAGACTTTGTATTCCCGACCTGCATAAGGAATACCCTGTATCTCCTTTGCCTGCTGAATAACCAATAACAAGGGTTCCAATACAATGTCAAAAAGCAAAGGAGATAACGGACATCCTTGTCTAACTCCCATTCTAAGACAAAAATGTTCAGAAAAATTATTATTAATGTATAATCGTGCATAAGGGGAACTATACAAGGTTTGAATCATTTGTATAAATCCAGAACCAATACCAAACCAAGCCATTGCTTGATACACGAAGGTCCATTCCACAGGATCAAAGGCCTTCTCTGCATCTAAGGATACAGAGAAAGCCAGATCTTCCATAGTTTTTGTTAGATTTAACATGTGAAAAGCCAGTCTAGTGTTGTTTGATGAATGTCTCTGAGCAACGAAACCCGTTTGGTACATACTGATAATATAAGGGAGAGCCTTGACCAAGCACAAAGCCAATAACTTAGCCAAAAGTTTCCCATCTACATTAATCAAAGAAATAGGCCTGTAATTTGAAACCAACGTAGGATCTTTATTTGGCTTTGGCAAAACTATAGTTAAAGATTCTGCCATAGTACCTGTAATACAACCTTTATTCAGTTGAGCCTGATATAAATTTAACAGATGAGGTAATAGGATAATTTGAAATGATTTGTAAAACTCTACAGTGAATCCATCACCACCTGGGGCGGATCCAACTCTAAGGGACTTCAGCGCTACTTGTAGTTCTTTCATTGATATAGGAGCATCAAGAGTTCCTTTTATATGCTCGGGAATTTTGGGCCCCTTAATTAACTTCAAGAACTCTAAACCCTCAAGTTCTTTATTTGAATAAAGCTCAGAAGAATATAAAGCTTTATAATATTTAAAAAATTGTTTTAAGATATTTCCAATTTGAGAATGAGTTTCCCCATTATGAAAAATTGGAAAAATTGGGATCGGCTGAATTATAATTTTTGGTGGAATTCGTTATGCCAAATCTTGAAAATGGAACAGATAATAGCTATACAGCAGGGGCATTTTAAGAAATTTAGGGATGTTTGGGAGCCATTAACAAAATATTTATTATGCTTAAGTACAATTGTTAGGTATAAGGGGGAGGAATATTTGATGTGAGTTAAACTTTGATGGTATATTAAGTGATGTTAAAGTATAAAATGATTGTATCTTATGTTACACTTGTTGAAAGTTTTAAAAATGAATAAAGATTTTTTTTTTTTTTAAAAAGCAGTTAGGTTGATCAAATCCACATCTTAAATATTTTCTTAGAATACTCCTGAATCTAAAACCTTTTAACTTCATCTTATGCACTGTCATTCAAGAATTTTCTTTCAACTGAAAGAGACTCACTTCCTGTGCATTTATGCCAGTTATTTAAGAACATAAGAACATAAGAAATGCCTCCGCTGGGTCAGACCTGAGGTCCATCGCGCCCAGCAGTCCGCTCATGCGGCAGCCCAACAGGTCCAGGACCTGTGCAGTAACCTCTATCTATACCCCTCTATCCCCTTTTCCAGCAGGAATTTGTCCAATCCTTTCTTAAACCCCAGTACCGTACTCTGCCCTATAACGTCCTCTGGAAGTGCATTCCAGGTGTCCACCACACGTTGTGTAAAGAAGAACTTCCTAGAATTTGTTTTGAATCTGTCCCCTTTCAACTTTTCCGAATGCCCTCTTGTTTTTTTATTTTCTGAAAGTTTGAAGAATCTGTCCCTCTCTACTCTCTCTATGCCCTTCATGATCTTGTAAGTCTCTATCATATCCCCTCTAAGTCTTCTCTTCTCCAGGGAAAAGAGTCCCAGTTTTTCCAATCTCTCAGCGTATGAAAGGCTTTCCATCCCCTTAATCAGTCGTGTCGCTCTCCTCTGAACTCTCTCAAGTAACGCCATATCCTTCTTAAGGTACGGTGACCAATATTGGACGCAGTACTCAAGATGCGGACGCACCATTGCCCGGTACAGCGGCAGGATAACTTCTTTCATTCTAGTTGTAATACCCTTCTTGATTATACCTAGCATTCTATTCGCTCTCTTAGCGACCGCTGCGCACTGTGCCGTCGGCTTCATTGTCATGTCCACCATTACCTCCAAGTCCCTTTCTTGGGTACTCTCAGTCAATAACATCCCTCCCATCGTATAATTGTACCTTGGGTTTCTGCTTCCCACATGCAATACTTTACACTTCTCAACATTGAACTTCATCTGCCATCTCTCTGCCCATTCCCCTAGTTTGTCCAAGTCCCTTTGCAATTCTTCGCAGTCCTCCTTTGTCCGAGCTCCACTAAATAGTTTGGTGTCGTCCACAAATTTTATTATCTCACACTTCGTCCCTGTTTCTAGATCATTTATGAATATGTTTAAAAGTGTTTATCATAACCCTGCTTTCCTACCCACCAAAAAAAACTGACGTCTGCACTTCTAACCTCATATGCTTTATGATGGAAATCATTGACCATTTTAGAAGCCACCCTCTGGACTGACTCCATCCTGTTTATATCTTTTTATATTAAAAACTATATTATTTCTTATAAGTTTTGGCAAAGATTCAATGCCGATAACAGAAGATCAATTATCCCTCATCCTAGGAAACTACATTCAAAACACTTAATAGCAGGTATGACACAATTAAAAGGCATTGTCAAAAAAGTAAGTTTTCAGCGCCTTTTGAAAATAATAATATAAATCTAATTGTTTTAACTGAAGAGGCAAACTATTCAAAAATTTAAGCCTTTGATATGCAAAAGTAAAAAACCAGATGTATATTTTGAACAGGGGGGAAAGTTTAGCATGAAGCGCTATATACTTCTAGCAGAAACAAGTATCTTCAAAATGTTCAATTCGTGAACCAGTCCATAAGAATTAGAACCGTATAAAGCTTTATGGACCAAACCAATGGTGTAGCTACGGGTGGGCCTAGGTGGGCCCAGGCCCACTTATCCTTGGCTCATGCCTGCCCAAAGCATTTCAGCAGTGGCCGCCTTTCTCCCCTATCACATATCTGGATCTGGTATTTGTCCTTACTCACTGGCCCACATCCCGGTAACTACCCCCCTCCCCCCTTAAACCTTCCCCTTCCGGAACCTCATCATCTTTACAGGCAATAGCAGCAACATATATTCAGTTCCTGCACCAACCCCCACAAGCTTCCCTCTGCCATTCTCCATCCTTGCTGATGTCACTTCCTATTTTCTCTCTGGCAGGACACGGCGGTTCACAGTCATAAGCGCGTGAGACAAAAGCGCACCGACATTTGAGAGTGGACAATTGAGCGCAAGACTTCAGCGCGCCGCTCTAAAAGCTTATTTTAAAGGGCTCTGACGGGGGTGTGTGCGTGGGGGAACCCCCACACTTTACTTAATAGTGTTGGCGCTGCCGTTGGGGGTGGTTTGGGGGGTTGTAACCCCCCATTATACAGAAAACTTAACTTTTCTCTGAAAAAATAGGTAAAAAGTTAAGTTTTCTGTATAATGTGGGGGGATTACACCCCCCACACCTTCCCAACATGGCAGCACTAATTATTAAGTAAAGTGGGGGGAGGGGAGTTCCCCCCACACCCCCTGTCACAGCCCTTTAAAATAAGCTTTTAGAGTGGCGTGCTGAAGTCTTGCGCTCAATTGCCCGCTCTCAAATGTCAGCGCGCGTTTGTCTCGCGCGCTTTTGTCCCGTCACCGGACGCAATAGAGGGAAGCCTGTGGGATCAACACAAGTGGTGGATGCACATCACCTCTGCAGTCTAGGGATTGAGATACACTGTGTTGGAGTTGTTTGGCTGTGAGCATGGACAGGAGAGGGTAACAGCAAGTGCCAGATGCAGGGCAGAAGGGGGGAGGACAAGTTGCAGGATAAATTATGTGGCGGGGTGGGGGGAGTAGCTTGTGAAGGCCCACCTAACATAACAGGTCTGGCTATGCTACTGGACCAAACATGTCATCTTGAATTGCGGACTTTAATCCTCTTCCTGCATATCCAAGCATCCTTATGGATGGGCAGACTGAATAGGCACCTGCATGCATAAAGGACTATTGGGGTAGTATACAGTTGGGCACAGTAGGTTTTGGGTGAGGTTTGGAGGGCTCCCCTTACAATGTGAAATGTGTACCTGTGACATTCACTGCAGTGCCCCCACTGCTTTGCTGGGATGTCTAGGTAGCCAGTCTGCTAAGAATTCTGGCCCCTCCTATGTTCCAATGGCTGTTGTTTATGTGTTTTTCATTTGGATATTTTTTCAAAAATGGTTCAAAAACACAAATGTACTGAGGACAAACGAATCAAGGAAATGGCCATTTTTGAAACAAAACATTAGATGTTTTTCTGTTTGAAAATGACCATTTTCTCTAATGGACTCAAACATTTTTCCAGAATATCCAAAATTGAATTGAGATGTCATATTGAAAATGCCCCTCCACGTCATGTTTATCCTTAATCAGTTTTGTAACTAAATACAAAACAGGAAACATTTCAATGCTACTTTCTCTTATTACATGTGCATAGTTTGAGTAAGCCTAGAAAGCTGGTAATCATTATTTTTTACACATTCTTACAAAGGTCCTATCTCAGAGGATATGTAACTACATCTACATTTACTTGGCAACCTAAATGGTCCAGACTTGTTGAGAAATCCTTATTTAAATAGCTCTACCAGTTGTTAGCCTGTGAGTTCAGTTCCTGGGAATGGAGAGTAGTAATCTCCTGTGAGTTTAGCAGAGGGCCGCCAACTGCAAACTCTGACAATCCCAAGTGGGCCTAAATGGTTCACATTCACACAACCAGAATTAGTTTTCAGTTTAAGCTTTGGCCAAAACCAATCAATAAGTTTTGGCTGCAATTGAAAAAAGCAATTTTAATTTTTTTTTTTTTTAACAATGTAATTATTAACTTTCCCTTCTCCCTTTACCCCCAAGCTCATGTTCGTTCTTGTAATTTGTCCATTTGATGTTTTACACTTCCCCTCCCCTCATAATAATTTAATTAGAACTTTTTTTTTTTTTTTAAAACATTGTAAACCGGCCAGGTGTTCTTCGATGGTCGGTATATTAAAATTAATAAACTTGAAATTTGGTCAGCCTCTATTTCTCATAACTAGTTTCCAGAAATTACAAACAGCACAATAGGAAATACCTTACTGAATGCAATTTGAACTACCAATGAAAAAGTATGAGCTTCTTCACAAAGAACTATTTCCCTAGGTCTTCTTTCCATTCCACAAATGGACTTTTGCCATTCCCAAAGCTTTTCTCGATTTTCAACATGCCATCTGACACATTGTCACATTCATTTATGTAGCAGTGTACTGAATTCTTGCAAAATTCTTCAGCAAGACATTTCAGACATCCTTTCTGCAGAGTCAGCATATACTACTGATTGCTTTTTTGCTCTAGGGAAAACTAGATCCTTTTGTAAGCTAGAATATCTCTGCATTGAGCCAACAAAAGAATATGTCAAAGATGATGCTTTACATCAGGCCATTCTTCAATTATACTCACAGGGAGGGCTACGGGTAATAAAACTTTATGAGAGAAATTGCCATGTCTTCTTATGTTTGTCTTTTTATGCACTTCTAAATATATCATGGCATGACCCTTCATTGTTCAGTCAATTTCTACAAGCGTGAAAAAGCCAGTGAGGCCTAGACTACCATAAAGCACCATGGGGGCCCTGCAAATGAAATAGCTCAGTAATAAAGCTTGCAGCCCTGAGATTTATTTCCCAGGCCCCCTGTACAGAAACATTTTCTTAAGTAGTCAGTTATACCAACTAAAACCTAAGTGCCCCTGATTAGTTAGTAAATCATAGAAGACATTCTTCCCCCATTTATGGAGGCTGTACTGTTATATACACTTCTTACTGAGGGTTAACTCACACACATAGCTGATTCTGTGTTTGAAGTACTGAAGTTTTTGACAGACACCAGTCACTGTTGTTATACCACTTGGTATTTTATACTGCCTGACCAAATTCCATTTCTAGTAATCTTGACAAATATTTTAACCAGTTGACTCATATGCTGAAACGGAATCCTGATAAATCTGGAATTATATATAGTTTTCTCATGTAGAGACTCTCCTACACCTCTTGTTCCTATTCATTTTAAAGGCTGCAGAATCCCAATCGTACTAGCCGTAAAAATTTCCACAGTTCTACCAGACCATTCCTTAAACTTCCAACAACAAATTTAGCGATCGGCACTAAACCTGCTTTCACAACTGTAGCAACAATCCCTTTTACCGACCCAATGCACCAAATGGCCCACTGTGTGTTTTTCCCCTCGATTGCCCATTTTTCAATCCGTCCATGCAAATTAGCTAAAACCCCATACAAAGTAGCCAAGTGATTGATGCATTAACATCACTTGGCTATTCCCCCCCCTCACCCCCAAAAAAGGGGTTTTAGTGATCGGAAAAAATGACTGGTATAGACCTGTCGGTAACTGTGTTACCTAATTAGCTTCAAAAAGGCTCATATTAATTCAGGGGTATATACAGGGCTTGACCAATTGGCTTGACCAATCAGGGCTTTAGGCTTCTCCCTCAGTATCCTAGATACATACTTGTTACAATGAGCTTGGTAGGAACTTATCTTAATCTGCTAACCACTGTGGTTTCTACAGGGTGCCAGCTGATCGCCCTACAGAGCCCCGTTTCGTAGCCTTTGTCAGGGGCAACCTCAGGGGCATCTTCCGGTGCAGTGTAAATCCAAATGCGGTACAGTGCGCTACAAATGAGAGCAAGAGTATTTAAATCATGCAGTAGCACTCCCCGGCCCCTCACTCCAGCTGAATAACATCTTATTAATCACAAGCAGATCTAACCATCTGATTCTGCAGGTTGTAGAACACAAGGTCTATTCCGTCTTACACCGAGAGGAGGAACAAGTCCGCCTTCGCGTGAGTAAGAAGGGAAGCAACCAATCCCGAGAATATCTACGGGAAACAACCATTTTTCATTACAAATGGGTAATGGAGAGAACCAAAACTAAGAAATCGGGCCCCCTACCTATTGTAGGACTATTTGAAAATTTTGATCTAAGGAAACATCCGTTATCTAGGCTAAATTCAATTTTGGTTTCAATTAATTTTGGTTTTGAGGAAAAGTTAATACTCGAAAATCACCCCTGTGAACCAGAGAATGAAATAAACCCAGCATCTTCCCTTCAGAGAAATATAAAAAACATTTACTGTGCAACAGCTGAATATTGACCCTTAGGGATGTAGAGGAGTAACAGAGATGTATAGGAAGCATAAATGGAATAGTGTTTTATTAATAATCATCATAGTCGTAATGTTTTGATTGCAAATGGATCAGCCAGTAAACAGTATGACAAAACAAATTTTCTTACATTCTAAAACCAAGCTCTACAAATAGGACAGATATTAATAGGCATGCTCTTACTCTGCTGAATCACTGGAGGGGGTGCAGTGACCTTCCAAGGTTCTGAAGAGGAGCAGGAGGATTTGAACCCTGACGTCCAATCTGCTGGATTAATTCCCGAATACTCAAAAGAAAATCACTTTGTCTTATTCTACGTGTACTTCCTAGTAATAAATAAGCTTATCTATTATTAAGAAAATTACATACAAACAATGGAAGAATTCAAATACACCACCAGCTGTACATCAGTAAAATTTTACCACCAAAATTTCTTTCTATTCTCCCTTGGGCTTTGTAAGGACATTTATGTAATTTAGAACTGGTTTGTTAAAATGACTCGTTTTCTCGCTTGCAGGGCTGATGACTGCAGGCTTCATAAATAATCCTAGAAGAGTATTCATTTTGAAATAAAAATTTTAAAAAAGACTGGCTTTGTTTCATTTCAAAAGAAACACATACAAAAAAAAAATCCCACCGAAATTCTTTTCATTTTGTATTTTGGCACATGCTAGTTGCAAACAGCATATGCTAGCTGCAAAGAACAGGTGTTATTTGTAGAGATACTTCCACTAAAACACAATGGAATGAAACAAAACAAAATTTTTAAAAAAAGAGCTAAATGAAAAAGGGCTAACAACCCCCCTGCAAAACAAATTAATATGAAGCTCAGCTGGGATGCACCCCCCCCATAAATAATCAGAAATTAACAAGAAGACTGTTTACCTGCATTCAGCTACAGCAGCCACAGATGCACTTGAAAGCCAGTTAGGCCTCGACTGTCCTGCCTTTCCTTTTTTGCACTAGAAAAAACAAGGAAGGCAACCAAGTCACATCAAGGTCTGTGAGGGGGAAGCTCAAAGTGTCTAGCTTGGCTCACAACTTACAAACCAAATATAATGTAATATGTCAAAGAACATGTCACATTATATGATGTTATAGGGCGCTCTCAGTGTGAACCCTCAGTGATAGGAGCTCAGCTCCGACACTTCACTTCTGGGTCAAGGCCATAAGCCTCCACCCGCACACCATCATCGAGCGCCCTGTGTGTGCAGAAATCAAACCAATCAACAATCAAAGTGAGTAAATGAAACTCAACACAAACAACCTGAGCGACCCCCACACAAACCCTGCCAGCCAAACCCCCTCAAAAAACTCACACAAAATCACAAACAAAGTCAAAAACCATGCCAAAAAGTGAAAATCATATCCAAAAGAAACAATACTTATCCAAAACTGTTACACAATGGAAAAACCGCGCCAGGAGGAAAGGTTCAACCGCACTGGTTTCGGGAGGAGCCCTTTTTTGCTGACAGCAGTTAAGGAAAAGCATATTGTTGGTTACTATTGCATAAGGTAATTATTGACAGTTACAAGAGACTAATATTAGTAGCTTGAAATTGTGGGTACTGTGGAATATGTTTGTAAAGTAATTATTTATTTAAACATTTCATGCATGCCGTCCATTGACAAATCTGGGCAGCTTACAAAGTACATACACAATTGACCTCCAAACCTACATAAAACAAAAAAAATAAATAGCAACATAATAACACGCATACATTTTGACTTTGGGCTCCTTTTACTAAGGTGCGCTAGCGTTTTTAGCGCACGCACAAAATTGCCACGCGATAAACCGCACGGTATGCTTCTAGAATAATACCAGCTCAATGCTGGCGTTAAGGTCTAGCGCACGTGGCAATTTAGCGCTCACCATTCCGCGTGTTAAGGCCCTAACGCATCTTAGTAAAAGGAGCCCTTTGTGGCAATGTTAATGTTATAAGAGAAATGTTTTCAGATGTTATCAAAATTTGAATAACAATAATCCTCAATTCTCTTAACAATGCATTCAATGCATTCGATCAAGAAAATGCCTATAAGAACAGAAGTGCTTTCAGCAGTTTCCAAAATGAAAGTAGAGAATCAAATGATTCTCAGTTCTCTTGGCAATCCGTTTCACATGGAAGGACCAGCCACCATAAAAATGAACTCTCTCCACCAGTGTTCTTCAACCACCGGTCCATGGACCAGTGCCGGTCCACAGAAATTTCCTGCCGGTCTACAGGGCCAGCACGTGCATCAGGCCCAAAACAGTGTTCTTCAACCGCCGGTCCACGGTGCAATCGATGTGGCGTTATCTTTGAGCCAGCTCCCTCTTCCTAACCGATTCAGTTCACAAAGCCACGGGCAGTGGCTCCTACGGGCATCCTGCACCTGAACCAGAAGCCTTCTCTCTGACGTTGCAACGTCAGAGGGAAGGCTTCCAGATGAGGCACGGGACGTGCAAGGTGCAATTATTACTATTATGGGGGCGGGGGCTGGGGTGGAGATTGAGTAGAGATGGGCGGGGTCTGGCCCACGACTTAGCCCAGTGTTCTTCAACCGCCGGTCCGTGGACCGATGCCGGTCCACAGAATAATTCTTTTATTTCTGCCGGTCCATAGGTGTAAAAAGGTTGAAAAACACTGCTCTACACAGATCAAGTCTAACTTGCTTGAAACTTGGGATATCAAGGACAGCTTGGTTTATCAGAGCAGAAAAAAACCTTCAAAGTAGTAGCCAAACATAAAGTTTCCAAGTTTATTTACCCCCTCTTCTATCAAACTGCGCTAGCAGTTTTTAGCACAGAGAGCTGCACTGAATGGCCCGCATTGCTCTGTGAGCGTCGGGAGCAGCGCGGGCCATTCAGCGCGGCTCACCGCGCTACAAACTGGCCCTAAATTATTGATATACCTAAGTGGTTTACAATTCTTAAATGTTATTAAAAGAGAATAAAAATTAAAAAAGAAAATTAGAAGGAGGAACAATACAAGCTGACTTACTGGAACCAAAAGGAAGAGGCGGGAAGAGGTAAGGGATTATATGGACGCATTGCCATGCGTTAGCATTTACTGCGTGCTAAGATGCACTAGCGCGCCTTAGTAAAAGGACCCCTAAGTACAACGAGAAGAAAAAAAATCATAAGAGGGCGGAATGCGATGGGAGGGGATTTAAACAAGAGGGTAGGGTAGGGTTCTCTATAAGCAAAGAATCTTAAAAATCAAAGTAAGAATGTTAAAAGAAATATGCCAGGTGATTGGAAGCTAATGAAGTTGCTTTAAAAATGGTGTAATATGATTAAAATACGAACAACCAGTAATTAAATAAACAGCAGAATTTTGAGCTACTTGCAATGCTCTCAAATCCTTCCTAGGTAAGCCTAATAACAAAGAATTATAGTAATCAAAGAGAGGATAAACAAAATGCTGTATTACAGTTTGAATATTGCCAGGGTCTAGTATATTCTTCAAGGTCACAGTAATTTTAATTTGAAAAATACATGCTAAATAACAGCCTTGTGATGAGATTTCATGAATAAAGACGAGTCTAATATACTTGTAACTCCGAAATATTTCATTTCGTTCTCAGTGGGGATTTCAATATCTTCAAAGGCAAAAAATCTTAGGAAACTGAAATGATTTACATCCTGAAAGCAGAAGGACTTGCATTGTAGCTGGACTCAAGCGTAACTTATTGGCAGAAAGCCAAGATTTCATTGTAGTTATACATAGTCTTAAAAATGCAAGAGATTCCCATTATAGACTCTTCAACAGGAATATCAAACTGGATATCATCTGCATACAATCGGAAATTAAGACCCATGCAACTCAAAACCTTATATAATGGAGAAATATAAATGTTATATAATAAGGCAGAAAGTGAAGATCCCCAAGGCACTTTGCACTTGCTCACATTGAATGTCATCTGCCATTTTGCGGGAAAGAGGAACCCAAACTATAACTATGTGATGCTAGATTACATACGTTCCTAAAAATCCATGACCAGATCTTCCCAGCTCTTCTTGGTCATCCTCTGGGTCCACCCTGGACTCCGTAGTTATCCTAGGTCCTCCATGGATTCTATCTCCTCCAGGCCCATACCCGAGTCCTTCTTCAGACCCTCCACTGGCCCTCTAGATCTTCAGCAGCTTCCAGTGCCATTTGCCGGTCACTCCGCTCTGGTTACCACTGTCCCAGCCAGTCCCTCCACCAGACACTCCTTAGATCTCTGGCTGCACTGATCTAGGGTCTACTAGGATGCTTCTTGTGGAGTCTTCTGCCAGCTCTTTGTGCCATCACCGGTTTCTCCGCCGGTCAACACCGGCCCCACTGGTCCTTCAGTCATTCGGAGGTTTGGTGGGCGATCGGGGGTTCAGGGTTGGGGGTTCACATTCCGGCAGGAGGGGTTGGGCTCCCTCCTTCCGGTATTGTCTCGGGGAGGGGGTGCCTCGGCAGGAGGGGTTTGGCTCCCTCCTGCCGGAATTGTCTCAGAGGGGGGAGTCGGAGGTTCGGGGGTGATCACCCCTTTGCAGGAGGGGTTTGGCTCCTTCCTGTCGGTATTGTTGGGGTTCGGGGGTGGGGGGTGGATTGCAATCGCAGCAGGAGAGATTGGGTATCTCTCCTACTGCGATCTCGATCCCCCCCGAACTGCTGCGAACCGCGGCAGGAGAGATTGGGCATCTCTCCTGCTGCAATTGTTGCGGAGGGGGGGGGATTCTGTAACCGGTGTTGTTTTTGACAGACACCAGTTACAGAATCCAGCTTTTAGGCAAAGGACTGGCTCTTCCTTCACCTAAAAGGTCTTGTTTTTGGCGTTTGGGACTTGGGCAATTTTTTGGTTGATAATGTGTTCTAAGATTAGACGTAGTGGTGGTCTGGGAGATTAAACTGCTGAATGTAGAGGTAGACCATTCTCAAAAACCCCTTCATTTTGGACTTTTTTTTTTTAGATTGGACATTTTCCCTGCTGCTACTTTCAGCATTTAGGGTCTTAGGCCAAAAGGGGACTTAGATATTTTTTTTTATTTTGCCCCTCCACATATCTGCATAGTTTTTTTGGGGGAAGGGGGGTTTCCATCACTTCATACTGCATGTCATGCTTTTCTGATTTCTCAAATGGAATACTGTAATGCAATCTATGTTGGACTTCTGCAATCTCGAGCATCTACAATCACTTCATAGTTCAGATTAGCTTTATGAAGTAAAAAGTTCAACCATGTTACACCGTTAATCATTCACCTTCATTGGCTACCTGATCCTTTTCGTATCATTTTTAAGATTCTTATTTTAACCCAGGGGTGCCCACACTTTTTGGACTTGCGAGCTACTTTTAAAATGACCAAGTCAAAATGATCTACCAACAATAAAATTTAAAAAAAACACAAAGCACACTGTACACAGAGAAAATATTAATTATCATTTATATTCCACGGGTTTTCAAAGAGGTCAAGGCAGCTGACTTAATAATAATAATAATAACTTTATTTTTATATACCGCCAACAATCTTGCGACTTCTAGGCGGTTTACAATAAAGAGAAACTGAACAGACAGCTACTTACAGAGTATGGCAGTGTTCATCTGATAGTAACAGCATTAACAATAATAACAATAGGTTGTATACTGCAGGACCATGAAGTACCGTGTGGTTTACAATGGATTAGAAAATTCCATAAATTGACTTAATGCAATGTCACCTCAGTAACAACTATACAAAAAATAGACAAATATACCTCCTCCCTTTTTACTAAACCGTGATAGCGGTTTTTAGCGCATGGCGCTGTGCTGAATGCCCGGCGCTGCTCTTGATGCTCATAGGCTCCCTGCACTAAAAACTGCTATTGCTGTTTAGTAAAAGTGAGCCTTAGTGCAAAATATAGACAGCAGATAAAAATTCTCAAAACGGACACATTTTGATCACTAAGTTGAAAATAAAATCATTTTTCCTACCTTTGTTATCTGGTGATTTCATGAGTCTCTGGTTGCACTTTCTTCTTCTGACTGTGCATCCAATATTTCTTCCCTTCTTTCAGCCTCCTGTATGCTTCCTCTCCTCCAGACCTCATTCCCTCCCCCAACTTTTTCTTCCTCTCTCCCTGTCCTCTTCGCCTTTCTTTCTTTCTCTCCGTCTTTCATTCTGTCTCCCTGCTCTCCTTTCTTTCTGTATGTATGTCTTTCTCTCTCCATGCCCCCTTTCTTTTTTTCTGCCTCCCTGTTTTTCTCTCTCCATGCTCCCTTTCTGTCTATCTCCCTGCCCTTCCCCAAGCCACCGCCGCCGCCATCAGGGAACAGGCCGCTGCCATAAAGAGGACACTGAAGCGCCGGGCCGACCAACCTTCCCCACCCGATGTCAGAATTGACATCAAGTGGGAACATTGGTTGGCCTGGCGCTTCAGCGTCCTCTTTACAGGGTCAGGAAGCAGGTAGAATGGAAGGTAACGCAAGTCAATCACAGAGCCTGGGATGGGCTCCGCAATCGACTCACGTTGCCTTCGCAATCGACCTTTTGGGCACCCCTGTTTTAACCCATTAAAGGAAGACTTCTTCAATGGGGGCCAACGATTAGAGCATGCTAAACACTAAAGACGCCCATTATATTCCTAATCATTAGTGCCCGTTGATACATTCCCCTTAAGTGTACTATTTAAGTGAACCACAACATTTGTTTTTGTTGGTTATTCCTTATACATTGGTTCAAACCTTACGTTTGTTAGACACAAACATGTTGGTGCTGCCCAACCCAAAGCTTACTTACCATGAAATGACACGCTATCCAGCATTCTCTTTTCTAATGCCAAAATTATGGAATGATCTACCACTACAGATCTGTAGTGAAATATATTTTCCAAAATTTAAATCACTGCTGAAAGCTCACTTTTCACCTTAGCTATAGCCTCTTAAACGTTGCTTTGATTTTTTTTGTTGTTGTTTCAAACTGGATGGGCAGCCATTCCTATGAGATTTTTATAAGTGTTTTGAGCATTCTTGGGCAAATGTCCTATCTGAATTTTGGATTTCTCTTCTTTTAATTGACGCTTTTAGATGTTATATTGCCTCTACCGCCAAAGCATATGTATATGATGTATAAAGATTTAATAAACATAGACAGATTTGGCAGTTATTGCAGTAGTGTGTCAATTTTAAAAAGCACTAGTGAAAAAATAGTACAATTTCATGAGGTAAATCAACAACTAGCTTTAAACTGTGTAATATGTTATTTACCTACTTGGAATTTCTAGGAAATTTTGCAAAAATGCAAAAATTATTGAAATATGTTTAAGTGCTCTCATAGTAGTTGCATATTAATGCCTTTTGTGCCTCAATTGTCAATTTATCTTATTTACCCATATTGGTACTAACTCATTGGTTTCATTTTCTCATTCATAGGTTTTCAACATTAGCATTGTCATAGCGATAATCTAATATTGAAAATGTCTAAAAGAAAAAAAACAAGACTGCAGGTTTGTACTCTTTGACATCATTTGGTGGGATCAGGCATAAAACTACCTGTAGCTGAGGGATTTCATTAGGTATGGGTTGGGTTTGAGGAACATCAGTGATCAAGACAGACAAAATTACAGTACAGATGAACTTGGCCAATGATCTAATAACTAGATTACTTGTTCAGTGGTACAAAGAAAATCCAAAATTCAGACAGCCATGTTAGGATTAAAACAACTTTGAAATTCATTTGGAAACAAGCCAACAAAGTTTCTGTGGGCAAAGCAAAACTGAAGGAGAGAGATTTATGGAGAAGCTTGACACACTGATGGACATACTTACCTGCAAGGGTGAAATAAAGAGTTGTACTGATGTGGGACACAATTCTGCCTGTATCAGTGGAATACACATACTTTGTGACTGCAGCAAAAAGAAGAAGATTCCTGTGATTGAGTTAGCCTTTATAAACGGTCAAAGAAAAAAAGTTGGGGGTGTTGGATCTCATCAGATTGGACCAGTTGACTTCCCTGAGACCAGAAGACAAAAAACTAGCAAAGGCAGGCAAAAAGGAAGGAGGAAGAAGAAAAATGGAGAATGAAGAGTCTGTCCAAATTAGATTGTAAGCTCTTCTGAGCAAGGACCATCTTTTGAATGTTAAATGTGCAGTGCTGCGTACACCTTTCAGCGCTATAGAAATGATAAATAGTAGTTTTAGTGAAAAAAGAACAGCAGAAGAACAAGCGATGACAGAGAGATCTGTGCTTGAAGAAGAAAATGGGTGATACAGATAATGTGGTAGAAGAATCAATGAAGGAAGCTCCTGTTGCTCTAGAAAAAGCTAGGACAAGGCCAAAATATAATACCAAGGACATAACCAAAATTGCCCTTGACAGCAACTAAGAGAGACAGCAGAGATTGCTACTGCTGTCTAGATTGATACAGGATTCATCACTCACTTGGACACTGCGTTGGTGACTGATCATAGCAAGATGAAGAGGGCTTAGGTAAGAATCATGAAAAAATTGGATTTACAATTTGAGAAGGAACTTCAGCGGAATGGCATCAGTTCCATTTTCTTTGATGGTCGTCATGATGATACCAGGGTCATGTTAAAGGCAGAAGAGAATGACAAAATGTATCCAGGTATTGTGAAAGAGGAACATTACATAGTTTATATGGAGCCAGGAGGCAGATATTTGTGGCATTTTGTTTGTGCAAAACCAACTAAAGAGAAGCCTCATGCAGAAATAATTGCTGATAATTTGGTTGCATGGCTGAGAGAAAGAGGAGCAGACAAAACTCTTCAAGCTATTGGAGGTGATTCCTGTAATGTAAACACTTTGGGAGGGAGGAGTGTTGAGGAAAAGCTTCAAAGGAAGCTGATGTGGATTGTCAGTAACCTGTACACAGGTGAACTACCATTCAGCCACGTGGTGACTGCTTTAGATGGCAAGACATTAAACAGCAACAAATGGGCAGGTCCCATTGGAAAAATGCTAGATTCTGCTACTGAGCTGGAAATAGATCCTGGTTTTATTAAAATCTCTTTTGACCCTGGTCCTTCCATTAGAGCAGGTGACATGGCTCTGTTGGAAACAGGACCTGTGTCACATTGCAGATAACTCATAACAGTTCTAAGGTTCATGAGAATATGAATTTTCAAGCATACTCTGAAAAACCTAAATTGATCTTAGAGTTCCGTGTTGGGGTTAACATGGTAAATCTATCATAATAAAACCATAAGCGCTCATGCGCACTTACAAGTTCGTGATCCCTGCCTCCGTGATCTGTAGCTCCGTGGCAGTGTTTGATGCGTTCAGCTGGAGCCTGTGGTGGTTTGTGTGCAGTGGACCATTTTCCTTTTGGTTTAGTTTTGGCGGGCGGCAGTGGTGGCGGACCAGGGCGGGGGGGGGGGGGGGTTGAAGCGGCAGTAGGCCAGATGGTAGGTAGCAGCAGCGGGGGCCGGTAGGGGGGAGGGGCAGGCTTAGACGCTGGAGGGAGGCAGGCAGGCTGGCTTTAACATGGCAGATAGGGAGGGAGGTAGGCTGGATAGCTTTGGGGGAGGGGGATGGGACAAAGGCTGGAAGGCAGTAAGGGGGGACATAGGAAGGAGCACTGGGGGCACTAAGGACATGGGAAGGGGCACTAGGGACACTAAGGACATGTGAAGGGGCACTAAGGACATAGGAAGGAGGCATTGGGGCACTAATGACATGGGAAGGGGCACTAAGGACATAGAAAGGAGGCACTGGGGCACTAAGGACATGGGAAGGGGCACTAAGGATGTGGGAAGGAGGCACTGTGGGCACTAAGGACATAGGAAGAGGCACTAAGGACATAGGAATGAGGCACTGGGGCACTAAGGACATAGGAAGGAAGGAAGGAGGGAGGGAATAGAAAGGGACAATTGTTGTGCTTGAGTGTAGAAAGTGGCCAAAGAGAGAGAGAGAGAGAGAGAGAGAAAGACAGACACATCAACTCTAGCACCCACTAATGTAACAGGCTTAAACACTTGTATAAAAATAAATAACAATTGGACACAAGGTTCCAGACATCTCCTCTTCCAGCTGCAACTTCTGAAAGTGTGAAGAGGTACGAAAGATTGTCATGCTTACAGTGAGAAGATCAGCTTGGTATGGTTACAGTGAGTCTGTTCTGCAAGCTATGTTGTGCAGTGAAGAGGATCAGGAGAGAAGAGATGCAGTGGAGAAGATATTAAAGCTCAGAGGTGAAGGAAATGAGAAGACACAGCTTGGAGACAGCAAGGTGAGACCCAGGAAAACACCATCCATTAACACTGAGGCAACTACATTCACCCAATTAATTGACTGGAGCTCCGGAGTTTCTGAGCTACCTTTTTACCTATACCTTACCTTACCTATACCATGACAACAGAGATCAAGGCATTTCTGAGCAAGTCCACGGTGGTCCCAGCTAGGCCATCACACAATCAGTCCATAGAAAGGTGTATAAAAATGACAACTGAGGCCACTGGTCATGTGTACAATCAGAAGAGGAGGGACATCATATTAGGGGTTAGATGGTCATCAGGGAGCTCATGAGCCAAAACAGAAACAAACAAGATATGGCCTTTTTTTGCTGGATTTTGTTAAATAACAGTAACACCCCCCCCCCTTTACAAAACTACACTAGCATTTTTTTATCGCTGATTGCAGCGGTAACAGCTCTGATGCTAATAGAATTCCTATGAGCGTCAGAGCTGTTACCGCCATGGCCAGCGCTAAAAAACACTAGCTCAGTTTTGTAAAAGGTGTGTGTGGGGGGGGGAATTAAATGCATAAATGACATTTTAAAGACCCTACAAATGTTGCTACAAATGTAGTTCTGACTATCTGTATGTTCAAATAAATATTACTTAATTTCTACATATTTCACTTGTGATTTCATGTAGGTAATAAAATAGGCATGCTGCACACATACCAGCTTCCCCTTGCCCATTTCATAATAAATTGACAACAACAACATTATTGGGAACAAAAGGTCACAACTTTATTATAACACCCATGTAAAGAAAACCCTAGGAAGCACCCAAGCATGTTGCACTCCCTGCCATGGAAAACCAGTGAGGGAGTGCGTCCTTCAACCCTTGTGGCCCACCATACCTTTCTACCAGTGAGGCCACATTTCTCCACCCACCCGCCATGGATGCCAGCGAGGCAGACATTTCTTGTCCAGAGGACTGCTAAACTCCTCCTTTTGTGTCCATTCCAGTGACGTACCTAGCATATGTGACACCCGGGGCCCATCATTTTTTGACCCCCCCCATCTGTACGAAAAACATGATTTTTAGTAACAAGCCACACATCACATATGAGTACCTAGGAAAAGGCAGCATCTTACATACTGCAGTGAGCAGTACAACATCAATACACCCATTGTAAAAATAAACAAGCCAGACTAGTGGAGATCAATCCTACACCGTCAATCCTAACAGAAAACCATGTCTTTTGAACACACAGAACACAGAAAACACCTTCGCCTAGTATGGAATATGTCATCACAAACTAACCCCTCTCCCTTTTACAAAACTGTAGTGTGGATTTTAGCCACGGTGGTAAAAGCTCCAACACTCATAGAATTCTGAGCATCAGAGCTGCTACCACCACAGCTGGCGCTAAAAAAGCGCCACGAAGGTAAGGGGATCTGGCCGGCTGTGCACCCCCCCTAAGGCTGCACACGGGGCGGACCTCCCCCCCACCCCTCCTTGGTACGCCACTGGTCCATTCACTTGTCTTTTTGTCCAGATATTCTTTGCTCGGGTGCCTCTGCAGTTGTGACAAGTAACAGCAACCAACACAAGTATTGCAAAACCTCTAACTCACTAACATTGATCATCTGCCTGTCTCTAATAGCTGCTTGAGTACAATTCAAACACTGATTCTGCTAACCTTAGTTTCCTAACTGCGCACGCAGCAAGCATAGAAGGCACACTGCCCCCCAAGCTTACTCCCCGTCCCTATACCACCGACAGGTGATGCTTCAACAGAAGAGGGAGGGAGGGAATGCTCTTGCTACTGGGGAGCCCGAAAAGACCAGGGCTTCCCAGCAGCACAGATTTTAAACAGCTCACTCTTCCACCAAGCTCAGCAGCGACTGGAGGAGGAAGGGACGAGCCGATCAGGAAAGCCACATGGCAGCCGTCATGTTACTGGCGGTGTGCTCAGGAGGAACCTTCACCGCCTTGATGACTCACTTTAAGCAATTTTTGGTAGATGGCTTTAGATTCAGCATGCAAACCTGTATAATTTGGTCACTAGTAGTTTGTAAAGTTTGAAAAAAATAAGAACCTATCCCTAAAATTGAGATGCCCTTTCATCGCAGGTTGCTTGAGCATCTCCCAGAGTATGCTGTTTAGGCATGCATTAGCAGCTAACAAAGTTTACTACAAGTGCTCCAAACCACAGTCAGTGTCAAATCATGGGGGTGGGTGACTAATTCATTGCTCTCCCAATGAAACTGTACTCTCCCCTATAGGAGGGGTCACATGATAATTTTGGATTCAATACTCAAAAATCACACATGAATTTGGGGTGATGAAGCTATTGAATTCAAAACATGTCCAGTGCAAGGCCACATATCTGAACGCCCCATCTTTATGGACACTGAAGTTTTGCAATTGAATTGTGATTAGACATATAGAAAATAATTTTATAAAAGAGCGCCTATTTCCAAATTCTAATAAATCCCCCCTTAATAAAATCGCAAGTGTTTTTTAGCACAGGCCGGCTTGCTGAATGCTGTGCACTGCTCCCAGCGCTCATAGGAACTCTATGAGTGTTGGGAGCAGTGCAGAGTATTCACCATGTCGGTCTGCACTAAAAACCGCCATCATGGTTTTGTAAAACTGTGTGTTGGTGTGGGGATGGGGGAGAGTGTTTATTTTAAGCCTATTTTGTATAAGCAACATAGGTATAGGTACCCAGAGCCAGCACCTGTAGTGCACAAATCCTCAAAACATGCATGCACTCCCTCTCCCAGATTCTATAAATGGTACTCAAATTTGAGTGCCCAAAATCGAGCAGAATCTTTAGATCCACATGCAAATAAATTAATGATCTGTTAATAATTGGCTGTTAATTATTGATATTAACTGACTGTTATTTGGATTTGCATGTGTATCTGGCTGTGCGTAAGTCTATAAAGATCAACACCCAAATTCTCTCATGCACAACCCAGATTGAAATTTATTTTCCATATTGTTGATAGACAGAATGCTCATAAACAGGCTGTACCATGCAGCCACAAATCAACAAAACAATACAGAAATCATTCGCAGTCATGAGAAACCTAAGGCAAGTTCGAAAATTCTTCGACAAAAAACAATTCCAGCTCTTGGTCCAGACCCTAGTCCTGGGTCTTCTAGACTACTGCAACATCCTCTATCTCCCCTGCCCCGCAACCATGATAAAACAACTACAAACAGTACAAAACACAGCTCTGAGACTTATCTACTCACTGAGGAAACACGACCACATCACAGCGGCGTACCTCGATTCACACTGGCTCCCAATATAAGCAAGAATACTATTCAAATTCTACTGTCTACTATTTAAAACCATAAATGGAGACTGCCCAGCCTACTCGAACAACCGACTAATCCAAACAACCACAACCAGACATAGGAGAACCCACACTCCATTCACGCACCCTCCAATCAAAAAGTCAAATGAAAAAAAATGTACGATGGCCTCCTGGCCACTCAGGCAGCAAAACTAGACTACCAATTCTCCAATTTACTGATCATGACCCCAGACTACAAATCCTTCAGAAAAGAAATAAAAACCCTGCTATTCAAGAAATCCTTAAAGACAAACTAACACAGCAAAAATCATCTCAATCCCCAATAGCAACCCACTGCACTCCATAACTCCTTATGTATTCCTAAATGTCCAAATAACTCCTTATGTAATCTGCCTTGAACCGTAAGGTAATGGCGGAATATAAATCACTTTGCGTCCGTCTTTACGAAGGAGGACACCTCAACAATACCTGAAGCGGAGAAAGTGTTTGCAGGAGAAATAGAAGACAGCCTCACCACAGTTGAAGTGGACTTAGACCAGATATACTATCAGATCGACAAACTTAAAAGTGACAAATCCCCTGGACCGGATGGAATTCACCCGAGAGTCTTAAAGGAATTGAAGGTTGAAATCGGAGAGTTATTGCAAAAACTTGCAAACCTGACAATCAGAACTGGACAGATACCGGACGACTGGAGGATAGCGAACGTCACCCCAATTTTCAAAAAAGGATCGAGAGGGGAACCGGGCAACTATAGACCTGTGAGTCTTACGTCTGTCCCCGGCAAGATGGTTGAAGCACTGATCAAGGATAGCATAGTCCGGCACTTGGACGCACACGACTTGATGAAACCCAGTCAACATGGATTCAGGAAAGGGAAATCATGTTTGACGAATTTACTCCAATTTTTTGAGACCGTGAACGAGCAAATTGATAGTGGGAAGCCGGTGGACATAATATACTTGGACTTCCAGAAAGCGTTCGACAAAGTTCCACACGAAAGACTTCTCAGGAAACTACAAAGCCATGGCATAGAGGGGGATATACAAAGATGGATAGGCAAATGGCTGGAAAACCGAAAGCAGAGAGTGGGCATAAATGGGAAGTTCTCCGACTGGGAGAAAGTGACTAGTGGTGTACCCCAGGGCTCGGTACTTGGGCCGATCCTTTTTAATATTTATATCAATGACCTGGAGGAAGGAACATCCAGTGAGATCATCAAGTTTGCAGACGATACAAAACTATGCCGGGCGATCAGATCGCAGGAGGATAGAGAGAAACTCCAGAGTGACTTGTGTCGGTTAGAAACATGGGCGGAGAAATGGCAGATGAAGTTCAATGTGGAGAAATGCAAGGTAATGCATTTAGGCAATAAGAATAAGGAATACGAGTATACAATGTCAGGTGCAACTCTGGGGAAGAGTGAACAAGAAAAGGACCTGGGTGTACTGATAGATAGGACCCTGAAGCCGTCGGCACAATGCGCGGCAGCGGCAAAGAAGGCAAATAGAATGTTGGGCATGATAAAGAAAGGAATCTCGAGTAGATCGGAGAAAGTTATAATGCCGCTTTATAGGGCAATGGTCAGACCACACTTGGAATACTGCGTCCAACATTGGTCTCCTTACCTAAAGAAGGATATAAAACTGCTGGAGAGGGTGCAGAGACGAGCAACAAAACTGGTGAAGGGTATGGAGAAACTGGAATACGAGGACAGACTTATAACACTAGGATTGTTCTCCCTTGAGAAAAGGAGACTGCGTGGGGATATGATCGAGACCTTCAAAATACTGAAAGGAATCGACAAAATAGAGCAGAGAAGATTATTTACATTGTCCAATTTGACACGGACTAGAGGACATGTAATGAAGCTATGGGGGGACAGGTTCAGGACTAATGTCAGGAAGTTCTGCTTCACTCAGAGAGTGGTTGACACCTGGAATGCCCTCCCAGAGGAGATTATTGCGGAATCAACCGTCCTAGGCTTCAAGAGCAAACTAGATGCATATCTCCTTAAGAGAGGCATATAAGGATATGGTGGACTATAAATTACGCCAGGTGTATACCTGGCAGGGCCTCCGCGTGTGCGGATCGCCGGACTTGATGGACCGAAGGTCTGATCCGGAGATGGCAGTTCTTATGTTCTTATGTTCTTATGTTCACTAATGTAATGTATTTTCAACTTTCATTCTTAAATTAACATTGTCTTTTATCAATGTGGTTACGCAATATCTTTTTCAACCCTTGGAGCATGTTGTGTCATCTCTGAGGTAGTCTTGTGTACTTTGGCTTTTACACATTGTATTTCTTGAGCTAAACCATTCATCTGGGGAATCAGAGCTTTATCTAATTCTAACAGAACAATGCTGACAAATGACTTGAGGAGGAGACAAACGTAATTCCAGAACAGTTCACCACCAGTACTCTAACCGTCTTTGAGTCTGCCATTTTCTATACTGTTCTCCTGGGGAGCTCAGAACAGTTTACATGAATTTATTCAGGTACTCAAGCATTTTTCCTTATCTGTCCATTGGGCTCACAATCTATCTAATGAGGGGATTAGGTGACTTGCCCAGGATCACAAGGAGCAGTGTGGGTTTGAACCCACAACCTCAGGGTGCTGAGGCTGTAGCTTTAACCATTGTGCCACACTCATTCATTCGTTCAGTTTTCTATACCATTCTCCCAGGGGAGCTCAGAACAGTTTATATGACTTTATTCAAGCATTTTTCACTGTCTGCCCTGGTGGGCTCACAATCTATCTAATATACCCGGGGCAATGGGGGGATTAAATGACTTGCCCAGGGTCACAAGGAGCAGCGTGGGTTTGAAACCATAACTCTTACCCCAGTATTGGAGTCAGCACTGTTTCCAAATTGCTCAAGCTGCTCTGAACTGCCTCATACATTAGGACCCACCGTAATCACACCACCATCCAATGACTGAGCCTTCACGGCTTCAGTAGGAGACCCGTCACCTGAGGCAGTAAAAGAAAACTAGCTCAACAGAGGAGGCCTCAGTTCCAAGCTGAGAGAAGTGTCCTACCCAGGAGAAACTACCATAGCCTCTGCTTCCAATAATCTCTCTATTGGGTCTGCACTGGATTCCAAATTCATAACCCAAAGCACAAAAGTGTCAATTCATCCCAACATAGGAGTCACCTTGGATTTAGAGGGAAAAGCTGGGGTCTGGCCTCTGCATAATGATAAAATGTAAATGCTGCAAATGTGTCTCACCATGCTGTTGCCATCTTGACCTCACCCCTAATCCTGATTCTTTTATTATTTATTTATTGGGATTTATTAACCACCTTTTCATGAAGAGATTCACCCAAAGTGGTCTACAATACATTGAATAGTAATCAGGTACTCTTTTCATCTGATCTTATTCTCTTCCCACCCCCAAATTACAAGATCCTCTCTCCAATCTCAGAAAGTACTTCTTCCTCCCTCCCCCAGTTCTTCCTTCCTTATCCCCCCCTCCACCCCCAATTTACCTTTCACTCTCTTCCATCCTTTCGATACCATAATCCTTTCTACATCTTCTCTCCCTGTCCCTAAGATCTCCTTCCCTGGGCTAAGTGTCTTCCTTTTTTACTACTTGAAAAACCAAATACTTCAGACACACACACACAAGACTGGCATTCTCATATTTTATTTTTCAAAAGTCTTTAAGCCCGTTACATTAATGGGTGCTAGAATATATGTCTGTCTGTCTGTCTTTCTTTCTGTCTCTCTCCCGCTGTCTTTCTTTCTATTTGTCTCTCTCCCTGACCCCTATGCAGCAGCATTTCTCTCCCCCCTCCACTTCCCTGTGCAGTAGCCACATCAGCATTCCCTCCCCCTCCATTTCCCTGTGCAGCAGCATTTCCCCCCACCCCACTTCCCTGTGTAGCATTTTCCTCCCCCCACTTCCCTGTGCAGCAGCTGCAGCAGCATTCCCTCTCCTGTCCATTTTCCTGTGCAGCAGTTGGCATTTTTTTTGAGACCGCAAGAAGGGAAGGGGGGAGGGCGGCAAAGGACTAAGGGAGCCGTCCAGATCTGCTAGTAAAGCCTCCTTCCCTCACAATTTTATTTGGCCACTATTATGGGGTCATAACCACAAAAAGATTGAGAAGCACTGAGATAGAGAGAGAGCGAAGATATGTGGAAGGTGGAGTGGTGTGTAATGCTCGAGCCCCTGATAAACCCCCTCTCTACATACGCATAAATATACCAACATATACTCAAACACTCCCCTCCTACAACCCCACCCAACAAACACATACCTCTGCTGCACCCTCACCAAGCGTAGGTAGCAACGTCTCCACATTTTCTGCTTCATTTCATTACAGGAGGATCCCCTTAACAGTCGAATGTCTTCCCCATAGGATCTTGTGATATGTTCTGGCACTGTTGCAACGCAGGGGTAGAACGCAGGGGTAGAACGCAGGGGCTCGGGCCAGTCTTGTTACGTTTTGCTTCAAATGTCATGGTTGCTGCAAGGTTAGTTCTTTCTTTCAGTGACTCATCTTCCAGGAGCAGAGACTTTTGAGATTTGCCTCAGTTTTTCCATCTCTGGGTTCTATATTACTGGCTTTTGCGAACCTCGTAGCCGTTCTGCCCCTCGGATGTACGTTCCCTCTGACGCGATTGCGTATGTCAGAGGAAACGTTCTACTGAAGTGCTGTACGGCCTGCAAAGTTTGGTACAGCCAGCCGCGATCATCATGGGAGCAGTGCCCGACCCTCAGCGGCTCGAAGTCCTCCTCCCGGCAGCCACCACTCCGCACCGCCTTTCATGCGCCTAAGCGCGCATTCGCACTCTCCCGACCACAGCACTACAGATCAGGAATCAGGGAACACGGCAGTAAGAGTGCGCATGCGCGCTTAGCATTTTATTATAGTAGATAATGTAAAAATGAAAATTGCATCAGGTCATATGCAGAATATGCAAACTTATACCAATATACTGCAGTGTTGCTGCAAATTCTTCCTCTACAGTGGGAAACTGAGCTGTGTATCAAGAATCTATTTCCATTTTAAATATCTGCATTTGCTAATATAAATTTAGCTCTACCTTTTTTTTTTTTATAAATCTTTATTAATTTTCAAATGTCAACAGTGCAATACAATAAATTTAAACATAAACACTACACAGAATGCACTTTAAATACACAAATAATTAAAAAAAACAATCATTTTCTCCCCCCTCCTCCCCATAACTAATAAAGAAGTACATATTTAATTTCAATAATATAGATAATGAAGTATAGCAAACAATAATACATTTCCCACCCACCCACCCACCCTGGATGTGTAAGGAAGTCAAACAAATAGACTTTTTAAAATATATTATTGACAAGCAATTTGAGAAGTTTACACTTAAAACAGTCCTCGGGGCACACCCAGCCAGTCAGACTTTCAGGATATCCACAATGAATATAGAAACAGAACAAACAACACTGTGGAGTGGTCAACGTCACAAGGACGGACCTAACTTCCACAGCAATGGCCTTGGTACCACAAAAACCGAAATGCCCATAAACAAACAATGTGGGACCATATCCTGGACTTCCAAGAGTTAAAATGGTATAGTTTATTAATATTTCAAATTCAAAAATCACAGCATAGTAAAAGCCAAACAAATTTCAGAGAAATTTTAACTCATGGAAGTCCAGGATCTGGTTCCACACTGTTTGGTTATAGAAACATGATGGCAGATGAAGGCCAAATGGCCCATCCATTTTGCCCATCCGCAGTAACCATTATCTCTTCCTCTTGCCTATCCCAGGCCTTCTTGAAGTCAGACACAGTCTCTAAATGAGATACAGTAGATTTGCATGTACTGTTTCCTTGGTATGTGAATCTGTCCATGCATATTCATGGTGGGTATCCTGAAAACCTGAGTGGCTAGGTGTCCCTCCAAGGACTGAGTTGAGAACCCCTCTTCTAGAGCAGTGTTTCCCAAGTTGGTCCTGGAGTACCCACTGGCCAGTCAGGTTTTCATTATATCCACAATATGCATGAGATTGATTTGTATACTCTGCCTGCATTGTATGAAAATCTCTTTCATGCATATTCCTGAAAACCTAACTAGCAAGAGGGGGGGGGGGGGGTATCCAAGGACCAACTTGGGAAATAACACAAGACAGGCTTGATTGCTAGTCTTCCTCTTTTAGGGGTTGTCCTCCCTTGTTCCATCCAGATTACAGATGGTCCCCTCTCTCATGGGATAGATTTCATTAAAAAAATGTATCAGGCTGTTTTCATTCCAGCAACATAATCCATTACTAAATTTGTCCCCAGTCCCCAGTGGATGTGTGTTTGTTGACAAACAGATACAGAGTTAGCAAATGGGCATTTTTAATTGATGAAGGGTTCCTAAAAAGAATCAGTACTGGCTGTTCATTGTTTTTGCTCTAAGCTGTTTTATAGGGTGAGAAAATATATAAAGAAAAAATGGGGAGACCCAATGATCCACAATGAAAACAATCCACCGATGAAAACAAAAACAAAAACTGTGGATACAGATTTTCTGGAGATAATTTATTAAACACTGCCATATAAAACCATGAAAATTTAATTTAAAAAGTACAATGATAAAAAATACAGTGGTAAAAATCCAACCGGACCCTACACGGTCCGTGTTTCGGCGAACATGCCTTCCTCAGGGGTCCAATGGTTTGCAAACTCACATATAAAGAATTGGACTGAAAACAATCTATTGTCTTTAAACATGTGAGCAAAGAACACCGCAGACAAGCGGTTGGATTTTTATCACAGTATTTTTTATCATTGTACTTTTTTAATTGAATTTTTATATGTCAGTGTTTAATAAATTATCTCCATAACATCTGTATCCTCAGTTTTTGTTTTCATCTGAGAAAATATATAGAAATAGAAGTCAATTCAATTTGTAATGCCAGCTAGAGACAGTAAAAAAGAAAAAAAAAAAAGCTCTGGGGATGCTTTCTAGGTTTATTTACTCCGAATTCTAACTTTTTGAGGGATTATTTTGTTGTCACTCCTACTACAGGCTAGAACTGCTCTACTTTGCTCTTCCCAAAATAAGATTTACTAAAGTGTGGTTCCACCTTAGAGCCCACTGATGCAATTAAAATACTTTATCAGGGAATATGTTAGCACACAGTAGTACATCTAGCCCTCAGATCCTGCCCGCTGTTTCTACATTATTATCTAATCTCTTTCCTTTAGCTTGCTAATATTTGTATTTTTTTTTTTAACTCTCCAAGTTTAAGCACAAGGGAAGCTACAAATCCAGGTAGAAGAGGTAGGTCCCTGTCCCATTTATAATTTGTGCAGATGCCGGAGCCAATGGAAGGGGAAAGAGATTTGCCGAAGGAGTTTGCACGGAAGAAAAGGAATTTGAAGTCTAGCTCCAACTACTACGGTAGTAACCCACAGTTTATTATTCAGAAGCAGAGATGTACCTCCCAAATAGACTAGAGCAAGCCTGAAGTGGGCACAGTCAGCTATTTTTAAACTGAATTCTTAGATGATTCTCAAAAGTATATTTTCTTCCAATTCTGGAAAAAGTAGGTATGAAGAAAATATCTGGATGTTTATCGTAGCCCTAATTTTAATGGCTTGCTCAAAATTGTTGCAGATGACAACCCAGAAGCTTCTGACTCCTAGTCAAATGCCATGATCTCTCTCGTTTCTAGACCTGTTTTTCTTGATGCCAGACTGGACTGCCTTATGGGACACTTGGAAGACTAATAAGAGTGAATGACTAGAAAAGGCTTTTCAAACACCAATCAGACTTAAAATCCCAAATACATAAAGAAACGTAATATTTTTGTTGCAAGGGTTACATGCATTTTTTTTTTTTTGAAGTGCTGCTCTAACAATGACTTTAATAGGAGGGGGGTGCTGAAAAATTTTCAGCCCAGTCAACCAACTTCCTCAATTTTGAGCGTTATTTTGCCACTGTAGCTGAAAAGAGTGATATCTTATTTCGTTAAGTGCCAAATTGCAGAAACGAAATTCTATGTTTTGACTTTGTTTCAAATCATCATTGAACCATATCCAGGTCATTCTCTTTTTGGTTGGGCTGAGAACTTTTCAGCACCCTTCACAGATATTATGAAGCGTGGAATATATATATATATATATATATATATATATATATATATATATATATGTTTTTAAACTATTAAACTACCAATGCATGAAAAGAAAACCACTTGCTTATACAAAGAGCATTATTTAATTCACAACCGTTAAATACTGCAGTTCTCTCAGCTTTCTTATGCTTTGATATTTTTACTAACATACTGCAAAAGAGCAGGTGTAGAGAAATAACTCCACGTCGTTCATGCCACTGGGATTTCTGCTGTAACTGCTTTTCCAATGAGATTTCTGGATGATCTCTTCTCTATCTCCAGGTCTGTACGTTTTCTCAACATTTATTTATGGGAATCGTAGGGTTTTACACATCACTCGCTAGTGTGACAAATTGACTGCTGTGAATAAGTCAAACGGCACTTAAGTTCAGACCATATTCACCAAGACAGATGCTCACAAGATTTAAAAATAAGAGCGCAAAGATTTGAACCACGACGAAAATGCATTTCAAACCAAATTTGAGAACAAAATAATCAGAAATATTAAAAGAATAACTAATAAGGCCAGATTGCCTCTTTAAACTTGAATTGAAGCCAATTTCCACCGATGGGAAAATTGCATTTTTAACAGCTGAATTTCTGTCTGACTCATCAATGTGAAAATACTCCCGAACGTCGCAGTGGCCAGTCTCCCTGTATTTGTGGCCCTGTATTGTGGGAACAATTGAATACACCAGTACCGTGGATGCCGTGCCGGATTGATCTTGATTGGGTTGCATTTCTTGGAGAAAACGAACGTCTGGCCAGAAATCGTACGGCAAATTTTGAAACGAAACAAATAAAAAGGCCGGCGCTGGTAGCGGTGATCAGAACTAGTAGAAACGAAAGAGAGTGTTTCCTGTACTGTGCTAATATCAAAACCCTGCTTCTAGAAAAGTTCAGTTTATGTCCACTATGCTGTAAAGAGACTATGTTAAAGGGTTCGTATTACGTTCTTTCTTTATGTGGAGGAGTGTGTGGCGCGGTGGTTGAAGCTGCAGCCTCTGCACCCTGGGGTTGTGAGTTCAAATCCCACGCTGCTCCTTGTGACCCTGGGCAAGTCGCTTAATCCTCCATAGCCCCAGGTACGTTAGATAAATTGTGAGCCCACTGGGACAGATAGGGAAAATGCTTGAGTACCTGATTGTAAAACCGCTTAGATAAGCTTGATAGGCGGTATATAAAATCCTAATAAACTTGAAACTTGAATGCATCGTTCAACTTTTCTGTCTTCTGGAAGGTTAATATATCCAGCTCAGAAAGCACAGGAAGAAATTTCCATTTAGCTCTTTGGCACAACATCCCTCTTTGCCATTACTTTCCTGTCAAAATTATGCTAAACCTGTGTAATCTGAAAGACTGTGATGTTTGTGCTTTTTTTTTTTTTTTCTTAACTGCAAACAATTTTACTTCCCGCCAGAATCCTCGCTAGTGGAAATGTCAAGAAACAAGTTCCTCCAGAAGCTGCCCCGGCTAATGCAACTATTGGAGGGGATGCTTAGAGTTCCTGCCTCTGTGTAAGTCCTTAATAGGTGGAGCACGATTTTCAAACCTGTCTAGCAGGCAGTCTGAAAATCGCTCTCCACTTTCAAAAATGGTTATTCTTTTTTAGACCTCGAGAGAGTCTGTTTAGGGGAGGAAGTTTGCATGCCATTTTTTTTATTTCCCGGTCAAATATCAAAAGGAGGGCAAGTGACTCAACAAATCTTAGAGCTATTGAGTGACTAAAAACAGATATTGCAAATATTGTGAAATAGTCACTCTAGAAGTCAAATTACAGTAGACTAAATCAGATAAGTATCAACTACTAATCGAACTCTGCCTTCATGCCTCTGAGCAGAGTTCGATTATCTGATTTAGTCTACTGTAATTTGACTTCTAGAGTGACTATTTCACAATATTTGCCATTTTTTTCCCCCGAGCTACACTCACTAGTCATTGCTCTCCGGCTCCCACGCTGAATAACAGGAAGTGTGCAGGTGTGCTTGCTACACAAACACACAACTGACACTGGACACTTGCTTTGCCACTAGACAGGTTATTGCTTTAATCAGAGGCAGGATGACTTCCTGTATGGAAAATTATACAAGTTTATGAGTCATGTTTACATTTATTACTAAAATTAACACTCTATTACTGGGGGTGGGGAGGGGGGGTCTCATTCCTTGCAAAGTTGACATGATATAGCATTTATTTCCGACGGCTACATACCCAGAAACACTAAAGGAAAACCCATAAAATCTCAGGTTCTTCACAGAGGAAGTTTATAACAGACGCCTAGGCTGGCAACATTTCAAAATGACCCAGGAGTCATATTGGAAATGTTTAGCAACCACAGAGCTGTTATAAATCCCTTTAACCTGCAAGTAAAAGGCAACCCATAACGTTACTGCTATTAATGCTAATCATAAAAACCAAAATACACATCTTAAAGGCATAATAGTGTGATAAACATTTACAATTCCTCAGTGGATATCTAGTTATACGATTTTAGCAACAAGCTTCCAATCAAATTTACTCATTCAAAGTTTCATAGGATTTAAGTTGTTTTTTTTTTTTTTTTTTTTTTGGGGGGGGGGGGGGGGAATCCCAGAACAAGTAAGGAGCAATTCTGACTGATTCAGTTAATTGGAGTAATTATATTCATTTATATTTTTTGGTATGGTTTTGGGCTTTCTGGAGCCTTCTGTTCACAGGCGCATCTAGCAGAATATGGAAACGAGCCACAGGTATGTGGGGAAGGAAAGAAGGCAAAGGGAGAAGCTGGATTTGAATGACAACAATATCGGCGAGAGTTTTTAAGCGCTGTACTTACTGTAAAAGATCCGTTGCAATGGTTGACGGAATTGTATTTGTAGAAACACTATTTTTAAAAGTTCATAAAGATATTAGATGTGCATATCATACATTTATTTAAAATGTGTGTGCAGTTATTTTGTTTTCATTTAAAATTTGGACACCAAAACAAATTCACTGTTTGAATTAGCAAATACTCAAGAATATACCTGGATTTGAATTATTTTAGTAATATGTTGCAGGCAATGAAGGATTGATGGTTAAGATAGCTAAGCTAATATTTTCTTTTTAATAAACTAATTTTGAAATTAAATTTGCTAAGAAATGTAAAGTGCAAAATTTTGAGGGTGGAAATCGAAGCCTTACAATCTAACCGGAAATACTGTATATAAATTCACACAAAAACTCAATGTATTTTTTTGCAAGAACTGGGTTTAATTCGTTTGCGGGATCGTAGGTGAAGTGAGATCGGTTTTAATTTAGCAAGTAGCATTCATTTGGCTCTCTGCCTTTTTATCGTTCCTTATCTTTCACCTCTCTCTCATGCTTTTTTTTTCTTTTTAGATTTTGGACATATACACTAATTTATATGCATTTAGATCCCCAGAGGGAGGAAATTGGAATCCACAAAACTATCTTAGATGAGAAGACGATTCTCTGCTTTCCTCCCAACACCCATGGCAGCCCACCCACCATCTTCACAGTAAATTTAACTACTAGGGCTATGAAAGCTTTAGTGATTTAATAGTTTTATTGTCTACCTGTGTAGTGTGGATCCATTTAATTACATTGTATGTGAAGTGTTGATAACGATGTTTTGATATAATAAATATTTATTAAGGTGAAGCTTCTGGTTTTATATAGTGAATATAATACACAGTAAATTTAAGATACAAATGGGAAATGCACAAAAAAGCAAACGGTAGCAGCAGACGCTCGCTTTTTCTGGGGCGTTGTTACGCCGTGGTTTTAAAACAAAACAAAAGCCTGTACATCTCCCTACCCCATTCCTCCTGAGCTTATCTTCCAGTCTTTTCCTTACCATTTTTTTATTTGCTTAGGGTGTTAAGAATTTTTAAACAACATCTTTCCACGCACAGAAGCAATTTTTTAGCAATCTACAGGGTAAAGTTGTCCTGTTCGATTACAAAGGCAAATGTGAAGTGTTGATTTAAATATGGATAAAAGTAGTGCGGTTGCGCTGTTAGTTCACACATGTGTGGGGAAATAAAGGTGACGGAGCAATTTCACTTCATGCATTTCTCTATCACCTTTGGAGAGAAAGCTGTGAAAGTGGAGTGTGAAGAGGGAAATCGTGTGGGGCGCAGAAGGGATTCTATAGAGAGTCCGAGGGACATATATTTGCATAGCTCCCGGACTGATTGTGCTGCACTGATACGACACATTTGGTATATATTTCAAGTATTTTGCTTCCTAATCAAATATTTTATTTTAGGAAAGTGAATTGATATGACATTTCTGGTTCTGATATGCAAAAAGAAGAGATCTTAAGGTGGGAAAGGACCTAGCATCAATAATGGGGAGAAAGAAGGATGATGGGAATGGGGTAGAAGAGAAAAATAACAAATGAGGAAAGAGGAGAGAAGATTATAAGGGTAGAGGTTAGATAAGAGAGAGAGAGACGGAGGATGGGGAGGGGGAGGTTACCTCTATATTCTGGGATCTTGGAGAGGGGGGAGGGAGGTGGATCCAGAAGGATAGGAGAGAGTATTCTCCTTCCCCCCCCTTTGAACCTGCCCTGTGTCCCTTCAGGCCTTTACCCCTCCCTCTTTATCTTTCACTTGTTCTGTCTCCACTTCTCTCTCTGTCCCCAACTATTCTCCCCAGCTCTCCTTCACAGTCACCCCATCCCCTCAATTTGCACATCTTTCCCAGGGCGGCCATTGCACCCCTATCCTCTCTTTCAGTAGTTCCCAATTTTTTCTTCAGGACCAACAGCTAATGTTTCTTCAAAGATGTGCAGGAATCCTCCAAATCCATGGGGGGAGGGAGAGGTTTCAGTCGCTAGGGACAAGCAGACCCCTGGAGCCCTGCAGAACTTTTGAAAATGTGATGGTGAAGCAGCATCACCATGGGCAGGAATGTAGGGTAAGGACTCCTGCACAGCTTAGAGGGAACATAACCTAAGTGGCAGGTGGCAATCAGGATATCCCTAGTGGATATGCATTTGATAGATTTGGAAGTGGTAGTCATACCATTATATGAAAATATCTGTCATACATATGCATTAGACAGTTCCTGAAAACCCCAACTGGCTGGTGGTCCTTCAGGACAGGTTTCAGACTCACTCATAATGCCCATTTCACACTACCATCCCTGATCTCTTAGCCCCACCACCCAAGCCTTTACATTTCAAATACTGTCACGGTGCATTGATTTTTTTTTTTTGGGGGGGGAGGGGGCAGAACTTGTCTGAACTTTGTAGCTGTAGTATGAAGGTTGTTTCAAAGCAGCAGGTGGACAAGATGGCTTAATCCAGCACCTTGGCAATTTGTGACCCCATAAGCATGGAGATAAGGGCCCTGCCCCTGGCTTTAACCCTAGGGAACTGCAGGCAAGTACTGAAATCCCCAAGTTGCCTGGGAAGGGAGGGGAGAGGCTAGATGGGGAATATAACATAAGAATTTAAACCCTGCTAAGCTAACTGATTTCACCGCGTTCTCCGGCAATTAATTCCAGAGCTTAATTACACAAATATTTTCTCTGGTTTCTTTTAAATCTACTACTTAGTAGCTACATCACATGCCCCCTAGTCCTAGTATTTTTGGAAAGAGTGAACAAGTGATTCGCATCTACCCTTTCCACTCCACTCAGTAGTTCTTTGCTGTGCACTTTTCATTTCAAGGTTAGAGAGCACAGTGAATTTTCTGTGCTTTGTTTGCTCCAGGCTCAGCCTCACCTCCTCCCATTCTATTTTCCGCCTCTTGCCCATGAAGGATGGGGCTGGGGCAGGAAAAATGGCTCGTCTCTGTTGCTTTTTCTACGTCTAGCAAGAGGAAAGTGGGTGGAAGGAGAGCATAGTGACGTCAGTTCTGGAGAAAGAGGACGAGTGATGAGATCAGGCTTGGGGACAGAGGGGGGGGGGGGCTGCAAAAAAAAAAATGGAGAGAGGTTATTCGTATTTTTTTAATCTTTATTGATTTTCAAACTTTGACAGTGCAATACAATTGATTGAACATAAAATACTGCATAAAACACACTATTAATTACACAAATAATATATAATATAATAATTTTCATCCACCCTCCTCCCAATTATTAATACAATAAGACATATTATGTGATTACATTGTTATAAATAAGTAATTTTAATTTTCAAAATACATTTCCCTCCCCCCACCCCCCTACCCTGGATGTGTAAGGAAAAACTAAGAAAAGGAGAGATACATGACCATTAATGCGAGGTAACGAATATAGTCAATGGGCTCCACACTTTATTAAATGAATCACTGGACCCCAAACATTCTGCATTCATTCACTCATATTTATATGTAGTACACACATTTGCCCATCAAAATGTGTAATTGATTCTGTCAAGGCTCTTCCAGTTATGTGTGACCAATATGAGAGTATTAGGACCCTACCAAGCTACAGTTGTTCTCTGTGCCTTGCCCCACCCACTTCACCACCACACCAGAGAAGGGACGGTGGATGAGAGCAATTTTGGCACTCCTTGCTATGATGCTGGCGAATGCTGATGCATCCTTGTCCCTGCTTGTCCACACGGAAGGTCAGGGTGCTCAAGACTTAAGAAGAAGTTCTCAGGAATGATAATGTGGGCAAATCTTTCTATGCCAGCCAACAGGTACCTGCTAACAGGTAAGATCACTTATGAAGAGAGAGAGACTGTCATTGTGAAAGAATGCTGTTTTTCCAGCTGTAATTAAAGTACCAGTGCCAACAAATGATACTTTTAGTTAGTTCAAATGGCAAATAAAACAACCTGATCAGGATCCTTTTTTTTTTTTTTTTTTTTTTTTTTAATAGTGTTTAATTCCCAGGGACATAGTGCATAGATCATGGCTTCTCAAACCAGTCCTGAGGATCTACAGCCAGATTTTCAGAACTCACACATTAATATTCATTAGATCAATTTGCCCGCACCAGCTCTCAGTGTGTGCAAACGAATTCATACATATTCACTAAAAACCTAGCTAGCTATGGGCTCCCCAAGACAGGTTTGGGAAGTCCCGGCACAATTAAAATATCTGGAAAAAGTTCCAATCTTGGCCACTCTAGAATGGGAGCTTGTGAGCCCTGCGGAGCTCCTTGGTGGTTGGGAATTTTAGGTTATTCGATCGATGGACGCTTCAAGTTTTGTTGCAGGGCTTTTGGTAAAATGAAGTTGTCGGTTGCCTTGAATGCGCTGGAGACTGGAACAGCAAAAGCTAAAAGGGCAGATGTGCACAGACAGAGTTATTTGTTTCCTAGATTGGGGTGTGGAGCTGCTTTGGTGGGTTTCAGGGGAGGTCAGGGAAGAATGATTGCTTTGCTTCACACAAAACATATAATTTTATTTATTTCATTCATTTTCTGTCCCATTCTCCCCAAAGAGCTCAGAACGGTTTACAGGTTTAAACATACACTTCTCCCTCTGTATTCGCTGTGATAGGGGATTAACAGACCCGCGAATACAGAAAAAACGTAAATAACTTTTTCATATGTTATTCGCCGTTTTCTATTAAAAACCATCGTGAATATGCTGAAACCGCAAATAACATGGTGGGAGACCTGGCCTGATCCTGAAGGAGAGGCAAAACACAGTGAAGAAAGTGCTGGGAATCAGTGATTTTCTCTGTAAATGCTTGGAATCAGCAATTTCTCTATGCAAGGTGATGTAATTGGGGGGGGGGGGGGGGGAGGAGCCAGCAAGCTAAAAACCGCGAATAATCGAAACCGCAATTACTGAAACTGCGAATATGGAGGGAGAAGTGTATATATTATATAGTTAACAGGTTACAGTTTGACTTAATTACAGAACAAGTTTACAATACAAGGTTGTATCCTACTTGATACAAACTAGGGGGGTCTAATACCAACAATATACAGTCAAACCTTGGTTTGCGAGCATAATTCGTTCCAGAAGCATGCTTGTAATCCAAAGCACTAGTATATCAAAATGAATTTCCCCATAAGAAATAGTGGAAACTCAGATGATTCGTCCCACAACCCAAAAACGTTAATACAAAATACTATACGTACTTGTATTGCAAGACCTCATTCATTTAGAACAGTCACTACACTCTTGCAGTATCAGAGAGATAAGACCCATCGGCTCAGTTGTGATGTGTGTATTCTGTATGTGCTTATATTAAAAGACATTGCTTGTATATCAAGTTAAAATGTAATAAAATGTTTTGCTTGTCTTGCAAAACACTTGCAAACCAAGTTACTTGCAATCCAAGGTTTTACTGTACCTCCTCCCCTTTTACAAAATCGTGAAAGTTGGGTTGTAGCACAGGCCGGTACACTGAATGCTCTGCACTAACTCCCAACGCTCATAGGAACTCTTAAGTGTCGGGAGCAGCGCAGAGCATTCAGGGTGCCAGACTGCAATAAAAAAATCACTTTTATGGTTTTGTAAAATGAGGGGATAGAGTTTCCAGGTTACAGTTTGTCATAGTTATCCTTAACAGTGCATGTTTTTTCAGTACACGTTTTTATCTTAATTAGACACTCACTAGGGATCTAATACCAATATACATAATGTACAGTTTACAGCAGGGCTGCCCAAGTCCGGTCCTCGAGATCTACTGGCAGACCAGGTTTTCAGGATATCCACAATGAACATGTATGAGGGAGATTTGCATACCAAGAAGGCAGTGCAGGCAAATCTCTCTCATGCATATTCATTGTGGATATCCTGAAAACCTGGCCTGCCAGTAGATCTCGAGGACCGGACTTGGGCAGCCCTGGTTTACAGGTTAAATTTGCCGTAGTTACAGTGCTGAATTTTTTCAATACAAGTTTTTATCCTGATGCGACACATATTGGGATCTAGCACTAATATACATTGCTCTGTAATCCATTGGTCATGGGCAGGTAATGACTGTTACTCCTCCTCCTTTTTTGTGTGTTCATGGGAGCTTGCTAAAGTTTGATAGCCTAAGGGTCATATCATACCTAGTGTAACTCTATCGTTGCCTTTAAGCCAGGTTTTATATGTTATCAACAATGATAAGTCAATACAACAGTATTCGTTGGAAATCAGAACTACAGCATAGTCTTGGTCTTCACTGCGGGTCCTCCAGGACTTCCAATGGGTCAGGTTTTCAGACTAACCTTAATGAATATTACATTACATTAGTGATTTTTATTCCACCATTATCTTGCGGTTCAAGGCGGATTACAGAAGAGGATTTACGAACATGTCCAGAGGTGTTACAGAGTAGAGCGGGTTGCTTCAGAAGATTGAAATGTTTCATACGGTGTTAGTTAGCCTTCATGGATTTCTTGAATAGCAGGGTTTTTATTTCTTTTCTGAAAGTTTTGTAGTCTGGTGTTGCGATTAGTAGATTGGAGAGTTGGTAGGTCTAGTTTTGCTGCCTGTGTGGCTAGTAGGCCATCGTACAGTTTTTTCCGTTTGATGTCTCTGTTTGGAGGGTATGTGAATGGGTGTCTGGTTCTCCTGTGTCTAGTTGTGGAATATTTATGGAGGAGATTCAGATACCTGCTATCTCCATTGTATATACATTTCTCTCATACATATGATTAAGGACGGCCTGAAACATGACCCTTCAGCAGCCCTCTGGCAAAGTGAACACCCAATAATTGAGAGGGGAGGGAGGAAGAAGCAGTGACCCTTTTGGTATAAAACTATTACAAAATGATAATGCAATAGGAAAAAGCACACAGAGAAAAGGCAACTTATTTCTGTAGTGCTACTAGATACACACTTAATGAAGAATAATTACTAATGTGGGAATGGTTAAAATAGAAACGGACTACTGAACAGGTGAAATAGCAGTTAAAAGCAGCCTCAAAAGCTGAGCTTTAATTTAAGCCTAGATTTGGATATGGCCAGAGACAGAGCTTGACTTACTAACTAGAGTTGACAGTGGATGAGAAGGGTACAGATACCAAAGACTTATTTTACAAATGGCCTTGAGGAGGGGTGTAGGGAGAGATAAGAAAGGAGAAAAAAAATGCAGAATGAATGCACTTAAAAAGGGGAGATTATATGCAGAGAGTGGAGATCAATAGGGAGCCACTGGAGTAATTTGAAAGGGCTGTGAGCGGAAAGACACTGGAAGGATATCCAAGTTATGCATCAGAATTCTGAAGGGGAGGAGAAATATTTTCATGGGAGACCTATGAGAAGCAAGCTTAATGAGGTATGTTAATGAGGGCTAAAAGCCAAATATCTGCTCGGAATAACAAAATTCTCTTTATAATGACAGGGGTTGACATACAACTTAGTTTGAGGAACTCGAAAAACTGGGATCGTTTAATTATACTTTTTGGTCACACTTTTAAAATGGTGACCATACAAGAGGGACATTATAGGAAGTTTATGGATATTTGGGAGCCATTGACAAAATTCTGTAAGGAGTGATTGTTGATTTTCCCCTTTTGATAATACACGTACGTCCAGGATGGGCGGTAAGATTTTTTTTTTTTTTAATTTTGAGTGCAAATTTTTGGATAAGTAGAAGGGGGGGAGGGGGATGATATATGTATTTGTCATAGAATATAATTCTGAGTGAATTTAAGTGCTGTTAAAGTGTAAATGAGTGTATATGTTGCACTTATTTTTGGCTTTAAAATTTAAAAAAAAAAAGAATTCTGAAGGGGAGGAGAAAGTTGTTTTAGTGGGAGACCTATGAGAAGCCTTTTCAAAAGCAGCTCCTCTGCCACCGGGAGCTGCTTCTCTACACAAGCGACCTCGGGCCGCGTGGGAGCCCCGCTCCGCCCCCCGAAACCACAGCGACTCACTGCCTTTTCAAAAGCAGCTCCTCTGCCACCGGGAGCTGCTTCTCTACACAAGCGACCTCGGGCCGCGTGGGAGCCCTGCTCCGCCCCCCGAAACCACAGCGACTCACTGCCTTTTCAAAAGCAGCTCCTCTGCCACCGGGAGCTGCTTCTCTACACCAGCGACCTCGGGCCGCGTGGGAGCCCCGCTCCGCCCCCCGAAACCACAGCGACTCACTGCCTTTTCAAAAGCAGCTCCTCTGCCACCGGGAGCTGCTTCTCTACACAAGCGACCTCGGGCCGCGTGGGAGCCCCGCTCCGCCCCCCGAAACCACAGCGACTCACTGCCTTTTCAAAAGCAGCTCCTCTGCCACAGGGAGCTGCTTCTCTACACAAGCGACCTCGGGCCGCGTGGGAGCCCTGCTCCGCCCCCCGAAACCACAGCGACTCACTGCCTTTTCAAAAGCAGCTCCTCTGCCACCGGGAGCTGCTTCTCTACACAAGCGACCTCGGGCCGCGTGGGAGCCCTGCTCCGCCCCCCGAAACCACAGCGACCCACTGCCTTTTCAAAAGCAGCTCCTCTGCCACCGGGAGCTGCTTCTCTACACAAGCGACCTCGGGCCGCGTGGGAGCCCCGCTCCGCCCCCCGAAACCACAGCGACTCACTGCCTTTTCAAAAGCAGCTCCTCTGCCACCGGGAGCTGCTTCTCTACACAAGCGACCTCGGGCCGCGTGGGAGCCCTGCTCCGCCCCCCGAAACCACAGCGACTCACTGCCTTTTCAAAAGCAGCTCCTCTGCCACCGGGAGCTGCTTCTCTACACAAGCGACCTCGGGCCGCGTGGGAGCCCCGCTCCGCCCCCCGAAACCACAGCGACTCACTGCCTTTTCAAAAGCAGCTCCTCTGCCACCGGGAGCTGCTTCTCTACACAAGCGACCTCGGGCCGCGTGGGAGCCCTGCTCCGCCCCCCGAGGCCTCCTGCGGCCCTATTTTTGGTTTGTTACTTTCCTCAGAACAGCTCCATTGATTCCGGAGCCGCCCCAACACAACTTGACCCTCCGGTTGCAGGGAAAAAGCTTCGGGACGCGTGGGAGTCCAGCTCCGCCTCCCGAAACCCCCTGCAACCCGAACTCTCCAGTGCTTCTCCTCAAGGCAGTCCCACCGATACTGGGAGCTGCCCCAACGTGAGATCGTCCTTCAGTTGCAGAGAGAACCTCGGGCCGCGTGGGAGCCCAACTCCGCCACCCGAGGGCCGCTGCTTCTCATCACATCTTTATTCCCGCCAAGTTTTGCTTCCCATAACTTTGAGCTCCACCCTGACTTAGACAACTATCCCTACTCAAACCTGTCCAATGACTTCTCCCTTCTCTCTTCACTGTCCAAATTTGCCAAGGTTCACCAGACCCTATCCATTTGTTTTTTGTTCTGCTACTTAATTGTATCCACCTACTGTTTCAGTCTGCCAAAGTTCCCCAGACTTTATTGACTCTACCTCAGCTCCAGTCTACTAAGGTCCCCAGACTTTCTTTTTCAGCTACTCATCCCCACTCAGGATCTCCAGACTCATCTCAACTGTCTTGTCCTTGCATATTTACCAAGACTCCCCAGATTCTATTCAACTGTTTTAGTCCTGCCCAATCACCCTGCTCTCCCCTACTCCAAACCTCCGCTTTATTTCTTACCTCCCCCCCCAAAGATCCTCAAAACCCCCACCATGAAGCCTCACCTATGGATCCTTTTTCTCCTCATCTGCTCATCCTCCAATATCTCCTTCTGCCTGCACCCACCCCCCCCCAACTTACTGAACTCCATCGCTGTCAGCCCTATCTACCCTGGTACTAAAATCCCCACACTTTTGCGCACCAGAAGTAACCCCTCCAAAAAACCCCCTCGAAGTACCAATCGCGCCTCCCTAAAGCCCATACCCCCTGCCAACCTTCCCAACCATACCTCAGACTCTCTCACCCCAGTCCCATCTCTATACTGTAACGCCAGATCCGCATGCAACAAAACCCAAATTTTGAAGGATCTTCTTGAAGATCTTAACCCCGGTTTCTTATTCATCACTGAAACTTGGATCGCAAAAGATGATATATTCTCTCAAAATGAACTCTGTCTTCACGGATACCAAGGCCTCTTCTCCCCTAGAATTAACCGAAAAGGAGGTGGCCTGGCTCTCCTCCATAAATCATTCTTCGACGTCCAGCTCCTTGAAAAGGGTTGCCATGCTTCCCTAGAATATATGCTCGCCTCTGTCAATGACGAGCTCCACCCGCACCCACTAGGCATCCTGCTTTTATACCGCCCACCTTCATCCCCCTGGAACAAATCCTCCGACCTCGTCCTCGAATCCATTACAAATGCCTTCCTCAAATTCCAAAGATTACTAATCATTGGGGACATTAATCTTCACATAAATGATACCACCAACAAAGATGCTATTGATCTCAACAACTTCCTCACCTCTTTAGGCTTCCCCCCCTTGGCTCCCTCCCCAACCCATGAAAAGGGGCATGCGTTAGACATCATCAGCTTCATTGACCTCACCGAACACAAAACTTTAATCAGCGACACTCGCTGGGACCCCGTCCCTTGGTCCGACCACTTCCTAGGGTCTTTCTGCCTCCCCATTTTCATGTCCCACCTCGAACCCCCCTCCCGTTCCCCCGATACTATCACCTTCCGAAAGAAAATTACGAGCGACCTGTTCTGGACCAAACTTCTTAACCTACTCACCACCACCCCCAACCCTTCAAGCCCTGAATCTAACTGGCACAATTGGATCACCCTCTCTAAGACCACCTACCACTCCCTCGCTCCCCTATCCACAAAAACTGTCTCCTACTCCCGCAAGGCCCCCTGGTACCTTCCCTACCACAGACAACTAAAGCAGCAATGCCGATCACTGGAACGAAAATGGAAAAAATCCAATTCCCCCACGGACAGACAATCCTGGAGGGCCTCCATTAGGTTCTATAACACCGAATTAAAAAAATCAAGGAAGAACTACTACGGCAACAAAATCTCACGCTCCAACAACCAAAGCAACACCCTGTTCAACATCTGGCGTTCCATATCCTCCAAACACGATTCCTCCCCACTCCCCTCTTCTCCATCCGCGAACGATCTAGCAAAATTTTTCAATGAGAAAGTGTCTACCTTACGAAGCTCCTTCCCCCCCACACCCGATTACAACTCTTTGATGCCCACTACCCTCTACCCCAACTTAACCGAGGTGAACCATATCCCAGCCGACAGATCCTGGACCGCCTTCGAGCCTGTTTCCGACTCTCAGGTCTCTAAGCTCTGCCTCAAGTTAAAAGCCTGCAACTGCTCCTTGGATCCTTTCCCCTCCTACCTATATGAGAACATTCCAGCCCAGGCCATCTCATCTCTCACCAAAATCTTAAACTCCGCCCTGCTCTCAGGCCTGTTTTCTACAGAAATGGGACACATTTCCCTGTCCCCACTTCTGAAAAAAGCTGATCTCGACCCCTCCATCCCTTCCAGCTATCGCCCAATAGCTAATATCCCACTCCTGACCAAAATGCTGGAATCCATCATAGCCACCCAACTCTCATCCTATCTCGAGAGATTCTCCATTCTCCTACCCTACCAACATGGATTTAGACCCAACTACAGCACTGAATCCCTTCTAGCCTCTTTAATCTCAAAGGTCCAACAACTTCACTCCTCCAACAAATTTGCTGTCCTTCTCCAATTTGACCTCTCCGCAGCTTTCGACATTGTCCACCATGACATACTAATCCTCCAACTTTCTGAAATTGGCATAAATTCCACTGTCTTAGATTGGTTCTCAACATTCTTACGGTCCCGTTCCTACCTCGTTAACATGAAGGGTTCCTCATCCTCCCCTTGGAAACCGATCTGTGGAGTCCCGCAGGGTTCACCTTTATCCCCGATTCTTTTCAATGTCTATATGTCCTCCCTGAAACTCCTCCAACTTTCCACCTCGGAGACACTTTACACCTACGCCGACGACATCCTCGTCCTTATTGAAACCGACTCTAACCTCACCAACCTCTCGGCTAACATCTCATCCTGTATAACAAGTCTACAATCCTGGGCCCTCACTGTTCAAATGAAACTAAATGAGGCCAAAACAAAACTACTTTGGCTCGGCCCAAAACTGGATCATCTACCCTCCCACATCCCACTTTCCTCTGGCACCAATCTGCAGCTTGAGCACTCTAGCAAAGTTCTGGGAATCATCATTGACTCTACACTGTCCTTTAACGACCACATCAACTCCCTAGTAAAAAAATGCTTTTTCAATCTCCATATGCTAAGAAAAGTTAGATCCTGCTTCCACCAACAACATTTCGCCGTCCTTGTCCAATCCATCATTCTATCCCGACTCGATTACTGCAACTCCATCTTTCTAAGCCTAACAAAGAAAAATCTTCTCAGACTTCAGCGGATTCAGAACACCGCAGCTAAATTAATCTTCGCAAAAGGCAAATTTGACCACGTCTCCCCGCTTCTGTCTAAGCTTCACTGGCTCCCAGTCTTCCTCAGGGTCCGCTACAAATGCGCTTGTCTTACCTTCAAATCTCTTCACGGCATCCTCCCTCCCCTCTTCCCACTATCCTGGCTCTCAAGCACTCACTCCTCCAGATCCACTCAGAAATTCAAACTATCCTTCCCTTCTCTAATTGGCATCGCCCATACAGGAAAACACGGTACATCCCTCCTCTTCAGGATCACTGAGCTGTGGAACAGCTTTACGGCCCATCTTCGGAGTTCGACCTCCCTCCAACATTTCAGAAAACATCTGAAAACCTGGCTTTTCACCAAAATGTAACCACTCCCTCCCTCTCCACTATTCTATGTTCCTCCTCCGTCCTTGTTCATTTTATCTCTCCCTCCTTCCATTGTAGTTCCTCTTCTTTATTTTTAATCCCTGTAAACCGTGTCGAGCTCCACTTCCGTGGAGATGACGCGGTATATAAACTCAAGGTTTAGTTTAGTTTAGTTTAGTTTAGAAGCAAGCTGCAGTAATTCAACTGTGAGGTGATAAAGAGTGTGGATTGGACAGCATTCATTTGAAGGAATTGAATTTAAAGTGTAGGCCACTTGTTCCAATCTCTGGAACATTCAAGGCAGCCTTCAACTTCATTAAAAAAAACCCAAAACAAACAAGCCCTGCACTAAACTTTAAGCATCCCTAGAGAGAATAACATAACATCCCCAACTACCAGAAACAAAGCAATGATTCTTCCCTAACCTCCCCTGAAACCCACCAAAGCACCTAATCTAGGGATCTCAAAGTCCCTCCTTGAGGGCCGCAATCCAGTCGGGTTTTCAGGATTTCCCCAATGAATATGCATTGAAAGCAGTGCATGCACAAAGATCTCATGCATATTCATTGGGGAAAACCTGACTGGATTGCGGCCCTCAAGGAGGGACTTTGAGACCCCTGATCTAATCCATACCCCTTATCCAGGTTTCTAGGTCCACAGTGGTTCCCAACCCTGTCCTGGAGGACCACCAGGCCAGTCGGGTTTTCAGGATAGCCCTAATGAATATGCATGAGAGAGATCAGCATATAATGGAAGTGCCAGGCATGCAAATCTGCTCCATGCATATTCATTAGGGCTATCCTGAAAACCCGACTGGCCTGGTAGTCCTCCAGGACAGGGATGGGAATCACTGTTCGAGGAAACCAAGAACTCTGTTTTTGCACATCTGCCATTTGGCTTTTGTTGTTCCATTAACCAAACATGCAAGTATGATTTTATCTTTCAGTAGGAAAACTGAGACGCACATACAAGGATTTGTGTTTGATCCATTTGTGGTTTCCAACAGCTGTCGCGCTTTTTGAACTGAATGTTTAGAAGTGGTTTGGGTAGACTTAAAACATATTTTTATTGCGATGTTCAAAGGCATTTGGTGGGTTGGGATTCCTTCTAATAGGGGTTGCGTTAATTTTTGGTCGAACGTGGCAAATAACGCTACACGGCTTAAATAGGTTTCTTACAGCCAAAATGACAAACAAAGGAAACCCAAGAACATCAGGATTCATTCATTCTTGATTGCAACATCATTATAAAAGACATCGGCAGGCTCAGTGGTTCCCAAACCTGTCCTGGGGGATCCCCAGCCAGTCGGGTTTTCAAGATATCCCTAATGAATATGCATGAGAGAGATTTGCATACCTGTCACTTCCATTATATGCAAATCTCTCTCATGCATATTTGTTAGGGATATCTTGAAAACCTGACTGGCTGGGGGACCCCCAGGTCAGGTTTGGGAACCACTGGATAGGCTGATGGAGGTGTCACAGTTCAGCACCAGAAAACAAATCATAACATGTAAGGAATTTGCATGCAATTTGCCTTAACTGAGCTCTGCTAGTGCTGCCTCATTAGCACGGTTAGAACATCGGAAGGTGCCTTTGTATTAGTGAAATCTTCTTAAAAAGAAAAGAAAGAAACCCACTCACTCCCTAGTACAGGGGTAGGCAATTCCGGTCCTCGAGAGCCGGAGCCAGGTCAGGTTTTCAGGATCTCCCCAATGAATATGTATGAGATGGATTTGCATGCACTGCCTCCTTGAGATGCTAATCTATCTCGTATATATTTATTGTGGAGATCTTGAAAACCTGACCTGGCTCCGGCTCTCCCGGACTGGAATTTGCCTACCCCTGCCCTAGTAGGATGGGCCTCCTCAGCATGATGCAATATGGGGAACAGGGGGGGAAAAAAAGGTATAACTCAGAAATAATTGCTCCACCAGTGGGCGTTTTCTGACTCGGGGAAGCAATGAAGCGATTTTCTTTGTTTGCCAGGGAACAAAAAAAAACAAAACAAACCCCAACACACCAAACTTCACAATATAATAGAAGGATTAAAGGGAAGCAAATGACAGTAAGAAGCCCAAATAGCAGACAAAGACCTTTCTCCCAAGATCAGTTCAGAAGGGGAGAGAAGAGAAAGAGCGACAAACGCCAGCAATCGTCTGCAGCGAGAGCTCCCGGGGGAGGCAGAGATCGCCGTCTCCTCCCCCCCCCCCTCTCTCCTGCCTATGCAATTCGTCCTGCCCCAAACTCCCGCGAACGAAGGGGGGGGTGGGTGGGGGGAGGAGGAAGAGGATGTCCAACCCTGAGAAAGTGCTCTCAGCACAGCCCCCGACCCCCCTGATCGCTGCGGGCAAAAATCGCAGCTTTGAGAATCGCCAGTTGCACTTGCTCGGCGCCAGCCCGAACGTTGCGAGCAGCGGCGGCGGCGGCTGCTGCTGGGCCGCCCGGGGCTCCCTTCTCCTGCTCCCGGCGAGTCGAGACGCTTCCGCCCGGCCCGGCGCGGCGCTCGATCTGAACCCCGAGCTCGGCGGCGCTCGCTGCCGCTCCTCCTCCTCCTCCGCCGCTCTGCGGGGTTTGCTGCTGCTCCCCGGCGGCTGCTCCCCGGATCGTCTCTTTCGCCAGCTCTGGTCCTACAATATCCTGCGAGCTCGCCGGGACGGCGCGAAGGACTGCGCGGAAAGCGCCGGCGGCGCGCGGAAAAAGCCTTCCCGGCTCGGCTGCGGCGCTCCGGCTGCGGCTGCCCCGCCCCCCCCCTGCTCGGCCCTATTTGGGGGGACAGACATGGAAGATGGACCTTCTTCTGCAAGCTGCTTTCGAAGGTTCACCGACTGCTTCCTCAGCACAAGTAGGTGTTGCTTTGCCCGCTTAGTTTTGTATCATTACAGTACTGTATAATATCTATATATTTGTTAGTTTTTCTCTTTCTGCTGAGATCGGGGGACAGAAGGGAGACCGTTTCCCAAAAGTTTCCCCCCCCCCGCACCATTTACCCGATTGCACGCGTTGCATTTGCGAATTGAAACGGCCGAATTTGAATCGGACGTGGGGTACGAATCGCCGTCCCTTGGCGTGCAAATCTTCGCGCGTTATGCTTTTCCCAACTGCTCTGCTTGGAAAAGCCGCCGAAATACCCAAAGGGAACGATCGGATTCGAGAAGCAATTGCGATCCTCCCCCCCTCCCCGGGATTTAGGAGGCCACCAAGTCCTATGTAACGGGCTCCTTTCCAAGACAGGAGACAGCGCACTAGTTACTACCGTTTTTCTAGGACGGAATTGCTGCGCTAGGCGAGGGAGCTGAAGCCGCAAACGCCGGGATGATAAGGGCGTTATCTAGCACATGAACTTTTATTTATTTATTTAGTCAATTTTCTATACCGTTGTCCCAGGGGAGCTCAGAACGGTTTGCATTAATTTATTCAGGTACTCGAGCATTTTTCCCTGTCTGTCCCGGCTCCTTTATGAAAGTCAGTGGAGTGGGCGACTTAAATCCTGGGGATCTTGGGACAACGAGAAGGTAAAATCATTTCTTTATACGCAACCTGAGTATGTCCCCAAATCATAATTACACAAAAAAATCCACCACCAAAAAAGACAGAGAAAAAAAAACCTATTGCTACCTGGATGGGAGGGAGAGGGGAGGGGTGGAGCGGCCCTATCGGTGAAAACCAAGAGGCTCCTTTTACAAAGCTGCGCTAGCGGGTTTAACGTTTGCAACTTTTCATCACGGCGCTGGCTGAAAAACTACCGCCTGCTCAAGGGGAGGCGCTAGCGGCAAGCGCGGCCGGCGGTTTAGCGCGGCTTTGTCCAGGGAGCCCAAAGGAAAAAAAAAAGAAGCAGCCGTCTCTGACGCTGTTTTGCGAGCTAAGAATCAGTGTTGCAAACCCTGCATGCAGACACCTGTTGAGTCTGGCGTACACCCCGGATGTGATAGGTGGCAGTAGCTCTTAGATGCTGTCAGAATCTCAATAAGAATAACTGTGATCATTTGTAAACATTGCTCCTCCTCCCTTTTCTCCTTTAGGGGCTGCTCTACCCCAGAGGCATCTCAGACTTAAAATTGACGGTATTCTATATCATTCTTCAGTTTCTTTGCGTTGGAAGTTTGAGCGGAATAAAAACAAAGCATCAAATTGATAGCTAGGCTTTTACACTTCTTAAGGTGGCTCTTTGTGGGTTTCAGAAATTCTAGCGTCTGAAAAGCACGATTAATTCCGCGCTACTTTGTTTTTCTTTTTTCTCGTTCGTTGCCTACAGCGCTTTCTTGTTTCGAGAGGTGCGGTGGATGAGGTTCTGTGGGCTCTGTCCTGTTTAGAAGGGGGTGACGGGACAAATTCAGTCGGTGTTAGTGACACCCAGGCAGTGCCCCCAGGTCTGAAGTAGCTTATCTTCTGTGTTTTTCGAGAAGTGCTTTCTTGCAACATGGATCTTGAGTGAACTCAATTTGCGGTTAGGGGCTCTGGGTTTCTTGCTGCTGCTGCTGAGTCATTCATGATACGTCTCAATGGACTCGTTTTTTTTTTTTTAATCACCTATGATTTAACCGCCTTTTTAAAATCAAGAATGCTAAATATCTCTAAACTAAACTAAACCTTAGGTTTGTATACCGCATCATCTCCGCAAGCGCAGAGCTCGGCACGGTTTACAGAGGTTGAGAGGAGAGGAACTACAAAGATGGATATAGGAGAGGGAATAAGAAGATAGGGAGGGAACAGGGTACTAGAGAACGGGGGTGATTAGATTTTTGAAAAGAGCCAAGTTTTCAGGTGTTTACGGAATGATTGGAAGGAGCTCTCTTTTTGTAAGAGAGTGGAAAAGATGTTTACGTTCAGGAAGGGAGGGGGGAGAGGGAGAATTTTACAGTATTGGGTTTTTGAGAATGTCCTAAGACCCAGAAAAATTTCTGTACGAGTCCCAAATAGGTCTGGATTGGTTTCCCTCCCCCCCCCCAAACAGGGGTATATTTACAGGTTGCCTTTCACAGGGACAATGAGTGTCACCTTCTGAGTTCGTATGCAGAGCAGATCAAGCAGCTGGATTTGGTGATTTACTTCCAATTGGGATTAAGCATGGTCAGGGAACTGGCTGAGAGCAACCAATAGAGAGGCTTTCAGTGTTCTCTCGCTGGCATGCTGTAAAAAGTCCAGACGCACACACTCCCTGTGACAGGAGTTGATCTAGTGAAAATTATTACACAGTAGCAGCAACAATGATAGCTATCGATCAATGCATCCCAGTGGGCCACATTTGGCTGAACTGGGCCCAGGATAGGGCGGAACTCGGCAGTATTGCCTGAGGTCTCTATATCTCCAGGCTGCTGTTCCTCTTTACTGGGAATTTTCAAGATCCTGTTTCCCCCTTTAGAAAGAGGAAATAATATACCCCCTCCTTTATTAACTCATAGCGCAGGTTGTTGCGCCCGTAGCGGCAGTAATGGCTTTGACGCTCGTAGGGGGATAGTTAGTTACCATTTTTAAAAAATATTAACTCCAAAAACAGCTGCTGGAAAGCTGGAGATTTTGTAGGGGGTGCTGCATTAGAAATCCTTCCAGTCGGGAACATAACATAGAGGATGTATTCGATTTTCTATACTGTTCTCCCGCTGTGATAGGGGATTAACAAAACCGCAAATACAGAAAAAAAACGTGAATAACTTTTTATCATGTGTTATTTGCTGTTTTCTATTAAAAACCATCGTGAATATAGTGAAACTGTGAATAACATGGTGGAAGACCTGGTCTGTTCCTGAAGGAGAGGCAAAACACGGTGAAGAAAGTGCTGGGAATCAGCGATTTCTCTATGCAAACTGATGTAATTGGGGGGGGGGGGAGGAGCCAGCAAGCTTAAAAACCGTGAATAATTGAAACCGCAAATGCTGAAACCGCGAATACGGAAGGAGAAGTGTACATGAATTTATTCAGGCACTCAAGCATTTTTCTCTGTCTGTCCCAGCAGGCTCACAATCTAGTTAATGTACCCGGGGCAATTAAGTGACTTGCCCAGGGTCATAAGGAATAGCATGGGTTTGAACTCGCAACCTCAGGGTGCTGAGGCTGTAGCTTTAACTACTGTGCCATGCTGAATTAAACTCCTGGAACTGCATAAATGCTATGCAGATTTTAAACTAGGGGGTGTCTCGCCTTAAGCACAGAATTTAAAGGCACATGCGTTTGTTTTCCACAGAGTGCCCTGGGGCTATTTGGAATGTTCTGGAGCATCTATTTTAAAGAGAGGTCATAACATAGTAACATAGTAGATGATGGCAGATAAAGATCCAAATGGTCCATCCAGTCTGCCCAACCTGATTCAATTTAAATTTTTTCTTCTTAGCTATTTCTGGGCAAGAATCCAAAGCTCTACCCGGTACTGTGCTTGGGTTCCTACTGCCGAAATCTCCGTTAAAACCTACTCCAGCCCATCTACACCCTCCCAGCCATTGAAGTCCTCCCCAGCCCATCCCCCACCAAACGGCCATATACAGACATACAAAGAATACCTTCATTCTGCCATTATGATTCAAAGTGTAGGAGTTCACCCCGGGGGTATAGGAAGTGGGACCGGACTCACATATCTCCTTACCCCCTTTAACTCTTTGTGTCCTCGCAAAGCATACTTAAAACACATTGGGGGTCATTTATTGACAGTATGTGCTAATTTAATTAATAGATGTTTGTTGCCATGGGGCCTGTTGTATAAAAATGGTCCCTGTGCCAAATAATGTGTGTTAACAGCCTGTTAGTAAATGCCCCCCAATATGTACACATTTGATATGCAAAAATAGAGAAGGAAATAAAATGCCCCTCTTATGAGTGCACGCTACCCATAATGGGCTCTACGCCTGATACAACGTACAAAGGGCACTAGACTCCATTCGTGTAAATATTAGATATGTGACCTGTGATGCTATTTCATGAAGAATAAAATAGTCATAATTATATAGAAGTACTTTACACAGCAGTTATTAGAGGAAATCCACCATAATAGCCAGAAAATAAGAGAGAACTACAATAAGCATAGTAAAGGACACATGAAAGGAAAGTACAAAAGGAGGGTAAAAAATTTTAAAAGTATTGATAAAAATTGAAAAGTAAATTAAGAACTTTTTTTTTTAATATTTCAATTTCTTGGAGCCTAAGAAAGAGAGGCCATGTGAGTTTATGCAGAGAATAGGATCAAAAGAGACTCCGATGATTAAGTCTCAAAAGCATCCTTGTACCACTAGCATTTTAACAGTCCTTTAAATTTACTTAGGGCTCCTTTTACTAAGGTGCGCTAGCGTTTTTAGTGCATGCAGGATTTTAGCGCGTGCTAAACCTGCGCTGCGCTTCTACAACTAACGCTAGCTCAATGCTGGCGTTAAGGTCTAGCGCGCGTGGCAATTCAGCATGCGCTATTCTGCACGTTAAAGCCCTAATACACCTTGGTAAAAGGAGCCCTTAGTGATTTTTCTTCATAGTAACATAGTAGATGACGGCAGATAAAAAACCCAAATGATCCATCCAGTCTGCCCAACCTGGTTCAAATTAAATTTTTTTAATTTTTTCTTCTTAGCTATTTCTGGGCAAGAATCCAAAGCTTTACCCTATACTGTGCTTGGGTTCCAACTGCCGAAATCTCTGTTGAAATCATTTTGAGAGAAACAGGCCTCCCGGCATACAGCTGACAGCGTGGGGATAACCTGGTGTAAACGAATCCCCTGAAGTAGCCTGCTTTCAGGCGAAATAGAAGATCTTTTCTATCGGGACGAAGATGTTTCTTCAGATGAGTGTTTGACTCTCTTATACACGCTACTATGCAGGTTTTATAGCCACGCTATTAGACCCTGTTTTGAATTTATCTACAGCTGTAGCTGATTGCCACACATATAGTTAGTTTGGGGCAGTTTCACCTATTTATAGAAAATTATAGGACGTTGAAATTCAAATCCTTTGAGAATGTTTTGAAACTATTCTTTTAAAGAGATGTTGAAGTATGAAAGTAACTTATAACTGTACGGAGTTTTTTTATAAACCCGTGATGAGGTGGTGAGCTTTGGGTACTTGTGTAGTCCCGGCGACCCACAATTGAGGTTTATTTTTCTCCGTTTATTTATGATTTGGTCAACTGTCCTGTTCTTGTTACTTTTTGTGTGAATGAACCCCTACTTTAACTATCTACAACGTATATTTATATAATATTGTTCTTCAAAGACTTACTCCAGCCCATCTACACCCTCCCAGCCCATCCTCCACCAAACGGCCATACACAGACACAGACCGTTCAAGTCTGCCCAGTACTGGCCTTAGTTCAATTATTAATATTATTTTATGATTCTAGATCCTCTGTGTTCATCCCATGCTTCTTTAAACTCAGTCACAGTTTTCCTCTCTACCACCTCTCTCGGGAGCGCATTCCAGGCATCCACCACCCTCTCCGTAAAGCAGAATTTCCTAACATTGCCTTTGAATCTACCACCCCTCAACCTCAAATTATGTCCTCTGGTTTTGGGCGCTGTAATCGCAAAGATCGTATCTTGTCTTGTATTTATTATACTAAGCGAAATGAAGAAAAGCGTGTTAAACGGTAAAGACATATGAATCCTTCAGTCTAGGTCTGTGTAACTACAGGCTATACAGCATACCATTATGATGTCTTCCTCTAATCTCCCCCTTTTACAGTCATGAAATGCAATTTTTCAGATGGTGCACCAGGGCTCACACATCAGACAAGGACCAATGGACATATTTGTTTTTAAGAATTCTGTTCCCCCCCCTCCCCCTAACAAAAAAAAAAGAACACACAATGGGGGTAATTCTCAAAAGGTCACCTAAAATTAAACACCTTGAGTGTATGCTCTTAGCATAAATTCTATAATAGCAATGTTACTGACTAAGGCCTCGATGCACAACACTCTTGACGCCATGGTAAAAAATACCATGGTGAGAGCAATTTTTCCCCAATGGGTGATGCTCACTTAAAGGAGGGGCTTTAGGTGCCTGAGTCAATCAGAGCCTTAGGCCCCTCCCAGTGCATCCCAGGATGCACCAGTAAAGGGAAGGCCCACCATTTTGAAGAGGTAGGGAGTGGGCATCCCTCCTGCCAATTTTCAGCTAAAAGATATGGGGTTGTCGGGTGGGAGGGGCTAGGGGGTCACAGAGCTCCTGGACCATATGGCCAGGTGGGGGGTGGGATTTGGGGATAGCCCAGTGGTTTTTTTTTGGGTTGGGAGCTTGGCAGGGATTTTCCCTGGGGGGGGGCTTGGCAGGAGGGAGTCTTGGCAGGAGGGGGGGATAAAGTAACCCGGGGGGGGGGAGGAGAAGCTTTTTTTTTTTTTTTTATAGGCACAGCTCTTTGTTTGTGTTGTGCAAATAAAATAAAAACTGATCGGGAATTCACTTGTTGGCTCCAAAGCGGAGCAGGCAGGGAAAGCCCTCATTCAGCTAAGGCTGCAGCCAGGTCTGAGCTGTCATATAGCCTTTTCAAGTCAGTGCCTGAGCCAATCGGTGCTCAGGCGCTTGCAGGAAAGTAAGACTACAACAGCTCAGATGGTATTAATGCTGCCCGATTCTGGAAAAAATATTTCGATTAGATTCTGCCTATCGAATCAATTTTTCGATTCGATTCGATTTTCCTGCCCAATTGGGTGGTATTATCCAAACATCCTGGTGGATTTATTTTATAGCCTCTTCACCCCCTTTGCTCTCTCCTACCCACATTGGTCCTGTGGGTAAACAAAATAAACAAACAAAAAGTACTTTTCCTCTCTCTATTAAATCCTAGCTCAAGTTTGCGGTCCAACACCAACTCTGGAAGGATACACATTTCAAATCTGACATATTGTAATCACAAAACAGAAAATAAAATTATTTTTCCTACCTTTTGTTGTCTGGTCATTTTTCAAATCTTGTTGGTCTGGTTGTCTTCTGATCAAGCTCTCCTTCTTTCTCCTTTCTCCATGCTAACCATTCATCTTCCATCTCTGTCCTCCCCTTCTGTTTCCCTTTCCTCCCCCGGAGGTCTGGCATCTTTCCTTTTTTTCATTTCCATCCCCCCGCAGTTGCAGCGATGGACCCCACCATATCTCCTTTTCTCATCTACCCTTTCATCCAGCATCTTTCTTCTGTGTCCCTGTTCCTATGCTCCCTCCATTCCCAGCATCTTATCTCTCCCCATATCCAGATTCTTCTTTCTCTCTTCCTTACCTCCTGTATCCCCTTCCTCAGATACAGGCTTTCTCCTACTATCGCTCCTGCCATCCTGCACCTTGCCCACCTACTTTGGAACAGTATCTGTCCCTCTTGTACCCTTCCCCTTGTGGTCTTGCATTTCTCTCTCCCTCTCTCTATTAGTCCAGCACCTCTCCTCTGCTTTCCTCCCCCTCTTTTTGGTTTGGTCTCTCTCTTCCCTTCACTTCACCCCAGGTGTGGCATCTCCCCTCCCCTCTCTTACTCCTTCCTCCTCCTCCCTCTGCACAAGCCTGCCTCCCCACCGACCCCCACCGGTGGGGGCGCAACGGGGGGGGGGGGGGTGGTGATACTGCAGGAGGAAACAGCACTCCCACGGCTGCCAGCTGCTGAATCCTTGCAAATTTTCTTTTTGCGCATTGTGCCTCCCTCCCATGTCCTTGGTGCCCCATTGCCTTCTCCCGACGTCAATTCTGATGTTGGAGAGAAGGTCCGGGATTGGCTGGCCCGGACCTTCTTTCCAACGTCAGAATTGACTTCGGGAGAAGGCTTGTGGGTACGCGCCTGGCCCTTCCTTTCTTTGCGGCATTAGCAGGGCTGTAAGTAAATATAATGGGCGAGTGGACAGACGGGTGGGGAGCCAGCGTACGGACAGACGGGCAGGTGCTGGACCGGGAGGGGGTAGGAGGAATCGGCGGCGGGCCAGCTTGGGGGCAGGCAGGCTTTGGTGTGGCTTTGGAGAATGGCAGGAAGTAATTAAATGCAGCTGGTGCAGGTCGGCTTGGGGGGGGAGGGAGGAAGGGGGCACTAAGGACATAGGAAGGGGCAAGCTGGGGGAGCGGGCAAGCTGGGGGAGGCCTTTCTGACCGACCCTACCCCCTCAAGCAAGAGCAGCAGCGAACAGCCAGCAAGAAGCAGCGCTGCAGCTCCTGCTTTAGGAAGGCATGGGGGAAGGGTCGGCCATTGAATCGGGAGGCCGATTTTTAAAAAAACTTTTATCGATTCAAATCGGGCAGCACTAGACGGTACTATCGCCTCATTTTTCCTACTGGCCATTCCTCTTCCTATGCATCCAAGCATCCTCCTGGCTTTGACCATCACCTTTTCTACCTGTTTTGCCAGCTTAATATCATTAGACATGAGCACACCCTCTACTATACACTATCCTCTATTATGCTATTCTACTGAATTTTTGCAGCCCAAATTCATGACTTTGCATTTTTTTAGCATTAAATCTTAGTTACCAATTACCAAGCTTCACTAGATCCCACCTCTGGGGTGTCTACCCTATTACAGAACTGGTTTCATCTGCAAAAAGACAAATTTTGCCAGACAGTCCTTCCACAATATTACTCAAGGTTTTGGGGCATTAAGACAGCTTAGAGCCATTCGAGATTTTATGGATGAGAAATCATTGCACACGTTAATTCATGCCTTTGTATTGTCAAAGTTAGATTAGGGTGATTTAGTATATGCAGGTATTGGGTCAGGACAGCTGAAGCGTTTACAAACAGTGCAAAATGCTGCGATTAGATTATTAGGCCGTGCATATATTCGTGATCACGTGACACCTTGTTATTTAAAATTCCATTGGTTACCAATAGAATTTAGGATCAAATTTAAGATCCTGATGTTGGCACATAGAGCATTATTTCAGCTACAGCCTTCATTTCTTTCTAACTTGGTGTTTATTTTATGCCCCAAGGCGTTTATTACAATCTTTGAATGACAATAGGGTAAGTCGTTCCTCATATCTCGAAGGCACATCTTGCTTCAACTAGAGATTGTGAATTCTTTTATTTAGTTCCGCGGCTATGGAATAACTTGCCCATAGACTTGAGAAAAGAAGAATCGTATATAAATTTTAAGACATTTAAAAGCACATTTCTTTCAACTGGCTTTCTCAAATTGAAGAATTGAGTTTGGGACTGTAATCTGTATTTATGTAATGATTAATTTCTGTTATGGAAATTTTTAGTTGTATGCATTAGTTATGGTTTATTGAGATTTGATTGTTTTATTATTAGAATTGTTATTATTGAGATGTTGATTGCTATGTTATGGGCTCCTATTACAAAGGTGTGCTAGCGGTTTTAGCACACGCACCTGATTAGCGCGCACTAGCCAAAAAACTACCGCCTGCTCAAGAGGGGGTGGTAGCGGCTAGTGCGCGCGGCATTTTAGTGTGCGCTATTCCGCGCGTTAAGGCCCTAACGCGCCTTCGTAAAAGGAGCCCATAGTATTTTAAGAAAAAAAAAAAAATTACTAACTTTTGCTCTTATTCTTTCCTTTCCTATTTTTAAATGGAGTTTTTTTTTCTTAATGAATGTGAACCACATATTGTAAACCGCTTGGATCCTTTTTGGGCTGTTATGCGGTATATAAAGTTTTGAATAAACAGAGCTAAATGGGAGGCAAGATGGTGGCGGTTGTGTGAGAGGACGCTAAGCTTATCGTCGGATACCGCCAAGAAAATCGAAATGGTTAAAAAGAAGGGGAAGCCTCGAACGTTCCTGGTCGATTTGGCTCCCTCCCCAGTATTGGGACAACAGACGATGGATAGATTCCTCCTACCTTTAGCACCAGAGAATCCTCGGGGCAGCGGTGAGCAACTAACACGAGATTTTACCCTCAGCATGATTGTAACCACGCTGAGCCCCGGGGACCATGAGACACCAACTCAACCCGGAACGAATCGGAGGAGTTGATGGGAAGCCCCGCAGATACCCAAGAGGTTGCCGTTGGAGGCCTCCTTGCTGGGACGTCGACCCCACTGTTCCGTGCCATGGCGGAACAACCAGCCGGGGAGAGCTGTGAAGGAGCAGTAGGAGGACAGCCTGTGGATAAGCTCCCGAGGCCAGGACCTGCTGTAGCCGGAACCAAAGAGGCTGGTTTGGAGACCTCCATGAGGTTGAAGAGAAGAACAGAAAAAGTGACACTGGAGGAGGTATGGGAAGCTGTTACTACTTTAGAGGGAAAATTGACTCAACGTTTAGATAAACTGTTTCAACTTCCAGAGGTGGTACAATCCCATATTAAGCAAACAGGGGACTTTATTACTAAAGTGGACTCCCAAGTCAAAGAATTTGAAAAGGTTATAGAATGAGTGAAAAAAGTTCAAACTACTACAATTTGAACATTCATCAGAGAATGGAAAGATTGGAAAATTATGAAAGGCGTTTGAACTTGAGATTTTTGAATTTTCCCCAGTCTTCTCTTCTAAACAACCAATAGAAATGCTTAAACAATTTTTGAGAGAGGTATTACAAATACCTGCTGAATCTATGCCTCTGATAACTAAAGCTTACTATATCAATTTGGGTAGTCCACTGAGAAAACCTATTTTAGCTTAGAACCAAGAACCTGGTCTTGATCTTACTAGCTTCTTGGAAAAATCTGAGGAAACATTGAATAAAGCTACCCTTATTGCTACATTTGCATTAGAATATGACAGGAACTGGATATTACAAAGGTATTTTAGATTTAAGGATGTAAAATGTATGGGTAACTCCGTTTTGATTTTTCCTGACTTTGTAGGTCCACTCAACAGAGGAGGAAGGCTTTTTTAGCTTTAAAACCTCTGGTATTGGACCTCAAAGGGTCTTTTTCCCTCCAATTTCCATGTAACTGTATTGTTAAAATAGAAAAGAAAACTTTTGTATTCTTTGACTCTCTACATTTACAGAATTTTTTTGGAATCAAGGAAACCTCTAGTTCCAATAGCAGTTTCCACACCTTCAATGTGAACGAAGCAGAATAATAGATAGTTAATGTGCTAACCTGCCAATTATACAACAAGCTATTCCTTTCCTAATTTAATTTATTTCCCTGTTTTTTCTACACCTTGCCTCCTGTCTTCGTTTTCTTATATTGATGAGGTGTAATTAGAATTGCATTAAATTAACTCTTTGCTGTTTTTTCCTATTTGGATAAGGAATTTCCTTTATTGCATTGTGATTCTCTTTTCATTGTCAAGATTCATGCTTGTAAAATTGTAAAATTTGAAGAAATTAACCCCCCCCATAAAAAGAGCCAGCCCAAGGACAGATCTCTGCAGTACTTCACTGACAACATCCTTTTCCTCTGAGCAAACTCCATTTACCGCTACTACATTTTAAAATCCAATCCATCACTTTAGGTGCTATACCGCGGGTACTCCATTTATTTATTAGTCAGCTAAACGGTCCCATGTCAAAGGCTTTGCTAAAATCTAAGTACAGCATATCTAGCGCCCCTTCCCGGCCCAAGAAAATCAATCAGATTTGTCTGCCCAGAGCTGCCTCTTGTAAAAATCATGTTACCTTGCGTCCTGCGGACCATTCAGTTCTAGAAATCTCACGGTCCCCTGCTTAAGATGCATGTTTGTTAACCACTTAAGTTGTATGCACAAATTGATTATTTGCACAGATTTGCATGTGCAACTTTAGTCATAGTATATAGAATTTGAGGATATGTTTTCGTACTGTTTTCTTTGGTGGTCTTTATGCTGAGGCCATTTAAGCTCCTTTTTGAGTGTGTGCATTGCTGTTTTTACATGCTGCAGGGGGCTTATAACATTCCCTTCTTATTCTGTCTGTTTTGTTCTCTACTTAGAATTATGAATAGGTGGACATATGTCAGCTTTGGGGTGCAGTTTAGAGAATTTAATTTAATTTAATTTAATTCTTATATACCGCTAATAACCCTGAGGTTTCTAAGCGGTTTACAAAAATGAATGCATTAAAAGATACAATAAATAAAAATAAATAAGATAGGTACTTGGAAATTCCCTAACTGTCCCAAAGGCTCACAATCTAACTAAAGTACCTGAAGAGACAATTTATGAAAAATAAAGATAAAATATAAAGACAGAGATAGAGATAGAAATGAATATTCCACCAAGTAATGAATAAATAAATTTAAAGATAGAATTAAAAATGAATAAGTAAAATAAATAAAAAATAGAGATCAAAAATAAGTATCAACAGAAAAATAAAAGAATATATTTAAAGTGTTCTCTCCTGCTGGATCGGGGGAGGGGTGTAACTGATCAGGTGCCCTGCTGGAGAGGGAAAGGAAAAAAAATCTGTCCCTGTCATTGTACCACCGTCCCCGTCGTATCCACCCTTCCCTCTCGCCATCTCACTGCCCTTCAGCGGCCCGAGAATCTCCCTCCCTCCCCCTTACCTTCATGGCGCTTTAGTAAAGAAACTTACTGAAGGCGGCGGAGACTGCCTGCCTGTGCCTGCAATCACATGTGTGTGGGCGGAAGCTTCTCCTCTGATGCAACCGGAAGTTGTGTCAGAGGAGAAGTTTCCACCCACACACATGCGACTGCAGGCAGACAGGCTTCGCCAGCTTCAGTAAGTTTCTTTACTAAAGCACCGCGAAGGTAAGGGGGAGGGATTGAGGGAGATAGATTTGGCCGTAGAGAGGGAGGGGGCCGTGCATGGTCGGTGGCCGTGCGCCTTCCCTAACTGCCACCGTGTCATTCTCTAGTGCAGTTATCAACGTGGGCTGTCTTTAAGACGTGCTATTTTACCACAAGACTGTATTATAGAAGAACACTAGTGCCATAGCTATGTTGTTTGAACGTTCTGATTTGTGCTTATTAGATGCTTCATAAGAATTATGTCTCTTTTTTGGTATGTATTACGGTATATCTCGGTTGAATTTCCCTGCTGTTAATAAGTACATTTTTGAATCTGTTTCATGGTGGTCCTATTATTAAGTTTCAATTTACTGATTTTAACTGATATTTGTCCTTTTTTTTTTTTTAAACTACTTTTATGCTGTTAACAAATTTGTACATTTTGTTGAATAATACCTGCTGTACACTGCTTTTGGTGAATCTCTTCAAAAAGGTGGTTAATAAATCCCAATAAATAAACATTTTATGCAGTGAGATCCGCTACTGATAACTCAGGTTAACAATAACTCATCTTAATGTAGTCCCCGATAATAAATTCCAACCCCTCCTTCCTTTTATCTCAAACAAAAGCAATTGTTTCATTTCATTTTCATTTTTAAAATCTTTTTTATTGAACATTTTATAAAAGAAATTATACAAGTATATCATACAGACAGACAGAGGGAGGAAGGGAGACAGAAAGAAAAGGAGAAAGACACAGGGGCAGGGAGATACACAGAAAGACAGACAGGCAAAGGGGGCCAGGGACAGAGACAGACAGAAAGGACAGCGGGAGCCGCGTCAGGAGGGGTGCGGGATGCGGCAGTGGGAACTTTTCCAATGGGTGCAACTGGGCGGCTGTCGGGAACCTCTGATCAGGGGCAGAGCAAGGTAAGAGTATCATAGGGATAAGAAGGAGGAGGGGGATAAAAAAGGAAGGGATGCCTACTGCTGGACAGGGGGAGAAGGAAAGAGATGCTGATGGACAGGGGAGGTGAAGAAAAAGGAACGGAGGACTAATGTTGGACAGGGGGAGAAGGAAAGAGGTGCTGCTAGACAGGGGGGAGGTAAAACAAAGGGAGAAGGGCTGCTGCTGCATAAGGAGAGCAGTGAAGGGGTGGTGGTGGACACAGTGGAGGTAAAAGGAAGGGAAAATGGACAGGGGAGCAGGCAAGGGGTGGTGATGGACAGCCAAGGAAAAAGAAAGGCAGAAAGAAAGAAAGCGGCTAAGGAGAGAGAGAAAGAAAGACAGACACACACACATATGTTCTAGCACCCATTAATGTAACGGGCTTAAAGACTAGTTAAACAATAAATCCTAATTTAACAAAAGCTAAGTAAAATTACAAGAAGAATTATTATGGTGAAATTAGCTCAAGTCCTCTTTAGATCCAAGAATTATGCCGGCAAGCTAAATAGAAAGAGATATAATCAATACATCCAAAGTAATAGTGTTCTATACATCGGGGACGGAGCTACTATTTTCCTTTTAGAGCTCAAGATTGAAGTGTATCCTTGTCCAGATGGGACATAGCCACAAAATTAGGCACCATGTAATTCTTCCCGCGTTTTTGAGACAACATAGCGGTGGAGTGGTGGGGCTGAGGCGTCCTTTTGAAGTTATGTGAGTGGGGTAGAAATCTATCTTATTATACTTCAATCCAGTTCCCTATTGATATATATGGACCTTTAAAGACAGGGCTGGATAGCACATAAACGTAAAGTTTTTGCCATCGACTGTTATGCTTTGGTAATAATGTGACATCTCTTTGGGGGTACAGTATCAAAAAGGAGGACATACACGTCTCTGCAGCCCTTCCAAGCCTCTGTGGTTGTTGTGTCTTGTACATAGTGTTCCCTAAAGACAGACACATGGTAGACTCAAGTAGAGTGGCTGCCTTTGTTTTACCCATAACTGGGGAGAGGTTAAAATGTGACCAAGTTCTTTGGCTGCATACCTCACAAATCCTTCTTTTGATCAGAGCCTTGTGTTGCATGTCTGCATACTTCAAAGGCAGGAAGTCTCTGTCCTGAATTCTGCTTTGCCTAAGGTTGATTATAATTTGCAGAGGGCGATTACACTGCCGTCTTCCCACTATGGTTGAGAACAAAGATTTCAAGAGAGCTGCTTAGTACTTGCAGAATTGTTTTAACTAGCTATACTATAGAGCGATAAAAAGCCAAGGGGCCTGGGAGATTTTTTTGTTAACAGTGATTTCATACTGACATCGGTGTGTGTATTATATACTGTTCTGCTCCTCAATCAACCTAGAAAAACCATGCCATTTTTTTAATTATCCAGCATAGTGGGAGTAAAAAGATTGCTTGCTTTGGATAAAAATGTTAGCAAGTTTTTAGGTTTATATTAAAATGTTTGTACAAAATGAAGGGTAAAAGAACAACAAACTTCAAAGGAGCTGTTCAGGATTTCCAAACCCAATGCTTAACGGTCACTAATAGATCTGGGTTTCAAGATGAGTAAAATATGTAAATTATAAATAAACCTAGCCTTACTGATTATCCGGAAAGCCATACCTGTTTTGAATCCTTCATTTTGAGGCACTTGCCTGTGGTAGTCAGCAGTGAGCTTAATATTTTATGTCCCTAAGGCTGATGGACTGTATTAGCTTGTGACAACGGAGGTACAAACAGATGGATAGTTCCAATGGTTAAAATATGGTTGGGCTCAGGGCTATCCTTACCAATATAGGGAGGCCACCTGGAAGTCCAGCATGTCCCCCTATCTTTGATCTCCTCCACCTTAAAAATATGTATTTCTCCATAGAGGGCTAAAGGCAGCAGCAGTGATTCACACAGGCCTGCTGCTGAATCCAGAGCCTGCTCTCTGCTGTGACCCTGCTGTGAATCGCTGCCCTCAGCCCTCTATGGAGAAATGCAGATTTTAAGGTCACCTCTGGGGCTACTTAGGCAGATAAAGAAGAGCCTTAGAGCCAAAATTCTCTTGAGTTTGTATAGGTTAGTGCTCTTTCACTCCCAGACCTCAAGTATTAACCAATGGGTCAGTTTTCCTGAATATCCCTAATGAATATGCATGAGTGAGATTTGCATGCAAATCTGGCTCATGCCTATTTCAGCCTACATATTAAGAACTGCCGCTGCTGGGTCAGACGAGTGGTCCATCATGCCCAGCAGTCTGCTCACATGGCAGCCCTTAGGTCAAAGACCAATGCTCTAAATGAGTCCAGCCTCACCTGCGTACGTTCCGGTTCAGCAGGAACTTGTCTAACTTTGCAATCTTAGACCCTGGAGGGTGTTTTTTCCTACAACAGACTCCAGAAGAGTGTTCCCATTTTCCACCACTCTGTTCCCTTTCAACTTTAGAGAGTGCCCTCTCATTCTCCCTACCAAGGAGAGGGTGAACAACCTGTCCTTATCTACTAAGTCTATTCCCTTCAGTATCTTGAATGTTTCGATCATGTCCCCTCTCCTTCACTTTTCAAGGGAAAAGAGGCCCAGTTTCTCTAATCTCTCACTGTACAGCAACTCCTCCAGCCCCTTAACCATTTTAGTCGCTCTTCTCTGGACCTTTTCGAGTAGTACTGTGTCCTTCTTCATGTATGACGACCAGTGCTGGATGCAGTACTCCAGGTGAGGGCGCACCATGGCCCGGTACAACAGCATGATAACCTTCTCTGGTCTGTTCGTGATTCCCTTCTTAATCATTCCTAGCATTTTGTTTGCCCTTTCGCCGCTGCCGCACTTTGCACGGATGGCTTCATTGACTTGTTGACCAGTACTTTCAAGTCACTTTCCTGGGGGGGGGTGTCTCTCCAAGTAGTGCCCCAGACATCCTGTATTTGTGTATGAGATTTTTGTTACCAACATGCATCACCTTACACTTATCCACGTTGAACCTCATTTGTCATGTCGCTGCCCATTTCTCGAGCGTGGTTATGTCGCAGATCTTCGCAATCCCCCTGCGTCTTCACTACTCTGAATAATTTTTGATCGTCTGCAAATTTAATCACCTCACTCATCGTACCAATTTCCAGATCATTTATAACTATGTTGAAGAGCACGGGCCCAAGCACCGAGCCCTGCGGTACCTCACTGGTGACACTCTTCCAATGCGAGTATTGTCCATTTACCCCCGCTCTCTGTTTCCTATCCGCTAGCCAGTTTTTAATCCACGTGAGTATTTCACCCTCGATTCCAAGGCTCACAATTTTCCGAAGTATTCGTTCATGTGGAATCTTGTTGAATGCCTTCTGAAAATTCAGATATACAATGTCGACTGGGTCATCCTTGTCTATCCTGTCACCGCAATGTCCTGTATACCGTTTTAGTCCTTGTTTATTTGTTTCCTGATATTTTGCATTTTTGCGGTATTTTCTCTGTTCCTAGGAGTTACCCACGGATCTTCCCTATGCCTTCTTCTATAACATGAACATCTACATTTCATATTGTGCAACATCCAAGGGGTTATGGCCACAGGATGAGCCTGGGCAGGTTAGGGGCATTCCCAGAATTAGACGCGGTGTTACAGAATACCTACATTTGTGTGTCATACAAAACATGGCAGTATGATTAATTTAATTTTTTTAGTTCAATTTCTTTATTGAAATTTTAAACATTGCAAAGCTATAAAACATTACATAAGAACTGCCGCTGCTGGGTCAGACCAGTGGTCCATCATGCCCAGCACTCCGCTCACACGGCGGCCCTCCGGTCTAAGACCAGCGCCCTAACTGAGACTAGCCCTACCTGCGCACGTTCTTGTTCATCAGGAACTTGTCTAACTTTGACTTGAATACCTGGAGGGTGTTTTCCCCTATGACAGACTCCGGAAGAGAGGTCCAGTTTTCTACCACTCTCTGGGTGGTTTGTACATTCGTACGGAATCTATCCCCTTTCAGTTTTAAAGATTGCCCTCTCGTTCTCCCTGCCTTGGAGAGGGTGAACAACCTGGCCTTATCTACTAAGTCTATTCCGTTCAGTACCTTGAATGTTTCGATCATGTCCCCTCTCAATCTCCTCTGTTCGAAGGAGAAGAGGCCTAGTTTCTCTAATCTTTTGCTGTATGGCAGCTTCTCCAACCCCTTAACCATCTTAGTCGCTCTTCTTTGGACCTCTTCATGTACGGCGACCAGTGCTGGACGCAGTACTCCAGGTGAGGGAGCACCATATCAATCAAGAATATCTCAATAAAGCAAAACATAGAAATTCTCTACAGGTCATATGAATTGTCTTAGGGGCTCCTTTTTCTAAGGTGCGCTAAGTGTTTGTTTTAGTACGTGCTAACCGCGGGCTAAATGCTAAAGCGTGCATGTTAGTCTATGGACGTGTTAGTGCGTGCGTATATTTAGGGCACGCTAAAACGCATGGCGTGCCTTAGTAAAACAGGGGGTTAGGTAACAGTAAGAACAGGTATATTTTAATTTTAACTGGTTATTTTGTAAATATATATCAATGGGAGACCACAGTGCTTTCTGAGTTTCTTTCACATGTAATTCAAAGTACTTATAAGTTCTGATTTTTCCCAATTTGCTTTAAGTTTCAAGTTTCAAGTTTATTAGGTTTTTATATACCGCCTATCAAGGTTATCTAAGCGGTTTTTACAATCAGGTACTCAAGCATTTTCCCTCTCTGTCCCGGTGGGCTCACAATCTATCTAACGTACCTGGGGCTATGGAGGATTAAGTGACTTGCCCAGGGTCACAAGGAGCAGCGTGGGGTTTGAACCCACAAACCCAGGGTGCTGAGGCTGTAGATCCAACCACTGCGCCACACACTCCTATCCACACTCGTATCCAGAAAGTTGGGAGTAATCGGTGACAATTTGAATGAATGCTGAGAGAAAGAAAATTGGATTGCAAAGGAACAGGAGAATATTATCTGCATAAGCTGCAACTTTTATTTGTCTGGAAGTGGATTGTATGCCTTGTATTTGAGGACAAAGTTTTATTGAGGATAATAAAGATTCAAGTGCTAGATTATATAATAGTGGGGAGAGTGGGCATCCTTGACGGGTGCCTCTCTGTAGTTTGATGGAGTTAATCAACATGCTATTGATTAGGATTCTGGATAAGGGTTGCCAGTAAAGTGTATGCACCCATGAAATGAGAGCCTCCAAAATTAAACCATTTCAACACTCGTAGAAGGAATTTTCATTTAAATCTGTCGGAAGCTTTTTCAGCATTTACTGCTAAGCCCAGGTTCCGAGATAGTCTTAGCCAAGTTATTGATGTTATGAAATAATCTTAAATTATCACCATTATATCTTTTCTTAATAAAACCTACTTGATCATGTGATATAAGAGATTCAATAACTTTATTTAGTCTACTGGATAGTATTTTGGCCATTATTTTATAATCAGCATTAAGGAGTGAAATAGTTCTGTAATTTTTAACAAGGGTTGGGTCTCTATTTAGTTTTAGAAAAACTACAATAGTAGCTTTAATGAAATTGCGTTGATGATTAGGATGATTATAAATAAAATTATAATAATTCAAAAGATGTGGAGCTAATTGAACATTGAATTAAAAAAAAATCAGAGGTTAGGCCATCAGGGCTGGGAGATTTATTAGAAGCTAGAGTGGAAATTATAGTTAGGATTTCTTGAATAGTTATGGGAGTCAAGTTCTTCTTTAATATTCTGTGAGAGGATAGGGTGTGGGATTTTATCTGTTCTGAGCATGTATTTTCTGATTGAAAACTGTTCAAATTGAGTTTGAAACAGTTTAGTATTGGTAACTATATGGCCCTGTTGGGCCTGAATTGATGAAATATGAAATCTTGCTTTCCTTCTAAATATTTGGCGAAAGATTTACCCATCTTGTTATCTCTAACATAGTGACCTGATTTATGTATGAAGAGAAGTAATTATAGAGTTATATTCAAATTTGAGCTTTAATAATGTAGTATATGTGTCACTATTTTTGTTAGGGTCTATCATGTATTGGAGTTCAAGCTGTTCAAGATCTTTAGTTTGTTTCAGGATCAGTTTCTTTTTCCAAGCTAATGAGTTCACCTCTTCACAAATTTTTGTATGCCTCCCATACAGTAGCCAGAAAATTGGTTGTTATTCTGAAAGAATTCTGAGGTGAATAGGCAAATTTTTTAAATTATCTCTTCATCAGTTAGCATGTAGTAAAAGTTTCTATAAAAGTTGTTTCCCACAGATCACCCTTTAAAGAAAACTAGCCTGGTGTGGTAGGCGCCTACTGGCTAATTACATTTTTTAAATGATTTTTAATTGTTTTTTTTATGGCACTTTCAATTATCAGCACTGATTAGGCCAATTAAATTAAGTTAAGCGCCTAGATTGACTAGGCGTGCCAGTCTAGGAGTCCGACTTCAGGTGTCTTTTATAGAATCGGGGCCTATATTTCTGGAGAACTGCTTTTTAATGCACATATATCCCCAGAAAATTTGATGAGCAAACTTGAGCATGTAGAACAGTATTTAATGTGCTCAAATCCCTTGAGGTAGAGTGGAAGACCTGTCAAAATTCCAACTGAGAACCCAGAAAAAGGGGAAATAAAAACTAACAAATAGAGAAACGCTTTCAGGAAGTGACACCCCCCCTTCCCCCTTGTTTTATCCCTTCCCTCTTTCCTCCCTTTTATTTTTATTTACACAATATAATTAAAATTTCCTTCCCCCCCTGTCCTTCTCGTCTCCAACCTATCCTAATATTATCTTTGTCCTGGTCTCAATCCCCCCTATTTTTTTTTTTTTTTTTAAATAAAAGCTTTTATTGAGATATACACCAAGTACAAGATATACATGTAAGATGCAGCAACAATAACACAAAGAACAATACTCTGCCATCAAGAAAACAGCAGACGTGCTGCCAACAAGAAAAACATGTGCAATCTCGACACACTAACAATAGCAAACTACAATACCCACCAGTAACACAACCCAAACACCCCCCTCCCTCCCCCCAGGGACGAAACACAATACCTACAGCACCCGATATGGTCGAGAACCATCCAACCCCATACAAAGAAAAGAATGGAAGGGGAATAAGGTTATAGGGTCCCCCCAATCCAAGCTCCCCCAGTCCAGCCCCAACCTCAACTCAAAGCCCCGTTCCCCCCCTACCACAAACCCCCACAGAAGCCCAAAACCGACGCCAAATACGAGCATAGCCATGTTGTTTGCCATGCCGTAAGGCCGTTAAGTGGTAAAGAAGTTGCCAGGTAAGCAAGCGCTGCTCCACCATTGCCCACGTGGGAGGGAGCACTTGGTTCCATAAGGAGGCTAAAGCCAACCTGGCTGCAGTGAAAGCCAACTTACAAAACAAAGAATCTCCCCAGGCTAGGTCTAATTGGTGCCAAAATAATAGGGCATGTTGCCAATCAACCGGAATCTGGAAATCAAGGATCTGGGACACCCGAGAGAAAACCCCAGTCCAGAACCCATGCACCCGCCCACACTGCCACCACATATGAAGATAGGTACCGACCTCCCCACAGCCCCTCCAGCAAAGAACACTCGCACCCCCCTGCCAACGAGCCACAGCCTAAGGAGTATAGTACCAACGAAAGAGGACCTTATAACCATTCTCAATCAACAAAGCAGCAATACCCGCCGAGGAAACCTCTTTCCAAATGTCCCCCCAGGTATCCCAGGAAATAGCAGAACCCCAATCACCCTCCCAAGCCACCATATAGGGATGCGGGGCCCCCCGACAATTAAGCACCTATATATAGCAGACAGAGCTCCCTTCCGAAGTACCGGACCCAACAACAGCTCAAAGGGGGTCCTACCACCCCCCAAGTCCCCCAGAAGGCCCGAGGTCCGGATATAATGAACAACTTGTAGGTAAGGAAACAGATCTCGGACCCCAAAGCCAAACTTGCCCCTGAGCTCTGCAAAGGGTCGAATCCGGCCCAAAACCGGATCCCACAATTGACCCACACAAACCAAGCCACGAGACTCCCAAGTAGCAAAAACTCCCTCCCCTCTTCCCGGTAGAAAAGCTGGATTATGTCTCAACGGGGTATACCAGGAATGGCGTCTGCCCAACAATAGACCACCTCGGGTCTGATTCCAAACCCTGAAAGAAGTACCAACGGAAGACAACTCACCCGCAGGCCGCACCCTGCCAGGCAACCAAGGCCGATGTAACAAAGGCACCCCACCAGTTAAACTCTGCTCCATCTCCACCCACGGTTTCGGTACCTGCGTCTGCCACTCTAACAGGGCACGCAGCTGAGCAGCCTGATAATATTTTACCACATTGGGAACCCCCAGCCCCCCGTCACTCCTCCCCATACATAAGACCTTCCTGCTCACTCTTGGTCACCGACCGGCCCAAATAAAATCAAAAATATGCTGTTGAACCCCCTCCAATGTGCTCCTGCTCACCCAGAGCGGCAACACCTGAATTAAAAACAAGAGACGAAGTAAGATCATCATCTTCACAATTTCCACCCTACCCAACCATGAGAAATACTGATCTTTCCAACCAACCAAATCCTGGCGAATGCGACGAAAGAGCGGAGGGAAATTAAGATCATAGAGATCCACTCCCGGCGGTCCAAAATAAACCCCGAGGTAACGTAGAGAATGCTGAACCCACCGAAACGGGAACCGGTCCCGAAGGTAAGTCACTCTGTCTAGGGGCAAGTTAATATTAAGGAGCTCAGATTTCCCCACATTAACGCGAAATCCCGACACCTTACCGAAATCATCCAACTCCCGTAATATAGCTGGCAAAGAACTCTCAGGTTCCTCCACCGTAAACAAGAGATCATCCGCAAACAGTGCCAACTTATAGTCACCTCCCGGCACAGTAACCCCCCTAATATCCCGATTCATCCGCACCCGCTGCGCCAGGGGTTCTACCGTCAGGGCAAAGAGGAGCGGGGAGAGAGGGCACCCCTGACGAGTTCCCCGTGCTAGAGAAAAAGTCTCCGAATAACCCCCATTTACCTTAATACAACCGAGAGGACTAGTATAAAGAACCCGAATCCAGTCCCGCATGCGCGGACCCAAACCCACAGAATCCAAGACCCGAAACAAAAAAGGCCAGGAGACCCTATCAAAAGCCTTCTCAGCGTTGATAGATAAAAACACCGTTTCCCGCCCCCCCCCAGCCCGTTCAAACAAGTTACAGACCCGACGAGTATTATCACCCACCTGCCTACCCACTACAAAACCCGACTGATCTGGATGGATCAAACGGGGAATCCAGCTCATCAATCTATCCGCCAAAATCCGCGTAAAGATCTTAGTATCAACCCCCAACAGCGAAATCGGCCTATAGGAAGCACACTGAAGGGGATCCTTCCCCTCCTTAGCCAACACCGTAACCCCCGCCAATCGCATGAAGAAGGGAAGGGCAGTATTCTCTTGCAAAGAATTAAGAAAGCGCAACAAAGGAGGCAGCAAAAGATCCTGAAAGCGTTTATAGTACCGAACAGTAAAGCCATCCAGCCCAGGCGATTTACCAAGCTTCATAGAGCGCAGCGCTCCCTGCGCCTCAACCAGCGTGAGAGGACGGTCCAAATGCGCTACATCATCTTGTGCAATCTTGGGCATCGCCGCCGAAGTTAAATAGTCATCCAGGTCCTGCAAGGACCCAGGGGCCTCTGGAGTATAGAGATGGGAGTAAAACTCCACAAAACATGCACGGATAGCATCCTCTTTCTGCAACAATTCTCCAGAAGCCGCCCGAATCGATAGAATCTGATTGCGCGTCTGCCGCACTTTCAAATGATGGGCCACCAGTCGACTAGCTTTATTGGAAAACTCAAAATATCTCTGTTGTAGGAGCTGCAAATTAAGTTGCAAACGCTCCAAGTCCAAAGCTTGTAGATCACGGCGGACATGAAACAATCGCCCATGCAGCTCTATATCCCAAGGGCTACGCTTATGTAAGCTCTCCAACCGGCCAATCAGAATCAACAAAGCCGCCGCATCTTCCCTTCGTTTACGCTGCCGGGCAGAAGCCAGGGCAATCAATCTGCCCCTAAGGGTAGCCTTTAACCCCTCCCAAACCGCTTCCAGCGATGCTCCACACTCCTCATTCACATCCAAATATTCATGCAGCCACCCCTCTATCTGTGCTCCCACCTCCGGGTCATCGAGGAGACTATCATTGAAACGCCAGAATTTCTGTCCCGAATCACCTCCCTCCCCCGCGAACCGTAACCAAACAGGAGCATGATCTGACCACGTAAGTGATTCAATCCCCGCTGACTCCACCCGACGAAGCAATCCCCGCTCCACAAATACATAATCAATTCTGGAGTAAGAGGAATGAATCCCCGAAAAGTAAGTATAGTCTCTGACCGATGGATGCATCCACCGCCAACAATCCACCACATTAAGGGTAGTCAGTGCCTCCCGCAACAGTTTGCGATCCTTTCTCCCATACTGATCCGCCCTCCCCGAATTATCCAAATGAGGGGTCACAGTAAGATTGAAATCCCCACCCAGAACCAGGGCACCCCCCTTAAACCTGAGAATTCGAGGCACCAACTCACGAAAGAAGGCCCCCTGACCTTCATTAGGGGCATAGATATTAACCAGGGAGTACAAGACCCCCTCAATCAGAGCCTCCAACATTATATATCTACCCTGAGGGTCCCGCACCACCCTATGCACTTCACAACGAATCCCCTTACGAATGAGAGTGCCCACCCCTCCCCTCTTGGAAGTACCCACCCGGGAGGCCCAAAAGGCCTGGGGGAACCTAGTATCTTTAACCAGGGATTCATGGGACTGAAGTAGATGAGTTTCCTGGACAAAACAGACATCCGCCCGGAGGCGAAGCAGTTCTCTATAAAAAGCCCGTCTCTTGTTGGGGGAATTAAGACCCCGGATGTTATAAGAGACCAACCTAAACCCCTCCATAATCCAAATAAAACAAGAACAATGCAGACCCAACCCCTCCATACACGTCCCCATATCCCCCTCTCCCCCCCACCACCCCACCCCTCCACCCCCCTCCCCCAAAGTGAGAGTCCACAGATCTCCCACCAACATACAAGGAAGTGAATCATCCCCATGGCCCCTTACTCAAACCCCACAACCAAATGCTAACTATCAACACAGTGCTCACAACAATCCCCATAAGCAAACCCTACCAACCCCACAAGCCCCCCAAACAACAATTCTCACTCCCCCCCCAAACACTTCACTGCATCCCCACATAGCACAGATGCAACCTCCTGGCCCCCCCTCCCACCACACCCCAAAACCAGGCCATGGCCAGCCCCCACAAGACTCCCACCCAAGACTCAGGACCCAGAAATACCACATCAAGGGGTGAGTCCAGAAACACCCCACAGAAGTATGAAGGGTACAGAAGAAACAAGAACAAAACAAACACAGTCAGTCAACCCTCATGGGGGGCCACTCGAGGAAGAGGCAGTAGCTCGAAGAGGGAGTCCTCCTCCTCGGCCTCCCCGTCCGCTCTGGATCCACTCTCTGCCATCGGGAGGAGGCGGGAGTCCCCACTCGGTTGGACACCGCTCCCACTGCAGGAACAGCTTCCTCCGGGATCTCAATACCTGCTTGTTGCAGCAAACCACGGGCCTCCCGAACGGTGGTAACCTTAGTGTGTACTCCATTGATAGAAATGACCACTCCAAAGGGATAAGTCCAGCGGTAGCGCAAATTGCTGCGCTGCAGAGCTTTTGTCACTTCCCTGAATGCCCGGCGTTTCTGGAGCGTGCCTGCAGCCAGGTCTTGATAGAACTCCAACCGGTGGCCTTCCCAAGTAACCGTGCCCAACTCCCAGGCTCTGCGGAAGATCTGCTCCTTAAGCACAAAGCTCTGAAGGCAAAGCACAATATCTTTGGGTTGATCAGTGGTCCGGGGTCCCAGAGCCCGGTGTGCATGCTCAAGACCCGGCTCTAGATTGTCATCCTGTAGAAGCCAGCGAATCAGCTTGATAGTGGTAGCACGAACATCTTTATACTCTGGCAGATCCGGTAGGCCTCAAGTTATTACGCCGGGTGCGGTTCTCCAGGTCCTCGACCTTATCCATGAGTAGTTGGTAGTCAGCAGAGGCAGTTTCCAGAGATCTTTGCACTCCAGTCACATTTTCCTCACAGCTTTCCAGCCGCATCTCCACCACTTCCACCCTCGTGCCTACCTCCACCAGGTCAGTGCGCAGCTCCTGCACCGCTTCCCGGACTTGTACAGCCACTGCCGATATTTCAGATTTTACTTCCGTAATCCAGCGCTGCATATCCGCTTTTGTAAGCGGTTCTGGCGAGGCACATTCCTGCATGGGCTCTGCCACCATATCGGCGACTGCCGCGATTGCGCCGCTCAATCTCGCCGCCTCCCCGCTACTGGTCTCCGGGCCCACGCTGCCACGTGCAGCCCGGCCCAATGCTTGCTCCATCGTGCGCTGGCCGGGTTTATCGCCGGGCAATTTTTTGCGTGTTGCCATGGGGTTCCCCCGTTCCTTCACACGCCTCACCACCACCCGGGAAGAGAAAAATCGCGCCGTTTACACAACTTTAAATAGTTAATACGCCGGGCACGAACGGAGCTCTCAGCTCAAGCTCCCATCCGCAGCAATGACGTCACTTCCTCTTCAATCCCCCCTATTTTTATTTCAATTTTTTTTTAAGCTATATTTTAAATATTTTAACTTTTATTACTGTAAACCGACCAGATACTTGTGATGGTCGGTATATCAAGGTATAAATAAACTTGAAACTTAGCAGTGCTGGGGATTTATTTATTTAAAATTATTTCCTATCCATAAATCTAGTTGAGGAACAAAACAACATATAAAATAACCTAAAACAAACACAAGTCAGCTTTACAAGCATAATATATATATAAAAAATTCAGACATTCTCAGAGCTTGAACCATAAAAAGTGCTCATATAACAAAGTTTGCCCCCTTTTCAAAAATGTAAAAGCATATTAGTTTTGGCAAAAAAAAAAAAAAAAAGGAAGAACATTCCAAAGCATTGGGCCCTGGACGGAGAGCATTGACTTCCGATTACTCACAAGTCGCACCACAGCCAGTGACGGAACTTCTAAACATATTTTGTAAGAGGACCGTAACTCACGCATAGGACAATACCACTGTAGCAGAGAATGAAAGCTCGATGGACAATTAGACTGGAGCACTTTAAAGATCAAGCAGAGAACTTTAAACTCCACCCGCATGCCAATTGGCAACCAGTGAAGCTCACAAAGTATTGGTGTAATGTGATCATATTTAGAAGCATGAACAATAAGACGTGCTGCAGCATTTTGGGCTAGCTGTAACACATTTGGGCAAATCCAAATAAATAGAGTTACAATAATCGAGCAGAGGGGTTATCAACAGCATGACAACCGAATGAAAATTATCCCCAGAGAGATAATTACGTAACCTTCGTACCAAATGCAGCTTCAAAAACACATCAGAAATTACATTCTTAATCTGAGCCTTAAAGGACAAGGTGGAATCAAACACAACTCCTAGATACTTACACTGCCCTCGTACCGGAACAACCTCATCTGCAAGAGAAATTTCAGCTGGACAAGATGCTAAATTCTTGCCACGACCAATTTATAGCACTTCAGTCTTTGCAACATTTAATTTTAAATGGTTTTGAGACATCCAATTCTGAATGACACCAAAGCAGTCATGCAAAAACGACAACACCTCGTCAAATTAATTTTTCCCAGGGAAAAGAAATTGTATGTCGTCGGTATAAAGATGAAACATAATGCCCAACGAACGTAAAGATTAAATTAAAACTGCCGACAATGCTGAGCCCTGCGGCACCTGACAAGACAAAGTAGCCCACTCTGACTGCTTCTCATTAACCTCAACACAAAATGAGTGGTTCCCCCCTAAAAGACTAAAACCATGCCACACCGTACCTGACAAACCCAATGACCGCAATCTTGCTAGCAGGATTTGGTGATTAACGGTGTCGAAAGCTGTGGAGACATCAAGAAGAACCATAAAATACAAGGTCCCATGGTCTAACCCGCTTCGTATAGTATCAAGAAGAAACAATAAGGCTTTTCTATGGAAAAAAAAATTTTTTTTAACTCTGTAGGATAGACCTAACCCTTACATTCCTATTTAATAACTATGGTGTTCTTTTCTTAATTGTTTTCTTATGTTTTATTGTAAACTGCCTAAATCTGCTTAGGCTTGGAAGTATATCCAATTTTAATAAACTGTAGTCTGCTTTAGTTAATATGAAAAGAAAATGATGTAGCAAATCTGATTTCCTCAAGTGCTATAGGAGTCAAGTCAAGTGGCACAGGGGAAGGGATTTGATATACTGACTTTCTGTGGTTACAATCAAAGCAGTCTACATATTATATACAGGTGCTTATTTTGTACCAGAGTCACAAGGAGCTGCAGCAGGAATCAAACCCAGCTTCCCATGCCACTGCCCTAACCACTAGGCTACTCCTCCATTCTAGTACCAGTAGGGCAGTCCCACGGGTGCTGTGGCAGTCATAAGAACATAAGAATTGCCACTGCTGGATCAGACCAGTGGTCCATCGTGCCCAGCAGTCTGCTCACGTGGCGGCCCTTAGTTCATAAACCAGTGCCCTATTTGAGCCTAGCCTTACCTTGCGTATGTCCTGTTCCAGTAGGAACTTATCCAACCTTGTCTTAAATCCCTGAAGGGTGCTTTCCCCTATAACAGCCTCCGGAAGAGCGTTCCAGATTTCTACCGCTCTCTGGGTAAAGAAGAACTTCCTTACGTTTGTACGGAATCTTTTCCCTTCTAACTTTAGCGAGTGTCCTCTCGTTCTCTTCACTTTGGAGAGGGTGAACAATCTCTCTTTCTCTACTAAGTCAATTCCCTTCAATATCTTGAATGTTTCGATCATGTCCCCAGTCATGGCATTATAGGAGATAGTAGCTATGGTATTAACTATTCATAAGCTACTCTTTGAGCTTAATGATTTTTTTAAAGGACATGCTGGTATGCTGGCATGCTGCAAAATACAACTTAAATCCACTTGTCTTTCATCTCTACTTAAGGCAAAGTCTTATTTCTTTTATAAAATAAAACCTGTTTTCTCACAGGAACAGATACACAATTTGATTCTTTGCATAAAGCTGGTCAGATCCCATGAAGTTGCTGTGGGAGATGGAGGCTGAATGGCCTCAAAGAGACGGAGAGGTTTTTTTTTGCCATGGTAGCATATTGTAATTTGCTTCTTTCTCGTGTGCTGATCATATGGCAGGAGGAAGAGTGGTATCTCCTGACTGCCTTTGCCCTCCTCTGCTTTTTGGGTCTGACTGAAATAACCCTCCCCCATCTATTCTTCCATTGCCCAACTGTCCCCTACCTACCCTCCCTACAAGCTCACCACCCCCATGAAGAACATTGTTCCTTCCCCTCTCTGCTGACACTGATAGTCCAGTTTCATACACAGATGTGCACGTGGAGGATTTGAAAAAAAATTGATGAGCATGCTTTCTCCACTTGGGTTTTTTTTTTTTTTGTTTTTTTTAAATAATGAACTTGATACTGTACTGGATTCTGCAAGTGGCTTTTTTACTGGAAAGAATTGCACGATATAAATAATTGCTGGTTGGTTGTGTTGTTTAGCCTGTATAAATAGTTTACCACAGCTGAGGTTATGTGGTGGAACGTGGTTGTGTTTTTCTACTTGTATATCACTTTTATGTGATTTCTTCACTTTTTAGTTTAATGTGGTAAAACAGTTGATTTTATTTGAATATTTCAGTGATCCACTAGGCATTTAACATGTAGATCTAATCTCTTTATGGAATACCACAGCTATCACAAAGGTTATTGTTATTTTAATACAAATGCAACTTTGCCAGAGGATTTTAAAGCTAAACTTTGTAACTATTTCAGAGCTATTTATTTAGGTGAGTGAAAGCCATCTGGTCTATGTATGCAGGGAGGTTGTTGTTTCTTAGGGAGACCCTGTTCTTGGGCTGATACATGCTGCTGTCAGTTGGTAATGATAATATCTATATTATAAAGTGATTTATTTGGGGCAGTGGGTTCTTTAGCTAGATTACAATTAATCTTGGATGCAGTTCTAATGGGGTGGAAATGATGGTTATATTGTATTTTGGCAGTGTTCTTTAATTGAAGGCCTGGGGGCCAGTGGTAGCCCCCCTGGAGACCTTTGGGCAGCCCCCCTTGTCTTTGGGCTTGGTACAGAAAGGGGAAAGTAGATGGGGGGGGGGAAGAGTCACATGCTTGAAGGAGAAAGCATTCCTCAATAGACAAGAGAACGCATTTGGAAATGTTCACAACCTTGAGGATACCAGCTCTCCCGTTCAGATGGGGCTGGATGTCATTGACATACAGTGGTCAGCCGTGTTGTGACCCTGTATGGGAAGATATTTGGTGACTCATTAGAATCCAAAGTGGCCCTAGCTTAAAAAATAATGAAGACCATTGCTTTATGATTAGGGGTAATGCATTGCTTTTGGAATGGCCAAGACGTATTATTCATGCAGAACCTCGTGTAATGTTTTATTGTGAAATAAGGCTTGGGATGGATCCTATATTTAACTGATACTGTGGCGAGTAAGGTTGTTTTTTGGTTGTGGTAGTTTTATTGTAGAGATAAAGAATATGCATTTTTATTGTGCAAGGCAATTCTAAAACTGGGTACCTTATGTGGGCAGATACGCTATGCACTAAACCATCAGGGAGTGTGGAAGTGGTATAAGATCAGTGGCTCTCAAACCTATCCTGGGGGGATCACCAGCTGATTGTGTTTTCAGGCTATCCTTAATGAATATGCATGAGACAAATTTGCACGCATGTCACCTTCATAAGTAAAGATGTCAATGCTGACTTAATGCCAGTATTACATTACATTAGTGATTTCTATTCCGCCTTTACCTTACGGTTCAAGACGGATTACATAAGAGTTGTTATGATAATAAGAAGAACATATTGTTAAGATATTAAGAAGTACGTAAGGAAAAGTTTGAGCATTTTCTAATTTGTTAAGGAGTAGTTGGTAATTGCAGGAGTTCAGAGCCTGTTTGGTTGTGTTATATTGGTTTTATGTATTTTTTTTGAAGAGTAGGGTTTTTGTTTCTTTTTTGAAGGTTTTGTAGTCTAGAATAATGAGTCTTTCTGTAGAAAACCATGATTTAAATCATCTCTCTGACTAGTGATTTACCGTAAATAAAATCCATCCTGAAGCAGCAAGGAAAACAAGCATTAGATTAGCAAACCAAAAAACAAATAAAAATCTAACCCCCCTCCTTTTTACTAAGCCGTGGTAGAATTATGAGCATTGGAACATTTGGCTCCCCAAGCCACAATAGAAACCTCTACCATGGTTTAGTAAAAAGAAGGCCTAAATCCACTACAACCCCCTTCCCCCTCCTCCCCTATCCTCCCTCCAAATCCACTACAACCCCCTTCCCCCTCCTCCCTCCAAATCCACTACAACCCCCTTCCCCCTCCTCCCCTATCCTCCCTCCAAATCCACTACAACCCCCTTCCCCCTCCTCCCCTATCCTCCCTCCAAATCCACTACAACCCCCTTCCCCCTCCTCCCCTATCCTCCCTCCAAATCCACTACAACCCCCTTCCCCCTCCCCCCCTATCCTCCCTCCAAATCCACTACAACCCCCCTTCCCCCTCCTCCCCCCTCCTCCCTCCAAATCCACTACAACCCCCTTCCCCCTCCTCCCCTATCCTCCCTCCAAATCCACTACAACTCCCTTCTCAGTTTGATTCTCCCACACGCATTTTTAAGTACAAAGTTCAATATTCAGAGCCTGTACATTGACACAAGATACCATTCTTGTTGTTATAATTTTTTAATATTTACAACCAGACGAAGGTTTCATATTTTGAAAAATAACTTTTCAGATTAGTTTTCACAGTTATATCAAAAATGACTGATTTGGTTATACTATTAGAAATACAAAGATAATAGTTCACCTCGCAATAATTTCATAAATACATCCAGTTTAATAGGTTAATCATTCATATTTGGATAACTTTTCTGCTATATGTTATTGAAAGGAGAAAAATAATCATTACCTTAATAATTTAAATAGTTTTACAGTATTTAACCAAAACAATACGTATGTATTTTTGTATTTGCTTAAACATCCATGCTAACTGATGTAGTTACACAAGATGGCCTCGATTCTGCAAAGCGCGTCTAAAGTTATGCGCCATTTGGATGTCTAAGATAGGCGTCGTTTGTAGAATCGCGCTCAGTGGCACACAGCACTGTTTAGACATCTAAATATTTAGGCGCCATTTAGAGAATCAGGTTTTAGGTGAGAGTTAGACGTCCAAATAATGTCCTTAATGTTATAATATTTTATTATTATGACGTTATTAGAATGGTGATTTTATGGTGTTTTTCATTATAATTGTGATACTGGGAGTTGGATCTGTTTAATGCTTTTATTTATTTCTCTTCTATCAGAGAGAGTGGGATTCGAACCAGCAACATTAGGGTAGAAGGGTGGAGGTTTAACCAATATGCTACACTGTGAGCTAGCAAATTGCATAGCAATTGTAAAACTAGGTCCTATATGCATTGTAAAGGAAGTCTACTTTTGAGCATAATTCAGACTTCAGATAGACCTGAGTTCTATGGACGGAACTTAGGCACAGTTTGGACATCCTTAATGCAATTTGCTAAATATCTTTCTGGGTTTTTATTTTTGCTTTATTAAGCTCAAAATACATTTAATAAGGCACCAGATAAACAGGGCACATCAAAACAGATATATTGCATGCAAAACCTTATATTTTTGTGGACAAACAGCAATGCTATTTTCTAAGTAGAGGAAAACATCCATTAACTGAAGCACAGCACATGAAAAACATAGCTTTAGTTTTCTTGCTAAAAAGCTACCCTTTTTTTCTGACTAAACAGAGCTCCAATCAGCTCATTCTTGAAAGCAAAGAATGGCAATAAAAAAGCCTAACGTGGCTTTTTAAAAGGGGGGGAGAGGAGGGGGTGTTAGACTATCAGCCAGGTCCATACTTGAAAAATTTGAAATACTGTCTTCTATAGCTTGCTCATCTTCATTTTCATCTTCTTGTTTTGTTTGTTCATAATCTGGAAAAGAGAAACAAGTTCTCCTGCTTTATCAAGTTCCAAATGATTTCTCAATTTGGAATGAATGAGCCAAAGGAATAGCTTGTTCTTTTTCTATATCAGCAGAAGAAGCTACTGCTGTGAAAAGTGAAATCAATACTTCAACGGTCTCTAAATTCAAATGCTTAACAAGTGACGTCCACCAGTTCACTGGTGTGACTTTCTTTAGAATATGATTGGCAAACATATTTCTTGAATGGTTCACCTTTAGCTCTGAAGTAAACCCGTGTCATAGCTAATTCCTCTTCTTCAGCATTAAAGGTTTGACCTTGGTACCAGATATTGACAAAATTTGCAAGAAAATGAGCTGGAGACAGTGTTTATCCCATTTATTTTTTTTTAATGCTTGTTGTTTAAATTCTAGAAGCACTCTCTCTATCCACTGTATACTAACAGTAACACCAAATCAGTATAGATCAAATGAGATATTTTATATTATAACTAGTATTTAAGCCCGTTATATTAACGGGTGCTAGTAAAGCCTCCTTCCCTCACATGTCCCCTATTTTCAGCCCCAGCTCCAAACCCATTTTTACCCCCCCAAGCCCCCTTCTTCCATCTATTCCCTTTCAGCCCGAGCCCCCTTTTCTCACCAGCAGCATTTCCCTCCCCACCCCTCTTCCCTGTCCAGCAGCACCTCTTCCCTGCTCCCCCTGTCCCTCTTCATTGCTCCCCCGGTCCAGTAGCACCTCTTCACCTGCTTCCCCTGTCCCTATTCCCTGCTCCCCCCGTCCAGTAGTACCTCTTCCCTGCTCCCCCGGTCCCTTTTCTCTGCTCCCCTGGTCCAGCAGCACCTCTTCCCTGCTCCCCCTGTCCCTCTTACCTGCTCCCCCTGTCCCTCTTACCTGCTTTCCCGGTCCAGTAGCACCTCTTCCCTGCTCCCCCAGTCCAGCAGCACCTCTTCCCTGCTCCCCCTGTCCCTCTTCCCTGCTCCCCCGGTCCAGCAGCACCCCTTACCTGTTTCCTTGGTCCAGTATGCAGCGTTGTGAGGATCGCGGCCGGCTTTTGTGAACCTGGTAGGCCGCTCTGCATCTCAGAAGTACGTTCCCTCTGACGCAATTGCGTACATCAGAGGAAATGTTCTACTGAGGTGCTGTTTGGCCTGCGAAGTTTGGTACAGCTGGCCGCGATCCTCACGGGAGCAGCACCCGACCCTCAGCGGCTCGAAGCCCTCCTCCCGGCAGCCGCCACCAGCGCCGCCCCGCACCGCCTTTCATGTGCCTCAAGCCACCGAATACGGTGAGGCGAGGATGCGGGCAGGGAGAGAGCTTACCTGCGCTTCCTCCAGCGGTTGGTGAGTGAGGGCGGGAGGGGGGAGTGGCCAGAGTGTTCCCTGACGCCACGTTCTAAAATAGAATTCGGCCAGGGAACAGAAAACACAGCGGCAGGGATCACGAAACATAAGTGCACATGCGCACTTAGAGTTTTATTATTAGTGATCTTTTGTATAAAGGTGGGAAAAAGCCTCAGATCTGGAGCAAAAGCACCACGAGGTGTCTGTATTTGATTGCTCACATTGCTCCTAATTTAATCATCGACAGAAACCACCTTCTTTCCTGTCTTATCTAAAACTTCATTTTCATTTCATTTCTTTTTCTTGTTTTATTATATTTTACATCTATTTTCCAGGAAGATTCTTTAAATCCGTCTCCACATATATTAAAATTAATTCTTTTCTATACTACACTAGATTTGGTGGTACTAAAAAACGAGAAAAACTATCAGTCAGGCAATCCAGAAACATGTTGTACTTATCTTGAGTATTGCTTTTCTTTTAGCAGTACAGCCTGTCCTCCCGACTTTTTTGTTTTTCTCCTTCTTTATTATAGAAGACAGCCCAGACATGGGCAACTCTGGTCCTCGAGGGCAGGAATCCAATCGGGAATATGCAGGAGATCTATTTGCATGCACTGCTTTCAATGCATATTCATTGGGGAAATCCTGAAAACCCGATTGGATTCCGGCCCTCGAGGGCCGGAGTTGCCCATGTCTGCATCAGCCGCTGCTTTTACACCAACACGGCCAGCGTTTCGCGGTATCATTTGTTTTACCGCTGCCTCAGAGTATGTTCCCAGCAAAGCGGCTTTCTGTCCAAACATTATACAAACTTTCAATCTACCAGTAGGTAATTTGATTATATATAGGATGCCCGAGTTCAGTTCATAGACAAAACCGCGGAAGACAAAGGTGCGCGCCGACAACTGAGCGCAGACGGAGGCGTGCGCTGAAGAAAATGACAGTTTTTAGGGGCTCCGACGGGGTTTTTTGTTGGGGAGCCCCCCCACTTTACTTAATACAGATCGCGGCGGCATTGTGGGTGGTTTGGGGGGTTGTAACCCCCCTCATTATACTGTAAACTTAACTTTTTCCCTGTTTTTAGGGAAAAAGTGAAGTTTTCAGTAAAATGTGGGGGGTTACAACCCCCCAAACCCCCCACAACGCGGTGCGATCTGTATAAAGTAAAGTGGGGGGTTCCCCCCCACAACCCCCTGTCGGAGCCCCTAAAAACAGTTATTTTTTTTGGCGCGCGCCTCCGCGCTGCGCTCAGTTGTCGGCGCGCACCTTTGTCTTCCGCGGTTTTGACCTGACACCCCCAAGTTCGATTCTCAACAGCCGCTTCGGCGCCTGCTGAGACTGAGCATCCTATACAGAATCCAACCCTTATTTTCCTGTTTATCCACTACACAGTTTAGGTTCTCTTTACACCCATGTCTAAAAGACAATCCAATGACCTTCCCAGATGATGTAAAAACATAGGCAATTGAATCTTTGGGAAGGTTTACCATAACCAGATCGAAATGGAAGGCTCTATTCATGATTTATAAACAGTTGTACGGAATATTGTCCCTTTTTATACTTTTAATAAAAAGATTTAAATATAAAATCATAAATGTTCGAGGCTTATGTAAGTGGGGACAGGGCAAGGATGGAGACAGAGCCTACAGCCGAATCATTCTCTATTCTAACATAGTAACATAGTAACATAGTAACATAGTAACATAGTAGATGACGGCAGATAAAGACCCGAATGGTCCATCCAGTCTGCCCAACCTGATTCAATTTAAATTTTATTTTATTTTATTTTTTCTTTTTAGCTATTTCTGGGCGAGAATCCAAAGCTTTACCCGGTACTGTGCTTGGGTTCCAACTGCCGAAATCTCTGTTAAGACTTACTCCAGCCCATCTACAACCTCCCAGCCATTGAAGCTCTCCCCTGCCCATCCTCCTCCAAACGGTCATACACAGACGCAGACCGTACAAGTCTGCCCAGTAACAGTAAAGCACATACAACAGGATCATTGTGGACATTACTCTACTCATTAAGACTTAGGTTAACAATTTTATCCTCTAGATATTTTTTACATTGCTCCATTTCTCTGTGATACACTTTATCCAGCAGTTTCTCTACAACAGGCCTGCACAACTTAAAAATGATCCGAGGCTAAAACAAATTCGGAAAATGTAGCAAGGGCCGCAGGTAGTGGCCATGGCTCGAGGCACCTGGAAGTATGCGGATGTTGCAGTGATGACATCACGCGCATGCATGACATCATCATGTTGACATCCGCGCATGCGCAGAGACCTTCCAGACGGGCTCCGAGAAGCCAGTAGGGGGTGCCAGCAGGGAAGAGGGCAGGAGAGAAGGAGAGGTACTGGCAGCGGCTGATTGCCTGCAGCAGTGTTGAAATCTGAACTACTTCAAGCTAAGTACCTCCAACCACAGACCTCCCAAGCTCTGCCCTAAACCCACCCAAGCTCTGCCCCAGATCCTGCCCGCTTTACTAATTGTAATGCAATTTTTTCCATTCATTTTTCATATACACACACAATACACACAGCAGATATAAATTCTCAAAACTGACACATTTCAATCACTAAATTGAAAATAAAATAAATTTTCCTACCTTTGTTGTCTGGTGATTTTAATTTGTTTCTGGTTGGACTTCCTTCTGACTGTGCATCCAACATTTCTTTCACAATCCAGCCCCATCCCTTTTGGGTCCAGGTCTCTATCTCTTTGCTCTCTGTGTACCCTCCCCAGATCCATTGTCAGTTCTCCTTTATACCTATCACCACCTTTGTTCCAGGTCTCCCTCTCTCTCCTCCTCTGTTATGATCTCGCATCTTTCTGTTTTTCCTCAGGGTCTCTCCCCCTCTGTCTGCACCTCCCATAGTCCAGCATCTGCCTCCTGTCTTTCCCCTTTGGTCCATGCCTTTATTTCTGTCTTTCTTCTGCTTACAACCCACCCTCCCATGCCCAGCATTTGTTCTCCTTTCTTCCAGGTCTTTCTCTGCCTCTCTCTCCCTCCTTGGTCTAGAATATTTCCACCTCTCTGCAGTTTCTTTCTCTCTCTTCCTTCTAGACACCCCAAAGTCCAACATCTGCCTCCCCTCTCTTCTGCCTCCCCTTTGTTTCAGGTCTTTCTGTCTCTTTCACTCTCTCTGTCTTCCCCAACCCCAAGGCCCGGCATCTCTTCATCTTTCTTCTATTCTCCCATGTCTCCTCGTCCGCAGCTCGACTTCTCTCCCTCATTCTCAAACACCTCATCTCCATATCCTACCTACAAACCTGTCTCTGAAGTTTCCAACAACGCCTGAAACTTTGCTTCTCCAACGTCCCACACCCTCTGCCACAACTTCTTTCCATGTGCTGCGCCCCGCCCTGCCAGTAACAGGAAGTTTTGGCAGAGGAAGAGAAACGTAGCCGCTGAAAAGCTTTGGGGCTGGTTCCTGTCAGTGCTAGTGGGAGAAGCTGGTGGTGCTGGTGCGGTAGCTGAATCCCCATGGGCAGGAGAGCGGAGTGGGAGCCGTATCGGGCGCGGGCTGCAGTGAGAGCTGTTGCGGGCCGCATGTGGCCCACGGGCCGTATGGTGTGCAGGGCTGCTCTACAACTCTGCTCTGCTAGGTGGACTATATCTTGGTCTTGGTGACAAAACCATATTAATTAATTGTGGGTTTTCAATCAGACAGAAAGAAGAGTTTGTCGCATAAACAAACTGGACAATTTTTTCATCAATTACCTCTTTTTCTAATCTGCTGGTTTTTATCACAAACTTATCTATGGTGGTTCCTAGATGGTCAAATTTCTTTTCTTTCTTTTAGGCGATATGCTGTTGATATGTGATGTATATGATGTGACTGAAACACTCTCCTGGACAAATGACTCTGAAACTGTAGAACAGGAGGATAGTGATCTCGAGGGTGGATAGTTTCCAGAATCTTTTAAGTTGATGATAAATTCCCCTAAACAAAAAAGTCAGTGTTGTTATTTTATTATTGATACTATTTCTGCTTATTTAGTATTACTCATTATATTCACCGAGGTACTGCCCCCAAAAAGGAATATTTGCTTTTTTCAACTCTTTATTTCTTCATAAGAACTGTATCAAAATGGCAGTAACATGCAGTAATAATAGCAAATATTTTTTTGTTCAAATATGACAATTCCTCAAGGCAGTCTTTAAGAATTATGATGAAATAAAAGCATCTACCAACCTGAAGATCCTGCCTATTCAGAAATGTTTCTTTTGTCATCTTCATCAACCCACTTCTCATGATGTTGTTTCATTCAGGCCACCAGGACCTGCATTTCTTTGTTGCATTGTTTGCATTTTGCTCGCATAGCTGCCTTACTAATAGGTAGAATAACTTCATTATAATATTCCCAAACAGACCCCCTGTTTTACCAAGGTGTGCTAACTGATTAGAGTGCACTAATCGAATTAGCGCGCGCTTAACGCTAACGCGTCCACAGACTAACATACATACGTTAGTGCAGTGTTCGCCCCAGGGCCTTACAGCCGGGCGCTGCGCCCGGCTGATTTAGATGACCGCCCAGCTAATCCTGTTGCTGCTGCTGCCGCCGATGCTCCTTCCCGGGCTGACTCGCCGCCGAAATTTTTTTTTGACGCCTGCCTTTTTTTTGCCAGCATGCTTTTACTTGCTTCAGGCCTTCCTGATGCCGGGTCCTGCCTAATTTCTGTTTCTGTGAAGGCAGGACCCGGCAGTGAGGAAGGCCCGAAGCAAGTAAAAGCAGTAAGTTGTAAGCTTCCCTCCAGGGCTCTGTGTGCATGCCGGCTTCCCTTCTCTTGCCTCCCCCCCATGGGACGCAACTTCCGGTTTTGGAGAGAAGGGAAGCCAGCACGCACACAGAGCCCCGGAGGGAAGCTTACAACTTGCTTTTACTTGCTTCGGGCCTTCCTCGCTGCCGGGTTCTGCCTTCACGGAAACAGAAAGTAGGCAGGACCTGGCAAAGAGGAAGGCCCGACGCAAGTAAAAGCAGCAAGTTGTAAGCTTCCCTCCATCGCTGATCTATGAAAGATAGGTCAGCGATGGAGGGAAGCTTACAACTTGCCTAGCGACTACCGAGTTTGTGAGCTGGGAAGGATGGGAAGAGAAATGCTTTTGCTGCACCGAATAGGGGAGGGGAGGGGGAAGAAAAATATTCTGCTGCTGCACCCATTTTGGGGGGGAAGGGAAGAGAAATGTTGCTGCTGACCCAATATTTTTTTTGGGGGGGGAGGGGGAAGAAAAAAGCTGGTGCACCCAATTTGGGAGGGAAGGAGAGAAAAGCTGCTGCTGCACCCAATTGGGGAGGGGGAGGGGAAGAGAAGTGCTGCAGCAGCCACACCTAATTAGGGAGAGAGAGGGGAGAAGGAAGATTAGGGAAGGGAGAGGAGAGGCAAGAGATGCCAAGACCATGGGAGGGAGGGAAAGGAAAGGAGCTACCAGACCATGGGGGGGGGGAGAGATGCTAGGGCATGGGGAAGAGAAGGGAAGGAGATAGAGATGCCAGACCATGGGGTGGAATGGGAAGAAAGGAAGGAAAGGAGAAGAGAAAGATGCCAGAGCATAGGGGAGGGGTGAAACTGAAATGAATCATGTACAAAGGAGAGAAAGGGCACAGGATATACAGTTTATTGAAGGGATATAGAAAGAGGGAAGATGCCATATAGAACAGAAAAAGGGCGAACACTGGAAGGGCAGAGAGGGTGGACAGAGAATGCAAGGGGCAGAGAGAGGGTGGACAGTAGATGGAAGGGGTAGAGAGAGAGAGGGCAGAGGCTGGGTGGAAGGGGCAAAGAGAGGACAGATATTGTATGGAAGGGAGCGAGGATAAACGCTGAAGAGAAGATAATTAAAGCAGAAACGACAAAAGGTAGAAAAATTTTTTTTTTGTTGCTTTACGTAGAATCAAGTAGTATTGTAACTGTATTAATTAAAGTTTATAAATAGGAAATTGAAATAAGGCAGTTTTTTTGGGACTAAACCCCTTTCCTGAGGTCAGGACAGGATACCATAACAGTAGGGGTACCCAAATGGTCGATCGCGATCAACCAGTAGATCACAAAGGCAATGTGAGTCGATTGCTTTGCCTTTGCAATCTTTTTCTTCCTGCCTCCCCGAGCCAGGCCAGGCGCCAGACTCACAAGACTTCAGCTTTGATGTCAATTCTGACGTCAGTGAGGTAGTTCTGGGCCAGCCAATCGCTGCCTGCTGGCCTGGAACTTCCTCTCCGACTTTAGAATTGACGTCAGAGGTAAAGTCTTGTGAGTCCGGCGCTTGTACATGCCTGGCCTAGCTCAGGGAAGCAGCAGGGCGAAATCGGCGTGGTGGCTTAGGGGGTAGGGAAAGAATAGGGGAAGTGGATAAATCGACGTGATGGCTTGGGGGGGACAGGGGGAGAGAGAAAGAAAGGCAGAAATAAAGATGGGGCAGGGGGAGAGAGAAACAGGCAGTCAGGGGGGAGAGAGAAAGAAAGAGAGACAGAAAGAAAAGGGAAGTGGCAGAAAGAAATAAATATTGGATTTACAGTCTGAAGAAGGAAGTGCAACCAGAGACTCATGAAATCACCAGACAAAAAGGTAGGAAAAATGATTTTATTTTCAATTTAGTGATCAAAATGTGTCCATTTTGAGAATTTATATCTGCTGTCTATATTTTGCACTATGGCCCACTTATACTAAACCGCAATAGCGCAGGGAGCCTATGAGCATCGAGAGCAGTGCAGGGCATTCAGCACATCTCCCTGCGCTAAAAACCGCTATTGTGGTTTAGTAAAAAGGGAGGGGGTATATTTGTTTATTTTTGTACAGTTGTTCCTGAGGTGACATTGCATAAAGCCATCTGCCTTGACCTCTTTGAAAACTCGTGGAATATAAATGATAATTAACATTTTCTCTGCGTACAGTGTGCTTTGTGTTTTTTAAAATTTTATTGTTGGTAGATCATTTTGACTTGGTTATTTTAAAAGTAGCTCGCAAGCCCAAAAAGTGTGGGCACTCCTGCTGTAGAGCCATTCTTGCATGACTGGATGAGCTATATTTATCTTTTTTTTTTAGTTGTTTAAATTCATGCAAAAATAAATGGCTCATTAACGCCTTTCCCTTTTTTAAACCTCTATACCAGGGGTCTCAAAGTCCCTCCTTGAGGGTTGCAATCCAGTCGGGTTTTCAGGATTTCCCCAATGAATATGCATGAGATCTATGTACATGCACTGCTTTCAATGCATATTCATTGGGGAAATCCTGAAAACCCAACTGGATTGCGGCCCTCAAGGAGGGACTTTGAGATCCCTGCTCTATACCATTTCAAAGAGGGCAAATATCGAATTATTCCCTTCTAGCATTGGATGCTTCTTAAATTAAGTAAAAATATTCTGGCACAAGTGTCAAACCTTAAAAAAGGAAGTCATATTGAGCATTGGAAAATAATAATAATTAACTAATAAAAATAGTAGACATTTAGGGCTTCTTTTACTAAGTTGCGAAAATAGTTTTAGCGTGTGCTTAGCGCACACAGAATTACCACACGCGCTATACGCTAATGCCAGCATTGAGCTGGCGTTAGTTTTCCCGTGTAGCGCAGGAGTTTGTGCGTGCTAAAAATGTTAGCGCACCTTAGTAAAAGGGGGTTAATTTTCCCCACCACCAAATTTTCCCATCGCGCCCCACCCAGCTACTTTTTCATGCCACCCGGCTGGAAAAATGTCTGGGGAGAACACTGCGTTAGTGTTTAGCACGCCAGAGTCTCTTTTATGGACTGCTGCCATTGTAGATTTTCTCCTCAAAGGAGAGAATAATATAATGAAGTTCAGGCTATACGCATAAAGATCCGAAGACTTGTGGAATATTCTGTTCAAAAGGTTTCACTTTTATTTTTACTGTTTGCCCCTCTCTTCTCACACTTGGCTCCTTCTGCAGATATATAAACTTAGCACTTAAGAGATAAGGGGTTGATTCTGTATACATTGATTTGCAAAGGAACAGGATTAAGATTTTTTTTCTTAACTCTGTATATTTTATAACATTTTTGCAGTGAAGAAGAAACATGTTATTTGAAATGCAAACCCAAGCATCTGTGATGATATCTTTTAGATAGAAAAATTGCCCATTACATTCGGAATGGATTGATGGACATTCTGATGGAATTAATTTACCAAACATTTAAACATAGCGTGAATATAGAGCCTCATGCTACACTTCCCCCTCCCCATTCACGGTTTCAGTAATCGCGATTTCACATATTTGCGATTTTTGGGGGAGGGGGGGAAAAAGAAAAGTAAAACCGTTAAGTCTTCCCCCCGGCATCCCGACCTTACCTGGTGGTCTAGCGGGCTTTCGGGGCAGGAGCGATCTTCCTACGCTCCTGCCGCGTTCAGATCGCCATTAGGAAATAGCTGTAGGGAGATAGAAAAATTGTCTGTTACATTCTGAATGGATTGATGGAATTAATTTACCAAACATTTAAACAAAGCGTGAATATTCGCGGTTTTTTGCTATTCGCGGTCCGGCTCTGCCCCTATCCCCCGCGAATCTGGAGGGAGAAGTGTACATAATTGTAAACTAATCATGATGAGTAACTTTTTGGACTATAATGTGTCTTAAATAGAAAACTATGGGCCTGTTTTACAAAGCTGCGCTAGCGGCTGCTGCGTGGTAACGGCCCCGAAGCCCATAGAGATTTAAAGGGCTTTGGGGCTGTTGCCGTGCGGCTAGAGCGGCTTTGTAAAACAGGCCCTATGTTTAGATAGATTTTTCTTAAAAAAAATAATTTTATTTAAAAAATCAAATGTAAATAAAAAAAAATCGGATTTTTTTTAAATTGTTAAAAAAAATATTAATTTTCATCCACCCCACTATTTATAAATCTTAGACCTGAAGACTTGACGTGATGAATAAGTCATGAGCGCATCAAAGGTATTGTACTTGATCTTTGCTTGTAACTCCTTTTGTAAGAGGAAAGACAAAAGAGGTTGGGGGTTCTTCATTTTGGAAAAGAGACAACTGAGGGGGGATATGATTAAAGTCTACAAAGTCCTAAGTGGTGTAGAATGGGTAGAAGTGAATTGAATTTTTTCGCGTCATCAAAAATTATAAAGACTAGGAGATACTTGATGAAGTTACAGGGAAATAACTTTTAAAACAAACAGGAGGAAATATTTTTTCATTCAAAGAATAGTTTAGTTGTAAAACTCATTGCTAGAGAATGTGGTAATAGCGGTTAGTGTCCCTGAGTTTAAAAAAGGATTGGACAAATTCCTGGAGGAAAAATCTGATAGTCTACTATTGAGACAGACATGGGGGAAGCTACTATTTGCCCTGGGATCGGTAGCATGGAATGTTTCTACTATTTGGGTTTCTGCCAGGTTCTGTGACCTGGATTGGCCACTGTGGAAGCAGGCTACTCTTATGTTCTTATGTCACTTTTTCATTGAGACTTTGCTGTCTGTGCAATTGTGGGAAGGGTAAAACGCGGACCTCGGGGATCTAAAACCGCATGTCCTTAAAAATCTGAGGTCCGTGCCACTTGTAGTTTCTGGCTCTGACAGATCTCTATGACATTTTAGTCGCTGACGGATCCTAATGCTTTTCCCTCCCTATGTTGAGACTAGCGGCAAAACTTTTGCCTTGAGGTCTGTGCCACTTTTAGTCTCAGCATAGGGAGGGAAAAGCATTAGGATCTGTCAGAGCTAAAATGTCATAGAGGTCTGTCAGAGCCAGAAACTATAAGTGACATGGACCTCAGATTTTAAAGGATGTGCGGTTTTAGATCCGCGAGGTCTGTAAGGTCTGTGAGGTCCGCGTTTTACCCCTTCCCTGCAATTGTTAATGAGTGTTTCTATCAAAGATCTCCTGCTTTGCAAGGTAAGGCCACTGTCCTCTTGTAGATTTCCTCTGCAGACATGTTGCGTTTCCTGACTGTTATGGAATAAGTGTGCTTTTGTTTTGATATTATAACCATCAGTGATCCTGATAATGGAAAGCAATGTCTGCTGAATCATTGGACGACAATAAAAATTTTCCATTTCAAGTGATTTTAATTGTTTTCTTGGCACAATGCCTCAGTTTCACTAAATGGGACTAGCATTGTGACCTTACGAGTATAGTTTGGCACATTTTTGACTGTCATCTGCACCAATGAATGCTAGTAAAATTAATAATAATCTACAGTTTTTGCAGTTTGCTTCATGTTTACTGCAAGGTTAGCAACAACATGACTAATTTCTTGTGTTTTGATCAAATATTGTTAGTTTGCATTAAGACAGTTGCTTTTCCTTCTGATCTTCAACTGCATGGAAACCTATATAACCTCACTGGCAAGAAATGAATGTTTACCCACAAGATGTTCTTTAAATTTATTTGGAGCCATGACATATTTTGATGTCCATAAGCTTTATCAATCAGCTAAATTTTGAGAAAGCCACTGCTTATCTCTGGGAGTAAATACATGGAATCTTGCTACTTTTGGAGATCTTGCCAGGTGTTTGTGACCTGGATTTGGCTTTTGTTGGAAATAAAATATTGGGCTTCATAGACCTTTGATCTGACCCAGTATGTTGGTTCACCCCTATGCTGATAACTCTCAGATCTACCCCCTCCACACTAGATATCTCTAGCAGAATCCAGACCCGAGTCTCAGCCTTCCTGTCCAACGTTGCTGCCTGGATGTCTCACCACCATCTAAAAATGAATATGGCTAAGACCGAGCTCCACCTCTCCTCTGCCCCCATTCTTTATTTCTGTGGACAATATTCTCCTCCTCCCTGTCTTGTCAATTCACAACCTCAGGTCATCTTCGACCCCTTTCTTTCCTTCTCCACTCAGATCCAACAAACTGTTAAAGCCCGTCGCTTCTTCCTCTCTAATATTGCCAAAATCCGACCTCTCTTTTTTTTTTTCTGAGCACACCACCAAAATCCTTATCCGTACTCTCATTAGATTACTGTCACTTGCTTCTCTCGGTACTTCTGCTCAACCATATCTCTCCCCTCCAATCCATGCAAAATTCTGCTCCTTGCCTTCCTCCAGACTCCATGCATCTCTCCTGTCACTTTTTGAGCTGTCATGGTATTTTGGGGGGACTGCTCCACGAATAAAGCCTTGAGTATGTCCAGACCGACAAACTTTTCTTCCTCATCTGCCCTTTAGTTTTTAACATAGAGTGTTTCAAATGTGCAGCCACAAACTTGAAAAGATAAAGAAAATTATTAAATGGCAGGCAAATACTTATCTGAAGCAACGCTGCAGAGTCTGGACATACTCAAGGCTTTATCCCTGGGTCAGTCCTTTTGGCTACATGAATCTCTGATGCGCTAGGATTTAGATATTTTGCATTAATTGAAAAAAAATATCATAAAAGCATTTGGCTTATTTTTTTTTATATTTATGGTTTGAGAGAGATGCCAATGTCTGTTTGTGTTCATTGCAAAAATCTTTTTTCCCATTGTTTGAAGTGCTGAATAAATGATACCTAAAATGAACCCTTGGTCTATATCACAATTTTGTAGGTGGTTGTGGGAGGGAATTTATCTAAGATAAGAAGGATAAACGTTATGGCCAGGTTTCTTATACAATTTGGGTTATTCCTCTCAATGTGCATAACTTTGCATTTGTCTCTCAAGAGACCTTCATTGTACTGTTAAAGGATATACTTTCCCCTGACCTACACTCTTTACTAACTTTTCAAAAGCCTTCAGCCAGTTACTTTTACCAGCTGAACTATTTTTACTTCTCATCTAACCAAAATCTGAAAGGAGGGAATAGGGTTATGTACTGTCCAATTTTGAAATGCTATGAATGGAAGGATGTGATTTACAATATAAAGCTAGATTGAGATGTTGAATCTTCTCTTCTGATGCAACTGAAAACAGGAAGTTGCATCAGAGAAGATTCCTCTCAAGCAGCCGCGCTCACGACTTGTTGAAAGCATGCTGTTAGGAGAAAAAAAATTAAATTTGGCACATAAGGTGAGAGGGGGAGGGAGAGAGATGGCGGGATACAGCGATCAGGTGGGAGGGGGCTGCTGGACCGCGCGTGTTCTCACAGTAGGAAGGAGGGAGTGAAAGGGAAAGAGATGCTGTGTCAAGTGAATGAAGAGGGAGACAAATATTGAACCTACAGCAGGAAAGAGAAAGGGGAGGACAGATAGGTTAGCCAGATGCTGGAAGTGGGGGGAGAAAGAGGGAAAGAAGCTAGATGGGGTTGGAGAGGAAAGAGACACATTGGTGTGGAAGAGGAAGAGAGGGGAAATCTTGACACAGGAAGGTAACGGAAACAGAGGGGAAATTATGTGCATGGGGGGCATAGGGACAGAGACATAAAGGGGAGATACGTTGTGGGGATTACGGTATGTGCATGGGGGCATAGGGACAGAGACATAAAGGGGAGCTACATGGGGGAATTATGGGCATGGAGGCATAGGGACAGAGACATAAAGGAGAGATACATGGAGATGGTATATGGACAGTGGGGGGGCAATGCCAGATACAGAGGGGAGATATTAGAAATGGGGAAAATAGGAACACAGAAACGACATGGTTTGTGCGGATGGGATCAGATGGTTTGTGGGGACGGGACGGGGACCGAGCACATAGGGACGGGGCGGAGACAGGGACAAATTTTTTTTCCCCATGCCATTCTTTACTGTACATTAAACAAGTGAGAGACAATCCCTTTTCTATAGGGCTTACAATCTAATTAAATCAGACAAACAGGACAAATAAGGGTTAGGGAGTTCTCAAAGAAGGAATGATAAAACAGACATGAACCCATTGCAGGCATCTCCCTTGGTCTACCTTAAGCCCTACCTATCTTAAGCCAGGGCAAGAGCAATCCTCCTATATTCCTGCCCTGTGCAGTCTTACTTCTCAAAATGGCTGACGTGGGTTCCCACAGTACCTTGTGAGACTGTCACAAGTATGGTTTATATTCAAGTCAACTATTTTTTCTTCCTTTTTTGGGGGGAAAAGGTTATCAAGGTTTATATTTTAGTGTATATGGTAAATGCTGTTAATACTGTAGGTGCTTCTGAGAGGATGAATGTGTGAACCTATGAACTTCCCTTTTAAATGATCAAAAGGACCTTGTAAAGCCGAGCTCTACTTCCGTGGAGATGATGCGGTATATAAACTTAAGGTTTAGTTTAGTTTATATCTTTCATGAAGACATGTTTAAGATTCCAGAATGTTCACAATAAACAGTTGCAGGAGGGATCCTAGAGACATTGCCATGGCTCAGCACTGGAGATGCATGTGCACTACTGCTGCCCGATTCAGGAAAATTTTTTTTTAAATTTTCCTGCCCAATTGGTTGTTTGTTTGTTTTTTAAACATCCTGGTGGGTTTATTTTATAGCCTTTTCACCCCCTTTGCCTTCTCCTAACCACTGGCGCTGTGGTGTAAACAAGATAAACAAACAAAAAAGGCTTTTTCTCACGTTCACAGTCTAACACCAGCGCTGGCAGGTTACACTTTTCAAATCTGACAATCACAAAATGGAAAATAAAATTAGTTTGTTATCTGGTCATTATTCAAATCTTCTTGGTCCCAGGGTCTGGTTGTCTTCTGATAACTTGCTTGCCAGGGTCTCCTTCTTTCTTCTTTCTCCTTGCTAACCATCCATCTTCTATCTCTGTCCTCCCCTTCCGTTTTCCTTCCCTCCCCTGGAGGTCTGGCATCTTTCCTTTTTTCATCCACCTTTTCTCAACTTTCATCCAGCATCTCTCCCTCCTTCCCCATCACCCCAGGGTCCACATCTCTCCCTCTCTATTCCTTTCATTCCTAATTCCCATTGTCCACAATCTCTCTCCCTCTCCTCTGTTTTTAGACCAATTATTTCTTCCCCCCAAAGTGCAGCATAAGCACGTCTCTTTGAACCCCCCCTTCCCTCCCTCCCTCCGACTATTTCTACACCAGGGCCCCCTCCCCTGAAGGCCTGCACTCCACCACTGAAGGCCTGTCTCTCCTCCCCCCCCCAAAGGACTGCACCTCCCCCCTGTGTGTTCCTCCCTGACCTCCCATGCCTCCATTTACCTGATTCCAGCAGGGAGCTGCCTATTATGGGGTGGCCAGTGCCAGGCTGGCACCCGTTTCCCCGCACCCCTCCCTCTCTTATCAAGCTCCCACCGCCACCATAGGGTGGTGGGAGTGTGTTTGCTGGCTCACAATGTACTGCAAAGCATTGCACAATATAGAGCATTGCTAATTAATGACAGCTATCCAAAAAATCAATAACAAACCCATTTAAACTGACATTTTATTTGAAAAATTGAATAAAAGTATATAGTTTGAAAAAAAAGAATAAAGTTCAACGTATTACCATTTTACTTCTTTCCATTAATCAACATCTTCTCCCCCCAATAGCTGTTGCATTATAATAAATAGGGGCATTATATAGAGCAAGGGTATTTTGCAGCATTTATTTTAAGTAGGGATGAAATCAAAGCACAAAACAAAAACAAACACATAAGGTTGCAAATATTCCTATCCCCCTCCCCGATACTTCTTGAATTTGGCAAGCATGCAGCAGAAGTAGCGGCCGCAAAAACCTTTGAGCAGGGACGACTGCGACAGCTTGACGTGGTCCTCGGGGAAGGAGTCCAGCAGGCGCTTGAAGAGCCGGCCCAGGACCGAATAGCTCCAGTGCAGGTACAGCCTGGAGAGATGATCGCTAGTACTTTAGCGATCATTGCAGGATGCCATAGGCCTCAGGAGCTGTCTTCCCTCTGCCATGGTCACGCCTCTCCTCTGACTTCAGAGGCAGGATCGCGGCAGGGGGAAGACAGCTCCTGAGGCCTATGGCAACCTGCAATGATCGCTAAAGTACCGGCGATCATCTCTGCAGGCTGCTCCCTGCTGGAACCAGGTAAAAAGAGGTGCGGGAGGCTAGGGGGGAAGCTGGACACTGCAGCATTTCATGACTGACCCTCCCCACTTGCCCTCTAAAGGAGGAGTGGCAGCGCTGCCGATCCTGCTTTAGGTGGCGAGGGGAGAGGGTCAGACAATGAATCGGAAGGCCAATTTTTTTTTTTTTTTTTTGAATCGATTCGAATTGATTCACCTGAAATGAATTGGTGAATCGATTTGAATCGTGAATCGCGCAGCACTAATGTGCACAGGGGTTCTGGAAGGAGATTTTGTTTCTGACCCCTAACAAAAGGACTGCCACTGTGATGGTTGGTCTAGATCTGGTTGGGGGGAGGGACAGGCTAAAAACAGGACCCTACAAAACTCTATGTTCAGGTTGCTGTGTAATAACTTGTTGGGGTTCAGTTCTGATTTGAACTGGAAGCCCAGTGAAGCAGGAGAGAATAGTTGGGCTCTGAAAAGGAATATTGAAAAGCAAAGAAAATTACATGAGCTGAATATCAGCAGTGTCTGTTCAGCACAAAGTATGATCCAGTGTTTGAGCTCTTTGTGCTATGTTTTTGTGGGGTTTTTTTAAGCCTCAAATTGCTTTTGACAGGTCATTTTGTTAGATGGCAGAGAAAATGGTTGCATCGCATTTCAAAGGGTGGTTTTTTTTGGTTTTTTTTTACCTCAATAGTAAAGATATTTCTTTTCTTGCCATGCTAAATTAAGTCTTCTGAAAATACTTTTTTTTCTGAGCATTTCCTTTCTGAACTCTGGTTTATTAAAGTGCAGCAGAACAAACATTTTGTCCTTTTTTAGGCATCCAACTGCCCACAGTTTCTCTGAGGTATTAGCACTTGAAATATGCATAAAAGAAATCTGTCCATACATTTAATCCTACCGACGTTAGCTCCTCCCCTCCCCTAAACATCCACACTCGCAAATGTGATATCGGCCAAAGGTTCATTTTAGATATGATGATTTAACATCTGGTTTATGGAAAGTTGAAACATTCCTAGATGGAAGGTTTTAAATATATAGGGAGCTTTAGGGAACTGTATTGGAAATTGACAAAGCCTAGGATAAGACGCTTCCTAAATAGGAGGAGGAAGCCTCGGAACCCCGTCGGGAGCAAATACTTTCCTTTGACTACCCTTTCCAGTCAGAGTGTTTGCTCCTGATGGGGTTCTGAGGCTTTTTCCTGCTATTAGGGAAGTGTGTTAATGTTATCTCCTGTTTATTGGTGAACTGGGTTTGTTAAAAATGGGGATGTGGGGGGTGTGATTATCTAAACTTCGCGATTTCGGACTTTTGTGATGAAGCTTAGGATAATCCCAAAAATATTTAATAATAATAATTTATTCTTATATACACAGTATTCCAGGTGAGGGCGTACCGGGCCATGGTGCGACCTCACCTGGAATACTGCATCCAGCATTGGTCACCGTACTTAAAGAAGAACACGGTACTACTCGAAAGGGTCCAGAGAAGAGCGTTAAGGGGCTGGAGGAGTTGCCGTACAGTCAGAGATTAGAGAAACTGGGCCTCTTCTCCCTTGAAAAGAGGAGACTGAGAGGGGACATGATCGAAACGTTCAAGATAATGAAGAGAATAGACGTAGTAGATAAAGACAGATGGTTCACCCTCTCCAAGGTAGAGAGAACGAGAGGGCACTTTTCTAAAGTTAAAAGGAGATAGATTCCGTACAAGCTTAAGGAAGTTTTTCTTCACCCAGAAAGTGGTAGAAAACTGGAATGCTTGTCCGGAGGCTGTTATAGGGGAAAACACCGTCCATGGATTCAAGACAAAGTTAGACAAGTTCCTGCTGAACCGGAACGTAAGTAGATAGGGCTGGTCTCGGGGCACTGGTCTTTGACCTAGGGGCCGCCGCGGGAGCAGATTGCTGGGCAAGATGGACCACTAGTCTGACCCAGCAGTGGCAATTCTTATGTTCTTAGGAGCACAATTGAAGAAAGAATACTGGCTACCTATTGTTCATAGAATAACTGTTTTGTATCAATATTTTTACTGAATTTTTTTTTTTCCATTGCACAGAATTGTATATAACAGCACAACAATGCAAATAACTATAGTATGGCTGCAATTGAAACTCCTGTATATATATAATATCCCCCTTTTCCCTCACCCCCTCCAAAATACGAGGGCAAATCAAAAAATAAAGGCAATTGTTAAATTATGCGATAACCGGAACAGAGCTAGCGAAATGCAACATATGTATTCGTACATTGTTGGATAGTTTGCTATGCACAGTGCAGCGCTCGGCCTTTAGTCGTATGGCAGCCATGAGGTTAGAAACATGGATGCTCCACTGCAAGATTGTACCATCGAAGAACATGCAGTAGTGCCCACCTCCCAAGAAAATCATGTTAACCTTTTGGGACATGAAAGGGCCTGTTCTGGTGCATTTCCAAGCGCATAGGCAAATGATGAACAGTGAAAATTACTATGCATTGCTACGAAATGAATTTAAACCTGCAATTCACAGGAAAAGAAGAGAAATGTTGACCAAAACAGTCTTGCAGCACCATGACAATACGCGTCCTCATCCAGCAGCAGTGACAGAAGAGACAGTGCGACAGCTTGGGTTCAGACATCTTCCACATCCTTTTTACAGCCCGGATCTGGTGCCTAGCTGTTATCAGATCTTCGGTACACTGAAGGAGATGCCGCAAGGTCGCAGATTCATTTCTGATGATGGAAGTAAAGGAAGGGGAGCTCACTAGGCTTTGGGAGCAACCAAAAAACTACTACTCTGCAGGAATTCAGAAGCAAATTGAACGATACACCGAGTGCGTCGTCTTGCATGGGGACTATGTGGAAAAGTGATATGTTTAGTTGCTCATAGTTACTTCTATTAAAGCCGTTGAATGTGTTTTGCCTTTACTTTTTGATTCTCCCTCGTAGCTACCAGCTCTCTTCCCTGCCCCGCTTCTCATTGTCCTTGAGGCAGGCTTCCACATGCTGTCTCCTGACCCTGTCCCTGGGCCCTTCTTAGAAACATAGAGTATGACGGCAGAAAAGGGCCGGTGGCCCAACAAGTCTGCCCACTCAAGAATCCCCACTCCCATGAGAATCTATCTTACAAGTATAACTCTATAGCGACCCCACTTTGTTTGTCTCATCGTCTCTTGAAGTCGAGCACGCTACTGGCCTTGACCACCTGGCGTGGTAGATCATTCCATCGATTCATCACCCTTTCGGTGAAGTAGTATTTTCTGGTGCCTCCATAAAATCTTCCCCCTTTAAGTTTTAGCGAATGCCCTCTTGTCACTGTGGGACCCTTAAAAAAAAAGATTTCTTCCTCCACTTCAATGCGGCCCGTGATGTATTTGAATGTTTCTATCATGTTCCCTCTTTCTCTGCGCTCCTCGAGAGAATATAAGCACAGTCTAGTCGGACATTCTTCATATGGGAGATCCTTAAATCCTGAGACCATCCTAGTGGCCATTCTCTGAATCGACTCCATCCTCTTCACATCCTTTTGATAATGCGGCCTCCAGAACTGGACACAGTACTCCAGATGCGGTCTCGCCATGGATCTGTACAGCGGCAGTATGACTTCAGGCTTTCGGATGATAAAGCTCTTTCAGCATTTGTCTAGCCTTTGCTGAAGCTTTCTCCACCTGATTTGCAGCTTTCATGTCTTCTCGGATGAGTACTCCCAAGTCCCTTTCTGCAGTAGTTTTTGTTAAGTTTTCACCATTCAAGGTGTATGTTCTGTATGGATTTCCGCTTCCGAGATGCATTACTTTACATTTCTTGGCATTAAAGTTTAGTTGCCAAGTACTGGACCATTGTCCCAGTAAAAGTAGGTCCTGCTTCATAATGTTGGGCCTGGTTGCGCTGTCAGGTTCTGTTGCCCTGACCACAACGTTGCATAGTTTAGCGTCATCGGCAAATAATGTAATTTTGCCTCAAAGTCCCTGAGTCAGATCCCTTATAAAGATGTTAAACAACATCGGGCCCAAGACCGAGCCCTGTGGCACTCCGCTGGTCACTTTTAACGTTTTTGAGGGAATACCATTTACCATCACCCTTTGTAGCCTGCCGCTAAGCCAGTCTTTTTACTCATTCTGTCAGTGTTTCTCCTAGTCCTAACGTGTTCATATTGTTCAATAACCTACAATGTGGGACACTATCAAAAGCCTTGCTGAAGTCTAAATACACGATGTCCAGGGACTCGCCCCCATCCAGTTTTTTTGCTATCCAGTCGAAGAAGCTTATCAGATTGGATTGACAAGGCTTTCCCTTCGTAAAGCCATGCTGGTGGGAATCCCTTAATTTTTCACCATCCAGAATTGTGTTCAATCTGTTTTTAATCAACGTTTCCATGAGTTTGCTCACTATTGATGTGAGACTCACCGGTCTATAATTTTCAGCCTCTGACCTAAATCCCTTTTTGTGGAGTGGGATACTGTTGGCAGTTTTCCAGTCCAGGGGCACTTTTCCCTTGCTTAGGGAAAGATTGAAGAGCTCAGCTAACGGTTCTGCCAGGACATCTCTCAATTCTCGAAGTACCCTAGGGTATAGATTATCTGGGCCCATTGCTTTGTTAACTTTTAGTTTTGATAGCTTGCAGTAGACGTCGCTCGCTGGAAATTTCATGTCTCGGAATGGGTCCTCCGCGCTCCCCTTCGTTTGTAGCTGAGGACCTGATCCTGGCGCTTCGCAGGTGAAGACTGAGCAGAAGTAATTATTGAGTAGTTCTGCTTTATCTGCATCCGAGTCTGTAAAGTCGCCATCAGGTTTCTTTAGGCACCCAATACTACTTGTGTTCATCTTCCTGTCGCTAACGTATTTAAAAAAGGATTTCTCCCCTTTCTTTACCTGCCTAGCTGTGTTTTCTTCCATCTGGAGTTTGGCCTCTCTGACTCATTTTAACTTTTCTGGATTTTGCTAGGTAGGTTTCTTTAGCTTCCAATCGTCGTGATTGCTTGTAGGTAACGAAAGCTTTTTTCTTTTGCTTTACTAGTTCTGAGATCTCCGCTGAGAACCACTGTGGTCTATTGTTTCTGCGTCGTTTGCTCACGGTTTTTATGTATATGTTGGTTGCTTCCTGCAGGGTAGATTTCAGATCCGACCATAGTGCCTCTACCTTGTCCTTCCTATGCTATATGGCTCTCCAGCATGGCTTTATGTCTCCAGCAGTACCTGAAACCTCCTCCACTCCTCATCTAGTATATAGCTTGCCCATATTTATCTGTCAGAATTTTCATAGCCCCCCAGGATCCCCAGCTTCTTTTTGTCAGGTAGGCTGTGATTTCATTTCTAGCCGCAGACAGTCCCATCCTCTGTATACACTTATCCCTCTTCCCTTGTGATCCATCCCAACAAACACATTTTTGACTGTTTGGCCCTCTCAACTCTCCCACTGCTCCTCAACGCCTCTGTGGTTTGTGCCCAAAACTACTGAATTTTTGGACATATGAATATGTTGCAACCTCTCCTTACTGTCTTTGGGTTGCATACCATCTTATGACCACACAACAGAAATATTACAGAATAATTTTAAAATACATAAAAACCATTAGTTGGGACTCCAGCTTTTGCATTCCATCTACTGAGACCTTACTCATCCTCCAGAATGCTATGCTTCACTTAGCAAAGTTGAGGCCTCTTTTTTCTAAGCAGTGGCAAAGGTTTCTTCCGCGGTCCAGAGCACTAAATGGTCTGACCCTGTTTTGACGCTTATAGAAAGTCTCTGAGTGTCGGAGCATTTAGCGCTCCAGGCCACAGTAGAAGCTTCTACCATGGCTTAGAAAAAGGGGGGTTGATTAGTTATGTCTTCTTAGTGCCACATATATTGGACACTATTCATAATTATATTTTCAGTATGACTGGGTCACCGCCAGTGATATTTTAGTCCAGAAAATAATTTGTTCTAGTTTTTATTCATACACAAAACAAGGAATTTTAATTCGTATTTAATTCTAGTTCTGTTGATTTTAGTTTTTATTCAGTCCTCTCCCCATAATTTTAGTGCTTATTCAGTTCATAACTCATGACAAATAATTAAAGTTCTTTTTTTTTTTTGAACAAAACAGTTTGCTGGCTGTGGGCTCCTTTTTATTAAGTCGCAGTTCAGCGAGGTAACTGCTCTGATGCTCATAAGAATTCTTTAAGTGTTGGAGCAGTCACCTCGCTGGGTCTTGGTAGAAACTTTTACCACGGCTTAGTAAAAACCGGCATATACGAGAGAGATTGCACTTTGAGATTCATGAATTCAGAAATGCCAGCTACCTCTAATTGTTGACTCCTATATTACTTAGATTTGTATTTCTTTCCTTGCCTTACCTGTTGTTTCATTGTGTTCGTAAATGAGGTTTTTTTTAAATTATGTTTTGCAAACTTAGTCCCTTGTTAGTTATGTGATAGGCCAGAGCACATTATAGGGGTTCAAGGAAGGTTTAGATAGGTTCCTAAAGGATAAAGGGATTGAGGGGTACAGATAGGGGTACAGATTGAGGGGTACAGATAGAAGTAGAGGTAGGTTATAGAAATGGTCAGGAACCACTTCACAGGTCATAGACCTGATGGGCCGCCGCGGGAGCGGACCACTGGGCGCAATGGACCTCTGGTCTGACCCGGTGGAGGCAACTTCTTATGTTCTTATGTATGTTTATTTTATGTATATTTTAACTATGTATTTTGCTGATCTGTACATCGCTTAGAATTTGGAATAGGCGATTAATCAAATTATAAATAAACTTGAAACTTAACACAGATAGGTAGGACTGGGATGAAAAGCGTACAATATCCATCCCTTATAATTTTCGTTCCACCTTAAGAAATTTTTGTTAACGGAAATGAATAATTATAGTTCTTATTCTATTCAGGTCAGTACATTTTTTTATTCTTATCCAATTTTTGTTATGAAAAAAAGTATATTTTTAGTTCAAGTTTCAAGTTTATTAAAAGTTTGTTGTACACGCAATATCAAATGCTTCAATGCGTATGACAATTTAAAATTGGGAGACAAAATAAAACAATTTGAAGACATAAACATACAATGTATGTACACAAGTAATTAGCGATACAACAGGGAAGAGGTGTGAACTTCAATCTTTAAGGAAAGTGAAAGAAAATTTAAGGAAATAACATCAGGAGGGTAATGAAGAATGTTTAAAAAATATGGCTAAGCCTAAAAAGAGGATAGGGGAGGTTGTGACCTTTACATAAGGTCTGGTTAAAATTAGGTATTTGAGCCTGGGATTAATGATAGATGAATTATCCTATCTATGACTCAAATGCATCTTTGTACAAGTGGTACTTTAATGTGCTTTTAAATTTTTCTAATAAGGTTTCTCCACGTAGATAGATTGGTAAATTGCTCCAAAGCTCGGGTGCTATGACTGAAAAAATTGTAGATCTTCTGGTACCTATGCAATTTCCTTATTTTTATTTAACTTGCAGCTGTCAAGTTGAAGTTTCTTCAAAACTATTTTGCAAACAGGGAAATATATAGCATTCTCTAAGTTGAGGGGGGAGGGACGGTCTTCCTCATTTTATGTTATGTTGGTATGCCTTGGTTACACAATGCACTTTGATGTCTAATTGTTTATAATAGAAAGTATTTGGACGTTTTGACACTAGATCTCGATGTTTTGTGAAACTGGTTCGGATCCTATCTCCAGCCAGGTTCTATGCTTTATTAGAACTGCTCAGTGAGTCAGTGGTAATGTTAAGAATTTGTACTCTAGCATAAATGCATTGCCTGGTTCAACCGGGCAGGAGAGACTGTCCTTAACTGTATGTGTTAAAGTTATCTGGTCTGAATTATCAGCTGATGCCTGGTTAACTTCTGGTTGACCACTGAGACGATACTCAATGCCAAGAGCTGTGCATGTCCCAGCATTGGAATATCCAGGTTCAGTTCAGCCCATGGCTGTGAGCAGCTCAGAAACTGCTTACCACCATGGGTTAAATATTGGGTGAAGAAACCAAAAGAGTGGGGATAAAACTTGGGCTACACAACCAATATATATTTGATACAGGAACTCTCCCCCACCCCCTAAAAAAAAAAACAAACAAACAACTTTTATCTTATTTATTTATTGGGATTTATTAACTGTCTTTTCATGAAGAGATTCATGAAAAGTGGTTTACAATAATAATCAGGTACTTCTAAGTATTTTTCCTAGCTGTCCCGGCAGGCTTACAATCTAACTGTGGTACTTGGGGCAATGAAGGGTTAAATGACTTGCCCAGAGTCACAGGGAGCAGGCTGGAATAGAGCTCACACTCAGGGTGCTGAAGCAGCAGCTCTAACAACTAGGCCACGCCTCCCCTCCATATTGGGTGCACAGACTTTTTTTTGTTGGGTGGGGGGGGGGGGAATAGATATTGAAGCACAGCACACAGATATTTATTCTCAAGGCAAGTAGATTAGTTGTGTGCTACAAGCTATTACGAGACTGATACTATTTCCATTTCACCAAGTGATTCAAAGCAGAACAAAACAATGTGTGATTTTAGCAGTCATTTGCAAGCCTTGTACTCTGAGACTCGGCTCTGGTGTCATGGGAGATGCCATTTATACCACTCTAGGAAAGCTGTATTTTGATAGGCCCACAGTACACTGGAACTGTAGTCGGCCTGAAATCTGACTAGAAATGAAACATACCGTATGTCTTGTGTTGGTTACGCGCTTGATTAAGGTTCTGGTTTGTTTGGGGTTGAGTGTTCTTCTTTTTTTTTTTTTTTAATCTCAGTATATTTTTATTAGTTGGGTTGGAATTAATGACTGTTTTGGAGCTGAATTAGTGGTCATTAGCTGCATGGTGGAATCTTGCATACAACAGTGATATTGTATGATGTTGCATTATCCATTCAGTCCTTTTGTTTCACAGTTTCTCAGTCACAGAAGGAGAAGACAATCCATATGTTCTGGCTCGTAGTGAATTTATGCAACAAATGTGTCTTTATTTACAAGAACATTATGTAAAATTGCATATGTAAAGGAGTCATTGATCATGTAAAGATTTAAAACATAAATTCAGTGTAATATTCATAATCTAATCTAATCTAAACCTTAAGTTTATATACCGCATCATCTCCATGAGAATGGAGCTCGAAACGGATTACAAGAACTTAAAATAGTGGGTAGAATGACAAAACTACAGTTGTAGCTTCAAACACTTTTCCATATAGTGGCTAGTTTAGGTTTATTTTAGGTTTTCATAAGGGAAAGGGGATATGATTTGATATACCACTGTTGTAGTTGCAACAAAAGCAGTTTACATATTATATACAGGTACTTATTTTATACTTGTCCAGAATCACAAAGAGCTGCAATGAGAATTGAACTACAAAATCCTGAGTGGAGTAGAACGGGTACAAATGGATCAATTTTTCACTCTGTCAAAAAATTAAAAAGACAAGGGGGACACTCGATGAAGTTACAGGGAAATACTTTTAAAACCAATAGGAGGAAATTTTTTTCACTTAGAGAATAGCTAAGCTCTGGAACATGTTGCCAGAGGATGTGGTAAGAGCGGATAGCGTAGCTGGTGTTAAGAAAGGTTTGGACAAGTTCCTGGAGGAAAAGTCCATAGTCTGTTATTGAGAAAGACATGGGGGAAGCCACTGCTTGCCCTGTCTAGGTAGCATGGAATATTGCTACACCTTGGGTTTTGGCCAGGTACTAGTGACCTGGATTTGCCACCGTGAGAACGGGCTACTGGGCTTGATGGACCATTGGTCTGATCCAGAAGGCTATTCTTATATTCTTAAGTTCCTCTGGTCGTCAGGCCACTGCACTAGCTGTTAGGTTATTCCTGCACTAATTAAACACTTCCAGTCCCATAAACCTGTATATTTGAAAGGCATCTAACCCACTCTATCCACAGATCTAGGTGGGGGTGCATTCAACGTTTCATATTTTTAAATGTAACCATTTTCTTTTTTATTTGTCTTTATATATGTAGTCTTGGTTTCAACATTACAATCCTGTACTGAAAGAATACATCTTGTTGCCTGTGGGAAAACAAGAATTTAATTAAAATTTTTACTTTTAATACATAAGGCATTGAAACAGGATTCTGACCATTATTTGGATACGGTGTTGAAAATTTATCACCTAAATAGAACAATGAGGTCTGAAGGTACCGTATTTTTCGCACTATAAGACGCACCCGACTTGTAGAGGAGGAAACCCCCCCAAAAAAATTTCCCACCGCCCTGCCCTGTATCCCCTCTGGTGGTCTAGTGGTAGGCCAGGACACAGAAATAACCTAAAGCTCAGGACTCTTTTCACGCCCTCCTTTTTCCTTCCTGCCTCTGTTTCCCTTCACCTGTCGCCCTTCCTCGTTCTCCAGGGTGATGACACATGAGCCTCTCCACAGCAACAACATCACAGTGTCCCTTTTATTAAACCTTGCTAGCGCTGCTCCTGATGCTCATAGGAACTTCATGAGCGTCGGGAGCAGTGTGGGGCATTCAGTGCGGCTCCCAGCGCTACAAACCGCTAGCACAGTTTAATAAAAGGGGGCCTAAGAGCCGAACCTCTGCCCTATCACCAGCAATAGACAGTCTAGCAGGACTGAGCCCTCGTCATCTGGCGGAGACTGAGTGAGGACGGCTGCTTGGCACTCCCTGACAACAGTTTACCTCATCGGGGGATTTCTCTTGCCGGCAGCACTCCCACACTCCAGACATACAACCAGAGCCAGCGGCTACAGCCGCCGCTGCAGCTGCCCCTTCACCGCAGCCCAACCCATGCAGGGTGGGGTAGAAACACAAAATATGTAGCGGGGCTAGGTCATGCGGAGTGGGGTAGAAACACGAAATGTGTTGCAGCCAATCAGAAAAAGCAAGCCAGCAAGCGAAGTTGGTTGATTGTCGGACGCTTGCCTCCTGCGAGTTCTAGTACTGCAATGTTCCGGCCAACAGTTTTTCAAAAGGCTGAGGGCTGGAAAGTTTTGCTGCGTGAAGTTGCGGAGTTGTTTTAAAAAGGTATGAAGGGGTATTTTAAAACGGTAGGGGGGAGGGTAAAAAATTTGTACATTCACTGCATAAGATGCACCGACATTTTCACCCACTTTTGGGTGGGAAAAAAGTGCGTCTTATAGAGCGAAAAATACGGTACATTGTGCTTGACTGTTCCAGCTTTGAAAATTCATTTTCAATGAGTCCAGGCAGTGGGCATTTTCAATTGCAGGACCAGTAATATGTAATAATCTTCCTTCGAAAATTTAGGTCAGTGATTGATACCGGAAAAGTAAAAAAAAACAACCTGCTCAACTCATATGTTCAATGAGTACACTTTCACAATTTGCTTACTGTTTAGATCAGGGCGCCACAAATCAATAAGGCGAGATTTCCATGCTGACTCCATCCCCTTAAATCAGTGTCTCTCAAACTTTGTGCCAGGGCACAGTGGTGTGCCCTGAAGAGATTCTGAGTGTGCCATGAGAAATTCCAGAATTTTACTTTATTTTTAAAAATTCCCTTCATAAATATACACTAGAATAGATAATATGGGGCTCATAATCGAAAGAGAAAAACGTCTAAAAACCGGCCTAAGTTGGCACTTGGATGAACATTGTCAAAATACGTGCAAGTGCTGATAATGAAAACAGATTTTGGACGTATTTCTAAACGACCTGGGCCTTCATAGTGCTGCTGAATGACCAAAGCTAAACGGGGCATTTCAGGAGGAGTGTTGAGGGCGGGAGTTGGGCGGGACGTGGGCCAGCTTAGACTTAGTTGTACATCATGTATAACCGAAAGTTATACAGCACAGGATCGACTGAACTTCGACGTTGTGACTTAGACCATTTAAAACATGGCCTAAGTCACAAAAAACCACCTAAAGTCACCAGATAAGCACTGCAAACACATAATACAGACCCCCACACACTATCCCAGTGTTCACCGACGACCCCCCTACCCCATAAAAATCGTAATCACACCTTTAAAATTCAGCCTCCCGACCCATCATCACCTGGCAGCCTGGCATAGGAAAGCCTAGTCGTCCAGCACAGAGGCGGCTTAAGCCGTCTTGGGGGTGGGTTAGGGACCCATGGAGAGGAGGACCCATGCCCATAAGCCCCTGTAATCATTGCATTGATACTTAAATATGTGCACTCCCCTATACACCCCCAAACCCTTTTGTACTGGCATATAAGTGGCTCCTGCAGCCATAAGGGCTATTGGGGTGGTAGATTAGTGGGTCTAGGGGACTCTGGAGGTGGTTTGGGGGGGGGTTCAACATGACCTATAAGGGAGCTGTAGTGAGGAGAAGACATGGTGCCCTTTTTGTGAAGTTCACAGCAGTGCCCTGTAAGGTACTCCACTATTTAGGTGCCATGTCTGGGTGTTCAGTCCATCACTTTGCAGACTCCTCCCACGTCCAACAGGGCTTGTTCCAGGCGTTTTTGACTTGGATGAAAAGTTGGATGAAAATATGGTATAAAGATGGACGATTTAGCGACTTGGGACAATCAGATCGGCAGGATGTATCGTTAGACGATTTTCGAAACAAAAAAATTTTGGACATATTTTTCAAAAATGTGTCCTAGGCTGTTTTTTACTTTGGACGACTTGCGACTTAAACGAAAACAGACTTAGACGTTCCTTTTGATTATGCCCCTCTACGTACATTGTATATGCAAGAGACTGTCAATATTATGAGCATTTGTGTGCATAAGGATATAACCAGTCACAAAAAGATAGTAGGGAGGTATGTTGTATCAAAATGTTGAAGGCTTAAGAAGTCAAAAAGATAAACTGTAATACTGCTAGAAAAAGACTCCTTAATTCAAGGTCAATAATTTAAATATGGAACTTGAAAAACAAGTAAATAGGATTTTCACATACACTCCTATAGCCGAACCCACCATCCCAACACTGTGTATGACTTAAGTGAAAAAACTTAAATAAACGTGCTATTCAAACAATAAATCTATTTTACGATGGCAAAAGAAGGAGAAGTAGTTCCCACTTAGCTTTTAAATGTTTCATATATGAGTACAAGACTTTTTCGTCCAAATCACGCTGCAATTAGTCCTTTGACGTTTAAGTTGTATATATCTTTTCTTGGGTTCTTTGAAAAAGACCCTCGAAACATGGTCCATGTCGGGACCTGTTGAAACATCTAAAAGCTAAGTGGGAACTTTTTCTCCTTTTTTGCCATCGTGAAATCAGTTAGCTTCAGTGGCGTACCTAGGGTATGTGGCACCCGGGGCCCATCATTTTTTGACACCCCCCCCCCCCCATGTAAAAAATTTTTTTTTTTTTTTTTGCAATAACCATGAAATGGAATAAATGGTCAGAATAGAAACAGGCAGTGAAAATTTTCTTTTATTGAACCTCATATATGTAACCATTATTCCAAACATAACAAAACATAAATTATGTCTAAATTGTCATGACATTAGAAGTACATATGGAGTAGTTGCAGGCAGTGGCGTACTTAGGGTATGTGGCACCCAGGGCCCATCATTTTTTGACACCCCCCCCATCTATATGAAAAATATGATTTTTAGTACCAATCTACATATCGCACCACAAGAGTGTACCTAGGAAAAGGCTGCATCTTAAACACTGCAGTGAGCACTAGAACACCAACACATACATTGTAAAACTAAACAAGCCAGATCCCGCACAGTCAATTGGTCCTGTAGTCAATGCCAACTGAAAACTATGTCTTTTTCATACACACAGAACAGAGATACACCCTCGCCCAAAATGGAATAATCACAAACTAAAAATAGAAATATGTAGACAAAAGTTAAACTGATCCGCCAAGAAACCAGACCCTGGATACAATGCAACACCACAAAAAACAGTAACACATGTCCTCTAATACAGTGCAAAATATAAAGACAGTAGATGTAAATTTGAAAAAACTGATACATAACAATCACCACTTTATAAATTAACAAATAAAAATAAAACAAATAATGAGATATAAAAAAATACAATTTTATTGGACTAATCCCCGTAAGCTCGGTCCCCATCCCCGCAAACCACCTGATTCCATCCACACAAGCCTTGAATTGTTTATATTAAAGTATAAAAAGAAACAATATTCTGTACAATTGTCAATTTATAAATCAGCGTCTTCTCCCCACTCTCTTCCCCATTTCCCTTCAGCATCCTCAGCCCACTCTCTCTCCACTTTCCTTCAGCGCACGCACATAAAAACAAGCAAGTAATTTTATATCATTTTCATTCTATTCATTCATAGAAATTAAAGTCTAGATAATGCCAGTCACATAACAAAACATGATTTTACAAAAATAATTCCCTGCAGTCAAGCCTGCAAGGATTATTAGATGTCTTTCAGCAGTTCCCCTCCCTCCCTCCCCCTTACCTTTGTGGCCAAGTCAAAATGATCTACCAACAATAAAATTTTAAAAACACAAAGCACGCTGTACGCAGAGAAAATGTTAATTATCATTTATATTCCGCGGGTTTTCAAAGAGGTCAAGGCAGATGACTTTATGCAATGTCACCTCAGTAACAACTATACAAAAATAGACAAATATTCCCCCTCCCTTTTTACTAAACTGCGATAGCGGTTTTTAGCGTAGGGAGCTGCGCTGAATGCCCCACGCTGCTCTCGACGCTCATAGGCTCCCTGCGCTAAAAAACTCTATTGCGGTTTAGTAAAAGGGGGCCATAGTGCAAAATATAGACAGCAGATATAAATTTTCAAAACGGACACATTTTGATCACTAAGTTGAAAATAAAATCATTTTTCCTACTTTTTTGTCTGGTGATTTCATGAGTCTCTGGTCCTTCTTCTGATCCTTCTTCTTTCTCTCTCCCCCTGGCTCCCCTCTTTATTTCTGCCTTTCTTTCTCTCTCCTCCTGGCCCCCCTCTTTCTTTCTGCCTTTCTTTCTCTCCCCCTTGACCCCCCTCTTTATTTCTGCCTTTCTTTCTCTCCCCTTGGTCCCCCTCTTTCTTTCTGCCTTTCTTTCTCTCTCCCCCTGGCCCTCCTCTTTCTTTCTGCCTTTCTTTCTCTCCCCCTTGACCCCCTCTTTATTTCTGCCTTTCTTTCTCTCCCCTTGGTCCCCCTCTTTATTTCTGCCTTTCTTTCTCTCCCCTTGGTCCCCCTCTTTCTTTCTGCCTTTCTTTCTCTCTCCCCCTGGCCCCCCCTCTTTATTTTTTCCTTTCTTTCTCTCTCTCCCTAGCCTGCACAAAGCCATCGTGCCGATTTCTCCACTTCCACGATTCTTTCCCTACCCTCACCCCCAAGCCAGCAGCCGATTTCTCCCTGCTCCTTCCCCGATGTCCTGATGTCCTGAACTTCATCGGGCAGCAGCAGCATTCACAATTCACTGATGTTGCCCGCTTCAGGCCTTCCTCTCTGTCGGGTCCTGTCTTCATGAAAACTGGAAGTAGGCAGGACCCGGCAGAGAACAAGGCCTGAAGCCGGCAACAGCAGCGAATTGTAAACGCTGCTGCTGCCCGAAGAAGGTAATGGAGCACCGAGGCAGTCCGCTTCTCCCCCCTCCCAGCCGAACCCCCGCTGACCCTCCTATCTCCCCCCCCCCCGTGAACCTTTCCGACCTTCCCAGCGAGAGCAGCAAACCTCCTTCGCGGCTTTCTCCTCCCTCTGCCGCGTTACTGATGACGTCATCAGTGATGCGGCAGAGGGAGGATAAAGCCGACGCTACTGGAGGGAGGTTTGCTGCTTTCGCTGGGAGGGTCAGAAAGGTTCACTTGGGGGAGGAGAGAGATAGGATGGTCAGCGGGGTTTCGGCTGGGAGGGGGGAGAAGCGGTCTGCCTTGGTGCTCCAAGGCCTGGCGCCATTACCTTTTTCGATAATGGCGCCGATGCTGCTTTCGCTGGGAGGGTAGGAGCGCGATAGGGACCGGGCCAGCTGTGCACCCCCCCCCCCCTAAGGCGGCACCCGGGATGGACCTCCCCCTCGCCCCCCTTGGTACGCTACTGCCCTGGGGAAACAGCCTGCAACAAGATCGCGCGATGCCAGAGATCTTTGCCTGCTTCGGCTGTTTCCTCCGCCGCGGTCCCGCCCCTCCTCTGACATCAGAGGAGGGGCAGGACCGTGGCGGAGGAAACAGTCGAAGCAGGCAAAGATCTCTGGCATCGCGCGATCTTGTTGCAGGCTGTTTCCAGACGCGACACCCGGCGCAGGGGGGGGTAACTGGACCGGACCGGGAGCACCCCCTCAGGGCTTGGTACCCGGGGCGGACCGCCCCCCCCCTTGGTACGCCACTGGTTAGCTTAGCAGGGTTTAAAAAAGGGTTTGGCTAATTTCCTAAAAGATAATTCTGTAGGCCATTGAGATGGTTTGGGGAAATCCACTGCCTATTCCTAGGATAAGCAGCATTAAATCTGTTTTCCTACTTGGGATCTACCTAGGTGCTTGGGTCCTGGGTTGGACACTGTTGAAAACAGGATACTGGGCTTGATGGACCTTCAGTCTGTCCCAGTATGGCAAGTCTTAGGTTCTTATATTCTTATTACATATGGGTGTTCCAAAGAAAAGGCTGAAATGTTTTCAGTAAAATGTTGCTTTCAGGATCATTACAACTGGGCCCCATGAAATCACTCCAGTCCATTAATCATATCCTCTGATCAGCATATAAAGCACACACATACTACAGGCCAAAAGGACAAAATTTGCTAGTGTTCTGCCACTGAAATCCCTTGTATGAGGAGAAACAAATTGGCCCAGAGAATCAAAAGTTAAGCCAACCAAAATTTTCCTTTCAGGACACATGAGGAGCACATATTGGGAGCAAGGTGCCATACATATTAGATCATATGAAACAAAAGTGTTCTTGCAAAAGAAATTACATTTACAGGAGGGAATCTTAGAAAGAATGTTTTTTTTGTTTTGTAGGTAGAACGCTGTTAACAAGAGAGCTCCGAAAACAATCATAACACACAATCCAAAGAACAGTATGAAATTCAAGCGATTCTTTGCAAAAATAGTCATCACAATACCACAAGGAAATAGATAGTAAAACTTTGTGTGCAGTTGAAGAAAAAGTTGCTTACACAATGGCACTTCGAAATGTTGGTTTCTGTAGTAAGCGTAACTAAACTAGTGATTTCGAAACCACTAATCTTAAAAAGAAAAAAAAAATTACAGAGGAAACATAAGAACTTAAGAATAGCCTTTCTGGGTCAGACCAATGGTCCATCTAGCACAGTATCCTGTCTTCACAGAGGCCAATCCAAGTCACAAGTAACTGGCAAAAACCCAAATAGTAGCAGCATTCCATGCTACTGTCCCATGTCTGCCTCAACAGCAGACTATTGGCTTTTCCTCCAGGAACTTGTCCAAACCCTTTTTTAAAACCAGCCACATTAACTGCTCTTACTACATCCTCTGGCAATGTGCTCCAGAGCTTAGCTATTATATGAGTGAAAAAATATTTCCTCCTATTGGTTTTAAAAGTATTACTCTGTAAATCTTGATGCAGTAAAAAAGCAATCCACTTTTATCCCCATTCTACACCACTCAGGATTTTGTACACTTTAATCATGTCGGGCAGACGAGCAGGAGGAAGGAGAAAGAGTTTTAGAGGGGAAGAAAGCAGGCAAACGAGAGAGAGAGAAGAGGGGGAAAAAAGCAGAAGGAAGCAGAGAGAGAACTAGGGGCAGCGGTGAGAGTTAGCTCCGCCCACCCCATCACCCACCAGAGCTCCCCCTTAAAAGGGGAGGAGCCAATGGCGAGCTAAAGGCTCAGGCAGACGAGCAGGAGGAAGGAGAAGGAGTTTTAGAGGGGAAGAAAGCAGGCAAACGAGAGAGAGAGGATGGGGAGAAAAAGCAGAAGGAAGCAGAGAACAAAGAGAGAACTAGGGGCAGCGGTGAGAGTTAGCTTCGTCCACCCCCTGATGTCACCCACCGGAGCTCCCCCTTAAAAGGGGAGGAACCAATGGTGCTCAGCCGTTCGGCGCACGTCGAAGGCGAGCGTTAAAGGCGCTCATCTTAGCAAGAGCGCCTTTGTGAAGGGCCTTAAGAAGGGATGAGTCACTGAAGAAGAGCAAGAGGACAGTCGCAGCAGACACAGAGGACAACCACAGTGGACAGCCACAGAGGACAGCCACAGCAGACAACAGACCGGCAAGCGGACAACAATGGAAACAGCATACATAAGCAGGAAGCTGAGCTACCCAGTTTTCTGCACCGTCTGCCATATGTATGACTACCTCCCCTCTGGAAGGTGGTCTTATGTATGCACTCAATGCGAGGAACTGGAAACCTTGAAGAAACAAGTCAGACTCCTGGAAGGCAGAAAACTGGAAGCACTTCGAGCAGTGGAGAAGGAGAACAGAAAGGCAGAGAATGTCAAGACAGAGGAAACCATTGAGGAAGAAGTCCAGGAGTTAGAGAAGTTCATCGAGGAGGCATACAGGGAGGTCACAGAAAATCACCAGCAACAGTGGAACTGCCAAGATATACCTACAGGGAGTGAGGACCACCTGGAGGACAACCACAAGGAAGAAATGGGTGACACAGTGAGATCTGGAAACAGCGGAGGGAACCCACACGAAGACGAGTTCGGTGCAAGCCAACGCCAGGATGAGGGAAGATGGAAGTGCACAGAGGACACGGACCTACGGCTGGAGAGATGGTTATACACCAGGGAAACGGACATGAGGCTAGAGAGGCAAAGGAAGATAGAGAGGACAGCGATCGTCATGGGGGACTCCATCATCGGACAAGTCGTCAGCTACGTAGCGGGAGGAAGACAGGATTGGCTGGTGACCTGCCTACCGGGAGCCAAGGTAGAAGACATAGTGAGCCACATCGACAGGATCATCGACAGCGTGGAAGAGGAAGAAACGGCGGTGGTGATCCATGTGGGGACAAACAACGTGAGCAACAGGAACTACAGCAGGGACGACTGAAGGACCAGTTCCAGATGCTAGAAGGGAAGCTGAAGACTAGAACGCAGAGGGTAGCATTCTCGGAGATCCTGCTGATACCCAGGGCCGATGAGAAGAGGCAGTTGGAGCTGCAAGCAGTCAACGCATGGATGAGGCACTGGTGTGAGGAAGAAGGATGCCACTTCGTGCGCAACTGGACAACATTCTGGGAGAAGAGCAAGCTGTTCAGGAAGGATGGACTCCACCTCAGTGGAAATGGAACCAGGCTACTTGCAATCAACATCAAGAGAGAAATTGAGAAGTTTTTAAACTAAGAAGGGGAAAGCCGACAGTCGACTAAGAGTCGATGGTTCAGGAACCGGTATACCCAGAGGATACTGTGCAGGAAGACGGCGGGGAAGACTCACCGGATCATAGGCAAAATAGAAATCCTGATGGATCGAAAAGGACACAAGAGGGAAGAATTTGCAAGAAACTAACAGGTGGCAAACTCAAGTGTATATACACAAATGCAAGAAGCCTAAGAAACAAGATGGAGGAATTGGAAGCTATGGCACAAAAAGATTACCTTGACATTATCGGTGTCATGGAAACATGGTGGAACAAGGAAAACGCCTGGGACATTGTGCTACTGGGATACAAGCTATACCGCAGAGACAGAGTAGGTTAAAAATGTAGGGGTATTGCTCTATACATGAAAGAAGGAATTGAGTCTACCAGAGAGAACACGCTGGAAATGAAAAATAAGGTCGAGTCTCTATGGGCCAAAATTCCGGGGACAAGAGGAATGGAAACAAAGATCGGCATCTACTACTGATCCCCAAGGCAGTCCAAAGAAATTGATGGAGAGATGACGGATGAGATTAAATGCAATTGCAAGGGAGGAAACGCAGTTATCATGAGTGACTTCAACTATCCGGGAATAGACTGGAACCTAGGCACCTCCGGCTGCAGTGGGGAGACCAAGTTCCTGAATGCTGTAGGCGATTGCTTCCTGGAACAACTTGTCAAGGAAAATACGAGTGGAAATGCAATTCTGGACTTAATTCTAAATGGACTATGAGGACCGGCGCAAGGTGTAGAAGTAGAAGGGATGCTGGGAAACAGTGATCACAATATGGTCCGCTTCGACCTGGACATGGGGGCAAAACGTCGATCATGGCACTGAACTTCCGGAAAGGGAATTATGAAGGGATGAGACTCTTGGTGGGGAAGAAGATTAAGAAGAGGATAAGCACTGTAAAAATGCTAGAGCAAGCCTGGTCCCTTTTCATGGACACGATCACTGAGGCGCACAATCTATATATACTGCGTATCACCAAGGGATCCAAGAGGAAAAAGAACAAGGAACTGGCGTGGTTCACTGTAGCAGTGAAGGAGACAAAAAGACCGTTTAAAAAATGGAAAAGGTCAAAAACGGACAAAAACTGTAAAAAGCACAAACAACATCAAAGCAGGTGCCACAAGGCGGTAAGACGGGCCAAAAGAGACTATGAGGAAAAAATAGCCAAGGAGGCGAAAAACTTCAAACCATTCTTTCGATATATTAAGGGGAAATGACCTGCGAAGGAAGCGGTGGGGCCGTTGGATGACCATGGAATAAAGGGAGTGCTGAAGGAGGACAAAGCCATCGCCGACAAACTGAACATATTTTTTGCGTCTGTATTTACCGAAGAGGATATACACAACATACTGGAAGCTGACAGGCTATACGCAGGAAATGAGGACGGGAAACTGACAGGATTGATGGTCAGCCTAGAAGAGGTATTTAGGCAGATTGATAGGCTTAAAAATGATAAATGCCCAGGACCAGATGGCATCCATCCAAGGGTAGTCAAGGAACTGAAAGGGGCTATAGCTGAACTGCTTCAACTAATAGCCAATCTGTTCATCAAATCGGGAAGGATTCCAGAGGACTGGAAAGTGGCAAATGTCACGCCAGTCTTCAAGAAAGGTTCAAGGGGTGATCCTGGAAATTACACACCAGTGAGTCTGACCTCGGTACCGGGAAAGATGGTAGAGGCGCTGATAAGGGACTGCATCATTGATCACCTTGATGGATACAATATGATGAGGATCAGCCAGCACGGCTTCAGCAAGGGAAAATCTTGCTTGACGAACTTTCTGCATTTCTTTGAGGGAGTAAACAGGCAGATAGACAAGGGCGAGCCAGTTGACATTGTATATCTGGATTTTCAGAAAGCGTTCGACAAGGTCCCGCATGAACGAGTACTTTGAAAAATTGCGAGCCATGGAATCAAGGGTGAAATACTCATGTGGATTAAAAACTGGTTGGTGTATAGGAAACAGAGTGGGGGTAAATGGACAATACTCGGACTGGAAAAGTGTTATGAGTGGAGTGCCACAGGGTTAGGTGTTTGGACCCGTGCTTTTCAACATATTTATAAATGACCTGGAAATTGGTACGACGAGCGAAGTGTTTAATTTTGCGGACAATACAGAGTTATTCAGAGTGATGAAGACACAGAAGGATTGCGAAGACCTGCAATGTGACATAAAATGCTTGAGAAATGGGTTGCAACATGGCAAATGAAGTTTAACATGGATAAGTGTAAGGTGATGCATGTCGGTAACAAAAATCTTATACACGAATACAGGATGTCTGGTGCGGTACTCGGAGAGACCCCCCCAGGAAAGAGACCTGGGAGTACTGGTCGATAAAGTCAACCGCGCAATGCGGCTGCAAAAAGGGCGAACAGAATGTTAGGAATGATTTAAGAAGGGAATCACAAGCTGATCGGAGAAGGTTATCATGCCACTGTACCAGGCCATGGAACGCCCCCACCTGGAATATTGCGTTCAGCACTGGTCAACGTACATGAAGAAGGACACGGTACTACTCGAAAGGGTTGAGAGAAGTGCGACTAAAATGGTTAAGGGGCTGGAGGAGTTGCTGTACAGTGAGAGATTAGAGAAACTAGGCCTCTTCTCCCTTGAATAGAGGAGGCTGAGAGGGGACATGATCGAAACTTTCAAGATAATGAAGGGAATAGACTTAGTAGATAGAGACAAGTTGTTCACCCTCTCCAAGATAGAGAGAATGAGAGGGCACTCTCTAAAGTTAAAAGGGGATAGATTCCGTACAAACATAAGGAAGTTCTTCTTCACCTAGAGAGGGGTGGAATACTGGAATGTTATAGGGGAAGTCACCCTCCAGAGATTCAAGATAAAGTTAGACAAGTTCCTGTTGAACCAGAACGTACGCAGGTAAAGCTAGTCTAAGTTAGAGCAATGGTCTTTGACCTAAGGGCCGCCGTGTGAGTGGACTGCTGGGCACGATGGACCAATAGTCTGACCTAGCAGTGACAATTCTTATGTTCTTAAGTTCACTCTTTAACTTGTCAATTTGGCTTAGTACGTCTTCAAGGTTCACTGAGATTTCTTTGAATTCCTCCGCCTCATCACCCTTGAAAACCATTTCCGGTTCAGGTAGATTTCTTCCATCTTCCATAAAGACCGAAGCAAAGGATTCATTCAGTCTCTCCGCCATGGCTTTATTCTTCCTGAGCGTACCAGAGAATTGGATAGAGGGAGTGTGATAGAAGTGGTGTATTTAGATTTTGGCAAAGCCTTTGACAGTGTTCCATAGAGACGTCTAATAAATAAACTGAGTGCCCTCAGGATATTTCCCAATGTGATGGGCTGGTTGTGTGGAAGATGACAGAAGGTAGTGGTCCATGGAGATTGCTCCTAGGAAAGTGGTGTGCCTCAGGGTTCTGTTCTTGGGCCTGTTCTTTTTAACATTTTATAAGCGATATTGCTGAAGGGCTGTCAGGTAAGATTTGGCTCTTTGCAGATGATACCAAAATCTGCAATAGAGTAGACACCCCAGATGGTATGAATAACATGAAGAAAGACCTGGCAAAGCTTGAAGAATGGTTTGAAATTTGACAGCTAAAATGTAATGCTAAGAAATGCGAGGTCATGCAGAGGAGTGGGACTTGGGATGTAATTGTATGTAAGGTGTCCAAACAGGTTAAAAAGGTGAAAACTAGAATTCTAGGGTGCATAATAACAGGTATGGCCTGTAGGAGAAAGGAGATATAAAACTTTAGTGAGACCTCATTTAGAATATTGTGTACAATTCTGGAGACCGAACCTTCAAAAAGATATAATAAGGATGGAATCGGTCCCAAGGAAGGCTATTAAAATGGTGCATTGCCTTCATCATAAGGCATATGGGAACAGACTTAAAGATCTTAATATGCATACTTTGGAGGTCTTTTTATGTCTTATTTTCAATAGTCTTTTGATAGGTCAAGTGATTCGTGAGATTGTGAAACACCACCTATTCCTAGTCATTCTGATCGTGTCAGATTGGCTTCACTGGTCTTGGTGCATGGATCTTGTTCACCTTGCTTGTAGGCTGTCCACTTCTCTTGTTGTGAGACCTGGGGCTGCTCCTTCAGGGACCTGTTACCAAGCATACAGCTTGACCTTTGAAAGGAAGTGTAGAGAGAAATTAAGGGTTTTCTCCTTCTGCTATTGCTACTCTTTAGAAGACACAGAAGTCCTCCATATCTTTGTTTTTCTGTCTTTTCAGATTCAGTTTTCCGGCGGATGGTTCCCTTCTTTCCTTCCTAAGGTGGTCTTGCCCTTAAATATGAATTAAGCAGCTGTTTTGCCTTCCTTTTGGGACGACTTTGTTCAGTATCTTAGATTCTTTGGAATCTGGGCATCTGTAGATTGCTTGTTCGTTAATTTGGAAGTCACTAATTCCTTTCCCCTATTGGATCAAATCTTTGTCTTCTTCCAGGGTCCTTGCAAGGGGCACCCTTCTTCTAACTCTTTTAATGTACGTTGGATTACGTCTGCTATGAAGTGTGCTATAAAGTCTATATTCTTCAGGGAAAGTCAGTTCTTCAGGGCCTTAGGGCCCATTCTATCAGATCTCTGGCTACATCTGGGAGAAAGCAAAAACAATAGCTCCAGAAGATATATGCAAGTCAGTTGTATGGTCTTTGTATTTTTTCCTCTATCCTCCTGTCTGTCAGTTCCTCATCTCCAATATTGACTGCTCATACTCTGCTCTCTTCCAGTTATTTTTCTGCCTCTCAATCCACTCAAATTTCATCCCTTTTTTTTCATTATCCAATCATCAAGCTCCCTCCTTTTACTGCTTCTGTCTGTAGCATTCCATCTCTACCCAGGTCCAGCATCTTCCACGATCCCCTAATGTTCAGTAATGTATCTCCACTCATCTCCCTTTATGCACTGCTGTCCTCATGCCTGTCTGCATCAGAAACAGAAAATACCAGTACAGTGCCTGAGCAACTGCTCAGTGTCTTGCATTTCCACCCCTCTGATGCAACTTAAGTCAGAGGGGATGTCAGTGGTAGATGCTGAGCACATGTACAGACTTCAAGGCCTAGCACTGCTATTTCTTTCTGCCACATCTCTGCCATTCGAAGGGTTATTTGGTATAAGTTTTATGGCATACTGATTGAGAAGCACTGTTCTAATGTTCCATAATTAACTTTTTTTGTTTCAGGGAATAGATTTTTTTTTCAAGCCAGCTAAAAGAGAATGTGGTGGTAAAATCACAGCATCATTCAGAATTCCTAAGGAATCTGTTTTCCATCTACCGATGAAACAATTAAAATCAAGAAATGATTCACAAAATCAGTATTTAAAAGTCAATTAATTTTCCTTCCTGACTAGAAAGGAACCCTAGTCTGCAATTGAACCTTTCAGCGTGTGCTCCCCTGTCTGCCCACAGAATCTCTGCTTCCTCATTCTGTTCTGGAAACCTCCATGCTGTTTATAAATAGCCAGTATTTATAGGTCTGTGCTAATAAAGAACCCTTGCAGTTTGGTAAAATGTGCTCCCATTTCCAGTTCAGAAGGTACATCCCCCAAGTATCTAGGAGACCTCGAATTATCCCAGAGAACAACCTGGGCCTAATGAAGTATTTCACCTGAATGGGTCTAGGGCAGGGGTGTCCAATCTTTTGGCTTCCCTGGGCCACATTGGCCCAAAAAAATGTTTCTGGGGCCGCACAAATGCGCAAACACTGCAGCAAGACAGAGGAGGGAGCCGGCAAGACGATAAACACCCAGGGGCAGCAGAGGAAAACACTGCATTGCCCTCGACTGAAGCCGCATAAAATACTTCATGGGGCCGCAAGTTGGACACCCCTGGTGTAGGGTTTCACTAAGGTTCAGGTGACTTGCCTTTACATAAAATAAAGGAATCTTTTTACTAAAGTGTGATAAGCAGATAAGCCATGAATTAACACATGCAATGCGCCTTCTAATTCACATAATAGCTGTATCACTGTGTACAGAATGTGAGGTGGGGATTATGGGCAAAAAACGAGCAGGGAGTGTACATTGCAGTTAGCACATGGTATTTTACTGCGCACTAACATTTACTGTTGCAGTGTTAATGCACTTATCACTTTTCTGAGTGTCAACTATGTGAGAGGATGCTGGCGATGCCCCAGCACCCACGCTTTGAATTACTGTGGTGTAAATGCAAAACTTGACCGCACCTTAGTAAAACGGCCCCGTGGGCTTTCTACCAAAGTAGCCTGCATATTTTGATCAAGCTCTAGAACTGTTGTGAATTATAAAAGCTAAAGGAAACTTGCCTTGTGTTTTATACATTGTCAGGCCTGTTAGAAGAGAATAGGTTTTACGCGAAATCTCTTGTATCATTTCAAATCAGGTTGTGCTTCCTCAAATTGTTCTACGTTTGATAGTAACGTGTTTCCCCGAAAATAAGCCCTAGTCGAAGGCAGCTGCGTTTTCCCCCGCCCCGGCCTCACAGCTGAACCGCCGAACCCCCGCTGACCCTCCATCCTTCCCTCCGAACCGATCCCCGCCAACCGCAACCATAAATACCTTGCTGCAGAGGAGCATTGGGCCAGCAGCACTTACAGGCTGCTTCACGGCCTTCTCGCTAGGGATTAGGGTGGCCTTAGGATTTGGGTGTCTTGCAGGGATAATCAAATCTTTTTGACGACGTCCAGGGCATCATGTAGACATTTGGAGTTAGACCTGTTTTAAAAGCGCATAAGGGCCAAAAAGGTACCCAAACTGAACAAATGACCCCAGGGTGCATGAAGGCATGACCACTCACATTCCCCCAATGAAACAGTACATATCAGCCTCTATGACAACAGCAGATATTACGGGAAATCCTAGTAGAGCAGCAAGCAAGTGTCTGGTGGGTGGTGCAGTGAACCATAGAGAGGGGGATCCAGGCCCATATCTCACCCTATCCATTACATTTATGGTAGAAAGTGTGAGCCCACAAAAACTCACCCCAAACCTACTGTAATGCCATATAGGTGACACCTGCAGCCATAAGGGCTATTGGGTAGGTAGGTATAGTAGGTGTTGGAGGCGTTATGGTGAAATGTGTATCTGGCACCCTTTAAGTGAAGTTCACAGCAGTGCCTCCTAAGGTACCCTGCTGCTCTGTTGGCATGTCTCTGTGGCCAGTCCATTAAAATGTTGGCTCCTCCCACATCCAAATGGGTTTGTTTTGGATGTTTTGATTTTTAAAAATGGCCAAAAAAGATAAGATGTCCTAAAGGCCAGAACATCTAGATGAGACATTAAAACAAAAGAAAAAAAAGATAACATAAGATTAGCCTTACTGGGTCAGACCACTGGTCCATCAAGCCCAGTAGCCCATTCTCACGGTGGCCTATCCAGGTCACTAGTACCTGGCCAAACCCTAGATGTCTTGCGGTTTCAAAAATGGTCATTTTCCCAACCTGCCTTTTGGACGTCTTTGCAGAAATGTCCAAATTCAGACTTGGACATCCTGTTGAAAATGTCCCACTATGTAAGTTTTGCATGTAGGTGTGAACTCTGCTCATGTGTACACTCCCTTGGAAATAATCTCCCCTTCACATATATCCCCTCTACTATCAAGAAAACTGAATAAGCCAAATTATTACAGAATGCTACATAAATATCATGTAACAAAATACCGCAGTCACACATAGCAGGAATAGGGTTAGGGGAGTGCAACTAGAGCAACTGCCCCCTGGTCAGAGAGAGCCCTAAGCCAGCTGGAAGCTAAAGAAGCACTGCCTGGCTTTGCACTCTCCAGTTATGTCTAAAATCAGCTCTAGCAGGATACATATTTCAAATCTGATATATTCTAATCACAAGATAGAAATAAAAGTATTTTTTCTACCTTTTCTCGTACAGTATATAAGTTAGCAGATGTTTGCAAAATAGAGCTTAGGCAGAATTTTGACAGTATGTGCACATGTATGTATATAAATGACATTATTCTAAGCAATTATATACATAATGGGCACATAACTGTTGGCTCCCTTAGTGTGGTAATATATGTTTGTAATGTGTTTGTGGACCTTGGGCAATGAAGATGAGGAAAAGCAAGAAGCACTGATTGTAAACTCTCCTTTAGAGAATAACACGGGGCAAATTTTTCCCCAGCCCTGCAGGAATTCATTTTCCCGTCCCAGCGAGTTCTTTTCCTGTCCTTGTCCCATTCCTGCAAGCTCTGTCCTCATCTGCACAAGCCTCAAACACTTTAAAGTCATAAGGGTTCGAGGCTTGTGCGGTTAAGGCAGAGCTTGCAGGAATGGGACAGCGACAAAACGCGCGGGGACGGGACGGGGAAATAGAGTTCCTGCGAGGACGGGGAAAAAATCTGTCCCCATGTCATTCATTACTCTCCTTCTGTAGCCTCCTGCAGCAATATGCTCTCATGCCTGATTGATGGATGCTGTGGAAGAGGATGAGAACGGTGGCAATTCTGGAAGCTCCTCCTTCCTGCCCTCTTGGCTGCCTGAGACAATAGATAGCTGATTAACCACTTAGCAGCTGAATTGCTGGTTGCCACTTGTGAGCCACGACCTTTCCATCTCCACATTTTAGAGGAGAATCCAGTGAAAACTCAGTGTACTTTTCAGAAAGTAAACAAATTAGTAATACTTTATAACACTGTCAAGTAAAAATGTTAGTAAAAGTTAAAGGGTGTGTATTTCACTTGAACTGCTCCCTTGCAAGTTCCCATTAGCTGGGAGAGCAGCCATGCTTTAAGTATTATCATAAATCACCACACAGAACTTGGAGCTATTTGGTTCACATCCTTTTGTGACATCGTTGCCATTGTAGACCAATCAGAATCGGTGAGCATAAGACAATTGTGATGCTGCTAACCAAGCTTCTTCCAGTGGTTCGTGGGGACTGGCTTGAAAGCTGCTTGTGTTTAAATATATTTATTAAAGTTTTTCAACAAAGTTAAACTGTTTAAAGAATTTCAAAAGAATGGCATACCGTAAGTAACATTTTTAAGTGATGCAGGATGAGTAAATATTCAATTCATGGAATATTTCTAAATTTCGTGTTAGCAGCATGGCACTTCCTGGTCTTGCAGCACACAAACTGTTGTTAATATTATTAATGTTGGAATTACCAGATGTACAATGCTATACCCTTTAATTCGCTGTATGTACAGTTTCTCTTTATTGTATTTACAGTTTCTCTTTATTGTATTTACAGTTTCTCTTTATTGTAAACCACTTCTCTTTATTGTAAACCGCCTAGAAGTCGCAAGATTGTTGGCGGTATATAAGAATAAAGTTATTATTATTATTATTATTAAATATTACTTGGTTTATGTACTTTTGGAGTCTTGCACAATTCGCAGAGGCTTCAGCTGTCTTTGAGGGAACACCATGGACATAACTGTAATTCTTGGAAGATGAATTGCTAGGGTTGATGGCAGTTTCTGAGCGTGATAAAATTGATGATATTGCAGTGCGTGCGCCTTTTAGTGATCCTTCTTGCCGCCATTAACTGATGCACCGTTTTTCTCTTTGCTGTCTCGACATTTGCCCTACCCAAAAGTTAGTTTTATGACTGTTAAGACTTCAAACATTACACTGAGAAAGATTGCCTGTTGCCGATCTAACATTAATAAAAGTAGGTGAAGGCCAAAAAAGGAGAAAAGCAATTTGGAGAGAGGGGAAGACAGAAGGACAGGAAGGAGTGGATAACAGATGATTAAACAGAGACAATTGTGTTTTGGCAGGAATAGCTTGAAGGACAGACATTACAGAGCTATTGCATTATTTTGGAAGATAAAGCTGAAGACTATAATTTTGCAAGAATCTATTCATTTGTGTACAGGTCCCAAAAAAATCCCACCTTTATTAAAGTTGAGTTGAAGCTCCACTTAGAAAAGATGATTTTGCTAGCCACGTTAGCTGGCAGTAAGATGGAACTGAAATGTAGATGGGGAAATACCACAAAGGGCCACAGAAAATCACGATGCGCATAAAATATAAAGGTTCTTCGGGATGCTAGCAGTGAGCTTAGGGTTTAGGCAACATGGCACATATGGTGTTGGGATTAGAGAATGACACGGTGACAAAATTCATCACCGTTCCCGTCCCCGCAGATAACCGCAGGAAATAATCCCATGTCATTTTTTAGTGTCTATTTCAACCTCGGTCCTTCTACACCAGCATTCTTCAGAGCAAAGCTTGTGGGTCAGTGGTTGTGGCCATTCATACTCTGATTCTTATGGGAGCCAAGGATAATGAAGCCATTGTGACATCACTGATGTGATTGGCTCTTAGGCACTGGTGGAATGAGGCATTATGACATCACAATATCTGTTCTGGATACCAGAGACTGTCATTCTGTAGTGTCTATCTCAACTTCAATCCTTCTACACCAGCATTCTTCAAAGCAAAGCTTGAGTATCAGTGGTTGTGGCCATTCATAGTCTGATTTTCCCTCTCTCCTTAAAAAATGACATGAAGATGGTTTCCCGCAGTTATCCGCGGGGACGGGAACGGTGATGAATTTTGTCATCGTGTCATTCTCTAGTTGGGATCCTATTGATAAATGGCGCTCAGAATATATATCCTTCTGGAACGCCAGCGCTAAGCTGGAAAGCTGAGCGGCATTTATCAATTGAGCTGGCGTTAGTTCTAGCTGCATAGCGTGCGCTAAAAATGCTAACGCAGCTTAGTAAAAGGAGCCCTTTGAGTATTTCTGTGGCTCTTTGTGGTATTTTCACTGCTGAAGGCATTTCCACACGCTGCACCATGGCCTGTGTAGGGTCCTCGTCTACCTTTTCGGTTCCATGTTACTGCCGCACAGCTCGTCAGCTGATTTGTTTCTCTGCACCTTAGGACTGGTTTGGCATATATAGACGCCACCGTCTTACAGACTATTTAATATTATCGTTTGTTGCAATTGTTTGCCTTGTTTATTTATTCATTCAGTTTTCTGTACCGTTCTCCCAGGGAAGCTCAGAACGGTTTGCATGAATTTATTCACGTACTCAAGCATTTTTTTCCTCCCGTCTGTCCTGGCGGGCTCACAATCTATCTAATGTACCTGGGACAATGGGGGTGATTAATGACTTGTCCAAGGTCACAAAGAACAGCGAGGGTTTGAACCCATAATCTCAGGGTGCCGAGGTTGTAGCTGTTAACCACTGTACCACACTGTCTCCACTCTTATATATTTTATTATTTTATGTTTGTAATAAACCTGTGAGCATCCAGCTCATCAACTCCACTTTTGCCTGAATTTTTGTTTGCAGGCAGCTTGTTTTGTGGTCTCTCCTTTTTATTGAGGGTTTTTTTTGTTATTTGTGTCTTTTGACACTTAGAGGGGGAATTCTATCAATGGTGCAGAAAAAAAATCAACAGAAACCCTTTTCTATAACAGGGATTGTCAACCCAGTCCTCAGGACACCAGGCAGGTTTTCAGGATATCCATATTCTGTGCAAAAAACTCCGCTGTGCGACTCATCTTCTACCAACCTCGCTACGCTCATGTCACCCCTTTCCTTAAGTCACTTCACTGGCTCCCTATCTGCCATCGCATACAGTTCAAGATCTTATTGCTGACCTACAAGTGTGTTCATTCTGCTGCCCCTCAATATCTCTCCTCGCTTCTCTCTCCTTATACACCTCCCGGAGAACTCCGTTCCTCAGATAAGTCACTCTTAACATTACCTTCTCCTCCACTGCCAATTCCAGACTTCGCTCCTTTCATCTAGCTGCCCCCTAAGCCTGGAATAAATTACCCGAGTTTGTCCATCAAGCCCCTTCCTTTGTTTAAAAGCAGACTGAAACCCCACCTTTTTGATATAGCTTTCGATCCTTAACCCTACTCCTCTGCCCTCCAACCGTTTCCCTTAACTGTATCCATGACATCCTGTTTGTCTGCCTGTTTAGATTGTAAGCTCTTCCGAGCAGGGACTGTTTTCTTACTCTTTTGTGACTCTGTGCAGCGCTGCATGCGTCTGGTAGCGCTATAGAAATAATTAATAGTAGTAGAATATGCATTAGATAGATTTGTACGCCTTACCTCCATGATATACAACTTTATCTCGCGCATATTCCTTTTGGATGTCCTGAAAAGCCAGACTGGCTAGGTGTGTGTTGAGGACTGAGTTGAGAACCCCCATTCTATAAAGGGCCCCTGTTAGAGCTTTCTGCTAGACTGGCAAATTCAGGGATAGCACTAGGATTCATTTGCTTGTCAGCCATTGTTAACCCGAGCGATTATATTTGGCAGTGTGTTGTTTTGATGTTGTGACTTTATGTGTTGCATTTGTATGTACATTGTTGCATTCTGCTTAGGGTTTAAGCAGAATATAGGTTTTTAAAATAAACACTTGTATCGATTCCAACTCTTAAATTTTAGGCACCAGACTTAACGCCTGCTGAGGCCTGGTGAACATGCCGACACTTAAATTAGATACACTGTGCTAGTATTCCATAACTGCGCTTGCAACTTTTTTTTTTTTTTTTAAATTCTTTATTGAGTTTGTAAACATACAAAAAGTGCAACAATTATACATTCAAAGATATCAAAGAACAGCACTTACATACTTGCAAATAACTGAAACAAATTACTCATCCCCTCCCCCCCACCTTTCCCTCCCTCCCTACCTGGATGTGTATGGAAAGCAAATTAATTCTGGTGTTATTAATCATTCCGTTGTTTATCAAATGACTCCAATGGACTCCAAATAACTTTAAAAATCTTACTATTCCCAGATTGTTCCGTTAACATCCTTTCATATCGATAATATAAACAAAGTGTTTCCCACCGAAAATAAAAATTCAGTCTATCCCAATTTTCCCAATTCCTAGTAATTAATTATATGGCCACCCCAGTCATTATAAGAAGAAGTCTATTTTTATATTTGTCAATTGGACTATTAGGTTTTAACAATGTCCCAAATAAAATCAATGGAACAGAGACACCTGAAACAAAATGAATTTTGCCCCAAATTGACTTCCAGAAGTTAAGTTATCAACGGACAATAAAATAAAAGATGATCCAGTGTCCCTACTTCAAGTTGACAGTGCCAGCATCTACTAGAACGGTGCTTAGTGTGAATCCGTAAATAGGCAATACAATGAAACCTTTCACCCAATATGTGGCTGCGGCCAAAAAAGCAAACAGGATGCTGGGAATTATTAAAAAAGGGATGGTTAACAAGACTAAGAATATCATAATGCCCCTGTATCGCTCCATGGTGCGACCTCATTTGGAGTATTCCGTTCAGTTCTGGTCTCCTTATCTCAAGAAAGATATAGTGGCACTAGAAAAGGTTCAAAGAAGAGCGACCAAGATGGTAAAGGGGATGGAACTCCTCTCGTATGAGGAAAGACTAAAACGGTTAGGGCTCTAAAGCTTGGAAAAGAGGCGGCTGAAGGGAGAAATGATTGAAGTCTACAAATTACAAAGACTAGGGGATACTCGATGAATTTACAGGGAAATACTTTTAAAACCAATAAGAGGAAATTTATTTTTGCTCAGAGAATAGTTAAACTCTGGAATGCATTGCCAGAGGATGTGGTAAGAGCAGATAGTGTAGCTGGTTTTAAGAAAAGTTTGGACAAGTTCCTGGAGGAAAAGTCCATAGTCTATTATTAAGAAAGACATGGGGGAAGCCACTGCTTGCCCTGTATCGGTAGCATGGAATATTACTACTCCTTGGCTTTTGGCCAGGTACTAGTGACCTGGATTGGCTACCGTGAGAATGGGCTACTGGGCTTGATGGACCATTGGTCTGACCCAGTAAGGCTATTCTTAAGTTCTTAGCACATAAATCTTATAGAATTGAACTAAGCATCAGAGCACATCACAACTTTTAGGCGCACCTATTTTGGCCAAGAAAAATAATTTGCAAGCCTCGGGTGTATTCTGTAACAGTGCATATAAATTTTAGGACTGCCAATGATCGCCAATGATTCACCCATGATCCTCCCCTGCCATACCCCCCTTATAGAGTTCCGCACTAGAACTGATATGCAGCACTTTATAGAATGCGCCTTTATCTTTTAATTAATGCCAATTAGCATCAATTATAAGGTATAAATTGCCAATTATTGGTGCCAGTTAGGCTATTAAACAAGTTGTGCACACACATCTCGGCTATAACTAGGTGTCACAAGTTAGGTACTTAGATAATGAATGTGAATTCTATAATGGCCTTTGTGTGCCAGGATTCCATTATAGAATACTAGTGTGTCATCACCTTTGCACCTACATCTAGGCTCAGCCTCTTTTCCTTGTAAATGTATGTGCCTAAATGTGGTACTTCAGTGCATAACCTGCATGTAATGTTGATCTTTCCAATGTAAAGGAAAATTGCGGTCCACTCAAAAATATCTCATAAATATAAGTGCTTAAAGAGAGCAAACTCTGCAATATAACTATCTTCACACACAAGACCTCATACACCCAAGGAAGTACTTTAATTCCTTTCATGTCCATCAGGGATCTGGCCAATTGGAGTTTTAGGCCACTCCCAGTGCATCCCAGAATGCAATGGGAAGGAGACCTAAGACTCCGGTTGGCCCAGGCACCTAAAGCCCCTTCTATGGGAGGGGCCTTAGGTGCCTGGGCCCATCAGGGCCTTAGGCCCCTCCCCAGTGCATCCCAGAATGCACCAGGAAGGGGAAGTCCAGCCGTTCAGAAGAGACGGGCCTGCCGGCCAGAGGGAATGGGCATCCCACCGGCCGGCCTTCTACAAGAAGGTACGGGGGAGAGTGCAGCTGGTTTTCAGGGGTAGGGGTATTTGGGGTGGGTGCCAGCAAGAGGGATTGGGCATCCTTCCTGCCAGGAATGTTAGCGGGAGTTGGCGGCAGGAGGGATTGGGTAGCCCTCCTGATGGGGATGTTAGTGGGGGGCGGGGGGCTGCTGGCAGGAGGGATTGGGCATCACTCCTGTCGGGTATGTTGTGGGGATGGCGGCAGGAGGGATTGGACATCCCTCCTGCTGGGGATGTTAGTGGAAAGGGGGTGCCAACAGGAGGGAGTGGGCATCTCTCCTGTTGGCTGATTTGGAATGGGGTTCCCTGCCACAGCCGCTCTCAGACGATTGCGGCAGAGGAATTCACCCCTTCCCCATCAGCTGAGCGGCAGGGACTCCTCAAAACCGCGATTCTGTAACCAGCACCCAGAACATGCACAGGTTTTTGGAACCCCCCCTGACATGCCCATGGCCACACCCTCTTTTGAGTTCTGCTCTGTTAGTTAGGTGCCATACCTCACAGAATAGCAGGTTGATGCACAGGCAAAATTAAATGAGTGCAATTAACATCAATAATTATTTTTGGCACCTAATTATTGATGATTGAGAACGCATTAACCAATTAATTTGTGCACCCATCTCTTCAGTGCACTTACGTTTGGGCAACGAATATATGAGGGTTGATTCGTAGAGTCATTACAACTATTTTTTTTCTTCTTGAAAATGTGTCAACACTGGAAATCTAATATATACGTTTGAAAGTGTGCGACATGTACTTCTTAATGTTGCCACCTGATAAGAGATGAGTGCAGTGGTTTCTGGCAGGGGAGAAGCAACAAGCGTGACATTTGTAATCATTTTATTATGGTATACAGTGTACAACATGAACAACTAAGTACAAGTACAAACTGTTTAACTGTTCGGATCCTTCAAAGTAGTCTCACAGGTTGTCTGGTGTGTCATCCAGTTTGTTAGGGACACACTGTGCATATACAGTATTACAAGTCACTTCTGCAGTATTTCCTGCGTCATACAGTACTGGAGAAATGTCCAGAACTCTTGCACAGCGCCATAATCCTACATGACAACACGTTGAAAGATGTGAATAGTTGAACACACTCTCAAGCTGATTGTGTGCTTGGTTTAGTGAAACAGCTAACACTTATTACTTGTTTGTTAATAAAACAATGATTTTACATGTCGTGTTTTTTCGCTTCTCTCCTACCAGAGACCGCTGCACTCATCTCTCATCTGGTAGCAACATTAAGAAGTACATGTCGCACACTTTCAAACGTATATATTAGATTTCCAGTGTTGGCACATTTTCAAGTGAAAGAAAAAATAGTTGCCATGACTCATGAACTAACCCCTCGTAGAATCCGGGGATTAAACTCACAAAATGAGGATGTAGTTGAATGGAAAGATTCAGGGCGTGCCCCAGGTCTTAAATTCAGAGACTTTCTCTTTACCATGCGTTAATTTTTGCAACTGGTGCATAGTAAGTACATGTGCTTTAATAAAATGGACCCTAAGCCCCCTCTCACTTTGCTAGAGAGTTCTGGAGACAACATTGAGACTTAGGGCCCCTTTTACAAAGCCACGGAAGTAATTCCCACGTGGCAAATGTGACACGGCTCATTTAATTCAAATGTTACATTTGTGACACTGGCACTCGCTACCGCAGCTGTGTAAAAGGAGCCCTTAGTCTGCAGGTAGGAAATCATGAATGCATGCGTGTAGTTTTTATAGAAGACTGGGAGGAAGAGGTCATCTTCACAAGCTGAAATGAAAGTGTGCTGGTAATCGTGTGACCTTATTACGGCCGTGTCAATGTGATGAATAAGTGTGAGATTCAAATACCCTCCAGATAAATTCTTTCACTTTTCTGAACAAAATTTAGCCTTGAAGGGAGGAGCGCCTGACCAGGGCCCTGGACTCCACAATAACCTCATGTTTTGCAGCACTGCAAATATACCAGCCCTAGTGCACCGATACTCCTAAAATTATTTATTTTTAAAAAATATATCTTTATTCATTTTCAAAACTGATACAGGCGCAAGTAAAGTATACAATCAAAATACACACGTCAGCCCTTATCTACAGACAAATATTAAACAAACACCAAATTTTTCTCCCCCTCCCCTCCCACCTTCTCTGGATGTGTGTGAGGATCATCAAAGAATCAAAAGTTCATTAATTAGTCAGACTGTTGTTTCACAAATTTCTCTAATGGGCCCCATATTTTTTTTAAATTAATGTTGTTTCCCATTTGCTCTACATACATTTTTCATATCTGTAATATAAACAGAGCGTTTCCCACCAAAAGGAAAAAAAATTAGCCTGTCCCAAGCCTTCCAATTTCTGGTGATCATTTGCATGTCAACCCCTGTCATGATCATAAGAAGTCTGCTTTTATAACTATCTATTGGATGTTTAACTTTCAACAATGTCCCACATATGACTAAATCATTAGACAATGGAGTCGATGTTTCCAGTATCAGTAATTTGACCCCCATATTGATTTCCAAAAATTGAGTATCAAAGGACAATAAAACAAGTGATCCAATGTCTCTTCTTCAAGATGACAGTGCCAGCATCTATTAGACTTTGAACTGTCTAAGTTCTGCAAACGAACTGGGGTTCAAAAAATTCTATATAACAGAAAAAAACCAAGTTTGTCTCAGATGCTGACGCCGTACATCTCATCCTCCAAGTCCAAATTCGTGGCCATTGAGTAGCAGAAATCTGCTGCTTTATCTCAATGCTCCAAATGTCTTTTAGGCTTGTTTTAGGTTTTTTATTCAGATAATCAGATATCAATTTATACCACTTGGCAGCCTGGTGCCCTTGCAAATCTGTCTGGCTTATACTCCTGTAATTAGGAAAATAGAGCAAGCAGAATTGCTATGAATCTCTACATGTAAACGGACGTTAACAAAACTCACCTCGGTCACATAGATATTGAACATGGCAAAAGCCTCACCGAACATAAAATAAATGGCCACAAATTAATAATAGAAGTTTGTAGTAGAGAATGACACGGTGACAAAATTCATCACCGTTCCCGTCCCCGCGGATAACCGCGGGAAATAATCCCATGTCATTTTCTAGTGTCTATTTCAACCTCGGTCCTTCTACACCAGCATTCTTCAAAGCAAAGCTTGCGGGTCAGAATTTGTGGCCATTCATACTCTGATTGTTATGTGAGCCAAGGATAATGAAGCCATTGTGACATCACTGATGTGATTGGCTCTTAGGCACTGGTGGAATGAGGCATTATGACATCACAATATCTGCTCTGGATACCAGAGACTGTCATTCTGTAGTGTCTATCTCAACTTCAATCCTTCTACACCAGCATTCTTCAAAGCAAAGCTTGAGGGTCAGTGGTTGTGGCCATTCATACTCTGATTCTTCCCTCTTTCTTTAAAGAATGACATGAAGATGGTTTCCCGCAGTTATCTGCGGGGACGGGGACGGTGATGAATTTTGTCACCGTGTCATTCTCTAGTTTGTAGTCAGAAAGTGAAATGGAAACCTTAAGAAATCTGACGCTGTACGCAGGACGACACCAAAAGAATAGAAATAGGAGGAGTGTTGGACTTGCCTGATTTGGGTGAAGCTTTGAGGAGAATGGAGACATTGGAGGGCTAAACTAATTGCCTTTATAGGGCCAGCCCCAGAGTAAGTGCAATGCAGGTTCCCCTTGAAAGGATGCAAGTGCCATGGGGGCTTAGCTATAGGTACATAGCTGAAGATACGTGGCCAAAGGGCTGCACCCCTGTGGAGCCGCAGAAGCCATAAGATTCTGCTGAAGATTGGTGCTGATAACGGCTTTACTCCTTTAAATTGAATGGGAAGATTAAGAACATGGTCTGAATCACAGTGCCTGTCACTCAGGGCCCAATGGGTGGGTGCCTGTTCTCTGGATTAAACTAGAGGATTAGTGGAGGAAGATGTCTCCCTAAGCCTTGTTTTTTGACTCCTGGCGCCTCTTTCACCAACTAACTGTGCTAAGGAAATGAGAAGTTCACTTATTTTTTTGACACACATTGTGAACTAGTCAAATTGTTCCCATTTTGTCGGTAGAAACAAGGAATTGTTTAATTTATACCCTTTTATTGCAAAGAAGACACCGATGTCAATTAAAATCATTAATACAATGCCAAAAACTTTTATTCCCTAAGTCCTTTCTAGTTTCTATGCAGATTACAAAAGATTAACTAGTCATTACTAGGATGTCGCAGTCAATAGTATAACAGCCACCTACAGTATTCAAAATTGCTAAAGAAGTCAGTGAGTAAGTGCAGATATTCAGAAATGTCTTAAAAACTAAAATAACTTTTTATTTCATAGTACTTAACTTGCATTTTGTGTTTTCTCAGTACCAGATTTACAGTCATAGTTTGAATGTTCTGTCTAGGCAAAGAAAATATTAATTTGGGTTCTTTGTTGTCCTGCTTTTAAATTTGTTGTTAATTCAGGGCCTCTTCTATCAAACTGCGCTGCTCCCGACACTCATAGAGTTCCTATGAGCGTCGGGAGCAGTGCGGGCCATTCAGTGCGGCTTACCGCGCTACAAACTGCTAGCGCAGTTTGATAGAAGAGGCCCATAGTGTGTGCTCCTGCTAATATCCAATCCAGCTATGATCTTGCAATATAGTAACAAAGAATAACATTTTTATGTATATTCCACCATATATTTTACAGTTCAGTGTTAACAACAAAAGAAAAAAACTGGTCATACACTAGGAAGAAACAATATCAATACAAAATCAATGCCCATCAAATGTTCAAAGAAGCGTGGGATGAACACAGAGGATCTAGAATCAGAAAATAATATTAAAAATTGAACTAAGGCCAGTACTGGGCAGACTTGCAAGGGGGAGGATGGGCTGGGGAGGGCTTCAATGGCTGGGAGAGTGTAGATGGGTTGGAGTAGGTTTTGACGGAGATTTCAGTAGTTGGAACCCAAGCACAGTACCGGGTAGAGCTTTGGATTCTTGCCCAGAAATAGCTAAGAAGAAAAAAATTTAAATTGAATCAGGTTGGGCAGACTGGATGGACTATTCGGGCCTTTATCTGCCGTCATCTACTATGTTATGTAAAGCCGACTGTTCTTGTCCATCAATTTTACAATTTAAAATCCTGGTGTTGTGGGGGGTTTGGGGGGTTGTAACCAGTGTTCCCTCTAAGCGGGCGGGTGTTGTGAGCAAACTTTTTTCACTGTGAGCTAAAAATATCGGGCGCCAGCAAGTTATGAGCCAAATAAATATGTTGTCAAAGTTGCTGATACATGAGGACGAGGTATTCAAAGGAATTTTAGGCCTACACGCTAAATTAAATAACGTTAAATAATATTTTTAAGAACACAGAAATTGTAGGGATGAAATGATATCTTAATAAATGTTTTACAACAAATGTAGTTATGTCTGTTACATCCATATGTGTAAACTGTAAATTAAAAACAGTCCAGAAGACAATACGTTTGATGCTTTCAATTTCTAGACCAGTGTTTTTCAACCTTTTTTGGGCAAAGGCACACTTGTTTCATGAAAAAAAATCACGAGGCACACCACCATTAGAAAATGTTAAAAAATTTAACTCTCTGCCTATATTGACTATATATAAAGTAATTCTCTTGAATAGGAATCAAATAAACACAAAGAAAGTATTTTATAATTACTTTATTATGAAATAAAAATTATAAAATACTTTATTCAGTGCGAAACCTGGGCCTGTTTGGCTGAACACAAAGCTGATATTCTGGCTGGAATGGAAGAAAGACACACACGTAGCTCTTCGTCAACAGCTCTCAGTCTCTCTCTGTATTTGGTTTTTATAGCATACAAAAATAGACAAATATACCCTCCATCCTTTTTATTAAACCACAATAGCAGTTTTTAGCGCAGGGAGCTGCGCTGAATGCCCAGCACTGCTCTTGACGCTCATAGGCTCCCTGCGCTAAAAACCACTATTGCGGTTTAGTAAAAGGGGACCATATTGTAAAATATAGACAGCAGATATAAATTCAGAACTGTGCATAGTAAGTGAAGGGAAGTTTTCATCTCTGGGAATTTACCCAGTTAACTATTAAGTTATTTGGGCAAATTCCTTTGAAAACTGTGGTAATACTGCCTCCACTTTGCTAAATTTAAAATAAAATCATTTTTCCTACCTTGTCTGGTGATTTCTGGTTGCACTTTCTTCTTCTGACTGTGCATCCAATCTTTCTTCCCTTCTATCAGCCTGTATGCTTTCTCTCCTCCACACCTCATTCCCTCCCCCAACTTTTTCTTCCTCTCTCCCTGACCTTTCTTTCTTTTTTTCTGTTTCTCTTCTTTCCTTCTGTTTCCCTGCCTGCCCTCTTTCTTTCTTTCTCCCAGCCTCCTGTCCAGCAGTAACTCTCTTCCCTTCCTCCCCTCCCAGCAGCATCTCTCCGTCTCCCTCTCCAGTAGCAGCTGTCCCTTTTTTTTCCTTGCCCAGCAGCTTCCCAGATTCCTTTCCCTCCTCCCCTCCCAGAAGCATCTCTCTTTCTTCTCCCTCTCCAGTAGCAGCTGTCCCTTTTTTTATCTTGCCCAGCAGCTTCCCAGATTCCTTTCCCTCCTCCCCTCCCAGAAGCATCTCTCCGTCTCCTTCTCCCTCTCCAGTAGCAGCTGTCCCTTTTTTTTCCTTGCCCAGCAGCTTCCCAGATTCCTTTCCCTCCTCCCCTCCCAGAAGCATCTCTCCTTCTTCTCCCTCTCCAGTAGCAGCTGTCCCTTTTTTTATCTTGCCCAGCAGCTTCCCAGATTCCTTTCCCTCCTCCCCTCCCAGAAGCATCTCTCCGTCTCCTTCTCCCTCTCCAGTAGCAGCTGTCCCTTTTTTTCCTAGCCCAGCAGCTTCCCAGATTCCTTTCCCTCCTCCCCTCCCAGAAGCATCTCTCCTTCTTCTCCTTATCCAGTAGCAGCTGTCCCTTTTTTTCCTAGCCCAGCAGCTTCCCAGATTCCTTTCCCTCCTCCCCTCCCAGAAGCATCTCTCCTTCTTCTCCTTATCCAGTAGCAGCTGTCCCTTTTTTTTCCTTGCCCAGCAGCTTCCCAGATTCCTTTCCCTCCTCCCCTCCCAGAAGCATCTCTCCTTCTTCTCCCTCTCCAGTAGCAGCTGTCCTTTTTTTTCCTGGCCCAGCAGCTTCCCAGATTCCTTTCCCTCCTCCCCTCCCAGATGCATCTCTCCTTCTCCTTCTCCCTCTCCAGTAGCAGCTGTCCCTTTTTTTTCCTGGCCCAGCAGCTTCCCAGATTCCTTTCCCTCCTCCCCTCCCAGAAGCATCTCTCCTTCTCCCTTTCCAGTAGCAGCTGTCCCTTTTTTCCCCTGCCCAGCAGCTTCCCAGACTGATAGTGGTTTTCTCCCCTCCCAGCAGCTCTTCTTACTTCCCAGCGCAGCGATTCACGAAGGCAGCCTCGGGTCCTTTGTTGTGTCGCGCCGCCTCTGAGGAAAGAGGAAGTTGCATCATCAGAGGCAGCCGCGACTCAGCAAAAGCCCCGAGGCTGCCTTCGTGAATCGCTGCGCTGGGAAGTAAAGGAGAGCTGCAGAGAGGGGAGAAAGCCACTGTCGGAGGCTCCCCAAGATCTCTCCGGCCCAGCGCACGCTTCCGATGCTGATGCAGGAAGTTCAAATGAGTCAATCTTGCCGGTCCTGCACTGTGACGAGAAACTTGTGCGCTGCGACCTAATATTTTGTGCGCCAGCGCACGCCAGCGCAGCTTAGAGGGAACACTGGTTGTAACCCCCCTCATACTGGAAACTTAACTTTTTCCCTGTTTTGACCCGTCACCACAGCAAATACACTAAAGTTAAAAATGCCTGCTAGGTAAGCAATCCTCAAACACAACGTAATTTAAATAATAACATACCATATATTCTATATGCATTAAAGCGGCGACATAAGCCAGAAAAGATAATTTAGCATCTACCATAACCCCCAAGTAACGAAAAGAGTTGGTAATAAGAAAATTTCTGCCGAAGAAGTTCACATTTTGATCACAATCAAAATTATCAGAATGGACCCAACAAACTGTAGTCTTATCCGCACTCAACATCATCCGGTGGGTACTTAGCTAATCTTGAATGGAAGAGAGACAAATATGCAAAGCTGTAAGATCTTTGGATGCTTTTGAAATCCATGCTATCGACAGCAGGTTATCAGCAAATGTATAATATTTTGATTCATGACCAGCTTAACTAAAGGACCCACAAACAAATTAAACAACATAGATGAAAGGGATGAACCCTGAGGAAGCCCATATTTCAAAGAATATTCTGTTTCAGATTCCTGCAACCCCACCTTCACAGTAAATGCCCTTTCCATCAAAAATATCTTCAACCATATAAGAACTTGACCTCCTGTACCAAGGGTCTGAAGTCTGCTTAAAAGCAAATCATGATTTACCATATCAAAGGCCAAAACTAGATTCAAAAAAACTACTAAGGCCAGTTCAACTCCATCTATGATTAGAGGAGGAGCAAGAGAGAGAGATGCTGCATGTGGAGGGGGAGGGGCAAGAGAGAGAGAGAGATGCTGTATGGAGAGGAGGGAGAAGGGCAAGAGAGAAAGATACTGCATAGGGCAACAGAGAGATGCTGTATGGGGGAAGAGGGGCAAGAGAGAGATGCTGCTCGGGGGGGGAGGGGGGGGAGGAGAGGGAAGGATGGAAAGCTGCCAAACAGGGAGGTAGGATGGAGAATCAAATCAATTCAATAGGCTGAATAGAATCAAATCAATTTTTTCCTGAATTGGGCAGCACTAGTTCTGACTGCCTTTGGAGGAAATCTTCAGGAGAGTGTGGGGGAGAGTGGAGGCTGAGACAAAATTTTGTGCTCACCCACTTTGAGCTCAGGCCCACCTAAAATTGACTGACTACTCCAAAAACTTATGCTTGAAAATGAACCAGTGTATCTTACACTGAAGATGCTGACTTTGTTTTTAACAAATAAATCAAATGAAGAGCACTATTCTGAATCATATGCAGCCTTTTTAATAATTACTGTGGACATTCCAGATATATGATATCACAATAACCTAAAGCACTCATCACCATTGCTTGCACAAGCAGCTGAAACTGCTTCTCCTCAAAGCACTTCTGGATATAATGCAACTTAAGCATTAACACACACACAGGCTTTTTTGAACCAGTCAAAATAACTTGTGGCTGAAAAAGTAGTACCGTACTTTTTTATTATTATTATTATTATTTATTATTTTAGATTTATTAACTGCCTTTTTCATGAAGAGATTCACCCAAAGCGGTTTACAATTCATTGAATAGTAATCAGGTTCTCTTAAAATATATTCCCTAGTACAAGCAGAATCCAGGAAAACACCCAGAATTTGTACTACAGAGCAAAACCTGTAGGTCACGTGATAGATTTCTATCCCTGTCTCGATAGGAATAGAGGGGCCATTAACCATGAAAAATGTTGTTTTCTCTGAATTTATCTTTAATTCATGGGTAGACATCCAATCTTCCATAATACACATGTGATCTCTGTTTGCTGGGCTGTGAAAGCTTCAACATCATAGTCCTAGTTTTTCAATATTTGGCAGCCACAGCGTAGTGCTGTCCGTTGCTGATGCATTTCATTATAGCAGTTGCTTTGTTAATAGGTGAAACGGTCACACTTGGGTGCCACCTTCTCTGTCCACGATGTACTTATTTTTTGTTACTTTTTTTTTCTTTTTGTTTCATTCCTGCTACTATGGAAGCATCAGACCCCTATAATATTGATAAGATAAGAACCAAATGATACATAGCCATAAACTAGGGAATCCTGCTGAGCCTAATGACGCACACAGTCCTCTCCTTATGTCAAACAGCTGATAAGTAGCATCTTGGATTCCAGCCTAAAGCTCTGTATCGGAATGGGGAGGGAGTGTTCTTTGTCTGCAAAAGGCAACTCTTGTTAAAGTTTCTTTTCTTTTTCTTTTTTTCTTCCTCCAACATCTTGTTGCTTTTCTTGACTAACTGCCAGAGTCCTTTCTGTTTAAACTACCAAGTGTGATTTTAACTTATTTGGCTTGAAGAAATGGCCCCTTAGGAGACAAGAGTGTTTAATTCATCATGTGTTTGTGCAGGTCAATGTTACAATGTGCCCTGTGAGATCAAATGAGGAATGTGCTTTAGGGGGGGGGGAGGGTTTGCAAGAAAGATTTAAGGTGTAAATGCATCTTTTTAGCATTGCCGAGGTCTTTTGAAATCTTTGGGCATGAAATACACTTTGCAGGATCGCAACTTCTGCTAGAAAGGAAGGAAGTACTGTTTTGAATAGCAAAAAGCAGTTTAAACAGAATAGGGGAAGGAGAGCAGGCCCGGGATTCGGCCGACCCCGGCCAGGTAAGACCCCCCTTCCCCGCCGTACCCAGGCCCCGGCGGTCCCCGCCGGCAGGAGGAGGGCTTCGAGGGAGCTGGCTGTCGGTGGAGGGCAGACACGGGCCCAGGACGGTCTGCAGATAGATGACTTGCTCCAGCTCGCGCCACCTTCAAAATTAAAAATAAACGGCCCCACACCGCCTCCCTGCTCGCGCAGACCTCCATCAACGAAAAACGGCACTACCATTTGAAGTTTATTTTAAAAGTTTAAAGTCGCTGCTGCTCCTCTCATGAGCCGCACCTGCGTCGGAGAAGGCTTCTATTGTTTTTTGGTCATTATCAAATATGAAAACATCCAAAACCAAGCCATTTGGACATAGACGGGGCACAGCAGAGTAGTAGGGCACCTTAGGGGGCACTGCTGTGAACTTTTCATAAAGGGTGCCAGGTTCACATCTCACCAGAACCCCCTTGCATTATATGCTGTGCCCTCCAAATCATCCCCCAAAACCTACTGGACACACCTGACTACCTCCGCAATGACCATTATGGCTGCAGGTACTCTTACTAATTATCATTTCTATAACACTACTAGGTATACAGAGCACTGTACATTAAACACACAAGAGATGGTCCCTGCTTGAAAGAGCTTACAATCAAGATTATGACAAACAGGACAAAAAGGATGTGTCACCTATATGTAGTACATGTTTTTGGTGGGATTTGGTGGGCTCACACTTTCTCCCACAAGTGTACTAGTTAGGGTAGGATATGGGTTTGGGTCACCTTCTCTGGAGTCCACTGCACTGCCCACCAGGCTATTCCCGACACATGCTTGCTGTTGTACTAGGACTGGCCATGTTATCTGCAGCATAGAGACAGATGTGTACTGTTTCATTCAGATCTTTGGGGGGTGGGAGGGGATATGTGACCACTGAGGGAGTGTTGGGGGTACACGCCTTCATCCCTTTTGGCCCTTTATTCATTTTTAAAACAGGTGTAGCTCCAAATGTCCAAACTGTGCCCTGGATGTTTTGTAAAAAGTTTGATTATGCATGACGTGTTTCGCCCAAAAGGGCTGCCTCAGGGGCATGAACCTATCTGGAGTAAGGAACAGTTTTCACCAACAATATCAGCTGGTGTGAATAAAGCAGTTTACTCCAACAAGTATCCTGGATTTGTAATGACTGGCAAAACCCAGGGTACTTTGAGTAAACTGCTTCATTCACACCAGCTGTTATTAATTGTTGGTAAAAACTGTTCCTTACTCCTACTCCTTCTAAGCCAGTGGTCTCAAAGTCAAACTCTTTGCAGGGCCACATTTTGGACTTGTAGGTACTTGGAGGGCCTCAGAAAAAATAGTCAATGTCTTTTTAAAGAAATGACAATTTTGCAGGAGGTAAAACTCTTTATAGTTTATAAATCTTTCCTTCTGGCTAAGTCTTAATAATAATATTGTAATTTGTAGCTAGAGAGACATATGATCAAGAAACTGTTTCATTTTACTTTTGTGATTATGATAAACATACCAAGGGTCTCAAAATAGTACCTCGTGGGCCGCATGTGGCCCCCGGGCCACTGTTCTAAACTAAGCTAAACTAAAACTTAGCTTTGTATACCGGGTCATCACCCAAAAGGAGCTCGACTCGGTTAACAATAATTAAAAGATACAAAAGATGGAAAGGAAAACAAAATTGAGAAATATGTTAATGTGGATGGTTTCCAAAATGTTTAGCAAACAAGATAGTTTTTAAAGTTTTACGAAAGAATTGAAAAGGCCTCCTAAGGTAAGAGGAATTTCATTCTATAGTTGTGTTAATTTGAAAACGAAAGATTGACTGAGTTTCTTGATTCCTTTAATTCCCTTTACTGAAGGAAAGGAAAGTTTGAATTGTTGGCTACCTCTTCATGAGAGAATCTCTAAGCATTGCAAGATAGAGGGACGATAGGAACCAAAATACCATATAGGATTTTGGAAATGATACATACATATTTGAAATGGATCCTACTTATCATTTACAGGTCTTCGTCGACTTACGACCGCAATTGGTTCCGACTGACAGGTCGCAAGTCGATCTGGACGTAAGTCGGCCTATAATAACTACAGTATTTTTTACCCCTCCCCATGTACCTTTTCCCTGGTGGTCCAGCGGTGAGGGGTAAAAACTAGTTAGTATGGGCTGGGATGGGAGATGGGGGAAACGCATCGTAAAGTCGAACCGTCGTAAGTTGCATAGGTCGTAAGTCGCCAAGGACCTGTATATAGTTTCTTGCCCCTGAGGCAGCCCTTTTGGGCGAAACCCATCAGGCAGGATCATTTTGAATAAACCCGATTTGAATGTCCTTACTGTCTGCCGATCTTCTTTTGTTCCAATTTAACAAACTTCCAATTTTTAAACAATAGTAAAATGACCAATCACAATAAACGAGGTAAACTTGGAAATGGCAAATTGAATCCTAATAATGGAACTAACATGAAACAGTATTGGAAACACTGCAGAACAAACTTATAACCAAAAAATATGTGTTAGTACAATCCTTAACCCTGAATTGCCCCAGATACCACAGTTGAATTGTGAGCCTGCCGGGACAGATAGGGAAAATACTTAGAAAGTACCTGATTACTATTCAATGTGCTGTAAACCGCTTTGGGTGAATCTCTTCATGAAGAGTCGTTTAATAAAATGTAAAATAATAATAATACAAATGGTACCTAGGCTGCATGGAAGAACATTTAAATAAAAAAAATATGATATGATGTTGGCATAATACCAATACCAATGAAATATTTAATGAGCACACATTAGAAAATTCAAACAACGTAAATAAGATGCTAATGCTTTTTCTACAATGCATATGCATTTATATATGTGTATGTGTATATAAAACACAGGTAGAGGAGGAAATTTGCATTTATGAACTAAAACAAGTCGGTGAGGGTGGTTAGAAGTGCAGGTGGCAAGTGTTAGCCTGAAAGTTGCGTGCACTAGAGAATGACACGGGGACAAATTTGTCCCCATCCCTCGTGAGATCTGTCCTCATCTGCAGAAGCCTTGAACATCATGTGTTCGAGGTTTGTGCAGATGGGGTAAGGACAGAGCCAACTCACGAGGACAGAACAGATATGGAGATAGAGACTGTGGGGACAGGGACAGATTTGTCCCCATGCCATTCTCTAGTGTGCCATACCATGCAGAGCATTTCTGATTTGATCTTGGTGTTTCATCTTCCATTCTTTGGGTCAGTAGGGGCTGGTTTCACGGCTGCCAAGGAGTGAGGCAATCATGGTGGTTGAATCTTTGCACATTTTCCCATCTAGCCTGTAGCAAGCCCTCTCAGATTATAGCCTTCAGCTGTACTGTATATATGTGGATGCATGCCACCCACATTGCCACTTAGATAAAGCAGCTGCAGTGGAAGGAAAGAGTCTACCACTGCCAGCATTTCTTCAGGTGCCACACCAAAGAAGCACTTTTAGTAAGAGAAAAATAAATTCTAATGACATTAACCCTTTCAGGACCAAGGGACATATTTGTCCCATAACTTAAAAATCCTATAAATTTTGATTGGGATAGTCTACAGTTCTAAATTTGATATGTACGGATTCCATATGATACTGCCTTTATGTAAACAAACTGGTTCCGACATTCATTCATTAGCGTCGTTGCCAGATTGACGAGAAGATTCACTTGCCACATTGTCCATAAGCCAGAAGTTTGATTTTTTTTAAAAAAAATAATGATATTTCACAAAAAAAATCAATTTTTTGGCATCTGCAAGCCCTTTTTACCATAAAAATGTCATCAAAACCACAAAAATTGGCCTACGATCCTTATGGTCCTGAAAGGGTTAAAAGGGGAACCTGATAGGTTCCATGACAAAATCAAAACAGAGGAGGGGAGGACAACAGAATCTCTCGGCTCCATCCTGTGCTGATTTAAGACTTTTCTGAAGACAGCTTACGTTTACTGAGTTTTAGGGGACTGGATCAAAGGGGTGAGAGGATTGGGGAAGATCAGCATTTTATTGCAGAAAGATCTCCAAAAAGAATATGCCAAAGCTAGTTGGGTACATTTTGGTTATAAATATTTAAAATAATCCACAGCACTGCTTATTCAAAATATCTCTTTAGAAGCACTTTCGCTCCTTAGGACCATCAGAAGTGACACTCTCAATGCATTGTCAATGGGTGTTAATTTTACCACATCTCTTTATTAGTCCAGAGTAAAGATTTTTTTGTATGTACTTTTTACATCTTTTTCACTTTAAACCTATTAACTTCTCAAGTGTGATATATTTAGAAAAAAACAAAACACTTATCTGCATTCGTATCGGGGGTTAATTCTGCCGACATGAATCCATATTGGCGAAACACAAAACTTCAAAGTACTTAACAGAAAATAAAGAAAAACAATTTAATGAGACTTTTGACACTGTATTTCCACAGAGTTGTTTCATATCCATTTCTTCCTTTCTCCCCATGCAACATCTCTCCCTCTCCTCCACCCCTATATCCATATTTCCCTCTCTCCCCCATGCATCATCTCTCCTTCCCCTCCACCCTTTTATCCATTTCTCCCTCTCTCACCACTCTCAGCCCTCCTGCAACATATTTCCTTCCCCCTAACCCCAACCCCATTCACAGATATTATACTTGCTTCAGTGGTTCAGTGGCAATTCCTACAGCTGCCTGCCACTAACCTGTTAGTCTCTCCTCTGTCACCCGAGCAAAAACAGAAAGTTCTGAGAGAGGGCGGGACACAACAGAGGAGAAGCTTCCAGCTATAGGAATCAAGAGAAGAGCCGCAGCCACGTGGCGAAAGAGCCGCAGGTGGAATGGTTTGCATAGCATCTCTGAATCTTCCCATCCTCCACCCTGCCCTTGGGTGAATGGGTTGCAGGGCCTGGGAGACATTAGCATGTAATACTTCACAGAGCAGTACCAAAGATGAGCTGGTCACCGTCTTTCACCCTGTCTATATTAATGCTTTTCACCAGGGAAAATGGTCATATCCTTTGATTTCTTTTTTTTTTTTGTGCCTGGATAATGGAAACAATTATGTTATTTCTGTTTGTAAATGTGCTACTGAATGCGTAGTATCGTAACATAGCAGTACATAAACAATTTTTTCCAGTTTATGAATTATTTTTATTTTCATCCCCTTTGTTTTATTTCTTCACTAGTCTTTAAGTCCGTTACATCAACGGGTGCTAGAATAGATGTGTGTGTCTTTCTTTCTTTCTCTCTCTCTCCTTGGCCGCTGTCTGGCTATCTTTTTTTCTTTGTCTCTCTCTCCTTGGATGCTGTCTATCTGTCTCCTTGGCCGCTGTCTGTCTGTCTTTCTTTATTTCTGTCTGTTTCTCTCTCTCTCCTTGGCTTCTGTCTGCCTGTCTTTCTTTCGGTCTCTCTCCTTGTCCGCTGTCTGGTTTTTTTTTTTTCGGTCTCTCCTTGTCTACTGCCTGTCTGTTTATAGTGCCTCTTCTCTCTCCTACTTTTTTTTTTTATCACGGGCAACCGGCACACAGTAACTGCTGCTAGATTGAGTAAACCGTTGTAAACCGCCGAATGTGCCCGCGCCCGACATACCGAACTTGCCCTAACATTTCTCTGCCAGCCGGCGGCGGAGTTATTGACCACAGAGGCAGGGATCACACAGTTAGGAGTGTGCATGCGCGCTTAGCGTTTTATTATTAGTGATTTAAATTTCCCCCTTCTACTTCTATTCCCTCTCTCTACCCTTTCCAACCTTCCAAAGTCCTCCTTACCCTTCATCTAACCTCCTTCCTCTGTAACGTCATCTAGAGCTTGTACAGGTTATGTGCGACTAACAAATGGAAGAAAATAAATAAATAAATAAAGACCTGAATGATTTATCCAGTCAGCCAAACTTCCATTATGTCAGTAGTGCCCTTTTACACCATATCAAGGTTGGGCCTTAATTGGCACACACAGGTGCACCAAATGATGCATGCAGGAGGGGTCTAGCCAGACATCCAATTTTGGGTGGGCCTGGATCCCAGGATTCCATTTCTTCCTTTCCTACCAAGGTAAGGCAATCTGGCATCTTCCCCCCCTCCTCCCACTGCCTACCTTTTGAAGAGCCAATCTTTGCTGGCAGTGAGACTGAAAGACTCCGCTTAAGCTGGCCCCACAGTCTTCCTTCCAAAGCACGCTACCTCTTTGGAAACAGGAAGTTGCATCAGAAGCAAGGCTGTGGGGCTGGCACGAACAAAGTTTATCAGCCACACCGTGTGCTCCCAGCAAAGATTGGCTCTTTAAAGGTATGTGGGAAGAAAGCTTTGGGGATCTCCAACAGCTATCTCATAGATGTACTGCTCTGGATGGGCCTTAGCCCAAAGTGGGTAGGCCTGGGCTATGCCACAGGAGCATAATAGCATTCTACTTATAAACTACATGTGTACCTGGAAGACACACCCAAGTCCTGCCCATGTTCTGTCCACCTGTAGGTCCCTCTTGCAGTTAAGTGCTATGGCACTTAGACACTACCTTATAGAATACGAGAATACAGTTAGTTTTCTATGCCGTCCTCCCCAAAGAGCGCAGAATGACTTACAGGCTAACATACATAATATACAGTTTGCAGGTTGCAATTTGCGAAAGTTACACAGTGCAAGATTTTCAGTACAAGTTTTTGTCCTAACTCGACACATACTGAGGATCTTGTATCGATATACATTTCTTTGCAATCCCATCGGTCATGTGCTCGGGAGTTAGGTGAAGAAGTATGTTTTTATTGCTTTCCGAAAGATGAGGAGTCCTTACTCCCCGCATACACTCCAACCCCCCCCCACCCCCACCTCTCTCTCCCCCCCCCCTTCTGGTTTCCCACTCCCTCCATGTTATCTTCTAACCCAACTATGATAAACCTGTGCTAAAACTACTTTGCCTCCTTCCGCGCTACCTGCAATTCCGACAAAATTTTTGTAAATCCGTGTTCAGACCGGATCCTAATGTAACGGATGTGAACCGCCTAGAACTCTTTGGGTATGGCGGGATATAAGAACCTAATAATAATAATAATAATCTGTGGGAGCAGTTGATTCCAGCGGGTTGGTATGAAGTGGAAGTAGGAATGTCATTTGTCAATTTGCAGTTGAAGGGCGTGACAGGGGGGCGTTTTGAAGCATATTTCATCCTGGGAGTGAAGGGACCTGTTCAGCATGTACAGAGGAAGCTTTAGTTACATTAAAGGGAAAAGGAATTGGGACAGTGCATATAGGGATGCCCAACTGCCACTTTATGGTGCCTAAGAGGCACCTATTTCTAGGCTTAATTTTATAGATTAACAAGGTGGAATGTTTTCAGAAATACACTTCCCCCCTCCCCGTTTGCGGTTTCGACACTCGCGATTTCACATATTTGTGATTTTTTTTTTGGGGGGGAGGGGAACCCCCACTTAGTTTTGCACATTCCCGCCTCTCTCCAGCCTTCTTCCCGGCATCCCGGCCTTACCTGGTGGTCTAGCGGGCTTTCGGGGGCAGGAGCGCTCTTCCTACGCTCCCGCCCCATGTAGATCGCCAATAGGTAATGGCTGCCGTGAGCTCCCGCTGTAGTCTCGAGAGACTACGGGAACTCAGGGCAGTCATTCCTATTGGTGATCTGCACGGAGCAGGAGCGTAGGAAGATCGCTCCTGTCCCCGAAAGCCCGCTAGACCACCAGGTAAGGCCGGGGGGAAGGCGGGAGGGAGGCATGGTGGGTCAGAGCCGGATGAGAAGATATTCACGGTTTTTCTCCATTCGCAGTCTGGCTCTGCCCTTATCCCCCGCGAATACCGAGGGAGAAGTGTATGCACAAGTAAGTCGATGTCACTTGGAAACCAACATCCCATGCTTCATGTGTGAATCTTGCTTCAGCTAATCCTAGCTTTTGTTTTTCTTTGTTGTGTTCAAAGAGAAGTGGCTTCATTTTATGCGTAATAGATCTGTTAGAGGTGGGGGGTTTTCACATTTGAGAGAACTGGCACATGCATTTATATGAGAATAGCATATCCACAGAATAACGATCCATAAAGTGTCACTTAGAGTGTTAAACTGGAACAGCCTGCAGAACAAGTGGAGACAGAATTTCAGTGCATCTGTGTGTGCGTCTCTGCATTGAGGTCATGCCTGCAACTGAATGCTTCATGCCATGGTTGTTGTTGTAAACCTTACAGATGTAACTTTTTATCCCCTTTAAATCGTTGCAGCTTATCCCAAGTGGGTTCTCAGATTTTGTTTGTTGGTATCAGGTAACCGGAGAAGCTCTGGTTCTCTCTCTTTCCTTCTTGCTGCTTAATTGTGTTATGGCCGACAAGGTTTTCTGAAAGGAACTAGAACCTCACCCTTGAACGCTTTAAATCAACATTAACAGATCATTTTACTAAACACTGACATGACAAGGCAAAGAGACAGCCAGCTGCCTAATATTTTTGCAAATCTATAGCTTTCCCAAATGTTCCATTAGACTCGCAAGATCCAGAAAATTGTTAAGGGGGGGGGGGTGCGCTCTTGGCAGCAACCGTAAGCCCAAAGCACTCGTATATCAAAGCGAATTTCCCCATAGGAAATAATGGAAACTCAGACAATTCGTTCCATGTGTGTATACTGTATGTACTCGTATTGCAAGACTTCGCTTCGTTCCACAACCCAAAAACTTTAATACAAAATACTACTCGTACTTATTGCAAGACCTCGCTCGTTTAGAACAGTCACTACAATCCTGCAGCGTCAGAGAGAGAAGAGCCATTGGCTTAGTTGTGATGATGTAACGTGTGTATACTGTATGTACTCGTATTGCAAGACTTCGCTCGTTTAGAGCAGTCACTACACTCTTGCAGCGTCAGAGAGAGAACCATCGGGTCATTTGCGATGATGTACTGTATGTACTTGTATTGCAAGACATTGCTTGTATATCAAGTTAAAATTTAATAAAATGTTTTGCTTCTCTTGCAAAACACTTGCAAACCAAGTTACTTGCAATCCAAGGTTTTACTGTGCTTAAGTCCTCTCAGTATCAACAGAAAATTCACACACAGGGCTTTGTTTTATATCTGATATGTTGGTTCACACAAAAGTGTAGCACATTCATTTTTTCTCATATACCGGTATAGTTGTGTCTTGTGTTACCTTTTCAGCAGAAATACCAGTAATTTATAGTTTCAACTGGTGGCCTCTGTATTAATTCACATACGCACATGGAACAAAAGGTCAGCAAAGAAGCTGTAGTGTAGGTGATTAATTTTTACTGGACTAGCTTGATGACTTGTCTGACTACCTTTTATGAATGTGACCCAATTACGCTGAATGTCTTTCCCATGTGGGTAACTTAAGGTCCTATGATTATGTGCTGACACAGTTGATTGTGTAGTATCTTATAGGATTTTTTTTTGCCTTCTTTAAAATTCTTCTTGACCCAGTCGAATGTTGAAAAGAAATTATACATTAAGAGTTAAGAACATCTATCTCATCTGGGAGTAAAATATCTGAAAATGTCATGAGAATTTGTGTGATAAGGAAGTGTGTGTGTGTGTGGGGGGGGGGAGAGAGAGGAGAGGGGAAAACCAGAGATTAGGGCCCAATCCGGGCAGGTCAGATGAATTCTTCAAAGTAGAAAATGCAGAGGGGGGCGATCGAAGGAATGCCCCCATCTGCCTGCCCGGATCGCTCTACAGCGATCCCAGCACACGCGCAGACCATCTGTAGATGGTCTGCGCATGCGCTAGACCTACGGGCCCGGCAGAGTGTTTGTTATGTTTTTTTTCTTTTTTAAACAGGCAGCTGAGCAGGGAGAGCAGCCAGCAATCTTCCACCTCCATGGCACCATGTCACAACTGCAGGAAGGAAGAGCAGGCAGGGCAAAAAAGAAAATTTTTAGCCAGCTGAACTCTCGCAGATCCAGGGGTGCCGGGCTGCGAGCTGTGGGGAGAGCCAATTGGTACTCGCTGCAACCTAGAAGCCGAGGGGGGGAACTGCCAGACTATGGAACTGAACAGGAAACCCGCCCCGACTCTCCTGCTCTCTGCTGCCCTTCCCTGCAATGCGAGCCCATAGTTTTAAAGCAGGGCAGCACTGCGGGGAAGGGAGGCAGAGAGTAGGAGAGTCGGGGCAGCATTTTTCCCCACAGTGGAGTTTCCCGTATCCATTTGATCAGCTGCAAGCAGGGAGTTTCAGGGCTGGTATTTCAGCGCAGGAAAAGAGTGAGTGACTGGTCCTCACCAATCGCTTGGTTTTGGATCGGCCAGCCCAGTCGGTGTTCTGAAAATGTTGGTGAATCGCTGCCTTGCTAGATTTGCATGCCATTTCCCTCATTTGCATGCGTGGATCGGATCGGGTGCGGCCAGAAGGTTAGTGAATCGGGTTGGCGTTGTAAAGAGGTCGCAATCTGATCGGTACACGCATGCGCACTTCAAACCTGGTGGCTCCGTGCGTTCCTAGCTCCGTGGTCAGCAGAGAAATTGTATTGTAAGAGAGGTTGGTAAAGCGTGCGGCACATGTTTGATTTGCTGTGAGTGGCGGTTTACTTTACTCAGCAGCAGTTATTCTGTGCCGGTTGCAATTTGCTGCTTGATTTAAAAAAAAAAAAAAAAAAAAAAAAAAGCTAGGTGGGAGAAGGGGCACAATAATTGACATCCCCCCTAACATCAATATTCCTCCGACATCCCGGACCTCCCCCGATATCCCCCTGACATCTCCACACAGACACAGAAGGACAGGGGGCCAAACAGATGGGACATTGACAGACTGACAGAAAAGGTGGCAGTGAAAGACACACAAGAAGGACAGGCGAGGAACGGGAGGGAGGGAAAGAGACAGAAAGACACAGACAGCGGCCAACGAGAGAGAGAGAAAGAGGCAGAAAGACACATAGACAGCGGCCAACGAGAGAAAGAGACAGAATGACACACAGACAGCGACCAATGAGCGAGAAAGAAAGAGACAGAAAGACACACAGACAGTGGCCAAGGAAAGAGAGGTTCAGAGGAGAGCGACGCGACTGATAAAGGGTATGGAAAACCTTTCATATGCGGAAAGATTAGAGAAACTGGGCCTCTTTTCCCTGGAGAAGCGGAGACTTAGAGAGGACATGATAGAGAGCTACAAGATCATGAAGGACATGGAGAAAGTAGAGAGGGACAGATTTTTCAAACTTTCGAAAACTACAAGAACGAGAGGGCATTCGGAAAAATTAAGAGGGGACAGATTCAGAACCAATGCTAGAAAGTTCTTCTTCACTCAAAGGGTGGTGGACATCTGGAATGTGCTTCCAGAAGATGTGATACGACAGAGTACGCTACTGGGTTTCAAGAAGGGATTGCATGATTTCCTGAAGGAAAAGGGGATTGAAGGGTACAGATAGAGGATTACTATACAGGTCCTGGACCTGATGGGCCGCTGCTTGAGCGGACTGCTGGGCATGATGGCCCTCTGGTCTGACCCAACAGAGGCACTGCTTATGTTCTTATGAGAGAGACAGAAAGTCAGACAGACAGCAGCCAACTAGAGAAAGACACAGAAAGACACACAGACAGCGGCCAAGGAGAGAGAGAGAGAGAAAGAGACAGAAAGACAGACAGACAGTGGCCAAGGAGAGAAAGAGAGATACAGAAAGACAGACACACACAGAGAGTGACAGAAAGACAGACAGCGGCCAAGGAGACAGAGAGAGACAGAAAGAAAGAAAGACAGACACATCTATTCTAACACCCGTTAATGTAACAAGCTTAAAGACTAGTATACAGTATAAGATACACAGATAGGCTTATTTATCTTGATGTACTACCTCACTGCAAAAGCAAACTAAACGGTGTACAATATTAAAAATGCACACATAAAACACAATGAGAAAGGAACTCCATAAAACAAAATAGAAAAGTCGTTTCCCCCTCAATAAAAAAAAAAGTCCTGACTGATAAAAAGAGAAAGCCTGCTGCAAAAATTACGCTTTAAGCAATTTCTTAAAACAAACTGAAGAACGCTCCTGCAATTCTGTGGGAAGGGCATTCCACAAAGCAGGAGCCTAACAAAAAATGCTTTTTTTCCCAAAGGCAGATACAGTAAGTAGGCATTGGTACTAAAATGCAATTCCCTGCCAGGCACATAAGATCTCACCAAAGTGCATAACAATTCTGGAATACCTATATATACCACCTTAGGGGTCATCAACAGAAACTTAAACTGTACCCTATAATACACCAGCAGCCAACAATAGAAAACATACAGTGGGGTGACACGGTCATATTTACACACGCCCCTTAACAATCTAAATAAGGTGCTAAAAGGATCAGTTGCAAAGGTTAGGAATGTAAACCAGGTGTGGATGTTATTTAAAAATACCATTGTGGAAGTCCAGGCCAGATATATTCCACATATTAACAAAGATAGAAAGAAGATGAAACAAGAGCCGGTGCAGTTAAAAGGTGACATGAAAGAGGCTATTAGAGCCCCCCCAAAATCCTTTAAAGAATGGGACAAGGATCTGAATGAAGAAAATAAGAAGAAACACAAGCACTGTCAAGTTAGATGCAAAGCATTGATACAGATAGCTAAGAAAGAATATGAAGAGAAACATGCAAAAGAGGCAAAAACTCATCATAATATTTTTAGGTACATCAGAAGCAGAAAACCTGTGAGGGAATCTGTGGGACCATTGGATGATCAAGGAGCAAAAGGGGCGCTCAGGGAGGATAAGGCCATAGCGGAAAGACTGAATGAATTCTTTGCTTCGGTCTTTATGGAAGAAGATGTAAGATATCTACCTGAACCGGAAATGGTTTTCAAGGGTGATGAGGTGGAGGAACTGAAAGAAATCTCGGTGAATCTGGAAGATGTACTAAGCCAAATCCAGAAGTTAAAAAGTGATAAATTGCCTGGACCAGATAGTATACATTCCAAGGTACTAAAAGAATTCAAACATGAAATTGCTGACCTGCTGTTAGTGATCTGTAACCTGTTGCTAAAATCGTCTGTAGTACCTGAAGATTGAAGGGTGGCCAATGTTACGCTGATTTTTAAAAAGGGCTCCAGGGGAGATCCGGGAAATTACAGACCGGTAAGCCTCACTTCAGTGCAGGGCAAAATGGTGGAAACGATTATAAAAAATAAAATTGTGGACACGTAGACAAACATGATTTAATGAGTCGGAGTCAGCATGGGTTCAGCTGAGGGAGATCTTGCCTCACCAATTTGCTTGACTTCTTTGAAGGTGTGAATAAACATGTGGACAAAGGTGAGATGGTTGATATAGTGTATGTAGATTTTCAGAAAGCTTTTGATAAAGTTCCTCACGAGAGGCTCCTGAGAAAATTAAAGAGTCATGGGGTAGGTGGCAAAGTTCAGTTGTGGATTAAGAATTGGTTATCGGATACAAAACAGAGGGTAGGGTTAAATGGTCATTTTCTCAATGGAGGAGAGTAAATAGTAGAGTGCCACAGGGAGGGTAATTTGTACTGGGAGCTGTGCTATTTAACTTATTTATAAATGATCTAGAAATTGGAATGACGAGTGAGGTGATTAAATTTGCAGATGACACTAAACTGTTCAAAGTTATTAAAATGTGTGCGGATTGTGAAAAATTGCAGGCAGACCTTAGGAAATTGGAAGACTGGGCATCCATGTGGCACATGAAATTTAATGTGGACAAATGCAAAGTGATGCACATCAGGATGAATAACCCGAATCACAGTTACCGGATGCTAGGGTCCACCTTGGGTATTAGCGCCCAAGAAAAGGATCTGGGTGACATTGTAGACAATATGATGAAACCTTCTGCCCAATGTGCGGTGGCAGCCAAAAAAGCATCAGGATGCTAGGAATTATTAAAAAAGGGATGGTTAACAAGACTAAGAATATTATAATGCCCCTCTATCGCTCCATGGTGCGACCTCATCTGGAGTATTGTATTCAATTCTGGTCTCCTTATCTCAAGAAAGATATAGTGATGCTAGAAAAGATTCAAAGAAGAGTGACCAAGATGATAAAGGAGATGGAACTCCTCTCATGAGGAAAGACTAAAACGGTTAAGGCTCTTCAGCTTGGAAAAGAGACAGCTGAGGGGAGATATGATTGAAGTTTACAAAATCCTGAGTGGAGTAGAATGGGTACAAGTGGATCGATTTTTCACTCCGTCAAAAATTACAAAGACTAGGGGGACACTCGATGAAGTTTAAGGGAAATACTTTTAAAACCAATAGGAGGAAATTTTTTTTCACTCAGAGAATAGTTAAGCTCTGGAACGCATTGTCAGAGGTTGTGGTAAGAGCGGATAGAGTAGCTAGTTTTAAGAAGGGTTTGGACAATTTCCTGGAGGAAAAGTCCATAGTTTGTTATTGAGAAAGACATGGAGGACGCCCTGGATCGGTAGCATGGAATATTTGCTACTTCTTGGGTTTTGGCCAGGTACCAATGACCTGGATTGGCCACGGTGAGAATGGGCTACTGGGCTTGAAGGACCATTGGTCTGACCCAATAAGGCTATTCTTATGTTCTTATGATTGCCACACTTCTATCCCTGAGGATCTTGCTGTTAATGATTAAATGCACATTTCATCATCTTTGTTGTAGGTTTCAATGTAACAGCTAGTGACAGAACCCTATAACTTTCTTAATGGTTGCTAGGTACAGTGACATCCAGTGACTGAATGTGTAGTGTGCTACTGGTTGTTGTGTGTGTCCTCTTCTAATGGTGAAGAAGCAAGATAATGTCTTGGGACCATGCACCCTGTGGTTAAAGGGTAAAATCTATGCTTTGGTTAAGAACACATACACCACACACACACACGACTTCTGAAAAGCTGGAACCCTACAAGCAGATAGCATTCATTGTGGTCCATCCCTAATAACAGTGACTGTGGGTCGTCTCTGTTTTTTTGTTAGTTTCCCTAGCAAAAGGTTCTCTGCCAATCCAAAGTGGTACATCTGTTGCCTTGGCACCTTGAGGTTGTGGAATCGAATCCCGGTGCTGCTCCTTGTGCCCCTGGGCAAGTTAATCCTCTATTGTCCCTAATAAGTACCTGTATATATGCAAACTGCTTGGAATGTGTAACCACAAAAAGGTGGCATACAAGTCTCATCCCCCCTCCCCCTTTCGGAATATTACATGTAAAAGTCATACTTTTACAGGAGATAATTTTACAATGGCAGGGTTTTGGTTTCAGTGGTCCGATTGGTGTCTTTTAAATGCAGAACATACAGTAGTTTGCAGCAATTTCATGAGTTTAGCTTTATGTATAAGCCAACAAAAAGAATGGGATTATGGATGTAAAAAAACGGAAAAACATGCAACAAAAAAGTGCAAACAGCCTGAAGAATGGGGATCGAGATGACTTGAAATGACCTGACATGGCCCTTGTTTCAGGAATAGGCCTGCATTAGAGATCTAGATAGATAAGCATATATTTAAAGATACGAGTATGCAAGGCTCGTATTAAGCTACAAAACAATTCAGTTTTATATTCATGTATGGTATTTGTTCTTCTAACATATGGATTGTATTTCTTATTATTCTAACATTGTTTATAGCTTTATGTATGACAGCTATATTTTTTCTGTAAACCAGAAAGCTAATCTTGCAACCTGAATTTGTGGGATTCCAAATGCTAGTAAATTAGATTATTAAAAAATGTGAGGAAAATTTCATTGAACAGAAGCCACTCCATTGTTCAAGAGCCAAGAATTACAAATGTGTCACTCAGTGTGACTAATCGTTTCTGCTTTGCATAACATCATAAATGATTCTCCCCCGTGTTCAAATCATGTGAATTAATAATCCCAAATAAAAAATGCAAATGTGAATCCGGTGAAGTCAGAATCATCATTATGTGATATGCTGCCAATGTTAACCAAACAGAACACGAAGGCTTAGACCCTATCAGTAATTTCAATTAATCGGCTGATATCAAAGCTATAAAATCAAATCAAATTTATCTGAATTCTCCAGAGAATCAATCCTGTTTTGGTATCCCTTCCTCGGCTGAAAAAACTGAGAAAACCTGACATATTCAAATAGCAAAATGTCTGCCCTTTTTATCTGGAGAAGCGAATGGCCACAATGGATCTGAGTTAAAATCAATATGCGCACATTTGCTTCTCTTCTCAACTTAAATCAGCTAATTCACTACAATCCATGTTTTTTCTACATCATAGAGCAACCGGACGCCTCAAAAACTTCACCTGGCCGGACCTCTTTCCTCAAACAAATGCTGGAATTGCAAGTCTCTACCGAGAATGTTACTGCACATGCTATTTGAATGTACTTATTTACATGGCTTTTGGAACGCAATTTGGTCAGTTATGTGGTCTATTTTTGACCTCCAAACTGATATTTCCATTAGTGTAATCGTCCTTAAATCTGAAACTCCTTCTATTAAAATTCCCAACTCCTAACACGCATTGCTTAACACTCTCCTAATATTACTACTACTACTGAGGCTCATCCTATCTAACTGGAAATCCTTTGATTCGCTGAATGTTCACTTTCGGTGGCAATCAGTGTTATTACAACATAAGCGTGAATTATTAATTTCTACACTTTCTCTTCTGAACAATCAAACTAAAAAGAAATGGGCCACCTTTGCATTTTACTTAGTCTCTGTAACAAGTATTTCCTCCTTGTTTCATTTGTAGTTTTTGTCCTTGTATTACTTTACTAAATACTTTCTATTCTTTCTTCAGCCTCTGGGGGGTTCTCTTTCTTCTTTTTCTTTCTCTTCTTCTTTTGTCTTTTTCCTCTTCCTCTTCCTCTCCCCTCTCCTTTCTTTTTTCCCCCCTTCCTTGTTCATATATAATGTTTGTATTGAATGGATAAGAGTGTTTTGTTATAATATTTATACTATTAATTCCTTGTATTCTATGCCTCCATCCGCTTTATTGTAACGGTTATTCTTGCCCTGGGTTGTTGTTTTTTTTCTTCAGTATTTTGATAAAACTTTCAATAAAATTTCATGAGAAAAAGAAATCACTGATAGGGTCACAAAAATTATTCTTAAGAGGACGATCATACATGGAATATGTGGGTCAACCATGCTTGAGTACCTGATTGTAAAAACCGCTTAGATAACCTTGATAGGCGGTATATAAAATCCTAATAAACTTGAACTTGAAACTTGATATCTACTAATTCACATTTATATAATCAGTCTTGTGCATTACTGTTCCCAGAGTCACAATTTTTAAATGCATTTAAGAACTTAAGAAAAATTGTCCTGTCTGCAACAGAGGCCAGGCGGTGTCACCAGAACCCAGCAGATCATAAGAACATAAGACTAGCCTTTCTGGGTCAGACCAGTGTTCCATCTCGCCCGGTAGCCAATCCAGGCCACTAGTATCTGGCAAAAACCCAAATAGTAGCAACATCCATGCTACCGATCCAGGGCAAGCAGTGGCTTTCCCTATGTCTGTCTCAATAGCAGACTATGGACTTTTCCTCCAGGAAATTGTCCAAACCTTTCTTAAAACCAGCTACGTTAACTACTCTTACTACATCCTCTGGCAATGCACTCCAAAGCTTAACTATTCTCAGTGAAAAAATATTTCCTATTGGTTTTAAAAGTATTTCCCTGTAACTTCATTGAGTGTTGCCTAGTTTTTGTAATTTTTGACAGAGTAAAAAAATCGATCTACTTGTACCCATTCTGTGCCGCTAAGGAATTTGTAGACTTCAGTCATATTTCCCCCAAATAGATCTATTTCACATAGCTCATTTCCAGGGAGGGATCCACAACGGCTCTACCAAGTACAAATGAAAACTCATATTACTTAGTTTTTGCAGGCATGCTGTTGTTAACCATCTCTGTGTTTTGTTGTTTGTTTGTTTTTAAACTTTATTTAGTTTTTAATGCCAACAAAAAGTGCAATACAATTTATATACAAATTGTGATAATCAACCAAGCACTTATAATCAATCAGTATCTATACAAAAGATAAAAATTCCCTCCCCCATCCATCATTACCATCAGGAATAATACTAAACAAAATATATACCCCCCTGTCGGTGATTTCCAGGCTCAGCATTCGTGGTATTTTCTGACCTCCTGTTCTGGTCAGAAAATAACGCAAATGACTGACCAATGGAAAAGCTCTCTGTTTTCCCTGGCCACACGCCTCCCATGCTCCCTCCCACAATGCAGTGAGAGGGGAAAGCAGCAGTCTCGAGAGACTACGGGAACTCACAGCAGCCATTTCCTAATGGCGATCTGCACGGGGCAGGAGCGTAGGAAGATCCTCCTGTCCTGAAAGCCCGCTAGACCACCAGGTAAGGCTAGGAAGGCGGGAGGGAGGCGGGGGTGGGTCAGAGCCGGATATTCGCAGTTTTTCGCCATTCGCGGTCCAGCTCTGCCCCTATCCCCTGCGAATCCGGAGGGAGAAGTGTAACACTTAATGAATTGGACCAATTATGTGAATCAGAGGGGGTAAATATGAAGATCCATAAGTTCCATGTTTGATGGCCTCCTAAATGCCAACTCTGTGGATGCTTGAGTACCCAGAAAATTAGCACACAAAAAAATACTAACTTTTAACGAAGGAGATGGGCCTCAGAGACCTATATTCAGGCAAGTTGACTGCTGATGTTTGTTACAGGACAATGCCAATCGTTGGCCCAAACTCCGATGATAATTAATTTTAAATATTTTTAAAGTTTTTGTAAATAATTTTGAAGCTTTTGAATCACAAATTAAGTTGTGCTCCATACTGCTGAATATTATCCCCTGACGAAGCCTAGTAGGGTGAAACGGAGGCCCCGTCTGGTTTCACTAAGCAGTGCTGTTTACAAAGATAAGTGCTTTTTGAATTATGGGCGCTATCTTCTTCTTATAGTTATAAGCATTGTGCAAAGAATTTATATGCTTATGAAGATGTAAAAATTAAGACATTTATGAAGATTTAAAAAACATTTTAAAATTAAAAATATCAAAATTATTTACAAAAACTTTTAAAAAATATTTAAAATTTATTATTATCGAGAGTTTGGGCTGATGATTGAGATATTGACCAGCAACAAACATCTGAGGCCCATTTCCTTCGTTAAGATAGTACTTTTTTTGTGTGCTAATTTTCTAGGTGTTTTTTGGATTTTGTTGATAAATTTTGAACGCCACATTTTGTACTTGTGCGAATGCTTGAATACCCCCAGTATTGGGCAGATGTCTTCATTTTGTCCAAGGAGGGTAAATTGTGATGGATTTAGCACCCCTCCTAATTTTCTTTGAAGATTGGCTCCTATACCCTTAAGAATAATTTCAGAAACTATCGATTTCAATTTGTAGCCTAAATGGTTTATGTTTAGATACTCAAGCATTTTTTGGTCTGTTTGTTGTAAATTCCAGCCTTATGTCGGTAGTACCACCTTTTGTCTTGTGTGGAAATGTATTAGCTTTATTTTCTAGATAGAAGAAGGACTGCAGCCTGCTAATTTTATTCTCAAGTATAATGATGCACATTAATTTTGGGAGCTGAGCTCAATGGACCTTATTCTGCTGCTAAATAGCATTCTAAATTGGAGCAGAAGCTAAGCCAGGGGTACTGTCATAGAGATGTGTACAACCATATTTTCAGTTTGTTTTGGATTATTCAATCTTTTTCCTGATTTGGGGGCTTTTTTGGTCCTTTTTACACATTGATTTTAACTGTTTTTTTTAATACAGAGAGATTGTATGATATTAATTCTTAGGTTGATGCCTGTTAAAAATCAATTTTTGTGTGCACTAAATTTTACATTTTTTTGTACATCCTAATGAACACACAATCCTTGTTTAGTAATTGCAGTAGGTCATCATAAATTTATCTGTTAAACATAAGAGCATTGCCATGCTGCAAGTTCCTGCACCAACTGAAGCATGTGTATATGGATGTATTCCCTTTCCCCAGATGTAGGGTTACTATATTTCGGGCTGCAAAACCCTGAACATATGGCTTTACTCTGTTCTGCCTCCGACCATGCCTTGTTCCACCTCTAGCCCCACCCTATACTTTTCCAGCCACTACCCTACAAACCTCCTCTCTTCTTCCCCAATGAGGTCCAGCTGCATCTGGAGGGCCTGGAGCATGCACGGCTATGTATGCCATCATCCGTGCATGCTTAGAGGCCCTGCAGTTGTGGCTGGAGCTTGTCGGGGTTTTGCAAAAACTGGACAAACTGCCAGATCTTGGAAAGTCCAGCTGGGCAACTGGACAGTCCTCTAAAAAAAAAAAAAAACAACGCTTCTGGGTTTTCTTGGATGTCTGGTAACCTCAGATGGCTTTATGATTGCCTAAAGTTGCAAGGATGGAAGTGGGATTTGAATCTTACCTTTCATGGTTCTCAGCTAGCTGCTATAACCACTAGGTTGCTGCCCAGATTCTCCAACCAGTGTATTAGTGGTGAAACAATTAGAATGCTAGGATTCATTAGATAAGGAAGAAAGAATAAAATGTTATCTTGTATTGATCCATGGTGTGATTACATTTTGAGTATTTGTGACACTTGTCATCTCTCTCTCTCTCTCTCTCCCTCTCACTGTCTATCGGTCTTGAGAGATCCAGGCATCTCCCACACCCCCTGTACTGCCACATCCAACATCCAACATTTCTCCCTCTCTCATCCCCCAGATCACATGCAGCATTTTTCACCACTGCCCACCAGCCCCTTGCCCATTTCTCCTTTTATCACCCCTCTCCAGCATAATGCCACATCTCTCCCTCCATCACTATGTCCAACATTCCTCCCCCTTGCATCCCCTTCAATCTGTCCCTCTGTTCCCTTTCCACCACCATATCCAACATTTCTTCCTCTCATCCTTTTATTCCCCATGCATCTCTAACTCACTCTTCTCTGTCTATGCCCAATTTTCTTTTCTTCCTTTCCCCATGTGCACCACCTCTCACTCACATACTCATGTCCATCAATTCTCCCTTTCTATTCCCTCCCTTCTGTGTCCATGTTCATGCCCCTTCCCTTCCTTCTGTGTCGAGTTCATACCCCCTCCTTACCTTCCAGTTTTGTCCCAAGATTAAGTTGCACACCGGGGATCCCTGCCTGCCCCACCCACCCGCACCCCTCTCCCCTGAAGCCGACCCATGTACAGAAGCTGCAGGTGCCGCCAGGAATCCCTGCCTCCCTCCCTACTCTCTGCCTGCCTGCCCGTCGTACTACCACCCTACCTCCGAAGCCAACCCTCTTACTTTGTTGGAGCCGGACTCGCTCCATCCTCCCCCAGCAGCAATTCCATGCAGGGACAGCGCATGCAGTGATTCACACGCTGCATGTGGCTGGCCCACAAGCCTTCCCTCTGTTGTCAATTCTGATGTCAGAGAGAAGGTTCTGGGTCAGCTGCACAGATGGTGAGTTGCTGCCTGCATCCCTGTACGGAGTGCTGCTGGGGGAGGAGGGAGGGAGTCCAGCTCCAACAAAGTAACAGGGTCGGCTTCGGGGAGTGGAGTGGTACAGCGAGCGGACAGGCAGGCAGGGAGAGATCCCCAGCAGCAGTTTCAGCAGGGGTCAGGTGAGCAGGGAGGGATCTCCGGCAGCCCCAAGGATACGTGTACCACATGTTGAGAAACACTGCTCTAGAGTACCGTATTTTCGCGGATATAACGCGCACCATTGTAAAACGCGCACAGGGGTATAGCGCGCAGAAACCACGATGATATGTACAAAAACTTTTCTATACCGCGCTCAGGCATATAACGCGCATGCTGCCCGACTCTCCTCTGGCCACCCCGACTCTCCTTTCGCTCTCCCCGACTCTCATCTGGTTGCCCCGACTCACCCTGACTTTCGGTGCACTGCCCCGACTCTCCTCTGGTTGCCCCGACTCACCCTGACTTTCGGTGCACTGCCCCGACTCTCCTCTGGTTGCCCCGACTCACCGTTCACCCGCCCTGACTTTCGGTGCACTGCCCCGCCTCTCCGTGCCTGTCCCCCTTGAAGTCCTGTCCCCCCTTGAAGGTCTGCCTGTCCCCCCTTGAAGGTCTGCCTGTCCCCCCTTGAAGTCCTGTCCCCATCCTGAAAGCCTGATGCCCCCCCTCGACGTCCGATTCTTCTCCCCCCTCGGCAGGACCACTCGCACCCCCACCCCGAAGGACCGCCGACTCCCCGACAATATTGGGCCAGGAGGGAGCCCAAATCCTCCTGGCCACGGCGACCCCCTAACCCCACCCCGCACTACATTACGGGCAGGAGGGATCCCAGGCCCTCCTGCCCTCGACGCAAACCCCCTCCCCCCAACGACCGCCCCCCCCCCAAGAACCTCCGCCCGTCCCCCAGCCGACCCGCGACCCCCCTGGCCGACCCCCACGACACCCCCACCCGCCTTCCCCGTACTTTGTGTAGTTGGGCCAGAAGGGAGCCCAAACCCTCCTGGCCACGGCGACCCCCTAACCCCACCCCGCACTACATTACGGGCAGGAGGGATCCCAGGCCCTCCTGCCCTCGACGCAAACCCCCCTCCCTCCAACGACCGCCCCCCCCCAAGAACCTCCGACCGACCCGCGACCCCCCTGGCCGACCCCCCCACCCCCCTTCCCCGTACCTTTGGAAGTTGGCCGGACAGACGGGAGCCAAACCCGCCTGTCCGGCAGGCAGCCAACGAAGGAATGAGGCCGGATTGGCCCATCCGTCCTAAAGCTCCGCCTACTGGTGGGGCCTAAGGCGCGTGGGCCAATCAGAATAGGCCCTGGAGCCTTAGGTCCCACCTGGGGGCGCGGCCTGAGACACATGGTCGGGTTTGGCCCATGTGCCTCAGGCCGCGCCCCCAGGTGGGACCTAAGGCTCCAGGGCCTATTCTGATTGGCCCACGCACCTTAGGCCCCACCAGTAGGCGGAGCTTTAGGACGGATGGGCCAATCCGGCCTCATTCCTTCGTTGGCTGCCTGCCGGACAGGCGGGTTTGGCTCCCGTCTGTCCGGCCAACTTCCAAAGGTACGGGGAAGGGGGGTGGGGGGGTCGGCCAGGGGGGTCGCGGGTCGGTCGGAGGTTCTTGGGGGGGGGCGGTCGTTGGAGGGAGGGGGGTTTGCGTCGGGGGCAGGAGGGCCTGGGATCCCTCCTGCCCGTAATGTAGTGCGGGGTGGGGTTAGGGGGTCGCCGTGGCCAGGAGGGTTTGGGCTCCCTTTTGGCCCAACTACACAAAGTACGGGGAAGGCGGGTGGGGGTGTCGTGGGGGTCGGCCAGGGGGGTCGCGGGTCGGCTGGGGGATGGGCGGAGGTTCTTGCGGGGGGCGGTCGTTGGGGGGAGGGGGTTTGCGTCGAGGGCAGGAGGGCCTGGGATCCCTCCTGCCCGTAATGTAGTGCGGGGTGGGGTTAGGGGGTCGCCGTGGCCAGGAGGGTTTGGGCTCCCTCCTGGCCCGATATTGTTGGGGAGTCGGCGGTCCTTCGGGGTGAGGGTGCGAGTGGTCCTGCCGGGGGGGGGATGTATCGGACGTCGGGGAGTCGGCCGGGCAAGAGGGCTTGGGCTCCCTCTTGCTCCGATCGTGGATGCGGGTGCGGGTGGGAGCGCGTGCGAGCGGTCGTTCGGGGTGGGGGTGCGAGCGGTCCTGCTGGGGGGGTGAATCGGGCGTCGGGCGGGGTGGGAACTATGTTTAAAAACTTTTGTATACCGCGCTCAGGCATATAACGCGCGAGGGGTATGCGCGGTACGTAAAATCACGTATAACGCGCGCGTTATATCCGCGAAAATACGGTATGCCTACCATTCTGTTGTAGCTCTGTTGCTGGACATGCTGGCTGTATGGAGGACATTACTTACTGATACTAGTCTCTTCTGTTGTAGCTGAAATTTGAGCTTGATTTTTGACCTTGGCTGAAATTGTCCAGGCCTTACCTCCAAGACCAGATAGTCTTCCCTTCACTGCAGCTGCTACAGCCACAAAACAAAACATCCCTCCTTCCCCCCCCCCCTCAACCAGATAGAGCTCACTCCTGGACCCACACATCAGTCCCTTCACTCAGGCCTACCTTACATCCTGGTGGTTTATTGGCCTAACCAGGGCAGGTATGATCTCCAGTCACACCTGCCCCTGCCATCTCCACTGTCAAAATGGCTGCCACTGAAGGTTGTAGCAGCCGTCTTGAGACTGGAGCCTGCATAGACGGGAGCAACCTTGAATCCCTCCTGCCTATTTTGGCTCTAGTTTCAAAATGACTGCCACAACCTCCTGCTGCAGTCTCATGGATCCTGGTTTTAGGTTTTAAAGCTATGTGGTCTAACTAGTAGTCTTCGCTACCAGCCCCTAAAAGTGTGCTCTGCATTACCATAAAAGAACAGAATGTGCATTTACTTAAGTAAAGGAAAAAAGTTGAAGACATATTAATTTCTCTTATTTAGAAAGTTTGTTCCTTTATCTCTGACAGTTTGATGGAGTTAATGCATGATTTTCAGAGCTTAATTTGTGTGATGGTGGGAGTCTCCTTTTATTATATACAAAAGAAGGTGACAGGTATTTTTATTCATATCATTTTAGACTCCTTGGTAATTTGAAGAGCACAATGCAGTTCCCCTGCAACAGTACTGAGGCAAGATATTAAAACTGCAGGTTTGAACTGTTCCATCTTTTAGTGTTATCTACATGCAATTCCTAACTTTTCTAGCATTATATGCACAAGTGCTCACCATTAGTGGATGGCCACTAACATGGTTGGTGGTTTTTGTCATAAAGCACATAAAAAGATATTAGGTGCCATTAACTTGTGTTCGAGTCCTAGCATGAACATCAAATTTTCATGGTAAAATACAGAAGTAGATTGCCAGGCCTTTCTTCTGTGCAGTATAAATTTGATATTGTCGCCATTGTCGCATCAAACGCGGTCCTCTGCTTCCAACACTGCCAATATGCTGATGCCCAGATGGGTGGTTAGTCTGATATCTCCACTGAAACCTGACTGCCTTGGGAATCCCCAGTGGCATGACCAGCCCATGTACCTTGACTGGAGAAGGTATGATAGACACATTTAAATACCTCCAATATATAAATCACAGAGATTGAAGGGCCATAGGAGGATGCTAGAGAGGAAGGACTCTGATGAGAGAGAAGCAGCTTGTACTGCCTTCTGAACAGGCAAGTTCAGAGGGCGGCGAGGGGGAGGGAGAACACAAGGGCAGGAGGAGAGAAAAAGATGCTGGAGCAAGCGGTGGTGGGAGTAGGCGAGAAAAAAAGATGCCAGGGAGGGGTGGGAGACTTGGTCCAAAGCATAAATGGTGTTCTATGTGTTAAGTGAAATGGTGCCTTCCCTTTCTCTTTCAAAACTTTGGGCAGTTGGAAGTGTTAAGAAAATGACCCTGCTGCTCTTGGTCTGTCCCAGAAGCCTTCACTCTGAAGCAGTGGTCTCAAACTCGTGGCCCGGGGGCCACATGCGGCCCGCCAGGTACTATTTTGAGGCCCTCAGTATGTTCATCATAATCACAAAAGTAAAATAAAACAGTTTCTTGATCATATGTCTCTTTAGCTATAAATTACAATATTATTATCAAGACTTAGCTAAAAGGAAAGATTTATAAACTATAAAGAGTTTTTACCTTATGCAAAATTGTCATTACTTTAATACGACATTAACTATTTTTTTTCTGAGGCCCTCCAAGTACCTGCGAATCCAAAATGTGGCCCTGCAAAGGGTTTGAGTTTGAGACCACTGCTCTGAAGCATCCTACCTATGCGGGAACAGAAAGTGATGCAGAGTGAAGTCTTCCAGGGAAGGCTGATGGCAGCAGTTTCATGTTGCTGACATTGCCGGCTGCACAACATTTTGAAATTGCGGCATCGGAGGAGGTTTATGGGGACAGGGGAGACTCAGCCATATCCGACTCTGGGGTGGCCTGGGTGGGAGGCTGGATAGAGAGAAGCAGTGCGGGTGGGGTGGATTAGGGGCCAGGCTAGTGGGCAGTAGAGGTGGGACAGGGCACTGTGAGTAGGGCAGGATGGGGCATGGGTGGAGTCAGGGTCAGGTGTCCTCTTTATTGCCTTGACAAATATGGTAACCCTACTCTTGGAGCCTAGTCAAGACAGCAAGGTGTTTAGTTGTAACTAGGGCATAGGACTGAGTTTTATTGCTGTTTAAAATATTGTAGTAGAGAAGCAGTATTTTGGGTTTCAGTTTGGTCAAAAGTTGGTTGGCCGCCTTAAGATCTGATACACTGTTGAAATCATAACAAAAGGGTTTGACATTTCTGAATGAAAAAGCATCTGTAGTCTTACAATGGCCCATGAGATAGGTGTTTTTAATATGTGATGATGACTGGGCCTGTAGGGCCTAGAAAGCTGATATGCTTCATTGTCTCGTTTCTTGGTCCTTAAAAACGGTTTCACAGCTTACTAAGGCCCAGATGCACTAAGGCCAGCGATCGTCACTAAACCTGTTTTAACGACAATCGATTTTACTAACCCGATGCAGAAAACGGCTCACTACCTGGTTTTCTAAACAATCGTTCATTCCCTGATCCGATCATACAAATAAGCTCATTAATATTGAAATGCGTGTAAACTAGTAGAGTGACTGATGCTTCCACATGGCTTCCCAATGCACTAAAAAAAAGTGATCACTTACCTGTTTAGTCCTTTTTTTAAAAAAAATGGGCACGGATGCTGTGCATGTTAAACATGCACAATATCTGCCCCTATTAGGGAAAAAAGAAAAAAAGCACCACAAACCAACCCCCCCATCCCCCGCACCAGCCAAAACATCAGGAGGAGTGCCCACTTCCTCCTGCCGTGCTGACCCCCAACCCTCCGCAAAAAAAAAAAAAATTGGCAGGAGGAATGCCCACTTCCTCCTACCGTGCTGACCACCCCTCCTGTGAAAGAAAATTGACAGCCCAGCCCACTCCCTCCTGCCAATGGAGCCCCCCCACCATCCCCTCCCCTCCCTCCAAAAGGCAGGAGGGATGCCCACTCCCTCCTGACACCGGATGCTCTCCTGCTCCCCCCAGTACCTTTTTGCATTGGAAGGAAGAGGGAAGCACGGCCCCTCCTCCTTCAAGATCTAGCGATCCTAATTACAGGTCCTTCCCTCCTCAGTACATCATGTGAAAATTAGAATTTGTGTCCTGCAAGGGAATAGCAACAGAAGAGATGCCGAAGAGACAGTGAAATAAATTCTCAAAAGAAATGTCACCTGGAGAGGCAATTCTAGGAGGGCCTACAGCAGGGGTAGGGAACTCCGGTCCTCGAGAGCCATATTCCAGTCAGGTTTTCAGGATTTCCCCAATGAATATGCATTGAAAGTAGTGCATGCAAATAGATCTCATGCATATTCATTGGGAAAATCCTGAAAACCCGACTGGAATACGGCTCTCAAGGATCGGAGTTCCCTACCCCTGGCCTGCAGCAAAAATGCAAACAGCAGTATTTTATTTAAAAATTTATATACTCTGAGCGGTTTTCATAAAATTAAACATTCATGATTACATTTCAATAACTTAAAACTAACAGAGTTCAAGTGAATATCTACTGGAAAATCCGGTGGCATTATATATGACACTGTGTTATTTGGTATTTCCATGAGAACCAAGAGTCAAATCTCTTTTGATAATAATAAACTTTTGCTCATCATGACAGGGGTTGTTATACAGCAAATTATGAAAAATTGGGATTGGCTGAATTATAATTTTTGGTGGAATTTGTTATGCCAAATGTTTAAAATGGATCGGGTAATAGTCATACAGCAGGGGCATTTTAAGAAATTTAGGGATGTTTGGGAGCCATTAACAAAATATTGTACAGGGGGGAATATTTTATGATTTATTATGCTTAAGTACATTGTTGGATATAAGGGAGGGGAGGGATATTTGATGTGAGTTAAACTTGGATGGTATTTTAAGTGATGTTAAAGTAAAAAAATGATTGTATCTTATGTTACACTTGTTGAAAGTTTTAAAAATGAATAAAGACTTTAAAAACAAAAAACAACTAACAGACTTCTACTCATTCCCAAGAGAAAACTGACAAACTTCATTCACTCCCTTCATACAGTCTATTCACAACATAAATTATCACAAGGCTGTCAACCTATAGACTTCAGCAACCAATGCAGGAAGTAGTTATTTCATAAAAATCAGACATATCCTAAGCTGTATTGTCTCTACAAATAGGCGTCAACAAACAGCTTGAAATTGAGGCATTCGGTAGAGCAATGCTGATATGCTCATAACTGATCACTACACTCCAACTGGGCTACTGTTCTCTGGTGTTTCTTCCTGAGGGCCAAGTAAACAGTAAACTGTACAGGGTTTCCTTACTCTATTCGAGACTGAAATCCTCACATTCATGATAGAATTTCAGTCCAGATTTGTTCAGGATTTCTTTCAGTCTGTCTTTTTTTTATTTTTTTTTTCCATGAAAATTTTGTAAAACACAAGAAGGGAAAAAAGATGAACAGGCAATGTAACTGCAATAACATCAATAAAAAGAGTAACATCAATGTTCTAAACTTAGGAAGCAAGTCAAAAATACGGATTTCAATAATTCAATAGTTGACGTAATATCATGGGGAAGCAAAAAAATAGGGCAGTAGAGCACGGGAGGAAAGGAAGGGAAAATAAGAAGGAAATATAAAAGGGCAGTAGGTAGGAAGGGACAAGCTATCTAATGGAAGAAAAGGAAAAAGAGAAAAGAGAGATCCCTCAGAGGCCATAGAGGAGAAGAGAAAAAGAATATACTTTTTGAAAGCAGTGCATGCAAATAGATCTCATGCATATTCATTGGGGAAAACCCGACTGGATTGCAGCCCTCGAGGAGGGACTTTGACACACCCCTACTGTAGGTGAACAAAGATGAGTTTTGACCACTGATGTCCTGAAAGCATTAAAGTGTTTCATAATTTTGTACACTTCCCCAAATTCTATAAATAGTGCCTAAAGCAGTGCATGTACACTTGTGCGCAGAGCCGATATCCTCACACGTGATTAATTGGCGCAGATAATTGGCACTTTGTAATCAATGCTAATTGGAACTAATTAAACGTTACTTGCACAGCTCTGAAATTGTGATTCTGTGAAAAGTATGCGTCGGTGGCAGTGCGTGAATTTGAAACGGGAGCGTGGCCAGGGCAGATGGTAGGCGTTCCTCAAAGTTACGCGCATTGTTCTAGAATATGTGCAGTGTGCACACAACGTAGGTGGAGGCATTTATTCCTGGTTTAAGCTGGCCCAAATGCTTGCGCCTGTTATGTGTGGAATGATGCTTAGCGCCGTTCCAATCGGCACCAATTCTTTTAGGCATGATGTATAAAATCGGGCCCTTTGTGAGCTAAGACAATGGAATAAAAATGATCAAAAGACACCAGATCCAGCCAGCTGGTTCAATGGCAGTGCTGTACGCCATCACACTCGAGAGGGAACCTGGGTATGCTTCCTGGGTTGTCTTTAGCTCTCACACATCTGTTGGAGAAGCTATGGAAGCTGCATTCAGAGCACCAGGGAGGCAAGAAGTTAAGAGGTGATGGGCTCCGGAGTAATCTTTTTACGGAAAGGGTGGTAGATTTCATGGAACAGTCTCCCGGGAAGAGGTGGTGGAAATGGAGACTGTGTCTGAATTCAAGAGGGCCTGGTATAGGCACGTGGGATCTCTCGGAGAGAGAAAGAGATAATGGTTACTTTGGATGGGCAGACTAGATGGGCCATTTGGCCTTTATCTGCTGTCATGGTTCTATATTTGTATATCAGCAAAACCTAACTGGTTGTATTTAGAGCTTATGGAACTCTTACGTATGGCCTTTGAGCTTTTACAGAGTTTGAACTGTTGCATGTTTTCCCCGGAGAGAGATATTTTTCTAGCATTATACCTACACCACTGTTACAAGCAATCATTGATGTTATTTGGCTGCCATCCACTGGATGTCTCATGTACCCCTGAGGCAGGCACCAATGCTGAAACATGGACCATGTCGGGTCTACAACACAATTTGAATTCAATATATGATGGAGATTATTTTATTGTTTTATCTCTGGTTGATATGCATTGTTTCATTCCCACTGTTGCATTTTCTGTCAGTTTCCCATGGGGTTTGCTTCCTTGCTTTTCCCCTCAACATAATATACATACATGTTTAAATTCCCACAAATAGCCTTGTGAGTTTTGGACTGGATGGAAAAACCAGTAGAGTAGGAAGCAGCAGGTAAGAAGCGCTTCTCACTGACTCTTGTCATCTGAGAGCAATGCAGAGGTCTCATTGGGCTGCAGTGCCTCTTCCCCCCCCCCCCCCCCAACATTGGCTTTCAAGGGCAAGATTCTGCCTTGGAGGCCACTGAATTAGCATATCATAGAGGGCCCCTCTTAAACATTAGGGGCCTAGGCATGCCCCGCCCTGGCATCCTGTTTGTCTGTTTAGATTGTAAGCTCTTTCGAGCTTGAAGTGTCTTATTTGTGACTCTGTATAGTGCTGCATATGTCTGGTAGCACTCTAGAAATAAATAATAGTAGGCATATGCCTAGTTGGTGCCTTAACCCTTTCAGGACCAAGGGACATATTTGTCCCATAACTTTAAAATCCTATAAATTTTGATTGGGATAGTCTACAGTTCTAAATTTGATATGTACGGATTCCATATGATACTGCCTTTATGTAAACAAACTGGTTCCGACATTCATTCATTAGCGTCGTTGCTAGATTGACGAGAAGATTCACTTGCCACACTGTCCATAAGCCAGAAGTGTGATTTTTTTAAATAAAAATAATGATATTTCACAAAAAAAATCAATTTTTTGGCATCTGCAAGCCCTTTTTACCATAAAAATGTCGTCAAAACCACAAAAATTGGCCTACGATCCTTATGGTCCTGAAAGGGTTAATTCTAGTAAATTTGGGAAGGGGTGGTTTGTAATAAAGCACAGGAAAATCTCTTGGTGCAATGAAAGCTCATGATGCCAGAACCCAGCACTTGTTCTCACTGAGCTGGAAACCTCAAAGGACCAGGAAAAAAAACTGTCAGGTCAAAAGCAGACTAAAAAAAATATATAGGTCATGGTTGGCAGTCCAGCCATTTCTTAGAGTGTTGTTCAGTCTCGTGTGTATTTCCACAACTGGACTTGAAGAAAAACAATAAGAAACATTCTAGAAACAATAGGAAGCTCTGAAATGTATTCCATGTGTATTAAGCTACTGCACATATTTCACATACAACGTCCAGCAGCTTTGCCTTTTGCTACTCATTTTCAAATGTGTACACAGTGTGAATATGTGGAATAGATACTAGGTTAACTCTAGTGTTCACTGGTGTTGAAATATTTCTCGATATAGAGTTGAAACAATTTACATCTCGCTTCTCTTTTATGATACGGGAACCTGGCTAAAAGCCAGATCTTTATTTTGAAGCTGTGGCTTTGATGAATTTACCAACGTGCTGGTCTTGGCGTTTTCGTGCTCTCCATTTCATTCTCATGCTTGCTGTCTCTAGATAGATAAATAGCCGATTACATATCTATCTAAAAAATGTAACCTTATGCGCAAACAGTTGGCCTCTCTGCACACATTAAGCAGCCAGAAAACACAGCTCTTGCAACCTGTTGTCTGCAGAGTTTCCGGCAATTCAGATCTCCCTCCATGGACAAACAGCGCAGTTTTAATTGAGTCCTTGGTGTTTTTATACAGTTTCCTGTATTGGACTCTGTATGGACCTCTCTTTTGACTACTTTCACTTTTCTGGCAATCAGTAAAGCCGAAGGAGGGACCTCAGCTGCTTCTGTAGGGATTTGAGCTTCTTAGACTTTGTGCTACTAGGAAGTTAGGGTATGCCATATGACCCTTTATTCACAGGGAGTTCTCAAGATTTGTAGTCTAGGCATATAAACAGTGTGTCTTGCATGTATCTTTTAAAGATAATACAATATTTTGTTTCTTATGTTAAAGCTCTTCTGTTTTAATGGGCCTTTTATAAACTTTTTTTTAAATGTGTGCCTCCAGCTCAGATTTTAACTGACAGGGTTACATATGTGGCAACTCTGGCACAATTTCAGTTGTGCCATTAGAATGATGAAGCCCACAGATAAAATATAGTAGATGGTCTTATCTGTGAATCTACTTTGACATTAAATTCACAGGAAGTATGGACAGTTTTAGGGAAGTGACTGCCGGAGGTTGTGGTTTGTGCTACTGACTTCTCTGTAACTCCACATTGTACATAAACAAGGAAGGTTTGGATAATGAGGACACCCTGTGTTGTCCCAAAGAAGAACCACAATGGCTCTCTAGAGCAGGGGTGTCAAAAGTCCCTCCTCGAGGGCCGCAATTCAGTCGGGTTTTCAAGATTTCCCCAATGAATATGCATGAGATCTATTTGCAAGCACTGCTTTCATTGTATGCTAATAGATCTCATGCATATTCATTGGGGAAATCCTGAAAATCCGACTGGATTGCGGCCCTCAAGGAGGGACTTTGACACCCCTGTTCTAGAGCAGTGTTTCTCAACTCACGTTTCAAGTTTATTAAAATTTTGATAAAACGCAAATCAAGACTTCTAAGCATTTTACAATTTGTATTAAAAAGGGGGAAACAATGAACAAATAAGTACTGACTAAACAATACTTCACAAACATAAAATATAGGAAAGTGGGGAGAACGACAATTTAAAAGTAAAGAAAACATGAAGGGTAAGCAACAATAGGGAAGCTAGGGAATAAAGATTATTAAACAACCCTGGCTGTTTCCAAGTCTATTCAGCAGTCATATGCATCTCGGAAGAGGTAACACTTTAGATTTCCCTTAAATTTATCTAAATTTTTTTCCGCCCTGATACGAAGTGGCAGGGAATTCCATACTGTAGGGGGCGTAATTGCAAATGAAGTGGCCCGATGCTTACTCATGATTTTCAAGAAAGGTGTATAAAGAAGATGTTGAGAGGAGAATCGTAGGACTCTTGAAGGTAGGGAATGACACGGAGAAAAAATTTGTCCCCGTCACTGCCACGTCCCTGGGACCACTGTCCCTGCCCCGTCCCCGCAGCATCCATACAAGCCTCAGTACTGCAATATTTATCTTATTCCTTCCTTATAAATCAGAGTTCTGGCTGCTGAACTAGAGAAAAAGATGTTCAGCTGGCAGGGCTTTGTTTATAAATTTTTATCAACACAACTAATATACTACTTTATCCTAAAGCAAAAAAATAAAATAAATATAAAATTTTTTTCTACCTTTGTTGTCTGGTTTCTGCTTTTCTCATCTTCTCCTCATTCATTCCATTCCATTCACTGTCTGCCTTCTCTGTCTCTTCCATATGCTCTGTTACTGTGCCTCTCCCTTCCATCTCTCCCTCCACCCCCACCCTAATTATTCTGCCACCCATCATCTTCCCTCTGCTCCCCCCATAGTCTGGAATCTCTCTCTTTCCCATTTCCCTTCAGCGTCTGTTCCTCCGCACCTCACCTTCCCCAGTTCCCTTCAGCGTCTGTTCCTCCGCACCCCACCTTCCCCAGTTCCCTTCATCGTCTGTTCCTCTCTAGCCCACCTTCCCCAGTTCACTACAGCGTCTGTTCCTTTGCACCACACCTTCCCCAGTTCCCTTCAGCGTCTATTCCTCTGCACCACACCTTCCCCAGTTCCCTTCAGCGTCTATTCCTCTCCACCCCACCTTCCCCAGGTCCCTTCAGCGTCTGTTCTTCTCCACCCCACCTTTCCTCCCTTCCTACTCCTTACCTTCGCGGCAGGCAATTTCTCTAAAAGAGCTTCCTACCAGCAGCCCGAGTGTTGAAATCGCGTGTGGCTGCAGGAAAGGTCGTCTCTGATGCAACTTCAGGTTTGTAGGATATCCACAGTGAATATGCATGAAAGAAATCTGCATATAATGGAGGCAGTGCATGCAAATCAAGTTTATGCATATTCATTGTGTATATCCTGCAAACCTGACAGGCAAGGGGGTGCTCCAGGACCGAGTTGAGAAACATTGGTCTAGAGCAGTGTTTACACCGTGAGTTCGATTTCAAGATAACCAGATTTGGGGAGGGAGGGAGGTGTCACAAAGTCTGGGTTTAAAACATAAAATAACTTTATTTTTCTATACCGCCTTAATCAAAAGAATTCTAGGTGGTTTCCACAAAAGAGAAAAACTGGACAGTCAGTGAAATACAAAAAATAATAATGATAAGAATACAGCCTATTATTTAAAAAGACATTAAAATTTAAATTGATCCAGTAAAATTATTGTGTTAAGAATAAAAGCACAAATTAAGAGATACATTTATCAAATAATGCTGTCTTAATTTCTTTTCTGAAAGCGCCATAGGACAGCATGGTCCGCTGATATAGTTACTCAACCAGGACTGTTGTTTGCTTGCTTTGGAGGAATTATACTTTTGTATATTGAGACAGTGGTATAAAAATAGCACTTCTAAACCACATGAAACATTTTATTTTTCTGTTGTCATTTCCTTTCTTCGGATACTTCTTTAAAAACATTGGCAATAGAAACCGTATGGAATTGGCTTTATTTATTTCAGTTCCCATTGCTTACAGACCAGAGAGGGGCTTGATTTTAACAGCTAATCTAAAAACAAATATTCACTAGTAAAAACTGTTTTGACTTAAGCTGGCTGTATATAAATTATTTCCTTCCTCATGAGTTTATTGAGAACTTGAGATCTCAGTTAAGCTTTGCATGGAGGAGGTTAATAAAAAGAAAACAGTTGCCAAAGCATTTTAAAAAGACAGCAGTTGTGGGAAGTCGATGGCTTTTTCTTGAAGGAACGAGCGTCTTCTCTTACACGCGTATGAGGGAGTTTAGAGTGTTTTGCTTAACACATGAAATCTGTAAAAATAGAAACAAAATATAAATACATAGTTTTCAATGCTGAATGTAGGAAATGATATTGTATTAGTTAGGAATTGTACTTCTTACAATTGGTGGTCTCCACCCTCCCACTTCCGTTTTTGAGGAAATCCTGTTTTGATATGGGATTGGGGTTATCACAGCTGTCTTTGATTCGCAAGGGTGTGCATCTTGTTTTTTCAGAAATACAGTTGAGGAGCCTTTTTGCAGAGCTCGTATTGAGACGAGGAGGAGAATCTTGGTTCCCTTTTTTCTTTCCTTTTGATTTGAGAAACTAACCAATCTATTAAAACACCCTCAAATGTCTCAACAATGGGTACTTCAACATTACTAGATTTATCCACAAGTGCCTCAAGCCAGTCCTTGAGGTATCCACAATAAATGCCCCATGCTGGGAAGTCCCATTGCTCCATTTTGATACCATAAGATTAGAAGTATCATTTTGTAAATTCAAAGTACTTAAAAAAAAACCCTACTTCTTACAAAAGAACATAGGTATTGCCATACTGGGACAGACTGAAGGTCCATTAAGCCCAGTATCCTGTTTCCCAAGTACCTAGCTAGATCCCAAGTAGTAAAATAGATTTTATGCTGCTTATCCTCGGAATAAGCAGTGGATTTCCCCAAGCCATCTTAATAATGGTTTATGGACTTCTCTTTTAGGAAATTATCCAAACCTTTTTTAAAAAGCCCGCTAAGCTAACTGATTTCACCAGCAATGAATTCCAGAGTTTAAAGTACACGTTGTGTTAAGAGACCCTTTTAAAACTCTGCTTAGCTAATTGAACACAACATAAGAATTGCCATATTGGGATAGACCGAAGGTCCATCAAGCCCAGTATCCTGTTTTCAACAGTAGTCAACCCAGGTCCCAAATACCTAGCTAAATTCCAAGTAATAAAACAGATTTTATATTGCTTATCCTAAGAATAACCAGTAGCTTTTCCCAAACCTTTTAGGAATTTATCCAAACCTTTTTTAAACCCTGCTAAGCTAACTGATTTCACCATATTGTCCAGCAATGATTTCCAGAGTTTAATTACACATTGTGTTAAGATATATTTTCTCCACTTTGTTTTACATCTGCTACTTAGTAGCTTCATTGCATGCCTCCTAGTATTTTTGAAAAGATTATGATTTTGCCTGTGGTTTGTTACCAAATGGGTCCTTTTATAAGAAATTAAATAGTATTCTTACTAAATTTATTTGGCTGGGGAAAACTGCAAGAATTGCTTTAGTATCTTTACAAAAACCAATTGGGAAGGGTGGGGTAAATTTTCACAACTTTTATAGGTACCATCAAGCCTTTATTATGTGTCAGGGTATGTATTGGATCCTCCCTGAGCTCATGGAAAATCTTCCAGATTGGTTATGGTTGGAATGGTAACTCCTGTCTCTATTGAGATTGTGTCACATTTTGAGTATCAAGCTACCTAGGTTGTATAAGGACACTTGGGATTTTATTGGACACTTGGGAGACATTAAAATTTATTAATAATTTAACATCTATTCCAATTCATAAACCCACCTGTCAGTCCCTTTGGCTGAACTCCAAGATTCAGACTGGCGGGTTTAAGATCATCTGGAAGCACTGGATGAAGGCGGGCATACGTACTCTAGATGATGTAATTTCTGATGGAAAGCTGCTTGATTTTTCCCTATTGCAACAAGCATTTGGTATTGCTAAAACTCAAAGTTATAGGTGGGTTGCAATTGAAGCAGGCCATTCAGGAGGGGTTCCCTGATTGGAAAAATCTTAAAAATCAATATAGTTTGCCAATCCTGTGCTTCCAGACAGATTTCCTGGAACACCAGGCTGCTCAGTGATATAAATTAATATCTGGATTTTTGAATAAGAAACTAAAAACTGGTCTTAGTGACATTTGGAGCATTGAGATAAAGCATCAGATTACTGCATCTCAATGGCCACAAATCTGGACTTGGAGGATGAGATGTACGGTGTCTGCATCTATGAGACAAATTTGTTTTTTCTTATTACATAGAACATTTTGGACTCCGGTTAGATTACAGAAATTAGATAGTTCCAAGTCTAATAGATGCTGGCACTGTCATCTTGAACCTGGAACGTTAGATCGTCTATTATATTATTGTCCCTTGATACTTCAATGTTGGAGATCCATTTGGGATCAGGTGAACAAAGTACTGGAAAATCCAGTGGCACTAACATATGACACTGTACTATTTGGTTCTTTAATGAGAGCTAAAAGTTAAATATCATCTCACAAAAACAAACTTCTCTTTATTATGACAGGGGTTGGCATACAACTTATTTTAAGGAATTGGAAAAACTGGGATCGGTTTAACTATGGGGTTCATAATAAAAAAAAAAATGTCTAAAAAGTGTCCTAAGTGACTACTTGGATGATCAAAAAGCCTGATCGTCCAAGTACCCATAACCAAAGCTGGTTTTTAGACGTATCTAAAAACAGCTTAGGCCTTTCCCCTGCCACTAAACGCACAGAGAGAAAAGAGGTGTGTTTAGAGGAGGGGAAAGGGTGGGCAGTGGGCAGGAGGTGGGCTGACCTACACCTAGGCGTACAACAGGTATAACCAAAACATTTACAGGTTGCCTAGTCGGCACTTAGACCTTTTTGACTTAGATATAGTCAAACCAGGTCTAAGTACCGAAAAAGGGGCCGCTGAGCTGATGGCCGCTGGCGCCATCAGTTCAGTGGCCCGGCAACCTACCCACTGCAATCATCGTGGCAGGAGAGATGCCTCATCTCCCCTACCGCGATGCCATCACTCCTCTACCAGAACTGCCGCAACCCGCAGCAGGAGAGATGCCCTATCTCTCCTGCTGCGGGTCGCGGCAGTTCCGGTAGAGGAGTGATGGCATCGCGGTAGGGGAGATGAGACATCTCTCCTGCCGCGATCCATCACCCCCCCACGCAATTAACAGTGGGCAAGGAGAGAGCCCAAGCTCTCCTGGCCCCGGCGATCCCCCCCTCCCCGAGTACGATCGGGCCAGGAGGGAGCCCAAACCCTCCTGGCCCCGGCGACCCCCCTCCCCGAGTACGATCGGGCCAGAAGGGAGCCCAAACCCTCCTGGCCCCGGCGACCCCCCCCCCCCCCCCCGGTGACTGGAATGGGCCAGGAGGGAGGCCAAGCCCACTTGGCCCCGGCGACCCCCTACCCCCACTACAATACAGGCAGATCCCAGGCCCTCTTGCCCTCGACGCAACCCCCTCCCCCCAACGATCGCCCCCCCAGAACCCCCGATCGCCCCCCCCGCCGACCTGCGACCCCCCCCCTGGCCGACCCCACAAACCCCCCCAACTGGCTTGGGCACCCTCCTGCCTGGATCGTTGTGGGGGGGGGGGGGGATTCTGTAACTGGTGTTGTTTTTGACAGACACCGGTTACAGAATCCAGCTTTTAGGCGAAGGCGTTTGGGGCTTAGGCGTTTTTTTGTTTCATTATGGCTAAAAAGTGTAGATATCGTGTGGGTGTATTTTTAGACTTAGTGGTGATTGGGCGTTTAGGCAGAGGAAGGCCATAATCAAAACAAGGCTGTTTGGTTATGGACACTTTCCCTGCTTCTGCTTTGAACATTTAAGGACTTAGGCCAAAAAGGGACTTAGACGGTTTTTTTGATTTTGCCCCTCCAAACCTTTTGGTGGGAGTCTCTGTGTCATGTCTTTAAAATGGAATGTATTATGGCTATACAACGGGGGCATTATAAGAAGTTTCTGGATATTTGGGAGCCATTGCCAAAATTTTGCAAAGAGTGATTGTTGAATTTGGCCCTTGATCATGCACATCCAGGGTGGGTGGGTGGGAGGGGGGAGGGCTGGAAAATATTTGTAAATTTTAATTTGAGTGCAATTTTTGAATATGAAGATGGAGGGGAGTGATATATGTATTTGTCATGGATTACAATTTTGGTTGAATTTAGGTGCTATTATAGTCTAATATGATTGTATAATATTGTTGCACTTATTTTTGGCTTCAAAATGAATAAAGATATAAAAAAAAAAAAGAAAAGAGTAAACAAGTGATTCACATCTACCCTTTCCACTCCACTCAGTATTTTATAATCCTCTATCATATCAAGTTTCAAGTTTATTCGAGATTTGATAAAATCGCTTTTTTCATAGATTACAAAGCGATGAACAATAATTAAAAAAAAATAGGGGATACTAACAATTTTTAGGAGGATCACAGACGTACTTTCGACGAGAGGGAGATGGAGGGAGGAACTCTACTTGGTATAGGAAAGAGAACAAAAAAGGGATAAAACAGAAGAGCTCTAGCTGCTTTAGCCTTTCCTCATAAGGAAGTCATCCCATCCATTTTATCATTTTTGTCGCCCTTCTCTGTACCTTTTCTAATTCCGCTATATCTTTTTTGAGATACGGCGACCAGAATTTCACACAGTATTCGAGATGCACCCATACCATAGAGCGATACAAGGGCATTTTAACATTTTTCATCTTTGTTTTCCATTCCTTTCCTGATAATTCCTTACATTCTATTTGCTTTCTTAGCAGCTGCCAAGCACTGAACTGAGGGTTTCATATCCTCATCGATGACACCTCGATCCTTTTCCTGGGCAGTGACTCCTAAAGTGTAACCCTGAATCACATATGGAAGCTATAGTATAGGTTGCTCTTTCCCATATGCATAACCTTGCACTTGCTCACATTAAACGCCATCTGCCATTTTGATGCACAGTCTCACAAAGTCCTCTTGCAATTTTGTACCTTCCTCTTGCGACTGAACCACTTTGTCAACAACAAAAATAATTTTCTCACTACCGTATTTTCACGCATATAACGCGCGCGTTATACACGATTTTACAAACCGAGTATAACCATGCGCGTTATATGCGTGAGCGTGTTGTACAAATTTTTTTTTACATAGTTTCCCCCCCTCCCGACGTCCGATTCATCACCCCGAAGGACCACTCGCACCCCACCCCGAAGGACCGCTCGCACCCCCCAGCCCCCCCCCCCCCCGCACGGAGAAGCTGCCTACCGTTGTTTCCCGATGCCAGTGAGCCCTGCTGCTTCCTCTGCCGGTGGTCCCACCTTTTCTCTGATGTCAGAGAAGGGGCGGGACCGCCGGCAGAGGAAACAGCAGGGCTCACTGGCATCGGGAAACAACTGTAGGCAGCTTCCCCGTGCGGGGGGGGGGCTGGGGGGGTGCGAGCGGTCAAGTTGCTGCAGCTTACACGGCGAAAGGAAAGTCGGGACCAGAGGAGACTCAGGGCAGAGGGCAGGGTGGCGAAAGGAGAGTCGGGACGGCAGAAGGAGATTTAAATTCATGGAGCAGCATGCGTGGTATACGCGTGTGCGCGCTATATAAAAATTTGTTTACATATATTTAGGTTTACCGCGCGCTATACCCGTGTGCACGTTTTGCACGGGTGCGCGTTATATGCTTGAAAATACGGTAGTTATTCCCATCTCTATATTATTGATAAATATTTTAAAATGCAGCAGTCCCAGCACCGACCCCTGGGGAGCGCCGCTATTTATAACAACAATACTCTCTCAAATTGAATATTCTTAATGTTTCTTAGTGATCATTAAATGTTCATACCATTGAAGGAACTATCACAAACTGCAAATTCCACTATTGAGCAAATGTATGCCTGCTAATACAAGGAAAAAGCCTCAGATCCCCGCTTGCAAACTAGAAAGGGAAAGCACCTCATCGGTTATAAAAAAAACAAACAAAAACAAAACCAACAACAACAACACCACCACCAACAACAAAAAACTCCTTCCTCCTAGTTCCATTATGCACTTAGGCCCGGATTCTGTATAGGACGCCTGGGACACGGCCGCTATACTTAATCGCGGCAAGGGATCTCCCTGCCACGATTAGTATAGCGGCCGATTCAATGGCCACCAGTCTCCCCTCCTTCCCCACCCCATAAACAAATGAGGCAGGAAAAATGCCCAATCCTTCCTGCTGAAAGACCCCCACCTGACCCCGACGATCGCCGGCAGGAAGGTGCTGAACCCTTCCTACCGGTAGACCCCCCCCCGCATCGATCGTGGCAGGAGGGTGCCCAACCCCTCCTGCCGAAAGACACCCCACCTTCCCCCGATGATTGTGGACAGGAAGGTGCTCAACCCTTCGTGCCAGTAGGCCCCACCCTCCCGAAGATCACTGGCAGAAGAGTGCCCAACTCCTCCTGCTGGACCCCCCAATGTAACCTGCCAAAAAAATGCCCCAACCCCCCTCCCCAGACCCCCCCAGTGAAACCCCCTACTCCGGAACCCCCCCTGGGCTTACCAGCAAGTTGGCCGGCCGGATGGCTCCTAGCATCGGCCGGCCGACCCACCTCCGCCCAAATGAGGCAGGCCAGCCCCTCCCCTGCCCAACCCACAGGGCCCAGGCATCTAAGGCCCCTCCCGCTCTACTAGGGAGATGTGTAGGGCTGCCTAGGTTTACCTAAGGCTACCGCCTAGGCTCTCGGAGGTGCCTTCAATATAGGTGGCCTGCCTGGGGAGCATTTTTTTAGAAAACATGCCTACCAATGTTTGACTGATGTTCAGCTCTATTACTTTCTGTTCTTTTGTAAAACCTTAATAAAAACTTATTGAACTTAAAAAAAAAAGAAAACATGCCTACCGATTGGCTGATTAGACAGTTGTAGGACGCCTACAGCTGCCTACAATCGAGATGCAGTTTACAGAATCTGGGCTTTATTGCCATCTTAATTATTTTATTAACCTTATGTGCAATAAAGGACAGACTACTTAGCTTTTAACTTTTGCTGTCAAGCTTGTTTTGATAATATCCGCTGTCCACCGCCAATGAAGACAAGCCAGTGTTTCGCTTTTGCTGCGTCAGGGCATAGGATCCACTTAATTTACTTGGCACTCTTTGCTGCTGTCTTGAGAATTTAATGATCACTAAGAAACATGAAGAATATTCATTTTGAGAGAGTATTGTTGTTATAATTCGATATGTTTTCTCTCAATTGTTTGCATATATTGTTGTGCTTGGATGAACCCCAATATTTATCCTTCTCCATTGAGAATATTGACCATTTTAACATGCTCTCTGTTTTCTATCTTTCAACCAGTTCATAATGCATAATAGGACATTACCTCCTATCCCATGACTCTCTAATTTCCTCAGAAGTCTTTCATGAGGTACTTTGTCAAATGCCTTTTAAAAATCCAAATATACAATGTCATCTGGCTCACCTTTATCCACATGTTCATTCACCCCTTCAAAGAAATGCAGTAGATTGGTGAGGCAAAATTTCCCTTGACTAAATCCATGTTGACTTTCTCTCATTAATTCACGCTTATGTATATGCTTTGTCATTTTGTTCTTTATAATAATCTACCATTTTGCCCAGCACTGACGTCAGACTCGCTGGTCTATAATTTCCTGGATCACCTCTGAAACCCTTTCTTAAAATCGGCGTCACATTGGCCACTTTTCAACAATGGATGGGAGATATAAAACTCTCTCTAGCAGTGTTTACATCTGACTTTAAAGTTAACATTGATGGGCTACATAAATAAATGGATGATTTGAGTCAGAACCTTCAGGAATTCGAAGAGCGCGTCATATCACATGACCAAGCAATATCTGAAATTCAGAAACATTTTAACCACCTGGATTCAACAATGGAGGACTTATTTCTCAAAATCAAAGATGTAAAAAATAGGACAAGACGAAACAATTTATATGACAATTTTAATAAAAATGATTGAACTTAAAAAGATTCCGAGGAATTCCCGGCAGCCGTGATCAGCTCAGTGGCCCCTTTTCAGAACTTATACCTGTTTTGACTTGGTTTAAGTCAAAATGTATAAGTTCTGATTGGGCAACCTGCTCAAGTTTTTGGTTATACTTGCTGTACGACTAAGTCTAGGTCGGCCCACCTCCCACCCACTTCCCTCCATTACCCCACCTCTAAAAATGCCTCTTTTCGCTTTAGGCGTTTGGTGGCAGGGGGTACCTCTAAAACCAGCTTTGATTATCGGTTCTTGGACGATCTGGCTTTTTGATCGTCCAAGTACCGATTTAGGCCACATTTTTTTTTTTTTTAATTTATTTGTTTATAGTTTTACAAATTGTTAAACAACAATATAATAGAAATAAACATTTAAAAAAGAAACATAACATAAATTGTAAATTCACAAAATTAACTAAGTTCATAGTCCATAAACTGGGGAGAGAAAATCCTACACCTCCAAGGGAAGTTGGTTTTCAAGAAATGTTCATTCATATTAGGAGATCAAACAGTTGGATTAAATTAAATTATCATCCTGGTTAATTGAAAAGGCATGGAGGGAATTGGAGCTTAACCAGCTGCCTTACCCTCAAGGAAAAATTTCAACTGATCAGGTTCATAAAATATATATCTAATATTCTGGTGGGTAACACAACATTTACAGGGAAAACGTAACTGAAAAGTTGCTCCCATACTCAAAATTGACTGACGATAGGTTAAAAATTTATTTCGTCTATCTTGAGTCCATTTTGATACATCAGGAAAAATTAAGACTTTTGAACCATGAAATTCTGAATTATTAGTCTTATAGAATAGACAAAGAACTGCTTCCTTATCTTGATGAAAAACAAAGGTTACCAATAAAGTTGCTCTTCCCATAATTTCTTCTTGTTGAGATGTTTCCAGGATAGCTGTGAGATCTAAATCTCCTGCTATGGTTCCTTTTCCTTTATCCTCTTTAGGAATATTTGAATAATATGATTTATATAATGGTGGTAAATTGTTTTCAGGAAATTTAAGTACTAATCTCAAGAAGGAATGAAACAGTTCTCTTGCCGATTGGAATTTGGAAATAGGAAAATTTAAAAGTCTAAGATTCAGACTCCTATTAGCATTTTCCAAATTTTCCAATTTTCTAACAAGTAAATTTTTAACCTTCAATTGTAAGTTAATTGAAGCTTTCGCTTCAGTCACAGATTTTTCCAAATTGTCCATTCTATCGGATTGTTTTAGAAGTTTCTCTTCAAAAGTCTTAAGCTGTAGGTTGGTACTCTGGGCTGAAGTGACAAATTGAGAGCATACCTTGTATAGTGATTCCAAACCACTCCAAATAGCCTCCATGTCTATAATTTCTGGTCTTATCAAAGGAGGAAGCAAGTTTGTACTGGGAATCACTCCACTGGATTCCACCTTCTCCTTCTCTGTAACATTACAGGTTTCCGTTCCTCCATTCTCCATTGTTGGCTGCAGACAAGCCGGCAAGCTGTGTATCTCATCCGGGGTCAGAGGGGAAATTTGCAGCGCCGCCGGAGGCATCAACTCCGGAGCTTCCTGTGCTGCAAACAATGTTCCCGACACCGTCCCGGGGCGAGGAGGAACTCCAGGTCCCATTGGGCTGAGCGAGGTCTGCCCCCCTCGGTCTGCGGATGCGCCCGCCCCAACTGGGACGGCAAAGGTAGTAATCGCCGTCTGCGTCGACGGCGAAGAGGCAGAGAAAGCTGGAAGAACGCCCCTCTGTCTTCCCCTGCGCTTTGGCATTGCGAGGGTAGGAAAAAAGACAAACAAGTAAGTATTTGCCGATTGTGCAGGAGCCTCTCGCCGACGCGACTTACTCCATCGCCATCTTGGATCCTCTCTTCCCCCATTTAGGCCACATTTTGGATGTGTTTTTTAATTTTTATTTTATTATGAGCCCCTCAGTATATTTGAGTCTCCCAACACCAGTAACAAAGACCAGTAAATGATAATCTTACATAAAAACATAAGAATTGCCGCTGCTGGATCAGACCAGTGGTCCATCGTGCCCAGCAGTCCGCTCACGTGGCGGCCCTCCAGTCAAAGACCAGCGCCCTGAGACTAGCCCTACCTGCATGCATTCCAGTTCAGCAGGAACTTGTCTAACTTTGTCTTGAATCCCTGGAGGGTGTTTTCTCCTATGACAGACTCCAGAAGAGCGTTCCAGTTTTCCACCACGTTTATACGGAATCTATTCCCTTTCAATTTTAGAGAGTTCCCTCTCGTTCTCCCTACCTTGGAGAGGGTGAATAACCTGTCTTTATCTATTCCCTTCAGTACCTTGAATGTTTCAATCATGTCCCCTCTCAATCTCCTCTGTTCGAGGGAGAAGAGGCCGAGTTTCTCTAATCTTTCGCTGTATGGCAACTCCTCCACCGCCTTAACCATTTTAGTCGCTCTTCTCTGGACCCTTTCAAGTAGTAACGTGTTTTTCTTCATGTACGATGACCAGTGCTAGACGCAGTACTCCAGGTGAGAGCGCACCATGGCCCGGTATAGCCGCATGAAAACCCTCTCCGACCTGTTCGTGATCCTCGTCTTTATCATTTCTAGCATTCTGTTCGCCCTTTTTGCCGCCGCCGCACATTACGTGGACGGCTTCATCGACTTGTCGATCAGAACTCCCAAGTCTCTTTCCTGGGAGGTCTCTCCAAGTACCACCCCGGACATCCTGTATTCTTTAATGAGATTTTTGTTACCGACCACTATTCTGTAACATTCAAGGTCTGAAGGGGATAGACTTAGTAGAGGACAGATTGTTCACCCTCTCCAAGGTAGGGAGAACGAGAGGGCACTCTCTAAATTTGAAAGGGGATAGATCCTTACGTACAAACGTAAGGAAGTTCTTCTTCACCCAGAGAGTGGTAGAAAACTGGAACGCTCTTCCGGAGTCTGTCATAGGGGAAATCACCCTCCAGGGATTCAAGATAAAGTTAGACAAGTTCCTGCTGAACAAGAACATGCGCTGGTAGGGCTAGTCTCAGTTAGAGTGCTGGTCTTTGACCAGAGGGCCACCGCGTGAGCGGACTGTTGGGCATGATGGTCTGACCCAGCAGTGGCAATTCTTATGTTCGTATGTTCTTAACCCTTCACCCCCAAATTGTTACCCGAATATATGTTCTTTTACTTTCCCAGCATGTAACCATATCCCCTCCAGTTTAATGCTTTGAATGTTTTCTGTTAACCTTTTCTGAGCTTTCTGGGAAGACGGGATATAAAGTGAAATAAATAAATACTTCTAAGCTACTATATACCCTTAGTAGAAAAGGATATGGAGAGAACAAATGAATATACTTACAAGGAGACAGATTTAAATGGAGGAAAAAGAGACTTTGACTACTGCTATTGAGAAAGACACGGGGGAAGCCTCTGCTTGCCCTGGATCGGTAGCATGGAATTTTGCTACTCTGGGTTTTGGCCAGGTACTAGTGACCTGGATTAGCCACCGTGAGAACGGGATACTGGGCTTGATGGACCTTTGGTCTGACCCAGTAAGACTATTCTTATGTTCTTAATGCATTGTCACAGTTACTTGCCTATAGTGACTCTTAAGTAAATTTGTGGATTCAGAACCTCAGACCCTAGGAGAGTTGCCTCATTGACTAAAATTACTACGCAAAGTATGCGGTAAAACTGCATATGGCCTCCTGACTTCTGCTGGTCCCGGTTCTTGTCCCACACTAATAAATCCTTGTAATGTAAGCTGTACAACCCCTCCCCCTCCCCCCCCCCCCCCCTGCTTAAAGTATCCAGACATACACCAGGATCCCCTTAAACATACAATGAAAGCAATGCATTCAAATACATATTCACTGTGGCAATCTTCAAATCTTGACCAGCTTTTTATGCACTTGAGGAATGACGTTGCCTACCTCTAGTGTGAAACATGCCAGCTTCTAGAGTTGTAATTTATCATCAAAGCTTATTCTCCTTTAAGGACTGTTCCTGCCATTGGTTATTTACAATTGAAGCCCTTTTTGTTTATCGGAGTAAGAGACAGCCATGTTTCGTGCTAGGGCGAAACTAAAATGTTGATGCAATTGGATTTTCTGTAGGATGTTTCATTGACACTCTGAGGGGACTGTTGTGTATAAAGTTGTGACAGTGTTTAAGTCTCACGTCTTGCTGAAATCCTAGCATGGAAGTTATGGGTTCTGTGTTTATAATTGGGAGAGTTTCCAGGCGTTTATTACATCACAGTGTCTATTTTCCTCTGTTGAGTTTTCTTTTTCTTTTTTCTGGCTAGAGAGTTTGTATTGAAGTGTTTGGTTTTTTTAAAAAAAATTATAAACAGTTTAATTGCATATCTTGCACAGATTTTAAGGTAGTATGAGAAATATATTTTCAGTTAAGGCTGCTATACCATGATATCTTCAAGTTATTGCCATCTGTTGGACCTCAATAACTTTAGTGGCTTTTCTGCTTCCTGTATTAAATGCCCTGGATGAAGCATGTCAAAGTTCCCTCCTGGAGGGTCGCAAGCAGACCAGAGTTTCAGGATATATTTAATGAATAGGCTCGAGGGAGATTTGCATACATATTACCACCTCCGCTGAGTGCAAATCTAGCTTAAGCATATTCATTAAAGAGAGCCTGAAAATCTGGCCTGCATGTGGCTCGTGAGAACTGAATTTGGACATGTCCACCGTAGATGAAACTTAAGCCTTCCACACCTTCCCCTTCAATGAATTTTCAGGCCTCTAAGCTTCTGCTTCCCCTAGGATTTTGATAATTAAACTTAGTAATCATCACCACATCACCATCCCTCCCTGACCAGTCCTTTAAAAATACTTGATTGAACATCATATTATACAATGTAATATTAAAAATGCTAATATATATGTATAGGGCTAGATTCACTAAGGACACCGATCGTGTCCCAACCACTTTGCGACCCGATTGTTCCCCGACCCGATTCACTAACCTTGGTGCCGCTCAACCTCCGATCTGCGCATGCAAATGAAGGGGAACTGCATGCAATGTAGAAAGGCAGCGATTTCACACAAAAAAAAATGAGGAACACCGACTGGGCTGGCCGATCAAAAAATAAGTGACTGCTGAGGACCAGTCGCTCAGGTCATTTCCAACTGCCCTGCTCTCTGCCCCAACTCTCCTGCTCTTCCCCGCAGTGCGAACCCGTGGTTTTAACCTGTGAGTTTAAAGCAGGTTAAAACCATGGGCTGGCGAAGTAAAACAGGAACAAGCTTGAAACTTTTCAAAAGTTGAGTACAGCTGCTTGCAATGTTCTCTACAACAAGAAAGGATTGCAATTAAAAGGGAGGCTAAGCACACATGGCTGAAAATGAAGTTATCTGATGCTGAAGCAAAGAAAAGACGAGTGAAGTAAAAATAAATTAAAAAATGCAAAGCTCTGTAAGCATGCGCAGACCATCTACAGGCAAAGAAGATGGTCTATGCATGTGTCGGGATCACTGCTCAGCAATCTGTGCAGTTGGCTGGGGGCGTGATTACGATCGCCCCCATTTGCATGAGGGCACTTCATGAATTAGCCCTCGGCCATGGATTGGATAGCTCATGGATTGGATCGGATCTCTGGGCTTAGTGAATTTAGCAGCCTATACTATTTGAAAATTGTCCACCATCCCCTCCCTACCACCATCATTTATCCAAAGATATTCCTGGTTGTCCAATATACCGGACAAAAACAATTTCCCCTGCTCCTCCTCTTTGCTGCCCCAGATTAAATTGGTGGCTCTGACCCTTCGTGATAGTTTTGCAGTACTAAAGCTAGGGGTCAATTTGCCAAACAGGGAGCAATTAGACTTATTTGGCAGATTGACCCCTAGCGGTAGTTAAGAAAGTGCACTGCTATGGGTTAGAACCACCATTTTGAACTCAAGCACCAAAAAATGGGAGCGAAGGAAGATAGCTCCTGTCCTATACATTAGACTACCAGAGATATCGTTGAGTGATTGATAGGGGAGGCTGGGTTTGAGCTGCGGTGAGAAGAGGTGTGATCAGTGAGAGGGATTGGATTGGGAGATGGGAAGAGTGTTCAAAGTCTTAAGAAATGGATAGAAAATTCTCATAGTTTTTACAAACAAATTAATAAGATGTGTAGGATTGTATTTTAAATATCAAAACGTTTTGTCTTGTATTTTATGATTCTTTATGTTGCTTTATTTTATTGTACCATGTCTTGAGAAATTTTGATTAAATAAATGTACAAGCTTTAGGGAACAATTAGATGATATCCCAGTTTTTTAATTATCTACCCAAAGGTTTGTTTACATTTTCACAAGTACCAGGACACTTATATAAAATATCTTAATACAATGCATTATAAATTATTACAAAAAGATATTATAGAAACATAGAGTATGACGGCAGATAAGGGCCGGCGGCCCAACAAGTTTGCCCACTCAAGACTAGCCCTCCCTCCCTGGGGTATCCATTTTTTAAGCATAACTCTGTGGTACTCCTACCTGTTTGTCCCATTGATACTTGAAGTCGATCACGCTACTGGCCTCGACCACCTGGCGTGGAAGACCATTCCATTGATTAATCACCCGCTCGGTGAAGAAGTATTTCCTGGTGTCGCCATAAAATCTTTCCCCATGAGTTTCAGCGGATGCCCTCTTGTCGCTGTGGGACCCTTTAGAAAAAAGATTTCTTCCTCCACTTCAATTTGTCCCATGACATATTTGAATGTTTCTATCATGTCCTCCCTTTCTCTGCGCTTCTCGAGAGAATATAAGCGCAGCCTAGACAGACGTTCTTCATATAGGATGTCTTTAAGTCCCATATGAAGAACGTCTGTTCAGGCTGTGCTTATATTCTCTCAAGAAGCGCAGAGTAGTGTGTTCTTGAGATTTGCCTTTGTTTGGAAATGATAGGATGGATAAAACAGAATGTCAGGGAGTTTTTCTTGTATCGTCAGTAATGCATGTTATTTCTCAGAAACTCGCATGATAAGGAATGGTTCAGTACATGCAAATGATGAAACATCAACCCAAAACAAACAGCAAAACCCAGTCTTTTGCTCCAAATGCTCAAATTTTGTCAAGCCAGGTGTCAATGATGGAGACTTGACTGTATTTCTACAGTTTCAGCTCAGTATAGTCAAGCAAGGAGGTTTTGCAGATAATATCCCATGTTATAAGCAAATAACATTCAAACTGCACAAACCGTATTGCATTGTTGAGTTTCTTTGTTGCCGCAGATTGGGCACAGGAATGTAGATAGCGGATCTTAGAGGTCAACAAGGGCTGGGGTTTGGCATGCCTTACAGAACGTGACTTGGGAAGAGCTAGGGTATCAAGAGCAGAGGATAGAATAGTATTATAGGAAGAGACTACTTTATTGACAGATTTACATAGTGTAATGTTTGAGAGGAGGGGGAGACAGTGGCAGAGAGAGTGCACAGGTCAATAGGTTAAAGATTTCTGAATGTGTTGATGAGGATCGGTCGTGTAAGGGGGGAGGATGTTGATGATGGTCAGAGAGGAGAAGAATTGAGGTGGAGAAGTTGGTAATTAAGCAGTTAGAGAAGAGGACAAGATTAAGGCAGTGGCCCTTCTGGTGTGTGAGGGTAGTGAAACACAGCTGAAGATTGAATGAGGATATTAGGGTAAGAAATTTTGAGGTTAGGAATCGGAGTTGTCCTCAGTATGAATGTTGAAGTCACCAAGGATAAGGGAAGGTTTGAGAAAGATGGAGAGCAAGGAGTCAAGGTCAGTGAGAAAAGAGTATCTGGATTTGTTAGGAGGTTGATAAATGACCACTATTCGGAGTTAAAGGGGAATAAATAGATAGATGGAGTGGGTTTTGAAGGAGGAGAAGCAGTGAGACTAAGCTAGGTAGAGAGGTTGATATCTGCAGGCAGGTGATAGTAGCAGCCCAACCCCTCCTCCACGACCTACTGGGCAAGGCATATGGAAGAAGTGGTAACTTCCGTAACATAGGTCAGTGACTGAAACAGCATCTTCAGGGGAGAGCCAGCTTTCAGTTAGTGCATGCAGGTAGAAAGAATGAGAGATAAAGAGGTCATGGATGTAAGCAAGCTTGTTGGAGATGGAGTGGGCATTCCGCAGGGCACATGAGAAAGGTAGAGAAGAAGGGGAAAGGAGAGGAACAGGAATAAGACTGGAGAAGTTATGGTGTGATCTGCATGAGTAGGGTGAGGCTTGATGAGGAGGGCCAGGATTGGGGCTGATGTCCCCAGTGGTGAGTAAAAGGAGGAGCAGAAGAGTACAGAGAAGGGGGGGGGGTTGCAGTGATGGTGATGCAGTTGAGATGTAGTAAGCTATGATGGGTAGGGATGAATAAAGGGGAGAAACTGTTGAACACTTAGAGCTATGAAGAAGATGGGTATTAGAAGGGATGGTGAGGGGGTGAATTCATAAAGTAGATAATGTGGGCTTGAGGAAAGCAGTGGTTTGGGGTGGAGGGAGAGATTGGGTATGGTTAGTAAAAAGAGTAAAAGGTGTAATGGAGCTATAGACTAGGAGGGGTTTCGGTACCTGGGTGAGGTAAATCAAGGTGGATTGGGGATTACCCTTGGGAGTGATGGAAGAGGTCTATAGATGGATTGCAAGGACTGCTATGTAAGGAAGGTGGAGGTGGTTGAGTTAGCAGTAATAAGAGTAAGGGAAAAGGGAATGGGTCTCATGAACTGCATTTTGTGGTTACCTATTCAAAGTGGTGGGTAGTGGAAGATTATGTGACTTGTCCGGGGTTGCAAGATCAGCACTGGGATTTGATGTCACAATCACAACCTCTAGGTGCAGAGGCAGCAGCTGTACCACTAGACTAGGCAAGCCAATTTCTTAGGGCAGGGAGAGGGCAACTTAGTGATAGTTAAGACCTACTGATGAAAGGTTTGGGAGCAGCAGCTTCAATTAGTTATGATTTACTCTTATCAAGTATAAAATGACAGCAACTAATCTGAAAAATACTGTATTTACTAACTTTAATTTTTATAACAGCTTGCATTAAACAAAAGCTGTTTAAGAATATTTTACTTGCATCATTTTGAACAATTGCAAAAAAGTATATTTAGGATTTTGTTTTGGTTCACACAGTAGTATGAAGTGTCAAGTATATGAATACCATCTGCCAGGTGCATCTTGGGAAGAAAATAAGAGAATCGGTGAGCTAATAGTACACTAGTGAAGCAGAGCACAGCAAAGCAAAAAATGCATCAGAAAAGTGACATAAAAAGAGGAGCCAGTCAATCTGTGTTAAGGTCAGGAGGCCAAATAGCACTGAGGGCAAAGGCCCATTTTACACTAAACAACATGAATGTCTTCTCTGATGAAATCTCTCAAAACCACACAATTCTCTGTGATCATGCTGTCCTCTCCTCCCCTTTACATGTTAGTACTATGTGAACATATTTGTTGAGAGGCCATTATACTTGTGTAGCGTGTTGGATCTTACTTTTGCTGAATAGATATCAGCAGTTATTCAGAAAGACTTTTATATCTTACGATTATTACAGTCAATAAAAGGTTACTTTGATGAGAAAACACTTCATACCTTAATTCATGTGCTGTTTGTTTCTTGGTTAAATTACTGTCGTATTGCATATGTAGGAATATTAAAATATACTATAATATTAAAAGACTACAGACAATGCAAAATGCAGCCCTTAAATTGTTAGGTGATGTAAGAAAAATTGATCATATATATTTCTTTGTTATTGAAAGATCATTGGTTACCTGTGTCTTTTAGAATTACATTTAACATTTTTTCATTTGTACATTATGCATATTAGACCAGTGGTCTCAAACTCATGGCCCGAGGGCCATATGCGGCCTGCCAGGTACTATTTTGAGGCCCTCGGTATGTTTATCATAATCACAAAAGTAAAATAAAACAGTTTGATTATATGTCTCTTTAGCTATAAATTACAATATTATTATTAAGACTTAGCCAAAAGGAAAGATTTATAAACTATAAATAGTTTTACCTCATGCAAAATTGTCATTTCTTTAACAAGACATTAACTATTTTTTTCTGAGGCCCTCCAAGTATCTAAAAATGCAAAATGTGGCCCTGCAAAGGGTCTGAGTTTGACACCACTGTATTAGACCCTTTTATAAAGCCACAGTAGTGAGTCCTGGTGTACCAAATGTGATGCAGCCCATAGGAATTGAATGACCTGCGTTGCATTTGCCACATGGGGATCACTACCGTGGCTTTGCAAACGGGGCCTTCTTATCTTCGTTAGCTATTCTGTATACCCCATTTGGGTTTTAAGAACTTTTCAAGATATCATATTAGTCGCACCTTGTACATCAAGGGGTAGCTGGGAATCCGCATAAGCAAAGGCTTTTTTTTTTAATACCTCTTGTCATTATGGAATACTTTACACAAGGAATTATGTGCTGAGGCAAATTTTTAAAAAGTTTAAAATTTTATTGAAAGTCTTTGGGCTCTTTTTACGAAGCCACGGTAGAGGTTTGTTCTGCAGGCCAGCAAGGTAAATGGCTCTGATGCTCATAGGAATTTTATGAGCATCTGAGTATGTGGCGGAGTGGTTAAAGCTACAGCCTCAGCACCCTGGGGTTGTGGGTTCAAACCCACGCTGCTCCTTGTGACCCTGGGCAAGTCACTTAATCCCTCATTGCCCCAGGTACATTAGATACATGGTGAGCCTGCCGGGACAGACAAGGAAAAATGCTTGAGTTCTGGGCTTCCTTGGGAGAACGGTATAGAAAAATGAATAAATACTGTAAATAAATACCTTGTTGGCTTGCAGTAGAAACCTCCACTGCAGCTTTGTAAAAGCCAGCGTTTGTTTTTTAAACAAATTTTTAACCTTGAGATGGTTGACAAAGGAGGAATATACTAGTGACGGCAGATCTCAATTATTTTTTTGTTTGTATGCCTGATTCTTGGATTCGTGTCAAAGCAGCTCCTGATTGGATAAGGCCCGACTTAGTGCAGGAAGAGGCGGTCGGAGCATACAGCGAGTGATTTCCTGCACTCGCCGGCACTCCGGCTGCTCTCTCCTTGTCGGTGGTCAGAAAATACCGCGAATAGACCGGGACCGCGAACTGCCGATCGCGAACGACTGAGGGAACACTGTATACTTTTCTTACATAGAAGAATGAAGGCAGATAAAGACCAAATGGCCTATCTAGTCTGCCTGTTCATGCCATCTACTATCCCTTCCAATGTACTCCCTACCACCTCCACTGGGAGGCCATTCCATATATTTCACTACCCTTTCCGTGAAAAAGTATTTTGTATCCCCTTTCACCTTTTTCTTATGCCCCCTCATTCCAGAGGGGTCTTTCAATAGAAAGAGACTCACCTCATGTACATTATGCTACGTAGGTGTTTAAACATCTCTATCATATACTCCCCTTGTCTGCCTTTCCTCCAAAGTATACATGTTGAGATCTCGTCTATCCTTACATGCTATATAATGAAGACCAAAAACGACCATTTTAGTAGCCTTTCTCTGAACCTACTCCATGCTGTTTATATTTTTTAACATAGTAACATAGTAGATGACGGCAGATAAAGACCCGAATGGTCCATCCAGTCTACCCAACCTGATTCAATTTAAATTTTTTTAAATGTCTTCTTCTTAGCTATTTCTGGGCAAGAATCCAAAGCTCTACCCGGTACTGTGCTTGGGTTCCAACTGCCGAAATCTCCGTTAAAACGTACTCCAGCCCAACTACACCCTCCCAGCCATTGAAGCCCTCTCCAGCCCATCCTCCCCCAAACGGCCATATACAAGTCTGCCCAGTACTGGCCTTAGTTCAATATTTAATATTATTTTCTGATTCTGAATCCTCTGTGTTCATCCCATGCTTCTTTGAACTCAGTCACCGTTTTCCTCTCCACCATCTCTCTCAGGAGCGCATTCCAGGCATCCACCACCTTCTCTGTAAGATGCGGTCTCCAGAATTGTACACAATATTCTAAATGGAGTCTTATACAGGGGCATCTGATTTTTTTTAAATTGATTTTTATCCACCCTGTTAACAACCCGTTGCTACAATTAATGGGCTTTGATCCCAAATTGTATGCGCATCTGGCTGTTCTATAACGATCGGTGCCCAACTTTTCTGGCATATATATCTCAAAAAGGGGCGTGGCCTGGGGGCATGCTGAATTACAGAATTTGACCTGAATATACCTGACTTGGGCGCCAGCATCCACACTTGATTTTTCAGTCAATGAAAATCTAGCGCCTATAGATTAGACACAGAATCCACACTTAAGCGCATATAAGGCACATGCCCTTTATAGAATAATGCTTAGCACTGAATATTTTTGGCACAATTTACAGAATTCCCCCCATTGGTCTTCCTGTATATAGTTTTCCTGACATCAACACATCACACCCAACAAGGAGATCTATGTGTGGCTTCCTATGTGTTTATGGTAACAGTGAAGTTAATGGTTACACAGATATCAACTGATGTGCTGTTAACTTTATTTTGCCTTTTTGCATACAAATCACCTGATTTCCAACATATTATACCCAGCAATAATACAGTCGACTCCGCTTAAGTGCATGCCCATCGGACCGGGTCGCCATGTACGCTTAATTGGAGTGGAGGGGGGAGGGGACGGGGGGCTGTAGCTAAGCCGGCTCAGTTTAAATACGGCACGTGGGCTGCTGTAGCCTAAAGTACAGGAAAGCTATGACCTACAGCTTGAGTGGAAGCGGAGCACTCACTTTCCCAGCTGTCCCAGCGCTTAAGCTACTGTGTGAAGCCGAGCCATTCCCAGTCAGAACGTGATTGCATTTAAGGGGAGTGAACGTAACGTGAAAGAATAGAGGTTGGGCCTAGGACATCAATGCGCAATGGATTGTGTGCTTATCTGAATTGCAAATATCCGGAGTTTACGTCCATTGACTTTAATGTAAAAAAACCGAGACCATGACGGTAGGGTGCGGATAACCGAAGCGTGCGCTTAACCGGCGTGCACTTAGGTGGAGTCGACTGTATATGCAACCATTTCTACTTCTGTGCTATACAAGCTCCATGTGTCTGTTTTTGCTCAGTGTTCAATGTAAACCATCTTGTTGAGGCTTTGGCTGAGGTGTTGTTTTTTTTGTATGTTGATATTTTGTAATGTTTTGATATGTTTCATTGTGTTTAAACTAAACTAAACTAAACTAAGCCTTAAGTTTATATACCGCGTCATCTCCACAGAAGTGGAGCTCGACACGGTTTACAGGAATTAAAAACAAAGAAAGGAACTCCAATGGAAGGGAGGAGGGTTTGGTAAGTAGGAAGGTGAGGGGGGAAGGGAGGGGGAAGTTACATTTTGGCGAAAAGCCAGGTTTTCAGATGTTTTCTGAAGTGTTGGAGGGAGGTCGTACACCGGAGGTGGGCAGTAAAGCTGTTCCATAGCTCGGTGATCCTAAAGAGGAGGGATGTTCCGAGCTTTCCTGTATGAGAGATGCCATTTAGAGAAGGGAAGGATAGTTTGAATTTCTGAGTGGATCTGGTAGAATGAGTGTTCGAGAGCCAAGATAAAGGAAAGAGGGGGGGAAGGATGCCGTGAAGAGATTTGAAGGTAAGACAGGCACATTTGTAACGAACCCTGAGGAAGACTGGGAGCCAGTGAAGCTTAGATAGAAGCGGGGAGACATGGTCGAATTTGCCTTTTGTGAAGATTAGTTTAGCTGCGGTGTTCTGAATCCGTTGGAGTCTGGTAAGATTTTTCTTTGTTAGGCTTAGGTAGATGGAATTGCAGTAGTCAAGTCTGGAGAGAATGATGGATTGGACAAGGATAGTTTGTTTTGGGAACTAGCTTGAGTCCTCTTTTTTGAAAGAGGGTGGTAATATATAAATACAGTTGAATTGTATAATCCACTGTTCTGTGTTGCAATTGTCAATCTTGTCTCTAGGTTCATCTCAAATTGGCCGCTCAGCACTCTTGATCTTCACACTCCCTAATACAAAAAGACACAAGGCATAATTCTTCAGCAAAATGTGGATTTATTTGATTGCAGCCAAAGCAGTAAGATTACAAATTCCATTAATAATTTTTCAGCTAATTACATTACATTACATTACATTCGGGATTTCTATTCCGCCATTACCTTGCGGTTCAAGGCGGATTACAAAAGGTTAGTTTAAAAAAGACAGAGTTACAATGATTAGCTAGAGAGGTAAGTTGTAGGTCTTATAAACATTTAGCAGGTTGTTGAGGGTGAGGTGGTTTGTCAAAGAGTTAATAGGTGGTCATAGTGGAAGTTCTTTTGTTATTATTAGTGCAGTAGTGGGTAGATCAAATGTCAGTTTTAGAGTTACTAAACGGTCGTGATGTTATTGCTGCTTCAGGAATTTCTTGAAAAGTTTGGTTTTTATTTCTTAACAGTTCAAACACAAACTCTCCTTATTGTCCTAAACAATGGTATCCTACTGCCGTCTAAGTAGTCATCCACTTGACTAAACATCCGCACTGACTGATGACCCTGCTATGTTCTGTCCCATCCCGTCCAAGGAAGGGCCCATCTTTCATTGCAATTACTGAACATTCACTGGCCTCCCAGTTGGGAGACATCACTCCATTAGTCTTCCCAATATTAACTTAACAAAGACATGTGGTATTAATTTACTTCATTCTCCTCTTACATTTCCATCACTTCGTGTGGCTCTTGCTTGACAATGTGCTGCGTACCCAGGCCCTATCCTGCAACTAAACTCACCTGTCTGGCTACAGTGATGAATCTTACCAGGGTGGGAGAGAAGGAGGACGCTGCTGTGCATCTCAGCCACGCCGGTGTCTCTGACTAGTCGGGCGTCACCCCACCTGACCTGTGAAAATCCATGCTCCTCCATTGGCTCCCTACCTTTTCCCTACCCCTTCTTTCCTGAGGTTTAATGTGGATAAGTGTAAGGTGATGCATATCGGTAACAAAAATCTTATACACGAATACAGGATGTCTGGTTGGGTACTAGGAGAGACCCCCCAGGAAACAGACCTGGGAGTACTGGTCGACAAGTCGATGAAGCCGTCCACGCAATGCTTGGCGGCTGCGAAAAGGGTGAACAGAATGTTAAGAATAATTAAGAAGGGGATCACGAGCAGATCAGAGAAGGTTATCATACCGCTGTACTGGGCCATGGTACGCCCCCACCTGAACTATTGTGTCCAGCACTGGTCGCCGTACATGAAGAAGGACACGGTACTACTCGAAAGGGTCTAGAGAAGAGCGACTAAAATGGTTAAGGGGCTGGAGGAGTTGTCGTACAATGAGAGATTAGAGAAACTGAGCCTCTTCTCCCTTGAATAGAGGAGGCTAAGAGGGGACATGATTGAAACATTCAAGATAATGAAGGGAATAGACTTAGTAGATAGAGACAGCCTCTCCAAGGTAGAGAGTTCACCCTCACCAAGGTAGAGAGAACGAGAGGACACTCTACATTTAAAAGGGGAACGTAAGGAAGTTCTTCTTCACCCAGAGAGTGGTAGAAAACTGGAACGCTCTTCCGGTGGCTGTTATAGGGGAAAACAGCCTCCAGGGATTCAAGATAAAAGTTAGACAAGTTCCTGCTGAACCAGAACGTATGCAGGCAAGGCTAGTCTCAGTTAGGGCACTGGTCTTTGACCTAAGGGCCGCCGCGTGAGCAGACTGCTGGGTATGATGGACCACTGGTCTGACCTAGCAGCGGCAATTCTTATGTTCCCTCCCCCTCCCTCCTCTCTTTAGCTTGTCGAGGCCTCAGCCTATTTGTGGCTGGCTTCCTCCCCCCCCCAAGTGGAGGAGATCTTGTTCTCAACTTGGGCACTCAGCACTCTTGCTCCTCATACTCCCTCATACAAAAGGACGCAAGGCATAAATCTTCAGCAAATGAACACTGCTGTGCCCCTCAGCCACACTTGTTGTTCTGCCTAGTCGGGCATTGATGACCCAGCAACCCCTTCTCTGCCCCATCCAGTCTGCAAAAATCCTAACCCCCCTCCCCCCACTCATTCTTGGGTCAGGCTTTGATCTACATGAAGCTGTCAAAGGAACTTTATGATCCAGCTCTTCCTTTGTTTAAGAAATTATGTTGCTTCATTCTGTCCACACTGCTGGAGTCTCACGCCTTCTGTTCTTACATAGTAACATAGTAGATGACGGCAGATAAAGACCCGAATGGTCCATCCAGTCTGCCCAACCTGATTTAATTTAAATTTTTTCTTCTTAGTTATTTCTGGGCAAGAATCCAAAGCTCTACCCAGTACTGTATTTGGGTTCCAACTACTGAAGTCTCCTTCAGAGCTCACTCCAGTCCATCTACACCCTCCCAGCCATTGAAGCCCTCCCCAGCCCATCCTCCCCCAAATGGCCATATACAGACCGTGCAGATTTGAGGGTGGAGAATGACTGTTGCCATTTATATTCATAACCCTGTTGATATTTAGGTCTTATGATCTCTGTGGATAGTTGATGCCACTCAACTTATAGTGTACCTGTTAGTTGTTATATGCCAGAAAGCAGGATATGTTTAATGAACATAACAGTTCCACTTTTAATCATCTTACAGTGATGAAATAAATTCTGTATCATGGTTTGTGTGAGCCAGATTTGGATGACATGCTTTGCTGTATATTAAATACATGAGCAAAATATGTCATTTGAAGGGCTGTGGTAAGAGAGGGTAGCATGGCTGGTTTTAAGAAAGGTTTGGACAATTTCCTGGAGGAAAAGTCCATAGTCTGTTATTGAGAAAGACATGGGGGAAAGCCACTGCTTTCCATGCAGTAGCATGGAATAATAATAATAATAATTTTATTCTTATATACCGCCAGACCAGAAATGGTTCTAGGCGGTTCACAACAAGAAGAGCTGAGCATGCAGTGAAAAAAAAATACAATTCATAATAGAAATACATCAAGTTATAAAATATAAGAAAAATATGGTTATTTTAAAAGAGTGCGTTAGGATATAAACTTATCAAACAGTTGTGTCTTTAATAATTTTCTAAATTTGAAATAAGAAGAAGCTCCTAGCATGATTTTTCCAAACCAAACATTCAATTTAGCAGCCTGAAAAGAGAGGGTTCTCTCAAGAAACCTCTTATAGCGACATAATTTGATAGAAGGGTATGTAAACAAATAAACTGTATGAGTAGGCTTATTTGAGTGGTTCAAAGAAAAGTGAGAAACAAGGTAGCCTGGTAACATGCCAAAGAATGATTTATAACAAATGCTTGTAAATTTAAACAAGATTCTTGCCTCAATCGACTAGTAGGGAGTAATGTGCTTCCATTTTTGTAGGCCAAAAATCAAGTCGAACTGCAGTGTTTTGAACCACTCTCAATTTTTTAAAGATTTTCTTGTAGGCGCCCAGATAGATGATATTACAGTAGTCGAGGATACTTAAAACACATAACTGCACCAACAAACAAAATGAAGCTTCATCAAAATATTTCTTAATGGTGCGAAGTTTCCAAAGCATCGACAAACATTTCTTGAATAATAATAGATCAGTATGCTGTTCCAAAGTAAGGTATCAATCTATAGTTTTGGCCAGGCACTTGTGACGGTGAGAACGGGCTACTGGGCTTGATGGGCCATTGGTCTGAGCCAATAAGGCTATTCTTGTGTTCTTTACGTTCTTATGCATTTGAGTGGTATTAAATTATAACTGCACTAGTCTTTAAGCCCATTACATTAACGGGTGCTAGAATACTGTTCACCCTCTATGTTGCCCCTTCCATTCACTACCCTCTCTTCTCTTTCCATCCAGTGTCCGCCCTCTCTCTCTCTGTCCCATATGGCCTCTCTCCATCTCCTCCTTCCTTTAGCCTTGGTCTGGCATACCTTCCTCCTTCCCTCCAAGCCATTCTCTCTCCCTCTGCTCCCTTTCCTCATTTAACTACTTCATTGGGCAGCAGCAGCATTCACAATTCATTGCTGTTGCTGGCTTCAGGTCTTTCTCTCTGGCCGGTCCTGTCTTCATGAAAACAGGAATTAGGCAGGACCGGCCAGAGAGGAAGGCCTGAAGCCAGCAACAGCAGCGAATTGTAAACGCTGCTGCTGCCTGAAGCACCCGAGGCAGACGCTTCTCTCCCCTCCCAGCCCAACCCCCGCTGACTCTGCGACCCTCCCAGCAAGATGACTTTAATATCAAACCTCCCTCCAGCATTGGCAGCCGCAGCACGCTAAACAGGCTGCTTCTGCTTTCTTCTGCCGTTGAGTCTCTCTGTCGCATCATTGATGACATCATCAGTGACGTGGCAAAGGGACTCAACTGCAGGAGAAAGCCCGAAGCAGCCTGTTTAACGTGCAGCGACTGCCAACGCTGGAGGGATGTTTCTCCAGGTGCAGAAGCGATATGTCTCTCCCCCTCCAGTACCTGTGCAGCACTTTGCTGCAGCGCATCCTCCCATGGGGGGGAGGGGGGGTTTGCACAGTGGGAGCGGGTGAGAGCGCCGATCTCCAGTTGGGTTTTTTTGTTTGTTTGTTTTAAGTTGAAAGCCGGTGCTGCAGCTCCTCTCTCGATCCTGGTGCAGTTCGAGAGAGGAGCTGGTGCCATTCACGGTGAGGAAGGCCGCCGCAGCTGTGTAATTTTTTTTTAAATTATTTGAAAGCCGCCGCGAGCAAGTGGTGATGTAAAACCCGCGCATGCGCAATCGTGTTTTCGCGACGGATCAGGGAACACGATTTTTTTAGTGCGCATGCGCGGCCTAGCATTTTATTATATTAGATACGGGGCTCCTTTTACGAAGCTGCGTTAGGGCCTTAACGCGCGCGCTAAAATGCCCCGCGCGCTAGCCGCTACCGCCTCCTCTTGAGCAAGCGGTAGTTTTTCGGCTAGCATGCGCTAAACCGGTGCGTGCGCTAAAAACGCTAGCGTACCTTCACAAAAGGACCCTACAGTATTTGTTTCTTTTTAACATTTTTAGTGGAATAATTCACAAAAATTCTAATGTACTGTACAGGTCATTGGAGATGATTTCTTTTAGTGTCTGTTGTATGAACAGTGACCGGCGGGTAGCATTGACGTGTTAAACCTGTTTGGAATTGTTTTTTTTCTCTGAGTATCGGTGTCATCTCTCTTTGTAAAGCAGTCATTTCTTACGTTCTGTTTACAATACCTCTAAATGTGTTTATGTACTAAAGTACTGAGGAGGAGCAAGGACTATAGAGTTGTATGTAGTGCTTCGGTCCCCAGCAGAACTAATTAACACGCTGGCATTATCAAACTTTTCTGTTTATGAAAACATACAAGCTGCTCCCTGGAGCCTCCCCACAGCTCTTTGCTTCTCTTTCCTCCTTCTCTCAAAAAGCTCATTGCTTCTTTTTCACTTATGAATCCCTGAAGAAAAGCATTTAAAAGGAGGGCTAGTAATTAACCAAAGTTTGAAATGTTGTGAATCAGACTATTAAAGCGCTAAGCCAATTTTCAGAATTTTTCAACACGGCAAGCATTTTGATGTTGGCCTACATGTATCCTAAAGAGAGAGAGAGTTGTTTTGAATGAAACTTGTATACTTAAGGCAGAGATGCCCAAGTCCCACTCATTTGGAATGTGTCGCACATTTGAAAGCTTTCTCACTCTCACACTCTTTGAGCTCTTTTACGTACTCATTAGAGCTTCAGGACCAGTGAACATTTGAATTTTGGTTTTCCGCCTGTTCAAGGATGCAAACTAAAAAAACATCATCAGCATCTTCTTTCATATCAGGCAGCAGCATGGGGCAAAGATTTAGATCAACTGCTTCTTACCAAAATTTATGGGGAATTTAGAAAACATCTAAAAACATATTTGTTTCTGAAGCATTTAGATGGTTAATTTGTAAAAAAAAAATTTTTTTTAATTAGGCAATAATCAGATCTTTTAGGGTTTTTAGCCTTTGTTTTTAATTCTCTTCAACTTTTATTATATACTAAATGAAGTATTTTAAATGATGTAAACCACATAGAACTTCACGGTTTTGCGATATATAAATAAATTGTTATTATTTTTATTATTGATCACTACCTTCTTGAAAGATAAGCCTTGGAGAAGTAAACCATGTGGTCCAACCAGGGCATAGTGAGGATAGAAGGCACCTGATGCAGTGGTGACCCCATGCCCTCCTCTCTATCCCCTGCTCCTTCTGCACCAACCCCCCCCCCCCATTATCTCCTGTATATCTTGAAACTTTCGCTTGTGTGAGCAGCTTCCCCGGCCTGCTGCTCGTGCTGGCATTCCCTCCTATGTTACTTCCTGGCCCTGTGACCCGGAAGTAATTTCGTTGGGAGCCAGGGTGGCGCTAGCAGCAGGCTAGAGTAGTTGCTTGTGCTGACAAAGATTTTTAGAGAGGTATGGGGGCGGGAAAGGACGGAGAGGTGCTAGGGACCCCACCAAGACGGTACCCAGGGTGCTCTGCCCCTGCATGCACCCCCTTACTACGCCACTGGGTCTAACCAGTAGGAAGAAATTGGAGCATACCTTCCTGCCTACTGCTTCCTCTTGCCCTGTCCCTTTTCCCTTTACTCCAAGTGCATGTGCTCTGAAACCAGTGAAGAAGGGCCAAGACCCCCGTGTCAATGGGCGGAATGTAACATGGGGCTGGTAGAGCCCTTGTGTTGCCCATCGACTGGGGTTTGTTGGGTTATTTGGCGGTGGGAGGGGGGGAGTAATTGGGGATGGATTGGGTGATGGGCCTGTCAATATAGTTTGTTTTTTAAATTGATTGGTGGAAGGCTGGGGAGGGTGCGAGGGCGAAGTCATAAAGCTGGGACCCTGGAGGACTTGGCTCCTTCTGGGGTCCTCCAGGGCGGCTTTTTCCCACCTGCCCGCCTGTTGTTTGTGGCAGATGTTGGTAGCTCGGGGAGAGGATCTCTCAAGCTACTGGGTCATAGGGCTTATCAGGTGATGAGTGTTGGGACAGCGGGGAGCCGTGTCCAGTGGGTGAGGTCACCTGGATAAAAGGGACATGAGGGACATGCCACCCCTCTGACCCTTGCTGTGGAGGTGGGGTCGAGGGCACTGAAACTATATATTTTTTGGCAGCTCGGAAGGAGCTCTTTTGATATGATGTTAATTGAAGTTAAGATATGCTTTATGTGTTATGGTTTAATAAACTGAGCTACGGCTAATTTTTATCATCATAAAGACTGTAGTGTGTTTGTGGTAAAGTGGGTGGGGGAAAGTTATGATGGTAAGGGGTGGGTGTGAGTATATAGGCGGACAGCAGGCTGTATCCCGCTTTTAATGTCTTCAGCAGCGAAAAGAGGCGTTTTTAGAGGAGGGGAAAGGGCGGGCGGGAGGTGGGCCGACCTACACCTAGGAGTACAGCAGGTATAACCAAAACTTTTGACAGGTTGCCTAGTCGGCACTTATACATTTTGACATAGACCAAGTCAAAACAGGTATAAGTGCCAAAAAAGTAACCGCTGAGCTGATGGCCAAAAGGTTGGACACCCCTGGATTAAAGCATTGCATGCCCTTAAAGTTTTTAGTCATTCTGTAATGCATTAACTACATTGTTTTAATTTTATAAAACATATTTTAGTTTGAGTTTAGTTTAATTGTAGGTGAAATGTAAAATTTGCTGTTCTAGGTCACATATTGGTCTGTGTAGCTTAGTATCCTGACTAAAACAGTGATAAGTAGAAGGTGCTTAGAAGTGCGCTAGAAATGAAGTACAGTATTGATTATTTGACATAAACATTGTCCGATATAAATCTGTTGTCAGGTAGGTGAAAAAATTGGATAATACGGAAAACAATAATCCTTAAAAATGCATGGCAATCATACTTTATGCATAAAGAACAGACATAGGGTATCTGCAAAAGTGGAGACCCAGGTCCAGCAATTGCTGCACATACTGGAAGAGCACGGTCTTGTCTTGAAAACACAGCTTCCTTGCAGCATATGAAGCTGGAAGACAGGATATGCCAGATGGATGGATTAGCGAAGGCCAGATAACTGAGACTGTACTGTACTCGGCCACACTTATATCCTTCATTTTCCAGCAGGCATGACTTAATCATGTAATCATATCTTCCCTGCCTATAAGGTTGATGATCATATAGACTAAAAAATCATGGACTGTTAACGCATATCTGCCTAATCCATTTCTGAATTAAATTTCAAAGGTCTGATATGGTGGTAGGAGCAACAATCCAAATCATAAAATCAATACTATAAAAGCTCAGTGCCATCTTATTTCATAACAGGATATAATAAAGCAGACCTCAATGGTGACTCATTTCACACATATAACACATGATTCGCCCATATTGTCATTGATCTGAATATCTTGATCAGGCTGTGGGGTCCTGATTTAAGTTGTGGGAGTTGCTGCAGAATTGACCAGTTAAAGATTGTAAATAGTAAAGCATATAGAAGTTGGATGTTTCAATATAAATTGATAATAATGAGTGGATTTTGATGTTATATTTCTGGTCAATGTCACTAACTGGTCTGATGTACAGGTTAAATATGAGTGGGGATAGCAGGGCACCCTAGGGACTCCATATTTGATGGGCTTGGGTTCAGATTTGTTTGGACCCAGCAGTACTGCTTGCGTTCTCTGGTGTAGGAAGGCAGTAACATAGACCCGAATGATCCATCCAATCTGCCCAACCTGATTCAATTTATTGAACCATTGAAGAGCAGTGTCCTTGATCCCTAGGTCAGTGAGTCTGTGGAGTAGGAGCTGATTGTCAGTGGTGTCAAAGGTAGCAATACTAGTAGGGCATGGCTTCCTTTGTGGAGTATTGACCTACTGTCATCGATGTCTAGAAGAACTGCCTTCCGAAAAGCAGTGAAGACTGTTCTCGTCAACTTAACGGCACCAGCCATCAGACTCCTCTATTCTCCCTTTTCCTGTGGACTCCTTATCCTGCAGCTAGACTTTGCTTAATTGCTGTTACTTCTTCTGTAATTTTATTTTAAACTCTTTCTCTCACCTGTGTGAAACGGGTCACCACTGAGGTCTGTTTTATTGATATGCTGCATCACTAGTGTTATGAAATAAGATGGTAATGAGCTTTTATTTATATATATATACAGGTATATATATATATAAATATATAAATCATTTTTGGGAAAACAGATAATTCTTTGAAACTGCTCAGGCTATAAAGTAGGGGTGTCCAACCTGCGGCCCAAGGGCCGCATGTGGCCCCATGAAGTATTTTGTGTGGCTTTGGTCGAGGGCGATACAGTGTTTCCCTCTGCTGTCCCTGGGTGTTTGCCGTCTTGCCGGCTCCCTCCTCTGTCTTGCTGCAGTATTTGTGCAGCCCCAGAAACACTTTTTTCGGCTAATGTGGCCCAGGGAAGCCAAAAGGTTGGACACCCCTGCTATAAAGCTTTCTATGTGGGTGTCCTGCCTATCTTTTTTACAAGGTAGAGGAATACACAGCTCAGTGTAATTTGTACTCTTTTTAGAAATGGGGTATTTTGTTATGTTGGATCATCTTGATGGAATTCACTGTCAGCTGAGTTGTGTGATATTCCTAGGTATTTTCCTTCAAAAGGTTTTGAAAAATTGGCTATTTAAACAGAGTTATGGATTGGATTTATGCTGAATATTAAGATTTCTGTATGGTAAAGTGATTTCTTTTAAGTATTGTATGGTTGGTACTGTTTATTGGAAACCACTTTACAACCTTGGCTGTGTTAAGCAGCATGTAATGTTAATAAATCCTTTGAATAGTGACATGCTTGGACTCTCTCCTATATTCAACTGTGAAACCTTTTCCAACTCCCTATTTTTGAAAGGAGGAAGCTTGCTTATTATAATAAAACACCTGCAAATATAAAACTTAATTGCGAGAATTAGGGGGCATGCGATGAAGCCAATAAGTAGTAAATTTAAAACAAATTGGAGAAAATATTTCTTCACTCAATGTGTAATTAAACTCTGGAATTCATTCCCAGAGAATGTGGTGAAAGCAGTTAGCTTAGCAGGGTTTAAAATTGGTTTGGATAATTTCCTAAAAGAAAGTCCATAAGCCGTTATTAAGATGGACTTGGAAAATCCACTGCTTATTTCTAGGATAAGCAGCATAAAATCTGTTTTACTCTTTTAGGATCTTGCCAGGTACTTGTGACCTGGATTGGCTACGGTTGGAAACAGGATACTGGGCTTAATGGACCTTCGGTCTGTCACAGTATAGCAACTTTTATGTTCTTATGTACTATTGCTTCTGTGTGTGTTCCCTGACATACTGCTCATATCAGTTTACTTGTTATGATCCTCTAATCAAATACTCTCACGCAGTACCTAATGCAGTGGCGTACCTAGGGGGGGGGGGGGGGGGGGCGGGCCGCCCCGGGTACCAGCCCTAAGGGGGTGTTCCCGGCCTTGCCGTTCAGTCCCCCGCCACCCCCGAAGGACCGCTCGCCCCCCTGGCCTCCCCGCACCACCTATGAACAGCCGCAGCAGGATCGCGAAGTCAGCGTCAGCATCCCTGCGCTGCTTCCTACGACGCGATCCCGCCCCTCCTCTGACGTCAGAGGAGGGGCGGGACCGTGGCGCAGGAAGCAGCAGGGATCGCTGACGCTGACTTCGCGAACCTGCTGCGGCTGTTCATAGGTGGTGCGGGGAGGCCAGGGGGGCGAGCGGTCCTTCGGGGGTGGCGGGGGACTGAACGGCAAGGCCGGGAACACCCCCTTAGGGCTGGTACCCGACGCTGACTTCGCGATCCTGCTGCGGCTGTTCATAGGTGGTGCGGGGAGGCCAGGGGGGCGAGCGGTCCTTCGGGGTGGGTCGGGGCATCAGGCCTTCAGGGTGGGGCGGGCGGGCAGGCAAGCAGGCTTTCAAGGGGGAGGGGGTGACAGGCAGGCAGGCAGGCCTTCAAGGGGGGACAGGCCTTCGGGGGGGGGGGGTGCAGACATTCAAGGGGTGCAGGCCTTCAAGGGGGGCAGGCAGGCCTTCAGGGGGGTGCAGACCTTCGGGGGGGGGGTGTAGGCCTTTGGGGGGGTGCAGACCTTCAAGGGGGTGCAGGCCTTCAAGGGGGGAAAGGCAGGCAGGCCTTCAAGGGGGGGACAGGCCTACAAGGGGGGGGGGACAGGCCTACAAGGGGGGGGACAGGCCTACAAGGGGGGGGACAGGCCTTCAAGGGGGGGTGCAGGCCTTCAAGGGGGGGTGCAGGCCTTCAAGGGGGGTGCAGGCCTTCAAGGGGGAGACAGGCCTTCAAGGGGGGGAAAGGCAGGCAGGCAGGCCTTAAAGGGGGGACAGGCCTACAAGGGGGTGGGACAGGCCTTCAAGGGGGGGACAGGCCTTCGGGGGGGTGCAGACCTTCAAGGGGGGAAAGGCAGGCAGGCCTTCAAGGGGGGGACAGGCCTACAAGGGGGGGGACAGGCCTACAAGGGGGGGGACAGGCCTACAAGGGGGGGACAGGCCTTCAAGGGGGGGTGCAGGCCTTCAAGGGGGGTGCAGGCCTTCAAGGGGGAGACAGGCCTTCAAGGGGGGGAAAGGCAGGCAGGCAGGCCTTAAAGGGGGGACAGGCCTACAAGGGGGTGGGACAGGCCTTCAAGGGGGGGGCAGGCCTTCGGGGGGGTGCAGACCTTCAAGGGAGTGCAGGCCTTCGGGGGGGGGGTGCAGTCCTTCAGGGGTGGGGTTTAGGCCTTCAGAGGGGGACAGACCTTCGGGTGGGAGGTAAAGTCCTTCGGGGGGTGCAGGTCTTCAGGGGTGGGGTGTAGCCCTTCGGAGGGGGGACAGACCTTCGGGGGGGGGGGGGTCCTGGTGTAAAAGTACACAGAGGGAGAGAGGGAAGGGGGGGTTCAAAGATACATGCATATGCCAGACTTTGGGGGTTAGAAATAATGGGTCTAAAAACAGAGGAGTGGGAGAGAGATGGTGCATAATGGGATTTAGGGAGGGAAGGAACAGAAAGGGAGAGAACTTGGAAACAGGGGATGGTGTGGAGGGGGGATAGAGATACTGGATAGGAGGATAGTTGGGAACAGAAAGGGAGAGATGGTGGATCCTGGGGTGGTGGGGAGTTGAGAAAAGGTGAATCTGTGGATGGAGACAAAAAAAAGGAAAGATGCCAGATCTCCGGGAGAGGGAAGGGAAACGGAAGGGGAGAACAGAGATGGCAGACGGATGGTTAGCACGGAGAAAGGAGACCCTGGCAAGCAAGACAACAAGAGCCTGGGACCAACAAGATTTGAATATTGATCAGAGAACAAAAGGTAGAAAAAATAATTTTATTTTCTGTTTTGTGATTACAATATGTTAGATTTGAAAAGTGTACATGAGACAGCTTGAAATGGGAACTTTTCTATTTTTGTGAATGGCAAGGCTGAGTTCAGTTAAAATATATGCTTTATAAGAAAATATAATAATGTGTTTTATAAAGTTTATAAGCATTGCTGGCATACTCGGTGAGGTGTTCCTAGTGTTGGTGGTGGTGGTAGCATGTCAGTGTGTTGAGAGGAAGAGGTAGTCTGGGAAATTCTGCTGAGCAAACTCTGGGCCCATTTCCACCCCCAGTTAGTCCACTCCACTCAACTGGTTCACACACTGAGTGGGTCTTTGGGTGTTATTTCTGGGTAGTTGTTTTAGAATCTCTTCCAGTGGTTTGTCAGTATCTCCTTCTGGTCCAAGGAAGGAAACTTTGTCAACCTTAGCATTGACCTTCAGAATATGTTTGTAACAGCGCTGCTTGTGTGGCATTAGGCTATGTAGTGATCGAAAGAAAAAAACAGACCTTTGCACATTTTTGCACTATATGGTGGGTGTATGAGGAGATTCATTTCCTGCACAGTTAAGTCCATTTTTTCTACTGAATAATAGTATAGGTACAATGAAAGTAAATAGCAAAAATGTTTGAGTAGATAATTAAGGAAATCTTTTTCATATTGCTTGCTTATGGACTGGGAAAAAAGACTGTTCAAGCAAATGTCTCCAGAACTGCTTTAATGGAAAAATGTGATTTTTTTTTTTTAAGTACTTTGTGAAATTTATTGTTGTTGTGAAATTTATTGTTATACTTTGTTTAAACTTAAAAAGCGGTGTCATTAACAGTGAATCTAATCGAAAAATCGATTCAACAGGGTGAATCGGATCGAATGAAATATTTTTCTCTGAATCGGGCAGCACTATTGGCTACCATGAGAATGGGCTACTGGGCATGATGGACCATTGGTGTGACCCAGTTAGGCTATTCTTATGTTATGTTCTCATCTGTAGGGGCCTTTGTTTTCACTTCTTATTTTAATGTATTTTTTTCCTGGGAACTTATCAGTGTTTTTTTATAATGGGAACAAAAATGGAAGAGAATTAATGTGTGTGGAATGGGGGGGTAACTAATTTCTTCAGCTAAATAATTCAATCCACTTCAAACAGACATAGGAGAACTCACGCACCATTCACACACCCTCCAACCAAAAACGTCAAAAGAAAAAAACTGTTCGACAACCTCCTAGCCATTCGAGCTGCAACACTTGACCCCCAACTCTACAACCTATTGACCTCGACCACAAACTACAAAACCTTAAAAAAAGAAATAAAAACCCTTCTATTAAAAAAACACATAAAACCAAACTAACATAATCAGAACTGTCCCAAGCATCACCTGCAACTACTCCATATGTACTTCTGATGTCATGACAATTCAGACATAATTTATGTTATGTTATGTTTGGAATAATGGTTACATAAATGAGGTTCAATAAAAGAAAATTTTCTGTGGGAGCATTTGTTGGAACTTCTGTTATCCTGATTTCTTCTATCTGTGGGCTTTCTTTAGCTAACCTACTTATCTGGGGCTTTCCACTTCTGCAGCTGCCCTTTTCACGGTCCACTTTGCGCTTGCACTCTCTGGGGAGGGGGGGTTGGGTCTGGGCTTGGTGGGGTAGGTGTGTCTGGTAGTTTTGTCTGGGTGGTGGCTGGGTGTTTCTTGGGTGCTTGTTGTGCGGATTGGTGTGTCTGGTGAGCGGTCTGGGTGTTGTTGCTTGTGGGGGTTTTTTTCATTATAAAATATGGCTGAGGGTCTAGTCCGGCTTATTATTCTTGTGGGTTCTGGGGTGGGATTTGTTTGCTTGCCCCAAGTTTTGGCCTTTTGTTGTGTATTGCTATGCCTCTCATTGGCAATTTTCTCTTGGGAGAGGCTTGTTCATGCTTGTTGTTGCTGTTACTCTCATTCTGTGTTCTTTTTGATAATGTATAAGTTTCTGTACAGAACATGGTTGCTTGTCTGGACCTTTTGCCATTCTCAATAAAAATACTTTGGAAAAAAAAAAAAAAAAAAAAAGAAAATTTTCACTGCCTGTTTCTATTCTGACCATTTATTCCATTTCATGGTTATTGAAAAAAAAAAAAAAAAAAAAAATTTTACATGAGGGGGGGGGGGGGGGGGGTGTCAAAAAATGATGGGCCCCGGGTGCCACATACCCTAGGTACGCCACTGACCTAATGCCCTATTTTTATTTGACCAGCTGAGACTTAGATTTTTATCATGTTTGTGGTGATTCAGGTTGAAAAGTCTCTGAGTATTATTTATTTATTTTTAAAATTTCTATACCGCTTTTATCCAAAACGGTTCACAAGAGGTTACACACATAAAATGTTAAAAGTCTATATGCAAAATAAGAAGATAAAATAGACATATTCAGTGTAACATAAATTCAGTGTAGTATAAATCAATTGCTCAGAAAAATACATTTACAAACTGTTGAGTCTTCAACATTTTCCTAAAAGAATTCCTCTCTCCACATTTTCGAAACTTAATTCCTGCACATGTAAAAAGTCAGCATTTCTATCTACATGTTGAGGGTTGGCCTTTGTCTTCAACAATGCAGCACATGCAGAATGCAGGGACTTTTGTGGTTGGTAACGAGACATCATATTCTTAAAAATTCCAGGCATCGTACCATATAAGAATTGATGACATAACATGATTGCTTTGTACTGAATTCGAAACGCAACTGGCAACCAGTGCAGTTGTTGAAGATATGGAGTAATTGCTCATATCTTGATGTTCCAGTTATCAACCTAGCTGCGGCATTCTGGACCACCTGCAGTGCCCTACACCTGATCTTAGTTATTCCCAGTTATTAAGAACATAAGAAATGCCTTCACCCGATCAGACCCTAGGTCCATCTAGTCTGGCGACCCGCACACGCGGAGGCCAATCCAGGTGTTCCCTGCTGAAGACCTTGTTTACCTGTTTACCTTGTTTACCTGTGTTTTGCAAGAAGGTGTGCATCCAACTTGCCCTTGAATCCTGGAATGGTGGTCTCTGACACAACCTCCTCCGGGAGAGCATTCCAAGCGTCCACCACTCGCTGTGTGAAACAGAACTTCCTGATATTTGTCCTGGGCCTGTTGCCCCTCAGTTTCAGTCCATGACCCCTTGTCCGAGTCACATTTGACAATGTGAATAATGATGTTTCTTGCTCTATTTTGTCGAATCCTTTTAGTATTTTGAAAGTCTCTATCATATCCTCTCGCAGCCTTCTCTTCTCGAGGGTGAACAATCCTAGTTTTCCAAGGCATTCTTTGTAGCTCTAATTCTCGATGCCTTTTACTAGCTTTGTGGCTCGCCTCTGCACCCTCTCCAGCAGGGTTATATCCTTTTTTAGGTAGAGAGACCATTGTTGGATACAGTATTCCAAGTGTGGTCTGACCATTGCTCTGTAAAGCAGCATTATGACGTCCGCTGATCTACTCGTGATTCCCTTCTTTATCATGCCCAACATCCTGTTTGCTTTCTTTGCCGCTGATGCACATTGAGCCGACGGCTTCAGTGTCTTGTTAATCAGTACCCCCAGATCCCTTTCTTGTTTGCTCTTGCCCAATGCCGCACCTAACATTTTGTATTCATGTTTTGCAGTAGTCCAGCTGTGACAAGACCATTGCTTGTTCAGCAGTACGGAAGTCAGATAATGACAGCATTGATTTTACCCGGTACAGGAAGGGCTCCTTTTACTAAGCTGCATTAGGGCATTAACGTGTGGAATAGCCCCCCGCGCTAGACCTTAACGCCAGCATTGAGCTGGCATTAGTTCTATCCGCATAGCGCGCGGTAATATCCTAGGGCACCTTAGTAAAAACGCTAGGGCACCTTAGTAAAAGGAGCCCGAAGTGTATTTGTTCAAAACATATTTGCATTGTTTTTACAACTTGACAATTCATAGTAAGCCCTGGTCCAATTTTACTCACGATAATAATACACTTTACTGGTTTGGGTTCAATCACAGGTCTTCAAAGCCATAATTGTAAATATTTATAAATGTCCAGCTTTGGCTCATCTGATTGCCTCCTTATAAAAGTGTAGCTTATTTGCTTACTGCTGTGTTGCTTTCTATCGCTTTTCAAAAATAAAGACTAAACAACAGCACATATTTCTTATTCACTTATCCTTTTAATGTAGCATACCCCGACGGGACCCGTTTTGCCCAAAAGGGCTTTTTCAAGGGTTCATAAAGGAGCTCTTTATCAGCATCCTTTCTCGTTTGGGGCTAGAGTTAATCCATTACAAAAGGAGGAATGGTGGAGGATTATGTTATGATTTTATGTATTGTCTAATTTTATTTTTATATTTGAAACATAGAAAGATGACGGCAGAAAAGGGCTACAGCCCATCAAGTCTGCCCACTCCATTTACCCACCCTATTAAGTCTGAGTGCTAATGACCTAGTTCCTTAACTCGACCGTCGTAGGGATCCCACGTGGATGTCCCATTTATTCTTAAAGTCGAGCACACTGGTGGCCTTGATCACCTGCACCGGAAGTTTGTTCCAGTGATCCACCACCCTTTCTGTGAAGAAATACTTCCTGATGTCACCACTAAATTTCCCTCCTCTGAGTTTGAGCGGGTGCCCCCTTGTGACCGAGGGCCCCTTGGGAAAGAATATATCGTTTTCCACCTCTACACGACCTGTGACGTACTTGAATGTCTCAATCATGTCACCCCTTTCCCTGCGCTCCTCTAGGGTATAGAGCTGCAGTTTGCCCAGTCTTTCTTCGTATGAGAGACCCTTGAGTCCGGCGACCATCCTAGTGGCCATTCGCTGGACCGACTCAGCTCGAAGCACATCTTTCCGGTAATGTGGCCTCCAGAACTGCACACAGTATTCCAGATGAGGTCTCACCATGGTTCTGTAGAGTGGCATTATGACTTCAGGTTTGCGGCTGATGAAGCTTCTATTGATACATCCCATCATTTGCCTTGCCTTGGATGAGGCCTTCTCTACTTGTTTGGCAGCCTTCATGTCTGCGCTGATGATCACTCCCAAGTCCCGTTCTTCTGAAGTCCTAGCTAGTGTTTCTCCATTCAAGGTGTATGTTCTGCATGGATTTCTGCTACCGAGATGGAAACGGGGACAAAATGTGAGGTTATCAAATTTGCTGATGACACCAAACTCTGCAGCAGGGTTAGAAACACGGAAGACTGTGAAGACCTACAAAGGGACCTAACGAGACTGGAAGACTGGGCAAAAAAGTGGCAAATGAGTTTTAACGTAGAGAAATGCAAGGTCATGCATGTAGGGAAAAAGAACCCGATGTTCAACTACAAAATGGGGGGGAACACTGCTAGGGGTGAGTAACCTGGAAAGGGACTTGGGGGTGATGGTCGACTCATCACTGAAACCATCGGCGCAATGTGCGACAGCCTCAAAGAAAGCAAACAGAATGCTGGGCATCATCAAAAAGGGTATCACAACCCGGACGAAGGAAGTCATCATGCCGCTGTATCGCGCAATGGTGCGCCCGCACCTGGAGTACTGTGTTCAATACTGGTCGCCGTACCTCAAGAAGGACATGGCGGTACTCGAGGGAGTGCAGAGGAGGGCGACTAAGCTGATAAAAGGTATGGAAAATTTTCCATACGCTGACAGGTTAAAAATGCTGGGGATGTTCTCCCTGGAGAAGAGGAGACTTAGAGGGGACATGATAGAAACCTTCAAAATCCTTAAGAGCATAGAGAGAGTAAATAAGGACAGATTCTTCAAACTGAGGGGAGCCACAAGCACTAGGGGTCACTCGGAGAAATTGAAAGGGGACAGGTTTAGAACAAATGCTAGAAAATTCTTTTTTACGCAGAGGGTGGTAGACACATGGAACGCGCTTCCGGAGGAAGTGATAGGCCAGAACTCTGTACAGGGGTTCAAGAAGGGTTTGGATAGGTTCCTGGAGGATAAAGGGATAGAGGGGTACAGATAGAACTTGAGGTAGGTTATAAAAGTGGTCAGAAACCACTTCACAGGTCGCAGACCTGATGGGCCGCCGCGGGAGCGGACCGCTGGGCGAGATGGACCTCGGTCTGACCCAGTGGAGGCAACTTCTTATGTTCTTATGACCTTACACTTCTTAGCATTGAAGCCCAGCTGCCACGTCGAGGACCAGTTTTCCAATGTGATCAGATCCTGCGTCATACTATCCTTGAGATTGCTTTCACCTACTATATTACACAGTTTGGCATCATCAGCAAACAGTGCTACTTTACCCTGAAGCCCTCGGGTCAAGTCCCTTATGAATATGTTGAAAAGGGATGGTCCCAGGACTGAGCCCTGCGGCACTCCGCTAGTCACTTCCGATGTCTCAGAGAGGGTGCCATTGACCACCACTCTCTGAAGTCTTCCACTCAGCCACTCCTTGACCCATGCAGTTAGTTTCTCACCTAACCCCATTGATTTCATCTTGTTTAATAGTCTACGGTGTGGAACACTGTCAAAAGCCTTACTGAAATCCAAATACACTATGTCCAGAGACTCTCCTAAGTCCAGCTTTCCTGTCACCCAGTCAAAGAAGCTGATAAGATTGGACTGGCATGACCTGCCCCTAGTGAATCCATGTTGGCAGGGATCCCTCAGATTCCCCCCATCCAGTATTGTGTCTAGTTTGCCTTTAAGTAGAGTTTCCATGAGTTTACACACTATTGATGTGAGACTCACTGGTCTGTAATTCGCAGCCTCCGCTCTGCAGCCCTTCTTGTGCAGAGGAACAACGTTGGCAGTTTTCCAGTCCAGGGGGACTCTCCCCGTTCTCAGGGAGAGATTGAAGAGCACGGCTAACGGTTCCACCAAAACATCTCTGAGCACTCTTGGGTGCAAATTGTCCGGTCCCATGGCTTTGTTCACCTTGAGTCTTGACAGTTCTCTGTAAACATCAGCTGGTGTGAACTCAAAATTCTGAAATGGGTCTTCCATGCTTTGCTTTGCTTCCAGCTGTGGCCCGTGCCCTGGTGCCTCGCAGGTAAAGACTGAACAGAAGTAATCATTCAGTATTTTGGCTTTATCGGAATCTGTTTCCACATAATTCCCGTCTGGCATTCTAAGGCGTATTATCCAATTTGCGTTCTTTTTCCTGTCGCTAATGTATCTGAAGAAGGATTTGTCCCCTTTCTTAATGTTCTTCGCTAGAGTTTCTTCCGTTCAAAGTTTGGCCTCCCTGACTGCTGTTTTGACCGCTGCAGACTTTGTCCTGTATTCAATGTTAGCTTCTTTTTACCCGGTGCGTTTGTATGAGAGAAATGCTTTTTTCTTCTCCTTGACTAGATACGAGATCTCATCTATGAACCATTGGGGTTTCTTTTTTCTTTGTTGTTTGGTTACCGATTTTATGTAGCGGATAGTTGCCTCATGAAGGGTCGATTTCAAGGTTGACCACCTAGCTTCCACATTATCAGTTACTTCTTGAACCTGCAGCGTCTGATAGACGAAATCTCCCATGCGTGTGAAGTCAGTGCCCCGGAAATTGAGTACTCTTGTTTTTGTTTGTGATCTAGGGAAGCCTTTCTTAAGGTTAAACCATACCATGTTATGGTCACTGGTGGCTAGCGTTTCTCCCACTGAAACTTCTGAGACGCTTTCCCCGTTCGTAAGTACCAGGTCCAGGATGGCCTGGGCCCTAGTGGGTTCTAGTACCAGTTGTTTGAGCCGTACTCCCTTCATGGATGTTAATATCCTCCTGCTATAACAAGTTGTCGCTGAAAGTGTGTTCCAGTCTACATCAGGCATGTTGAAGTCTCCTAACAGAACTACGTCCCCCCGTAAGGTGATATTCTCCATGTCTTCAATTAATTCTGTGTCCTTGTCCTCCGATTGTCTTGGAGGTCTGTATACCACACCAAGGTATAGGCATTTTTCTCCGCCTCTGGCTAGGTTTACCCAGATGGATTCCCCAGTATACTTGACATCCGTGATCCTGGTTGTCATGATGTTCTCTTTGATGTAAAGTGCTACCCCACCTCCTAACTTACCCTCTCTGTCTTATCCTGGTATAGTTATATCCCACCCATGAGAGTCTGTGAACCATGTTTCGGATATTGCTACTACGTCTAGATCTGCATTAACTATTTCTGTTTCTAGTTCTAAAAATTTATTCCCTAGGCTGCGTGCGTTAACATACATAGCTCTCCACTCTTTCTGTTTTTTAAGCTCCTGTAGTGAGCCACCCATTGGAGTTAAAGTGTCTCCTAGCGATTCTTTTGCATTAAGGGTACTTACCTCAGATTTGGAAGCGGAGTTTTGGTTTGCCACCTCAGGATTGTTACTTACTGCTCCGGTGTAAAAATGGGTACCCTCCCCCAACTTACCTAGTTTAAAGCCCTTCGAAGTAGGCGGGCTAGTCTGTGTCCGAAGACATTCTTACCTCTGTTGGTCAGGTGGAGTCTGTCTGGTCCCTGTAGTCCCTGTAGTGCCTCTCCGTGATTCAGGAATCCGAAGTTCATTTCCTGGCACCATCGTTGCAGCCATATTAGATGTTGATCTGCATTAATTGAATTATGTATGTTTATTTGTAATCCGCATAGAGGATTTTCGATAGAGCTGAATAAAAATATAATAAATTTTATTTTAAGTTGCTCTAGTTCCAAGAAATGACTCATCTAAAAATTATCCGATGTGGTGCATTGAGGACAGCAAGAATTTAGAACTTACTGCACTTTACAAATCAAACTGTTTTTTTTAGCTTATGTGTCTGACTTTTAAGTTGCTTTAACACCTAAAAGACACGTGACCAATCAATTAAACTTTGATCTTGCTTGTTGTTTTTTGCAGGTCTGACAGATGAAAAAGTGAAGGCCTATCTTTCTCTTCATCCCCAGGTGCTGGATGAATTTGTGTCAGAAAGTGTCAGTGCGGAAACTGTAGAAAAATGGATGAGGAAGAAGAACAATAGATATGAAGGTGAGATGCCATTTTCCATTGTGAATAGGTTTTCAGGGTCATATTGAGGGCCGTGCACGAAAAAAGAGCAGGAATTAAGTGTGATCATATTTGATGATCTTAGAGTGATCATTTTGAGACTTGAAATGGCATGACCAGAAGCAGCTGGAGATTGCTCTTACCAATAATGGTTCTAGTCTAAAAATGGCAGCTGCTACCTCTTGTGGCAGTCTCCCAAATCTGCCATGGGAAGTTGGGAAGGGGAATGAACTTCTTACAAACAAAACAAGACAAATGAAAAGCTAAGTTACATTATTTATAAATTTATTTAAAGAAATAGTGATAAGAATATGAATGATGATGAAAAACAGATGAGATACTAGGAATGGTGAAGAATCCCACCACCTGTGTCTATGTGATAGGGGTGGAAATCTGAATTCCCAAGAAGTACTCTCTGTGGTGAATTTAATTGAGAAAGAAAAAAATAATACTAACAATACATCCAACACTATTGTGTGTTGTTGTTTGGTTTCATGGGAAGTTGCAGCCATCATTTTTACTGTGCAGAGGCCACTAGGCCACCAGGGCTTTTAAAAGGTAGGGCTGAGGGGTATGAGAGGGCAGAGTTGGTAGGCGGCCCAGGAGGATAATTTTTTTGTTGAGGGGAGAGGGCTAGGCTGGGGGGGGGGGAAGGGCATGTGGAACTGAAAACCCTGGTTTTGATTGTCGTCCAGTCCCCTCCCCCAATAGTATAACCTCTCTCCCTTTACTTCTGTTATCTATCTATACACATTTGTGGGTCCAGTCTATTGCTCTTCTCCCCTGGTCCAATGTCTTGCTCATTTTCCTCTGCTCTCCTCATCCTCTTTGCTATTAGCTGCATGCAGGATCTGCATGAGTCCCACAGCAAATGCATGCAGCTAATAGCACAGTCTGGAATGGATCCATTTAAACCCTGCCAGTGGAATTCCCAGAAGGCTGCTGAATTTACTCTGTCCCTGCCAGTAGTGACAGTGTGAACACTCATGTTCTTTTAGAAATATGGGATTTCTTCTGATGCAGCTAGATAGAGAGAGAGAGAGAGAGGGAGGGAGACAGAGCAAGAGCCTAGACACAGACCCGAGCAGGAGACCCTAAATTCCTGGGACTAAAGCAGGAGGGTTTTGAACAAGAATGAGGTGTTGGAATGCCACAGAGCGTCATTGGAAGAGAAAAAAAAAGATATTTGCCTGCACTATAGGCAACAGCTTCTCCAGGGATCGATTCATTCACAGCAGAACTGAACTGCAGCCTGCCTGAGAGCAAGGACAGCCACAGAGGAACATCCAGTTAAAAAAAAAACCTACCGCTAACCAGAGGTAACCTGCATAGATTTTACTGGGTGACTAGCAGCGGTGGGTGGATTGAAAATGGAGACCAGAATAGTTCAAGGATCAAGTCAGCCTCTGGAGGAGTTTAGGCCAAATAGGGCTCTGAAAAGGTTGTTTCTAGCAAAAAGCACATGAAAGCCAGGGCAGCTGGGAAGTTTCTCATCCCAAAGTATTGGGGTGCTCTAGGAATTGCAAAGGTGAGATCTAAAATCTCATGGTGGCCACTAGTTAGACTGTAGGCATTTTTGAACAGTTTAGCCCTTTTGACTACAGTTTCTTTTGTTTGGGTAATTTCAACTGAATGGAAGTTGGAAATAATTAAAACAAAAGGGGTTGAATACACTGGACAACAAAGTTTTTGCTTCTTAAACACTTTTGGGTGTATCTTACGGATTTTTGGCTGCTGATCATGAAAATCACATTTTAAATTACATATCACATATTGTTTTAATAAAAAAAAAAGTACATTTTTACAATTTTTGTTATATTTTCAGGTTATTGCAATTAATTCTTAGCCTAATTCTTAATATAGGCCTATTGCTCACATTATACCTTGCTGGATATAATGTAGGCATGTCCAGGCGTACATTCAGGGCAGGTTGCATAATGTCCATGGAAATGATGCAGTCTGGGCATGCTTGTACATGGCTTGATGGATGCAGCCTGAAAAGGCTATATAAAAGCAGTTCACATACAGGAATACTCTTTATTACATGTCTCTCAGTTTGACTGTATTTTGATGCTTCATGGCATAGTATTGTCTATGTAAACAACTTAATTAGTAAGTCAGTTAATTATTAATTGCTGAAAGATGATTTGTGACAGCAGAAATGTTTCATTGATGTCGCAACAGCTGTGATACATTCTGCTACATTTGTGGTGAATACATGCTTAAGCCTCAAAGACACACCATGACTCAACTTGTTATGCTGCAATAAGAACATAAGAATTGCCGCTGCTGGGTCAGACCAGTGGTCCATCCTGCCCAGTAGTCCGCTCACGCGGTGGCCCTCAGGTCAAAGACCAGTGCTCTAAATGAGTCCAGCCTCACTTGCGTACATTCCAGTTTAGCAGGAACTTGTCCAACTTTGTTTTGAAACCCTGAAATGTGTTTTCCCTTATAACAGATTTCGGAAGAGTGTTCCAGTTTTCCACCACTCTGGGTGAAGAAGAATTTCCTTATGTTTGTATGGAATCTATCCCCTTTCAACTTTAGAGAGTGCCCTCTCGTTCTCCCTACCTTGAAAAGGGTGGTCTGTCTTTATCAAGTTTCAAGTTTATTAGGTTTCTTGATTAATTGCTTAATCAGACTTCTAAGCGATGTACAAATTAAAATTTACATTTTTAGGTGACAATACAATAAATAATAATAATAAAAAGACAATTACACTCAATTTAACATATTCATAACATTAGGTAAGGAGGAAAGAAATACAAATCTTTAAAGTAAAGAGAGAACACTAAGGGAAAATACAGGAGGTTAACAAAATAAATATAATACAAATAGAATGGGGTTAGCTGGATAATAAAATTAGTTTGCAAAGGCATCCTTGAAGAAGAATGTTTTTAAGTTACTTTTAAATTTTCCAAATTCCTTCTCTTCCCTTAAGTATTTTGAATGTTTCAATCGAGTCCCCTCTCAGTCTCCTCTTTTCAAGGGAGAAGAGGCCCAGTTTCTTCAATCTCTCACTGTACAGCAACTCCTCCAGCCTCTTAACCATTTTAGTCGCTCTTCTCTGGACCGTTTCGAGTAGTACCATGTCCTTCTTCATGTATGGTGACCAGTGCTGGATGCAGTATTTCAGGTGAGGGCGCACCATGGCCCGGTACAGTGGCATGATAACCCTCTCCGATCTGTTCGTGATTCCCTTTTTAATCATTCCTAGCATTCTGTTCGCCCTTTTCGCCGCTGCTGCACATTGCACAGACGGCTTCATCGACTTGTCAATCAGAACTCCCAAGTCTCTTTCCTGGGAGGTCTCTCCAAGTACAGCCCCAGACATCCTGTATTCCTGCATGAGATTTTTGTTACCAACATGCATCACCTTACATTTATCCACGTTGAACCTCATTTGCCATGTCGCAGCTCATTTCTCAAGCATGTTTATGTCACGTTGCAGATCTTCGCAATCCTCCTGCATCTTCACTACTCTGAATAGCTTAGTATTGTCTGCAAATTTAATCACCTCGCTCATCGTACCAATTTCCAGATCGTTTATAAAGATGTTGAAGAGCACAGGTCCAAGCACCGAGCCCTGCGCACCCCAGTGGTGACACTCTTCCATTCCGAGTATTGTCCATTTATCCCCACTCTCTGTTTCCTATGCTCCAGCCTGTTTTTGATCCATGTGAGTATTTCACCTTCGATTCCATGACTCGCAATCTTCCGAAGTAGTTGTTCATCTGGAACCTTATCGAATGCCTTCTGAAAATCCAGATAAACAATGTCGACTGGATCGCCCTTGTCTATCCGCCTGTTTACCCCCTCAAAGAAGAGCAGCAAGTTTGTCAGACAATATTGGTGGTCAAGACAAACCATGGACTCCTCATATTTGTTGTGTAAGATATGCCGTCGATCTTAGAGTTTGGCTCAAAGGTAATCAGAAGTCAATGCCATTTTCTGTCTCAATGATATGGCGGGAACAGAAGGATCACTTGACAGACTGTTACTTCTGTCTAACAAATGTATCTAGCTTCTATGGTAAAAATAAGAAATCAATTGAATACCCTGATCTTCCTTCAGCCATGTGACCAGTGCTTCATGATGACAGTCTTCCAGTACCGAAGGCACCAGAGAAATGGAGTTTAAACGAAACTGATGAAGAATCTGCAATGCACCAGTCAAGCACCGACAGTAACATTGAATGTGATTTTGAATCATGTATGTCTGGTGTGCCTCATCTTTTAACACAGTCAGAATTAAACAACCTGGTCAGGAACTTAGGTTTGTCAAAAGAAAAAGCAGAATTATTGGGTTCAAGACTGCAGGGATGGTGTTTGCTCTCACCAGGTACGAATATTTCTCTCTTTCGTAGCCACCAAGATGATTTAACAAATCTCTTTGCACAGATTAAAAACCTCTGTATCTGCATTGACATTGAAGGGTTGTTCACAGCTTTGGGTTGTACACATGACCAACAGGAGTGGTGTCTTTTTATTGAGTCATCAGTGATAAACCGCAAGGCTCTTTGTTACACAATGGCAGTGTCTACCCGTCGATACCTATTGGGTATGCTGCACACATGAAAGAAACATGAAACACGGAACTGTTGTTAAAGCATATCCAGTACACAAAGTATATCTGGAACATCTGCGATGATCTTAAAGTGCTACGTGGAATGCAGCTTGGATATACCAGTTTCTGTTGTTTTATTTGTGAATAGGACAGCCATTCTAAGGAGTTGTATTACTAAACTAAACCTTAAGTTTATATACCGCATCATCTCCACGGAAGTTGTGGAGCTCACCATCACTGCTCCCTGCTGCTGTGCAGCAACTCCAGGAAGGTAAGGGAAGAGCCAGTGTGCAGCGATTGCACATCACTGACCCATAAGCCTTCCCCCAACATCAGTTCTGATGTCGGAGAGAAGGTCCGGGTCAGCCAATTGGCTGGCCCTTCCCTTTTCTCTGACGTCAGAACTGATGTCGGGGGAAAGCTTGTGGGCTGATGACGTGCAATCGCTGCACGCTGGCCCTTCCCTTCCCTTCCTGGAGTTGCTGCACAGCAGCAGGGAGCAGTGATGGTGACAGGCAGGCGGGTGGGGGATGGTCGGCAATCAACCCGTGTACCCCCAACAACAGAACATTTAAAAAGGTACGACTGGGGGGGGGGTATTTGAAAAATTTATCTTCGTTGTATAAGACTCACCAACATTTCCACCCACTTTTGGGTGGAAAAAAAGTGCGTCATATGGAGCGAAAAATACAGTAAGTTAACTTGTATTCCCTGCCTTAGATGGTTTATAATCTATGCTATATCTGAGACAATGGAGGGTGAAATGATTTGTCCAAGATCATGAGGGGTTGCAGCAGAATCTGAACTGTGACTTTCTGGATTCCTATACTGTTCCTCTAACCACTAGGCTGCCCCTTCATTCAGGCAAATTTACATCCTCCAGGATAAAATATCTGTTATTTTATTGTACTTCTGAATTACAGAATAAATTACCATGCAAATGCAAGCAATATGTCTATGAAATGGAAAACAGCAGACATTCTGTTTTGAGATATCTCGAAAGTTCACACAGAGTCTAGACCTCATGCATGCATGACGTCAAAACACTGTTAACCTATGTGCAGAAATTTCATCCTGTCCGGTTTCTGAACAGCTGTGTTTGCTCGTCAGCTAGAAAACAGGACAGTTGGCACACAGACAGAAAAGTTTATCTGAATTTAATTAGTGTATGCATAAACATGAATCTATGAATGGGCCATAAACGGCTTTTGAAACTGTGCCTCTCATCAGATGCCTTAAGGATATAGGAGAAGGGGTTCTATAGTCTATACCAGTGTTTTTCAACCTTTTTTGGGCAAAGGCACACTTGTTTCATGAAAAAAATCACGAGGCACACCACCATTAGAAAATATTAAAAAATTTAACTCTGTGCCTATATTGACTATATATAAAGTAATTCTCTTGAATAGGAATCAAATAAACACAAAGAAAGTATTTTATAATTACTTTATTATGAAATATTAAGTAAACAGAATAGTGAAAAATTATAAAATACTTTATTCAGTGCGAAACCTGGGCCTGTTTGGCTGAACACAAAGCTGATATTCTGGCTGGAATCGAAGAAAGACACACACGTAGCTCTTCGTCAACAGCTCTCAGTCTCTCTCTGTATTTGGTTTTTATAGCATACAAAAATAGACAAATATACCCTCCATCCTTTTTATTAAACCACAATAGCAGTTTTTAGCGCAGGGAGCTGCGCTGAATGCCCAGCGCTGCTCTTGACGCTCATAGGCTCCCTGCGCTAAAAACCACTATTGCGGTTTAGTAAAAGGTGACCATATTGTAAAATATAGACAGCAGTTATAAATTCAGAACTGTGCATAGTAAGTGAAGGGAAGTTTTCATCTCTGGGAATTTACCCAGTTAACTATTAAGTTATTTGGGCAAATTCCTTTGAAAACTGTGGTAATACTGCCTCCACTTTGCTAAATTTAAAATAAAATCATTTTTCCTACCTTGTCTGGTGATTTCTGGTTGCACTTTCTTCTTCTGACTGTGCATCCAATCTTTCTTCCCTTCTATCAGCCTGTATGCTTTCTCTCCTCCACACCTCATTCCCTCCCCCAACTTTTTCTTCCTTTCTCCCTGACCTTTCTTTCTTTTTTTCTGTTTCTCTTCTTTCCTTCTGTTTCCCTGCCTGCCCCCTTTCTTTCTTTCTCCCTGCCGTTCCCCAAGCCACTGCCGCTGCCATCGGGGAACAGACCCACCAATGGATAACAAGCCCCAAAGCCGACGCCGACGCATGCTCTCCCTGATGTCAATTCTGCAATCGGAGAGGAAGTTCCGCCCAGCCAGGCAGCGATTGGCTGGCCCGAACTTCCTCTCCGACTGCAGAATTGATGTCGGGGAGAAGAAGACTTATCGGCTCGATAGATTAGATCGCCAAGACAAAGTGAGTCCTGGGTGATCGACTCACTTTGCCTTGGCGAGCTACTGGCGCCCCTGCCTCGGGCCCCCTGTCAGTTCCGGGCCCCTGAATGCAGGACTGGTAGTACTGCCCTGATGGTGGCCCTGCGGCACACCAGGCAACATCTCGCGGCATACTAGTGTGCCGCGAAACAGCGGTTGAAAAACACTGGTCTATACCATGGAACACATTTGGTACCAGATACCAAAAGGATCAGGAAGTGTTGTATAGCACATCCTCATACTACCTCAAGAACCTAGAATTGTACAGTTGAAGTAATTTTATGGTAATGAGAACATTTTTGCTATTTAGTATAGGCATGAGGAATTTACGTTTACAATCATAAAAACTGGAAAGGGAAGTATATAGCAGTAGTGTAGCTAGAAAAACATTTTTAAAGGAGTGTGGGGGTAGTAATAGTGGAAAGCCTATGGTGACCATGGGTAGATATCCTACTGCTCTGTTACTGCTTCCTCTTTGTTCCTGCATTGTTCCTCCTTCACTTAGTAGCAGGGATCTCCAAGCCCTACGAGCTGTAGAAATTTAGGGCCGGATTCTATAAACGCTGTTTAAAAATAAAGCGTTTAAAATGATGCTAGAATCACGCTTACGAGGTGTTTTACAAAGCCTAATGCTATAAGTGTGGCTAATGCTGGAAGTAGTGTTAGGTGTCACCAAGCGTTTCCGTAGGCGTGACTCACGTACAAGGTAGGCGCTGGAAAATGTAGGCCTTGAAAATCCTGGCCTATATTTCCAGTGCATACCTTTTCTGAAGCTGTTATTCTATAAATGGTGCCATCGCATGATTGAAATGTGATTGGCGTCTGTTTTTAAGGCGGCCACTGATAATGGCACTGTTTATAGAATCTGGGCCTCAGAGCCCTCCTAGATTACTTAAAGCACTCTTGTTAGTGACCCAAAGTGCTGTCGTTATGTCTGCCCCGGTATCTCGCTCACTTCTTATATGGGAACTGAGTCACTGATAGCCACACTTTAGGTAATCCAGCTGGGCACTAGCATTTTAGAGCTGGTAGGGCTTGGGAATCACTGCCAGCTCAAGAAAGATGCATTCAACTAGCAAGAGGGAAAAGCAATTGTCTTTGGAATACATTTTGTCAAGCGTATTCACTGAATTTGAGGAGCAAGTTCAGTATCGATATGTCATTTTGGTAGAAATCACGAAGTTTGAAAACCTTTTGAAAAGATTAACATTAGGTGATCAATTATGAAGTATGATGACTCCACTAAGATATAGCCACCATTGTTTAGAGCTGTGAAAGACCTTTTCTATAAATGTTTTGAATTTATCCTTAATGATTGCCAGATTTTGTGCCTCAGATGTTGTAAACCATAGTCTTTTTCAGGATTCCAACCTTTGTTTTCTTGAAAACTTCAACTCAACAGTGGAGTTGTTTAGTGTTGATGAAGTCTCTCTCCCAAATAAATTATAGTGGGTATGTTTTACTTATGGATGTTGACCTTTTGGGAATAATGACCTTTTGGGAATATACCATATATACTTGAATGTAAACTGAAATATAAATCTTGGTTTATATTTGAGCCTGTCTGGCATTCCTCCCCCTTGGGTGTTAAGCATTGCTTCCCTCTCTCCTCCTCTTCCCTCCTGGTGTCCCTCCTCCCCTCCCTCCAAACATTGAAATCCCTCCATCCTTTATTATCCCAGTGGTCTAGTGAAGAGTCAGACGTAAAGCAATCTTCACATATTCCTGCCCATGTCATCTTCTTCAATCAAAATGGCTGCTGTGACTTCCAGCGGCAATCTCATGGAGGGGTATCATGAGGGGAGGGAGGGAAGGAATGCCGGATACCAAGGGGGAATGGGGGCATAGGTTTTACTACAAACTCAGGATACTTTCTCAGCAAGTCTGACATTGCATCGCATTGCCTCCCTCTCCCCTTGCCTCCCTTATTCCCTCCAGCAGGTCTAATATTACCTTTTTTCCTCCTCCTCCTGCATCTCATGGGCCCTACAAACTTAATCTTATGGAGTTCAGTAGCAGTGTCAGCAGCTATTATATCAGGCTGTCTCTGGCCAGCCCCAGGGTCCTTCCCTCTGTTGCAAATTCCTGTTGTCGCATCCTGGGCAGGATGCAGCAGGGGGAAAGAAGCTTTAGAGCTAGCTGCTAGAGAGATTCTGATGTGATTGCTGCCTGCAGCACCATCGAACACACAAGATTTAGTTTGTAGGGGTGGGCAGAGGGAGCTAGGACAGTAGTACTGGAACAGCAGGAAAGAGGGGGAAGAGGGTGAATGGAAGGGAGAGGAGGAAATACAAGGAGTTGAACAGCATCGCAGGCTTTATCCTATCTCAAGAAGACATTGAATGCTTGAGTGTTTGGAATCAACCGAACAAACAAAGAGAAAATTTTGCCTTACTGTAGTAATGGACCAAAGAAAAAGGCAAGAGAGATGACCTCCCAGCCAAACAATATTTATTCTTTAAAATGCGTATCGTCCCAACCAGGATCCAGGTTTCAGCATATGGATATGCCTTTCTCAGGAGACTCTAAAAACAAAATATACAAATCATATTCATACTAATGAAAATGAAAAATAAATTAAAACATAAGAAATATAAATAGCACAAAAGAAATAAATATAAAAATATCACATAAATATATTAAAAGCATATCCCTTTGTCATTCCAAGATTCAAATTGGCGGGTTTAAGGTCATCTGGAAGTACTGGATGAAGGCGGACCGGACAATCTACACCCCAGGGTGCTTAGGGAGTTGTGCGATATCCTGGCAGAGCAGTTATCCGTGCTCTTCAATCTCTCCCTGAGTACGGGAAGAGTCCCATTGGACTGGAAAACAGCTAATGTCATCCCACTCCACAAAAAGGGCTGCAGGACAGAGGCTGCGAATTACAGACCGGTGAGTCTCACATCCATAGTGAGTAAACTCATGGAAACACTAATCAAGCATAAATTAGATACAATCCTGGACGAGGAGGATCCCCGCCAGCATGGATTTACCAAGGGAAGGTCCAATCTAATTAGCTTCTTTGACTGGGTAACAAGGAAGCTGGATGCCGGGGAGTCCCTAGACGTCGTGTACTTGGACTTCAGTAAGGCTTTTGATAGCGTCCCACACCGCCGGTTATTGAGCAAGATGAAATCGATGGGATTGGGAGAAACATTAACTGCATGGGTCAAGGATTGGCTAAACAGTAGACTTCAGAGAGTGGTGGTAAACGGTACCCTTTCCAAAACATCGGAGGTGACCAGTGGAGTGCCGCAGGGCTCGGTCTTGGGCCCGATCCTGTTCAACATATTCGTAGGAGACCTGACTCAGGGGCTTCAAGGTAAAATCACATTATTCACCGATGACGCCAAGCTATGCAACATAGTAAGTAAGAGCACTTTGCAGCTCGACTTAGCAACTAAGCTCGACCTCGACTTGGCAGCTAAGCTTCAATGCTAAAAAATGTAAGGTAATGCACCTTGGCAGCAGAAATCCATGCAGAACTTACACACTAAATGGTGAGACCTTAGCTAGGACTAAGGCAGAACGTGACTTAGGGGTGATCATTAGCGAAGACATGAAAACTGCCAATCAAGTGGAGAAGGCTTCATCAAAAGCAAGACAAATGATGGGTTGTATCCATAGGAGTTTATTCAGCCGAAGTCATAATGCCGTTGTACAGATCCATAGTGAGACCTCATTGGGAATATTGTGTACAATTCTGGAGACCACATTACCAAAAAGATGTGCTGAGAGTTGAGTCGGTTCAATGAATGACCACCAGGATGGTCTCGGGGCTCAAAGATCTCCCATATGAGGAAAGGCTGAGCAGATTGCAGCTATACTCACTCGAGGAACGTAGAGAGAGAGGAGACATGATTGAAACTTTTAAATATATCACGGGCCGTATCGAGGTGGAAGATGATATCTTCTTTCTTAAAGGACCCTCGGCCACAAGAAGGCACCTGCTGAAAATCAGGGGTGGGAAATTTCTTGGCGACACCAGGAAGTATTTCTTCACTGAAAAGGGTGGTTGATCATTGGAATGAATTTCCACTTCAGGTGATTGAGGCCAGCAGCGTGCCAGATTTTAAAAGGAAATGGGATACACATGTGGGATCTCTAGGGGGTTAAAATCAAGGGGGGTGGGTCATTAGAGTGGGGAGACTTGATGGGCTATAGCCCTTTTCTGCTGTCAACTTCTATGTTTCTATGTACTTTAGACAATGTAGCATCAGACGGAAAGCTGCTTTAGTTTTCACGACTGCAACAAAAATTTGGTTTTGTTAAATCTCAAAGTTATAGGTGGTTGTAGTTGAAGCAGGCCATTCAGGAGGGGTTTCCCTGACTGGAAAAATCTTAAAAATCAGTATAGTTTGCCATTCTTGTGCTTCCAGGCGGATTTCCTGGGTCACCAGGTCGCTCAGTGGTATAAATTAATATCTGGATTTTTGAATAAGAAACCAAAAACTGGTCTTCGTGACATTTGGAGCATTGAGATAAAGCATCAGATTACTGCGTCTCAATGGCCACGAATCTGGACTTGGAGGATGAGATGTACGGTGTCGGCATCTATGAGACAAACGTGGTTTTTCTTGTTACATAGAGCATGCTGGACTAAGGTTAGATTACAGAAGCTAGATAGTTCCAAGTCTAATAGATGCTGGCACTGCCATCTTGAACCTGGGACATTGGATCATTTATTATATTATTGCTCCTTGATACTTCAATTTGGGATCAGGTAAACAAAGGGCTCCTTTTACGAAAGGTGCGTTAGGGCATTAACGCGCACAATAGCACGCATTAAATTCCCGAGCATGCTAGCCTCTACCGCCTCCTTTTCAGCAGGCAGTAGATTTTCAGCTAACGTTCGCTAAAAACCCTAGTGCACCTTCGTAAAAGGAGCCCAAAGTAATGGAAAATCAAGTGGCACTAACATATGACACTGTGCTGTTTGGCACTTTGATGAGAGCTAAAAGCCAAATATCATCTCATAATATAAACGTTTTATTATGACAGGGGTTGCCATAAAGCTTATTTTAAGGAATTGGAAAAACTGAGATAGATTGAACTATACCTTTTGGTGGGAGTCTCTGTGTCACGTTTTTAAAATGGAACGTATTATGACTACAACAGGGGCATTACAGAAAGTTTATGAAGATTTGGGAGCCATTGACAACATTTTGCAGAGTGATTGTTGATTTTGCCCTTTGGTCATGCATGTCCAGGGTAGGTGAGTGGGAGGGAGGGTTGGAAAATATTTTTTAATTCTTTAATTTGAGTGCAATTTGAATATGAGTATGGGGAGTGATATATCTATTTGATTAATTTTAAGTGCTTTTATAGTATAATATGATTGTATATGTTGCACTTATGTATGGTTTAAAAATGAATAAAGATAATTTAAAAAAGTATATGTATATATATATATATATATATATATATATATATATATATATATAATAACAACGAAATGTAGCATAATAGAATTAAAATATCAGGAATGTGGTGTAAACAGTAAAAAGAAAATATAAAACAGTATATGTATGTATACATAAAGCATGTCATTAAGAAAATTGGATAGCATAACACAAGATAGTGATGGAAAGCACGGTGAACGATCTCGCGGCCTACCTGCCAAGGCTTCCCTCTGCTGCATCATCAGAGACACAGCAGAGGGAAGGCCTTGGTGGGGCAGACCAGGAGAAGCCTGTTCACTGCGCTGCCTCTGCCAAGCAGGTCACCACCACCACTGCTGCTGCTTTAGGAGACCTGAAGGTGGGTGGTTATGGTGGTAGTGGGGTAAGTCATATGTCACGAATCAGGACTCACTGAATCAGTGAGTCCAATTTTTTTAGAAAGTGAATCAGTTATTCGCCCCATTATTAAGGATCAAAAAACTAGTCCAGAGGATAAATCAAACTACAGACCAATCGCAAATATTCCTTTCCTAGTAAAGCTGACTAAGAAGGTGGTATTCAATTAAATATCAGAATTCATAGAAAAAACCCAACATTTATATCCGAATCAAACAGGCTTTAGACAGCATCACTCTACTGAACATTCGTTGATTGGCATGTCTACCTCCATACTTTACTTTCTGGATCATCATCAATCGGTTCTTCTGATTTCTATTGCTCTTTCATCTGCTTTTGATACAATTGACCACAATCTTCTTATAGACAGACTTCAGTCTATTAGTATCTTGGATCAGGTCCTCTCTTGGTTTATATCTTATTTTGCAAACTGCTCCTCTATTGTGTCCTTTAACAACTCAACTTCCGAAAGTTTTTCAGCAACATATGATATTCCCCAAGTGTCCATTCTTTCACTACTTTTGTTCAATATTTTTCTTGCACCTTTGATGACTCTCTGCCAATCCATTGGCTTTAACGTATTTGCATAAGCAGATGATATTCAGCTTTTACACCCGCTAGATTCCAATAATCCTCTTGAAACAATAGCAATCAATAAGAAACTCGAACAGATTCACCAGTAGCTTGACGCTAACAGATTAGCTCTTAATGTTAATAAGTCAAATATTAAGCTATTTCCCTGGAAAGACGGTTCTAAGCTCATTTTTCCCATCACTATCAAGGGTACCACTCTACAGTCAATAAGTAGCATTAAGATCCTAGGGGTCATCTTTGATTATAAATTAACCTATCACAACCACATTAGTAGTATTGTTAAAACAACTTTTTTCAGGCTTCATCAAATCCGTTCAGTTTTGAAATTTATATGCCCAAAGTCACTTAACATTTTAATCCATTCCTTAGTAATTTCTAAAATTGATTATTGCAATGCTCTATTCAAGGGAATAGCCCAAAATGAAATCAAACGTTTACAGATTATTCAAAATGCTTCTATTAAACTTATAACGAAAGCTAAGACATTCGATCACGTGACACCTCTCCTTAAGAAAGCGCATTGGCTCCCGGTAGCTCACCGTATAATGTATAAATTAAGTCTGCTTACTTTCAAATCTTTGCTATACAAAACTCCTGCTTTTATTTATAAATTACTAATTCCCTACACCTCAAATAGATTATTGAGATCAAACGATCAACATTTACTAATAATTCCCTCACTTAAAATTATTAATACACGGTGGCAATCCATTTTTTTCTGTCACAGCCCCTCAAACATGGAACTCACTCCCTATCTATTTAAGGGAAGAACGCAACTTAGACATTGTTTTTCCCCATAAATGTCTTATTTATTCTCAAACAACTTGTATTTCTCTTCCCTTTCTTTCCTTTTGTTTTAATATGTTTGTAATGTTAGTTTTTAATATGTCTTACAAAATTTAGTTTTTGTCGTCTGCTTTGTTGTCCCCTAAATTTTGTAATTTTACCGATGTGTACATCGCTTAGAATTTTGAATAAGCGATCAATCAAATTTATATTAAACTTGAACTATTACTAATCACTTATAGCACTGAAAGGCACACACAGCGCTGTGCATTTTGACATTTATGGACGGTCCCTGCTTGGAAGAGCTTACAATCTAACTTGGACAGACAGACATGATATATAGGGTTGAGGATGCAGAACCCGAGGTGAGAGGAGTTAGGAGTCAAAAGCACTCTCAAAAAGATGGGCTGTTAACTGGGCCTTGAACACTGCTCCTTTTTCCAAATGTGAAATCTCTAGCACTTGGTTTTTGATGAGGCCAAAGCCGTATATAGCAATCTTTAGTGTATGTAATCTTTAGTTTGACAAGTTCTACTTGTTGAAATATTGGGTGAAGACATGTTTGACACACAAATGTGCTGGAACAGCTGAAACAGATTTCAGAACTATTTTTTTTTTGGTAGAAAAGTGTTTCGGAGATGGCATCCAGTATTAAGGGACTAACACTGATAAGAGTCTATGAAAAGCAGCTGCTTTGGCTATAGATAACACAGAAAGGTGTCTCTCTCTCATCAATGTCGATGCTTAATTTAGCTGAACAGTGACAAGATGACTTTGGAGATACGAAGTGCCCCTGTCAGAGGACTGATGGAAACGTTACCTACTGTTTCAGTGGCAAGGGATTATTTGGTTTCTAAGAAATGGTTGGACCCTAGGGCCCTTTTTGTGTCTTTCAATTGTTTTTCCTTAGAGCCTTTCCCAGTTGATTGTTGCAGTATGTATTTATTTATTTGTATACCGAACAATCCAAATTTCTTGGCAATTCACAAGAGAACATAGCATAATAAATCAAATATAGACAAAACATAAATATAGTAATCTACTTGTAGTTTCTTCCTGTAGGTGTCTGATATTCACAAATGGATGAGTTCATCATTTTGGCTGTTCAGAGTATGCCATGCTGCTGTTAATTACGCTGCTTTCTAGGCAGTGAAATCTTGACAAAGGGCAACTTTGCGGCCTACTATAAGCGGCCATTTCCAGCCTTTCAAAATAGTGTCAGACTTGTAGCGGTCCATGGGTCCAGGTAGGCGGTGTGGGCCAAGCACACGGTCAGGGCTACTGAACAGCTCACCTTATTTCTCTTGAGTGAATATTATTTGATTTCTTATTCTTCTTCTTAGAGGATGAATTAGTACAACAGTTAACAGTTTGGGAGCAAAGTTGTGCATTTTTTTTAATCACTAACTGTGTGAATGAAAGTAGTAATAATATAACCACAGTAATGCACAGCTGTCAAGAAATATTATACAATAGAATCTCAGTTAATCAGCATACAATTAACTGGCACTCTCAATCAACTGGAAAAAAATTGTCGGGAAAAAAAAAAAATTGTCTCCCATACTCCTAAGACAATGCCCAAAGTGGTGCTCCTACAACCTCTCCTCCCCTCTAGCCCCAGAGACATCAGCAGTAGCCACAAATCTCTCTCCCTCTCTCCATCCAGCTCCTGAAGCATTGTGGTAGCCACCAATCTCCTTCCTTCCCTCCGTTCCCAAAGCAGTAGAGCTGGTCCTGACAACCCCCTCCCTCCCTCCATTTCAAAAACAGTAGAGTCGGTCCTGACAACCTCTTCCCTACCTCCCTCTGTTCCCGAAGCAGTAGAGCTGGTCCTCATAAAATTCCTATGAGCGTTGGAGTTCTTTCCGCCGCAGCCAGCCCTAACAATTTTAGCATGACTTTGTAAAGGAGGGTCATGATTAAGTTAGTTTAGCAGGATTTAAAAAAAAAAAAAATGGTTTCGACAAATTCCTGGAAAAAAAATCCATAAAACGTTAAGGTGGATGTGGGGAGAATGTGGCGTAGTGGTTAAAGTTACAGCCTGAGCACCCTGAGGATGTGGGTTCAAACTCACTCTGCTCCTTGTGACCCTGGGCAAGTCACTTAATCCCTCCATTGCCCCAAGTACATTAGATAGACTATGAGTCCGCCAGGACAGATAGGGAAAAATGCTTGAATACCTGAATAAATTCATGTAAACCATTCTGAGCTCCCCTGGGAGAACAGTATTAAAAATTAAAGAAATAAAAATAAAATTGAATCAATTTTACTCTTTTGGAATCCTGCCGCATACTTGTGACCTGGATTGGCCATTATTGCAAACAGGATACCGGACTTGTCCCAGTATGGCATTGCTTATATAATATACTTATTTTTGTTAGGAGATTGAGCAATTCAAAATGGAGCTGGGTAGTTAATATCAAGCAGTTCTACAAATGATTGTACAATTTTCTATTGCTCAATTAAAATAGTTCTGCTCTCTGTTAATGCAAATGACAGAACACAGAAGACTTACACTCAGTACCTTGGATTACTGCAACAGCCTCTACCTACCATGCCCAAACAACATGATAAAAACAACTACAGACCGTTCAGAACATAGCCATCAGACTCATCTACTGTCTCAGCAAATTTGACCACATCACTCCCGCCTATGTAGACTCTCACTGGCTTCCGATAAAAGCAAGAACTCATTTCAAGTTCTATTGTCTACTATTTAAAGTAACCCATGGAGCTGCCCCCTGTTACCTAAACAACCGCCTATACCGCTACCACTCATCCAGATCAAGAAGAACTCAAAACCTATTCACCTTCCCCCCTCATAATGGAACCCGACTTAAGAAACTATACGACAGCCTTCTAGCGACACAGGCAGCGAAAATTGACCCCACCATCACCAAACTAATGATCAACACAACAGACATCAAAGTGTTTCGAAGAGAAATCAAAACATTTCTATTCAAAAAACACGTCCTAACCAACTAATATCCTCCTCTTTCGCACAAGCTCTCCCTCTATTGAATAACACATTAGTCTTCTCCTAGAACCTGTCCTTCCAAACATATTCTGACTCCTATATAAGCATTTACCTCACTATCCAACAAACTTCTTACGTCATTATTAGGTAACTTCTAGTCTGTAACCCGTATATACTGATATTCTCTACTGTATCCTGTTATCACTTGATTCTCTGCTATGTAATTCTTACAATTGAATCCTCTACCACACCATGTAAAGTACATGAATCACTGTTATGTAATTTCTCTAGATAATCGTTGTTACGCAATTCTCTCGGTAATGTCCAGATCTCTTATAATTTGTAATCCGCCTAGAACCGCAAGGCACAGGCGGAATAGAAACCACTAATGTAATGTAATGTAATGTAATAAGAACATAAGCAATGCCTCTGCTGGGTCAGACCTGAGGTCCATCGCGCCCAGCAGTCCGCTCATGTGGCGGCCCAACAGATCCAGGACCTGTGCAGTAATCCTCTATCTATACCCCTCTATCCCCTTTTCCAGTAGGAAATTGTCCAATCCTTTCTTAAACCCCGTTACTGTACTCTGCCCTATTACGTCCTCTGGAAGCGCATTCCAGGTGTCCACCACACGTTGGGTAAAGAAGAACTTCCTAGCATTCGTTTTGAATCTGTCCCTTTTCAACTTTTCCGAATGCCCTCTTGTTCTTTTATTTTTTGAAAGTTTGAAGAATCTGTCTCTCTCCACTTTCTCTATGCCCTTCATGATCTTGTAAGTTTCTATCATATCCCCTCTAAGTCTCCTCTTCTCCAGTGAAAAGAGACCCAATTTCTCCAATCTCTCAGCGTATGAAAGGTTTTCCATAGCTTTTATCAGACGTGTCGCTCTCCTCTGAACCCTTTCGAGTAACGCCATATCCTTCTTAAGGTACAGCGACCAAAATTGGACGCAGTACTCCAGATGCGGACGCACCATCGCCCGATACAACGGCAGGATAACTTTTTTTGTTCTTGTCACAATACCCTTCTTGATTATACCAAGCATTCTGTTCGCTTTCTTAGCGGCCACTACGCACTGTGCCATCGGCTTCATTGTCATGTCCACCATTACCCCCAAGTCCCTTTCTTGTGTACTCTCATTCAATAATATCCCTCCCATCGTATAGTTGTACCTCAAGTTTCTGCTTCCCATATGTAATACTTTACATTTCTCAACGTTGAACTTCATCTGCCACCTCGTCGCCCATTCCCCTGGCTTGTTCAAGTCCCTTTGCAATTCTTCGCAGTCCTCTATAGTCCGAGCACCACTAAATAGTTTGGTGTCGTCTGCAAATTTTATTATCTCACACTTTGTCCCTGTTTCTAGATCATTTATGAATATATTAAATAGCAGCAGCCCGAGCACCGAGCCCTGTGGGACACTACTCGTGACCCTCCTCCAGTCCGAGTAGTAGCCCTTCACTCCTACCCTCCAACCAGTTTCTGATCCATCTATGTACGTCTCCTTCCACCTCATGGTTCTTCAGTTTCCGGAGTAGATGTTCATGGGGCACCTTGTCAAAGGCTTTTTGGAAATCTAGATATATGATGTCTATGGGGTCTCCTCTGTCCATTTGTTTGTTAATTGCCTCGAAGAAGTGCAATAAGTTCGTTAGGCACGATCTCCCCTTGCAGAAACCATGTTGGCTGGTTATCAGAAGTTCGTTCCTTTCAAAATGTTCATCGATGTTTTCTTTTATCAGTGCTTCCGCCATTTTTCATGGAACCGAGGTAAGACTCACCGGTTTGTAGTTTCCCGGGTCACCTCTTGATCCCTTTTTAAAGATGGGCGTAACGTTGGCTATCTTCCAATCCTCCAGGATCACGCCTGTTTTCAGGGATAGGTTGCAAATTTGCTGTAGTAGTTCCGCTATCTCCTCCTTTAATTCTTCAGAACCCTTGGATGTATTCTGTCCGGACCCGGGGATTTGTCAGTTTTTAGTTTTTCTATCTGCCTGCGCACGTCTTCAAGGCTCACTTCTATGGATGTTAATTTTTCTGCTTGACTTCCATGAGAGAATTGCTCAGGTTCCGGTATGTTGGATGTGTCTTCATTTGTAAATACAGACGAAAAGAACATGTTAAGTCTTTCTGCCACTTCTTTCTCCTCCTTCATCACTCCCTTCCTGTCTCCGTCATCCAATGGTCCTACCTCCTTCCATTTAACATATTTAAAGAACGGTTTGAAGTTTCGTGCTTCCCTGGCTAGCCTCTCTTCATACACTCTTTTGACTTTTCGAACCACATGGTGACATTCTTTTTGATTCTTCCTGTGCTCTTTCCAGTTCCCCTCAGTTTTGTCCTTTTTCCACTTCCTGAATGAATTTTTCTTATTGCCTATCGCTTCCTTCACTATTTTGGTTAGCCACGCCAGATCTTTTGTTAGACTCTTTTTGCATCCCTTTCTGAACCTGGGGATATATATATTTTGCGCCTCGCTCACCGTGCCCTTGAAAAAAGACCAGGCATGTTCTACCGTTTGCCATTTTTTGGAAGTATTCCTAAGTTTCTTCCTTACCGTTTCCCTCATTGCCTCGTAGTTTCCTTTCCTGAAGTTAAAAGTTGTCTCCATGGTTCTCTTTCCTTTCGGTACTCCTACCTCAACCTTGAACTTGATCATATTATGATCGCTGTTTCCCAACGGTCCCACTACTCTACTTCCTTTGCAGGTCCCCTTTAACCCATTTAGGATTAGATCCAGAGTGGCATTTCCTCTCGTTGGTTCTCTAACAAGCTGCTACATGAAGCAATCCTGTGTAGCTGCTTTTACAGTAAAATGGATGCCTTGTTCTGCTTCACGCAGCAAGTGGTGGACACCTGGAATGCTCTCCCGGAGGAGGTTGCTGCAGAATCCACTGTTCTAGGATTGAAAGGCAAGCTAGATGCACAAGGTGCATAGAGGGATACGGGTGACTAAGGTTACGCCAGGGTACACCTGGCTGAGCCACCGCGTGTGCAGATCGTCGGACTTGATGGACCTAAGGTCTGATCCGGAGATGGCAGTTCTTATGTTGTGATCAAATAAACTAATCAGTTCTTTTAACAAGGGTTTTTCACTTTTTATTCATTGATTTTATTTTATTTTTTTGCCCAGTGATGAATAATAGGCCTATTGGTGGTGTTGAGCCATATAAGGGAATTGTTTTCTATTGAAGTTCCTTTTCTCCTTTTTTTACTCTCCATTATTTAGCAAATATCACCATAATGTAATTATGAACCAATGTGCTTAAAATAACAACATACCCTCCTTTTAGTAAGCTGATTAGCACAGCAGCCCGTGGTAATCACATCGAAGCCCATTGGGAATAAAAGGTCTTTATAAAAGGGAGGGATAGTAAGAACATCTGGAAAGTTTATTCTACTGTTTCTTTGAATATTTTAAAAAATAATTCGGGGAGTTAAGTTGGGTTATTTATATGAATTATTCAATTAGTTGTACTGTGGTCTCTTCCACCTTTATGATTATGAGGTTTTGCTTTTCCAAAGGAAGTTTATCAGCTTTTGATCTGTTTTGCAGAAAGATGGTTCTAGACTGCTGATGTATTTGATTATGTATATATTGCAGGGGTGTCAGTCGGTCCTCGAGAGCCGCAATCCAGTCGGATTTTCAGGATTTCTCCAATGAATATGCATGAGATCTATTTGCGTGCACTGCTTTCAATGCATATTCATTGGGGAAATCCTGAAAACCCGACTGGATTGTGGCCCTCAAGGACTGACTTTGACACCTGTGAGTTAAAGGATGTGCTGTTCAATGTAATGTATTGGTTATTGATGGATTGGATTATTATTTGATATAAACTCTTATCCCAGGACAAGCAGGCAGCATATTCTCACATGTGGGTGACGTCATCCACGGAACCCCAGTATGGACAGCTTTAAAAATGCATTGCCACTTTAAGAACCACTTTAAGAAAATTTGTGAACTGCCCGCACTGCACATTTGCGAGTGCTTCTCACCCGACTTAGGCCCACGGCACCTCAGTTCTTAGTTTTTCGCAGAGCTAAGAAGTCATGTCTCTGAATTTTGTTCAATTTTTGCCATTTGCCTTCCCGTTCACGCATTTTTTCTTCTAATTTTCCTCTTCAGTTAAGAGTATTTCTATTAAAAAAAAAAAGATAGAGTGAGGAAACTTTCTTTCCTCTCTTTTCCCCTTGCAGGCTTCGGCTGGCAAGGCTATTTCGTTTTCCTCAGCCATTGAGTTCAATTTGGCAGAGATGCTTTTTCCAGCGATGTCCCAGCCATTATCGGGTTTTAAGAAGTGCTGCAGGTGCCAAAGGCCAATTTCCCTCACTGACCCCCCATAGTTGATGTTTGCAGTACCTTGACCCAGAACACCGGGTAGATTCTTGTGCTCAGTGTTCTTCCTTGCAGAAACATTCCATTAAGAGCTGGAGACTTCAACAAGAAAAATTGTTCGGCACCAGCATGGAAATGGAGAAGACATCGACACCAGCATCAGGAGACATCGCTCCGTCTGGTAAGCCAGCTAAGAAGCCGCCAGCTTCCCAACAGGCCTCGCAGGTCACTCTTGCATCAAGTCCCTCGATGCCGACTAAGCGACAACCTCTTTGGCATCTTGCTTCTCCTATATCAAGATGTGCATCCTCTTCGAGGTCACCCTCTCTGAGGCAAGATGTGGCACCAGTGGTACCGGCAGAAAGGCCAAAGGTACCGATTCTTTCATTCCATGAAAAGCTCGATGCACTTTTCCAAGTGAGTGATATGTTTAAGCTCCTTACTCCGATATTGACTCCCTCAGTCCAGCCTGAGCTTAAGGCAGCTAGGTCCTGCGGTATCAACACTGGATCTCCAGAGGGGCATCGACGTTCCACACCTAAGTGTAGACCACATCATCGTAGGTCCAGTTCTCCATCGAGGCCCCGCTCCAGTTCATCGAGGCATCATCATTCTTCCTCCTCGTCTCGACTCTCCAAATCCAGTAAACATCGATCCTCTTCAGGAGCTTCTAAAGGAAACATCGTTCTCCTTTATGATCTTCCAAATGTAAAAGAGTGTCACGTCAGACATCGTCCTTGTCATTGGATCGATACCGGGCTTGACGCAAGCATCAATCTGCTCGACACACTTCTTCACCAAAGCCCTTTTATGACTGATTTGCAGTCTGATTCAGATGAAGACTAACCTGAGTTTACAACGGAGGCTTATGATACTACATTGGAAGCTTATGATACTGCATTGGAAAAGTCTCCACAAAAGTTTCCACCAAGGGCTAACTCTCCTACTGAAAGACTTTCATTTACAAAATGTATTCGCCAGTGCCTACAGTGCTGAAAACTTGGAGGCCTTAGATTATGATCCTCCTAAAGAACTTCCCAGACTACCTTTGCATGGTATACGTAAAGAGACTTTTTACAAGAACTGGTAAATGCCCTTAACCATTACAGTGGCTCCCAGAAAATTGGACTCTCTATATAAAATAATTTCTTCTCCGGGTTTTGACAAACCATAGCTTCAGCACCAGTTCCTGGTGGTAGAGTCAACTTTGAAAAAATCTATATAAAGCACCTTGTTAAGAAATTACCTTCTTTTGAGAGATACATTCCTCCTCAACATTTTCAGGAATTTCATCATACCTCTCGCACCCTTGCCCTAGCTAGAATATACATGGCAAGATATGCTTTATGATGCGTTTGAATTATCTTCTAGAGCAGGGGTGCCCAAAAGGTCGATTGCCACTTTCAGAATGGTGGATACCCATTTCTGGCACCTAAGGACCCTAGGTGCCGGAAATGTAGACCAGGGTATTACAAGCCTACATTTCTGGCACCTAGGGTTCTTGCAGAATTGTGGCTAGCATCATCTAGTGATGCTGAAATTTGGTGCCGCCCCTAAACATACCCACTTCTGAGGTTTGACTTCAGTAAGTGATGCTAGGCACCATGAACTTAGGCGCCAGTCCCAGAAGCCACCTAGCATTGGCTAAATTTTTGTTTTGGTTTTAGTTGATTTTTAGTGGCATGATCAATTGCAACACCAATTAAAACCCTTTAAGTTAATCGCTGGTAGGTGCGATCTAGGTGCCTGCTGGTGACTAACCTTTGGTGTTTTTTTGAGAATCTAGCCCTTTGGATGGTTCTATGTGGCACCTCTGTGCAGTGGTGTAGTAAAGGCGGGGGACAGTATGCCCCGGGTGCCATGTTGGCGGGGGTACCAGCACCTTTCCTCCTCTCTGCCCCTTGCCTCTTCCCACGCCACGCGCGTGCCTCCCCTTCCCTCCCCCGTACCTCTAGTTGTTCACCGCCGTGAACAACAGCTTCAGCATGTTCCTCGCGACCGTGTCATCTCTCCCGCTGACGACGCTTCTGGATGCCCCGCCTTGGAAGTGATGTAAGAGGGAGAGCTGACGGAGTCGCAAGGAGCACGCTGAAGTTCATGTTGCTCGTGGCAGCGAACAACTATGAGGCATGGGGGAAGGGAAGGGTAGTCACACACATGTAGCATGGGGTACCGGGGAAGGAGCGGTGGGCGGAGACAAGGGTGGGGGCCCTGGCCGCCTCTCACCCTCACTACGCCACTGCGTCTGTGGCATTTTGAATCGGAGCTAAAAGGAAAAAGTCTAGTGGAGCCTACAAAGTAATTGCTAGTTTCATGTCCAAAGCTGTTGGGGCATAGGTAGAATACATAATGCTGCGTCTCTTAGAGTTCAGTACCGTCAGCATTTTCTCAACAGAGATGTAGCTAACATCTGCAGGACTGAAAAGAAACTGCTGGCTTGGCAGGGATCCAGATTGCTAAAGGGAGGGAAAACCCCCAAACAAAAGAAAACTCAACATGCAAGCAAACTGAATCTACTCTATAGGCTTCATTTTTATATATAGCATATTGGGTGTTGTCCAGATCACAAACACATTAGCTTTTCAAAATGTTTTCTTAACTCAGATTTACAACTGTTCTTTATTTTCTCCATGCTGACACTTTTTTTTTTTTTTAATCTTTATTCATTTCAAATCTTAAATCAAGTACAATATTGACATTTATCAATTAAGCATTCAAATACACTTGAAATCCTATAATTGATCATAATAATATAAAATATTACCCCCTCCCTTATTTATAAAAATGATTTGTTTCAATTATAATCAAAAATACCCACCCCCTCCCCCCTTAATGTCTTAAAATTTTATACAGGGAAGAATATTTTTAATCTTTACAGTAATCTATTAATGCCGACACATTTCTAGCAATGAAAAACCTCTTCCTCCTTGTTAAAAATGGTGTCATCCTAAGGAACAGCCCTACTATAAATAAGCATCATTTATTGCAATCATTTCCCTATGTAATTACTTACGTTACACTAACAAAGTTATGGTTTTCCTCTGTCAAAATGTTATGAAAATTAGGCTGTTTGGGGGAATTAGGATAAGAATGTAGATGCTAAGACCAAGGGCTCCTTTTACGAAGCCGTGGTAGCGGTTTAACGTGCGTAATAGCTTCGCGCTAAACTGCCGGCCGCGCTAGCTGCTACCGCCTCCTCTTGAGCAGGCGGTAGTTTTTCGGCTAGCGCGTGATGAAGCGCCAACGCGGCTTCGTAAAAGGAGCCCCAAGTCTCATAGCGCGATGGTACCACACTGCAATATTGACTATCCCAGAACTATCTTTGCCCAAATCCGTTGGGTCAACAGAAGCTGTCTGACTTTCCACAAATACAATCTTTCAGATCAGAAAGTAATGTTTGGATATTTTGGTAACTTTTAATTATATGTAAAAAAGGGACAGTAAAATTATTCAAAAGTAACTTTGCAACTTTCTTGCCCTCGCTCCCTCTGTACATTTTTTTTTTTTAAGTTGAATTTTATAAAATACTAGCTGATGCCCTGGCGTTGCACGGGTATTTAATTATAGCAATAACACTGTAAATGGATTCAAATAAAGATACTTTATAGTGCTGAATGAAATTATTTTTTTACAGCTTTATAAAAAGTACAATATTCAAATTATAATGTGGAATATTTGACAAAATGAATACAATACAACTAACGCAAAACTTGATTATAAACAACATTTTTAGTTTCACCTCCAGGAGCAAGAACATATAAATTCTTGGGTGAACCCACCCTTGATCAAGCAACATAGAGTTGTCCATGGGAAAAACAGGGGGATCTTAAATCCACTCCACAGTATGTAATAGTCTGTCCCTGTGATTTGTTGATTGTGATAGAGAATGCAAGTCTCAGTGGAATTTGCAATCTCTTAAACTGAAAAGGAAGATCTGTTGGAATAAGTGGTATCCGCGGGATAAATACGGTTTCACCTTGTCCCTTTCCGGTTAAGATAGTCGCTTCAATTACATTGGACAGTAACCTCTTTACACAAAGCCTTGTGCCATTGCAAAGTTTTGGTGGGTCAAGGTTGCGAAGTAAAATAACTGGAGATCCCACAGCTTTTTACATTTGTTCCATTGACATGAATGGGTGAAATCTGATTTTATGTTTGTAGCTCCGCCCACGTGTGCAGGTGGGCCGCGAGACCCCCAGAACATATCACCCCAGGTAGTGAGGGATCTGCATACCAAGTTTCGTTCAAATCGGTCAAGCCGTTTTTGCGTGATCGCGGCACATACACACACACGTACATACCTCCGATTTTATATATATATATATAGATTCAGGCTTCTAAGCTGCCGTGTTCAAAATTGAACCAGGTGATGTACAATTTGCAATTAATAAAATGCAGTACTATATCCATAGTAATAAACAATAAAATTCTAAGTTCTCCTTTCATTGTCTTGTTTTTCTTATACCACTAAGGGGCAAATTCTATAAAGGCCTAAAAGTTAGGTGGTGTTAAGACGTCCAGCAGCACAACTCTCAGTGCGATTCTATTATGTATAGACGCACAATAGAAAGTCACGTTCAACAAATCTAAGCACATCTATATAGTTGGGCGTACTTTATAGAATCGCGTGTTCTTATGTGCATTCGCATAGATGTGCTGATGTCTATAAAATTATCGCATTTTAGCATTATGACATCATTAGAATGGCAATTTTATGCTATTTTTTTACATTAATATTGTATGCAGCAAAATGGCATGCAGGAGGCAGCCCAATTTTACAGAGGGGGCTCCAGGTTGCTGGCTAGGCTCTTCCTCCAAAAGAAGCATCACTATTTTATTTTATCTTTTAATTATTTATATACCACTTATATCCTAAGTGGCTTTTACATTTGGCTACTTTATCATATTTCCCTTCTGTCCCAGTGGGCTCAAACTCTTATCTAGTGTACCTGGGGTAATGAGGGGATTAAGTGATTTGCCCAGGGTCACAAGGAGCAGTGAGGGATTTGAACCCACAACCTCAGGGTGCTGAGGCCATAGCTCTAACCACTGTGCCACACACTCCCAACCAGAGAAGAATGTACTTACAGTACTGAAGGGCCTGGGAGTGAGTCACTCAGATTTATAACAGGCATGCCTCCTTCCCTCCAGCTCTTACACTAAGCCATTCCTCACCTGCTTGCTCTCTAGATGCCAGTTATCTGATCCCCCCTCCCCCACCACACATACCTCAGACATTAAACCACATGTCAGTTCAAAAGCCAAGCTTATAGCCTCTTGATTCACAAGCAGTCATTTCTCTAGGATAAATATGAAACACGTACTTTCAACACTTGTCCAGTTCCTCTACTGTTTTCCAAAAAAACTCTTTTGACCTCTGTGTTCATCAATCAAAGTAAATGAAATATATATATATATTGCATACTAAAACTTCTGTTTTTTTGGGATAAAGATAATAATAATGGAAAAAGGTGTTTAATAATGTAGCAAAGCATGAAAAAGAAAATATATACAGTCAAACCTCGGTTTGCGAGTGTTTTGCAAGATGAGCTTTGACACGCTGCTCCTGATTGGATAAGGCCCGACTTCGTGCAGAAAGAGGCAGTCAGAACAAACCGCGAGTGATTGCCTGCACTCGTGGCGCTCTGGCTGCTCTCGTGCTGCCCTCTCCCGATGCCCTCTTCAGGCTCCCCCATGAAAAACCGTATTAGCGATTTTTCGAGATTCGCAGGGGTTCCTGGAGCAGAACCCCCGCAAATCTTGGGGGAGCACTGTACTATGTGTGTATGTATATATATATATATATATTTATTTATTTATTTTAAGTGCTTTGCTTGAGAAATGCATTATTAAACATCTTTTTCCATTATTATCAAAGAGGAGTCCTCTTTACCCCAAAAAACAGAAGCCCCATTCACCTATATGTTGATGCCTCCAGCATGCCTAAGTGGCGTGTAAGTTGTGTCCACCTAACTCCCAAAAGTAGACCTGGTTTTTGCAACGCCTACATTTTTTTTTTTAAACTTTATTAATTTTTCAAGCCAACAAAAGTACAGAACAATATATATACAATAATTAATCCACCACAGTAAGCAATTAAATCTGTCAATAATAATACATAAAGAATAACCCCCCTCCCTTCCTTTCTATAACCTGTAGACATAGAACATAACAAAAAAAGATATAGCCCCCCCCCCCCCCCCACCAACCTCTCACCCTACCTTGGATGTGTGTGTAATTCCACAAAAAAACTAAAGATAAAGGACAATTATAACGAAGTAATGCAATGTGTCAATGGGCCCCGAATCAAATTAAACAATGTGCTATGCCCCAACATATCAGCATTCATTTTCTCATACCTGTAGCAGAGGCATAAATTAAGGAAAATTAAGGCGATCACAATTTTTCCAATTACAAGTAGCCATCTGTATGGTCATAATAAGGAGTAGCCGGCTTTTATATCAGTCCAAAGGGGTTTAAGATGTAATAACGTCCCACATATGACTACATCATATGACAATGGGATCGATGACTCCAGTACAGTGTTAATCTGTCCCCATATTGACTTCCAAAAACTAAGTATTAAAGGACAGTAAAACAGCAGATGGTCCAATATCCCAATGTCAAGATGACAGTGCCAGCATCTGTTAGATTTAGAATTATCTAACTTCTGTAGACGAACTGGGGTCCAAAAAATTCTATGCAACAAGAAAAACCAAGTTTGTCTCAGAGATGCTGACACTTTACATCTCATCCTCCAAGACCAAATTTGTGGCCATTGAGTAGCAGAAATCTGCTGCTTAATCTCAATGCTCCAAATATTTCTCAAACTTGTTTTTGGTTTCTTATTCATATAGCCAGATATTAATTTATACCACTTGACTGCCTGATGCCCTAGCAAATCTGTCTGGAAGCATAGGACCGGCAAGCTATACTCATTTTTTAGATTGCGCCAATCAGGGAACCCTTTCTGAATGGCCTGCTTCAACTGCAACCACTTATAAATTTGAGACTTTAAAATACCGAATGATTGTTGCAGTCGTGAAAAATCAAGCATTTTCCCATTTGATAAAACATCATCTAGTGCAGTGTTTTTCAACCTTTTTTGGGCAAAGGCACACTTGTTTCATGAAAAAAATCACGAGGCACACCACCATTAGAAAATGTTAAAAAATTTAACTCTGTGCCTATATTGACTATATATAAAGTAATTCTCTTGAATAGGAATCAAATAAACACAAAGAAAGTATTTTATAATGCTGCCACCGCCAACAACACCGTTGGCGGCGGTGGCACTCAAGTGGCTAAAGAGCCGCAGTTTGCCGGCCTAGGGACAACACTGGAGGGTGGCCAGCTGTGCACCCCCTTGGGACGTAAACCCGGGGTGGGGCAGACCGCCCTCCCCCCACCCTGGTATGCCACTATCTGTACCTCACTCCCTCCCTATGACCAAAAATTCTCCTTTCTTCTATTCCCCGTGTACACAACCATCTCTTTCCCTCCCTTCCTCTCTCCAAAGTCCATGCCTTCTGTGTCCAAACACTCATTCCCTCCCCCACCTCAGCATCTCTTTCCCTCCCTTCCTCTCTCCCAAGTCCATTTCTTCTGTGTCCAAAAACGCATTCCCTCCCCCACCTCAGCATCTCTTTCCCTCCCTTCCTCTCTCCCAAGTCCATTTCTTGTGTCCAAAAACACATTCCCTCCCCCACCTCAGCATCTCTTTCCCTCCCTTCCTCTCTCCCAAGTCCATTTCTTCTGTGTCCAAAAACGCATTCCCTCCCCCACCTCAGCATCTCTTTCCCTCCCTTCCTCTCCCAAGTCCATTTCTTCTGTGTCCAAAAACGCATTCCCTCCCCCACCTCAGCATCTCTTTCCCTCCCTTCCTCTCTCCCAAGTCCATTTCTTCTGTGTCCAAAAACGCATTCCGTCCCCCACCTCAGCATCTCTTTCCCTCCCTTCCTCTCTCCCAAGTCCATTTCTTCTGTGTCCAAAAACGCATTCCCTCCCCAACTCAGCATCTCTTTCCCTCCCTTCCTCTCTCCCAAGTCCATTTCTTCTGTGTCCAAAAACGCATTCCCTCCCCCACCTCAGCATCTCTTTCCCTCCCTTCCTCTCTCCCAAGTCCATTTCTTCTGTGTCCAAAAACGCATTCCCTCCCCCACCTCAGCATCTCTTTCCCTCCCTTCCTCTCCCAAGTCCATGCCTTCTGTGTCCAAAAACCCATTCCCTCCCCCACCTCAGCATCTCTTTCCCTCCCTTCCTCTCTCCCAAGTTCATGCCTTGTGTCCAAAACGCACTCCCTCCCCCCTTTTGTGTTCCGTGTTTGCCTCCCAGCCCATCTTTGCAACTTTCTCAGCAAAACGAAGCTCAAGCCGCGAGGCTTGTCTTCTGCTTCCTGCCTGCGCTGCCGCACACAAATAGCCGAACGGAAGTATTCTCCGACGTCAGCGGTGACGTCAGAGGGCAGGCTTTGCTTAAGCCCTCCCTCCGACGTCAGCGCTGACATCGGGGAACGCTTGCGATCGGCTATATGTTAGCTGCAGGGCAGGCAGGAACAGAAGACGAGCCTCGCGGCTCGAGATGTATTGAACTCTGCGGGTCCCCCGTCCAGCTCTCTCCTGTCCACGTGGGGCGGACCGCCCCTCTCCCTAGACTGGTGGTACTGCCCTGATGGCGGCCCTGACCGTACGGCACACCAGGCAACATCTCGCGGCACACTAGTGTGCCGCGGAACAGCGGTTGAAAAACACTGATCTAGTGTATTTATACCTGCCTGCATCCAATGGTTCCAGAAGATCTTAGACTCACCAATTTGAATCTTTGAGTTTAGCCATAAGGATTGACAAGTGGATTTTTCTACTGGAATATCTGTTAAGTTGTTAATAAATTTCAAGGTTTTTCAGGTGTCAGATAAAATACTATTGTCCTTAACATATCTGGGTAACTTGATACTTAAAACATGCCACAATCTCAAAGGTGACATGAGTTGCCATTCTAAATAAAGCCAATCCGGAAGATCTTCCATGAGCTCAGGAAGGATCCAATGCATACCCTGTCTCATGATAAAAGCTTGATGGTATCTGTAGAAATGGGGAAAATTTACCCCACCCTCCACAATTGGTTTTTGTAAAGATACTAGAACTATTCTAGCAGTTTTACCCAGCCAAATAAAGTTAGTGAGAATTCTATTTAATTTCTTATAAAAGGACCCCTGAAAATAAACTGGCAATATCATCATCTTGACAGTTTATACTCTTCCCCCCCCCCCAAGAAAGATGTAAAGGGTTCCAATGCTCACACATCTTTTTGACTTTCAGCAATAAAGATTTCTCATTTACTGTCATTGTGTCTTCCAGAGATTTTAAAATCATAACACCTAAATATTTTATACCCTCTTCCTTCCAAAGAAATGGGAATGGGTCAAATAGTCCTTTTACACTATGTACATTTAGTGGAAGAACCTCCGATTTACTCCAATTTATTTTATAACCAGAAAATTTACCAAATCGGTCAATCAATTCCAGTAAATACGGAATGGTAAAATCAGGATTTTTCAAATGAAGCAAGATATCATCTGCATACGCAGCGACCTTATGTTCCCGACCTGCATAAGGCATTCCCTGAATCTCCTTTGCCTGCTGTATAGCCAACAACAAGGATTCCAACACAATATCAAAAAGCAAAGGAGACAAGGGACATCCCTGTCTAACTCCCCTCTCCAGACGAAAACGCTCTGAGAAAGTATTATTAATATATAATCTGGCCGAAGGGGAGCTATACAAGGTATGAATCATTTGTATAAATCCAGATCCTATACCAAACCAATCCATTGCTTGATGCATGAAAGTCCACTCCAGTCGATCAAAAGCCTTTTCTGCATCCAAAGAGACAGAGAAAGCCGGACAATTCATTGTTTTTGATAAATTTAGCATATGTAATAATAACAGTTTATATACCGCAGGACCGTGAAGTTCTATGCGGTTTACAATGGTTAAAAGATGTTACAAATTAATTAGAATTAACAAGGTTAGAAACTAGTTATTAACAGCGCTAGAGATCAGTTATTTTGGAGTAGGATTGTCCATGTTAGTTGCCTAAATACTTCAGGAACAGGTATGTTTTTAGGTGTTTCCTAAATTCCCCATAAGTAGTAGGCGTGAGCAATTGTTCCAGATCTTTGCCCCATAATGTCGCTTGATGTGAGAGAAGATGTTGATGGTGTTTTTTAAATTTATATCCTTTAACAGGTGGGGAAACAAAATTTGAGTGTGAGCTTCTCTGATGTCTGTTGTTTTAGAAAGAGAAGAGGTCAGTTATATATTTGGGGGCTAAACCAAATAGTGCCTTGAAGCAAAAGCATCTTATCATATCTCCTCTTTTGCCACCTTTCTTGCAAATCTACATATTGAGATGCTTAAGTCTGCCCCCATATGCTTTATGACAAAGACTACTGACCACTTTAGTAGCTACTCTCTGGACCAACTCCATCTTCTTTACATCTTTTTAAAGGTGTGGTCTCCAGAATTGTATACAGTATTCTGTCTCACCAGAAACTTATATAGACGCCAAACTATGCAACATAGTAGGTAAAAGCAGTGTGCCTGACACTATGACGCAGGACCTACGGCAGCTGGAACAGTGGTCGTCAACTTGGCAGCTAAGCTTCAATGCTAAAAAATGTAAAGTGATGCACCTAGGTAAAAAAAATCCACACAGAACTTACACACTAAATGGAGAAACCTTGTCCAAGACCATGGCAGAACGTGATTTAGGATTGATCATTAGTGATGATATGAAGGCTGCCAATCAGGTGGAGAAGGCTTCATCCAAGGCAAGACAAATGATGGGCTGCATCCGTAGGGGTTTTGTCAGCAGAAAACCTGAAGTCATAATGCCGCTGTACAGATCCATGGTGAGACCTCATCTGGAGTATTGTGTTCAATTCTGGAGACCGCACTACCGGAAAGATGTGTTGAGAATTGAGTCGGTTCAGCGAATGGCTACCAGGATGGTCTTGGGGCTCAGGGAACTCACGTACGAAGAAAGGCTAAAAAAACTGCGGATGTACTCGCTGGAAGAACGAAGAGAGAGGGGAGACATGATTGAGACCTTTAAGTATATTACGGGATGTTTAGAGGTCAAAGATGATATCTTCTGTCTTACAGGGCACTCGCTGAAAGTCAGGGGAGGGAAATTTCATGGAGATACCAGGAAGTACTTCTTCACCGAAAGGGTAGTCGATCATTGGAACGAGCTACCTCAGCAGGTGATTGAGGCCAACAACGTGTCAGATTTTAAGAGAAAATGGGATATTCACGTGGGATCTCTAGGGGAATAAAAGTCAGGGAGTGGGTCATTGATGTGGGCAGACTTGATGGGCTGAGGCCCTTTTCTGCCGTCAATTTCTATGTTTCTATGTCACCTTTTTCTGCTGGCCATTCCTCTCTCTTTGTACTCAAGCATCTTTCTGGTTTTTGTTGTTGCCTTTTTTTTAATTCTTTGGCCACTTAAAATCAAATATAATCATCCTCAAGTCCCGCTCTTCTTTTGTGCCTGGGCGTACTTAACCAACTATACTGCACTTCTCCCTTGGGTTTATGCTGCCCAAATGCAAGGCTCTGCATTTTTTTAGCACTAATTCTTAGCTGCCAAATTACTAGACCATTCTTCAAGCTGTGCTTGATCCCTTCTCATGTTATCTACACCATCAAAAATGTCTATGATTTTGGCATCATTCTCAAAGAGGCACACCTTACCAGACAGCCCTTTCACAATATTGTTTACAAAACTCATCCTTGTGGCACACCACAGGTAATATCCCTTTCTTCAACATGAACTCCTTTTATTACTATCCTTTGTCACCTTCCACTTAACCAGCTTGTAACCTTGTCAGTCATTTTAGGGCCAATTCCAAGGACACTAAGTTTATTTATAAATTGCCTATGGGGAACTGTGTCAAAGGCTTTGCAAAAATCTAAGTATTTATATATTTATTAAACTTCCTATACCCTTTTCTTAGCAAAGCCTTTTAAGATGGTTTACAAATAATAATTTAAAAAAAACACCACCCTATCTAGTGCTCTCCCATGATACAACTTTATGGTCATCCAGTCAAACTAATCACATTTATCTTACAAGACCTACCTATGAAACCATGTTGCTTTGGGTTCTGCAATCAATTTGATTCCAGAAATCTTACTATCCTCTGTTTTAGAAGCCTCACCCGTCTACAAGCATCTTAAGTAGGAACTTGAAAGGGGAAAAAAAATGATCTTATGAATAAAGCACTGGACAATTTCCCCATTGATTTTCATTTGTTTCCCCACTGAAGAGCAAACAGAGTGCTGGGATAATACACTTCTCCCTCCAAATCTGCAGTTTCAGTATCCATAGATTCAGTTATTCACAATTTTTTTTTTTTTTTTTTTAAATAAAGCTGCATTCCGGATATTCCCCACCTCCCTCCCGGCATCCCGGACCTTACCTGGTGGTCTAGTGGGCTTTCGGGGCAGGAGGGATCTTCCTACGCTCCTGCCCCATGCAGATCTCTTATAGGAAATGACTGCCGTGAGCTCCTGTCGTAGTCTCGAGAGACTATGGGAACTCAAGGCAGCCATTTCCTATGAGTGATCTGCATGGGGCAGGAGTGTAGGAAGATTGCTCCTGCCCTGAAAGTCCACTAGACCACCAGGTTAGGTCCGGAATGCCGGGGGGAAGGCAGGAGGATGGCGGTGGTGGGTCAGAGCCGGCCAAAAAGTTTATTCGTGAATTTACCGATGAAAACAAAAACTGTGGATACAGATGTTCTGGAGATAATTTATTAAACACTGACATATAAAACCATGAAAATTCAATTTAAAAAGTACAATGCTAAAAAATACTGTGATAAAAATCCAACCGGACCCTACACGGTCCGTGTTTCGGCGAACACGCCTTCCTTAAGGGTCCAATGGTTTGAAAACTCACATATAAAGAATTGGACTGAAAACAGTCTATTGTCTTAAACATGTGAGCAAAGAACACCGCAGACAAGCTGAAGTAGCAAAAAAATGCCATGTATCTGTGCCACTTCTTTGTCTTTAATCCTTTTACACCTTTATACATTACATTACATTTATTTACTTCTATTCTGCCTTAACCTTTCAGTTCTAGGCGGATTACAATAAAAGGTATCTGGATATTTGCAGGGAATTTCATTTCAAACCTTATTAGACAGACATTGGCTTAGCATTGTAAGACACATTTTGCTAAATAACAATTTTGATTTCTTTCCGGAATATTCTATAATCCGATATGGCACCTAAGATTCTGATGACATCTAGTTTTGCTGCTTGGAATGACAGTCTTCTAACTTTTATAGCCTTTTTGGGTTTTTAGTTCAGAGATAAGAGAAAGTATTCATATTTCTCCGAGGCCTTTTTGCTTCTTTCAATGCGAGTCTATTGTTCAGGTAAATTGGAACATAGCCCTGTAGTATTTGAAACAACAGGCAAGAGAATTTTTGTCAAGTGAAATACTCCACACTTACAAACCCAAGGTACAAAAATATACAAAACTCTACAAACCTTGAAAACTTCAATGTCTAAATTCCCCAAGTAAGAAGTAATTTTAAACCTTTACCGGCTCCCATCACTAAAGGAGTAAAAGATAATTTGGAGGACTCTAGGAAGGAGGAGGAAAAAGCCTCAGACTCGTGCCTCAACTGTCAGTTAGCATGCACTTAGGCATCAAACAGAGCTACCTCATTGGCAAAAAAACCTCTTCCTCCATCCATTCCTCCAATTCTGTATAAATCTATTAATAAATATACGTTATTTTCCATTTCCTATAGTACTTCAGATACCATTCGTCCCTTGAATATCATTGAAACTGTTGCATCGAGAATCTTACTTTTCAATACTCTTATTCCTGCAGCTGTGTCCGGGTGCGACCAAAAAATCACCACCCGCTAGTGTAAGAGCACTACGATCGGATGCATGCTAGTGTGAAATGTAAAAAATCAACCACTTATCTTTTTATGTTCTATGCTTATACATCACCGCAGTCCTGCTCACAACGCAATCACGCCGTACGCTATGGCGCAGCACTGCTGCCGACACTGCTCTTATTGGCAAGTCTGCTTAGCCCAAGCTGATAATGGCCAGCCTGGGTTTAGTTAAGCTGCGTCAGGGCATCCAAGGCTAACGTTTGGCACAGAGAGTATGTGCCGAACATTAGCCTTGTGCATGATAACTGGCAGTAGAGACGTGAGTCAGAGGCTTTTTCCTCCTCCTTCTGAGAGTCCTCCAAATTATCTTTTACTCCTTTAGTGCTGGAAGCCAGTAAGGGTTTAAAATTACTTCTTACTTAGGGAATTTAGACCTTGAAGTTTTCAAGGTTTGTGGAGTTTTGAATAGAATTTTTGTCCCCTGCTGTCTTGGGCTTCTCTCCCTTGTTTTTCTTCCATTGCCTCACTCATATTTCTCCCTTATGCTTCCTCTTCTTGAACTGCCTCTCCCCTTCCCTAAATGTAAACTGTACATTATGTATATTGATAATAGATCCATAGTGTGTGTCTAGTTAAGATAAAAACTTTTACTGAAAAACCTTCCATTGTAAACTTGTTCTGTAATTATGTCAAATTGCAGCCTGTTACCTATATAATACTGTGTTTCCCCGAAAAAAAGACCTACCCTGAAAATAAGCCCTAGCATGATTTTCGGGGCAGGTCTTAATATAAGCCCTACCCTCGAAAATAAGCCCTAGTCACTGGCGGCAGCAGCGCTGCCCCCGTGACCCTTCTATCTCTCCCACCCATCCGAACCCCGATCGTGAGACCGAAATACAGTACCTTATAATAAACCACATGACATCATCAGCAACGCGGCAGAGGAATGCCCAGGCTTGAGAAAGCCATGATGGGACTGTGCTGCCAACGATGCACTTTGTTATAAGGTACTGTATTTTGGTCTCACTGTTGGGGTTCGGATGGGTGGGATTGATGAAAGGGTCAGAAGTGAGAGGCGGGGCATGGCAGGGGGGATGGGAAGGATTAAAAAATGCTCCACAGGGGGATGGAAGGAAAGGAGGGATATAAGCTGCAAGGGTTCTGCTGCACAAAGGGAGGGAGGATTCTGCTGCACAGGGGGATGGGAGGGAGGGGGAGGGATAGAAATATACTGCACAAGGGATGGGTGAGAGGGGAGGAAAGATGCTGCACATGTGGGGGAGAGAAAGGAAATTGGAAGAATTGGGGTGGAGGAGAGGAAGGGAGAGATAATCATTGTACATGAAAAAAAATAAGACCTCTTTGAAATTAAGACCTAGTATTTTTGGGGGGCCCAAAATTAATATAGGACAGTGTCTTATTTTCGGGGAAACATAGTATGTATGTTTAAACTTATAACCCGTTCTGAGCTCTTTGGGGAGAACGGGATAGAAAACGAATTAAAAAAATAAATAAATCAAATATTCCCAGTGTATTTGGCTCCACATAAAATAATCGAAAGCTGAAAATACTTGTCATAAAAGACTTTCAAATGAAAATTTCTAGCTTTTATTTTTCTAGATTTATTAGTAAATATTAGGATGAGAAGTCAAGGTGAACTTGAACTGATTAGAAGCAATCTTTTTACCTTATTTATTAACCCTTTCTCATGATGACGATCCCCTCTAATGTTTTGCTTCACAGTTGCATTTATGTCTTTCATAGGAGCCACAAGAATTAAAGTGAGTTTTTTGGTATGAAAGAAGCTTAAAAGCCTTCTATACCTTTCTGTATTGCAGAAAAACAAAACACAGACACATCACACACGCAAGAATTTGAGCATGACAGAGCTGGCTGATGCCCCTATCAGAGGGGATTTACACAGTGGAAAAAGTCTAATTGTCGATCCCATTTGGCTGACTGAGCTTTTCCTGGTCATTAATTCTGGGTTGCTAGGGCTCTCTGTGTACTCCTTTGCTACAAGAATTGCGTAATGTTTATATCTAAGTGTATTCATGCCTGTCATCTTTTAATTCTCATGCTAGAAACAGCAAAAGTGGTCAAATTTCAGTGGTATACAAAATTTGTGTGGCATTTCACCAAAACTGTCACCCATCTTTTCAATGCTTATTTTGTGTGTACATTTACTGCAGGGCCCTTAATCTTTCAGCTGGCCTGAGTGAAATTTAGTAGCAGACACAGAAGAAATAACAGTGTACGTTCTTGTGTTTAGTGATGGTGAATTGCATATAGGGAGACTCAAGGACAGGGGTAGGGAACTCCGGTCCTCGAGAGCCATATTCCAGTTGGGTTTTCAGGATTTCCCCATTGAATATGCATTGAAAGCAGTGCATGCAAATAGATCTCATGCAGATTCATTGGGGAAATCCTGAAAACCCGACTGGAATACAGCTCTCGAGGACCGGAGTTCCCTACCCCTGCTCTAGGAGATGGTAACACCGATGATACAAGCATGTCCCTGAGGTTCTTGACTCTCTTTTGTGCTGCCATCAAGTTTATTTCCTTGAAAGGCTGTAAATTTTTTATAATGTGCCATTATTTCTTCAGTATCTTAATTATCTGGTTTGACATGTGTGTGAATGGTAAAGCGCAAACTGCTTTATCACTTTTCTCTTATCTAGCTGGTTTCAGTAAAGATGCCTATCATTTAATAATGCCTTAGAATAACCTTTATCAATAAAAGAAATTGAATAACCTCTCTCTGCAAATCTGTTTTTCTTATCAATAGATCTTTTCTGAAACAAGATAGCATCAGAGCACAATCTCTTTAACCTTAAGAATTGGCTATATGGTAAATTGGTCTTCAAAGATTTATTATGGCAACTATCACATTGTAAATATTTATTGACATCAGTTGGCTTACGATAGATGTCAGTCACAAATTTACCTTCAACGCTAATATTGATGTCTAAAAAAAAGAACACATTTTATACTATAATGCATTTGAAATTTCAGATTTTTATCAAGGGTGTTAAGTCAAGAGTGGAAATCTTTGAGAAGCTCTTCTGAACCTATCCAAGTCATGAAAATGTCATTAATATAATGTCTAAATATAAAATAAGGAACCACTAATATAAATCAAAATGAAGCTGCAGATAATTTTTTCTCTAGTTGTTATTTAAACGGGAACAAGCCTCAGATTATGGAGTTTTTCTCCATTCTGGGTTTTCTCAAAGAGAAAAGACAGTTCTTATCTCTTACTCCTGCTTACATCACCGGCTTGAACCCATCCTCCCTACCATAACCAAAACAGTTAATTTTATTCTTTATTTCTTAAATTAATTTATCTCCTTGTTTAATCATTAATCATTCTTTGTTCTCACAATTCATTAATACTTCATACTTAAGAAAATTCATTAATGCTTATACTTGAGAGACCTTAAAGCTCATTTTAAAACTCAAAACTGACAGGAAAAATTGTGCTAGTTTTTAAAGTGCACTGCTGCTTCAAAGTGCTGTATAAAAAGTGCATTTGTGCTATAAATTACTTCAGTTCATCTCATAGTTTAAAGTACTTAGCTTATGCTCTTTTAGAAACCAATCTTCCGACGCGGCCTGCGTTTCGCGGGATAGGGTTACATCCCTGCTGCATCAGGGAAAAGACTCTCTAGCAATTTTGATTTATATTAGTGGTTCCTTATTTTATATTTAATTAATATAGGGCTCCTTTTACTAAGGTGCGCCAGGGCTTTAACGCGCGGAATAGCGCACGCTACATTGCCAGTCGCGCTAGACCTTAATGCCAGCATTGAGCTGGCGTTAGTTCTTGAAGCGTAGCGCACGGTAATTTCCTGTGCGTGCTAAAAACGCTAGTGTACCTTAGTAAAAAGAGCCCATAATGTCTCCATAACGAGATATTTCTAGAATATTGTTTATTTATTTTAAAAATTTCTATACCGTTTAAAACTAAACAGTTTACATAATTTAAATACATAATTTTAAAACAAAAACATGATAAAATAAACATACAAACAAATCCTCAGAAATCATGACTACAAAATAATACCATAGCTTGCATAGTAAAGATCATGAATAGTTCATCAACTCTGCCAGAGAGGAAAATTATTGACTAGAGAAAGGCATCTACAAATAAGTAATTTTCTGAACATGCCATTTTCACGGCAAATTCGTATTTGACCCACCAGGGAGTTTCATAACTTAACTCCTGCACAACAAAAAGTAATTTTACCAGTCTCAACAAGTCTTGGATTCACAGTCGTCTTCAATAAGCTAGATTCTCAGAACGCAAAGATCTTTGTGGTGTATAACTAAGTATATTATTTTTAAACAATTCTGGAATGTTTCCATACAAGAATTGATGCCAAATCATTACTGCTTTATACTGTGCTCTGAAGGTGATTGGTAGCCAATGCAGTTTTTGGAGATTTGGTGAAATGTGATCATATTTAGACAATCCTAAATTGCAAATTGATGTGTACTAAGATGTTTTTGCTCAAAATGTCCCATATATAGGTTATCCAAACAGGCTGGCTATTCAAAAAAATATTTATTCTTAAAGCTGGTTATACAGCACAATCGCTCACTACCTACCCAGAAAATAAGCCCTAGCATGATTATCCCCCGAAAATAAACCCCTGTCACTGGCGGCAGTAGCGCTCCCCCTGTAACCCTTCCATCTCTCCCACCAATCCGAATCCTGACTGCGAGACTGAAATACAGCACCTTAAAACAAACCGCATCGTCGGCATCAGAGGCCCCATCGTGGCTTTCTCATGTCATCAGCAATGCGGCAGAGGAATGCCTGGGCATGAGAAAGCCATGATGGGACTTGTGCTGCCGATGAGGCGGTTTGTTATAAGGTGCTGTATTTCAATCTCATGGTCAGGGTTCGGATGGGTGGGAGAGATGAAAGGGTCAGCAGGGAGAGGGAGGTGCGCGGGGGGGATGGGAGGGATTAAAAAATGCTTCACAGGGGGATGGGAGGAAGGGAGGGATAGAAGCTGCAAGGGTTCTGCTGCACAAGGGATGGGTGAGAGGGGAGGAAAGATGCTGCACATGTGGGGGAGAGAAAGGAAATAGGAAGAATTGGGGTGGAGGAGAGGAAGGGAGAGGTAATCATTGTACAGTACATGAAAAAAAATAAGACCTCCCCAAAAATAAGACTTAGTGCCTTTTTTGGGTCTAAAAGTAATATATGATTGTGTCTTATTTTCGGGGAAACACGGTAGTTAGCCAAAAAACCATCTATAAATCCTTTGATTTCTCCAGGTGTCGTTGTGGTTCAAGATTTTCACAACCGCTAAGGATTTATGCACCCTCTCGTCAACTGACTCCAAATATTTAATTTTGAATTTTACTCTTCAACCTAAAATTTTGATTTATTTTAACAGTTTCTTTAATGCATCCATTTAGAATCTTTAAAACTTAGGCCTGCGATAGCAGTTTCTAGCACAAGGAGCCGCGCTGAATGGCCTGCGTTGCTTCCGACGCTCATTGAGTTTTGTAAAAGAGGGGGTTAGTCACTTTAAAGTTTTACTTATCTTATGTCAGGCCGTGGGGTTGTTAGAACTTCTAAACACCGACATAAATGATGTTTTGCAACATAGCTGTGTCAAGGCTCATCCCCTTTGTCCTCCACCCATACCATTTCTCTACTTGCTTCAGGCATCTCTAGCAACTTGGGGGTTTCCTTTTGGGTTTTTTTTAAATCTATATCCTGTTTCTCCTCTTATCTAATCAAACTTCCCCATCTACCCACAATCATACAGGGAGCTTTGTTTTAGGTATTGCCACCCTGGTAGGACCCAGAGAGACTTGCTACCATATTCATCACCAACAACTAATGGATATAGCACACCTGAACTTACAGAGCATTTTAAGATTTGCACTTGCAGCTCCAGTAGTTGGCTTCCTGGAAACTTAATGATCAGAAAAGTAAAATCAGAAGTAGCATTCTTATTTTATAACTAGTCTTTAAGCCCGTTACATTAATGGATGCTAGAATAGATGTGTGTGTCTGCCTTTCTTTCTCTATCCTTGGCCGCTTTCTGTCTGTCTGTCTCTCTCTTTCCTCGGCTGTCCACCACCACCCCTTGCCTGCTCCCCCTGTCCAGCAGCAGCCCTTCTCCTCCCCACTGTCCAGCAGCATCCCTTCCCTCCTCCCCTGTCCAGGAGTACCCCTTCTCCCATCCTTCCCCTCCTTCCCTCTCCAACAAATGTTTCCTCTCTTTAGCCTAATGGCAGCTCTGTGCACTTTTAACTTTGGCACACAGCTGCCCCTAAGCAGTAGTTTAGCCGCGGTTTCATGAGGCAGCCCCGGGGCCTTTGGTAGGCTGACCTGCTTCGATGATGCAATGTGGGCCGGCCTACCAAAGGCCCCGAAGCTGCCTCATGAAACCACGGCTAAACTACTTCTTAGGGGCAGCTGTGTGCCAAAGTTAAAAGCATATAGAGCTGCCGCTGCTGGTAAGGGAGTATAGAGACAAGATAAAGGTAGGAGGCATACACGGCAGGAGGCCCGGCATATGCAGCAAAGACAGGAGTCCCGGCGAAGGCAGGCGGCATATGCGGGGGAAGGCATACGAGGCAGGAGGCATAAGCAGCAAGAGGCAGGAGTCCCGGCATACGCAACAGGAAGTTGCAAGTCAGCTGATGCTGGCAACGGAGCCTCTCTTTCTGCCTAGTGTGCAGTTTGTGGAGGGATCCCGAATCCTTCACGGACCGGCAAGAAAATTTTGTGGACCAGCAGTTGAAGAACACTGCTCTAGCCTTTTATTTAATGCCTATCTTTCCCATAGCTGCAATTTTGAAAGCGGTGCCGATGCGTGATTGACACGTGATCGGCAGCCAGTTTTAAGGTAGTTGCTGATATTGGCACTGATTACAGAATCTGGCCCTTAATGTTCTATTTAATATGTAAATGAATTATAGCAATTACTTTTGCATGGTTTTATATAATAATCTATTTTTTGGCACACAATTTTCCAGTAAGTAACTAAAGAGTAACTACAATTAGGCCTTACTTTCCTGAATTCTCCATGAAGGGAAGCTGTCAACATGGCTACCTTTTAAGATGGGTTATTTTTACCACAAATGCTGTTTTAACACAGAGCCCCATTCAATGAGACCCTGTGCTAAAATAACCCATTTTTACAGCATCTCATGTTGATAACTTCCCCCATAAAGAAAGAACAAGTGGGGAGTGGGATAGAAGACATTAACCATGTATAAAAAGTCCTATGGCGTAATGTCCTCGTATTTAAAGACAATGCAAAAGGTTCATAGAAAATCCGACCCTGTTGATTTTGTCCTTCTGATTTTCTGAGCCAACATGCTCTTTGGGTTTTTTTAAGAGAATTTTTAGTGTTTGTTTGTATTTCAAGCACCTAGTGACACCTGCAATAAACTCCACCTGGGGGCCAAAACACGGACCGTGTCGTGTCATTGGCTGGATCCTTTCAATATAAGGCCATTACGTCCATAGGACTTTTTAAACATGTGCTCTTATTTCTATGCTCTTGTATTTATTTTGAATTTATAGAAATAAAAATTTGTTTGCCCCAAGGTTAACGTGTTCTATCCCACTCCCCACTTGTTCTCTCTTTGTTGGATTTTACGTGGGGTTTTTGTTCCATTTCTTTTTTCTTTTTTTTTAAAAATCTTTATTCATTTTAAAGTCATAAATAAGTGCAACATATTATACAGACATTTTACATTTTAACAGCACTTAAATTCAATCAAAATTATATTCAATGACACATACATATATTATTCCCCCCCTTTCTACATATCCAAAAATTGCACTCAAATTAAAAGTATCTTCCCACCCACCCTGGACGTGTATGATCAAAGGGCATAGATAGATGCAGAAGCCGTACATCTCATCCTCTAAGTCCAAATTCGTGGCCATTGAGACGCAGAAATCTGCTGCTTTATCTTAATGCTCCAAATGTTCCTTTTCTTTGTTCTATGATAACTTCACGTCTAAGAACCTTTTTCGAATGATTCTTGTGAATCTACCCCTTTAGAGTTTCATATCATGATCTCATGTTCTCATTTTATATTTATAGTAGGAATGTGCATTCATTAATGTATGCAAATTCAGTTTAACATGTGCTAGCCTAAAAATTGTCATGTGTTAAGTTGATTTGCATGTGTTAAAATTCTAACATATATTCAAATTTGTCATTAAATCAAGTAGGCAAAGCAAACAGAAAAAAAGTCTCAAAATTAGGGAAAAAGGCCAAATGAACTGATGAATTTTGTCCTTTCCACAGCTCTAACATATACCCTTGAGATATTTGAGCATCACTGTTATTTTCCCTCTTCACTTTTCTCACATTCTCTAGGGCACTGTTCTTCAACCGCCGTTCTGCGGACCGGTGCCGGTCTGCTGGAAATTTCTGCCGGTCCGTGGAGGGCCGGCAAGATTGCTGCTGCTGCTGCTACTGCTGCTAAACCTGACAGGAAATCTTCTTTCCGACATTGGAGAGGACGTTCTGGGCCAGCCAATCGCTGCCTGGCTGGCCCAGAACGTCCTCTCCGACGTCAGAATTGATGTCGGAAAGAAGATTTCCTGTCGGGTTTAGCAGCAGCAGCAGGGCAATAAGAGCAGGGGAAAGCAAGGAGGGAGGCCTTTTTTTTTTTTTTGCCTGCAAGGAGGGAAGGAGGTAGTAAGGCAAGCAGGCTGACTTTGGCCAGGGAGGGAGGGAAGGAGAGAGGTAGACAGGCTAGCTTTGGGGGTGGGGGTGGGACAAAGTGTAGAAGGCAGTGAGAGGGACATAGGAAGGAGGCACTGGGGGGCACTAAAGACAGGAAGGGGCACTAAGTATATGGGAAGGAGGCACTGGGGGCACTAAGGATATGGGAAGGAGGCACTGGGGGCACTAAAGGCATGGGAAGGAGGCACTGGGGGCACTAAAGTCATAGGAAGGGGCACTAAAGACATGGGAAGGAAAGAGGGAGGGAATAGATAGAGACAATTGTTGGGCCTGAGTGCAGAAAGAAAGAAATGAAAGGATACACAGACAGAAGGAAACGCAACCAGAGACTCATGAAATCACCAGATAGCAAAGGTAGGAAAAATGATTTTATTTTCAATTTAGTGATCAAAACATGTTAGTTTTGAGAATTTATATCTGCTGTCTATATTTTGCACTATATTTGTCTATTTTTCTATAGTTACTTAGGTGACCGAGCTCGCGGGGATGGGGCGGAAACGGGGTTTTTAAATTTTAGTCCTAGTAGTGTGCCGGTCCACAAAATAATTCTTTTATTTCTGCCGGCCCACGGATGTAAAAAGGTTGAAAAACACTGCTCTAGGGTACATATATTTAGGTCTTTAAGTTTCATGTCATAGGCCAGGGCATAGTATTCCAGAAGACCTATCAAGATCCTGTGAAGTGGCTCTACCATCACCTTTTGTCTACAGCAGGGGTGTTCAACCTGCGGCCCCGTAAAGTATTTTGTGCGGCTCCAGTCGAGGGCGATGTAGTGTTTTCCTCTGCTGCCCCCGGGTGTTTACCGTCTTGCCGGCTCCCTCCTTTGTCTTGCTGCAGCATTTGCACATTTGTGCGGACCCAGAAACATTTTTTTCGGCCAATGTGGCCCAGGGAAGCCAAAAGATTGGACACCCCTGGTCTACAGTTTGGTGTTTCCCATGAATCCTAATATTCATCTAGTTCTGGCCACTGTTTTATTGCACTATTTTGTCATCTTGCTATTATCAATTGCTTACCCAGCATTTTCTGTCCATATCAGATCATATCAGCTTTGTTCTAAAGCAACACCGCTGGCTGCCCATTGAATTCCGCCTTACATTCAAACTTTGAAGGCATTCTTGCTACTCCTGCTTATTTGTCATACCCTTACAATTCCCTATTAACCATTTGCATACTTACAGTAGATCTCTCAAACACCACCAGCTGGTTTTACCAGGCTTCTGTTCAGTCCAACTAGAAAATACTTGACACAGTGCCGTTTTTTTTTTTTTTTTTTTTTGGGGGGGGGGGGGGGAATTAGCTCCTACTTACTATTAGAGAAATTCTATCCCTGAAACAATTTAAGAGAGCTGCTGAGGTCTGGCTTTTCCATCAGACTTATGGTGATTGACAGTGGCCAAAGTAGTTGGGGGTAGGTGATGCTCCTTTCAAACTGGTGTGCGTGAATTGTGATGTAAACACATATTTCTTCCCTATTATATTAATGGAGTTCTGTTCTTCTTTGTATTTGTTTATAGAATGTAAATCGCTTTGGCCTACACCATTAGCTAAAGGTGGTATAGCAAGTCCTGATTAAATAAATAAAATAAAGAATATTCCCCATTGTATACTGTTTCTTTTGATTTCTGCATCCCAAATATTGGATAATTCATTTGTTTTCCATTTGATATTAATTTGGAAAGCAATTGATCACTCCCTTTCTTGCTCACTCCAATGCCCATTGGTTGCATTTCATAGCACCATGTGCAAAAATGTTCATGATCTCCTATTATTCTCTTTACAAAAAGTATTTGTGAAGAAAGCTACCAGTCCTTGATTTGTGTTGAGATTGTTTGAATCTGGATCAAAAGTAGAAGGACCACCTCATCTACTCTGAATCAATTTAAAACAGCCTTGTAATGACAAAATAAACACTGGATTGCTTGGTTCACATAGGCTGTGGAGAGTGAGAAGGAGGATGAAACCATGATCCCCGTTTCCTGTGCTTTCTAAATGATCTTGCATATAGATCAGGGGTGTCCAACCTTTTGGTTTCGCTGGGCTGCATTGGCCAAAAAAAATGTTTCCGGGGCTGCGCAAACGCTGCAGCAAGACAGAGGAGGTAGCCGGCAAGACGGTAAACACCCGGGGGCAGCAGAGGAAAACACGGCATCGCCCTCGACCAGGGCCACACAAAATACTTCACGGGGCCGCAGGTTGGACACCCCTGATATAGATCTTTATGGGCTCCTTTTACTAAGGTGCATTAGGGCACTAACGCGCGGAATAGCGCGCACTAGACCTTAATGCCAGCATTGAGCTGGCATTAGTTCTAGTCACGTAGCGCGCAGGAATATCATGCATGCGCTAAAAACACTAGTGCACCTTAGTGAAAGGAGCCCTATATGTAATAGGGGCTATGGATATCTGAGATTTGGCTACGTCTATGCTGTAGCAGGTGATTTCAGAACAGTATAAACACACTTAGTTGGTTATACACATGGGCTGTATATTAAATAGTAGACAAAGTACAATTGTGGGACTCCACCCTTGTTTTTCAGTAAACCACTTTGCAACATATCAAGCAAGAACGTCATACTCAAATAGTTTTCTTTCACTGACGGTAAGGACTTGTTGATCTTTGTTTTAATAATCTATGATGATGATTTTTTTAAAACCATGCAAGTTCTATTCTTAGTTGGTTTTTGACTAATTAGAAAACATTTGGTTGCATAAAAGATCCATTGAAGGGTCTTGAATTACCAGTTGAGTATTCCTGATTTGAATTTTGAATAAAATGAAAGTAAATATAGGGTTGTTTAGAAAAGATATTTTACCTATGTAAGTGGCTGAGATAGGAGATATTTGAAAATTGCTCGCCCTATATGTGTGTGATAGTATGATCCCCCCAAAAAAACAGGATAGGCAATTGATCTGCAATAAATTCCACAAAGACATAATAGAGAACAAACCAAACAAAGTACAGGGTCCAAATAAGTTTTTATTCCACCATCACCAGTGCCCAAATATTTCAATACCGGGCATTGGTTTCATGTATCATACAGACCAGATAGGATAAGGATCTTATATTAGAAATTTCATAGCCATGTGGGTTGCCAGCAAATATCAAGGTTCAAGGTTCTGTTTATAAAAGTAGACAGTCTTGTTTTGTCTTAATTTAGACATCTACAGCATTATTTTCCAAGCATTCAGATGTTTTTATCCACCTGCAAGATCCTTTTCTTGAGCTTGTCTGTATATATTTTCGCATACAATACCGTAAAGATTTGGCAAAATCGAGATGTGGAAGCAAACATGTGTCTTATGTAGGTTAAAGTCTATTTCTTGAAGTTTATTTTATTTTAAATCTAGGTTTTCCATGTTTTCTCAGTTTCTAGTGTTCCTGTCTCTCCAATGTTAGAAAGAAGTCTCAAATACAAATATACACAGCTTAGTAACTGCCGAGTCCCCTTTAAGAGAGTGACAAAATAGCCTTGGTATAATAGAGTACCACACTGGATTATTGCACCTTCCCTTGGGGTTATACTATCAGTTCAACTACTAATGACTGCCCTTGCCGCTGCTGACGTTAGTGGAGTATTCCCACAGAGCAGTTATCTCTCTCACTGTGTCCTTGTTAGTTCATTTAAGAAATGCTTTAGATTTTCACTTTGTCCCCCTCTGATTTTAAAATTCCACTGCTGGATGTTAAAGGTGAATTTGGTCAGATAACAGCAGTATTGAAAAAGCATAGTAGAGGGAACATAGGAGACCCTTGTACACAATTGCACAAGTTAGTCTAGACAAGACTATTCTAAGGGCATTAGACACCCTAAGCAAATCTTTTCTTTTTTTTTTTGTTTTTGTTTAAATCTTTATTGATTTTCAAACATTGATGGTGCAATACAATTGGTAAATCATAAATACTGCATAAAACGCACTAACTATATAGTTATTACATTAAACAATCATGTACTCCCATCATCATCTTAATTATTAATACAATAATACATATGATGTGATTTCAATATTATAATTAAATAATTTAACTCTTCAACGTATATTTCCCTTCCCCCACCCACTCTCCCTGGATGTGTAAAGAAATCTAATGAAAAGGGAAGAAACATGACCCTAATCTAATCCTTAGGTTTGTATACCGCATCATCTCCATGTTCGTAGAGCTCGACACGGTTTACAATAGGAGAAATAGGAAGGAACTACAACAGAGGGTTAGAGGTAGAAGTGTGAAGAAAATTTAGAGGACTTGAGATGCCAAGATATAAGAGTTTCCTTGATTCCTACTGTAATGCAACAAAAGTAGTCAATGGACTCCATACATCATTAAAGGACTTACTTGTCCCCAAATGTTCCGCCATCATTCTTTCATACTTATATAAGCAAATTTTTTCCATTGTGCCCTCTCAATTAGCTTTCAGTTCCTAGACTCCCTCGAGATTGTAGTAATTTGAATTCAGCTATCAAGATCACCCATCATCCCTCCCAAAGCAGTTCTGTAAAAATGTATAATGGGTATCAAATGCACATATGCATGCACACATATACACACACATATGCATATGCATGCACATGTAAGCACATACATATGCATATATGCATGCACACATAGGTAAGCACACACATGTACATGTATGCTCATGCACATGTGTACACAAGCATGTGCATGTACCTGCGTGCACGCACACACAGCATGTAAGCCCATGCATGCGCACACATGAGAAAATGGAGATATCCTGGTCAGTGTTTCAGTGAATCCTTAGATCAGGGGTTCTCAACCCAGTCCTCAAGACACATCTAGCCAGTCAGGGTTTCAGGATATCCACAATGAATCAATGAGTATGCATGAGGTATGAGGGGGTGCTGAAAAGTTCTCAGCCCAACCGAAAAGGGAATGGCGTGGAGCCGTGAAACTTACAAGTTATTCAACATATTCACCCCTAAGTTCAACATAAGAATTGCTGCTGCTGGGTCAGACCAGTGGTCCATCGCGCCCAGCATATCGCTTACGCGGCAGCCCCCAGGTCAAAGACCAGTGCTCTAAAATGAGCCCAGCCTCACCTGTGTACGTCCCAGTTTAGCAGGAACTTGTCCAGCTTGGCATATCGTGTCTGAAGTTTCTGTAACCCTTCCGATAAATACTCTGATGCCTAGTCACTGAAATACTGCTCCGTTGCTGCAGTCACCTCCAAATCACTCGAAAATTGTTACCCTGTCAAACTCTTTTTAAGGTCTGAAAACAGGAAATAGATGGTGGATGGTTAATGCACTGAAACCCCCAGCTGCATCAAAACATCCACTGTTTTGCCAGCCTTGTGAGCAGGTGCCATTGTTTTTTGTAAAAAGAGAACTCCTTTCCACAGCTTCCCTCTTCCTTTCTCTTTCAATGCCTCCTTTAATTGGAACAACAAGTTAAAGTAGTATTCTGCATTAACTGTTTGGCCCCGTGGAAGAGAGTTAGTCCTTACAACACCTTCTTTATCCCAAAGCACAGTGACCATGACCTTTCCTGCTGACTTTTGGGTCTTGAATTTCCTTGGCCTTGGAGAACCTGAGTGCCACCATTTTATGGACCCTGCAAAGAAGGCGTTTTGCATCAGCTTTACTCGCTGCTTTTCCATTTTGAATCTGTGAAATATACGTAGAGCCAGCAAGGGAAGCCCTAAACAGCTGAGCCAGCAAGGGAAGCCTTGAAGCAACCTCCTGCAGTTCAGTTGTTTGGGGCAGGAAGAGTAGTTTTGTTTTGCTTTTTAATGGGCACAGATTTGCATGTAATATACATACACAACATCTATATCCATAAAAAAACAAAACAAGTTGTGCTGGGACATCCCCCCCCCCTGACAACACAAACTGAACTTAAAAAAAAAACAAATCAGCAGGAGGGAAACCTACCCCCTCCTGCCTCGGCTACCTGGATCCCCCACACCTCCTGCTCCCCACCTTTAAATTAAAGAGCATCAGAAGAGATGCCCACTTACTCCTGCTGCCAGCCCCCCCCCCCCTGTGAACACTGACACCCCACCTTTAAATTAAAGAGTGGCAGGAGGGATGCCCCCAAACCCTGGACTTCCCACCTAGGTACCCCCAATACTCCCTCATAACCCTATACCATAAATAACAATCTGACAGGAAGGATGCCCACTTTTCCTGCTGGCAGGCCCGCCTCTTCAAAATGGCGGGCCTTCTCCTTCCTGCTACATCGTGGGATGCAGTGGGAGAGGCCTTAGGCACCTGAGCCAATCAGAGTCTTTGGCCCCCTTATCGGTACATCCGGATTGGCTCATGTGTCTAAGATCCCGCCTCCCTGTTTTCTTCCACCTCCTCCACTACATCTGTCTCTGACTTCAATCTGTTCCATTCAGCTTTCTTTCATTTATTTTTCTACTTCTCTGTTCAGATTTTATTCAGCCTCCCTCTTGTTAATGTGTCTATGTACATTTTTTTCATCTCTTTTCCTTCACCCTGGACTTTCCATTTCTTTTCCTATTCTCCAGTCTTTTCATTATCTCTTCCCTTTGTCCCTTTCAATTCAGCATCTCTCTCCCCTCCACCATCCAGCATCTCTCCCTTTCCTGTCCCTGCCATCCAGCATCTCCTTTTTCTCTCTTTCTCCCCTGCAATGTAATCTAATACATGATTTGTTAATCACACTTAAACCAAATTGGTTCAAGGCGATTTATAATAATAAGAAACCATACATACTATGGAAAAATACATAGGCCAGTCAGATTGAAGTAGACATACTAAACAGTATCGTATAAAAAAGTCTGCAATTTTGACAAGAGGATCCAAGATGGCCGAAAGCTCGTTAGGCTGAGCTGAACGCTGTGGGAGCTCGCCTGGACAAGCACTGCAAACCCTTTTGGGGAATTTTTTTTCTTCATTTCATTATAGAAACATAGAAACATAGAAAAAGCGGCAGAAAAGGGCTATAGCCCACCAAGTCTGCCCATTCCAAGTATCCCCCCCCTGAATTTACTCCCTTAAAGATCCCACGTGAGTATCCCATTTTTTCTTAAAATCCGTTACGCTACTGGCCTTTATCACCTGGGGTGGGAGTCTGTTCCATTGATCCACCACTCTTTCGGTGAAGAAGTACTTCCTGGGATCGCCATGAAACTTCCCTCCCCTGATTTTCAGCGGATGCCCTCTGGTGGTTGAGGGTCCCATGAGCCAGAAGATATCATCTTCTGACTCGATGCGTCCCGTGATGTACTTATACGTTTCAATCATATCTCCCCGTTCTCTTCTTTCCTCCAGTGAGTACAGCCGCAACTTCTTTAGTCTTTCTTCATACGTGAGATCCTTGAGCCCCATGACCATCCTGGTGGCCGTTCGCTGAACCGACTCGATCCTCAGCACGTCCTTTCGGTAGTGTGGGCTCCAAAACTGAACACAGTACTCCAAGTGAGGCCTCACCATGGCTCTGTACAACGGCATCATAACCTCAGGTCTCCTGCTGACGAAACCTCTACGGATACACCCCATCATTTGTCTTGCCCTGGAGGAAGCCTTCTCCACTTGATTGGCAACCTTCATATCCTCGCTAATGATCACTCCTAGATCGCGTTCCGCCGTAGTTCTAACCAAGGTCTCACCATTTAGCACATAAGTTCTACGGGGGTTTCTCCTGCCCAAGTGCATTATCTTGCATTTTTTAGCATTGAAGCCTAGCTGCCAAGTTTTTGACCATTGTTCCAGCAGCAGTAGGTCGTGTGTCATATTATCAGGTAATAAGCCTCTGCCTACTATGTTACAAAGTTTGGCATCGTCGGCGAACAGTGATACCCTTCCTCTAAGTCCTTTCGTCATATCTCTTATGAATAAATTGAATAGGATCGGACCCAGGACCGATCCCTGCGGCACTCCACTGATCACGTCCGATGCTTTGGATGGGGTACCGTTTACCACCACCTTCTGAAGTCTACCGCTCAGCCAATCCCCAACCCATGTAGTTAGAATGTCTCCTAATCCCATCGATTTCAGCTTGTTCAGTAATCTTCGATGAGGGACGCTATCAAATGCTTTACTGAAGTCCAAGTATACCACGTCCAGTGACTCTCCGGCGTCCAGTTGTCTGGTAACCCAGTCAAAAAAGCTAATCAGATTAGATTGGCAAGATCTACCCCGGGTGAACCCGTGTTGGTGTGGATCACGCAGTTTTTCTTCATCTAGGATTGTGTCAATATTCTGTTTGATCAGTGTTTCCATGAGTTTACACACTATAGACGTGAGACTCACTGGTCTGTAGTTTGCTGTCTCTGTCCTGCAGCCCTTTTTGTGGAGTGGGATTACATTGGCTGTTTTCCAGTCTAATGGGACCCTTCCTGTGCTTAGGGAAAGATTGAAAAGAACAGATAATGGTTCTGCCAGGACTTCCCTTAACTCCCTGAGCATTCTGGGGTGTAGGTTATCTGGTCCCATGGCTTTATTTACTTTGAGTCTTGAAAGTTCGCCGTAGACACTACTGGGCGTAAATTCGAAATCTTGAAACGGGTCTTTCCGGTTATCTCCCTTCTGCAGCTGTGGACCAGCTCCCGGTGCTTCGCGGGTGAAAACTGAACAGAAGTATTGGTTTAGTAATTCTGCCTTCACAGAGTCTGATTCTGCAAAGTTACCGTCCGGTTGCTTCAGGCGTACTATCCCATCTTTGTTTCTTTTTCTGTCGCTAATATAGCTGAAGAAAGATTTATCCCCTTTCTTAATTTTCCGTGCTAGCTCTTCCTCCATTTGGAGTTTGGCCTCTCTGAGAAGAGGCCTAAGCGCAGCTGGAGCCTCGCAGCGCTCTGACGCCTCTTCCTTCGGCAATATCGAGCAGCTTCTGCGATGTATCCAGGTTGTCCCGGCTACGGCAGCGTCGGTGCTCCCAATGGAGGCATCTCAGAGGGGCGACACTGAGGTGACTTCCCCGGGACTGGAAACATCATGAAGCCCCGACGTAAGGGCACCTCCCCCACCTCCTTGGACTGCTAGCTCCCCGCGAATGGAGGAGCTGCCATTGGATGGCTTGCATCCCCCCTCGGAGGCCAGGAAGAGCATAGAGGGGAGCAGAGAGATGGACTCCCTGTATTTCCAGGAGAGTCCAGGGATCTAACAACTCTGGTGGGAAACCGAGTCCAGGAGAGGGACAGCTGGGAATTGCTCTCAGATGGTGAGAATATCCAAGTTGCTAAAGCTGCCTGTATTATTGAAAAGCCCAGGGAGGTAACTCTAGATTCTATCTGGCTGCATCCAGAAAACCTCAGCTGGTATTGCTGGAAAGTAAATTGCAAAATCAAGAAACTGATATTAAGAATTTGAGGACTGAAATGGAGGATTCAAAGAAGTCTATAGTGAACATTCATCAAGAATTAAAAGTTTCAAACCAACTTAGTGAAACACTAGTAAAAGATAATTTAAATCTACGTTAAAAAAACTGTAATCCTTGGAAAACTTTTCACGTACTAATAACTTAAGAACATAAGAACTGCCATCTCCGGATCAGACCCATGATCCATCGAGTCCGGCGATCCGCACACGCGGAGGTCCAGTCAGGTATACATCTGATGTAGTTTTAGTCACCCATATCCCTCTATGCCTCTCGTAAGGAGATGTGCATCTAATTTGCCTTTGAATCCTAGCACAGTGGATTCCTTAATAACCTCCTTTGGGAGAGCATTCCAGGCGTCTACCACTCGCTGTGTAAAGCAGAACTTCCTGGCATTTGTCCTGGACTTGTCCCCCCTTAGCTTCAAACCATGTCCTCTTGTCCGTGTCGCGTTGGACAATGTAAATAATTTATTTTCCTGCTCTATTTTATCGATGCCTTTCAGCATTTTGAACGTCTCGATCATGTCCCCTCGCAGCCTCCTCTTCTCAAGGGAGAACAGTCCCAGTTTCTTGAGTCGTTCCTCATATTCCAAGTTCTCCATACCTCTTATTAGCTTTGTTGCTCGTCTCTGCACCCTCTCAAGCAGTTTTATATCCTTCTTTAGGTTGGGAGACCAATGTTGGACACAGTATTCCAAGTGTGGTCTGACCATTGCTCTATAAAGCGGCATTATGACTTTCTCCGATCTACTCGTGATTCCTTTCTTTATCATGCCCAACATTCTGTTTGCTTTCTTAGCCGCTGCCGCGCATTGTGCCAACGGCTTCAGGGTCCTATCTATCAGTACACCCAGGTCCTTTTCTTGTTTGCTCTTACCCAAAGTTGCGCCTGACATTCTATACTCGTGTTCCTTATTCTTACTACCTAAATGCATTACTTTGCATTTCTCCACGTTGAACTTCATCTGCCATTGCTCTGCCCATTTCTCTAACTGATACAAGTCGCTCTGGAGTTCCTCGCTATCCTCCTGCGATCTGATTGCCCGGCATAGCTTTGTGTCGTCTGCAAATTTAATGATCTCACTGGATACTCCTTCTTCCAGGTCATTGATGTAAATATTAAATAGGATTGGCCCAAGAACCGAGCCCTGGGGCACACCACTAGTCACTTTCTCCCAGTCTGAGAACTTCCCATTTATGCCCACTCTCTGCTTTCTGTTTTCCAGCCATTTGCCTATCCACCTGTGTATATCTCCCTCTATACCATGGCTTTGTAGTTTCCTGAGAAGTCTTTCATGTGGAACTTTGTCGAACGCCTTCTGGAAGTCCAAATATATTATGTCCACCGGCATTCCACTATCAACTTGCGATTGATTAATTTCCCTAGGATAGCAGTTGTGGCTCCTAGGGATATGTTAAAACGTTATATGACAGAGATTTTGGAAATCTCTGAAGATATGATTCCACCATTTACCCATGTTTATTATTTGCCATCAAAAATTAAGGAACAACAATTGTAACCACAAGATGACAATCAGCTCAACGTATCAGCAATGCTGGAACTTTTTGACCAAGAGGCCGCTGAGGCGGGCACATTATTTATTACAGTAGCCCTTGCACCAGATAAAAACTGGTTGCTTCAGCTTTTCTTTAAGAATAAACAGAAAGAATTTCTTGGTCTTAAAATATTAATGTTTCCAGATCTGGTATGGGATACACAGAAGAGGAGACGTGAATTTCTTATGTTAAAGCCTGGGGTTATCTCACTTGGAAGGACATTTTTCTTCGTCATCCATGTAAATGCATAATACATTATCGTATGAAAAAATATGTTTTCTTTGAACCTCTTCAACAGACAGCCTTCCTGGCTGGATCTTGAATGAATGAAGGGGAATTTTGAGTGCAATTTCAATATTAAGGGACATCCTCTCTCAGTCGAGCGATCTTATTTCCTTTATGATGTCTCGTACTATTTTGTTTGTACTCGCAATTTAATCTTGGATCTAAATTTGAGGACTTGAGTTGAAGTTAAGCTAAGTCTTTCTTTTTTTTCTTATATAAATTTGTACTTGACAACAGTGCGATGGGTGTTTTAGGTGTGCTAGTTGTGTTTTAGTTTGTTTTTCTTCAACTTTCTGTACAAGTGGATACTTGAATTATAAATTTCAAAATCTATAAATTCAAAAAAAAAAAAAGTCTGCAATTTTATGTGAAAACTAAATTAACTGAATTCCATCCTCAAATGCAGTGGTAAATTATTCCAAATTGTAATAGCAGTATTAACAAATGAAGAGTTAAACTGACATTTAAATTGTACTCTTCTAGTTTGTGGGTAATGCAATAAAAGTGTAGCACTTAACCTTGTAGAAGAATAATGTAACTGAGAAAAAACCAAAACAAGATTATCAAAGGAATCAGCTTGCAATATATGATGAATCAAACAGGCAGATTTAAACTCAATTCGCTCTTTGATAGATAACCAGTGAAGTCTATTATATGCTGCAGAACATATCATATCTCTAGGCCAAAAATTATCCTCACAGAAGTATTAAGAATCAACTGCAACTTTTTAGCTAATTTTGAATTTAAATTAATATATATATATTTATTTACCAGAGTCAAATCGAGGTAACATTTGGGTCAATTTGATTGACTCATTTTTTTTTTTTTTTTAATCAATAAGCGAAACATGGAAGTGGATCTCTGGGTTTTTTGTTGGTTTTTTTTTGTGGGGGGGGGAAGATACAGCAGCACAAGGAATTTAGTCAAAGTTGATGGTAGGATGAATGCAACATCAGAAAATATTGAGGGGGGGGGGGGAAATTTGCATTCATCAGCCAGGAAGCTGCACACGGGGTGCACTTTCCAACATGACAGTGATCTGAAACATAAGGCCAAGTCGATACAATATGTATACTTTGGAAGAAAAGCAGGAGAGGGAAGATATGATAAGAGATGTTTAAATACCTATGTGGCATAAATGTGAATGAGACAAATTTCTTTTATTTGAAAGGAAGCTTTGCAATGAGAGGGCATAGGATAAGAGGTGATAGGCTCATGAGTAATCCCCCCTTACAGAAGGGTTGGTAGATGTATAGAACCACTGAATTAAAGGATCCCACAAATTGTCCTTAGCTTTGCTGGCATATATATATATATATATATATATATATATATATATATATATATATATATAAAGTTAAGCCATACACATTGCGTTTCATAGGTTAGATTACTATTCTGAGCATAATTTATTTTTTGGAAAAGAAAATGCAGCCTCCATTGAAAGTGTCTAGTAAGCTGTAAATAGCACACAGCTTTTGTAATAGAAACATTGGCATGCATTTGAGCAGGGTAAGAGAGTGGGTCATGGGGTCCATGGCCCCACAGATATTTTTTTTTCAGTAACCTGAGGGCCTGGAGGCATAGCCAAAGATTAATGTGTTTGGCCCCTCCAACCAAAAAAATAATCTGCCCTGGCTGTGTAGGATGCAACTTTCTGAGACATTGCTGGTATGAATTGCTCTGTGTGATGTAGTGACTCAAGTCAATTAGGAAAATTTTCCTCTGTGGTTTTAATTGTATTCCAGATAGTTAATTTTCATGTTTTATCATCACCTTTTATTCCCCATTGCTGGAAAGACTGTTTATTTTATTTTGATTATCACACTGTGCTGTGGTTTCAAATGTAAGAGTAAAAAGGTTTTAAGCTGAAGATGGTGTGTTTCCGGGAGCTTCACAATCCATCATGCAAGCTGATAGCTGATTTGTTCATGCGTTGTGACATAATTTGTGACATCTTAGACAGTGTGATCCAATAAGATGCATTTTTTCAACAGAATTTGCAGCACTATCCTAAGATGGTTCCAGCTGTTGATTGGAGGGAAACTTTTTAAAGAATTCTTGAAAGTTTTAAAACTTTTTAAAGAGTTTCAAGCTAACCTGAATTGAAACTCTTATGTTTTATATAGAAATTAATAATGTTAGCATTAAGACTCATTACCCCGGGGAGGGGAGGAGGGATGTCTTTATCAGCATGTGATAACATGATTGATATATGTTGCTCTTGGGGGACAAACTGGTTTTCTACTGTCTCCCTTCTAAACAAAATATTTTCTTCTCACTCATTTTTATGATTTGCTTCCTTTAACTCCCAAATCTCCCTTGTGGGAGTTCAAATACTGACATGTGTCTCGGGACAGTTCGTGGTAGAAGGTCAGAGGTTGACCTTAGCTCTCAGGAGGCATTTTTAATATTCAAAGTATAGCATGCTTTATTACGTACAATTCTTATTGATAGACTGGCTTTTTTATGTCTTATAGTAGCAGATTTTGTGGGCATTGTAACACATCTTTCTCACCTTGCAATCAGCATTTTATCACATTGAAGTTGATACGACATGGAACTAACAACACTAAAACGAAAGGCACACCATCTTAAAAGAATCTGGACCAAAACAAAAAACGAGACAGGCAAAACAATCTGGAGATTCAAGATTCACGAATGCAAAAGAATTTCAAAAGAAAAATGGCGTGTCTTTTACTCGATCAAAGTAGGCTCTCCCACAGCTAACAGCAAGGATATCGTCAAACTAATTAACACATTGTTCGAAGTTAACCACCATAAAAGATCCCCCTCCTCACAACTTCCAACTGCTGAGATCTTTGCCACTCACTTCAGGACAAAAATCCTTACACTTAGCACACCCTTCCAAATCTACCCCCCCCCCACCACCCCTTTCCCCACTCCAACACCATCCCAGATGATATGTACTGGGATCACTTTGAAAAACCCAATTGGTTCCATTTCCTCCAACTTTACAACAAATACGCCAACTCCTACTGCCGCCTCGACAGCTGCCCGCCCATCATCATGAAATTGGCTCCCACACCCTTCAAAGCACTGCTCTATGATTGATCTCGCAACGGATGGCCAACGGCAAATTCCCGACTGATCTCGAGCACATCCTCATCACTACCATCATAAAGGACCACAAGGACCCCATATCTTCAACCTCGAACTACAGCCCAGTAGCCAACATTCCCTTCTTCATCAAACTGATGGAAGGTCTGATAAAAACTGCCCTAACAAACTATCTGGACAAATTTTCTACACTACATGATATCAATCAGGATTCCGCAAACATCACAGCACAGAAACCGCATTAACCTCCATCATGGATCACATCTCTCACATACTTAGTGCAGGGAACCAAGCATTAATTCTCCAATTTGACCTGAGCAGTGCCTTTGACCTGGTGGACCATGAAATCCTATTGAATTATGCTATCGGAATCACGGGTAAAATTCTAAACTGGTTCGAAGGCTTCCTGAAAAACTAATCCTACCAGGTTATCAGTGAACAATCCTACTCACAATCTTGGGTCAACCCCTGCGGAGTCCCTCAGAGTTCCCCCCTCTCTCCCACTCTCTTTAATATATACATGTTCTCTCTAGGCCAAACACTATCAAAGCTGAACATCAAATCCTACATATATGCAGACAACATCACAATCATCTCCACCCTATCGACCGAAACCAAAATCTCTTCAGTCATCACCCAAGTCTTACAATGGACAAAAAATGTTAAACTTAAACTAAACCCGGACAAGACCAAATTCTTCATGGCAACCCCGTCAAACAAAACCATCAACTCTTCAATCAATCTAAAAGGAAGCAACTTCCCAATCAACCCTACCATAAAAATCCTAGGTGTCACCATCGACCAACAACTCTCCCTTGATGCTCACACCAACATCTTAATCTACAAATGCTTCTGCCTACTATGGAAACTATGCATTCTAAAGCCTTACTTCGACTTCACTGCATTTAGACTGCTAGTTCAATCTCAAATTCTAAGCTCACTGGACTATTGCAATATAATCTACCTAGGGTCACACAAAAAAAACATTGAAAGACTAAGAGCGATCCAAAACACGGCGGCAAGACTGATCTTTGGCCTGAAAAAAAATCTGACCATATTTCCCCATATGTTAAAAAACTGCACTGGCTACCAGTCAAAGCCAGAATTATCTTCAAATTCGGCTGCCTCTGCTACAAAACATTATTTGGCTCCTCGCCCACCTACCTCTTGAACCACTTTGTGCTACAGGACGCCTCTCCCGCAAAACCCTTCTATTCTCATTCCCCACCCCCAAGAGATGTCTATACAAAAAATTCCTTGATAGGACACTAGTCTTTCAGGCAGACCTCTGGAACAACACCCTTAGCGCCCTTCTCCTGAATTGTCCATCATACCAATCCTTCAGAAAATCTCTGAAAACCCACTTATTTGACAAGACTTTCTGATCCTTCGGAACCCTTCCTTCCTCTCTACAATCCCAATGCGCACTCCCGCATAATCTCGATGCTGTAATCTCCATGCTCTGTTCACTTGTATCGATACCTGTATTTATACTTTACTGTATACTGTTTTGAACTGAAAAGGTATGATGGGTTATAAATAAAGCTATTATTATTATTATTAATCAGCATGCAGTTCTAGGTTAATAGTTCATAAGCATGTTTAACATTCCATGATAGGTTCTTTGAAGAAAAACTTTGTAGGATGGCTGTTTTATCCCTTTCAAGATGAAATTGGTTCCTGCTGAAGATATAGGAACTTTTAGCCTGTGCTTGTGATGCAGCTCCCTCTTGTGGGCTGAAAAAACACTTTTATTCTTTTATTTTTTGAATCATGTGTAGGCAAAGTTTGGATTATGTATAGCACAGTGGTCTCAAACTCGCGTCCTGGTACTATTTTGAAGCCCTTGGTATGTTTATCATAATCACAAAAGTAAAATAAAACAGCTTCTTTATCATATGTCTCTTTAGCTATCAATTACAATATTATTATTAAGACTTAGCCAAAAGGAAAGATTTATAAACTAGTTTAATAGATGCTGGCATTGTCATCTTGAAGTAGGGACACTGAATCATTTGTTGTTCTATTGTCCTTTGATACTCAACTTTTGGAAATCAATATGGGTACAAATTGATTTGATTCTGGAGTCTTCGATTCCGTTATCCTATGAGGTGGTAATCTGTGGCACATTGTTGTCAACTAAACCTCCATTAGAAAAATATAAAAGCAGGCTCTTTATCATCATGATTGGGATAGCCATGCAAATGGTTACCAAAAACTGGAAAAATTGGGATAGACTTAATTTCTCCTTTTGGTGGGAATCGTTATGTTTATGTTATAAATTTGAAAAAATGAACTCAGAAATATCGTGTCATAATAAAGTATTTAAATTAACATGGAGTCCATTGATGAATTTTGTTAACTCTGATTAGTTGGATTATGCCTTTATTTTCTATTTGATTTGCACATCTAGGGAGGGGGGGAGAATATATTTTGTATTGTTATTGATTTTAAGTGCTGTTTTGGTTGAAAATTGTATGTAAAATTTTTATTGGAATAGAAAATTAATAAAGAATTTTTTAAAAAAAATTTAGCCAAAAGGAAAAATTTATAAACTATAAAGCGTTTTACGTCATACAAAATTGTCATTTCTTTAATAAGAACATAAGAATTTTCACTGCTGGGGCAGACCAGTGGTCCATTGTGCCCAGCAGTCCACTCCAGTGGCGGCCCCTAGGTCAAAGACCAATGCCCTAACTGAGACCAGCCCTACCTGCTTATGTTCCGGTTCAGCAGCAACTTGTCTAACTTTGTCTTGAATCCCTGGAGGATGTTTTCCCCTATAACAGCCTCCGGAAGAGCGTTCCAGTTTTCCACCACTCTCTGAGTGAAGAAGAACTTCCTTACGTTTGTACAGAATCTATCCCCTTTTAACTTTAGAGAGTGCCCTCTCGTTCTCCCTACAACCTGTCTTTATCTACTAAGTCTATTCCCTTCAGTATCTTAAATGTTTCTATCATGTCTTCTCTTTTCAAGGGAGACATTAACTATTTTTTTCTGAGGCCCTCCAAGTACCTACAAATCCAAAATGTGGCCTTGCAAAGGGTTTGAGTTTGAGACCACTGGTATAGTAGGTGCAGTAAAGTCTAATTTGAATATGTTAAAGATGCATTTCACAAGCCCTTATTTGAGCATAGAAAGATCTGCACTGAAGAGGCAAATCTGTTGGAAATATCCAATTTTCCAAAGTTTATTATACTTTTAATATACTGTACTGCATGCGCTGTGGGTAAATACCTTCTAAGTGGTTTATAATACCAATGAGGGTAAGGGGTAGGAGGCTACATACAGGAGACAAACATGAGTATTAGAGAATGACACGGGGAGCGATCCCCGCAGCGAACCGCTGCGTGGCTGCGGTTTGGCTGCGGGTTATGGTGACCTCATTAGCAAATCGCCGCAGACACGGGGACAAATCCTTTCACCGCCCGCAAAAATGGTGAATAGATTTGTCCCCGCAGGCCAATGTCCCCCCTTCTAGGAACCGCTATTTACCTGTGTTTCACCTGCACGTTGCCGCATTGACTCCGCCCCCCCAATATACTGGCTCCTCATTTGTCAGATCAACCCTTCCTGCCAATAGAACCCGCCCCCCCGACGATCGCCGGCAGGAAGGTGCTCAGCCCTTCATGCCGACAGAACCAGCCCTCCCCAACGATCGCGGCAGGAGGGTACCCATCCCCTCCTGCCTACCCCAACCCCCCCCCAACGGCCCTCCCGACGATCGCAGCAGGAGGATATCCAACCCCTCCTGCCAGCTCCCCAACAGCCCCCCTATGATCACTGGTAGGAGGGTGCCCAACCCCTCCTGCCGGCCCCCCAACGGCCCCCTATATCGCCAATAGGAGGGTGCCCAACCCCTCCTGCCGGACCCTCCCCCAACAAACCCCGCCATCCCGAAACACCACCCTTAGTCTTACTTTCCAAGTTGGACCGGACAGCTCCTCGCTCGTCTGGCCAGCAGGCCTGCCTCCGTCCAAATGAGGCGGGCCCGCCCCTCCCCTCCCCTGCCTAACCCACAGGATCCTAGGGCCTGATTGGCCCAAGCACCTAAGGCCCCTCCTATAGCGGAAGTGGCTTTAGGTGCCTAGTGTGACAGAAGCCGGTACCTGTATTTGCCGTAACCCGGCCTCTGCTCACCCGAGCGCAACTCCGACGTGCTTCCGATGAAGGAAGGAAGTCCTGCTGGAATATCTTTTCTTGTCAGGAAGCAAAATAGCAAAAATAAACAAATCAGTTCACTTGTTCAAAGTTCCTTTATTCCTTGAACCGAAGTTGGGAGCAACGTCTCCCTTAAGCATTCATAAAAACCCCAAAGTCCAAATAGAATGCTGCACACAGATAACCAAAAATAAAGTCTGGAGTGGACCCACTGGAATGGGTTACCACTGCTACCTTCAATCAGGCAATTAAGGTAAGTATCATTTACATTCAAAAATAGCAAACAGAACTGTAGTGGGCTTGTCTTTACCTTAGGGAAGATAAAGCAACCTTACACACTCTCACTCAAGTTCTGGGCCTCTAAGCTCAGCAAGTTTAAAGCTGGGCTGAATCCAACAGAGAAACTGTTGGTGGGGGAGGGGAGTAAAGGAATTCACTTATTACTTTTCTGAAGTATCAGAATGCCAATAATGGCCCCACTATCCCGACCTGGATCTTAAGTGAATTCTCCCCAAAAGTTATGACATTTACTTCCCTCACAGTCACAGAAATGCATCCCCACTTCAGGCCACTTGAGTTACAAAACAACAATAAAAAAAAAACGTTTTTTTTTTTTCTCAGCACAAGTCCCTGCACTTTCTCACACACAGCACAACTGCACAACAGGGTTCTAATAAACAGAGAACGGCTCCAAACCTTCAGACCTGCCACTTATCTTTATTGCATGAGCGTATCTTCAGGCAGTCCAAGGCTCTCTACCCATTCCATGGGTTCAGGTGGGGCTGGCTGGTTGGCAACAAGGTCAGTGTCAGTTTCCATCATGGTCACATCCTCACAGTCAGGCATATAGTCAGGAGAGACCCTTCCCTGAGCTGGCTCAGGGCCAACTAACTTTCCTCTCCTCAGAGCAGCCTCTATATTGTTCAAACGAACACACCCTGCTCTCTGAGGGGGAGGAGTTACCTGCCTTGATTGCTTAGCTTGTTTTACCTTTCTCACCATGGGCCTCAGCTGGGAGTGAACAGGAGGAGGGAGGTCCCTCTCAGGCTCTTCTGAGCTGTTCTGCTCTCCTTCCTCTACTCCCTGCAGTTCAGCCTGCTTCCAGTTAAAGGGAAATGTACCTTTTTTCCTGGGACTAGTCACAATCCTATCCCCGTGGTTAGCTCGCTGAGTGGCTGGATAAGGTTTAGCCACCGGCAGCTCTGGAATGAGCGGAGCCACTGGGGACGGATTGTGACATACCCTCACCCTTAAGGATTGATTGTCCCTATTTTCCCGGGGCAACTCACTATCCTCTTGCATACGAGACAGAGTGTCCACATTCACACTTAACTTGCCAGGGCGATGCAAAACCTTGAACCTAAACGTTTGCAGGGCCAAGTACCATCGTGTTAGCCTTGCGTTGTTATTTCGCATAGTGTTCAGCCACTTCAGGGCTGCGTGGTCGGTCACTAGGGTAAATTCTCTTTCCTGCAAGTAGTGTTCAAGGGTTTGCATAGCCCATTTGGCTGCCAGACATTCCAACTCCACCGTGGCATAACTCCTTTCGTTAGGATGTAACTTGCGGCTGAGGAAGAGGACTGGATGTTCTACCCCTTGAACCTCTTGGCTTAATATCGCCCCCAACCCTGTTCCAGACGCATCGGTTTGTAAAATTAACGGTCGCTTAAAGTCAATTGCTATGAGCACCGGGTTAGTGCACAAAGCTTCCTTTAACTCGGTTAAGGCCTGCCTTCCCTCCTCCTTCCAACGTAAGGTGTCCGGACTATTTTTTTTTAGCATGTCCGTGAGGACTGCGGCCTTGGTAGAGAATGCTGGAATAAACCTGCGGTAGTACCCGAGGAGACCCAAAAACCCCCTCAACTGTTTTTTGGAGCTAGGGATGGGGTATTCCTTTATACAGTGTACCTTGTCCACTAAAGGCTTAATTTGCCCTCGGCCTACCACGTACCCTAGGTATTTTACCTCCTTTTGCCCTAGATAACATTTTTTTGGGTTGATTGTAAACCCTGCCTTTCTTAGGGCCTCCAGTATCGCTTGCACATGCACCAGATGTTGGGCCCAATCCTTAGAGAAAATCACGATGTCGTCCAGGTACGCCTCTGCGTAACTATGATGCCCCCTTAGGACCTCCGTGATGCCTCTTTGGCAAGTTGCGGCTGCCCCATGAAGGCCGAAGGGCATGCGCCTGAATTGGTACAGCCCGTGGGGTGTACTAAAGGCTGTCTTTGGTCTGGCCGATGGGGATAGCGGGATTTGCCAATACCCTTTCGTTAGGTCTAACGTGGAGAGAAATTGGGCCTGACCCAACCGATCCAAGAGGTCATCCACCCGGGGCATGGGGAAGGCATCAAATTGCGAGACCTCGTTTAACTGACGGAAGTCGATGCAAAACCTGGGGGTGCCATCAGCCTTTGGAACAATAACAATCGGGCTGCTCCAAGGACTTTGGGATGGTTCGATCACCCCCAGTGTTAGCATCTCCTCCACCAGTTTGTGAACCAGTTCTTTCTTTCCCTCTGTGAGTCTATAAGGCTTCACCCGGATGACCTTCCCTGGTGTGGTGATTATCTCATGAGTGACCACTTCAGTCCGCCCCGGGACTGGCGAGAATACATCCCCAAAAGCCTGTACCAAAGCCTCCAACTGCCTGGCCTGACTGGTGGACAATTCAGTCCCAATATTGACCCCTTCATTCTGGGCCATGTCCGCTATTTGTGGGCCCAGGTCGTCGTCGGGTTTCTGCTCCGCCATCATGGTTAATATTTCCCTATCCCTCCAGGGCTTTAAGAGATTTATGTGGAAAGTCTGAACGCGGTTTGCCTCATCCCTGACCTTATAGTCCACTTCATTCACTCTTTCTATCACCGTGGAGGGTCCCTTCCATTCTGCTAAGAATTTATGAGGGTCTGTGGGTATCAGAACCAGGACCTTATCCCCTATTTCCAAGTGACGAACCCGAGTCCCCTTATCGTAATACTTTCTTTGTTTTTCTTGACTCCACTCCAAATTATGTTTGCCCACCTGGGCCACCTGTTCTAATTTTTTTCTTAGCTGCGCTAAGTAGGACACTACATTCATATCCTCGCTTCCTTGGGAGCCCCACTGGTCCTTAACCACATCCAATATTCCCCTAGGGGCTCTCCCAAACATCATCTCAAAAGGGCTTACCCCCAAGGAATCTTGCACTCTCTCACGCGCTGCAAACAAAACTAATGGCAGAAAAAGGTCCCAATCTCGCTTTTCGGAGCCCACCACCTTTTTAATCATTTGTTTTAATGTCTGATTGAACCTTTCCACCATCCCGTTAGCCTGGGGATGATAAGCAGCCGTTCTAAGGTGGCGGATCCCGAACCCTTGCCAAAATTTCTCCATCTCTTTTGAGAGGAAATTGCTCCCTTGGTCCGTTAAGACCTCCCGGGGGAACCCCATCATACAAAAGAGGTTCATCAACTCCCTCATGAGTATCGAGGACGTTGTTTTCCGTAACGGGAAGGCCCAGGGATACCGAGTGGCCACGTCCATTATCACCAAAATGTAGCTATATCCCCTTGGAGTCCTCTCCAATGGACCCACAATATCCATAGCCACCCGGGCCCAGGGTTCTCCTATTCTGGGTATAGGTATTAACGGGGCCTTAGCTGGTCTATTCAATGAGAGCTTTTGACAGGTGGGACAAGATTTGCAAAAACTTGCTACATCCTGACCGAGGCCTGGCCAAAAAAATCTTTGGGAGACCTGAGTTTCCGTGGACTCCGTTCCTTTGTGCCCAGAAAGCGGATGATCGTGCGCTGTTTCCACTATTATCCTCCGGAACCCTTGAGGAATTACTAGCTGTTCCGTGTTGCAGTTAGAGTCCTTCCCCAATGTGAGTTTATACAATAACCCTTGTTTTACCTTAAAGCCCACTGGGGACCTAGGGGTTTGGGAAGCTTGTTTCCAGAACTCTGCCAGAGAGGCATCCGCTTTCTGCTCGGCGGCGAAAGTAGGAAATGCCTGTGTCACCTCCTTGGGTAACCAGGGAATATCCTTGCCTGTGCTAACCTGTTTCATAGCCTGGCTCCGTTGCTGCCTCTGTCTGCGGTTCTGTGCCCTAGAGCTTCGGTTCGGCCTTTGGGTTGCCTCCCCTATTACCTCCCCCCTAAAGGGAAATATATTCCCCAGTTCCTCCTCTCCGGCTGAAGAAAGGGGTCCCTGGGATCGAGTGTTCACTAGGCCTTGTTTAGGTTTGAGATACCCCTCTAAACCCTTCCAATCCCGACCCAATATGAGGTCGTAGGGTGCGCCGGGTACTATGGCTATCTTGACCCTGTCTACCTTATCCTTATTCAATATGGTCGTGGTACGGAGAGGATACCTTACCCTGTCTCCATGTACGCACTTAATAACCACAGATTCTTCCCCTTTATGCTCGGCTTCAGAGGGAAACAATTTCCTATAACATGGGGTAGACATCATGGATTGATCCGCTCCTGTGTCTACCAGAGCCTCCACCATTCTCCCGGCAACTGAGACTGTAGCTCTATAAGCCTCCGGAACCTGGGTATGTGTTCCTAGCGTTACCATCAGCTCTCTTTTAGGGTTGCAGAACTTCTGGGTATGCCCTATTTTCCCACAACGATAGCACCTCTGGGTTTTCTCAGGGACAGGCTCCTTCGCCCTAGGGTACCCTGTAGTTTTCCTGGGGGGGTCCTGACCTCGGCTGTCCTTAGCTTTTCCCAGGCCTAGTAGGGTGGTTGTCTTTCCCTCCTCATAGGCGCCTTGGGCGTCCAAATAGGCTTCTGCTACCTCTAAGGTCTGGGCTAAGGTTTTGCAGCCCTGTTTCTGCACCCAGCCCCTCAAATTCTTGGGAGCGGATTGCAGAAACTGCTCCCTGATCACCTCTAATACAATGGCCCGGGCATCCCCAAGCCATGGACTAAGCCACCTCTCAGCCAACTTAGACAGTTTTTGAGCAAGGGCCTTAGGTCTTTCCTTATCCTGCATAAGGGTTGCTCTAAACCGCTGGCGGTAATGCTCTTGAGTGTAGCCTAAGTACTCCAATATATGTGTCTTTACAGCTTGATAATTGTTAGCCACCTCAGGGGCTAGTGTCTGATAAGCAGACAGGGTTTCTCCTGCAAGGCATGGGAGTAGCCTTACAGCCCACTGACCCTGAGGCCAACCAGCAGCAGTAGCTACCCTCTCGAACGCGGATAGGAATTCATCCGGCGCATCCGCTGGTGTAATCTTACACAGATTTAGCGTGGCTAGAGGGTTAGCTGCTCCTGAGGGTTGTGGCAAATTACTATGTCCAGGCTCACTGCCTGCAGCTGTCGATGGGTTCTGAAAAATTCTAGACAGTACTTGCGTTGGCTCCCCCATCGCTAGCACCATCTCGTCGTGTTGCCGCCGAGATAATTCCTGAGACCGGTACCATAACTCCTGGTTGGTCTTTAGCACTGCTTGTAAGTCCTCGCTTTGCTTCTGGCGTTCCGCCGTCAAGAACGCTATCAGCTGTTGCTGGTCCATCTTGCCGATTAACCTATAAGAAACAAAGCGAGAGAGACCAACCCAAGTGCGGTACCACTATATGAGTGTAGTCAAACTCCCTCACCCCCCTGGTCAAGCCTCTTACCAGAGCACAAGGTGAGTCTTTGCCTTTTGTTTGTAGGCCTCCTTGGCCCCCAGTCGTATAGCTGCGTTTCTGTCCTCCTAGATCGATCCTCAGCCTCCTCCGACTCTGGCTCCTCACTGGTGCAGCTGGGTCAGCCAAGCCACTTGCTTCCTCTGCACCCCGGTCGGAAGACTTCCGGAACTCCGCTCTGCTCAGACTGGAACCAATACAACAAACTAAAATAACAAGCTAAAACAACAAATTATTCACAAGTCCAAAACTTTTTTTTTCCAAAAAAAAAAAAAAAAATATTTTTTTTTTTTTCCTCCAATTCTCACAATGTCCAGCAGGAGGCGCTCATCCCACTCCTGATACCATATGTGACAGAAGCCGGTACCTGTATTTGCCGTAACCCGGCCTCTGCTCACCCGAGCGCAACTCCGACGTGCTTCCGATGAAGGAAGGAAGTCCTGCTGGAATATCTTTTCTTGTCAGGAAGCAAAATAGCAAAAATAAACAAATCAGTTCACTTGTTCAAAGTTCCTTTATTCCTTGAACCGAAGTTGGGAGCAACGTCTCCCTTAAGCATTCATAAAAACCCCAAAGTCCAAATAGAATGCTGCACACAGATAACCAAAAATAAAGTCTGGAGTGGACCCACTGGAATGGGTTACCACTGCTACCTTCAATCAGGCAATTAAGGTAAGTATCATTTACATTCAAAAATAGCAAACAGAACTGTAGTGGGCTTGTCTTTACCTTAGGGAAGATAAAGCAACCTTACACACTCTCACTCAAGTTCTGGGCCTCTAAGCTCAGCAAGTTTAAAGCTGGGCTGAATCCAACAGAGAAACTGTTGGTGGGGGAGGGGAGTAAAGGAATTCACTTATTACTTTTCTGAAGTATCAGAATGCCAATAATGGCCCCACTATCCCGACCTGGATCTTAAGTGAATTCTCCCCAAAAGTTATGACATTTACTTCCCTCACAGTCACAGAAATGCATCCCCACTTCAGGCCACTTGAGTTACAAAACAACAATAAAAAAAAAAACGTTTTTTTTTTTCTCAGCACAAGTCCCTGCACTTTCTCACACACAGCACAACTGCACAACAGGGTTCTAATAAACAGAGAACGGCTCCAAACCTTCAGACCTGCCACTTATCTTTATTGCATGAGCGTATCTTCAGGCAGTCCAAGGCTCTCTACCCATTCCATGGGTTCAGGTGGGGCTGGCTGGTTGGCAACAAGGTCAGTGTCAGTTTCCATCATGGTCACATCCTCACAGTCAGGCATATAGTCAGGAGAGACCCTTCCCTGAGCTGGCTCAGGGCCAACTAACTTTCCTCTCCTCAGAGCAGCCTCTATATTGTTCAAACGAACACACCCTGCTCTCTGAGGGGGAGGAGTTACCTGCCTTGATTGCTTAGCTTGTTTTACCTTTCTCACCATGGGCCTCAGCTGGGAGTGAACAGGAGGAGGGAGGTCCCTCTCAGGCTCTTCTGAGCTGTTCTGCTCTCCTTCCTCTACTCCCTGCAGTTCAGCCTGCTTCCAGTTAAAGGGAAATGTACCTTTTTTCCTGGGACTAGTCACAATCCTATCCCCGTGGTTAGCTCGCTGAGTGGCTGGATAAGGTTTAGCCACCGGCAGCTCTGGAATGAGCGGAGCCACTGGGGACGGATTGTGACACTAGACCAATCAGGCCCTAGGATCCTGTGGGTTGGGCAGGGTAGGGGCGGGCCCGCCTCATTTGGACGGAGGCAAGCCTGCTGGCCATACGTGTGAGGAGCCGTCCGGTCCAACTTGGAAAGTAAGACTAAGGGGGTTCCGGGGTGGGAGGGTTCGTTGGGGGGGGTCCAGCAGGAGGGGTTGGGTACCCTCCTGCTGGCGATCTTAGGGGAGGCCATTGGGAGGACCGGCAGGAGGGGTTGGGTACCCTTCTGCTGCGATTGTCGGGAGGGCCGTTGGGGGGGGTCTACAGGAGGGGTTGGGTGCCCTCCTGCCGTGATCGCTGGGGGGAGGGGAGACTTGCAGCCGTAGCCGCGGTCACTATGCTAATCACGATTAGCATAGTGACCACGATTAGGTACACGATTTGGTACACGATTAGGTACACGATTTGCTGCGATTAGGTACAGCGGCCGCGTCTACTTACCATGTAGGCTAACATTGTAAGCATTAAAAGTACATGTCGTGTTTGTTTTTGTATAGTTATTAACTAATATTTAACTAAGTTTTAAAGTTTTAAAGAATGTTTCCTTTATACGTAAATAAAGAAAAGTATTTAAAATCGTACCCGTTTGAGGCTTTTATATATGCAGCGGTGACGGTGACGGGGCGGTGAATGGGGTGGCAGTGGCGGTGACGGGGCGGTGAAGGGAATGGCGGTGACGGGGCGGTGCAGAGGATGGTGAGACGGGGACGGGGCGGTGACGGGGACCAATTTTTTCACCGTGTCATTCTCTAATGAGTATGTAGACAAAGAGGGTAGAACTAAAATATTTTTAAAAAGCATTGGGGGGGGGGGGATTAATCACATGAGGATTGTTCTGTGCTTAACTAGTCACAGTCATAATCATAGAGTTCATGGTTTGACAATGGTTCTTAAACCTGTCCTGGGGGACCCTGAGACAGTCGGATTTTTAAGATAGCCCTAATGAATATGCATCAGACAGATTTACAGTGGTGCCTCGCATAACGGACGCCTCGCACAGCGAACGCTGCGCACAACGAACTTTATGTCTTGATCCGTACAACGAACTTCGTTTCACACAACGAAGTCGCCCGAGCTGCATCCTTCCGCGCAGGCACTGCGCTTAACTGCCCTCTCTCCGCTTGGTTCCCTCTTGCCCCCCCGACTCCCCGACACGATCGGGGCAAGAGGGAGCTCAAGCCCTCTTGCCCCCCCGACTCCCCGACACGATCGGGGCAAGAGGGAGCTCAAGCCCTCTTGCCCCCCCGACTCCCCGACACGATCGGGGCAAGAGGGAGCTCAAGCCCTCTTCCCCCCCCGACTCCCCGACACGATCGGGGCAAGAGGGAGCTCAAGCCCTCTTGCCCCCCCGACTCCCCGACACGATCGGGGCAAGAGGGAGCTCAAGCCCTCTTGCCCCCCCGACTCCCCGACACGATCGGGGCAAGAGGGAGCTCAAGCCCTCTTGCCCCCCCCCGACTCCCCGACACGATCGGGGCAAGAGGGAGCTCAAGCCCTCTTGCCCCCCCGACTCCCCGACACGATCGGGGCAAGAGGGAGCTCAAGCCCTCTTGCCCCCCCGACTCCCCGACACGATCGGGGCAAGAGGGAGCTCAAGCCCTCTTGCCCCCCCGACTCCCCGACACGATCGGGGCAAAAGGGAGCCCAAGCCCTCTTGCCCCGCCGATTCCCCGACACGATCGGGGCAAAAGGGAGCCCAAGCCCTCTTGCCCCGCCGATTCCCCAACTCCCCGACAATATCGGGCCAGGAGGGAGCCCAAGTCCTCCTGGCCACGGCGACCCCCTAACCCCACCCTGCACTACATTACGGGCAGGAGGGATCCCAGGCCCTCCTGCCCTCGACGCAAACCCCCCCTCCCCCCAACGACCGCCCCCCCCCAAGAACCTCCGACCGACCCCCAGCCGACCCGCGACCCCCCTGGCCGACCCCCACGACACCCCCAACCCCCTTCCCCGTACCTTTCTGTAGTTGGCCGGACAGACGGGAGCCAAACCCGCCTGTCCGGCAGGCAGCCATCGACGGAATGAGGCCGGATTGGCCCATCCGTCCCAAAGCTCCGCCTACTGGTGGGGCCTAAGGCACCTGGGCCAATCAGAATAGGCCCGGGAGCCTTAGGTCTCTCCTGGGGGCGGGGCCTGAGGCACATGGGCCCAACCCGACCATGTGCCTCAGGCCCTGCCCCCAGGAGGGACCTAAGGCTCCCGGGCCTATTCTGATTGGCCCAGGCGCCTTAGGCCCCACCAGTAGGCGGAGCTTTGGGACGGATGGGCCAATCCGGCCTCATTCCGTCGATGGCTGCCTGCCGGACAGGCGGGTTTGGCTCCCGTCTGTCCGGCCAACTACAGAAAGGTACGGGGAAGGGGGTTGGGGGTGTCGTGGGGGTCGGCCAGGGGGGTCGCGGGTCGGCTGGGGGTCGGTCGGAGGTTCTTGGGGGGGGCGGTCGTTGGGGGGAGGGGGGGTTTGCGTCGAGGGCAGGAGGGCCTGGGATCCCTCCTGCCCGTAATGTAGTGCAGGGTGGGGTTAGGGGGTCGCCGTGGCCAGGAGGACTTGGGCTCCCTCCTGGCCCGATATTGTCGGGGAGTTGGGGAATCGGCGGGGCAAGAGGGCTTGGGCTCCCTTTTGCCCCGATCGTGTCGGGGAGTCGGGGGGGCAAGGGGGCTTGAGCTCCCTTTTGCCCCGATCGTGTCGGGGGGTCGGGGGGGCAAGAGGGCTTGAGCTCCCTCTTGCCCCGATCATGTCGGGGAGTCGGGGGGGGGGCAAGAGGGCTTGAGCTCCCTCTTGCCCCGATCGTGTCGGGGAGTCGGGGGGGCAAGAGGGCTTGAGCTCCCTCTTGCCCCGATCGTGTCGGGGGTGCCAGGGACTACACGGAGTCACCCACCGTACCACCCGATTCGGGTAAGCGCAGGTATCGGTGGGTGGCTTATTTGCGGGGGGGTGCCTTATTTTACATTTTTTTCTAAAAAGGGGGGGCTGTCTTATTTGATGGCCCTGCCTTATCATCGGGGAAACACGGTAGAAAAAAAAAAAAAATGAACAGTTAAGTCCCAGTTTTTGCCGCTGAGACTCTGCCCTCTCACTGTAAAATTAGACTCTACTTAGTCTGTCTTTAAATTTAAAAAATGTGTGTTGTTTTAAAAAACAATTATGTTTTTAGATGTATCTAAATAAAAATAATAACCAAAAATTTATCTTTTTTTATGTCATCTTAGCATATTTTATGCTACAGAACGAATTATTTTTTTTAACATGTATTGTTATGGGAAAACGCGTTTCACACAACGAACGTTTCACATAACAAACTTGCTCCTGGAACGGATTAAGTTCGTTGTGTGAGGCACCACTGTACATATAATAGAGGTGACAGGCATACAAATCTGCTTCATGCATATTTATTAATTCTTCATTAGTAAACGGGATACCTGATGGGAAAATAAAAGAACATGATAAAGAATTCAATCAATTAAAACATGAAATTGGTGACTCTAAATCCTCTTTACAGAATATACAAGAAGAATTAAAATCTTCAAAACAAATACAAGAGTAAACAGGATACCTGTATCCATCTATAGCTTCAATTACTAACCTCTAACTCCACAGGGAAGCTATTATACTCAAGACTAACAGTTTAACATTCAAATATTTTATTAAACTATTGGTTTACCACCTTGTTAACAGAAAATACTTTCACAATCATTATAAAATTACTTAAATAACCATATACACATAATTACGCACGAGAGAACAAACAGTTACATAAGAAACACCATTCATGACATCCTCAAACCTGCAGTTGTCCTCATTCATCATATATCATTAGTTCCTTTTTCCAAAACTGCTAGATATATCAATGTGTTTATTAACTCCAGTTCCCACGTTGATCCTTAAACGATCATTGAATGTTCTACAATCTCATAAAGGCTCTTCTACACATAATATGCAGTGTAGCCCAACACCAAGCTGTGTTTTGCTGTTATGCATCTTTAGGAGCTTTTGAGGTTGGACCATATGAAATGTGGAGGAGAATATTATGTTCCCCCCTGAGTTGCTTCAAGGAGATAACAAATAGCACTGGGAGTCCTTTCAGATACAGCTCCTGAAGATGCATAACAGCGAAAGATAGCTTGGTGTTGGGCTACACTGTATATTATGTGGTTTAGCGTGGCAGCATTTTACCGCAAGATTATTAGAACGGCTCACTGTGGTCTTTTCTGAGCTTCCTAGCAGCCTCCGACTCTGCCATGCAAATGTATTACAAAGAGGTCATAAATATTAAAATGGTAGTAAAATGGACTCAATATTTAAACAAACACTCTGGGCGATTCTCCATCATCACAGGGTGATTCTTTAAGCACGGCACCAGCTTTTGATGGCCAAAAATTACTGGCTAGTCCAGAGGCATGTGTTTCTGGCTTTAGCTCATGATAAAATGTGTATAAAAAATACACCATTCGCTTAAATTATAGTAGTATAGTTGTATAATAGTATCAGGGAAAAAAAAAATCTCAAATGCACGCAAATACTAAAGGCATAACTTATGTATGTTTGTTGAAAGCTAACGCACCTCCCTTCCCCTCCATCCAATAGTGCTGGTATGCCTATGATTGACACAGTAGCTGCATGTAATGCACGCCTAGGACGTGTGCATATATTGCGCTCCAATAAGGCATGCTGATGATATGCCTGCCTAAGGTGTAGCTTTTTTCCAGCAGGTGTACAGTTACGCCTTTTTCCATGGACTATTCTGCACATGTACCGATTGCTATCACCATCTCATATTAGTTTGGCAACCCTCTGCAAACTTCATTTGCATGCGCAGTTCGTCAAGAATAATTCATCTTTTTGAAATTGTTACATTTACAGCCGCGGATTGTACCGGCGACGTTAGAGAATCTGGTCCCCAGAGTTCAGTTCCATTTTACATTCCTCAATTATTGAAAAGAACATTCTGATGTGCTGGTGGCAGGAGTTCCAAGCAAGGAGCAGGCAACCTATTAGTTTCAGCCACATATGGGACCTCTGTTGTTTGTAAATAGCAAGAGATGAACAAATAATTGTCTGAGCCTGATATGTATGTATCCACTTTCATCACAGAAGCCGCATCCTGGCTTTTAAATAAGTCTAAAAAATAAATCTGCCTCCGACTCTTGTCATTTTGGTCATTATGGTGGTGGTTCTACAGTGCGTTGCACCTTGACTACAGCTTGATCTGCTGTCAGTTTTTGCAGTTTGCTTATAGCTCTGTTCCACCTCTCTTTTTAACAATATTGTAAATGATATTGGTAAGGATAAACCTCAGTTTTTGAAGGCTGGAGTCCATGAGAGATGGAGATTGACGTGCACAACTTAACCAGATCCCATCTTGAGAGGCTGCTTTCATATTAGCTACGTTAACAGTAATATAGATGAAACTATTTTGGTGAAGATCATACTCTAAAAAGTAAATAAGAGAGAAAAACTATATTTAAAGATAAATTCTCACATAAAAAATATTTTAGTACAAGAGAACTTCATAAAATAAATATAATAAGTAATGTATTGTTTAAATATCTTAGACTCTTGTACATACTCTACATATTTTGATTTAGATACATCTTTTATGATGGAGGTAGGGAGGGCATGTGCAGTGATGTTAAGAGCTGAACTTTCACCAACCTCCCAGCGGCTTTCAGATTTGTTCACATCACTGAGCACATATATTTATTATATGAAGTTCTTGTGTACTAAAAAAAAATGGATCATACTCTTCCAAAATGCTTAAAACAAAATCAACAAATATTCTCACCAGTTTATCAGTGGTCTCCTTTGTTACCAAAATTACTGAACACATTCATCAGTTTTCTTCAAAAAAAATTTTTTTTTTTTTTTTAAGCTGAGGTGTTCGTGTCAAGTCTCTAAGTCAAGGTGTGCACAGGGAGGGGGGCAGCACTTTGTTGTCACCTAAACCTCCAATAGATAGATATAAAAGCAGATTATTTGCCATAATAACTGGGATAGCCATGCAAATGGTTACTAGAAATTGGAAAAATTGGGATAGGCTCAATTTCTCCTTTTGGTGGAATTCTTTATGTTTATTTTATAAATATGAAAAAATGAATGCAGAAATTTCATATAATAATGAATTATTTAAATTAACATGGGGTCCATTGACAAATTTTGTTAACACTGATTAGTTGGACTGTCCCCTTATTTACTATTTGATTTGCACATCCAGGGAGGGTGGGTGGGAGGGGGGGGTATTATTTTGGTTGCATTAATTGACCAAAGGAAAGTGCTGTTTATGATTTTAATTGTATATATGAAGTAATGCACCTTGTTTTTTTTGTTTTGAATTAGGGTGGGTGGGGGGGAATGTATTGTAGTACTTCTTTGATTGAGTGTAAGTGCTGTCTTGAAGCCAATCGATGTATATGTTAATGCACTGTTTTTGAATGGAAAATTAATACAGATTAAAAAAAAAGTGTGCACAGGGAGATAATCTGGTCCCCATCCTCTTCCAATCCCCATTCATTTCCAATCTATCCCTTCTCATCCCCATTTACTTTTGTTTCATCCCTTCCCTTTCCCTCAGTAGTAATAACTTTTGTGACCCCCCCATCCCCGTGTACTTCTGCAGGCTTCCCATTATCTGTCTCCATGTACAGTTCTATTATGCAAATCAAATGATGCAGCTTGTGTTTAACTTCACATGCTGTGTTGTTCCTGGAAAAATAATTCCAGCTTTAAATTGGTGATTTTTCCTCCTCGGGAGAATTGGGCTGCTAATGCATGCCCCAGTGCACCAATTTTCAAACAGGCACATGGGATCTCGTAGGGAGAAGAGGAGATAGTGGATGCTGCCTATGGGCAGACTGGGCCTTTGTCTGGCATCAAGTTTCTATGAATATACCTCTTGTGTGCAAAACTCTCTTTCATGTTCTTAGGGTTCTCCTGAAAATACGGTCTATATGTTCTTTGTTGTCTGAATCTCACAGATGAAATGAAGATTTATCCAATGTGACCACCTTCTGCTGGTTTGTTACATTTTATGCATGAGGATATGTTGCATTTGTAATTCTACTCATCTGGAAAAACTTTAGGAAATATTACTTGGGGCGTGTGGACAGGGTGTCTCATTTCCTCACAGCAAAGGTACCATACTGAGCACTGGCTAGACTCCTCTGTATTGTCTCAAAGCATTTGGATTTACTAATGAGAGAGCATCTAGTTTGTTGTTATGGTTATTTTCCAATATACCTTGGGCTTATTTTGGATGATCATCTGGCTTAAAAGGGATATATACCCCCAGATTCTATATATGGCACTCAGTCGCATGTGGAAATTTGGGCACACAATTTAATTAACTAGATCAGTGGTTCCCAACCCTCTCCTGGAGGACTACCAGGACAGTCAGGTTTTCAGGCTAGCCCTAATGAATATGCATGAGAGAGAACTGCATCTAATGGAGGTGCCAGGCGTGCAAATCTGCTCCATGCATATTCATTAGGGCTATACTGAAAACTCGACTGGCCTGGTGGTCCTCCAGGACTGGGTTGGGAACCACTGAACTAGACAATTAACACCAATAAATGGATGCTAACAGTTATTGGTGTTAATTAGCAACAATTTGGATTTACATGTGCGTCAAGCTAGGAGCTAGTCTATAAAGATGTGCTTGTAAATCTTTTAGCATGCAACTGAAAATGGAGCTTGGGACTATGGGACTTGGCTTTTCATCAAATTGTAACTCTATCCTCCCCCCCCTTTTTCTCCTCCCTTCTACACATAAGTTCATGTAAACCTTTTTCTTCTTCTCTACCTATTATTTAAGTTCGTGTCGAGCTCCATACTCATGGAGATGATGCGGTATATAAACTTAAGGTTTAGATTAGATTAGATTAGGGAGGGGCATGGGCGGGTTAGGGGAATTCACTAAAGATGCGCCAGGGGATCCACACCTAATTTACATGTGAGGATTTACTCCAGGTTTCAGTTGGTGTAAATCCTTGTACCTAGAGCTAGATTAAGGCATAGGCAAACTAGACATGTGTCTTGGGCGAGAAAGTTTTTCAGAGGAGAGCCATGCAAATGGATTCAAGATTCAGGAGGTGAGAATTGGCAACTCTTTGGATTTTTTCCAGTATTCTACAAATTAGTAAATTACCTGTTTTTTCAGAGTTTAGTTCTCTACAGTTCTCCGGTGCTTCCCCCTTGCAGTTCAGATACTGTGGTACAAGTTATCCAATGCAAAGGGTTGCTCTAGTCACAGGAGGGAGGGGTTGAGGTACAAGTGTTGTGTTGAAGGCTGAGCCCTAGCCACAGGCCTTTGGAGAGAGATAATAGAGTTAGTGAGTATCTTGAGGGTGGGAGAAGGGGAGGGGGATTGTTTTGAAGGGGTAGCAATATAATAGGAATGGAGAAAAGAAGCGTGAAGGGGCCCTTGCAGACTGCGGCCAGACTAGCAAAACCCCGCGTTAAAAAGCGACGGTCTGCTACCGCAGCCGTTTTGATACCGAATCTAAAAACCCGAGACATTCTTAAAAACTCGTGCATGCAAATAAGATTGGCTGACAGCAGCGAAGATTTCCTACATTTGCATAAAAACACCGTAAAACAAACAAACAAAAAAACCCCAAAACATACTCTCCTGCTGCAATATTGGACGAACAGAAGGGAGAGGAGGGGAGAAGCAACGTTGACTTTTTTCAGTCGCACATAAAACATGCCTTTCTCTCCAAAAAACTACTGTAATTCAGGTAAATCTTGTAATTTGTTTTTAATGTAAAATTTTATCAAGACCCACAGCCAGAAATGCACAAGACTAGGGTATCATACACATGCTCAAGAAGAAACGTTGGCTTTTAACAAGCGCGTATGAAACATGCCTGTCTCTCCCAAAAACTCAAAAGAAGCGTGATTTTACTTCCCTCCACTAAAGATATATAGATACACATTTTTTTCCATTAGCCACAGTCAAAACACAAGTGCTGGCACTGTAACGGCACTCCTGGACCAGTCGCTGCTTTTTGTTGCCAATAGCTGATGCCGCTCTTCAAAAATGCCTCGATGATTTTTAAGAATCCACCAGAGGGCTCATTTCAATGTTAAAGAGCACATTTTCATGCCATCAAAAGTTTTAAATTGAGTATCGGAATTCTGAACTGAGGCAACAAACTGGGAGCATACCTTGTGCAAAGTTTCCAAAGCGTTCCAGATCGCTTCCATGTCGATCACCGCTGGTCTAATCAGAGAAGCAGAGAGAGATATTCCCGGAGGCTCCACCAAAGAATCCGCCTCCCCCATCCCTGCTACATTCCGAGTTTGAAGTCCTCCAGACTTCAATGCCGGCTGTAAGGAAGTCGGCAAGCTGTAATTCCCTTCCGGGGGCAGGGGTGAAACCTGCAGCGCCGACGGAGACATCAACTCCGGTGCTTCCTGAGCTGTTGAAGGCGTCCCTGACATCATCCCGAGACACGGAGGAACTCCAGGACCCAAGGTGCTGAGTGATACCTCGCCCTCCAAGGCCGAGGTCTGCCCACCTTGGTCAGCATAATAAATCATAAAATATTCCCTCCCCCCCCTTTCCATCCTGGGCGTGTATGAACAAAGGGAAAAAATAATATTCATTCTGTACAATATTTTGTTAATGCCTTCCAAACATCCCTAAATTTCTTAAAATGCCCCTGCTGTATGGCTATTACCCGCTCCATTTTAAAGATTTGGCATAACGAATTCCACCCAAAATTATAATTCAGCTGATCCCAATTTTTCCAATTTTTTATAATTTTCTGTATGGCAACCCCTGTTATGATGAGCAAAAGTTTATTATTATTAGAAGAGATTTGACTCTTGGCTCTCATGGAAGTACCAAATAACACATTGTCATATGATAATGCCACCGGATTTTCCAGTAGATTATTCTCTTGGCCCCAAATGGATTTCCAAAAACTAAGTATCAATGGACATTAGAATATTAAATGATCTAATGTCCCAGCTTCGAGATAACAGTGCCAGCATCTATTAGACTTAGAGCTATCTAATTTCTGTAAACGAACTGGGGTCCAAACTGCTCTATGTAACAAAAAACCCAAGTTTGTCTCATAGATGATGACGCTGTACATCTCATCCTCCAAGCCCAAATTCGTGGCCATTGAGACGCAATAATTTGCTTTATCTCAATGCTCCAAATGTTTCTTATTCAAAAATCCAGATATTAATTTATACCACTGAGTGGCCTGGTGTCCCAGGAAGTCCACCTGAAAACACAAGACCGGCAAATTATGCTGATTATTAAGATTTTTCCATTCAGGGAACCCCTCCTGAATGGCCTGCTTCAACTGCAACCATCTATAATTTTGTGATTTGTTAAGACCAAATTTATGTTGCAATCGTGAAAAGTCAAGCAGCTTACCATCTAATATAATAAAACGCTAGGCCGCGCATGCGCACTTCCTATGTGTGCGCCGGTTTTCCGTGAGCTGTAGCGACACATAGCAAGTGCGCATGCACGGCTTACGGTCAGTCCTGTTGAAAGACGCAACGGTGGCTATTCGCACGATCCCCGCCTGCGTTCCCTCCCTTCCTGTAAGTTGGCCGTCCCCGCCGCCGTCATTCCCTTGCGCACCAGTGCTCCATTACAGTAATTTTGCTTTCGCCGCCTCTCCGCTCTCTCTATTCCTCGCTCCCCCCGAGTTGGATGTCGGCCGCGGCAGCACAAGAATGCAGTGTGGAAGAGGCGCTTGCGCTGGATAGAAGAGGTGCTCGCGCCGGCGGAGCAGCGGCTGCCGGCCGCTAGCACCTCCTGCCCTCTCATATGGCGACTTATTTCCAGCCATGCTTACTGGCAGCAGGCCTAACTCATCATTCAGTACCAGACAGTCTTGCTGTCACTGTCATGTCAGCTCCTGACGCCTGGGCAAGGGCGAAAGCTCGCCACTGGAGCCCAAGCTGTCTGCACATGCCTGCAGACATATGCTGTGGAAGTACTGAGCCTTTTATTTCAGCCAGTTATAAGGTGATTCAACACAGTCTGCTCCTGAAAATGAGTTAAACCGGCACCAAGTTCTGGGGTGCCACGATCAGGACTGAGGCAGGAATAATGCAACCACAGCAGGAGGGTTAAGGAACGAGAGTTAGCAACGCGAGGGAGGGAAACAAAACAAAAAAAAAAACGGTACGTGCAGGGAGAAGCTGGGCCTGCCTGCGGGAAACACGATAAGGGAAGGGGGGGCCCTTGGAGCAGGCTACACCGCGGGAGGGAAGGGGGAGAGGCCAAAAAGGAACAGGCCACATCGTGTTAAGAGTAGGGAAGGGGGGGGTGGACGAAAATGCTGATACTGCTGCACAGGGACTTGGAGGGGAAGGGAAATACCTGGAGGAAAGACACAGGGAGAGGGACAGAAAGACAAAAAAAGGAAGCTAGGGAGAGAGAGAGACAGTGGGAGGGAGAGAGACAAAGACAAATATACATATATTCTAGCACCCGTTTATGTAATGGGCTTAGTGACTAGTCGAATATAATATCATCCAAAGTACGTATACCTGCCTTCATCCAGTGTTTCCAAATGACCTTAAACCCACCAATTTGAATCTTGGATTTCAGCCAGAGGGACTGACACGTGGATTTATGGATTGGAATAGGTGTTAAATTATTGATAAATTTTAAAGTTGCCACGTGTCTAGTAAAATTCTATTGTCCTTATACAATCTAGGTAACTTGATACTTAGAATGTGACCTAATCGCAGAGGAGACATGAGTTGCCATTCCAACCATAACCAGTCTGTAAGATTTTCCATGAGCTCAGGAAGGATTCAGTACATACCCTGATGCATTATATAGGCTTGATGGTACCTATAAAAATTTGGGAAATTTATCCCACCCTCCACAATTGGCTTTTGTAAAGATACTAAAACAATACCCGCAGTTTTCCCCAGCCAAATAAATTTTGTCAGAATACTATTTAATTTTTTTGTAAAAGGACTCCTGAAAAAACAACGGTAACATACCCATTTGGTAACAAACCACAGGCAGAGTCATCATCTTAACTGTTTGGACTCTCCCCCACCAAGACAGATGTAATGGGTTCCAATGCTCACACATTTCTGTGACCTTCAGCAATAAAGATTTTTCATTTACTTTCATAGTTTCTTCCAGTGTACTTTTTATCCAAATACCTAAATATTTTATACCCTCTTCCTTCCAAAGAAAAGTGAATGTATCAAATAATCCTTTTGTACAATATATATTTAGTGGAAGAACCTCTGATTTGCTCCAGTTTATTATGTAACCAGAGAATTTTCCAAATTTATCAATCAGATCCAGTAAATGCGGAATGGTGGTTCAGGATTCCTCAAATGAAGAAATATGTCATCTGCATAAGCAGAGACCTTGTATTCTTGACCTGCATAAGGAATACCCTGTATCTCCTTTGCCTGCTGAATAGCCAGTAGCAAGGGTTCCAATACAATGTCAAAAAGCAAAGGAGATAATGGACACCCTTGTCTAACTCTCCTTCTAAGACAAAGCGTTCAGAAAAATTATTATTAACATATAATCTTGCATAAGGGGAACTATACAAGGTTTGAATCATTTGTATAAATCCAGAACCAGTACCAAAAACCAATCCATTGCTTGATACATGAAGGTCCATTCCACACGATCAAAGGCCTTCTCTGCATCCAAGGATACAGAGAAGGCCGGATCTTCCATATCTTTTGTTAGATTTAACATGTGAAAAGCCAGTCTGGTGTTATTAGAAGAATGTCTCTGAGCAACGAACCTCGTTTAGTGCATACCAATAATATAAGGGAAAGCCATGGCCAAGCGTAAAGCCAATAACTTAGCCAGAAGTTTTCCATCTACATTTATCAAAGAAATAGGCCTGTAATTTGAAACCAACGTTGGATCTTTGTTTGGCTTCGGCAAAAATATAGTTAAAGATTCTGCCATAGTACCTGTAATACAACCTTTAATCAGCTGAGCCTGATATAAATTTAATAAATGAGGTAATAGGGTAATTTGAAATGATTTGTGAAACTACAGTGAACCCATCACCACCTGGAGCGGATCCAACTCTAAGGGACTTCAATGCTGCTTGTAGTTCTTTTATTGATATAGGCACATCAAGAGTTCCTTTTATATGCTCGGCAATTTTAGGCCCCTTAATTAACTTCAAGAACTCTAAACCCTCAAGTTCTTTATTTGAATAAAGCTCAGGAGAATATAAAGCTTTAGAATATTTCAAAAATTGTTTTAAGATATTTCCCATTTGCAGTGGCGTACCTAGGGTATGTGGCACCCGGGGCCCATCATTTTTTGACACCCCCCCCATCTATATGAAAAATATGATTTTTAGTACCAATCTACATATCGCACCACAAGAGTGTACCTAGGAAAAGGCTGCATCTTAAACACTGCAGTGAGCACTAGAACACCAACACATACATTGTAAAACTAAACAAGCCAGATCCCGCACAGTCAATTGGTCCTGTAGTCAATGCCAACTGAAAACTATGTCTTTTTCATACACACAGAACAGAGATACACCCTCGCCCAAAATGGAATAATCACAAACTAAAAATAGAAATATGTAGACAAAAGTTAAACTGATCCGCCAAGAAACCAGACCCTGGATACAATGCAACACCACAAAAAACAGTAACACATGTCCTCTAATACAGTGCAAAATATAAAGACAGTAGATGTAAATTTGAAAAAACTGATACATAACAATCACCACTTTATAAATTAACAAATAAAAATAAAACAAATAATGAGAAATAAAAAAATACCATTTTATTGGACTAATCCCCGTAAGCTCGGTCCCCATCCCCGCAAACCACCTGATTCCATCCACACAAGCCTTGAATTGTTTATATTAAAGTATAAAAAGAAACAATATTCTGTACAATTGTCAATTTATAAATCAGCGTCTTCTCCCCACTTTCTTCCCCATTTCCCTTCAGCATCCTCAGCCCACTCTCTCTCCACTTTCCTTCAGCGCACGCACATAAAAACAAGCAAGTAATTTTATATCATTTTCATTCTATTCATTCATAGAAATTAAAGTCTAGATAATGCCAGTCACATAACAAAACATGATTTTACAAAAATAATTCCCTGCAGTCAAGCCTGCAAGGATTACTAGATGTCTTTCAGCAGTTCCCCTCCCTCCCCCTTACCTTTGTGGCCAAGTCAAAATGATCTACCAACAATAAAATTTTAAAAACACAAAGCACGCTGTACGCAGAGAAAATGTTAATTATCATTTATATTCCGCGGGTTTTCAAAGAGGTCAAGGCAGATGACTTTATGCAATGTCACCTCAGTAACAACTATACAAAAATAGACAAATATTCCCCCTCCCTTTTTACTAAACTGCGATTGCGGTTTTTAGCGTAGGGAGCTGCGCTGAATGCCCCACGCTGCTCTCGACGCTCATAGGCTCCCTGCGCTAAAAAACTCTATTGCGGTTTAGTAAAAGGGGGCCATAGTGCAAAATATAGACAGCAGATATAAATTTTCAAAACGGACACATTTTGATCACTAAGTTGAAAATAAAAATCATTTTTCCTACTTTTTTGTCTGGTGATTTCATGAGTCTCTGGTCCTTCTTCTGGTCCTTCTTCTTTCTCTCTCCCCCTGGCTCCCCTCTTTATTTCTGCCTTTCTTTCTCTCTCCTCCTGGCCCCCCTCTTTCTTTCTGCCTTTCTTTCTCTCCCCCTTGACCCCCTCTTTATTTCTGCCTTTCTTTCTCTCCCCTTGGTCCCCCTCTTTCTTTCTGCCTTTCTTTCTCTCTCCCCCTGACCCCTCTTTCTTTCTGCCTTTCTTTCTCTCTCCCCCTGGCCCCCTCTTTATTTTTTCCTTTCTTTCTCTCTCCCCCTAGCCCGCACAAAGCCATCGTGCCGATTTCTCCACTTCCACGATTCTTTCCCTACCCTCACCCCCAAGCCAGCAGCCGATTTCTCCCTGCTCCTTCCCCGATGTCCTGATGTCCTGAACTTCATCGGGCAGCAGCAGCATTCACAATTCACTGCTGTTGCCCGCTTCAGGCCTTCCTCTCTGTCGGGTCCTGTCTTCATGAAAACTGGAAATAGGCAGGACCCGGCAGAGAACAAGGCCTGAAGCCGGCAACAGCAGTGAATTGTAAACGCTGCTGCTGCCCGAAGAAGGTAATGGAGCACCGAGGCAGTCCGCTTCTCCCCCCTCCCAGCCGAACCCCCGCTGACCCTCCTATCTCTCCCCCCCATGAACCTTTCCGACCTTCCCAGCGAGAGCAGCAAACCTCCTTCGCGGCTTTCTCCTCCCTCTGCCGCGTTACTGATGACGTCATCAGTGATGCGGCAGAGGGAGGATAAAGCCGACGCTATTGGAGGGAGGTTTGCTGCTTTCGCTGGGAGGGTCGGAAAGGTTCACTTGGGGGGGGGGAGAGATAGGATGGTCAGCGGGGTTTCGGCTGGGAGGGGGGAGAAGCGGTCTGCCTTGGTTCTCCAAGGCCTGGCGCCATTACCTTTTTCGATAATGGCTCCGATGCTGCTTTCGCTGGGAGGGTAGGAGCGCGATAGGGACCGGGCCAGCTGTGCACCCCCCCCCTAAGGCGGCACCCGGGATGGACCTCCCCCTCGCCCACCTTGGTACGCTACTGCCCTGGGGAAACAGCCTGCAACAAGATCGCGCGATGCCAGAGATCTTTGCCTGCTTCGGCTGTTTCCTCCGCCGCGGTCCCGTCCCTCCTCTGACATCAGAGGAGGGGCAGGACCGTGGCGGAGGAAACAGTCGAAGCAGGCAAAAATCTCTGGCATCGCGATCTTGCTGCAGGCTGTTTCCAGACGCGACACCCGGCGCAGGGGGGGGAACTGGACCGGACCGGGAGCACCCCCTCAGGGCTTGGTACCTGGGGCGGACCGTCCCCCCCGCCCCCCCCCTTGGTACGCCATTTGAGAATGAGTTTCCCCATTCTCATCTGTGATAGCCACAATTTTTACTTTCCTTTATTTAGCTTTAAGATAATCAGCTAATACTCTTCCCGCTTTATTTGAGTTTCCATAATACAGAGCCTGTTGAGAAAACAGCTCTTTCCTAGCCATTTGAGAGGAAATCTCATTGTATTTGTATTTAGCTTTTAAGAGGGCCTGCAAAGTATTTTGTTCCCATTTCAAGACCAATTGTGACTCTTAAGTCCTTAATCTTTTGTTCCAAATTAGAGAATTCCAATTTAAGTTGTTTCCTAACATGTGCTAAATATGAGATAATTTGCCCTCTCATGGTAGCTTTGAAAGCATCCCATAGTGTTTCTAAAGAGATTTCCTTTGAGGCATTGATTTGAAAATAATCATTCATTTTTAGTTGAAATTCTTCAATAAAGTCAGAACCTGCAAGCAATGTATTATTGAACCTCCATTCAGGCCTATTACAATCTTGTTCCTCAAATTTTAATTCGATCCAAACTCCAGCATGATCTGATAAAGCAATTGAGTCTATGCCAGCTTTGGTTACCTGTTGAACTAATTGATCTGATACAAATACATAATCTATTCTTGAAAATGATTTATGAACTTGGGAGCAAAAGGAAAACTCCTGAGCATTAAAATGGAGAATTCGCCAGATATCAAAACATTTTCTAAATTTATACTTCAGACACATCACCTATAAATCTGACTTGCTGGGGCAATTCACCTACTGGGCTTGATGGACCATTGGTCTGACCCAGTAAGGCTATTATGTTCTTATGGATGTTAGAAGGGCTAGTTCCTAGAACACTAGAGGGTAAATTGAGCTTCTTGATGTTTAATTCTAAGAGGACAAGCCCTGTTGATGGACATCATTTATTCTGATTGGTAAGCCTCTTTTGTTGAATAAGAGAGCCATTGTCAACACAAATACTGTAGTTACATGGTGCTAAAAGGCATTGGTCAATCATGTATAGCAGCAAGCTGTCATGAGGAAGACTTATTTCTACAAGTGCTTCAGGCAAAAGGAAATTGTACACAAAAATGAATGAAAAGCAGAAGTTATTGAAAGCACAAACACGTGTTTGACTAGAATGGCAAGACCCGTAGAATTGTTGATTTATAAATTATACATGGATTAAGCTAATTGCCCTGGAGGGAGAAGAATTAAGCATGTATGTTGATGTAGTTACTGCTCACAGATTGGCTGTTTGCAAAAAAACAAACAAGCCAAAAAACCACCTTTCAATCTGTAAACCACAGGACTTAAAAGAATAGAAATGTATTTATTTTTGCCAACTCAATGGATGTTGGAAAGAAATTATATATAAGAGGCTAAAGCATGACTGTCTGTGGGCAAAATAACTTCCAAACATTCAGCAGAATGAGACAAGATTTGCTGTGTTTTTGTGGTGGTGGGGTGGGGGGGAGGGGGGAGGAGGTAGAGAAACAAGTGAAAAGACACATTAAGGGCTCCTTTTACTAAGCTGCGTTAGGGCTTTAACGCGCGGAATAGCGCACGCGCTAAATTGCCGCCCGCACTAGACCTTAACGCCAGCATTGAGCTGGCGTTAGTTCTAGCCGCGGAGCGCGGGTTTAGCACACGCTAAAATGCTGCTTGCGCTAAAAACGCTAATGCAGCTTAGTAAAAGGAGCCCTAAGTTGAAAATAGTTTAAATTGGACCGAGGCTTCCAGAGAAATAAGGTCTGTGGAGAAAGTAGTCCCAGCTTCTGTAGCATAGAAACTTTAACAAACTGAAACATAGCAGACACGCAGAGAGCCAGAGCATGCACTGATATGCACACACATTCCATGAGCAGAGTACAGTGCTTAAACAAATCCTTGGCACTACATTCTCCTTCGTCATTCGCGGGGGATATGGCAGAGCTGGACCGCGAATGGCGAATCCGGCTCTGACCCACCCCCACCTCCCTGCCGCCTTCCCGGCCTTACCTGGTGGTCTAGAGGGCTTTCGGGGCAGGAGCGATCTTCCTACGCTCCTGCCCCTTGCAGATTGCCATGAGGAAATGGCTGTAGGGAGTTCCCGACGTAGTCTCGAGAGACTACGGGAACTCCCAGCAGCCATTTCCTCATGGCGATCTGCATGGGGCCGGAGCGTAGGAAGATCGCTCCTGCCCCGAAAGCCCTCTAGACCACCAGGTAAGGCCGGGAAGGCGGCAGGGAAGGAAAAAATATGGGATTTTTAAAAGTTTAGACTGTTTTTTTAATTTTCCCCCTCCCCAGAAAAAAATCGCAATTATCTGAAACCGCAAATGGAGAAACCGCGAATGCGGAGGGGGAAGTGTATTCAGAATGTAAAGTATCCTTAGAAAAAGGGTGGAAGACCTTCAGTATTGTGATATTATCAAAGCAGTATCCAAAGCTGCTTAATGACCACTTCTCCGTTGCTTCAGTAGAATAGTCCACAATGGCAGTTCTACCTGACTTAAGTGCACACCATCGTCTACTTCTGGTATCCATTAAACTAAACATGTATTCAATGAAATCACTCAAAATCTTGCTCCAAATAGTTATATGAGTGTCAGTGCAAAGTGAAATTATTGAGGATGGCTTTTTATTTGATCAGCAGCCCCACCCCCTTCATCATTGTCCCTATTTTAATTGATAAATTGAAATAAAGGTCTACCACTAGAATTTTGTTGGATTAAAGTATTTTGTTTTTAGTTTTGGGAGCAATGTTTATTTCATTAACAAAATGAACTCAGGATGATATTGTAAGTAAGTGAGGAGTGTATATGTTCAAAGCTGTAAAGACTTGAAAAATACAAATATGGAGGGTGATATGTTTGTAGTCAAGTAAGAATTAGAGAGTTGCACGGGGACAGAAATCCCATCTGTCCCCGCCAGGATCCTCTCCGTCCCCACCTGTCCCCGTTAGGATCCTCTCCGTCCCCACCCATCCCCACAAGGAATTACCTCCATCCCTGCCCGTCCCCATAAAAAGCAGCAATTACTTCTGACAGGATCATCAATTCCACTGTTTCTTTTGTGTTTGCGCTGCTATTTTCCTTGTGGAATCTCTTTGGTGGAACCCTTTTTTTGTTTTCTGTTCAGGTAATTAACTTATAAACCCCCTCTTTTACTAAGGCTGACGTGTCCATTATATTATATGGACGAACCTGCTTCCAAAGCCTTCCATCTCCGTGGGAGTCCCGTTGGCTAGAGGGGGGTCCCCATGGGAGTCCCGTGTGTTAGGTGGGATTCCTGCGGGACCCCCGCGGGACCCGCAGGATTCCCGCGAACCCCGTTCCCGTGCAGACCTCTAGTAAGAATACTGTCTGGTATTGAGTGAAGAAACCAATGTCTCTCAAGTCCTGTGCTTCAAAGTGTTTCATCATTTCAGCTTTGCATGTCACAGTTTGAATAGCTATGAAGTTTCTTCCTAGGATCTGAACTTGGATATTCAGGGTGGCCTGAAGAATATTTCCATGTCACCTTTGACATTTTAATCTTGGAGCTTGCTTGTTACTAGATTTTGTTTTGAATTAGGGGAGTCCTAGAAGGCTAGAGTTAGAAGAGCAGCACTTGATGTGGACTATCAATTTCTTTGTATTTCATCTCTGTGAAATATGTATAATATAAATGCAAAAAAAAAAAGCAGTACTATTTGTATATTTGAATGATAACATTGATGTGAAAAGACTAGCTTTGAAGCTATTAATAAATACACCTATCTGACTGAGTATGTCCTAACCTAATACTTAGCACACAGGTTCTTAGGATCTCCAAAAAATTATACATGGAATCTGCAGATACTGTCTTCACTATATGCAAATATTTATTCTGTTACACAAGGCATATGAGTCCTAACAAATGGGCTTACTTCCCTCAATCGTGAGCTATTGCAGAAGGAATCAAACAATTTAGCTCCACCTCCTCCCCAGTGGGCTGTACTGCCTCTCTTAGTTTTTCCTTCTACAAGCGAGCTGGAAGATATCTTTCCAATCTGCTCTGAGAAGTTATTGTTATTTTGGGGCTTTTATGTAGTTTTGGGGCATGCAGTGCTCAAGAGGTCCTCAGTGGCCTTCGGGCAGCTCTGCCTGGGAGAGGATGCAGACCTGCTGTCTGTTGCTGGCAGAGCATTTGTGAAAGAACCTGTCTAGCCATCCTGAACTAATAGTTAAGGAGCTTAAGGATCACTCCCCTAAAGCAAGGCTCGCCCTGATTTATCAGGCACTCGAGTGCAGGCTGTTTGGCCCCACGGTGGTCTGAGAGGGCTTTGACGGCTACCGGCTGTATCTTTCTGCTCTCAATAGTGGCATGTGGATCTTGGAGTTTTGAGGTCTTAGTCCAGCACTGAACTGACTGGCAGACCAAAGACTGAAGGGTCCTGGACTGAGGATTTACTTGTTTGAGGCAAAGGTCTTCTCCACTGTCCAGCTGCAATGAGAGCTGAGGCAGGCTATAGCACCAGAACAGCACAACACAGTGAGTAAGACCATTATAACCTATTGGGGGGGGGGGGAAGAGTCTCCAAAAGTCAGTTTTGGTGGTTTCTTGGGCTAGATATAGGGTCCCCCACTTCTAAAATCCCCTTACCTGAATTTTTTATAACCTGTTGTAGTTTTCCTGGTCTGGGGTTTTGTTTTTTTTGTACCAAAATGCTGCTGTAGTGACCATTGTGAATTTTCCAATTTGGATTAAAAAGCCTCTTATCTGCCTCAAAATGTCTTGATTTTACATAAAATTGTTTATTATGGACTCCTCAGACCTTTCTACCTCTGTTTCGTATCAGGTTTTTGATGGATGGTCGACTGAGGAGTGATCATGTCCTATGTGGCTTACTCCCCTCTGGTACCGCTAGGGCTGGGGAATCGTTTGTCAGGGAGGAAATCATTCGCGGAATCCTTGGAGAGTAATTTGGTGAAACGCAAATGCGTGGATGCTGGAGAGCCCAAGTGATGATTAGGTGAGTCCCTGAAGGGATCCTTTGGGCTCCCTACTCGGGCTTTACCCCTGATTTTGTGAGTCTCATGTGGAAAGCTTTTTTATGTTTTGGGGTCCATCTGTGCCCATGGAAGGTGATCTGGAACCAGACGACCAGTCAGAAAAGGATTGGGGAGATTGAAGGTCAGAGTCCATCAATGCCTTTACTACCCTAGAGTGAATCTTCAGTTTTAGGAGATTCGAGGTCTCAAACAAAGGCCACCTGTCAAGAGATAGTGGTAGCCCTTGATCAAGGTGAGGACCCAGCCGTAGGCTAACTCTTCAAGCCAACAGCATTGCTGGATTCCCTTAGGAAATTAAATCTGTATTCCCTAAGGAAGTTCCACAGTCCTCGGCTTCACAGTTCTCCGTTATGAGCGGCTCTAAGACTGACTACATTTTATCCCTCGCATCCTGACATTAGTTTGCTAGTCATGGAGCTTTGAGACACCTCACAGAGCTCCTTGTGGGTTCCTAGGACAATGTCAAAGGTGTATCCCATGGCCAGAGAAAGCAGTCAAATTCTAGGTGACAGTGACAAAGCTCTTAGACATTCGAGCCATAGAATTCATGCCTCCCAGAGAATCTGGCTTAAGCAGATGCTCTATATACTTCATAATACCCAAAAAAGACTCAGATAACTGGAGACCAATCTTGGACCTGAAGTCCGTCAATTTAGTACTAAAAGTGCTGCGGTTCCAAATGGAGACCTTTCGGTCATTGAGGTGATGGCTCCAGATAAATTTTTAGCCTCCCTAGATTTAACAGAGGCCTATCTGCATATTCCATATTCCAGGAGTATAGAAAGTATCTGAGGTTCCATGTTCTGGGGAGACGTTTCCAATTCTCTGTGCTTCCCTTTGGTCTGGCAACAGCCCTACACACATTCACCAAGGCATAGGTATCGGAATGGGGGAGGCCACAGGGGCCATGATCTCTCCAAAAATTGGCAGTCGGAAGTATGGCTCTCTGGACTCCACCACCTACCACCTCCCTGCCGCTATATTTGAAAATCTTTGGGCAGCCGGCAGGCTATCAGCCTGCCCCCGAAGTGTTCTTTCTGCAGCATCCTGGCTATGCGGGAAGAGGAAGTGCTGTAGAAAGAACACTTCCAGGGCAGGCTGACACCCAGAGGCTTCCTTCGTTGTGCCGCCAGCTGCTTCAAGATTTTTAATTGCAGCAGTGGGGCAGTGATAGGTGGAGGAGTTGGAAACTGGGGAGAGGTTGTACCACAGGATCCAGTTGAGAGGGAGAGGGAGGGGGGTCTGGAGTTGGGAATGAGGAAAGGACAGATGCGGGGAGTGGGGTGGGAAAGCAAGAAGAACAGATATTGCACGGACTGGAAGGAGTTTGGGAAGGCAGGGAAGGGCAGATGCTGCACGGGATGGGAGTTAGGAAGGGAGGAAGTGCTGTTCGGCAACTAATCTTTCAATGGTGGAAAGGGGAAGTGGAAAGGACTCCAAGGAGTAAGTCCTAGTTTTTCCCTTCCTCTTACCCATATCTCCAAAAGTTCAAGAAAGAATTCAAGGAAATGGAGAGTAAGAATCGGAGCCCATTCCAGCATGACTCAGTCGCACGCCATCTTGAGTCTCTCCCCCATGCCCCTTCTTATGTTTCCTATTTTAGTGATTATCAACAGTACAGCCCATTGAGCAAGGAGGTGGAGCTGAAGAACAAGGAGGCAGAGTTAAAGAAAAATTGTTTGATTCCTTCTGTGACAGCTCTCAATTGGGAGTAAACCCACTTGTCATAAGCCATGTTAACAGAAAGAAGATCATTGAAGTAAAGACCTAGGGGTCCTTTTATCAAGCTGCGGTAGGGGTTTAACACGCATAATATCGCGCGTTAAACCGCCTGCCGCGCTAGCTGCTAACACCTGCATTGAGCAGGCGTTAGTTTTTTAGCCGGCCGCAGGGGTTAGCGCATGATGAAATGTCCAATGTGCTACCCCTGCTAGCGCGGCTTGATAAAAGAACCCCCTAATCTTCCCTTGGGAATATCGGGAAACCAGACTGATTGAGTGCATCCTGAGGACTTGTTTGAGAAACCCTGGGTTAGTTTAATAAATACACAGTAATTAGTTACATCTTATTGAACTTTTATTTCTCTATATCCAAGTAAACTAATACTAATCGGTATCTAGAAACCCATCACTGCTTGAGTCTGAGTACATAAGTAGGCTTTCATAGTAACATAGTAACATAGTAGATGACGGCAGATAAAGACCCGAATGGTCCATCCAGTCTGCCCAACCTGAATCAATTTAAATTATTATTATTTTTTTTTTAATTATTTTATTTTTGTAATTTTTCTTCTTAGCTATTTCTGGGCAAGAATCCAAAGCTTTACCCGGTACTGTGCTTGGGTTCCAACTGCCGAAATCTCTGTTAAGACTTACTCCAGCCCATCTACACCTTCCCAGCCATTGAAGCCCTCCCCTGCCCATCCTCCACCAAACGGCCATACACAGACACAGACCATGCAAGTCTGCCCAGTAACTGGTCTAGTTCAATATTTAATATTATTTTCTGATTCTAAATCTTCTGTGTTCATCCCACGCTTCTTTGAACTCAGTCACAGTTTTACTTTCCACCACCTCGCTCGGGAGCGCATTCCAGGCATCCACTACCCTCTCCGTAAAGTAGAATTTCCTAACATTGCCCCTGAATCTACCACCCCTCAACCTCAAATTATGTCCTCTGGTTTTACCATTTTCCTTTCTCTGGAAAAGATTTTGTTCTACGTTAATACCCTTCAAGTATTTGAACGTCTGAATCATATCTCCCCTGTCTCTCCTTTCCTCTAGGGTATACATATTCAGGGCTTCCAGTCTCTCCTCATGCGTCTTCTGGCGCAAGCCTCCTGTCATTTTCGTCGCCCTCTTCTGGACCGCCTCAAGTCTTCTTACGTCTTTCGCCAGATACGGTCTCCAAAACTGAACACAATACTCCAAGTGGGGCCTCACCAATGACCTGTACAGAGGCATCAACACCTTCTTCCTTCTACTGACTAGCCTCTCTTTATACAGCCCAGCATCCTTCTGGCAGCAGCCACTGCCTTGTCACACTGTTTTTTCGCCTTTAGATCTTCGGACACTATAACCCCAAGGTCCCTATAACCCCAAGGCCCCTCTCCCCATCCGTGCATATCAGCTTCTCTCCTCCTTCTCTTTCAAAACTGCTTTGACTATCCCCAGAAAATGGAGTACACGGAATTGGGGTATATGATGTCATGGCATTACTCTAGCAATACTGCAAACTGCTTGTGCACAATGACTTCATCAGACTATGACCTCATCAAACTATGTAAATGACCACTAATGGCCTGGGTGATAATAGGATATTTTTAGAAAATAGAGCTCAGTATGATTCAGATGATGATCAGAGCAGATCTGAATAACAAATGAGATTGTGCCTTGGAAAAGATCCATTTTAAAAGGCTTTAGCAAGGCATGAGTGAAATAGTTGCATGTCAATGAAACAAATGAGTGACTGATCAGTGCTTTAACTTATAGGCCTATTGAACATCAAATAGAATAACCATCATATTGTGTCACAACCACCATATTCCTTAATTTCTAGAAATTCTAAATGGTGATTCTGCAAGTTCATAAAGGATCAGTCATTTAGTACATCTGGACCTAATACTTGTAGGACTATTTTTATTTCAGTTTAGGGTTATAAAAGCTGTTTATTTTTATGGTTCTCACACTACAAATAGACATAGAATATTTCCGTTAAAAATTGTACAATGCCAGATGGCTTGTCAGTTTCTTGAAAGGATATGGCCTATTCAGTTTTCATTCTAGAAGTTTCTGACCATGGCTAATTGTTTGTTTTTGTTTTCTCACAGATGATTCGACTCCTAAAGAATTCAGCAGGGTAAGCATGGCAAACAGTTCTCTTCCCCCATCAGAAAATGCTGGAGGTCTCTGTGGATAGAGCAGTACACTTGAGATACTTAACCGCCTCCAGTCTGTGTAACAGTTTATTCCCCTGAATGAAACAGACCTCCAGAGAAATAGTTACCGGATCTAATTGCCAAATTTCAGAGCAATTAAAGAAGAATTTTTTTGTGTGTGTATTTGATTGTAATCTGTTGATGCTCTGCTTTCAACCAGTAAGATCATGGAGTTAATCCAAGGACTGTGTTGATAGCTGAAAAACACGGGCTGATCAGTTCAGTTTTGAGCATTAGCGACGGTTGGCACCAGGGGAAGATGCAGAAGAGAGATGAGAAAACCTTTCATCTGAAAACATGATGCAGCGTTTCTTCTGCATTTGTAATGATAACAGCAGAAATGCTCTAGGCTCTAACAAGGCGAGAAGAGGTTTAAGTGGTGAACATGGGAACACAAGATGTAATAAATCAAAGCTATGCTTTACGAGTAAACCCACCATTACAGTCTAGTGTAAAAAAAAAAAAGCCTATAAGGTGTTTCTATAGCTGAAGAGGGCCCAGACTTTTATTGATTTATTTTGATTTATTTCTAGCCCTCCCAGAAAGCTCAGGGCGGGTACCAGTAGAACAAACACAGATTTAGAGAGTAGGGTAACAGAAGGATTAGTGGGGTTACAGAGAACAGAGGGTAGCCTAGGTACAATATTAAAGGCTAACAAATTATCATCAAGGAGAAGTGTACAGATTCCATAGGCAGTGGATCTAAGTACAAGGTGAGGCTCTCATGTACAGAGGGGAACTAGGAGGGATAAAGGGCATGTATAGTTTAGGGGGAGGGGACTTGGGTAACATAGGGAGCCTACAAGCAGTGTCTCACTTCCGGTTCACCACAAAATTGTTTCCCACATATTCACCTTTATAGGACCCCCAGGGACCCCTGAAGAAGACTTTTTGTCGAAACGTGGACCGTGTTGGGTCCTGTATCCCTAGCGGATTAGGTCCTTTAAGGCTCTTATGTGGATGGAATTATTTTATGTGGATGATTTTAGTGTACCTTTGGAACTTTGATACTTTCAAATAAAGTCCATTTGGGAACATCGTCACTCCACAGAGTTTTTTTGGTTTTAAGATAGGGAGCCTAGCAGGGCACGGGTGAAAAGCATATTGGAGACATATAAAGGGAAAGTCAAGCAGAAGTGTAGTCTCTTTCATATTGGAGACAAGATTATTAACTCTTAGGAATTTATGAAGAGCAGATGAGAATAACTCATACCAAAAACACATATTTAAAAAAATATTAATTTAAGCAGTTTCAAATAAACATACAAGAAAATTCTACTTCTTGCTGAGGAACTATGACAAACATATGGGCCCCTTCACTAAGCAGTGCTAAGCACTAATGTGTGCTTATTTCTGCTTAAAAATGGTGCTAGTGGACCTCGCTCAGGAGTCACACTCTAATTACAGGTTTGGCGTGCACCACCCACAAGCTTAAAAAAAACATTTTATTTTTTCAGCACAGGAGGCATATTTGAGGGCAGAGAGTAGGCTAATCAGTTAGCATAAAGGCATTTGCATGTGCTGACCGATTAGTGGGAGAGCCCTTACCACCTACAAAATAGTTTAGTTCAGTTTATTTGATATACCACCAATATTAATAGAAGTTCAGTCTAAGCAGTTTACAATTTAAAAACAAGGTAGGGACTATTAAAACAATGAGAAAAATATACTAAAACACATCACAAAATCAAGAGATACAAAATGAATAGAAGGTAAGGAAAGATTACAATATATATCAAGGATAGTACGAGAATGAGGAACACAAATGGGTAGGTATTGGGGGAAAACAGCTCCTGCAAGAAAATCGTAGTTTGTGTTTTTCGGACCATAAGATGCACTTTCTCCACCCCTAAAAAGGGGGTGCACCTTATGGACCGAATACACTGTGTTCCCCTCCCCCCCCCGTAACCTTTTTTAGTGGCCGTGGTCCAGCGTAGTCTCCTGGACGGCTGCCTTGATCTTTAGAAGAGTGATGCACAATGCAGGAGTACGGCGTTTGCGCTTCCTGCCAATCACAGAGCGGTGCAGGACCAGGCAGGAAGCAACCTGCATTGTGCATCGCTCTTCTAAAGACCAAGGCAGCCGTCCAGGAGACCAAGGTGGACCACCACCACTAAAAAAGGTACCAGGGGGACTACGGGCGGCTTCTGGTGGCTTTGGATGCAGGTGGCTTTGTGCGGCTGTGGGTGGCTTTGGGCTTCCTAGCATCAGAAGCACCAGACCACCAGATGCACCTACGTGTAGAGGAGGGAACATAAGCAGTGCCTCCGCCGGGTCAGACCATAGGTCCATCATGCCCAGCAGTCCGCTCCCGCGGCGGCCCAAACAGGTCACCTGTCTGAATCACCAGAAGGGGCCCCCTTGCCACCCTGGTTTCCCATTGAAGTCCTATCTTCCCATCGAAGTCCTAACCCTCCGGTTTTGCACATGCACGACCTGGTCGGGTTTCTATACTTATTTCCTGGATACTTCTCTCAGTATCCCACGATCCCTTTATCCCTCAGGAATCCGTCCAATCCCTGTTTGAATCCCTGTACCGTACTCTGCCCGACCACCTCCTCCGGCAGCGCATTCCAAGTGTCCACGACCCTCTGGGTGAAAAAAAACTTCCTTGCATTTGTTTTGAACCTATCTCCCTTCAGTTTCTCCGAGTGCCCCCTCGTACCTGTTGTCCCCTTCAGTCTGAAGAATCTGTCCCTATCCACCCTCTCTATGCCCCTCATGATCTTGAAGGTCTCTATCATATCTCCCCTGAGCCTCCTTTTTTCCAGGGAGAAGAGCCCCAGCTTATCCAACCTCTGAACCAAATTTTTTTTTCTTGGTTTTTCCTTCTCTACAGGTGGGTGCGTCTTATGGGCTGGTGCATCTTATGGTCCAAAAAATATGGTAATAACTCTTAAGTAGAGAGGGTCTACGTTTAGAGATCAGTGAAAGAAAAAAAGGTGTTAAGAATAATTTAAACTTAAGAAGTTGTAGAATCAAAGGCCATCATAAAAAAAGTCAGCTTTTAATTGAGATTTGAAGTTCCTGAATGATTGTTCAGTCCTAAGATACAGAGAGGGAGAGTTCCAGAGAGTTGGAGCAATAACGGAGAAGCAAGAGGTTTTCTAAATGTCGAGGAAAATCTGCCTAAAAGAGAGAATGGACAGAAGGCTTTTTTTTTAGTTGAATGAAGGGTCACCTGCAGAAAATAAGTGATAATAAGGGCTTACATGCAAATAGCCAAATGCTAATTGTAAAATTAGCATGTGGCCATTTTTGAATCACACTAAAAAGTGAGGGGAACAAACATGAAAAGCAGGCTAGATTAACAAGTAATCATCTGCCAGGCTATATATAGTGAGCCTAATTCCAATCTTTATCCTCTAATGCCCCAAACTGAAGAAGAGACAGTAATAGGAAATTTATTGTCCAAGAAATTCTTCAGTTGAGAGGGCTTATAATATAAGTACTTAGAATTAACATAATTGATTGGCTATAAACATGGAAACCTGAACATAAATGATGATCCAGAGGAAATAATGTTTTATTTTCAAAATTTCTAGACCGCTTAAACCTAAGCGGTTTTCATACAAAACATACATAATATTTCATCAAACAATACATTGCACATACTGTATTATTTTGTATGTTGTTTTATACATAGTTATCTTACCGATTTGCCAAACTTCATTCTATCTGGCTTAACAATACTTTCAGGTCCTCAGCGGGCCACCACACACTCAAACCATCTCATTGTGTGTGGCTTTATGCTCCCATTCTTCATCGGACCAGAGAACATTTTTATAAATATTTTAAAGATTTATTTTAAATATTATTTTTAATATATGCTAAAAGTACTTAGCTTTGTGTATTCGACGCTAATCGGGAGGGTGGAAACATCAGTCGCCAACATGTTTCGCCCGTATAATTCAAAGGGCTTTATCAAGGCTCCCTCTCCCATTCATACAGCTCTCTCCACCATTGCGTCAGAAACGAATGGTGGAGAGAGCTGTATGAATGGGAGAGGGAGCCTTGATAAAGCCCTTTGAATTATACGGGCGAAACATGTTGGCGATTGATGTTTCCACCCTCCCGATTAGCGTCGAATACACAAAGCTAAGTACTTTTAGCATATATTAAAAATAATATTTAAAATAAATCTTAAAAATATTTATAAAAACGTTCTCTGGTCCGATGAAGAATGGGAGCATAAAGCCACACACAATGAGATGGTTTGAGTGTGTGGTGGCCCGCTGAGGACCTGAAAGTATTGTTAAGCCAGACAGAATGAAGTTTGGCAAATCGGTAAGATAACTTCTTATTGAGGCTGTACTGATATATGATAATATTCTTCATTCAAATCAACTTTAGTAGTGCCTGGGTTTTCGTTTTATACATAGTAACATATTACATTAATATTGATTGTAATCCTTTAATGATTTTTCCCTCGCTTTGAAATTATATGTATAAGGTAAACTATGTATAGCAAAGTTTGTATTTATTAGTTTTAATTCATTTTGAATATTGTTTGTTAGATTTGTCACCCCTATTTAATTACTTATGTAATTGTACATCGCCTAGAAAATGTGATAGGCGATTAATCAAATTTTTATAATAAACTTGGAAACTTGGAATAGTAACATAGTAGATGACAGCAGATAACGACCCGAATGGTCCATCCAGTCTGCCCAACCTGATTCAATTTAAATTTTTTAATTTTTTTCTTAGCTATTTCTGGGTAAGAATCCAAAACTCTACCCGGTACTGTGCTTGGGTTCCAACTGCCAAAATCTCCGTTAAAACCTACTCTAGCCCATCTACACCCTCCCAGCCACTGAAGCCCTCCCCAGCCCATCCCCCACCAAACGGCCATACACAGACACAGACACAGACCATGCAAGTCTGCCCTGTACTGGCCTTAGTTCAATATTTAATATTATTTTCTGATTCTAGATCCTCTGTGTTCATCCCACGCTTATTTGTCAAGAAAGACTTATGCCTCGTTTGTGAGGCCTGAAAAATATCCAGAAAAACATAAATCCTAGATCCCAGAAATAACTTATTCCTAAACTTAAAACAACAGCTTTAAAATCTAGGTTTTATCATATTCAAATCCATAGGTCACCTAGAGAGTCACTCGGTCAGAAACTTCACGTGTAGAATCTTCTAGCAGAGCTGTAACATCTAAACTCCCTTCAGTTTACATGGGGCACTGCCCTCACCTCCTGGCTGACCTCCCAATAGAATGTAAAAAAACTTTAGTAATAGGTGGTATTGTTTCAGTTTTGGGATTCACAAATTTGATTATTTGTGGGTCTCTAAACAAGCAGCCTCCCTCTCGCCTCCACAGCCTACTTTAATGTCTTGGTGATGTAGTGATGAAGTTGAGCAGAAGCAATCTTCCTACGCTCCTGCCCCATGCAGATCTGCTACCAAAAATGACTGCCTCAAGTTTCTACATCAGTTTCGTGAGTTCCCGCCATCTCATGAGACTGCTGTTGGAACTTAAGGCAGCCATCTTTTATAGTGGAGTTGCACAGGGCAGGAGTGTAGGAAGATTGCTCCTGCCCCGTTTCACTGCTAGACAACCAGGGCTTTAAAGGTAAGCTGTGGAGAGGTCCGGGAGGTGGGAGGGAGTAAGGGTGAGGACCCTAAAGTTATTCATGATTTTTTTGTATTCATGAGAGGCATGTATATGGAAGTTTTGAAAATTCCAACATGTCTAAAGGTTGCAACAAAATAGATTTGGAAAATTCACAAATCTTAAATTCAACCTTTTAGTATAATTTTCAAATAGTTCTTGCCTTCTTCTTATACCTTCTACATCTTTTACCCAAACAGCTTCACAATTTTCCACCTTCTCCAAACGTTTAATAATTGAATTAACAGTTGTCTAACACCTTCCATTTGTTTCTGGTTTTCTTCTTCTTGGGCCTGCATTGCCAACATGGGAACTAAGACATTATCCACCCATTTAACAAAGATGTTTCAAGCCCCAACAAAGCATCCATAGCCACAATCTAAGGTTTTAGGGGAAGTGCACTTGAGCAGCGGCAATTCCAAACTCGGTACATCTGCTTTCTCAGCCGACAATCTGAGACAGTCCAATTCCATCACTTACCCTGGCTAATAATTTAGTTTTGGAGCTAATATTCAGGAATGAAAGATCTGGCCTGCAACCTGGGAGGAGCTCGACTGTTTGGATTTGGCAAAGAAGATTCTCTGTTGCTGGAAGAAATGCCCTCACCCAGCCTAGCCTCTTTAGGCAGATTCCTCACTGTTGGTGTACTGGTGGAAACCACATAGCGTATGCACAGTCTGGATGATCTGTGGAAAAGGAGCCAAGGAGGAGGCATCTTGAGAGCCCTGTTTGCCCATCTCAGGTACATGCAGAGCTCACCAGCACAACTCATGCCTTGGCAGCCATCTTAGTTCTGTCTTCCTGAAAACACTAGAGTGCCCTTCTACTCTGCTCAGATGTATCTATGTGCTCATCTGAAGCTGTCATAACAGGCTGGAATGTACTGTTACTTTCATATCTTTGGGTGGTGGGAGGGATTTGGTGACCACTGAGGAAGTAAGGGGATGGAAGGGGTCATACTTTAATCCCTCCAGTGGTCATCTGGTTAGTTTGGGCACCTTTTTTGTTTCTTATTCATTTTTAAAACAAGTCTAGCCCCAAATATCTAAAGGGTGCCCGGGACATTTTGTTAAATGTTTGATTTTTGCTGTACAATGTCCAAATACTAAGCTCGCTCCAAATCCAATCCAATCTTTAGTTTTATATACTGATTCATCCCTACAAACAGGGCTCGACTCGGTTAACAAAAATTAGCAAAATATATAAGGAATTGGAAAGACTTTAGCTTCTATAGTCATTAGTTTGAAACAGGGGAGTCAATCAGAAATTTCTGAAATAAATAAGTTTTCAGTACTTTCCGGAAAATTGGTAAATGAGAGAGAAGTCTGACTGCAGAAGGAAGCTCATTCCAGATTTTTACGAATAAGAAGGAAAAAGATCGACAGAAGTAAGTCATAGTTTTAATTCCCTTTACAGTGAGGAAACCAAGCTTATATTTCTGAGAACTCCTGAAATTAGAATTTTTACGTGAATTAAAAGAGACCAAAGGGATAAAGATCCCACACAAAATTTTAAATATGACAGCACATTTAAACCAAATCCTCCAGTAGACTGGAAACCAGTGAAAAGATCTCAGTAAAGGTGTACAGGGGATAAGCAGCCTAGATAAATGTCTAATATGGAATTTGAAAATTGTAATTTTGAAGTTTTAGTAGCAAAAATATCCAAATGCTGCTTTATGCCACTTTTTTGACATTTTTCTCTTTTGAAAATAAGCCCCATAGTGATATAAAAGATGCAGAGAAAGTCAACCAAACTAATAAAGGGGGTGGGATGACTTCCCTGTGAGGAAAGGCTAAAGTGGTTGGGCTCTTCAGGAGAAAAGATGGGCGACAGGAATTATTATAGAGATCTATAAAACTGTGAAATGGAAGGGTGAACTCAAATTGTTCACTCTTTCAAAAAATACAGAGAATAGAGGGCATGCCATAATGTTAATTAGTAGTACATTTAAAACAAATTGGAAAAATATTTTTTTACATGAAACAATCTCTGGAATTCTGAGGATATGATAAAAGCATTAGCGTAGCTGTGTTTTAAAAAAACATTTGGAGTTGGCTCTGTCTGAACATAAGAATTGTCGCTGCGGGGTCAGACCAGTGGTCCATCGTGCCCAACAGTCTGCTCACGCGGCAGCCCTTAAGTCAAAGACCAGTGCCCTAACTGAGACTAGCCTTACCTGCGTACATTCTGGTTCAGCAGGAACTTGTCTAACTTTATCTTGAATCCCTGGAGGGTGTTTTCCCCTATAACAGTCTCCGGAAGAGCGTTCCAGTTTTCCACCACTCTCTGGGTGAAGAAGAACTTCCTTACGTTTGTACAGAATCTATCCCCTTTTAACTTTAGAGAGTGGCCTATCTTGGAGAGGGTGAACAACCTGTCTTTATCTACTAAGTCTATTCCCTTCAGTATCTTGAATGTTTCGATCATGTCCCCTCTCAGTCTCCCCTTTTCAAGGGAGAAGAGGCAGTTTTTCTAATCTCTCACTGTATGGCAAGTCCTCCAGCCCCAGGGTTTCAGTTATATGCAACTTCATCATTAAGTCACTTCTTTACCTGCTGGGGCTTTAAGTGCTGAGAGACAAGAGCTTCTTAATGAGACTTATTGGTTAGAACTTTGAAATGTTATCATAAATTTTTGCTTGACAAGGTACCAGAGCTGGACTATTCGTCCTACGTGGTGAAATGGAATAATGATGCAATGCCAATGTTAACTGTTCCATATGTGCCTTAAAAACTGGCACAAGGTATCAGCTAACATGCCATTTTGTGAAATGCAATCTAAGTTTTTATTACGCATGTATATTTCTCCTCGGCGAGCATGTTTGGCGACCTTTAGGTCATCTGATTGTTGCCCTAAGTGCTCAGCTGACAGGGCCTCATCGAGTCATATGTTTAGGCTATGCCCTCTAGTGCTGGCATTCTGGACGTTATTGATGTCAGAGGTGTCCAGGTTGTGGAATTGCCTCTGGCGCCCAACACCTCTGATGCTGTTTGGACAATACCATAGCTCCTCGCCCGAGGGGCCTATGGGGCTTCTTACACTGGGTGGTTTCTGATGGGGAAAAAATGCATTTTAGTGTTGGATTACTTCACAAGCTCCAACGTTAGCACAGTTGCATTCCATGGTGCACAATTTAGTCTCGATGGAACGATGAGATATAGTGGACTTGGACTCTAAACAAGGACAGCAGTTTATAATTATTTGGGAACGTTTCTGGAATACCTTAACATCTATGGAGGAGTATGTGGCGCAGTGGTTGGAGCTACAGCCTCAGCACCCTGGGGTTGTGGGTTCAAACCCTGAGCTGCTCCTTGTGACCCTGGGCAAGTCACTCAGTCCTCCTTAGCCCCAGATACGTTAGATAGATTGTGAGCCTACCGGGACAGATAGGGAAAAATGCTTGAGTACCTTATTGTAAAAAAAATGCTTAGATACCCTTATACCGTATTTTCGCGGATATAACGCGCACCTGTGTAAAACGCGCACAGGGGTATAGCGCGCAGAAATCACGATGATATGTACCAAAACTTTTCTATACCGCGCTCAGGCATATAACGCGCATGATGCCCGACGCTCCTTTCGCCCGCCCTGACTTTCCGTGCGCTGTCCCGACTCTCCGTTCACCCCCCCTGACTTCCGTGCACTGTCCCCCCTTGAAGTCCTGTCCCCCCTTGAAGGTCTGTCCCCATCCTGAAAGCCTGATGCCCCCCCCCGACGTCCGATACATCCCCCCCCCCCGGCAGGACCACTCGCACCCTCACCCCGAAGGACCGCCGACTCCCCAACAATATCGGGCCAGGAGGGAGCCCAAACCCTCCTGGCCACGGCGACCCCCTAACCCCACCCCGCACTACATTACGGGCAGGAGGGATCCCAGGCCCTCCTGCCCTCGACGCAAACCCCCCTCCCCCCCCAACGACCGCCCCCCCCAAGAACCTCCGCCCGTCCCCCAGCCGACCCGCGACCCCCCTGGCCGACCCCCACGACCCCCCCACCCCCCTTCCCCGTACCTTTGGAAGTTGGCCGGACAGACGGGAGCCAAACCAGCCTGTCCGGCAGGCAGCCAACGAAGGAATGAGGCCGGATTGGCCCATCCGTCCTAAAGCTCCGCCTACTGGTGGGGCCTAAGGCGCGTGGGCCAATCAGAATAGGCCCTGGAGCCTTAGGTCCCACCTGGGGGCGCGGCCTGAGGCACATGGGCCAAACCCGACCATGTGTCTCAGGCCGCGCCCCCAGGTGGGACCTAAGGCTCCAGGGCCTATTCTGATTGGCCCACGCGCCTTAGGCCCCACCAGTAGGCGGAGCTTTAGGACGGATGGGCCAATCCGGCCTCATTCCTTCGTTGGCTGCCTGCCGGACAGGCGGGTTTGGCTCCCGTCTGTCCGGCCAACTTCCAAAGGTACGGGGAAGGGGGGTGGGGGGGTCGTGGGGGTCGGCCAGGGGGGTCGCGGGTCGGCTGGGGGGGCGGTCGGAGGTTCTTGGGGGGGGCGGTCGTTGGAGGGAGGGGGTTTGCGTCGAGGGCAGGAGGGCCTGGGATCCCTCCTGCCCGTAATGTAGTGCGGGGTGGGGGTAGGGGGTCGCCGTGGCCAGGAGGGTTTGGGCTCCCTCCTGGCCCGATATTGTCGGGAAGTCGGCGGTCCTTCGGGGGGGGGGATGTATCGGACGTCGGGGAGTCGGCCGGGCAAGAGGGCTTGGGCTCCCTTTGCTCCGATCGTGGATGCGGGTGCGGGTGGGAGCGCGTGCGAGCGGTCGTTCGGGGTGGGGGTGCGAGCGGTCCTGCTGGGGGGGTGAATCGGGCGTCGGGCGGGGTGGGAACTATGTTTAAAAACTTTTCTATACCGCGCTCAGGCATATAACGCGCGAGGGGTATGCGCGGTAGGTAAAATCGCGTATAACGCGCGCGTTATATCCGCGAAAATACGGTAGGTGGTATATAAAAACATAATAAACTTGAAACTAGATTACTGAATGTGCAAAAGAATTTGGGGTGACATTCAGCTGTAGCAAGATTCTATTTCTTTTCTGGGGTTTCGTACTGTCTCTGTCGGGGGGGGGGGGATGATTTATTCTGATAGGTTGAACTTTTGGCTGATATAGGCTCCTTATGATTCCATGTCTTTTCAGCTACTTGTGTTCCGTGCACATTGTGTTTATTGCATTGACACGTGTAGCCGTTTTGTCACATGTTCTTTTAGAACGAAATAAAGATATTTAAAAACAAATTGCTAATGAAGTAGACTTAAGGATAAGCAGCATGGGATTCTTGCTATTTTTTGGACTCCTGCCAGGTACTTGTGACCTCCATTGGCCACTGTAGTATACTGGGCTTGATTGACCTTGGTCTAATCCAGTATGGCAGCTCTTATGTCCTTATTAATAGACCACATGGGGCCCAATTCTCAAGGCCTGGAACTCTTTACCTGTCTTAGGATAACAGAGAGAAGGCAATAGACTAATGCAGGGGTGTCAAACTCAATCGCATTAAGGGGCTGAAATCCAAAGCACAGGCTAAGTCACGGGCCAGACCCCGTCCCCATAATAATACACACACATTATAATCTTATTAACACATAATGGTAATGGTTAATCACAAAATTAAACTACACAAAACACACTGTATGCTTCTCAACATTCATTCCAGAACACAGATAACCCCTTTGCAAATACGGGACCAAAAACTAAAAGTACTAATATATTTTTTTAAAACACCCTAAGATTCAAGATTCTGCATGCAGTACAAACCCCAGAGAAAAAGAAACAAATGTATTTCTTCCTGAGCAGTGCAAAAGATAGACAGCAGATTAAAATTCTCAAAATTGACACAATTCAAACACTAACTTGAAAATAAAATCATTCCCCCTTCCTTTGTTGTCTCCCTCCCTCCATGCTGTGTTCCCCTCCGGCGGGTGTGGGTGTCTAACCTTCTAGCCTGCTCCAATCTGGTCGTTTTATGTGGCCCGCGATTCGATGCCCCCAGTGTTACCTTGTGGCTGGCTCCCTCTTCCTCACAGCCGTAATGGGCACAGAGCCACATGCAGCGGAACCGGAAGCCTTCTCTGTGATGTCGCAACGTCAGAGGGAACGCTTCTGGATGAGGTGTGGGATGCGCGAGGAGCCGCTGCATGCGGCTCCGTCCACACAACGGCTGCGAGAAGGAGGGTGCCGGCCACAAGGTAATACCGGGGGCTTTGGACCGCGGGCCGCATAAAATGACCAGGCAGGCTGGATTTGGCCCACGGGCCTTGAGTTTGACACCTGTGGACTAATGCATCATCTTTTTTCCATGATACTTCAGAGTCCAACCCACATGCAAGGTGTGAAGCTCCAGATTGCTGAGAACTTGGACTTCTGGGTGGCACAGAAGAGGCAAATGTCATCAAACGGGAAAGTCATCTGCATATGCCTTCAGGAGCGGAGGAGTAGGCTAGCAGTTAGTGCAGTGGCCTGCCAGCGCTGGGTTTGATTCCTACTGCAGCTCCATGTGACTCTGGGCAAGTCACCTAACCCTCCACTGCCCCAGCTATAAAATAAGTACCTCTATTTAATGTGTAAGCCACTTTGATTGGAACCAGAGAATGGCGGTATATCAAATCCCATCCCTCCCCCCTTCCCTTTCCCATTACACAGCTAACTGGACTAGTAGTATTCCTGCAGCGCAGAAACACATTATGCCATCAGACTTTTGAGTTATTATTAATGCAAATACACTATCTTGCTACTGCATTTTAGTGACCTGGGTTACATGGGACCAAAAATGCTCTTGTAAAGTGTGTTTGTTACTGTGGTATTTATGTCACTGTGGTCTAAGCCAGTGGTTCTTAAACCTGTACTGGGGGACCTCCAGCTAGCTGGGTTTTCTAATAAATGTGCATGAGGCAGATTTGCATGTCTGCCACCTCTATTACACGCAGATCTGCCTCAAGCACATTCATTAGGGATATCTTGAAAACCCTGCTAGCTGGAGGTCCCCCAGTACAGGTTTAAGAATCATTGGTCAAAGCAAATCAGAATGTCACTACTTACCTGCACTTTATCCTTGTACCTAGTGCCAGTGAGGTGGCCCATGAAAACACACTAGTGCAACTAGAGAGAAGTTTTTGTGAAACGGGTTGGAGAGGGCTTAACTACTGAAATGTGTATTGGTTTTAAAAAGATGAAGAATATAATCTTCCCATTTGCTTTCTCGAATATAACACTTAAATCAACAACAGTCAGTTGAGAGATTAAAAACAAGTGAAGAATATAAATCAGGCTGGTAGCTGAGCTGCCTTCTGAATGCTTCTGAAATGCAGCTTTTTAATTCCTAGTTTCTTGCGGAAGTGGCTTTCTGGTTTAACCTGGGTTTTGTTCCACTGTTTGAATTTTCTAGCTCTAGCAAGAAGGAGAGAATTGTCTTGTCTATTGCTTTTCCATCTTTTGTTCTTAAATGTACTTCTCTTATATTCTGTGCATGGCAGGGCCACCAAAATAGTTCGATGCAAGCACTGTTTATTGAGGATTTCTGTGAATCGGCAGACTTCTGTTTTTGATTCTTCACTTAAACGTATTTTCTCTGCACCACTAACAAATTCTTAATAGCTGAATTAAGTAAATATGGAGTCTATATTAGTCTATTTAAGCATACAGAAAAAGGTTAGCTGGTGATTAGCCTATCTCAGGAACCATTTGTTAAAACCCTTAGATGACAAATTGACTGTATATCACCATATTGTTGTGGCCTAACTTATTATGTAACTTGCTTTCAAAAATTAGGATATCAATGCATTTGTAGTGTAGAGATGGAACTGTGGTCTTTGAGGGGATGGCAAGAGACTGGAGAGCTTTTTACTGGGCTTTTTTTTTTAAGAATGTCTTAGGAAGTCAATGCATTGGATTGCTAGAGCTGGTTCTTTTGACTGTCTGTTTTGAAAGATGGCAGCAGAGTTCCTGGTGTATGCAAAGGTGTCTGAGTTTGCTCACAAGAAGTATTGTTGTGACGCCCTTAGATATTAAGTTCTATCCTGTAGATTGTTGGCAAGTGGCTCATTGCAAAAAAGTCTTCTCTTATTTTCCATTTGGCCCACAGAAAAACTGAAGCACTATTCTAATTTGCTCAATTACTGCAAAACGGAGACAGCAAACTACAGACCGGTGAGTCTCACATCAATAGTGTGCAAACTAATGGAAACTTTAATCAAACGCCAATTGGATACGATCCTGAACGAGGAGAATCTATGGGATTCCCCGTCAACATGGATTTACTAAGGGGAGATCCTGCCAATCCAACCTGATCAGCTTCTTTGACTGGGTGACGAGGAAGCTGGATGTTGGGGAGTCCCTGGACATCGTATACCTGGACTTCAGTAAAGCATTCGATAGCGTACCACACCGCAGGTTGCTGAGCAAGATGAGTTCTATAGGATTGGGCGACACATTCACGAAATGGGTTGGGAACTGGCTCGGAGGTAGGCTTCAGAGGGTAGTGGTGAACAGCACCCCCTCCGAAATGACAGAGGTAATCAGTGGAGTGCCGCAGGGCTCAGTCCTGGGCCCAATCCTATTCAACATCTTTATAAGAGACTTGGCAGAAGGGCTGCGAGGTAAATTAACATTATTCGCCGATGACGCCTAACTAAGCAATGTAGTGGGCAAAAGCACAACAGACATAAATTCAATGTCCGACAACATGATGCATGACCTACTCCTACTGGAGCGCTGGTCTAGGTCCTGGCAACTCAGCTTCAATGCCAAAAAATGCAAAGTCATGCACCTGGGCAGCCAAAATCCATGCAAGACTTACACCCTTAATTGCGAGATCCTAACAAGAACTGAAGCAGAACGAGACTTAGGGGTGATCGTCAGTGAGAACATGAAGACTGCCAATCAAGTGGAGCAAGCTTCATCCAAGGCAAGGCAAATCATAGGTTGCATACGCAGGAGTTTCGTCAGCCGTAAGCCTGAAGTCATTATGCCATTGTATAGATCCATGGTGAGGCCCCACCTGGAATACTGTGTGCAATTCTGGAGGCCGCATTACCATAAGGATGTGCTGAGACTGGAGTCGGTCCAGAGAATGGCCACCCGGATGGTCTCGGGACTCGAGGATCTCCCGTACGAGGAACGGCTGGATAAGTTGCAGCTTTACTCACTCGAGGAACGCAGAGAGAGGGGTGACATGGTCGAGACATTCAAGTATCTCACGGGCCACATCGAGGTGGAAGAAGATATCTTCTTTTTCAAGGGTCCCGCGGCAACAAGGGGGCATCCGTGGAAAATCAGGGGCGGGAAACTGCACAGGGACACCAGGAAATTATTTTTCACTGAAAGGGAGGTTGATTGCTGGAATAGTCTTTCACTTCAGGTTATTGAGGCCAGCAGCGTGCCTGATTTTAAGGCCAAATGGGATAGACATGTGGGATCTATTCACAGAGAAAGGTAGGGGAGGGTCATTGGGGTGGGCAGACTAGATGGGCCGTGGCCCTTATCTGCCGTCTATTTCTATGTTTCTAGGGTTTAGGTAAGCTTTAAAAAAAAAAGCAAGGAAGGAAAAAGGTAGGCTGCATCAGTATTTCCAGCCCTCTCCTGGCTGCACACCTAACTGGTTTAATAATCTTGAACCCCAGCTGGATAAGTGTGCCTCCAGGAGAGATTGGGGACGCTGGACTACTTAAGCAGACATGCTCAGTGATGGCGATGGAAAAAAACCAGATGGTCTTTTTCTAGTCTGCTGAATTATTTTCCAAACTGCTAAGGATATGTGCCAGGCACAACATTACCATCTGCAAGGTTTCTTCTCATCAGGATAGTTTTTTTTCTTTTTTCATCCCTTTGTATTCTACTATCTTGTATAGAGGAGGTATGTTTAAGATCTCCCACTTTTCCCATTTTGAGTTGTTACATAGTATAATAATCCAAATAGCACCATTTCTAGAGTGGCTTATTTAAAAAGGATATAAATGGATTTACCCCTTCTGTCTGATCCTTTCTTTTCTGAAGATGGCCAAGACTCTTATCTATATTCTCCAGTTCCTATAAACACTACTGCAACTTAGTCTTCACAGGTTTTTCACTGAATGCTCTCTCTCTTTCTTCATTCTGTTCAAAATTCAGCTGCTTGTCTTATATGCTGCCAGTATTAGTACACTTGTGTGAGTCATCTTTTCAAATAATTTCATTGCCTCCCTGTTTACAGAAGCAGTTCACTTTTCTTACTTGCTTACAGTACATTCATTTTGCAACTTCTCACTACCTCTCTTCTACACTATCCCTAAACTCTTCCTCAGGAACTTCACTTACCAGGTAAATCACTCATATCCAGTACTGGGTAGTAACTAGTTACAGGAACACTAGTTACTGTAATTAGTTACATTTTTAGGTAACTATCAATGTAACTAGTTACTTTTCAATGAGATTGACTCAATTAAATAACTAGTTACTTACTAACAAAATTTACAAGTTACTTTGGAACACGCTCCCGGAGGTTGTAATTGGGCAGAACACACTGCAGGGATTCAAAGAAGGTTTGGATAAATTCCTGAAGGATACGGGGATTGAGGGGTACGGATAGAGGTAGTTGAAAAGGATTAGGTCCCAATTCCCGCCCTATACTTTCTCTGCCATTTGGAAGTCAGGTGCACCCGGGGACATATTGTAGAGGCAAGAAATGATCTCCAAAACATGTCCAAATTTTATTATGAGCTTCACATCTTTTATATCATTCTAAATGAATCAGTGTTGTCAGCATGTGTCAGCATGTGACGTAAACACAAACCATATATGGACACAGGTCACATGAAACTTTAAAGACATCAGCATTTTCCTCTATCTCTGGCTGGAGTCCAAAAGGTCAGAAAAAGCCTTGACCAGCAGAGCCTCTAACTAAATCTGTTTGCAAATACGGCTTATAAAAACAATTGAATTCACTTCACAACAAATTAAGAACATCTCTGTTCAAACATAAATGTCCTTATACTCTCTTCAAAGAAGGAAAGACAAACAGGGCCTGGCTTTACAGCTTTAAACAACATATGCCTAAGGAAAATTACCAAGGTTCTGATACGTGTCCCTTCAATCCCCTCTTATGTCATGAAAATGACGTCATAAACACACAGCATAAGCTGGAAGGGAGTGATACTCTAGATATATCTCTCGAGGAGGGGTTTTTTAGGAGCTGTAATACGAATAACACAGTACATGAGCAGTCAAGACAAGAGTGCAGATAATAATAGAGATTATAACAATAAAAAGGTCTTTTACCCAACCCTGTATTCAACTAAAGTGCTGATCCCAAGAATTAGATACATTTGAGCTCAGCAAAGAGATCTGCTAATTTCTGAATGGCCATAGTAGGACCTATATTGTCAGAAAGAAAAGTACAACAGCTTAAAGTACTGAGGAGAATTTTCCAGCTAGAATCATAGCTAGAGCTATACGATTTTGAAAACCATCTGAGAAGTAGAGCCTAATTGATCAGTAATACCTTGCAAGGCGTCCCTAGAGTAGTTCACAAAGCGTTGCTGATTATAATAATTTTAATTAATCCAATCAACATTCTTATTAATAGTAATAAAGGGAATAAGGAACTCAAACCCAGCCTTAACCTGAGCTCGGGCCTTAAATTCATCTGGGACCCCTCTTGGGACCCCTATAGCATCTATGTATACATGCGATCAGATTTATATCGAGACAAATAAGAGGAAAAACCATGTGAATAGGAAGGTTGCCTTTCAGAAAAATATGCAGGAGCATGATAACCTTAGCTAAAGTGCACTGGCTTATCCACTGGCTGGGTAGCTTAACAGGGAGCCAAAAGTCTCCATAGAGCCAGTAAATATCACCTAGGGTGAAAATCTGATGCAGCAACAATGGGGCATACCTATGAGCCAAGACAGAACAATAACCTGGGGGTAAATTACCTACAAAACTACCCTGTGTCAGATTAGAAACATGACATGTGTAATTACCCTTATAGATGGTAACGGCAATATCAAGCTTTTGCTGTCCTGGCAGCAAAGGGTATTTAGAACACTACAATGCACAAAGGGGATAGGTAAAAGTAGAGGAGGTAGATAGATCCCATAAGAAAACTGATGGGTCGGATAGCTAGACCCACCCTTAAACCACATGTCCATAATGTACATACCTTCATCAATAGGTCTAGGGTTGTCAATAGTAAGAGAAAGCTTAATAATTTGTTCAGGAACACTTTTCCTATAACAGTTTCCAACCTTATGAAAGGTCATACAAGTAAGCAGTGATTTACCATTTTGGTCCACTGTTTTTTTCAGAGTATTTTCTAGTTTATAAGCCCAGTCAGTATCAATATTCCACCCTACCGCTCCCCAGAATGCACACTTATCCCCTAACGTGAGTCAGTAACATATATATCTTTAGTTTTTAGGAATCTCTGAGGACCAATGGCACAGCCTTGGGATATCAATTGATGAACAGTCCACAATGTCACAATACTCAAAGGAGAAGGTGGCAACTTGCACACTGCTGGAGTTATACCAAAGGGTAGCATACTGTCTGTCTTTCCTGGATTCCAATTGAAGGACAGCCTTTGCGAGGGAGTAGTCCAGTTTAACGTGTGTTCGCAAAGAGGTGCCGGGGGTGCTGTTTACAGCAGGAGTGTCATTTACAGATGGGTATGGGCAGAAAGTGTAGTGGACCCAAAACACATCATCCCTATAGACCCAGTTAGAAATAATCCATACAGGGAGAAAAACTAGCAGCAGCGTTGCCAGTAAGAGAATGATAAAGTTGGTAGAATGCTGCAATGAGATCATCATGTTGTTCCACTGGAGGAGGTGAAATCTGCGCAGGGAAGACTTGCTTCTGGGGTTTTAGGTTAACCCTCTTCAAGCGACTTGCGTGGATCCAAACAGGAAACTCCTCAGTGAGTGCAGCGGGCCTGGTCACAGCGATCACAGTAGTGGGAAGGCCAAAGGGGAAATCTGTCTGCTTCCGATCCTTGGAAAGCTGCTGGATAATCACCAGGCTGGAAAAAATGGGTAGGAATCTGTGGAGAGAAAGGAGAAGTGCAAGACACGTTTCTTTGAACAAGCCCTAATATTTCAATTAACTTTTGGACGTATTCCTCCTGTATCAAGGGAAAATCTACCCATGTGGCGGGGAAAGGTCATCCCGTGAGAACCTCAAAGGGAGAGCAGCCAGATGTCTGTGCATACAGAAAGAGATACTTGAAAAGAAATGCTTGAAAAGCATTCCAAATATCATTCAACAGCTGTACTCCAATGTGATCCAAATAAGAGATAGAAAACAAGAGAAACCATGTTGCCTGTACTGAATGTGGCAACATGTAACAATACCAATTCATTTACTTGATATAGCTATGGCAAAAGAGAGACAATACTCAGTTACTTAAGGTTCTTAATTGAACAATCCAAAAGGATATGTTTTTTTTCGTGCTGCATATAACTTATTATGCACTTCAGAGAGACCATACTGATGTACTGAATGTATTCAGAAATGTATATTGAATGGATCATATGTAGGGAACACCACGAAATAAACGCTGTATAAAGTAAAACTTTTTCTTAAACATATAACCCTTAACTAAACTATATTCAGAATATAAAAGCTATAAGTAAAAGAACATTGTGCAGTTAGACTAGTAAGAATTGGAAAAGAGCTCTAGAAATGGCCAATATTATGTATTCTGGGGTACCCACTAAACTAAAACAAGTAGACATGACACAGACAACACATAAAGTTTTAAGCGTGGAGCTATTACTCCATCTGTCAAGTGTGCAGGGCTGAATTTAACTCTGCAAATAAACACATTGATATAAAAACCAAAACAAAGAAACAATAATATATATCATAACCATCTCATATTTGGAAAAAGGCATAAAGCTAATGTCTCTTTGGAGCGTCTCTATCTCTGCAGTGATAAAGAGGACCCTTGGAAAACATTAGAAATATCTGTGCCAAAACTGATCTGGGTTGGCTATGTATACTATACATCCGGACAAAACATTTTAAATTAGCAACATCCCAATTTTAGCTAAAACACTAGATAGGAATTGTATTTTCCAATTTGTTTTCAATTCACAAACGTGCCAGCTGTAATTATCGAGCTATATATATCTGTTTCAAGGAGCAAAAGGTCAAGAATAAAAATATCACTAGCAAGAAGTTAAAATGTCGAGCGAGCACTACGATAACCAATACCATGATATTGGGCAATTGAATAAGGGAGAGCTAGCAGCTGGTATCCAGGGTTTCCCCTCTTTGCACCAAAGTCCGTCCAAAAGGGCGACTTTGGGCACCTGCCAAACGCCAGGCATCAAGTTCAGAGGGGGGGGTAACAAAGGACTAGAAGGGAAGAGAATCCTGTTCACCCGTGAGACCCAGGAGCCCATTTAAAAGAAGGGCTTGGACATCGTGAAAAGTGTGAAGGGTAATGGGATGACCTAGGGTCAGAGGAGTAACCATCTCTACCACCATAGCACAAGCAGCCAGGGCTTTCTTGAACAGGAGTGACTATAGAAAAAAGGCAACAGAGCGAAACTTACCGCCATGTTCTCCCTTCATGGTGTTACAATAGTCCCAAACAAAGAGATAAAACATGTGGGCATAAGCAGGAGAACCCAAACCTGAGCTAGAAACCAAAGCACATTTCATGAGTCCATCTGATAAGAGCAGTCATTTCAGAAACCAGGGTCTGTCTCAGAATCTGGTCATAGAAGGAACAAGCAGAGATCCATTGGCGGCAGTGACCAATCATAGCAAGAAAAATAAGCATGTCTTTCTTGGTAGCTGGGCGGGGCAGATCCAGAACAGCAGCAGTGCGGAAAGTGCAGATTTTCCTCTGACCATGAGACAGGACAAAACCCAGGTATTTCACTTCAGATTTATACCAGTGCAGTTTATTTTGTGACACCTTGTGACCACACACAGACAACCATTGTAAAAGGTGCAAACTATCAGCCTGACAGGTCTCTTGAATTATGGAACACAAAAAGATGTACAAAATAAGGACAAGACCATGAGGGGCAGTGCATGACTGTAGAATAGCCCGAAGGACAATGAAGTCAACATAGCCCTGGGGCATTCCACACCAGGTATACTGTTGCTTAAAGGTGAAGGCAAAAAAGAGCTGAAAAGCCTCACCAACAGGGACAAAAATAAAACATTCTTTAGGACAATGACAGAAGAAAAAAAAAACATTGGCTGCCGGTGGAATGGAGGAGAGAAAGAAACATAAGAGAACAGCCCTAAAATCTAGGATGAAACGGGGAATGCCATCAGCATTGACAACAGTAACAAGCAGTGGAATCATGATTCTCACCGTACTGCTTGATAAAAACAAGAATGAGTAACTTCAAAGAAGCACTATAGGGGGTCAGTGTAAGCCCAAACTGAGAAGTCTGGGGGAAGGGGCAAAAGCATTCATGCACGGACCCTGATAATGAAAGCAAAGAACAGAACGTGCAAATCTGTCTTTGGTAGACAGCCAGATGGTCAGTGAAAAAAAACATTAGCTTTGCCCCGCACAAGAAAGAAAGCCTCTAAAACGGAATTTTTTCTTTTTCTTTTTTTTTGTTATGATCCAGCACAGAACACAAAGGAAGCAGCCGTAGAAGAAACGCACAAAATTAGTCAGGATCAAAAGGAAGACAAGAAATAGTGCTTGTGTACAAACTACAAGGGAAAGATCTTAGACTGATTCAAACAGCGCTTGCAATTCATTCCACATAACAGCATGTCCTACCTCAGTGTTAAAGATTGGTGACACAGAAAGATGTGAGCTGAAGGAAGAATGTCATACACACACAACAGTACAAGTCTCATTTGTCTAGGAGAATCCTAAGTGCCTTTATGACTCATTACAAAAACAATATAACAATGCAAAAATATTCGCTTATCTTACCTTATAAGCGAGGTACAGTAATAAGAGACAATAAAATCTTATACTCTATAAAAGTTTTAACCTTACAAATGACAGAGTGGGCAGGGGGGTTCTATAAATAATTTCATTCTTCCCGAAAGAATGGCAGCTGCTTATATTCACAAGGGGCGCTTACCGAAAGTACCCCGAGAATTTTCCCAAAAAACTCCATAATAGAACCCAAAGCATGAACTTAAAATAAGGGATGGGTACAGGTCACCACTACCCAGTGAGTATTAAAGAACAGAAAAAATTCAGAAATACTCACAAAATATTGGTGATATCATCTGCCCATCGCGGACGTGCCCCCAACTGAAAAGGATTAGGTCCCAATTCCTGCCCCATACTTTCTCTGCCATTTGGAAGTCAGGTGCACCCGGGGACATATTGTAGAGGCAAGAAATGATCTCCAAAACATGTCCAAATTTTATTATGAGCTTCACATCTTTTATATCATTCTAAATGAATCAGTGTTGTCAGCATGTGTCAGCATGTGACGTAAACACAAACCATATATGGACACAGGTCACATGAAACTTTAAAGACATCAGCATTTTCCTCTATTTCTGGCTGGAGTCCAAAAGGTCAGAAAAAGCCTTGACCAGCAGAGCCTCTAACTAAATCTGTTTGCAAATACGGCTTATAAAAACAATTGAATTCACTTCACAACAAGTTAAGAACATCTCTGTTCAAACATAAATGTCCTTGCACTCTCTTCAAAGAAGGAAAGACAAACAGGGCCTGGCTTTACAGCTTTAAACAACATATGCCTAAGGAAAATTACCAAGGTTCTGATACGTGTCCCTTCAGTAGTGATAGGTTATAGGGTGAGTCAGGGACCACTTGACAGGTCATGGACCTTATGGGCCACTGCGGGTGCGGACTGCTGGGCGCGATGGACCTCTGGCCTGGCCCAGCAGAGGCAACTTCTTATGTTTTGAGTTACTCTTTACATAGCGTGCAGAACAATTGACAACAAATTTCCATTCATGCTGTTTTGCTCATTGTCTCCAATTCATCTCGTTTCTCTCACCTCGCCACAGTGCATTACAGTAACTACCGATGTACTGGCTATATGTGGTAACAGCCAGTCAAACACCAAGTCAGACAGGCTGAACTGAAAGAATTGCTTTATAAAGGGCTGGCCTGTTTTTGCAAACTCATGTTCATGTACTGATATTAGTAATGGAAAGGGTCTATGAAGTGGCTAAGAAGCTCTAAACACTGGAGAGAGAACCCCTGAAGAGGAGGGAGAAGTCCCCCTTTCCAAAAAGAAGCCTCCATGAAGGACTACTGTGGACATAAGATATTCTCACCCTGAGAAAAAAAGGAGGCAGTGACAAAGACCTGTGGACTGGAAAAGCACTTTGTCAGAGTCCTGGGAAACTGGGACTCTCCAGGCAACCCTTGAAGGGGACAAATACTGGCTACGGCCTAGCCCTCAGTAAGCCCACAATGGAGAAAAATGATAATCACAATGCAATCTCATTTGAGCATTCAGTCTTTACTGAATTTTTTATGCTGGTAGGGTCAGACAGAAGAAATTTCCATGTTTGTTGCAAACTTTGTCTGCCTGTTTCTAAGCAGACCTACAGCTGTGCAACCAATACTACAGTGAACCTTAAGAAGCAACTGCAAAATGTCCACTCAGCTGTGCATGATATACTGCCTTTGTTGAAGAGATCAACAAGCAGGTCTTTGTCATATGCATCAGAATCCATGTCAAAGAAATGGCAAACTTTGAATGCTTCATAACGGGGGCATCATTGTGTCACAGAAGAGGGTCAGTGATTTCATCATGAATTTTGTTAATGAGGACATGCAAGCCTTTTCAGTGGTTAAGTCACCAGAATTTATTCAGTTGATCACTGATCTTCAACCAGACAAAACTGTATTGACTCACAAAGCTCTTACTGGACACGTTGAGGACCAGTATCATAAGATGACAGACGATGACCTCCAGAATGAGCTGTCATTTGTGACTGAAGTCTGCACAACAGAAGCTTTTTTGGAGTTACCGTACAATGGATCGAGATCAGCACATTGGAACAAAAGTCAGCAGCATTGGCATGTTCAGGTTTGTGAGAATGGCATACTTTCAACCTGATTGCATCCACAATTGAGAAGATGCACTCTAAATTTTGTATCACTGACAAAGTTCTCTGCACAGTTACAATGGATCAAACTTTGTTAAGGCGTTCAAGGTGTTATCAGATACAGAAACAATGGTCATAGAACTAACACAAGTTGTGCCCTCACAAATCGACAACGGAGTGGTGAACTTCACGAACATTGCAGACATCTTAGATCACTGTTCATCAACCACCGGTCCGCAGGAAATTTCTGCCGGTTCGCGCAGGGCCGGCAAGATTAAGGAGACCATAGGTTCCGTTTCCAGACCTCCTGTCCCGTTGTCCCCACATACAGCTTCGGGACACCGAAATGTCCCGTTTTCAGGGACAGCATCCCGAAGCTGTGCTCGGGGACAACGGGACAGGCGATCATTTCCTATCCCTATCTGTCGCGCAAAAAAAAAAAAAGCCTCCCTCTTTCCTTTCACCCAGTCGCTGCTATCTTACCGCACTGCTGCTGCTACTGCTAAAGCCGACAAGAAGTCTTCTTTCCGATGTCAATTCTGGGCCAACCAATTGCTGCCTTGCTGGCCCAGAACATCCTCTCCGACGTCAGAATTGACATCAGAAAGAAGACTTCCTGTTGGCTTTAGCAGTAGTAGCAGCAGGGCGGTAAGATAGCAGCGGACCGGGGAAAGGAAGGATGGAGGGGGGGGTTGGTTTTTTTGGCCAGGTAGGTGGACAGGCAGGCAGGCTGGCTTCGGAGTTGGGGATGGGACAAAGTCTGGAAGGCAGTGAGAGGGACATAGGAAGGAGGCACTGGGGGCACTAAGGACATGGAAAGGAGGCACGGGGGGCACTAAAGACATGGGAAGGAGGCATTGGTCTACTTGAAGCTACGGCTGATTTGATAGTGGCAAGTGTTTGACATCCACAATTCAAGCGGTGCTAGATCCAGTCAGATGCTTCCAGAGCTTGTGTCAGATACTTACAGATGCAAGCAATGCAGGCACAGGCTGACTCCGCAAACACAACTCCTAATGCAGCACCATCTTTCAGTGAAGACACCAGCTTCTTCTGCTTCTATGAATCAAATAAACATTGTGCAATAAACCTCTTCTTTAATGATGCTGCACAGGATATATCCAGTCTCTGGCGCTATCCAACTGTGAAGGGTTTGTTGTGAAGAATATGAGCGCATCAGTGGAGAGACTCTTCTGCATTGGTGGACAGATTCTTATACCACGCAGGAACAATTTAACCAACGAGCATTTTGAAATGCTTTTAATGCTCAGAGCCAATAAGAAACTCATTTGAAAAGAAAGTACTCATTGTAATGTTCATATAGTTCATCTCATAGTTCTAATTAATTATTTTGGTAACCAGTAAAGTAACTATTTACATTTAGTGGAGAGTAACTGAAATCAGTAACTAGTTTTTATCCCATGTAACTAGTTATTTTTTTTATAGTAACTACCACAGAACTGGAAGACATGCAGCATAGAAGTTACTGGTTCATTGTAATGCTTGAAAGAACAGAGAAATTAAACTCTAAGGAAGGAGCATTTATGCAGAAATTGCAGCTCCCAGGCTGGATTCCTTAGAAGAAAAGGAGGACCTAGAATTCCATTTCCAAACGGAAGAAGATCCTGGAGAAGGACCAAGATTGTCTGACAAAGTTGCACACGAGAATGGAGTAGATACCGTGTCGTTCAAGGAAGAAAGTGTTTATGAACAACTTGAAAAATTAAAGGTGGACAAAGCAATGGGACCAGATGGACTCAATGTAGTTTCAGAATCAAAAACAAGTTTAAGTCCTTCTTTCTTAGTTTTCTTTTCAGCTTGCAACAAGTTCAATCAGAAAGCAGATCTGGATGCAAGATCTGTGTTAGGTATTATCCAGCATGGAGAACAAAAATAATAAAATAATCCTAAACTGAAAGATTTTCAAGCGATTCTTTCACAAAATTTCCCACATATCTATATTGCCCTTTTGACCAAAAAGAAAATTACTAAAATGTCATTACCTTATCCAGTCTACAGTCTAAACTAGTGTTTCTCAACTTGGTCTTTGAGTACCCCCCTGCCAGTCAGATTTTCAGAATAGCCACAATGAATGTGCATGAAAGAAGTTTGCATATAACGGAGGCAGTGTATGCAAATCATTTTTATGTACATTCATTGTGGATATCCTAAAAACCTGACCTGACACTCAAGGACCAAGGTGAGAAAAACAGGTCTAAACTAATAGACCAAAAAAAAAAAAATCAAACCAGAAAGGCTTCCCTAAATACAGCCCTTAGTCTGGGTTCTGAGAAGTTTTCAATAAATCTGAACAGGGAGCAGTCGTGAAGGACATTCTTTTCTATGGTGAGTAATATAAAAAAAAGCCATTCATAGCCTGAGGGAAAACGAAAGACTTACGTATGTTTCTGACGTCGGCTTTTGTTTTGACTAGGGAGGCCGTGGCTACAGTGTGCACAGCAAGATTCACTCTGCTGCAGAAGCAGGTATTTCTAGATTGCTGACATATGATTGAAAATCTGACAAACGCTTAAATGGGAGGGAAAGTGAGTTTGTTTTCTTTGAAACAAGAACTGCAGAGTCAAGTGAAAAACGGGTTCTAGTTTTGGCTAAAAAGATAAAATTTAGAAACACTGCACACAAAGAATCTAAGAATTGGTGTTTCAATTCTACATTATTGAAAATTAAATATTTATTTTAGCTATTTATTTATCATGCTATCTAAGCAAGTTGGGTAGCTTACAAACTAAGGTATACTATCAGGTGGAGGACAAGAGTAGATTTTATTAAATTTTATTTAAATTTGATCAGATTATAATCACTGTTTTCCATCAGACCCAATTTTATTATCTCTCGCGCCAAGTCCCTGCATTCCACAAAGGACCATATCTAAAATTGCTCACTCTTTTGTCGGTTCCTGGATCAGTTGCTCCAAGAAGTGGTCATTTATTTCATCTAACATAGTAACATAATAGATGATGGCAGATAAAGACCCGAATGGTCCATCCAGTCTGCCCAACCTGATTCAATTTACATTTTTAGAAATTTTACTTCACTACGGGGCCCTAATGTGACATTTATGTAGTCAATATTGGGATAATTGTAATCATGAAAATCAATAATGGTGGGGAAAGAAAAAGTTTGTTTGGCATTGGTAGCTAGATTGCTGAGACCGGTGTGGTAATCGGAGGAGCTGTAAGGGTAGGAATTGAAGCTCCAATGCCAATTATTATCAGGCACCATATTTGGACAGCTCTTTGACGTCACCTGGGCCCTTCCCCAGCACTATTTTGCACCTTTACCCCTGTGGGAAGAACAGGAAGGAAGACATTCGGTGCTGATACCTGGATTGCTGAGACAGCGGTATGGTAATCAGAGGAGCCATAAGAGCAGGTATTGAAGCTCCGGTGCCTATTGTCATCAGGCACTGCACTGCATTTGTGCAGCTCTTTGATATCACCTGGGCCCTGCCCTAGTGCTATTTTGCATCTGTGCCTCTGCAGGCACAGCCACAGGGTATGGCCAAAGGAGCACACTCAGACCCTTGAAGTATCAAAAGCTCTGAGGAGTGTTGAGACAGGATTTGAAATTTTGAACGCTATAATGGGAAAGCAACAAAAAGGGTAGTGAAGCCCAAAATGTCCACCCCAGTTACTTCAGGACCAATGGACAAACACATTATTCCGGCAACTTCAACTTTCAATAAATGGCTGGATTACAGATGTTGTCAACATTTGAGGTGTCTCTAAGCTCTCTAGATAGAAATCCACCCTCTCCACTTATTCTTCCATTTGCAGGTGTATCCTATGAGATTTCCCCATCATCCCAAGGGCAACAGGTGAACATGTCAAGTTTAGTTTCCCTATCTAAATTACTTTTGAGTATAAGGATAGCTGATTCATCTGTGGATACCCCTAAAGTGGATGAAGCTAAGGAAGTGACTTTAAAGGATATTTGATATCAAAATAATCATGTGGAAAGGATGTTGGAATCGGTCTTCTCCCAAACAGCCTCCATTTCTGTAGAAGTTGTGGACAAATTAACTATGATAATGTTGATTCTAATACTTCCATATTGAATGAACGGGTTTCAGATTTGCAAGGTCAAGTTACAGTGTGGCAGAGTACCTCTATTTCAGCTATTAAAGGTTCCTGTGTTTTACATTCAAGATTAGAAATTATGAAAAATTCATGTAGGAGTTGTGACTTACGCTTTATGAATTTTCCTTCTATCTCTTGAGATCCTTTTGATGAAGTATCTTGGAGAGATTTTGAAGTTAGCTAATGCTGAAACCATGATGCTTAGCAATTATTATTTACTTGCTAGAAAGAAACTCCAATCTAACCAGCAAGGGGTGGATCAGTAATTTCTGAAATAGAATTGATAGCGTTTCTTAAGGATTCTTAAGACCTAATCATTACTCTTGGCTACTTTTACCAATGAAAGGGATAAATTGCTATTTTGAAGAATGTCTTTAAGAAGAAAGAGAATTTCTGTGGTGCTAGAATAAATATTTCTCCTTATATTTTCAGGGCTACTCAGCTCAGACAAAAGGCTTTGTTGGCTTTGAAATCTTGAGCGATAGTTCTGGGAGCTATATTTTTCTTGAAATATCCATATAAGTGTCTGATAACTTTTCCGGGAAAGGTTTTTCTTTTTTTTTTTTTGGGGGGGGGGACTCTTTTTATAATTAGAAAGTTTTCTTTAAGGGAATAAGAAATTTCCTTAAGGAGTTTAATAGTAAGGAATGGGTGCTAATTTGATTGGATAGATTATCCTTATATTTGTTTTAATTTTCTTTAAGTAATTTCATCTTTCTTGGTATGGGCTAGAAAGCTGTATTACTTAGTAAGAGAGATATATTAGCTTTGTTTATTTATTATTTTTTTGTTATGAGATGTGTGGGAAAATGTATAATTATTAAAAAAATAATAATAATGGTGCACATTGAATAAATTATGGAGCAGAGGAACTTTAATAGTGTCTTTCCCCCTCTTTTACGAATGCATAGTGTGGGTTTTAGCACCAGCAGCGGCAGTAATTGCTCTGACGCTCATAGGAATTCTATGATCATCAGAGCAGTTACTGCTGCTGCCAGCGCTAAAACCCGCCTTATGCTTTCGTAAAAGAGGGGCTTTATTTTTGAGACGTATGCCATTATTGATATTTGTGATGAATACAGCTTATATCTCTTTTCTGTTGGTAATGGTAATCACCTATAAATTACACAGTTGTAAAAATTGCTAGCTTCCTTAATTTGTTAACATTTCTTCAACCATTTGTTTATTCTGGCCTGGCGGATGGTAGTATAGCCCTACCAGTATTCTCTTTTCCTTCACATGTGGAATTTCCATCCAGAAGGATTCCACATTGAAATCTGTTTCCTGTAGAATTTTTATCATGCTTGACTCAATTCTTTATAGCACAACCAACCCCCTCCCCTTTCAAACCCCCCTATCTCTGTAATATACAGTAATTTGTACCCTGGTAATAGTGTCCCATTGGTTGTCCTCTTTCCACTAGGTCTCTGAGATGCCTATTATATCTACCTTTTTATTTATTTTAAAAAGTTCTATCCCACACCATCTATTATTCTGGGTGGATTTTACTATCCTATCTTAGGTTTCTAGAGATTTCATATTGTGACTTATTGGTATCTACAACCTATTTAAAAGTTGAAAGGGATACTTTGCAATCTTTACACTTCTCCCTTGTCATTCGCGGGGGATACGGGCAGAGCCGGACCGCAAATGCCGAAAAACCGTGATTATCCGGCTCTTACCCACCCCACCTCCCTGCCGCCTTCCCGGCCTTACCTGGTGGTCTAGAGGGTTTTCGGGGCAGGAGCGATCTTCCTACGCTCCTGCCCCGTGCAGATCGCCATCAGGAAATGGCTGTAGGGAGTTTCCGACATAGTCTCAAGAGACTATGGGAACACCCAGCAGCCATTTCCTCATGGCGATCTGCACGGGGCAGGAACGTAGGAAGATCGCTCCTGGCCCTAAAACCCTCTAGACCACCAGGGAAGGCCGGGAAGGCGGCAGGGAGGAAAAAACACTGGTTTTTTTAATTTTCCCCCTCCCCAGAAAAAAATTGTGATTATATGAAACCGCGAGTGCAGGAACCGCGAATGGGGAGGGGGAAGTGTATTCTGCTTTCTGCTTAAAGACACCTGGCATTCTTTCATCTTTGTTGTCACCTTCCTATTGGGGGTTCCCTAAATTTTTTTTTTAACATTGTTCATCAAGAATACCTCACTGGACCATAAACTTCTGAGCAACTATCAGCTTTCTTCCCTGTTCTAGTTTACCCCTCCAGTGGTACTTGTGAAGGGTTGCCTTTGGTTCGTTTTTAACTTCAGAAATTAGATACATGCAGAGGCATAATCGAAAGAAATGTCTAAGTCCATTATCACCGAAGTCGCAAGTTGTCCAAGGTCAGACATAGCTTAGGACACATTTCACTGCACAACAAAGTTTTTGCTTCCTGAACACTGCTGGGTGTTTCTTATAGAATTTTGGGTGCTGATCATGAATATTACATCAAAAATTACCCATCACGTACCATTTCAGAGAAATCTTCAATTTTGTCGTGATTTTTTCTTATATTTGGATGCAAACAATTTTTTCTCCCATAAGTGTCTTATCAACAACGGTTTGTGCCGCCTGGGTATGTCCATGCATAAAATCTAGCCAGGTTGGAAGCTGTTTTATGGAAGATGACATCCTGGGCATGTCTGGGCAGGTCTGAACGAGCTTGCGCTGTCTCACCATGCTATAATGGTGGCTTCCATACACCGATCCTGCTCATTTGGTTAATATAGATAGTCCGTGTGTGTATATAGTATCAGTATAGTAAAGTATAGTAGTATAGTAGCTGTAGCAATATAACAGTAAGTAAGCTTGATGCTATAGACGTTTTGGTGTCGGGCAATATGTCTCGTCGGTGTCGTAACAGCCGCGACACATTCTGCTATATCTGTGGGGAATATACACTTACGCCTCAGAGACGTTCGATGACTGCCCTTGTAAAGAAAGCCTATCATTTGTATTTTGGCTGCAAAATAGGTGATCAAGACAAGCAATGGGCGCCTCACATTTGCTGTGCGACATGTGCTGTTAGTCTGAGAGCCTGGCTCAGAGGTACTCGAAAGACGATGCCATTTGCTGTTCCGATGATATGGCGAGAACAGAAAGACCATGTGACGGACTGTTATTTCTGTTTGACTAATGTGTCTGGTTTCTCTGCCAAAAACAAGAAGTCAATTGAATATCCTAATCTGCCTTCAGCAATGAGACCCATGCCACATGATGACAGTCTTCCAGTTCCGAAACCACCAGAGGATTGGACCTTAGACGAACCAGATGAAGAAACTGCAGTGCAGGGTTCTAACAGTGACATTGACCCGGATTTTGAACCATCCTCATCAGGCGATCCACATCTGATAACACAGTCCGAATTGAACGATTTGGTCAGAGATTTGGGTCTGTCAAAAGCAAAAGCTGAGCTGCTAGGTTCGAGACTGCAGGAATGGTGTTTGCTATCACCAGGTACGAAAATTTCTGTGTTTCGAGACCGGCATCATGATATAACCAAATTTTTTGCACAAGTCGACAGTCTCTGTTTCTGTTGTGACATTGAAGGATTGTTCTCGGTCTTTGGTTGTGATCACAACCCGGAAGAGTGGCGTCTTTTCATTGATTCGTCAATGTTAAGCCTGAAAGCTGTTCTGTTGCACAATGGCAACGTTTATCCTTCAGTACCTGTTGGCTATGCAGCACATATGAAAGAAACATATGAGAATATGGAAATGTTACTAAAGTATGTCCAGTATACCAGGTATAACTGGAATATCTGTGGAGACCTCAAAGTCGTTGCTCTGTTACTAGGACTGCAGCTTGGCTATACAAAGTACTGCTGTTTCATCTGCGAATGGGACAGCCGAGACAGAGAGTCGCACTATTCTAGAAAGAACTGGCCACTCCGTAAAAAGTTAGTTCCAGGACAGAAAAATGTAGCACATGAATCGCTTGTTGACCCGACAAAGATATTTTTGCCTCCTCTTCACATTAAACTGGGACTCATGAAGAATTTTGTGAAAGCAATGAACAAGGAAGGGGAAGGTTTTCGTTATTTAAGACAGATGTTCCCAAGAATAACTGATGCCAAGATCAAAGAGGGTATTTTTGTTGGCCCCCAGATCAGACATGTTATGAGTGACAAGCGATTTGAAGATCTGTTAGTTGGGCAGGAAAAAATTGGCTGGAAAGCCTTGAAAGACGTTGTTGACAATTTTCTGGCCAATTACAGAGCCCCAAACTACATTCAGCTGGTAGACAAACTTCTCAAAGCATACAAGAGAATGAAGTGCAATATGTCACTCAAGATTCATTTCCTCCATTCACACTTGGACTTCTTCCCCGCAAATCTCGGTGCTGTGAGTGACGAGCACGGTGAAAGGTTTCATCAAGACATAGCTACGATGGAGAAACGATACCAGGGCAATTGGAATCCGTCAATGCTTGCCGACTATTGTTGGATGCTACAACGTGATGCACCAGACACTGAATATAAAAGAAACTCGGGAGCAAAACACTTTTAATTCTGTTTCATTTAGTCGCTTGTGCAAAACGTAAACTTGACTATATATTTTATTGTCAGTAAACATAAAAATGTCTATTTCTCATAGTTCTTACGTGATGCAGTAAAACCAAAACCATATTTGAGCATACCAAGTTGGTACCTGTCATAATCACCAAAAACTTTTCAGGAATCAAGACTTAACCAAAAAATTGTTGTGCAGTGAAAAATACGCCCAAAATATATATTTTTTTCAAAAATCGTCTTATATGTCCAGCTGTCTGATCGTCCAAGCTGCTAAATCATCCATCTTTTTACCACATTTTCATCCAAATATTTATCCAAGTGAAAAACGCCTAGAATAAGCCCTGTTGGACATGGGAGGGGTCAGCAAAGTGATGGACTGGACACCCAGACATGGCACCTGAATAGTGGGGTACCTTACAGGACACTGCTGTGAACTACACAAAAAGTTTCCCCATAAACATCTCACTACAGCTCCCTTATAGGTCATGGTGAGCCCCCCAAAACCTACTATACCTGTCTACAACCCCAATAGCCCTTATGGCTACAGGAGCCACTTATATGGAAGAACAAAAGGGTTTGGGTTTTTTTGGGGAAGTGCACATTTCACCATGAATGCAGTGATTACAGTGGCTTATGGGCCTGGGTCCTCCTCTCCATGGGTCCCTAACCCACCCCAAAGACGACTTAAGATGCTTCTGTGCAGCTCTACTAGGCTTTCCTATAACAGGCTGCCAGGTGCTGATGTTCTGGAGGCAGATATTTAAAGTTGTGATTACGATTTTTATGGGGATGGGGTTGGGGATTGGTGATCACTGGGTAGTGTGGGGGGGTCTGTACTATATGTTTGCATGCTTATCTGGTCACTTTATATAGGTTTTTGTGACTTAGACCATGTTTTAAATGGCCTAAGTCACAACGTCCAAGTTCCGTCTAGGCTGTGTTGTAAAACTTTCGGTTATACATTTAGTACGACTAAGTCTAGCACGGCCCACGGCCCGCCCAAATCCTGCCCTCGACACTCCTCTTGAAATGCCCCGTTTAGCTCTGGTCATTCAGCGACACTTGGAAGGCCTAGGTCGTTTGTAAACACATCCAAAACCCGTTTCGATTATTGGCACTTGGACGTCTTTCATTTATGATCGTCCAAGTGCCAACTTAGGCCGGTTTTTGGACATTTTTCTTTTTCAATTATGAGCTCCATAAGCATTCACAGCTTATGAGGAAATCTAGGGACACTGCTGTATAGTCTTACTAGTTATTATCATTTGCAGTATTCCATATGAGGCTATTAGAATTCTCATGGGAGGCTTTTATTCTAGATCGGGCCAGTATAAATCCCTACATATCTAATTTTCAACTTTAATCTCTCTTCCCTGTAACTCTGTATAGACCCCGTGTATTATAACACCTTGCAGAAGCTTTGCGTAACTCAGTACCTTTACACTGAAGCTCATCCAAACCACTCTGAATTGATTCTCCAGTCATTAGTAGCAGTATAGAAGCTCACAAAATACAATCTTCACTCAAGCCAGTATCAGTTTATTCTAGCCTACTTATCAAACTATGCATCCCTCCAATATCCACTCATACTCCAAAGTTGTTATCCTCTGCAATTCAGAATTTCTGGGTTCCTTTTGTGGAGGATTTTGCCAATAAAGTGTTGCTGTTGTGGTTTATAATGTGATTTGTATGTTGTACTTCAAATGTGCATAAGTTGCTACTGTAGAAGGAGAACAGATATACTGCACCTCTTGTGCAACACAGTACAATGGAATAACCAATTTATAAATAATGGTAGCAGTCTGTTAGCAGGATTATTAGGCTACATTCCCTTTAGCTATGCAAATCTGAGTTCTAAGGCTCCTGAACAATACTGATAAGCAATGAAACAGGCCAATATTTTTTTTAAACTTTATTTAAAAGCAAGTAATAGCCAAAGGTGAAAACAGTGGTAAATAGAATGTGAGATTTATGTACCCAT